>NC_044323.1:158616763-160108430 GCF_007399415.2 Gopherus evgoodei | reverse complement strand
AAAACAGAATTTAGAGGGAAGGAGGGGTCAAAGTGATGGTTTGAAACAGAGGTTTTGCATCCCTACACGTTACCGTAGCAAAGTAGATTTGTCAAGCAACCATGGTATACATATATTCACAATTGAAATAAAAATTTTCCTAATCCTTTAGCTGACAATTTCTGAGAGAGTGAGAGAACTGAGTTAAACTGAGCTGTGCTTTTCTGTGCCTTAATAGGAGGTTTTCAGAAGTGTTCAGTGGGCTCCTGAGCTCCAACAACAACAGCTGTGAAGCAAGCTTGGCTAGGAAGTTTCACTTCCATTCATTCTTCCAGGTAGAGGAGATCCTATGGAGCAATTCTATCCTTAAAAATGGTAGCAAAAACTTTGATGTGGAGGGATTGGATGGACAGAGGAATTATGACTGTGTTGCAGCTAATTAACAATGATCAATTTAAACCATTTGTAGATTTTCAGCAACCATTTGGCTTGCCTGCTCCAGAGCATGGCACTCTCTCCAGTTACAGCATTTACTTATGAATGTATTTGGACTAGATCCATTGGTTGCTAATGAACCTGGATTATTTTGGAGGAAACTTCCTGGATTTATTCAGCTGGCAGTATCCTTTTACTATTTTCTGACCCAAAAAAACTCTGCCAAAGGTTGAGAATTTGAGAGTTGCTTGGCAGAGAGGTTTGGATGCAAAACTCTGACCAAACTGAATACAATTGTAATCAATAGACTTGAGACTAAGGCTTAATCATCAAAAAGACACTTTTTCAAATATAGTGGTCCCCACATAGGCTCATGGTAATGGGTCTCAAATGCCGAATGCTAGCCTGTTGGAAATGCAACTCCCTTGGTGCTAAATGAACTCATGTTTTTGACGTGCTCCTGTATCAAGATTTTCTGTTATGAGGAAGGTCAAAGGACCAAGTAGATATTGGATGCTAAGTTGGAGCCCTCTCCCTTAAATTTCATTCTTGGGTGTATTCTGGACACCTGGAGATGACCTAGCAACAAGGCAGTGTGGGTCCAATGTGAAGCTTTGGTAGTTAAATATTAATCCCGCAAAAATTGATCCCCATCAAATATTGATGCCTGGCTCAGTGATCTGGCTGATCTCGAAGCTAATGAATAACTGGCATTCCACAGGAAGGGAATGCCTGCAAACTTCAAAGCAATTTGGGCTGACTTTTTAGTGGTCTATGATTAACACAGATCCCAAGATAGGATAGAAGGGAGTGGAGAAGCACCGTAATCTAACTATTTATTTGCTTCGTGAATTATGATGAACCTGATATTTTAGTATATTTGTTGTATTTTGAAAAATTAATAAAATATTATAAATTAAAATGTTCAATGTCAACCTAAGTACTCCCACTAAAATCAATTGTGAAGCTCCTTTAGGTGTCAATGAAGCAATGTTAGGCCAACGCTAAGTGTTTTAGAAAAACCTGTGACGTTAACTGATTAAAATATGACCATATAGATCATTGTTGCAACCACTGTTATATACTTTCAATGAATCTTGTACAAAATGTGGCATGTAAGATGTTTCTGAAATGGGTCTGATTTGCTGGTTATGATTATGCTATCTGAATGCACGTATCATTTTTGTATTTGAAGTTATGAGTATTGGCTCTACACCTGAATTTCAAACGTTTGCTCCGGGGTAACAATCTCAAGGTATCAAGTATCAGGGGGTAGCCATGTTAGTCTGGATCTGTAAAAGCAGCAAAGAATCCTGTGGCACCTTATAGACTAACAGCGGTGGGAGCTCTGAGCCCTTTAATTCTTGGCCCCAGCCTGGCCGCTGGAGCCGCGGGCGGGATTTAAAGGGGTCTGGGCTGCTCGCTGCGGCAGGGAGCCCAGAGCCCTTTAAATCCCTCCGCGGAAGCTGGTGCAGTCCGGCACAGTGTACTGGCTCTTGCCGGTACGCCGTACCATACCGTACTGGCTTACTTTCAAATCTGGAAGAAGGTCATGGTTCCAGACTGGGATTCAGTAACTCGAAGGATTGGTGATGGGTTTCATAATACTTCATCTTTATGCCACTGGTTCAAATGAAGACCAGGTCACTATTGGCCAAATACTTGTTATTAGGCATCAGGTGCCTGTTCAGTGGCCCACATGGGATGAGTTAGAAGTCTCTATGAAGCACCAAGAAAACAAGTGTCCACATCCCAAGATCAGTGGTGCTGTCAACATTATTAGCAGTCTCAGAAGAAAGGCCAAGGGCTGAAATGGCTACGGAGATGAAGAAGGAGTCCTGGAAGAATGTTGTGGGGTCCCAAAATCAAATAGCCAGAGGGATTGTGGGTCATTTGTATATGCTTCACATGATACCTCTATTTACCAGAGTCCCTGCATTTTAAGGTGTAACTGTTCTGTTCCGTGGGTATGATCTTCACTCTGGCTGAGCCTCACATAAAACATCTGGAGAGAAAACCATGCTCTGTTCTGACTGTTGGATTGTTGCACTCCAGCCCCTGCATGCATCTACGCTATTAAGGCTTTGAATTGGAAATAAGTATGGAATATGGTCATCCCAAGCTACCAGCTGCGGCTACCCACCCGTTTCCAGCTTCAATCCTGCCACAGTGGGACTTCTCTCAGTCGCTTGTTTCTTATCTAGCTGGTTGTGGGAAGCTCTGCTTTCTCCCTGTGACTGTCTGACCGTAGGAGAATGTTCAGCGCAAGCAAAAAGATCAATGCGCTTATCTTGTGTAGGTGCATGTTCCTCACCAGATAGGGACAAAGAGTGACAAGAAAAGCCCAGCACTGATGCACTCTGGAATCACCACATTTGTAAAGCTGCATGAAGAACTATTAGTATTCTTCACAACCCGCTAATGATTCAGTTACTTTCTAGCTAAAGATCTTGGGAGCCTTTTGTTCTGCTACCTCTTGGCTAATATTTCATGCACTGAACCTCTCCAGTGCCAAGCTACTCACATTCCTGGATGGGGAGGCTGTCTCTGCCTACCAGATATCACCATTTAAAAATGTAATCAATGATGACATTATTAGGAGCATGAAGCGTAAGTGGCATAAATTGTTAATGAGGAAAATTTAGGCTTCGGGTGTTGTAGCTAGCAAGTGAGAAAATCCCTCTCAGCGTCTCTTCGCTGGCATGTGGCAAACTGTTGGTGTTATTGGAAGAAGCACTGCCAAGGGTTTGAAACCCCCCAAACATGTCCTAATTTACTTTTTAAAAATAGTTAAGGGAAAAATCCTTCAGCTCCTAAATAATAATGAAAAAGCAATTCAGTCACTGAAAATTAGAGGAAAAAACAGGTTATTTCTGCAAGGCCAACAGAAAGAGGGATTTGGGCTCCCCCCAATGGCTAGATAGGAGCAATTAACTTCCAAGCAATGGGCCTGATTCTGATCTAACTTACACTGCTGCAAGAACTGAGTAACACTGATTTACTAGGTTTGCACCAGCATAACAGATGTAGTGCTGTTATATGGCATGATGAAATTATGTTCTTGCAGTCAAAGAACCAAACTGAGATCAAATGACTTGGTTTTAATTAGTGGCTCGGCCACAGATTCCGTGTGACCTTGGGCAAGTCACTCGACCTCTGCACCTCAGTTTCCCTTCTGTAAAATGGGGATAATTGTTGTGAGAATACATTTATTAAGGATTGTGAGATGCTCAGATACTACAGCAATGGGTGACAGAAGCCCCCAGATGTAAGAATTATATGATAATAAAGCTGGATGTACAGAGACTATAGGTAAATGCCAGATTGTAGATGCATAGATTATATCTACATTGCATTTGGGAGGAGTCAGAACAGCACATGTAGGCATACCTAAGCAAGCTTTGAGCTATACTGCCTGCAATCACACCACCCAATTGCAGTGTAGACATACCTTTAGAAGCAATAAAGGGAGTTTTTGGTGTGTTCCCCCCCCACAGCCCCAAACTTCAGATTCTGGAGCTTGCCTGGCTGGAGATCTTTTCACACAGAAAGCTGGAACACAGACATTTACTTCCTTTAAATCCTAGGCTGCACTGCCTCCCACCATTTACTTTCTAACAATTAAGGTCCAAGTAAGTTTTCTTCTTTAAATGCTATAAAGTTTGAGCCAGTTTCCCTTTGATAATGAGGCAGCAGCCATGGGGCTTCCATTTAAGGTACCTAAAGGTGAAGCAAGACTTAATATTTAATTTTTTTTGTCAAATAAAGTCTATGTTTTTATGGATTTGAATGCACTTGACATTTCTTTTTCACTCTGAGCAGCACACAGCTTGCATAATAAGAATGCCAGTAAGCAGCACCACCCAGCTCTGCTGCAGCTAAAGCTCTATCAGACAGATTTCTTCACTATATGTAGTGCCTTGCTAGGATTCATACACTAGCCTTAAAACTGTGTTCACGGTGGAGTGGTCCATAAACTCTTTGTAGCAACCTAGCTTTAGCCTGAGCCACGCTGGGAATTAATCAGTGTTTTGCAGAATTGTTAAATATGCATTGAAGCAAAGGTGATCAGTCGTCTTTGCTGATCACTTGCACTGGCCATATCATATCGAGCACTAGGAAGTGCACATGTAGCTCCCATTAACTTCAGCTGGAGTTTGTACACCTTGCTGAGAACCTAGCCCTTAAAATGGTCTAAATATTCCCTAATCCTACTGGCCTCACTCCTCCTATTCCACAAAATGCTTTCACCCAAGAGAGACATTCACCCCATGCAGAATTTCAGAATAAACTAAGTAGCATACAGATCTTATGCTGGCTCTCTGCATGGAGTGAATGTCACTCTATATTATTAAACCTAAAGGCTTTGACCAAGATGGGAGTCTCATTGTGCAAGGTGCTGTCCAGTCACATAGAAAGAGACAGTCTCTGCCCCAAAGCACTTATAATCTAAATGGAGAAGTGAAGTATTAATATTGGTATTTTTACAGATGGGGCACTAACCAATGAGTTTAAGTGACTTGCCCAAGGTCACACAGGAATTCTCTGGTAGATCTGGAAATTGAACCAAAATTGGTTTAAGGCAAAGGCCTTGGCTATCTATCTATCCTTCATTGTATGTCTGATAGTCACCACCACTTTGGCTAAGCAACAAAAGTGCTTCCCCACCCGACCACACCAATAGGCAGGAATGCAGCTCTTTTTTGTTTTTGTTTTTTTTTAAATGGAGGAAAACTGAAGGGCTGGAGGCTAACTACCAAGCCTCAAAGAGGCTGTTTTTATGTGCACATCTCAGGGTTCATGTCTCTATCAGGCAGCCAGTTGATTCACAGGGACAAAGGTACTAATTCTGTTCAGTGTACTAGCCCTCCTCTGGCAAACACTGCAGGTCGATCAAGAGAACAATCAGCAGTTAGTTTCCCATGAAAATCAGCATGAACAATGCAGTTAGGTACCACTGGGTCATTATTTGTATTTTTCAATCAGTGATATACTGTCGTAACCAATCCTGCTGTTATCCACATAGGGGAACCCTGGAGAGGACATGCCAGGCTCTGTATTGTTTTACTTTTCATCCTTAGTGTCAACCTGTTATGTTGGTGTAACATTTTCAATTCCCCAGCTTTATGGGAAAACAAAACGTCCCCCATTTTCTCCTGCCTATCCATAGCATATAATCCTTGTGAAGGGCAACAACACAAGGACAGAACTTGAATGCTAAAACAGACATCATTGGGGGAAGGGGGACTATATCAGGGAAGGGCAAGCCTCTGAATCTTCTAAATTTTGCTTTCTGTGTACACCCACATGCCTGGCTGGTAACCCAGCCCTTCTCCAAGCTACTCAACCTCTTGGGTATGCTAAACCAGGCTGAAAAACCTCATGAGAATGATTACATTTCAAATACCAGACCATCTGTAATAAGCGACAGTTGCTTATAACACTAATTGTAATTGCCTCCCGGTTACCTTGTGTTCTCCATTCCAGCCTGTTGAACACCTGTTGGCCAAATTTAGTTTGTACAGAATGCACGGGGAAGGGGGTTTGCAATTATCCTGTCTCCCGCTTGCATCAGCTCAGCTGGCATAAAGAGACTGCAGGGCAATGATGAACGAAGCTGAAAGGGTCTTTTCAATAAGGCGTAGAGCCCAGGATCCAGTGTAAGGTGACAGGCCTCCCACAGAGGAAGAAAGATAAACCCAGCCTGCCAACCATGCAGCACATCTAAGCTGGAGATAGAGGATACAGTAGGGCAGTAGTTTTCTGATCTGCATTTTCACGACTGACTAGTGGTGCACAGGGCCACGGTTGGCAGGTGTCCAACTTGAGACACTTAAAAGAGGCATGATTTTCAGAGGGTAAATGTTCAGCACTTTCAGCACTTTCAAATCAGGCCCCTCTGAAGTGCATGAAGTGAGGCCCTTCTAATCACTAGTCAGTTAAAGAAAAAAAAACAGGAGTGTAACGGTCATCTGTGGGATCACCAGTGGTCTATGGAACCCTTCATGGTCATCTGTAGGATGCAGTGCCTCAAAAGGCAAGCAGTGGAAGGGACTGAAGAGCTGGGAAGGGAAACAGGCTCTTTGGAAGGATTATCTTGCCAAGGAGCCTGTAGAACAAAGAAGCTGGGGCCCCACTACGGATGAAAGGAAAGATGGTCCAGTATTTAGTGAACCAGTTTGGGGCTTGCAAGACCTTTATTCAGTTTCCTGGGCTGATAAAAGCTTTGTGTGTTTCCTTTCTATGGCAAGATTTTTTAAAAGTATTAGATACTTAACTCCATTGCTTTCCAGGGTATTTGGGCCTTACTCTCGATGTCTCAGTTCTCCACCTATGAAATGGGGATAATAGCACTGCCCTCCCTCAAAGGGGTGATGTGAGGATAAATACCATAGTATCTGAATGTCCTAAAAATGTTGAGTTAACGGGAACCATATAAGTAACTAAGATTGCATTTCTATCTACCTGGTCTTCCTTAAACATCTCAGAAAGGCTTCTATTTCCCAGGCTCTTGCCTGACTCCCCAGGCGACTGGTGCCAGTGAAGGAAGATGAAAACACAATTTTTGTTTTTGTTTGTCTCAAAGCAGCAGATGATTATGAATCACAGTCACATTTTGTGAAGCTAGGAGCATTGCTGACACACACCGGTCCCCCTTTGGATCCCAGGAGTGGGGGATGGAAGAGTTCTCAGTGTGAGATGCAAAGTGAATTGTCATGCCAGCCGAGTCCAGGCAGATGAAATCCAGAAAGATTTAAATAACTTGCATATGTGTCAGATGCTCATGTTTGCCTGGTTAACGCTTTGGAACAGGCGTGTTATTTTTAAACTGGAAAGACATCATGCATGACATATATATCATGTCTGTTAGATAGTCCAAGCTAGCTAACACCAGCTTCCAGAGCTCATTTGACCTGGCAGTTGAAAAATGAACTGCACATACATAATGAGTTCTGACAGGGAAAAGCCTCCTGCTCTGCCTAGCCATGAATTTTCAGTCTGTTCTCTCTCTTCATCGGAACCTCCCTAAGTTCTTTGGCTCCCCATCCTTGCACAAAGCGCCTGTGGCACCTGAGCTTGAGCTCATATAGGGCTGGTCTACACTAGGGGGGGGGAATCGATCTAAGATACGCAACTTTAGCTACGTGAATAGCGTAGCTGAAGTCAAAGTATCTTAGATCGAGTTACCTACCGTCCTCACGGCGCGGGATCGACGTCCGTGGCTCCCCCTGTCAACTCCGCTACAGCCATTCGCCTTGGTGGAGTTCCGGAGTCGACAGGAGCTCGTTCAGGGATCGATATATCGTGTCTAGATGAGACGCAATATATCGATCCCTGAGAAATTGATTGCTACCCGCCGACATGGCTGGTAGTGAAGACGTACCCTTAGGCAACTTGTTCTAATAATTGTGTTTAATCAACAATTTAGGTTTGCTCTACCACAAGACAGACAGTTGCGCCTGCTTTCCCAGCTAATTCCCAGTTAGCTCATTCGTGATGGTGTTAGTAACAGGATGGCTGCCTGCTGCATACCAACCCCCACCATTGTCTGGAGTAGCCCTGCCACACCCTGCCTTGGTTTCCTTTCTTCAAGTTTCCTTAATAAAACACTACACTCAAGCTTCTCTTTGTTCAAACACCCTTCCTTAGGGCCTAGGTTTATCAGCATTAAAGTTCAGATTAAAGCTCAAAGCCCCAAAATAAAGTCTACAAAATTCAACTCAGTTCCCTGTTTTTAGCAGGCCACTCCCAGCCCGTCCTCCCTAGAAGGGTTTTTTCCTTTCCCCCTCGACTAGAGTCTGCTTTCACCAGTTCTCTCCAGGCTTCTGTCCTGCCTGAAAGCCCCAGGCTTAGCTGGAGATTCTTTTAGATCAGGGGTTGGCAACCTTTCAGAAGTGGTGTGCCAAGACTTCATTTATTCACTCTAATTTAAGGTTTCGTGTGCCAGTCATACATTTTAATGTTTTTAGAAGGTCTCTTTCGGTAAGTCTATAATATATAACTAAACTATTGTTGTATGTAAAATAAATAAGGTTTTTTAAATGTTTAAGAGGCTTCATTTAAAATTAAATTAAAATGCAGAGCCCCCCCAGACCAGTGGCCAGGACCCAGGAAGTGTGAGTGCCACTGAAAATCAACTCGCATGTCGTCTTTGGCATGTGTGCCATAGGTTGCCTACCCCTGTTTTAGATCCAAATCCTTTCCCCTGGTCTAGGGTGTTCTGCAGAAGCCTCTGGCTCTTCTGCTGTCTCTGCCACCACTTTGTCTCCAGCTCTTTATGGAGAGCAGTTGCCTTATATCAGGCCCCATCATGAGGCTGTATAAGAGGTTCAAGTGGGCTGGACCAATTCCCTCTTAAAGGGCCTAGTCCACAGTGTTCACTGTATTACAGTAGGTCCCATAGTGCTGGGAGAATTCCTTGCCCCTTAGAACTTACACTCTAATAGAAAAGACAGAAAGAGTGGGAAAAAAGGAAATATCCTGTTTTACAAATGGGAACCTGAGGCATAAGGGTATTAGATAACTTGCCCAAGGTTGCAGAGGAGGCCTGTGGAAGAACCAGGATCTGAATCAACCCAGATCTCCTGGGGCCCAGTCCAGTACCTTAATGATAAGACCATTTTTCCTCATTACAAGACCAAGGCTGTCCTTCACCTTGTTAAACTTGAGAGTTCGGTGCTAATCTGAAAAGTGGTAGTGTGATGTTCCATATTCTGATAAGATTATCCTGTGTCCCATAGGCCCTTGGGGACCAGACAAAAGGATCTTCTTCTTAAGCTCATGTGGTACTATAGGTGTCTGGGTTTCTGGAACAGGATGATCCAAGTTCTGTTCTCAATGTCATTGTGAGGCTCCCAGGGGCAGAGTTATAAAGATACTTAGGTGCCTAATGGAATTTTCAAGAATACCCTGAGAGTTAGGCACTTGAATACCATTAAAAGTCTAACCCCAACTGGCTCCTGTACAGATAATAGTGATAACTGTCCCCATGACCCCATATTCAGCGCAAGGTTTATTTTCACAGGGTGAATGCCACACCTGTGCTAAGGGCAAGCATAAGGCCTGTTTAAGTCTTTGGATGTAAGTGGTATGTAAAAGTTTGTGTGTGAATTTCATAGTGCTTCCTGATCACCCTTAGCTTGCAAGAGAAGCCAAAGATGCATTTGCTGTCTACTAGAGACTTAGGCTGAGATTTTCAAAAGCCAAATCAAGGATTTATTGACATCTCCTAGTCAGCTTTGCGGAATCTCGGCTTTAAACACCTTCTGGGATCTGAGAATCCTGTGTTCTTTTTGCCTCCGATATTTTCAGAGGCAATCATGATTCATCATTCAGAATACAGCTCTGTTACTGGAGTGCAAGGCAGGGGAGAACCTAGCTCACTCTCCCGTACCTGTCTGAACAGCAGTGAAAGTGGAAGGACACCCTGACATATGCATGCCTGGGACATTTGGCTCATGTGATATGCTGAGCTGTTTCCAGTGTACTTGTTCCCAGGGAATCAGCAGGTTGGGAGTTAATGAGAAGTGTGCTGCTAGGAGACTGCAGGTTGATTGTAGTTGAGGAGGTAGGGGAAGGAAGAATTTGCAGGCCCTTGGGCCCTTTGTTCCACACTACTGGCAATTAGAGCAATTTTACCAGCTTCCTTTTTGTGCATGAAGATCGAAGTAGACCTGGATGGGGAGTTATGCTCTCCCAGGGGTGCTGTAATGACTAAGGAAGGGTTGAGAGAAATAAAGATCCGACATGAACCTTTGCCTGCAACTGAAGCAGAACTACAGACCTCTTGGGGGGGGGTTAGGGAAGCTTACAAAATCTGCCAAAGTGTTTATTTTTCATTTCAGCAGAGTTCTTTCCCAGCAGGGACACCCTTCTTCTGACTGAGAAGGATTGAAAAACCAAGCATGAGGTGGTGAACCCAAGAGATCTGGGGCTGTTTCCTCTCTTCTTCCCTTTCATTTCACACCCAACATCACCCTACAAAATATACATCCACTTCACTTCTGCCGAGGGGGTAAAGTATGTGAGAGATGGTCTGAGAATAGCTTTAGAATTCAGGAGTTCATGGTTCCTAATTTCAGCTCCCACCACAACCTTGTCCAAGTCACTTCCTCTCAGTGCCTCAGTTTCCCCATCTGTGGACTGGAGATAATACTACTTATCTAACCTCCAGATGGTATGTTTATGCTTAATTAGCAAATAATGTTTGCAAAGCACTTAGATGAAGACCTTTGTATGTGTATTAAATATTAGTATAGTACAGAATAAAACCACTGTTTCAAAAGCCTCTGGAAATGGTTTCTGCATTTAGATAAGTTAATTCTCCTTGCAATGCTCTCTGGTTTTTTTTAATGTTCTCTATTAAATATTCTGGGAACTTTATATGGCTTATATAATACATGTGAAAAATGGCGTCAAGGACTAGGATGTGTTTCTGTCTTGGTTTTCAGACAGTACCACTACCGTCTATGACATGAGTCAGATTGTCTAGCACTTATTGATACCAGAGGTTTTGAACAAGCAGTTATTAGAGTAAAACTGAACTAAGGAAAAATTAGTCTCTCATTTCTAATCGCTGTTGATAGCTAAATTAAGCTTGCCTCCTTTTCATTGAATAGTTGGGTAATATTTGGCCATTTTTTATGAATGAAATTTCACAAAAACATTTAGATTTTCCTGAAATAGTTCTCTTTTCAATTAAGTTTTGTTGTTGCTCTCTCTGTTTACAGACAGCTTTTGTTTTCCCCTCCTCCAACTGCTGATTTTGGGTGGCCAGCTTAGTCTCATGGTGAGATTTGGGATTTTTCAAGTTTGAACATTTTCAAAAAAGTAATATTTGTATTTCTAAAATTGGGAAATTTATTTAATATAATTTTCAAAACCCAAAATAAATTAAAAAGATAGAAAATTAATGGTAGGTCCAATAATATTTTAAAATTAAAATTGTAGATTGTTAAATTTTGTAAGTATGGAACAATCTCGCAGAGGAAGTGAGTAATTTAAAACTTGCCTGGACAAAGCACTTGAGAATAGATGGTAGGGAACAATCCTGCACCAGTTGGTAGAACAGATTACATCACTTTTAGTTCTGTCTCTAACTTCTGGGATAGCATGAGGCCTGATTGAACTAAAAATCTCAGTAAAGGGCTAGGAAAATCCAACTGATTTGGGAGTTCTAGCCTTAATTCAGCCAAGATAATTTTAGCTGCATAGTTCTGGATAAGTCACTACTGCTTTTACATTATCTTAGATCAGCCCAAGTGGGCAAAAAAGTAGGAATCAGAGTGGCTGAGTTGGTACTGAGTTTTACCAGAGAAATATATCACACACACTGTACTTTTAATGTGAGAGTTCTCTGGCTTTTCATGGTGTTCTGGGGTATAGTCCACTGTCAGATGTGGCTTCTTGGACATTTATAACAGAATTACCAGATAGAGAAGAGAGCAGCACGGTGTTATGGGAGCAGAATAATTGGTGAAAGCTGAACTGCATTGGGGTTAAATTTTAACAGTGTTTAGTCAAAACTGACAACCTCTTGGAGTGCCACATTCCTTTTCTAACCACTTTGAGCAGAAGTGGGCTGGTAATTACCAAAGTCGAACTTTCTATGCAACGTATTAGGTTCTTGCACCTTCCACGACACTGATTTATGAGTAAAAAGATGCATTAAACATGTCATCAGCAAAGTTGGCAATAATCAGGTGCCACATTTTCAAGAGACTGGAGGTTCTATATTGTCAGAATCAACATTTTGGTTCAACTTAATCACTCGTGATTCATTTCTGCCTTTGTAGGAGAAAACATATATACACAGTCACATCTCACACCTAATTATATACATCTCTACAAATCACATTCTTGTTCACACTCCGCGCAGTCTCTCACACACACACACAATCTCACTCCCCACACACAGTCAGTCATCGCAGCACAGTCACACAGACTTGCAACTTCACCCCACCCCACCCCTCAACACACAGGCAGTCACACCACACACAGCAATCTCCTTTTAGAAAGTGCAAGTATTTCCAAAAGCAACTAGTGCTGCTTTCGCTATGTAAATGCTATTTGTAAAGCAGTGAGAATATACACACAAGCACTCTGTACTGAATTAGTGTGCATGTGTACCTGCTGCCCTCTCCTGGATGCACTGTCAGAACTACTCAGGTGGATATGATCCTGTGACCCTGTAAGTGGACAGACGCTGAAGGTTTGTTTTTAGTTCAAGCGGCACTATGGAGTTTGTTATTTTGGGACCAAATTCCGGAGTTCTAGCACTTCTGCTGAGCAGAAAGTCCGCTGGGGCCATGGCCTGCAAAAGACCAGACAGATCATGCAGCCATGAGTGTAAGTATAATCATGCTAATCTGTAAGCCTATAATTTGTATGTGATTTATTTCCCAGGCAAAGCACGACGTGGAAAGCATCTGGTTCACTGAGATTTCAACCATCTAGCCTAATTTTCAAACTGATTTGGATGAGGCATAAGAACATCAAGTGACCTGCTCTGGGTTACATGGATATGATCTTCCATTGGGACTGGAATTCCTAAATCATTCTGGATTGCCAGCCTTTTGCTGAGACCAAAAAATCCCTCATGCTTTCACATCAGCTATACCTGTTTGTTGGATTTGAACCCCAGCCACTCATGCTAAAAGCAGCACACAGCACTGTTGTTAGACATCCCTCAAAGGAGAATCCTCTCCCAGCAGAGATCATTGCATTAGCTTACATGTATACACTCTGAAGCACCTGAGTGTATTTTATATATCCAACATCTATGCCTTCAGTCTACAATTACAGTAGCTTCCCTCTCTGCTCCCCCTGCCTGAAAATGGACTGGTGTGCAGTAGATTAGAAATCTATTCAAAATTCCTTCATAACTTTACATGAAAGGCCTTTTTAATGCACCTCCTCTGCTTGGGTCATCAGATTGCTCCCCAGTTTGACCTATGAGACATCTACAGGAAGCCGTGTCTAAACTCATCCATCTTCTCTGCCTTTGTCCAAATGTTTCCACATTAATATTAAAAATACACTGAAACTCTTCTCCAATCATAATCTTATCTTTACAGTCCTTTTGTATTTCATCATCTACAGCATTATAGTGTAGTGCCTCAGGTTAATCCTTGTTATTTACTTTTGAGTTTTCTACACATAACTCCAGTCCAGATTTTCTTTTCCTTAAATATTACTCTATTTTCGTATTTTGAAATTCACTTTCAGGAGTTGTGAAAGGTTGCACTGAATGCACAGTGATTGTCCCTAAAGTTATCCACAAAACTGTTACAGTTAGAATGGACAAACTATTCAAATCCCCTTGCTGGCCCCAGTTGCAGAAGCAAATTCAAACTGAACCAGTCTTGAGATTCTGAAATGTTTGGCTAATCATTGTGTGTTCTCTCTCTCCGGGGAACACAGGAGATAGGCGGTTGGTTTTGGCCAGGAAGAAATCTTGATGTGCTGCAATATTGACAAGATAAGCTATTCTTGCACCATTTTTGTCCAGGACTAGGTGCCTGACTTTATGCCCTTTGGAAATATCTCCATTGATTTCAACAGGTCTTGGACTGGATCCCAGAAGTGCCAAGAGTCTCATGCAAAAGCCTGTCCTTGCAGATTTGTAGACCAATTTTGCAGACTCAAAAGGTGTGCGTAGTTCAGATGTGCTTTCCAGAAGCATCTGAAATTTTGGATACTTATCTGAACCAAACCCAACTACACAGTTACATCATTAAGCAAGACCAGAAGCAGAACATGGGCCTTCACGTCTGTAACAGTTTGATGACAAAACTGAACCATTCAAATAGAGATGAACCTTAAGGTAAACTCCAGATCTGAAGAGTTGTCAGATTAGTGAAGGTTCTGAATGAAATTCAAGCTAATATCATAATGGGACAAACCAAAAACCTGGCTCTGTGCACTCTCAAATTCTGCAAAAGTTCAGATGTGGGTATTAAATAAGTATTTCAGGCCAAACTCTACTGGTAAGCTTTACCAAGCCCCAGGTATTTCTAGCATGCCAAAGATTTAACACAAGTGGGCAGATTTTTCAAAGATGCTCAGCACAATACAGGTCCCTTTGCTCCCAGATCGCAGTTGCTGGATGCAGCACACTTTTGAAAATCTGGCCACAAGAGGTCACATTTTCAAAAGAGCTCAGCTCTCCTGTAGTCATTGAAATGAAGCAGCCAGATTTTAAAGAGTGCTCAGCATCCTGAAGAACAATGAGAGCTGCTAGGTGCTGAGGCCCTTTGAAACTGTGGCCCAAGATTCCTCCTTGGTGCCTCACAAGCCAAGTTTGCTTCTCCCAGTGTTTCACATGGGATATCAGTCTGTAACTGTGTTGAGTTAGATCCTAGCTTGGCTTTCTTCTGCTAGAGGCTCTAATCTTTTGAGTGGGACTTCATCGGTGTAGCATATTGCACTGCACTCTTCTAGCAGAACGTGTGCATGTGATGATATATGAGTGTAAGGTGCATAATCAGAGCAACAGTTCACTCTGTTGATATATTAGTCCAATACTCCAGATGATGCACGAGTATCAGAACGGGCCCATCTGATAACATGTACGAGTAATTCATCACCAGAATGAGTTGCTCTGATGATGTATTACTCAAAATAGAATGCACCATCTAGGGGGAGAATGGGTCCAGGAGAAGCAGTTTATTTCCAGAATGAAATATTCACAGGAGCTAGAGGGCTTCCTTGGCACCAGAAATGTTGGCACTCTGTAAAGATATATGATGTGCATTGCCAAAGTACAAATGCAGTTAACTGAACCCCTCCCTGCACACACACCTCATATGTTGAGAACATGGAGCTGAAAATGCTGCATTCTTATTCATATTGAGAGCCCCTCTGGATTTCTTTGGGAACTGGGATCTGCAATTCAGGTTTTTTTACAGATTAAAATTAAATCAAAGAAATTATTCTTAATTCCTTATTTGGTATTGGTTTGCTTCTTTCTTTTGGTTTCTTGAGACTAATTTAGTTCAAACTAAATCCAGTTGCTTAGTGGGGGGGGGGGGGCGGGAAGGGAGTCTCTCTCCATGCTTGTTTTCTCTAATATCTATTGTATTTATGTGCTTTGTATGTTTACAGAGATGCCAGCACAATGAAGATAGAAATGATTTTCAAGAGGCAATTTAAAAACTGTGTAATAATGATGATGGCGGCATTATGGATAAGTAATAAATGCCTTATGTTTCCATAGTGCCTTTTATCCTGAAGCCTCCCCAAACTCTTTGCAGTCTCTATAAAGTCAAGTATCAATTCATTCGGGGTTCAGCTGGAATGGAATGTGGGTTCTACTGAGCATGCCCAGCAGTTCACTAGAGAACACTGGGGCAGGAAATAAAAGATATTTCCCAGCAGACAAAGATTCAGGGGTGTGGAAGATAATCACCCAAAATGAAAAGGCTATCACCCCTACACTTGCAGAATGTGGTTAGAAACATAGCTTTGCCGTTTATTGCCTTTCTGCTGCAGGAATTAACAGGCGAACATCCGTGGTCTTTGTTATTCAGGAAGTCCAACTGGATAATCTTAACATTTCTTTCAAGTCAGTGAATTTTGAGGAGTCATTTTCAAAGGCACATCGGGGAGTTTACAGGTAGGTGCCTACTTGTCCTTATCTTAATCTTAATCATAAACTGGCATCTCCAGCCTCACAGCATAGCTCCAGTCATCACAACAGTGTTGTTTCAGAAGAAAGAGGGCTACCTACTAAATCTCTATGGGCAAAAATCTTTAAGGAATTGTATAAGGAAGCTACGTTTCATTTTCAACAGTCTTGGGCACCTAGGAGCCCAGTTCTTATGGAAAGTCAATGGGGCTTGGACTCCTAAATCACCCAGGTACTTGTGAAGATTTTACTTGAACTGGTGGGATTGTTTTCGAGATCTCCCATCCAAGTACTAAGCAAGTGACAACGCTGCTCAGCTTGTGAGATCATAGCTTGAGGCGGTATATTGCTGCAGAATAGCTCAACTGAGAAATATCAATAGCATTAGCAATCATCTTCTTTATGAAAGAGTGAACAAGAAAGGAACATATTGAGTTACGCATTCTACTAAAGAAGTGGCTACATCAGTGAGACTCGTTTTCAAAGGATTTCCCATAAAACATTTTATGCTTTTCCTTTTTTCCCTTTCCACGCTTGGGGAGACAATAATTTCATTAAATGCTTTTATTCTTCTGACTCATAGTTTATAAGAGGTATGAGCATGAATTTAAATTAATGTTTCTCACAGTGAGAACAGGGGGTGGGAAGAAAGCATTCCTGAGATGCTTGAACTAATTGTACAACGGATAGTGTGTGAACAAAACTGCACCCTCAGTTACACTGGGGTAAATCTTTAACAATGCCACTGAAGTCAGTTACATTGATGTAAAACTAGTGTAAATCAGATTACAATTCAATTCACTATATTCAACTAGTGCTGAACACCGGACACTGGACTTCTATGAGGGAAAATTCCCTTTAAGGCTGGACTTAGAGACAGTTTACCTTCCTTGCCTTTCCCTTCACTTCTAGCCTATAAGATTAAAGCTAGTGTCAGGCCAGAATCAAAACCCTGGTTTCAAATGCTGTTAACTTTGAGGAGTGCAGAACCAGGCTCAGATCTGCTTGTAGCAGTCTGGGACACATTTTACTTACACATAGGCCCAACAACAGTGAGCATTAAGAAATAGTGGAACAGTATCAATTAGAATAAGTTTCAACAGGCCTTCAAGTGTTTGGATGCTTAGTCACATTTACTCAAACCTGCAAAAAAACAAAATTTCAAGTCTCTGGACTCCATGGGAATCACTGATGAAATGCTAAAAGAGCAACTCAGCCCTTCATCCTCTGAGAAATCCATACATAGTAAAAACATAGAGAGACTGATGTTGCAGACAAGTCCCTAAGAATGGAGGTCCTAGCCTTTCTATTTTGTATGGGCATTCAAGATGCTATGGTATTTCTGGTCTAATGTGTACCCCAGGATCCTCCTTCAAAAATATCACCTTTCCCTCCAATTCTGTGCAACTAGCGCTGAGCTGATTATCTGATTTTGGCACTTCCACCACAGAAGGATGGGCATGGTTGTCCTGTGCACAGGACGGAGTGAGAATCAGGAACTTGTCTCTCCAAAAACTACTTTTCCCTTTGCTCTCCACTAGCAATCGTCTCTCCCCATCTTGCCCTACTTCTGGCTGCTTAAAGGGATCAGGACAAGTTCACTATTTAACATAGCTCACAACTGACAAAAACTGTTATTTTGGTTTAAAAGAAACACCACTCTGGTTTAGAGGGTAAGTGAAGGCATCTATATTTAAATATATATATATATATATATATATATATATATATATATATATATATATATATATATATATATATATATATATATATATATATATATATAACAAATGAAAGGGGAAATTGTTACTATATATTAACATAAGTCAGAAGTTAGGAACTATGAAAAACAGATAATGGAAGCCAAGGGACATAAGGAGAAACCTATGGCTAGTAGAGTTAAGGACAATAAAAAGGAGGAGGGGTATTAATATATAGGAACAAAAAATACTGATAATGGCATTAGTCCATAACTAGATGGAAATGATAGAATTATCAATAATGCAGAAAAGGCAGAAATATTTCTGTTCTGGAGGGGGAATAACATTCTCATTTCATGATAACATTCCACTAGTGTCTTGGGAGGATGTTAAACTGAAGCTACTAAAGCTAGACATTTTTAAAAATCAGCAAGTCCACATAACTTGCAAGAGTTTTAAAAGCGCTGGCTGAAGAACTCCCTGGACCTCTCCAAATGAGACTAGCTATGTCAACAGAAGTGCTCTTATGTCAGCATCTCTATGTCTTCATTAGGAGTTTTGATGGCATAGCTATGTTGACTAGGAGTGTGTTCCCCCCGCCACACACACACATGCATAGCTGACATAGCTACGCTGACAACATTGTTTAATGTAGACAGAGCATTCCACTCTTGTAACTGCATTGATTTTAGTAGAATTTTCTCCTGTTTTTCTTCAATGCAAAGACTTGTTGCTTGCAGAGTTGCACTGATTTAAGGCACACAGGTTTTGTATCAATTTAACTATGGTGGTTAGGGGTGTGATTTTCTATGAAATAGTTAAATCGGTACAATCTCTAAGTGTGGGCACAGTTATATGGGTATACAAATCCCTGGTACTGGAACAACTCATTCTCCTTCCTGTACAGGAATTGCTATACTGGTATAACTTTGCATCCACACTAGGAGGTGCTGTACCACTTCAACTATACTAGTACAATTTGCATGTGTAGACAAACCTTTAAGGTTTGATTTGAAATTAATTTACTCAAACCAATTCAAAAGACCATGTGGCCACCCATTTCAGCTTAAGACAGGCTTTTTAAAAAACTGATTAGGAACAAGTTTAAGGTAAACTGAAAATTATACCACTTTAACTATACCATTAAAGTGATATTGACCCCTCCTACTGTAGATGCAGATATATTGGTACAGTTTAGACTTATATGGAAAGGGAAACATGCTATATGTTATAAGGAACTTTTATTCTGGTATAACTGCATCCACAGCAGGGTTACTCTGGTATAACTATTCTGCTAGAAACATCACACTCCTGATAGATATTCTGGTTTGGGGAGACGGAGGGGAGGGACGGACAGAAATGTTTTTAGATCAGTCCCACCTGTTCACATAAACCAGTGCAAATACCTAACCTGGGGCATGTTGTGTGTAGAGATGGTCTCAATGAGAGGAGAAACAGATCCTTTGATTCTTTGAATGTCAGTTCCACTGCTTAATGCTAGCTAATTTTAATCCAGAAGCGCACCATTAATGCCCTTCAGAGATTTCAATGGTTCTGGCTGTCACCATTGAAAAGTCTGCATAAACTATTCCTCAGCCACTATTGTCTCCTTCATTTGAAATTAATTCTTGTAATTATCTCAGCTTTTTCTCTTGGACTTCAGACCATGAGGACTCTCACTGCAATTAGCTCCCCAATTAGAGGAGAGAGAAGTGTACTGGCTGACAGAGTCTGGATTATTATTTTTTATGTACATCACTGTTTCATGACTGGAAATCACTTTAAATAAAATGCCCTAAATACACTTAACCTTGTTTCATTTCAACTTAATAGGATAGTTATTTTGTGCTTTAAACCTTTTACTAATGGAGTATTATTAATACCACATTTTTTGGAGGTTTGATGATTAATAAAAAGGATTTATCTTGGGAGAGACTTTTGCATTTCACTCAGCGTGATTTAATTAATATTTGAACACAATTAGATACTGCTCTCAAAAAATCTTGTTATTCTAACCCCTTAGACTAGAACAGGTCAAAAACCTAAGGATTTTTTCCAGGGGAAAAAAAGTTTCCATTCTACAAGTTTTCAACATGAACAAGTTTTTTGGTTTTCAAGTTGTCATTGAACATTTTTAATTTTAGTGTTTTTCCACCTTTCCTTCCCCATTTTACCCTGAAAATGGAGAAGGAGAAAGGCAGAAAACTGAAGAAAAAAAAATCAAAACCAAATCCAAAAATTTTGTGGGGGAGGGGGATATAAAACTAGAAATATTTAAAATAGAATTAAAAATTGCATTCAAAAGTGGAGTGTGGCTCACACAAAAAAGTCACTCATGCTGTGCTTCTCCACTGCAATGTACAATGCAATCAGAGCCATTAGACATTTGGTATATAAAGCTCACTATGCAAGAGGCTTTAGATCAGGCCCAGTCAATGGAGAGACTCCCACAGACTTTGGATCAAGCCCTATCTTCATAAGTCCCATCTTCCTCTAGCCAGGGTGTGAGTAGTCTCTGTGTGTTATCTAGCTCAGGTACTTGTATGATTCTCATTGGCCCCATCGGAATATGTCACACCACCCTGCGAGGGCAGTGCTATTATCCCCATTTTACAGATAGAGAATAAAGGCACAGAAGGATGTGTACATGGCAAAAACCATAAAATCCACAGCAGCAATTCCCAGAAGCTGGTTTACAGACTTGAACTCATGCTGCAGCATGAATATATTCCAGCTCAGGCTGAAGTCTAGGGAGAGTGGGAGGGTTTCAGAACCCAACCTTTAGCCTCTGGGACTCTCTGCCACAGGGCTTCTTTTTGCATCATGTAGATGTACCCAGAGAAACTCTGACCTGCCTTAGGTCACACAGGGAACTGGGAATTGAATATGGTTGTCTTCTACCTTGCCAGGTGCCCTGACAACTAGATCAGTATTCTCTTTGTTTTGTGGTCAAATCCATGATGCTGTTAATACATGAGGCAAGGGGGGGTGGGTGGGGAAAGAGTCTGGAGCCAATTCTCCCTCCCGCTACAACCATTCTGACTTGGTAGCAGACTCCACTCACTTGGCCCTAGTGTGAACGGCTGTGAAAGGTGCAGAGCAACACGGAACCTAGATGTCTGCAAAGAAGAATGGCCTGCTCATTAGGCTGCCAGCTGTAGACTTACCGGTCAATTCCCTGCTCTGCCCCAGACTCTCTGTGTGACCTTGAGCAAGTCACTTAGCATCAATTCCCCATCTGTACAATGAATACAGTAGTACTTCCCTACCCATACAGGGGGATAAACAGTAGGGGGCACTCAGATACTACTGTAATGAGGGTCATATAAAGATGGAAAACAATATGCCTCAGAAGTATGGGGCTGGCTAGAAGGTGCTGCTGACATATTCCTCCCGGACATCTCTTCACAGACACCAGATGTGATAAAATGTTCAATCCTACTCGATACCCCTCTTCAGCCTTACACTATGGGAGGTTGAACTGGATATACTGAGCAGAATGGACATAATGTTGCTAGTATCAGGACTGCACGATGGAGGCAGTCCTTTCAGATGTCGGAAAGAGTTCTCCTCATCTCCAGCAGGAGGAGATGGCTTCTTAACCCAAATATCCAACAATTAAAACAAAGCAGAATGTTTCCACCTTCTCCATCATGAATGGCAGCCATACAACTCCTTAACCCTCACAGTGCTGGATATTATGCATTCATTCTGGACGGCACTATTCAACCTTTTGATGTGTTTGTTAAGACTGTCATCAAAAGTGCCAGGTGGTTGCAGGGGTGATTTGTATGTTGTGGACTTTTGTTCTACTAGGTACTAAAGGGCGATCTCTCTCCCTGCAGCACTTCCTTCCCTGCAGGCCTCCAGAAAGCCCATCAGATGGTAATAACTTTTAATCACTAATGCTGTAGTCCAGAATCATTCATCTAGAGCTGAATAGTTCCATATCCCAAGCCCCGTTCTGTCCCCAAGGTGTTTAATATTGCACATTTAATTGGTATGTATGAAAAGCATATCTGAACTAATTCAAATACCTACTGGGTATTTATGGACCATTGTTAATTGCCAATCACGAAAACCCAGGGACCTACATGGGATGCTTCTCTTGGTTGTAGTATTCGCACAGCTCAAAGCAGGTTTCTGAAAAAATTTGAGGGGGAGAAAAGGATTGGAGGAGGGGTCATGCTCATCCTTCAGAAGTGTCAGCTGGACCATATGCTGTATTTACAATAGTTTGTCTGCTTTAGTGAATCATAACTTTTAAAGATCTGTTTAATTAGCAAGAAGAATCTATTTCATGCCCAAAGGTGACTGTGCATTTTCTAATAAAAGCCACAGCCCTGGACTGAAGTTGTTCTACTAGGCACAGAGGAACATACCCTCTGCTGGCCTCTGAGCTTGTCCGAGCTCCATTGAAGTAAAAGGGAGTATTCCTATTTACACCAGCTGGGGATCTGGCCTCAAGTGACCAGAGGATGGGGTGGTTCTCCAGAAGCTCCAAGTTCCTTTTACTCCACATTAGAAAATCTGCACTCAATTCTCGTGAGTCCTAGTTCTAGGTTTTAAATAGAAGACCATCCTTTATCTGCAAGGATGGGATAGCAAGAGGGAGAAGAAGGCCATTTAGGATAGCATATGCTGCACAGAAGAAGGCTCAGCAATGCACATTGGAAAACAATCTCAACTTTACATATAAAATTGTAGGGTCTAAATTGGCTGTTACCACTCAAGAAAGATCTTGGTGTCATTGTGGATAGTTCTCTGAAAACATTTACTCAATGTGCCACAGCAGTCAAAAAAGTGAACAGAACATTGGGAATAATTCAGAAAGGGATAGAGAAGAGAGAAAATATCATATTGCCTCTATATTAAATCCATGGTACCTACACGCTGAACACTATGTGAAGATGTGGGTGCCTCATCTCAAAAAAAGATATATTGGTACTGGAAAAGGCTTAGAAAAGGGCAACCAAAATGATTAGGGGTATAGAACAGCTCCTGTATGAGAATAGATTAATAAGACTGGGACTTTTCAGCTTGGAAAAGAGACAACTAAGGGGGGATATGATTGAGTTCTATAAAATCATGACTAGTGTGGAGAAAGTATTATTTATTCCTCATAACACAAGAACTAGGGGTCACCAAATGAAATCAATAGGCAGCAGGTTGAAAACAAACAAAAGGAAGTGTTTTTTCACATAATTCAGAGTCAACCTGTGGAACTCCCTGCCAGAGGATGTTATGAAGGCCAAGACTATACCAGGGTTCAAAAAATAACTAGATAAGACAGGTCCATCAATGGCTACTAGCTGGGATGGGCAGGGATGGTGTCCCTAGCCTCTGTTTGCCAGAAGCTGGGAATGGGTGACAGGGGATGGATCACTTGGTGATTACCTGTTCTATTCATTTCCTTTGGGGCACCTGGCATTGGTCACTACCAGAATATAAGGTACTGTGCTAGATGGACCTTTGGTCTGACCCAGTCTGGCTGCTCATATGTTCTCAGAGATGGGACAAAGGAGGCCAGTGAGTGATGAGTGGGCCCAATGGAGAAGAAAGCAAGCAAGCCATTAGGTTACAATTTATCAGCTAGGTTTATGTCAAAACAGATTTCTTTTTCTGCCTTATCTGACAGAGAGAGAATAATATGGAAAATCCTGACTTCAGCATAGTACAGTCTTTGTCAAACACAGTGCAGATGGGATCAGATTTACAGCATTAAACAAACATTCCCTCCCCCCCCATGCACACCCCAGGGATAGCTACATCCCTCAGACTTTGTAAGTAAATTCACCCCCCTCCCCATTTATTAGCCTCAAATAGATTTGAGCTCAGATGCAAAGAGGCTTCATACTGAGACATGATATATAATTTACATAGTTTTTTTCCTGATGTGACATGGTAATTGTTGCAAAGAGCAGGGTCTGACTTTCAGGCTTTATGAGGAAAAAGTTGCTTTCAAATCAAGTAGTTTATTAAATGTTTTAAAGCGGCTGTGGTGACTGCTGGTCTCAGGGAATGTTATGGAGAGACTTTCACCTCCTTGCTACTGGTCCAGATCTGGTATCCATTGCAAAACAGATTGGTGAACTCTCAGCATTAGCCAAATCAGCAAACTGATTTTAATCCTATTTCACTTAGATAGTCATCCAAATCAAAACTGGCACTAACAGCCTCTCTCATTGGCTGCAGCAGTAGTATACCCAGGGATTGAATGGGTCTTAGAGATCTAACTCCACTTCCTGCCCTTTCAGATCAGCGTTAGCATGCAGGGGAACTCCAACATCTCACTGCCCATGCTGTACCTTTTCTATAGGAAAGAAAAAGAGGAATTCAGGTCACCAGACCTGCTAATCCCTCCCAACATTAAATTCAGTTTTAAAAATAATTTTAGTAGCAGCAGCATTAGATTAGCATGTAGAAACCCCATCTGAGATCAGGGCCACCTTGTGCCAGGTATTATATGCACAAATAGGAAGGGGCAGTCCATGCCCCACAGAGCTTACACTCTGAATAGATAAAACAAAGGAAGGATTATGCTCATTTTACAGACTGGGAACTGAGGCAGTCTTTATGCAATTTGCCCAAGGCCACAGAGGGACGGGGAGTCTGCGGTCAGAGTCAAAGTTCTCCTCACCAAAGGCTCATGCAGGTGACATGGTTAAGTCACTTCAGTGTCCTAGCCAATGGTACAAGGGAGCGATGTGGCCAGCATCAAGTCTGCCTTGGACTACCCTAACTCCATGGACCTATTTTGCAGCTGGGTGAACTGGAGATGGCCTTTCAGTGTGAGATTGACCGACTTGAGTTCACAGTCTTCAGGATAGAGAGTGTCAAGCTCCTTAACCACTTAGCCACTGGACCTCCTGGGAATTGAATCCCGATCTCCTGCATACCTGCCCGGTTTCTTAACCATGAGGTCAGCCATCCAGAGCTGGAGAGAAGAGTGAGAAGCAGGGGGAAATTAGTGTATTTGCGGGTCCTTTTCTCTTTGATGGCGCTATGAATATCTTTTAACAAGTTCAGACTCCCATCAGACTCCCTGCGGTCACGCTTCAGTGGAGATGACATCATTTAGATGAAGATCAATATCCCTAAATCCTGTAAAGATGCAGGTTGTCGCCCTTCTATTCTAAGGGAGTGGCTCACTCTAGGCCTATGGTGCATAGCTTGTGGTAAACTTCATCTGAGTCCATTTGGGATTGGGAAATACAAACTAGCCAATAATTTTATCTCCAGATAGGGCAGAGGTGGCCAAGCTGTGATTTTTATAGTTAAAGTGTGGCACATGGAGCCTGCCACCCCCACTCCCCATTCTCCACCTATCAAATGGGGGGTGGTAAGCTTGGGACCTCTGCCTTGTAGCAGGGTGGTGGGGTAGGGGCTTCTGCCCAGCAGAGAGTGGGGTATTGGGGCTTCAGGCCAGTGGGGCCTGCTTGCCATGGCTCGGGCTTCAGCAGCAGCAGGATTGAAACCCTGAGCGGCAACAGGCACCACCTAAGGGACTAAAGCCCTGACCCCCAGCAGGTGTGCCCCAGCTCAAATTTCTGAAGATTGCTGTTTGTGGCTCAGTAAGTTTGGTCAACCCAAGATATGGGACGTCCATTCCTCATTGTGATCGGTTGTTAATCCATGCCCCTTTTATTGCTTGTGAATGAGAACAGCCTGGGCAACACTCAGCCACTGCTGCTGAGTGCCACCACTTCATTTTTATCCCCATGTTGCTGTCATATCAATCAGTTGCCTGAAACAGTGTTGCTCATAAAATCTCGTTCACTACAGCTATCCTTACTGCAGATGTTCTGATATTTAAAAAAAAAAAAAATTCTTTCCACCAGTTAGTCAAGCCATGCTATCAATGTTACAGTGGAAACTACAGTCCCCAGCCAAGGACCATTGTGTCTGGTGCTATACAATGACAATCTTTGTTGCTGTGTACAACTCTAGTCCAGCCAGGCACTTAGACTTATGCTATATAGACAAGTCAAAATTAATACCTTGGTTTTCCCAGCTGGGGGAGCAGAGGATAAATGCTTTGCCTAAGGTCGCACAGAGCCAAGAAACGAAACCACATCTCTCACAACCCAACCAGTGCCCTAGTCACAAGACCGTCTTCCCTTATATTTATTTAGATTGCTGAATGGATGTGATGTTAACTGATTTGAAAGACTCCTGGGGTATGTCTACACAGCAATAAAACCTGAGACATGGCTGGCCAGGGTCAGCCAACTGGGCCTTAGGTTGCTGGGCTATAAAATTGCAGTATAGGGATTCTGGCATGGGCTTGAGCCCAGGATCCAAGACCATGTGGGACGGAAGGGCTCAGACCCCAGCCCATGTCTACACTGCTATTTTCAGCCAGGCAGCCTGCCTCAGCTGACCCAGATTCTGAGACTCTACAGCAAGGTTTTATTGTAGTGTAGACCTACAGCTATTGTCATCAAGCCACCAGAGGTAAGAGGACAGCAGCTTTCCCCTGCTCCCCCCAAAACAAGGCAAGTGTGATGACATGGCTTAAGCTTTCCATAGCTAGGGGTGACCACACCAGCCCTCCCAGAAGGCGCTAAAAGTTGAAGTTAGCTGCCTGTGTGAGGATTCCACCCCAGTCAGTCTCAGCAGGTGCCCTAATAAATATTCCGCACTTGTCCAGAGTAATTACTTGTGATAAAGGCCAAACACATGATTCTGACAGGGATGTCCTTACAAGCTTAAGTGGCTTGTAAAACTGTCAGGGCAAGTGCCTTTTTATATTTTGATACTTTAAGATGAGCTAACAAGTCAGGTAATCATCAAGGGAATCAGCTTGGATATTTCATTTGACAGCGACTCTGATCACTGGACTTCCCTTCCCTCTCTCCCTCCCATCTTGCCTCTAGAGTAACTATTTGATTAGGTTCTGATGAGGTTTCTCCAATAAAACAAAGGGGTGAACGCCAATAGCTGTAGTAAATACAAGAGGTGTCAATTGAGTTCAGCATGAGTGACATGTCCCTGTGCTGCTCCAGAAAATGCTGCATTAGAAAAAAGAAGCACAAAAGATTGTGACAAGCAGAGTCATCCTAAGTGGTTGTCTTTTTGCTTCTTCTGTGAATTTAGTGCTAGTGAAAGGCACCAGCTTGACAGCCCTTGAGACTGGGGTTTCATTTATTCCCAGAGCTGGGACAGCACCAGTATCAGAGACAAACTTTCCCCAACACACAGCCTCAAACCTGCCATGCAGGAGGGTCAACTCTGCAGCTAGGAGGGGCATTTAGAATCCACCCCAATTGAGTCACTCAACCTCTCTGCTGGTGTGGTAAATAAGGGTTAGTGCCAGTGGGAGTGGTGGTTTTGGCACCACCTATCCCATCAGAAGTATGCAGACCTGACAAACTTAGTTCACATTTCAGAGGGGCAGCCATGTTAGTCTGTATCAGCAAAAACAACAAGGAGTCCTTGTGGCACCTTAGAGGCTAACAAACTTATTTGGGCATAAGCTTTCATGGGCTAGATGCATCTGATGAAGTGGGTTCTAGCCCATGAAAGCTTATGCCCAAATAAGTTTGTTAGTCTCTAAGGTGCCACAAGAACTCCTCGTTATTTTTGAGTTCACATTGGCCATCAAACAGCTCTCAGAAGGAAACAGCTTCTATGCTGACCTGGCCTGGAACCAGAACCTGGGCTGGAACCATCCCACCCTTGAATGGGAGTTCTTTAAACCTAGACAACAAACTAAATGGAACTGTCAAACTGTCTGGAGCAGCTCACAACACAACTGAATATCATCCTCAGGGCACACTATCAAGAAACAGGGCACAAACCCCAAACTGATTGCCTGTTCTATACTTACATTTCACCAACCAAATATGAACTCCTCAAGCACTGTAACAACCTTAACATGCAATCAGACAGTCCCCAGGGGCACAGCGGTTCATCTTGCCACCCAGGCAAGCTTGCCTTTTTTGATAGATGGTCCCTAATACCAACCCAACCCCCTCCCCAAAAATATTCAGGTTACTCCAGTCCCAAAAGGATCAGTCAGTCACTTACTCCAGGTCAACTGCACCCTAGCTCTTTCAAAGAATGCTTGTAACCAAAGATTAACTAAGGTCATGTCTACACTAGTGAGCAAATCAATGTGGCTGCTCTGCTGTAAGATCACTCATGTAGTTGCTCTATGCCAACAGGAGAGAACTCTTCTGTCGACATAAAACCACCTTCGTGAGCAGTGAGAGAAGTTCTCCTGCTGACATAGCACTGGGCACACTACCATTTACACTGGCAAAACTTATATTGCTCGGCGGGGGGGTCTTTTCCCCCCACACAACCCTGAATGGCATCAGTTTCGCTGACATAAGTGATAGCATAGACATGACCTAAGAAAAGAAATAAGTTATTTTAAGATTAATGCATGTAGACACATAAATGAGACACTCGGTGGTTCCAAAAGATAACAGTATCTGTTCTACTATGTCAAGTATCAGAGGGGCAGCCGTGTTAGTCTGGATCTGTAAAAGCAGCAAAGAATCCTGTAGCACCTTATAGACTAACAGACATTTTGGAGCATGAGCTTTCGTGGGTAAATACTCACTTCGTCAGATGCATGTAGTGGAAATTTCCAGGGGCAGGTATACATATGCAGGCAAGCTAGAGATAATGAGGTTAGTTCAATCAGGGAGATTGAGGCCTTCTTCTAGCAGTTGAGGTCTGAAAACCAAGGGAGGAGAAACTGGTTTTGTAGTTGGCAAGTCATTCACAGTCTTTGTTTAATCCTGAGCTGATGGTGTCAAATTTGCAGATGAACTGAAGCTCAGCAGTTTCTCTTTGAAGTCTGGTCCTGAAGTTTTTTTTGCTGCAGGATGGTCACCTTAAGGTTTGTTATAGTGTGGCCAGGGAGGTTGAAGTGTTCTCCTACAGGTTTTTGTATATTGCCATTCCTAATATCTGATTTGTGTCCTTTTATCCTTTTCCATAGCGACTGTCCAGTTTGGCCAATGTACATAGCAGAGGGGCATTGCTGGCATATGATGGCATATGTTACATCGGTGGACATGCAGGTGAATGAACCGATGATGGTATGGCTGATCTGGTTAGGTCACTTCCTGGACACCACGGTGCAAATAAGTGATGGTCACATTAACACCACCCTAAACCGAAAACCTACCGACCGCTGTGCCTACCTTCATGCCTCCAGTTCCATCCCGGGCACATCACATGATCCATTGTCTACAGCCAAGCACTGCTCTACAACCGCATCTGCTCTAACCCCTCAGACAGAGGCCAACACCTACAAAATCTCCACCAAGCATTCTCAAAACTACAATACCCACACAAGGAAATAAGGAAACAGATCAACAGAGCCAAACGTATACCCAGAAGCCTCCTACTGCAAGACAAACCCAAGAAAGAAACTAACAGGACTCCACTGGCCATCACATACAGTCCCCAGCTAAAACCCCTCCAACGCATCATCAGGGATCTACAACCCATCCTGGACAACGATCCCACACTTTCACTGGCCTTGGGTGGCAGGCCAGTCCTCGCCCACAGACAACCTGCCAACCTGAAACATATTCTCACCAGTAACTGCACACTGCACCATAGGAACTCTAGCTCAGGAACCAATCCATGCAACAAACCTCGATGCCAACTCTGCCCACATATCTACACCAGCGACACCATCACAGGACCTAACCAGATCAGCCACACCATCACTGGTTCATTCACCTGCACGTCCACCAATGTAATATATGCCATCATATGCCAGCAATGCCCCTCTGCTATGTACATTGGTCAAACTGGACAGTCGCTACGGAAAAGGATAAACGGACACAAATCAGATATTAGGAATGGCAATATACAAAAACCTGTAGGAGAACACTTCAACCTCCCTGGCCACACTATAGCAGACCTTAGGGTGGCCACCCTGCAGCAAAAAAAACTTCAGGACCAGACTTCAAAGAGAAACTGCTGAGCTTCAGTTCATCTGCAAATTTGACACCATCAGCTCAGGATTAAACAAAGACTGTGAATGGCTTGCCAACTACAAAACCAGTTTCTCCTTCCTTGGTTTTCAGACCTCAACTGCTAGAACAGGGCCTCATCCTCCCTGACTGAACTAACCTCATTATCTCTAGCTTCCCTGCATATATATACATGCCCCTGGAAATTTCCACTACATGCATCTGACAAAGTGAGTATTCACCCATGAAAGCTCATGCTCCAAAACGTCTGTTAGTCTATAAGGTGCTACAGGATTCTTTGCTGCTGTTCTAATATGCAAGCTGTGTGTTTTTTACGGTTAACCCCAGCTGAACAGCTTCAGGATCCTTTGCCTATGCTTGGAAGTTCTGCCCTCTGAATTCCAAGCAGGACAATGATAATTTTCTTCTGCTGAGGCATTTCCCCCCCCGCCCCTCAGATTTCAAACTGTGATGAGATGAGGGCTTGTTCATGTAACCTCTTCTTGGGTGTGGGAAAAAACAAAGTCTTTTCTCCATTCATGTTCCACAATGGCTTGTCTGGGGTCTATAGGCCTTCTTTTGTGGTGAAGAAGAGGACATCTCTGGTGGTAAACTAGCATTTCACACTTGGTAATTTCTCCACTAGAAGTGTAAAATCCTACAGTCAAACATATTTACAGAACAAACACTTACATATTTCCTTATAACATGGGATACTAATACTTATAAAATTAATACATGAGCTTCCTACAAGTGTTCTATAAAGTCTAAATACTAAAACATTTTTATAAAACTATTTTACCAGTACTAACACAGGCAAGTCAGACTGATGTCCAGCTATGCATTTGTCAGTGTTCAGTGAAGCCTACGGGCCTTGGCGTAAGCTGGCATCTGGTCACTTGACTTAGGACCTTTTTTTATTATTATTATTAAAGTGGAGTACATCTTAATACCGAGAATGTCACATTAGCAGCTCTTCCCCATTCACCATTATCTGACCTCCCATTCTCTATTATGTGGGCCACTCTCCTCCCATCCTCCACTGGGAAACAGCTCTTTGGCAGCTCTATTAATTGCTTACATGGAAGAGTAATACAGGGAAGTATTGAATATTTACTTTAGTTTCTTCTGTTATTTAGCAGCCAGAGGAAAAAAGGAGGAGTCAGCAGCATGTCAGCAGCCCGCTCTGCACACCACCAGCATGTGCTCTGCAGGCTGCAGTTTGAAAACCTTCATTCTAAATTATAACTAAGTCACTGAGATCAGGATTATAATGAACAGGGAATCAGATACATCATGCAGAAGTGCTCTGGCCCATGGCTTTATATTCTACCCAGCAACTAGCTTCTGTTGTAGCACAGTATAAGATCATGCTAGGAAGCTGGGTTGATAGTGACTTAGAAAGTGCCAGCAATGTTACAGCCGATACCACTTCTGTCACTTTGGAATCCCTTCAAGGACAAGTGTAAGTCATGATCATTAAATACCAGCAGACACAAGTGCAACATCTCACCCTCTGTTCCTGCCCAAATCCCTTCCTGAGGAAAATGACTATGCCTCTTGGGAAATTTTAAGCACTTAATAGTTTAACAAAAACAAAACCACCACCACAACACAACACACAGTATTGGACTACTAGCCAAAGCCTCCGAGCAATAGGAGCTTTGCTCCCTATTCCAGGTGGTTTATCTAAACCATTTGTCTTTCCCACTGACAGGTGGGCAGACCAGAAGCTTTTGATACTAGTAAAGATTAAGTTTAAAAGTCAGCCTGTCCCTGGATCAATGATTCTGCTGTTGACGAATATATGCTGGCTAGCATATAAATATATCACATGATATATCTGTACCATATACATATTGATGTTTAATGTTGTTAGTGTGCATTAAGAACAAATATTGTAACAGTGATACAGTCTAAACTGGCCTATACCACAACCCTGTTCACTTATGCAAAGTAGCACTGCATTTGCTGAAGCAAGCATTTGGCACAAGCAAATAGAATGAATCTTGGTTTTTGACAAGTTTCCTATGTCTTAGGACAATCTCGGGAAGTACCTTCATGGATTAGTACCTGGAATGCTAGTATCCAAAACCAAGATAAGGAACAGGACAAGTTACGGAACCTGAACAAACTGATAGGTTGGATTTTTAATGACATGTAAATGTGTAACTTGTAAAATGATAAATACCAGCTGAAGTGTGTAATTTGGGAAGCACTCCTTCAAATGTGAATGTAACATTGCTGCACGGGACTGTTCTTTGGAGACTGGTATCATGAAGAATCTCTCTCCTGTACCATATTAATAAATGTGACTGACAGTGTTTATTTGGTCTCGAGTACATTTCATAATGAAACAAACAAAAGTGTGGTCAAGCAATTGGCTATATAATTTATCAACAATGCCTAGCAGCACTGTTCTCCTGTTTTATGAATGTTAAGGCCACCTAATCCCCATTGCCACTGTAATAAGAATTACAGGGCTTTGAAAATGCCTGATGGTGGTACTTGTATATTTTAAGTTTCCAAGTATATCACACTTAAGTGTTTTGCTTTCTTTGCAGCCAGAGCCCCAAAGGAAATAAGATTCTATTCAGGCAGCACATGGAGATGATGGGCTTGTGGGGGAGCAGTGGAAGGAGAGAATGACACGCTCTAATTTAAACACTATAGCCTTTTATGACTGTTTAGATTGTTTTATCTCCCTCAGGCTGAGTGTTGGCATTTTAAGACTCAACACACTACCACTCCTTTCAGGTTAGGAACTCCAGCCAGAATCCCATCTTCGTTTTTACTGGGTAGGTAAATATTGTGCACAGCAACTGGGTTCCAAAATCATGTGCCTAAACTGAATGCCAATGAGGACCACTAGTTGTATGAACACATCAGAACTCGTTATGTCCTATGCCTCAGTACCTTCAGCTACAGGCATGAGTAAAACAAATAAATAAATAAAAAATACACAGCTAAACATATGTACTCCTTCAAACTGACAATACATCAGCCAGACTCATTTCACTTAGTGGTATAAATCCACTAAATTCAGTGGAGCTAGTCCTGATTTATTAGGGGAAAAGGGAATGCGAGAACAGAAATGGGCCCTGTTCTCTTTGAGCTCGTCCGCTTTACCATTTGTATGGATTGTTCCCCCTTCAAGTTTAGCCAAACCTGTCAGGAATACACAGGAGACTAAAACATTTGGTGTTGTCTTTGTGCTTTGTTTTTTTATAATGTTCGCCTTAGGGCCACTAACCTTGCTGCAAATGAACAAAAGTCTTATGGTTTATCCCTGTCACTGCTGTTCTGTTTTCTCCTGTGTTCTCCTGATAGGAAATCCTTTGGATCTAGCACAAGCAGAAATCCGGTTTCTGCAGGGGATTGTTACCAGCTGAGTATCTGAAAGAATATTTTTCCTGCTTCAGTTTAGCTCCCAGCCAGAGAAAAGCTTCTCACTTGAAACCTATTCTATATATAAACAAGAATAGATCAGTGTAGTATTTAGGATCTGAAACAAAGGTCCAAATTAAGAATTGAACCTAGGTGTTTAGGGTTACAGGCTAAGCTACTTCATTGCCTCATTAGGCCATCAGGCCTCTGTTCTTAAGCAAAGAAGGAGATAAAGGCTAGTTTCCTCTCTATTTTCAGTCAGCCCTGCTCAAATTGGGTCACTCCAGCCTGTCAAGGCTCAACTCTGCTCCCCATTGACATCAGCAGGGTAGGATTGGATCCGTATTCACCATCATTGCTATAGATATGCCCTATATCAGTGGGTCTCAAACTTTTTTACTGATGATCCCTTTTACACAGCAAGCCTCTGAGTGCAACCCCCCTTATAAATTAAAACACTTTAAAGATCTATTTAACACCATTATAAATGCTGGAGGCAAAGCAGGGTTTGGGGTGGAGATTAACAGCTCATGATCCACCCCATGTAATAACCTCATGACCCCCTGAGGGGCCCCAACCCCCAGTTTGAGAACCCCTGCCCTATATGGTAGGCTGCAACCATAATAATACATTGCTGGCCCGATTTTTTAAGGAGATGAACACCTGAAACTCCCGCTGACTTCATTGGTGGTTGCACAGCACCTCTGAAAATGAGACAACTTCTGTAGCTTTACAATCATTAATGGACAAGTCTCATAACATGATAAGAAAGGTGAGGAGTATTATCAGACCCATTTCACAAATGTAGAAAGTGAGGCACACAGGGAGAAAGTGACTTGTTCACATAGCAAATCAGTGATAAAGTGCAGAACAGAGTGCAGATTCAGTATAAAATATATAATCCTGGATGCTCAGTCCTGAAACCTGCTGTCAGGGGAGGCTCTAAACATTTCGCTGCCCCAAGCACGGCGGCATGCCACAGGGGGCGGTCTGCCGGTTGCCTGTCCCGCGGCTCCGGTGGACCTCTGCAGGCGTGCGTGTGGAGGGTCTGCTGCTCCCATGGCTCCGGTGGACCTCCTGCAGGGATGCCTGTGGAGGGTCCGCTGGTTCCGCGGCAGAGCACCCCCTGCGGCATGACGTCCCAAGCACGCGCTTGGCGTGCTGGAGCCTGGAGCCGCCCCTGCCTGCTGCTATAAGCACTGGACTTTACTCACTTCTAGGGTTGCCAACTTTGGTTGGATGAATTCATTGAGATATCACATGACAATTTTTAATTAAAGATTAATCTCTAATTCCTGGAGACTCCAAAACAATCCTGGAGGCTTGGCAACTCTACTCACTCCCAGAACTAGGAATACAAGAATAGGAGCCCTCACTCTCAATCCCCTGTTTTAAACTCTACAATACTCACTCCCAAAGCCAGGACTCTAACCCAGAAGTCTGACTCCGAGTCCCCTGGTCCAACCACTGGCCTTCCAAAGCTGGGAACAGAGCCCAGGAGGCCTGACTCCCAGTTTCCTGCTCTGACATCTATTAGAGCACATCCGCTTGCCAACACAGATTCCTTTTATAGGACAATATCTGCCATCATTGGCTACTAAGGTTTCCTTGCTTCTCATTGTGTATGGTCAGGGGTCTGCAAACACACAATGCACCATTTTGTGCTAAAAAAAGGAAAGAGAGTTACTTCCCGCCTGATATTTCATAGAATACCAGGGTTGGAAGGGACTTCAGGAAGTCATCTAGTCTAACCAGATGCTCAAAGCAGGACTAATTCCCAGACAGTTTTTTGCCCCAGATCCCTAAATGGTCCTCCCAAGGATTGAACTCACAACTCTGAATGTAGGGGGCCAATGCTCAAACCACTGAGCTATTCCTCAAGTGCACAGAAAGAACCTACATAAAACTTGTCTGCCACAAAGATGGGGAAATGGGGATGCTTTGAATAGAAAAAGTGCCTTTGCTAGAAACAGACCCTTAGATTAGCTAAGAGCTTTGTGCTGGGGATGGCATGAAGTTGAATATTCTTTCACTACCTAGTATTAGAGCAAAGCATCAAATCCATTTCACATTAACCCACTATGAGACCAAACTACCAGGACCAAGTAATGGGAGAATGTAATATACTTGTACATTACAGTCTGCTACATATGCAATAACCCAGGATAACATACCTATACCATTTTATCACACAGTCTGCTGTGCAGCCAACAGTTTGTGTATGGGTTTTAGAGGTCTGTGTATAATGCAGTCTGTTTTTGTTGCAGATTCAGCTGTCTTTTCTTGCAGATAAGGGTGCTGAGATTTTACATTCGAGAGCAAAATTCTGTATTTTTCACATGAATTCGTCCCCTCTTAGTCTATTCCAGGGGTCGGCAACCTTTCAGAAGCGGTGTGCCGAGTCTTCATTTATTCACTCTGATTTAAGGTTTTGCGTGCCAGTCATACATTTTAATGTTTGTATAAGGTCTCTTTCTATAAGTCTATATTATATAACTAAACTATTGTTGTATGTAAAGTAAATAAGGTTTTTAAAATGTTTAAGAAGCTTCATTTCAAATTAAATTAAATTGCAGAGCCCCTCAAACCAGTGGCCAGGACTCAGGCAGTGTGAGTGCCACTGAAAATCAGCTTGCGTGCCACCTTTGGCACATATACCATAGGTTGCCTACCCCTGGTCTAGTCTAACACCTCCATTTATTCCAGTCTAGCCTGCAAACAGTTTCTTCTGACCACTGTTCCATTTAGCTGTGGTCTCCTCTCAGATGGCCCTGTGGTTGCAATGGCTTGCAGCAACATAGTGTCTCGTTGAATCACACTATCTTGATCAAATGGAAGACCTGGAATGAATATTAGATGCTACAATGCAGTGAAGTGTCAGCACCGCAAGGCTCCCATTGCACATGAAAAGTCAATGTGAGGCATGTTTCAACTACAAATACTCCACTGGGAGTATATAATGCAGGGTATTTTGCCAGACATCCACAATGTAATGTGGGGGGAGGGGAGCTTGTGAAGAGGAGATGAGCTGCAAGCGTGAGGATACCAAGATGCCCAGAAACCTTCTAGAGTCAAGCCTGTGATTCTGTAGCACTCTCAGCCACATCTGACCCAGCAAAGCCGGGGGTGCAGCCTCGGTGTCCCTGTGCTGTTAGCACAGCCCATCATCTTGTGTTTACCTCTTGGAGCCTAATGTCTCAAACTGGATTTGTATCAATAACAGCTATGAAAATCCCTGAGTCTGCAACATACACAACATCCCGGCTTCCTCATATGCCAGGGTGGGACATGTATGTAATTAGTGTGTATCAGTGACAGTATGACAAATGCATGGTGTGTGTGCACAGATGATATAGTGATCCAGCTTCCACAGCACTCCTATGCTATGGGTCTGCTGCTTTCTTTACTACCTCATATCTTTTTGTCTGTTTCATAGTCACAAAGGGTTAGAAGAGATTGCAAAGGGCAAGAGGTTAGGCCAGAAGACAAGTTGCAGGATTTGTTGTGTCTAAACCATCCAAGACATATGGCTATCCAGCCTCCTTTAGAAAGCCTCCAGTGAAGAAGTGTCTACAATCTCCTTAGGCAGTCTGTTCCATTGTCCTACTGTAAGGACTTTTTTGTGAGATTTAATCTAAATCTGCTGTGCTGTAGTTCAATTCCATTGCCCCTTGTCCTGTCCTCTGTTGGCAGAGAGAACAACTTTTATCCACCTTTATTATGGCAACTTTTCAAGTATTTGAAGACCACTATCATGCCCCCCCCTTAATTTCCTTTTTTTGCAAATTCAGCATACTCAGTTTCTTCAGCCTTTGCTCTTATGACTTGCCATGCATGCCAGCCCTTTGATCATTTTTGTCACTCACCTCTGGATCCTTTCCAGTTTCTCTACCTCCTTACCAGATAGCAGTGACCAAAACTGGACAACATACTCCAGCTGAGGCCTAACCAGCACAGAGTACAGCAGTTCATCTATCTGTGTGACCTGTATATTGTGCACTTTCCAGAGCAGGGCCTGCCCTCTTTGGGGGTCTACACTAGAGTCAACACACACAGTAGGCAGATATGTGCTTAGTACACCTCTATCTCGATATAACACTGCCCTTGGGAGCAAACATTTTTTACCTCGTTATAGGTGAAACCGTGTTATATTGACCTTGCTTTGATCCACCGGAGTTATATCCAAATTCATGTTATATCAGGTGGTGTTATATCGAGGTAGTGGTGTACATTAAATATTCACCAGGTTAAATTCACCCCTGGACAGATGTCCTACAGTCTTCATCCCCCTACACATTCCAAATGTTTTGAAGGCTTCAGCAAGAGTTATAAGGAGTGTTAGCATTGCCTAGACTCTCTGCACAGGGGATAAATTTTATCCCTAAAGAGAACGGATGCAGGGCCTCAACTCCTGTTCTAGATGTACTTCCTTTTTCAGTTGAATTTCAGTTTTTGACTGTCTGGATTTATTTTCCTGGGATTAACTTCAGTCCTGAAACCTATTCACTCTAACATCAAATAGATACAAAATTGGTGCAAGAAGGGGGTGGGGGAAAATCAATTTGGAGTAATTCTGCTCTTATGTGATTATATTTACTAATTTTTTTCTACTTTTTATTGCATATTCATTTCAAAGTTTTCATGGCCATTTAAAAAAACAAAACAAAACAAAACAAAACAAAACAAACAAAAACCATGCTGGAAGGGATTAATTCCCCTTTATTCTGCTAATGGAGCAATCTTCCACTTGTCACTCTGAAGCTCTCAAGGTAGATGTTTGTAGCTATGACTCCATGGGAAGAAAGTGGTCCTCCCCAAAGCCAGAACGCAATGCCAAACTCTTACATGGCACTTTTCAGCAACACATCTCACAGCATTTTACAATAGGTGAATCAGTATCATTATTATCATTGTACAGATAAAGAAACTGAGGCAAGGTGATCCCAAGGGCCTGTGGCAGAACTAGGAAAAGAACCCATGTCTCATAAGTCCCAGTGTAGTACTCTTTGCACATATCACATCACATTCTCACAGATAAGTCACTGGATTTCCAGACTGGTGCAAATAAGGGCAAATTTCCACCCTTTTTGAATCCATAAGGCATTTATAGACACTGAGATTCTGCTTACCCTATAGCCATAGGCCTCCTACAGACAAACTTTCATCCCAAGATTCTCAACACAGATTGATCAAACTTGAGGTTCCCATTGACCAAGTGAAGCCCCATGTCATAACATTTTTTCCCAGATCTGGACCTTAACGTCCAAAATATGGGTGTTAGCATGAAAACCTCCAAGCTTAGTTACCAGCTTGGACCTGATAACGCTGCCACCAGCCAGGGATTTATACAGTGCCTAGCTCACTGTGGTCTCCCCAAAAGCTTCCCTGGGGGACCCCAAGACTCAGATTCCTTGAGTCTCACAACAAAGGGGAATAAACTATTTCCCTTTCCCCTCCTCCCCTCCAAGTGTTCCCTCCCTGGGTTCCTGGAGAGATATACAGAAGCAAGCTCCGTGAGTCTAAACAGAGGGATTCCACCCTCCCTGTTTCCAGTCCTGGAAAACAGAAGTACCGAGAGAGCTAATCTCTCTTCCCCCCTCACCCAGAGGGTATGCAAAGTCAGGCTTAGTAAATCTAACACAAAGAGATTTTCCCCCGACTTCTTCCTCTCACCAATTCCCTGGTGAGCTGCAGACTCAATTCCCTGGAGTCCCCACTAAAGAAAAACTCCAACAGGTCTTAAAAAGAAAGCTTTATATAAAAAGAAAGAAAAGGACATAAATATGGTCTTTCTGTATTAAGGTGACAAATACAGGGTCATTTGCTTAAAAGAAAAAAATGAATAACCAGCCTTATCCAAAAAGAATACAATTTAAACATTCCAGCTACTACACACGTGTAAATACAAAAGAAAAACAATATAAACCTATTGTCTTACTATCATTGTACTTACAGCTTGGAAACAGAAGATTAGAAAACCTGGAGGTAGAAAGATCACTCTCAGAGCCGAGAGGATACAGACACAAGACAAAGAACAAAGAACTCACACCCAAAACTTCCCTCCACCCAGATTTGAAAAAGTCTTGTTTCCTGATTGGTCCTCTGGTCAGGTGTTTCAGGTTACTCCTTTCCAGGTGAAAGAGACATTAACCCTTAGCTATCTGTTTATGACACCCCAGTTTCCAGCACAGTTGTTTAATACCAAGTGTTAATTGTCACTTGCTCAGCACATAGAGCCTTTCATGTGAAATCCTAACATGCCTGTGTTTCAGAACCATGAATCCTTTAATCTGTGCTGTTGCATAGTACTCTAAGGGCTACGGAACATTTTCCCGCTGGGGCATTGGTTTGAGCTGCTCATGTCAGCAATGACTAGAACTTAGTTCTATGTCTATTCTATACTCAAAACGAATGAATGGTCCTTCTCCAGGACCCACGGGGTAAAGTGCCTATATGACAAAACTTGCATCACAATTGTTTCTAATTAGCATCGGCAGCACATTCGAAAGAAACGGTTGATCTTATGCTTGAAGCACTGAACGAGAAATGCTAGATTCCATTATGAGCTTGGGCAAATCATTTCATCTGTGTCTCTCTGTTGGGGGTGACACCACTTTCTTTCTCCTCATGCTATTCCTGACTTGTCTGTTAGGAAGTCTCTGCTCCAAAGAGCTTACAACCTGTGTGCAGACAGCACCTAGCGGAAGGCGGCTGATTTCAGTTTGGACACCTAGACACTAGCGTAATGCAAAGAGTAGTAAACTGAATGAGTGATGTCCTCATGAATTCTACCATGATTTTATTATGCAGTCTGTTGCGTAGCCCTGATACCAGGGTAGAAGTACCTCTACTTCCAACCCATCCCCTGCTGCTGCCAGTCCCCCTTCAGAAGCAATCAGCCCCCATGAATTCTTCTGCCTCTTTAGGCATGCGGCAGGGTTATAAGAAGCAATTCTATCTATATGGAAATGCAGATTTCAAAGATCCATTCTAATAATCAAATTATAAAGGAAACAATCCCCTAATATGGAGCTAATAAAAGTTGATTTTAAGTCAGCCTAAAGCTGTAAGCAATAAGGAGCAGATTTATAGCAGAGAGTTTTGTTATTGTGGTGGTGGTTCTCTACAATTTCTGCCAATAGAAACCGATTGGCCAGCTTTGTTGAATTTACTCATGCCCTCTTAGACTCACTCAGTTCATGCTGTTTTCTTCTTGCACTCAAATGACTCTAAATGTATTTATCTATATATTACTAACCAGATCCTCAGCTGATATAAGTCAGCATAGTTCTATTGGCTTCAATGAAGCTAAACTGATGTACGAGCAGAGAATCTGGCTCCATTTCCCCCCCTGGTAAAGTTGTAACTGTTGCTGCTGCCCCCTGGGACTATTGATTAGCCATTGAAATCTTGTTTCAGGTAATAATGAGGCTGTTAACTTGGGGGCATAAGAGCAAAGTCAGCGTAACTGGAACTGGTGTAACACATTAGGAGCCCTGTGGTTTTTAATCTGTTCAAGTCACTTTTCTGCATGTTCTCTCCGCCTATCCTTCTATTGATATGGATCTTCAGCTATAAAACACAATGAAAAGATCCATGCATTATACCCGAAATGGAAAAAGCAGAAGATAAATCCCTGTCCTCTGTGCTGCAAGGAATTGTTCCTAGAAACAGTAGATGAAGCAGCATAATAGAGGTTTGCTTGCATGTTGTCAGTGAATGCAGGCACTCTGCTGATTGCTGTGGAGATGAACAGCAGGCAGGAGCCAGCTGACATGCACAGACTATATAAGCAAGGTGAGAACAAATCAACTGTGACCTAAAGCATCACCAAAAGAAGAAAAAAACAAGACAAAATGTACTGGCAGCATGCCTCAACACCCAGAAATCTCCAGAGCTACCAATCATTGTAGAAGAACCTCCCAAGGCCAGATATCTATGGCACACCACCATTTAAGAAAGGAGTTATTCAAGGGATTAATATGACCTTCTTTAACAAGGATACTGTGATTACATTGAAGTTACAATGCAATTGTAATGCAGCCATGCTTTAATATCTTTTTTAATAATCATAAGCAGAAAGTTTACTATATCATTATTAGGGGATAGCCGGGTTAGTCTGTATCCACAAAAACAACAAGGAGTCTGGTGGCACCTTAAAGACTAAAGGATTCATTTGGGCACAAGAAGTGGTTTTTTTACCCACGAAAGCTTATGCTCAAATAAATCTGTTAGTTTTTAAGGTGCCACGGGATTCCTTGTTATATCATTATTAGTTCAATGCACAGTCATTACTATACTTGGACTCCAGCAGTGAATTACAAACACCAAGAGGGTAATAAGTAAATCAGTCATGTACTTTGTTAGGTTCACAGAATACACACAGACGTTAAATAAAATCATGAATACTCTTGTTGGAAAGTCACAGTATCACACTAATTTATTTCTTAGAATTCAGAATGATAACCCTCAAATTGAAAAACTTAGCTTCTCCTTAAGGCAGAACTCACCCCACCTTGCTTGAAGCTGGCTCTTTCCAGACTGGCTGTCTGCTGACTCAGTGTAGGTCCACATTGTGTTTTAAACCCCACAGCAGCAAGTCTCAAATCACAGGTCTCCAGACTCAGGCTCACTCTATGACACTGAAAACAGATGTATAGATGTTTGGGCTCAGACCAGAGCTTCTGCTTTGAAACCCAACCCCCTTGCCAAGCTCCTGAGCTCAAGCCTGAGGGTTCACACATCTGTTTAGTACCACAGTGCAAGCCCATTTCTGCAGACCTGGGCTCTAAGACTCACTTCTGCAGGTTTTAAAACAGTGTAGATGACCTATGTCACAGGGCTTCCCTCAGAGTACCCTGGTTTGCAAGCAGGGCCAAGAAATCCCTCACACTTTCAGCTAGTTTCACAATACACCACATACACAAGCTTCCAATTATACGAATTCAAAAGATAATTATTACCACTCAAAGCAAAATCAATATAATTACATAGTAATTCCTTTCCAACATTATAACGTTGACCCCCTGCTCCTTAACAGGGACTTGGGCCAGCAGCAGACCAGTGAGTGGTCTGCCTATTTCAGTGGGCTGGTGGGAAAATGGTGAATTACCCCAGGAGAAACAGTATAGGGCAGATGCGCAAGTCTGATTCTGTCACGTGGCTGGCAAACAGGAGTTTGGGGATATTGTTAAAGCATCGCACAAGAAATTCAGGGATGATTTGCCCCAACTTTTTTCTCCTTAAGAGACTTTCTGTTCTCTTATATTCAGGATGAAATCTTGAGTGACATATTGCATCATAAGAATATCATGACCCAGGAGACACAATAAATCAAACATATATACCTTGCAAGGTAATTGTAGGCCAGTGGATTTGACCATCAGCCTCGAACAAGCAGTCAGCCAAGCCACATTCCATTTATAGTCCCTTTCTTCAGGGCTCAATTCTCAAACAGAAGCCAAAAGGAAATGTAGAATAATTGCAAATGCCCTGTTCTTCACTGAGATTGTGGGGCCCTTTGTCTAACAGTCCTGTGCAGCCAGAAGAGAAGAACTTTCAGTTCTAGCCACCAAGTAGGGCCCTCCCTCTATATCCATCAGCAGAGAATCAGACCCTATCAATAGCTGCAGTTTAGCTGGCCCAGATGATTCCCAGTACTTGCCCACTGGACTTCTTTCTAGAAGAGGACCAGGTTGCTCCCTGGCAATTAAAAAGGCCAGAGCACCCTGCTACACTAATCACAGAGAACACTGCTCCCAACGAGAGATCAAGCAGCTTGAAGCTTTAAAGAAAAGAAAAATCAGAGTAGAGGGAAGGACTTTCTAAGGGCATCAGGCTGCATAAGTAAATTTGGGTCTCCAAACACAGGGAAAGGTGAGGCCACCAGATGTCACGGCTACAGGCATTTTGCTGCATTTGAGCAGAGTAGATACACAGATCAAGCTGGACATCCAACAGTGGAGGCAATCAAAATTAGCAGAGGCTTTAGAGTGCATAGGCCTCAAAGATAAGTTTTTCTTTGACTTACTGGCATAGCCTATGGAACCCTACTGACTGCTTCATTCATGGGCGCTAAGTCAGGAGAGAATGTGGGTGTAGAGTAGTAGACTCACCACAGGTTTGTCCCCCTCATGGCTAGGTGTGGCAGCTCTCTTTCTGTAGCACCTCCTGCTGATAGTCACTCCAGCCCTCGGGTGGCCTAGGTCTTCTTGCAACTTGGCCAGGTCACGATTTAATTCTACACCCCTTTCAGGGTACTCCAGTCTCAGTGTGACATAAAACAAGACCTAAAGCTCCAGCCTGTTCAACCCCTCCTCCAGAGAGTTAAGACCAGCAGTCATCACCCTACAATATAGACCATTCAAAGAAACCCTTGCTCAGCTCCTAGTACTTCCCCAATTCTGTCTCAGGCTTACCCTGGTGAAAACCCCATGTTTTCCCTCATCTCTGCTGCAGATTGAACCCCTTTCAGTTCCACTGCAGTGAGAATCACAGTTTTCTGTAACTTTCACCCTTTCACTAACTGTACCCAAGGTTTTCCCTGCCTCTGGGAGCCTTCCCTGACACCCTCAGCTTCCTAGGCTCCCTGATTAGGTTCCATACCCTCCTTCCTCAAAGCTTCTTGCCAGGGATCAGCCTCATGCCTGTAAAGTTCTCTCTTGCTCTTATTTCACAGTACAGACTCAGCATCCTCTAGCTCAGGTTTCTCTCTGGCTGCTAGTTAATCAGTGTGAGGTTTATACACCCACCACAGTGGCCTATTGCAATAAGGAAAGTGTGAATTAGCCAACAATGAATTGTGAGCTGCGGGGCCTGCAAGATTTGAAGCATCTCTTTGAACCTATACAAACTCGATAAGCATTGTACAAACAGTCCTGTCCCAAAGAATTTACAGTCTAAGTATTAAACAAGCGACAACAAATAGAGACAGACGAGAATGCAAGGAAACAATGAGATAATATAGGCCAATGTGATAGTGGATTCAGCACACCAGCAGCCTAAATACCCATAAACCCTGGGATTGGATGTGCTCCAATTTACCAGTTAGAAGCTTGGCTTGGCCAGTGTTTATCATAAAGCTGCTTCACAATATTTCACCCTGCGATGAAGCTGTGACTTTGATATGGTAACATGAGATAAGGAACTCTGAGGGTAGGAGGAGGAATGGCATTATAGGAGGTAACTGAGCTAAGGAAGATTTAGAATGAATATCAGGGAATTTTTCCTGCCAGTGAGGGTTTCTATTAACCTGAAGAATAGTCTCTCCAGATGCCCACTGTAAACAGGACATGTAAAATGGGAATGGAGGAGGATAGATTGTGGGAAACAATCCTTCTCTGGTCCTGATGTGATTTAATAGATCTTTTCCAATGAGACTCCTCCTACTACTAAAAGGACCTGAATATCTTGGCATTTACATTTGTGTTTATATTTTAATGGCTTTTAGTGTATTTGTGGAACAGCGAGGTGGGACGTGGACAGGGAAATACTCACATTCTAGCTTAATAAGCATTGTCATGATCTGCCCCCTTCATAGTATTTCTGTCATCCAGGAAATCAAATTCAGTGAGAAGACTGGGTAGGTAATAATTCCTTTCTAATTGTGTATATTTATTAGATTGTGACTCTCTGGATCAGGATATCTCTCTTGCTAGGGTGTTTCTACAACACCTAGTTGGGACCTCAAGGTGCTATTCTAGTAACAGTAGTAGTCATAGTAAAAAAAGAAAATAATAATAATAATAATTAATAACCCACCCACTATCTCAAGCCCATCAATGGTTGCTACAGACATTTTAAAAAGCCATGAGAAACATAAACCTAAATACACCCACAAATACAAAATTAGAACATGGAGGCATACCTATTAATAATCAATGCTGAAAATGAAAAGATGGAAATCTATCTATCTGAGATATTACAAAATGAAAACCCTGGTGAAATCATCTCTAATCTTTCTGCCATGCTAAATTATAGACAATTTTTCTTCTTTGTTTCTGTCAGCTGTGATTGATGAAATGACTTTTGCTGAGGGTATTATGGAAACACACACACACAAATAAAACCACAGCCTGCATTGTACTTGTCTGCTGAAGAGAAGACGTGTGATTTTGACACATACAATGAAAGACTGGCAATTAAGGGGAAAGGGATGGGACATTGGATGTGGATGTGTGATGTGAAGTCTGCTGACTGCCAGCATCATGGGCTCCAATGAGTTGCATCGCCCAGGACTTAGACTCCTCTATCACAATTTTGAGATAATATCCAATTTTTTTATTCAGGTCTACCCTTAAGGGAAAAAATAAATTAAGATTATACTAGAATTTTGAAAAGAGTCTTTCACTTGGTAGTTCAAGTAAGAGAATTTGAGAGGCATGATCTAGTAGCTTCAGCAAAGGACTGGGTGTCAGAACAGTTGACTGCTGATCCCAGACCAGAAACTGTCTCCCTCGACTTCCTTCTATATTGCCTAGAACTTTCTGTAGTCATTTTCACATGAGCAAAGTGGGTTCAAAATCTTATGTGGGGGCATTTTAAACTCACTTTGCACAGGCATAAATGATGACACCAAGTGCAAAGCAGCAGAGAATCAGGCCTCCTGTGTAGCCTTGGACAAGTTTTTAGGTTAACAATTTTTAGACGTATGTTAGCTTAGGCATCTAAAGAAATGTGGCCTGATTATCAGAAGCATTGAACTCCCCTTACCTTCCATAGAAGTCAACTGCACTTCTGGCTGCTTAGCATCTCTGATAATCAGGTCCTTTGGCTTTTACCACACTGGGCCAGCTCCCTACCTGGTTTGAAACACCCTAAATCCATTTATGTAATGGAGCTATGCTGAGTTACACCAGCCAAAGATCTGGCCTAGAGTCTCTGCGTAAGTTTCCCTCTCTGTAAAATGTGGATAACATCCCCCTGTGAGGATTAGTTACATAATATTGGCACAGTGCTCTGAACATGAATGTGCTCCATAATTCTATCCAGGTGGGGACTCGTACACAGAGATGTGCCAGTGTTTGATTTCTGGATATATAGGGCCTGATTCTCATTAACATTAATGCCCCTTTACACCTCTCTGGCAGTGTAAAAGGGTCTTAAAGTGAGTGTAAATGTAATTTTTATGCATGTAAAGGCCATTTTAATGTGCCAGGGCAGTGTAAACCAATCTTTGTGTAAATGAAAATCAGGCCTTTAGAGTCTGCATGGGGATCATCACCAGCTGCACACCTGAATCACCACAATGAAACCAAGAGTTACAGCAATGTAAAACTGGAGTGATGTCCCATAGTCCAACACATCTGACATATACGGGATGGTGCTTCACTATGGGGTTTCATATCACCAGTGGTTTAAAGGGCTATCAAATAGATTTATGAACATGCTGTGGTGCGGGGAATAATGCCTAAATACCTGACTTTATTTATAGTACCAGGCATCTTAAGCATATCCACAGGGTGGATATTGTTCATTTACTCTGCCTGGGTCTTGGGATGGTTAATCAATAGCTATTATTATTATAGCACAAGTGTCTAGAGGCCCAAACTGAGGTGAGGGCCACTTTGTGCTAGACACTGTAGAAACACAAAGTACATCTGGTCTGCCCCAAAGAGTTTACAGTCTCAACACACAAAAGGTGGGTAAAGCAAAGGATTATTATCTCCATTATACTGGTGGGGAACTGAGGCTCAGAGTTATTCAGTGATTTGCCCAAGGTCATCCAGGCAGTCTATGGCTAAACCAAGAATTGACCTCAGATGACCTTAGTGTCTAGCCAGCCCTTTCAGAACAAGATCTTCCTTCCTCTCTGTTTTATGGAGAGCTCACAGAACTTTGAGTGGACAATATTACAGCTGAACAAAGTGTTATTAATATTAAAGTGATAACTCTCTGGGCCTGATTTTGATCTTACTTACACTGACTTTTTTAATAGTGTAACTCTATAGATGTCAGTAGTTCACTTTCATTTTGTACCACTGCAAGTGGGAATAGATTTTGATACACCGTTTTCTCTCTTCCCCTTGTTCATCTGTAGGGACATCTTTAGTGTCTGTGTCTTGCCCTAGCTCAGACTGTTGTGTGTCTCTCTCTTCTTCTGCATATTTCATCTCCCTGCTTTCTTACTCCTTAGACCCTAAGGGGTGCTCTGTTTATGATCAGCTAATACATTCATACAAAGAATGAGATGTGAAGTGTGCTCTTAAATATTACCTTGGACACTAATTAAGTTGAATCTTAAAGTGAGAACACATTGACACTGTGAAGGTTAATGATCTAATTGTTTAGCAGAGGATACAACCTTGGCTTGGTGGTACTAATTGTTTTATTGAAGAGCATGTAGTGCATTGTTCCACAATGTCCGGGAGCATCGCACATGCTATTAACCTTAATGGTAGTGGCATATACATGTCCTTTGAGTAATTGGCACTTGGAAAATATTTTCTAGGGCTTGTCATTTTCCATCAGGATGGCAACAGATCTTAAAAAGTTTGTGTGTTTTGTGGGGAGAGGGGGTTGTTTGTTTTGCTCTCTCCCTGATATGAGACACAAACCTACCACATTATCAGAAATTAAATGTGACCTGACATAAACCCTGCTGCTGGAATAAGAGAGGGTAGAGTGGAAGCAATAAATCCATTGTTTGTTTTGACTACAAAGAGCCAGAGGCCGAAATGCCCCTTCCATATGCTGTTTCTAACACTGAGGCTAAGGAGAGGGATGGCTGAGATGGCATCGAGCTATGTAGCAACCAGCCTCTATGTCAGGAAAGCACACTGCTAAGAAATGGAGAGAGGGGATCAGACTCCAAATGCAGCAAGTAGCCCTGCCCTGGGTGGATCTTAGCATCCTCTGACAGACACCTGAGGGGGTCTAGTTCATTTTTACACTTTGACAACATTTGCATAGCTTATGGTGCAAAGTTTCATTGAAGTGAAATATTGAAGTATTAGCATTAGTATTAGTAGTGTTACAGTAGTGCCTTTGTTCTAGGTCAGGGGTCGGCAACCTTTCCGAGGTGCTGTGCCAAGTCTTCATTTATTCACTCTAATTTGAGGTTTTGCATGCCAGTCATACATTTTAACATTTTTAGAAGGCCTCTTTCTATAATATATAACTAAACTATTGTTGTATGTAAAGTAAATAAGGTTTTTAAAATGTTTAAGAAACTTCATTTAAAATTAAATTAAAATGCAGAGCCCCCCTAGACCAGTGGCCAAGGCCTGGGCAGTGTGAATGCCACTGAAAATCAGCTTGCGTGCTGCCTTCGGCACGTGGCCCATAGGTTGCCTACCCCTGTTCTAGGTGCAGTAGAAACTGCTAACAGACAGACACAATGTCCTGGCCTTGAAGAGCTAATAATCTAAGAATGTGGGCTTGTCTATACTACAGATTATGTCAGTATAATTTATGTCACTCAGGGATGTGACTAAGCCACCCCCTGAGTGACATAAGTTGCACCAACCTACATTCCAGTGGGGACAGCACTACATTGGCAGGAGAGCTTCTCCCACCAACATAGCTACCGCCTCTCGCAGAAGTGGTTTTATTAAGCTGATGGGAGAGCTCTCTCCCATTGGCATAAAGCGTCTTCATCACACGCGGTACAGCAGCACAGCTGCACCACTGTAGAGCTTCCAGTGTACTCTAGTCCTAAGCCTATAGACAACAGCTGGATACAACAACCAAAGAAGAGGCAGGGAGAACATTTCATTGCAGATTTCCTTGAATGGACCAGACCTGAAAAGGTTTGTGGAGATGTGGCTGGTAGCTCTTGGTTTGAGAGAATCCCTTTCTGGGACTCTACAGCAGGGTTGCATTCATTAAAACAAACCGCCTCAGTTTTCAGTACTCCTAGATATCTTGCAATGGATTCTACAACTTCCTGTCTCTGAGGACTGACAATGGACCTGACTAAAGAAACCATGGAGGCATCACATTCCTTATGGAAATATCTGATGTCTCTCTCGGTGGATATTACACATTTTTTCCTGCCAATTATCTTGCTGAGCACACTCATACGCTCAATAATAACATGCGGGTATTTGCATACGTCTCCCGTATGATGCTATGTAAAACAGGTCTAGCAAGAAAGTATCGTGATCACTGATCCTTCAGAACACAGGACTAAGCAGATCTAGACAGTCAATTCCCATTCCTTTTCATAGGATTTGGTTGTTCAAAGCCCTGTATAAAACAAAGGGATGGGATAAGACTTTGCCATTTATACAAGAGAATGAGAACATGGCTTAGGTCAATTGCTCATTGAAGTCTTCTTTTCCTATTGACTTTTCCTTCCAGGTACCTGGATAGGTGAAAGTTCTCAGGCTAATTTTTCTAAAAGCACTAATTGCTCTATGATCAAGTACCCACCCTAACAGGAAACCCATTTAAAGCACAGCACAAACTGACCTATTTTCTAAAATTCCTCCTAAATGCTTACAAGGCTTCAGTCTCCCATGTCAGTATGGATAAAATTGCCTGTAATAATAGCTAATAATAATAATAATAGCTGTCAAGAAGGCTCTTGTGGCAATTAGCAGAGGTAACATGACAGAGATATATGGAGCTGAACAGGTAACTCCCACAACTCGAGCATTCTCCCACCAGCACAAAATGAATGTATTGCTGCTCTCAGATAGCTAGGGAGGCAGCAGAGAAATTCCCCAAGTTAGGGCAATAGGGTGATGAGGTCGTCTCAATGACTATCTGAGGCAGATCATCAATAAGCTGTTTGCTGCCCAGGGTATGTTTGTTTTATCAATTATGTGCTGATTCCTATTTTTACCAAGAAGAAATTTAAGATCAATAACCAGCTATTGAGACTTCCAGCAGCCCCATCGCCCCGATCCCCCAGCTGGAGCGCCGCAAGTCCCGCGGCCCGGCTGCCCCGATCCCCCGGCCGGAGCACGGCGAGTCCCGCTGCCTAATCCCCCGCTCAGAGAGTGGCGAGTCCCGCGGCCATGCTGCCTCAATCCCCTGCTCGGAGCAGGGCGAGTCCTGCGGCCCCGCTGCTCCGGTCGGAGAGCGGAGAGTCCCGCGGCCCCGCAACCCCAGCCGGAGGAGTGGGATAATGGTACTCCCTCATCGCCACCTATAGTCTGTGTAAGTTGTCATCTCTTCTGGACAGTCACTGTCTCTTACTGCATGTACACACAGCACCTGGCACAATGCAGCATCAATCCCAGTTGGGGCCTCTAGATTTTGCATTCATTCAAATTAATAATGGTAATCAAGACAACAGTCTGCGAGCAAGCAATGAAGCTGGACAAGTTATAACAAAAGAACCAATTTTCATATGCCAAATAACAAACAAAACCAGTTTGTTGTTGTTGTTAGTCTTCTTTGGAAAGACAAGTTCTTTTAAAAAAAGGCCCCAAAGCTTACAGTCAAAGATGCTGGCAGGGCTAATAAATAAGAAGAGCTGTTTTAATGAGGCTGCTGTCAGTATGTCCCCTTCTTTTAACAAATAAATGTGACAAATGAAGACCATTCTCCAGCCACCTATGTTGCATCTTCAGTACATTTCAGCAGCTGAATTATTCCTTTCCGGAGTTAGAACTGGTGAGGCTTCACACAAATGAATCCCTTGTCACTGCTGGGAAAACTCCTTAGTGCCTCAGCAAGATACTGATTGTTTGCATTCTCACTTAACACATGGTCTTCTAATGACCCTAGAGATTTTTAATAGATGCTGGTGATCAGGAAAGTCTGGGCTTCATACAACAACAACAACAAGAACTCTGTGTAAGCTCAAAAGCTTGTCTCTTTCACCAACAGAAGCTGGTCCAAGAAAAGATATTACCTCACCCACCTTGTCTCCCTAATACCCTGGGACCAACACAGCTACAATAACACTGCAATCAAAAGATAGATGAGTTTATCAGCAGGACCCAAATATTCTGCCTCCTACAGTTTATTATCACTCACTACCAATAATGCCAAGGTAAAATATTTATGTGCTACCATTATCCTAATGTCTGTGATGATAATGGATGCCATTACTAGCCATCATGCCATCCAGAGACAGAACAGTTGTCTCAGCATCATTCCTTAGTTTAGTTTTAAGATTATTAGCATTGGTTGGCATTAAATCCTAACTAGTCAGCCATAACACCTATGGCGAGGAGCATGAAACACCAATACGTGTTGTCCTAGAGGTAAATATACATTTCATGCACATGACTAAAACCCTATTAAATAAGACAAATGGCACCACTAGCATCTGAACAGCTAACTGCATTGAAGAAATATAAAACTGTCTCTAAGAATGATAAATCCCATGGCTTGCTTCAACTGCACAGCTGGAAACCTACCATAATGCTAAAGGAACAAGCCAGTTGTAACACTAGGACAAATCACGAACCAATCACAGAGAAAAAGAGAGCAATTTCTATATGGGCTCAAAGAAAAAGAACACAGAGAAGCTCATCTCAACACAATGAGCTGCTTAAAAATGGCAATTAAGTCTAATATTTCTATTAACAGGCCAACAAAAGAACCCTGCATTTTTGCTCTCACTCTATGAGATAATTTACGCACTTTTGCATTAAAGAATGTGTAATCCAAAAATCGCCTGTCCATTGTCATAGCAGAATGGAGACAGAGAGTTATATAAATGGGTGTCACTTAATGCGGGCAGGAGACTGGAAAGATAGTACAGGCTCATAGAAAATAGGCAAACATTTTTTGCATCAATTCAGTAGACTGTAGAATAATTTCCAATGGAATTTATATTATTACTGCTTCCTCCTACCTCATAATGATAGTTAGCACTTGTATAGTTCTGTCAATTCAAGGATTTCAAAGGGCTTAAAACATTAATTAACGAAGCCACACAACGTGCCACCATTATCACCATAAAGTCATATTGACACCCATTTTTACTATTAGGAAAACTGAGCAACATCAAAATTAGAATCCACATATTATAACCTTCATTCATAGGTGCAGACCTCATGAGACACCCCCCATCACCAAACACACACATTCTCTCGTGCATAGGAAAGAGGTGAGGATGGAGTCTTTAATACCTTGTCTGCAATTTGATCCATTAGATCCATCTCCCAAGCACAGGATGAGTAGACAATAATTCCATTTTATCTCAAATCCATGAAATCCTTCATGAAATGGAAGGTCCATCCTCAACGCTCCTCTAATTTTATCACTGCACGTGGAGTTTTGTCAAAAAAGAAATGTTTCATTAAGGAAATTTGTTCTCCATGAGGATATATCAAACAACACAAATAATTCTGTTCACAACCAAAGTTTCCAGTTCTTTATGATGAAAACCCAAATATTTTAGTGGAAAGCAACTTTTTGCTGAAAATTTTGATGAACATTTTCATTTTCATGGGAGAAAAAAGCATATCCCAGGCAACTCTACTGGAGATGAGCAGATTGTGCTGCTTTAATGACTTGTGCGTTGGCTGGGAAGGTAAGAAGGGAAGTGATCAAATATGCCTATTTCTATTTTCAATGTCCATAATGGAGTCTGGGCTGGTGGAGGGTAGTGATACCTAAAAGTAGGTAGGCAAAACTGAGACACAAAGTTAGGCTTTGAGTCATTTTGCAGCATCAGATGAAACACATACAGTGCTTGATTCAGATGCAGCAAACTACCCTATCTGTCCTGCAGAATCTTTCATATCTTTTGTGGATCTTTGGTGTCCGTGTACAGTAGAGAGCAAAGATCTTTGAGAGTCATGAGCCATCAGATGTAAAAATGGGCTCTTATGTTCCTAAGGCTTCCCAGGGCACAGGGGAAAAAGATAACATGCTACTGCAATCTTTGGTATAACATGCTTTTCAACAGGCAGCCTAGATATGTGAGCAGCTCTAAATCCCAGCTGTACTTTCATTAAGTTGCATTCCCCTTTCTACTGGCAGTAGATTTTCAAGGTTATTCCCTCTGGTCTTTTTTGCAGACTTATACCTACTGCTAAAAGACTGTAAGTAACAGCGTGCAGTCTACAGAAACTGGGAGAATAGAGCAGTCCTTGTTGCTTCCTTAGTATTAAAGGAGAAAAAAAGAGTTCCCCTTCTTTTGATTAATTTCCCACTTACACAAGAAAAGAATAGATCAAGACTTTTTCTGAACATAAGGGTCATCTCTTACAAAGAGCCACCTCAGCTTCAGCTTTCAGCAGCAGTAATAATAAAATAATAATAATAATAACTAATAACTAGTTCTTATATAATGCTCTTCGTCAATCTCAAGGTGCTTAATATGACCAGAAGAGTAGAAAGCAACAAAAAGTTCTGTGGCATCTTATAGACTAACAGATGTATCGGAGCATAAGTTTTCGTGGGTGAATACCCACTTCGTCAGACACATTTGTAGAGTAGAGAAGAGTAGAGACACTCCAAGACTAAACAGCTTTAGCCCTAAGGCACCGGAGTACTGCTGCTCCAGAACCAAGTGATTGGAGACCTTCCTTGTAACAGCGTGTGAAGACTGACTTTTCTCTTGGTACCTGGTGTATCTTGCATTTTCCTTAAATCCCTGAGCCAGTGAGGATTCATTAAATCATTTCCATGAACACCCCCTGAGCCAGTAATAGTTCACTGATGATACCTACATGATACATGCCTGGGACACTTGCACGAAGACAACAGATTTCCTATATGAAGCCAATTAATTAATTAAAAATATCTCAGTAAGGTGAGCCAGCTGCGATTACTCTGCTGGGGCTCAGTCCACATCTCCAGCCTGGCCTCCTTTCAATCTCTTTCACTGACTCTAGAGTTGGAAGCTCTCTTGCTTTATCGGCCCATCCCTTCGCTCCACAGTTTTATCCAAGTTACTGAGCCGTTTGCCCTTTCTAAAGGCCATATCCCCAGCTAGTGTAACTTAATGTAGCTACACTGATTTCCTACATAGATTTACATCAGCTGATGATCTAGCTCTAAATTCCACCTTTAAGACTTCCTACTCTATTCTATTCTAAACAGGTTCTTATACCACCCTTCTCACTACAATATCTAGTCTTCCATTGGTGTATAAATCGATATTACTAACATCTCTTCTCACATGTGGTAGATGTTTTTTATTCATCCTGATCAGCATTCACATTGTGCTCCCCATCAAAACCCATCCCAGGCCAGGGCAGCTAATGATGCGGACCAAATTTGGTGATGAATCCTGGTCACATGCCACCTGAGACACATTGTGCAAATGCTAAAAAGAAGATTCTGTCTGCGAAGAATTTTGTAATCCCTCTCTTGGCAATGGTTTGTAGCAAACTACATTCCCAATCTCATTAGTTTTGAATGTTTTCCTGCTCTTCAACCAGAAATCATAACTGCCACTAAGTAAAAATACAAAATCACTACTCTTTTACTTTGCACAAATAAACTTTTTGTGACAGACACACCTGTGTTCTCCTGCTTGCTACATCTTAAACTTTATTTATGCGCTATTAATTATTAATTATATTTAGTAGTAGTAGTAGTAGTTATTCAAAGTTTGGGTCACTAGATGAGCCACCCACCATGCTCTGAAAGTCAGCATGATTAGTTTCTGGATGGACAGGGAACCACAGAAACACATATTGGATCAGACCAAGGGTCCATTCTAGACTTGTATCCTGTCTCCAACAGTGGCCCACATCAGCTACTCAAGGAGCTCCCTAGTGGGCAATTATGGAATAATCAGCCGATAGGGAAAGTGTCTTAAACTCTCATGCTGAGGAGCATAATCCAACCTTTAACTGCGGGGTTTATCTCTCTTCTATTCTGAGCAGGTTAGAGAATCAAGGATGCTCCCCAGAAAACATCCTGGCTCCTGTCCTCCACTTTAGGAATACAGGGATTATAATTATAGAGATGGTTGGAACTGGAACACCAGATTAAGCCCCCTTCTCCAAAATTATGCAGAAGTTTGTATTAGGAAGTGGGTTCGGATGTGAGTTTCACAACTGGGATCTCCTTCTCTAGTGAACTGCTCCAGACCACCAGGCCCAAATGCCCTTGAATCTAGATTAAAAGATGAGCTTCACAGCTCAGGGGTTATCTTTGTAATGGACTGCCTCAAACTCTAGGGATGTTGCATCTGACTGAGAGTCCTAATTTCACCACTTGGACCCATCTCGTGTTGTAGAAGTGAAGAAAACTGGCTGATTTCAAATGACAGACTGGTGCACAGAAGAAAGAAGCTCGGACTTAAAAAAATTGTCATTTTTTTTCTCCTTCAAGTTCTTCTGACGTATTATTTTATTTTATTTGCTGTTTTTATCATGCTCTAACTTGTCACACTTCTCAGCATCAAAGAACATTCCTTTATTGTGACATTTTCAAATGAAAACTACATGGCAGTAATAGCTTTCCAAAGAGCGCTCATTTACCTTGGCAACGTTTATGTGTTTCGGGGAGAAGCGGGGAGTGAGGAAGATGACGACTCTGCATAAAACCAGTGCTCAGAGCAAAACTCTGTAAGAATTATTTAGCAAACAAGCTCCCATATTAGAATGGTGCTGAGGAAAATTGCATAGCCAGACTAAATTACACTTTACAGGGATATGGCACTGAATGGCTTTCTACTGAGGTTATGCTTAAATTATAGATCTTACTAAAGCAAACAGCTCATGGTTTATATGTGAATTTGAATTATGCATCCAACAGGCAGCATATTTATGAGAAAAAAAGTCAAGTCAATAGATTGCTAAATTGCTGCCACATTTGTAAAGGACAAAAATAGCTATAATAGTAGGACATCAAAACGCAGCCACAAACACAATTATGCACTCTTGTCCAGCATTCTTGGGAGAAATAATTTGGTATTTTCTATACCGTGGAGTTGGGTGTCAGCATAAAAACATAAGATAGCTAGACCTCTGGGTTGTTCCCAGGAGTCATCATTTCATGTCTGTCCACTGGCACCAAAGAAATACCCTCAGTGCAAAGACTCTGTAGAAACATGGTCATAAACTTATTGCATTGACTTGCAATGGACATCTGGTTTGGGATGTCTTCTGGAAATAAGTCATTGCAATTATATGACTTTGGGGCATTTACTAAGCAGCTTTCATCCAAGGACTGCAGAGTGGCTCACAATAAATTACACTTGATAACCCACCTTGGGAGGGGCATGAGTATTATTATTCCTATTGTATAGATTGGAGGTAACATCTCTGAAAGCACCTAAGACATTTAAGATCTTAAATCCCATTAAAAAGTAGGATTTAGGCTCTTAAGTCACTTAGGCACTTACCCTTGGAAACTAAGGCACAGGAAGAGTAATTTCAAGGAGCTTAATCTTTTCAGCTCATCAAAGAGAAGATTAAGATGCAACTTCATCACAGTCTATAAGTACCTACATATGGAATAAAAATTTGATAATAGAGTTGTCAAGGTTTTTTCCCCACTTTGAACTTTAGGGTTCAAGAAGTGGGGACCTGCATGATCACTTTTAAACTTAATTACTAGCTTAAATTTGGTACACTGCCACCAGCCAGAAGTCTGGGTCTGGCATACTTCTGCTCCCCCAAAACCTTCCCTGGGGAACCCAAGACCCAAACCCCTTGGGTCTTAAAACAAGGAGAATTTAACCATCCCCCTCCTTTTCCCCCCAGAGTCTCCCCTCCCTGGGTTGCCTTGAGAGGCTTACACAGATCCAAACTCCTTGGATCTTAAAACAAAGAGGAATTAACCGTCCCCCCTCTTTTTTCCCCCACCAATCCTTGGTGAGTTTAGACTCAATCCCTTGGATTCTAAAACAAGGGAAAATCAATCAGGTTCTCAAAAAGAAAGCTTTTAATTAAAGAAAGAAAAGGTAAAAATTATCTTTGTAAAATCAGGATGGAAAATGCTTTACAGGGAACTCAGATTCATATAGACTAGAGGGACTCCCCCCCCCCAGCTTGAGATTCAAAGTTATAGCAAACAGAGGTAAAAATCCTTCCAACAAAAGACACATTTACAAGTTAAGAAAACAAAGATAAGACTAATCCACTTTGCCTGGCTATTACTTACTATTTTGAAACATGAGAGACTGATTCAAAAAGATTGGAGAACCTGGAATGATGTCCCGTTCCTTTCAGTCCCGAGAGCGAACAACGAACCAAACAAAAAGCACAAACAAAGACTTCCCTCCACCAAGATTTGAAAGTATCTTGTCCCTCTATTGGTCCTCTGGTCAGGTGTCAGCCAGGTTCACTGAGCTTCTTAACTCTTTACAGGAAAAGAGACATTAACCCTTAACCATCTGTTTATGACAAGAGTGCTCTTCAGTCCAGCAGGAAAAGGTATAACAAGAATCAGTCACTGGATCATTGAAGCTACACAAATTTAGACTAGAAGGAAGGCATACATTTTTAACAGATAGGGTAATTAATCAGCTAAACAACTTACCAAGCGTTGTGTTGGCCTCTCCATCACTGGCAATTTTTAAATCAATATTGGATGTTTTTCTAAAAGATCTGCTCTAGTTCAAGCACAACTATTGAACATGAAACAGGAATTAATGAAAGGAAGTTTTCTGGCCAGTGTGCTGCAATAGACCAGCTTGGCCATCATAATGGTCCTTTCTGGCCTTTAAAAATCTATGAATCCTTAAAGTCATACTGCGAGCCAGTGGCAGAAACAGGAGGAGAATCCCATGTTTCTGACAGCATTCCTTGCTCTAACTAAGGGAGTTCTGGCGGCTGTCAAAGGCAGTGTACTGAACTAAATGGATCCCTGGTCTGATGTATTTTGGCAATTCCTATGTTCCTAATGCAGGAACCTATGGAGAAGAGGGAAATATAAGGGGAAGATAGGTGTAGCTCCACCAAAGCCCCTCCCTAATTAAAATCAGAGACTATTCACCCACTGAAGTGAGCTTTTCTGAACCCTTACATCTTAATTGGCTAATGATATAACACAGGAGATTGCATCAGGGGAACAGAGCTATTCGTCAGACATACAAACACCATACAGGCTTAGTGTGTAGCCCTCTTGAAAAGGAAACCTGCTCTGTACTGAGTGTGGGGGAGAGAGAGAATGGATGAAGTTGTGTAGTAAATACAGAGATAAATGAGTCACAAAAGAAGGAGGCAGCCCAGATTTTTGCTCATGCATAACAGAGATAGGTTGAGATAAATAAGGAGATATATTTTCTTCATGAGAAATGCAAGACAGGATGGCCTCTCTGGATGTGGTGGCCATCTAGATATACAGTGTGTGTACAGGACCTAGTACAATAGTGCCCTGATTTTTTGCAGGAGCTCCTGGATGCTAATTTAATGAAGAAAGAAAGAAAGAAAGAAAGAAAGAAAGAAAGAAAGAAAGAAAGAAAGAAAGAGGAGGCGGCGGTAGAATGGGTATAACTTAGGACAGAGCTTATCCCCTTATTTTGCCCAAAGTATTTTGCAGTGTTTGTCAGAAATTAATTTCTCAGCCTCTTAAAAATTTTAAAAGGCTTGCATTATCCAGGGCAGAATAATCTTGGAGATAAATACTGCATACACTAACATGGTGCTTCAGCTTTGATTTTATTGTGCATGGATTCATAGCCTAAGCCTATTGACCCTCAATGTTTCCTCAATGTTTCCACAAATGTTTAATAAAGAAACATTAATGAAATTCTGAAAAATAAAAAAAGGACTATCTCTAATGTACAGCACCTAGCACATTGGGGCTTCTAGACACTACCATAAAACAAACAATAAATAATAACCATGTAATAATTCTCTCTCTCTTTTTACAGTGTGAAAATGCCAACATGAAGAAGGGGGAAGAAAAGAAAGGGACCATAATTGTTTTACAGAGGCTATTAAAATATGCTATTAAAATAAGCTTAATGAATAGATATTAATATCTGGTTAGCACTGCTCTGACCTCCTGTCTTACAGGTTCCATTTATGTCTTCTTTGATGAAAGTTCTCCGCAACTGCGAAGCAAAAGGGCAAACTGATTTATGAACAAGACTTATTGTCACAGTGGCAGATTTGTATAATGAGAAATATATTAAATCTAATGAAGGGAGAGCGTGCCTTTCCAAAGCGGTACGTTTCCGCCATGATTAAGTGATTCTATGTCCCCCAGTGGATTAATTTAGACAATGCAGCAGCGCACGGAGGCACTGTTGTAGCCTCTTGCACTAGTGACAAATACTAAGCAATGCTAAATATTTGTGTTCTTTTTTAGTTGTGCTAATAAAGTAAAATGAGAATTGTAGAATGGTGAGATGACAAGACAAATATCAGGGATGCCAATGTCCTCACTGATTGTGTGGAGGAAGGTCCATCTTTGAACATCAGTGTGTGGCAAAGTGGCTTCCAGAGAATGGAAATATGTAACTTTAAGTGTTGTGTGGCATACTCCAGCTGACAAGAGCTCACTATCACTCAGCTTAATTCTCCTACCAGTCCTCTACAGAGCAACACTGAGACATGGGCCCATCCGTCATGTGCTCTGATTCCTAAACAGGGGGATATTTATTTTTAATTGCATCATGTTGCAGACTCTGCGCAAAGACAAATATCATTGGTGACACTTGGAAGCAACATTTATGGAGCGCGCCCTTCCATTAGCCAGGAATAACTCTTCTAAGCAATGGAGACTTTCCAGTTTCTGGATGAAAATGGATGAAAATGGAGACAGCCTGATTCATCACTGCCAATGTAACTCCACTATAAACACCCAAAAAGAGAGAGGAAATAAGCCAGTTCCTTAACTGCTGTAAATCAGTGTAGCTCCAGAAATTTGGATTTAAACCAGCTGATGGTCTGACCCCATGCACTCCTGCAGGTCTGTGCTAAGCATATGCTGGACTATTCCAGAACTAGGGGCATGCACACAATGGTTCTGATGCTTATTCATACCGGGGCCTCTTTGCACCCTAGGGCAGTGTAAAGGGGCCTTAAAGTAAGAATAAATGTAATACATGCTCACTTCGAGGACACCTGGCACTGCCAGAGCTGTGAGACATATTTCTGGCAAAAGTATCCCATTTTGGCTTCAGCTTGACACACATTCCTATGGGTCAATTGGAAGAGGCCATTTAAGTTTAATATTTGTATTATCGTTGCACCGAGACCGAGGCCCCATTGTGCTAGGTGATATATATACACGTAGTGAGAGACAGCCCCTAGCTCAAAGACCTTTCCAGCTAAATGGATATGATGGGAAAACCATGGGGAGAAGGTCCCAGGGCCCGGGCTTCAGCCTGAACGTAAACATCACAATTTTATGACCAGTAACCCAAGGCCCATGAGCCCGAGTCAGATGATGACTGTATTGACATACCCCAACCTGCTCTGTTCTCGATTCCATAAACCATCAATTTCTTCTCCAGCAAGAAGTGCAGACTGGGACAACAGGCAGCACTGCTGCTTACTTTGGAGTTTGGAGCAGCAACTTTGCAACAGATTTTAGATAAGCAGAGACTGAAGTACAGAACCACGTCAAGAAAAAAAATTAAAAATGGAACATAGTCAAAAGAGCTTCCTCCCCACTCCACTAAAAAAATATTGATTAAACAAAAGAATGCTTGTGGAGATGCTGGCAAACGGGGGTGGAGAAGCCAAATATTGATAAACTTAATTAAATTTCTAATGAAAACAGAGGCAGCCTGTGGTGATTACTCTGTGTAACTGAGACTAATACACCAATTAAGCTAATTCATCCCCTGATGCTCTAAACACAGTTATAAACTTAATCCATATTTCTTCTTGCATGTCAACAATTGATTTCCATCATTCTTTGGAAGCTTCTGGTTTGGACATGAAAAGCAAATGATGCTCATTTGCCAGGAAGAGGCAGACATCCCACTGGCTGCTTATTTCCCCATGGGGATTCTCTTTTCTCTCTTTCTTTTTCATTTCCACAGGAGACTTAATCCTCCCTAAATCTTCAACAAGGCCTGTTCCAGGTGTTATTAATTACTGTACTTTGCAGGTTCAGGAGACAGAAACCCATCTGTGTCAGAACAAATGCACAGCAGATGCCAAGAGATTTTTAACGGATTTTATTTCTACAATCAAGTGAAAACCTCTGCATGGGATGAGGCTCAAACAACTTCTGCCACTCCTAAGTCTCTTGAGTTGGAATTTTGCAAGGAGCTAAGGAATTTAGGATCACTTCAGACACATCTGAAGAAATGGGTTTTTTACCCATGAAAGCTTGTGCCCAAATAAATCTGTTAGTCTTTAAAGTGCCACCGGACTCCTTGTTGTTTTCCTCTGGCATAGTCCACCAGAGTGTAATACCACATTATAAGCTTTAAAGCAATCTTTTGTCATTTTAACTCTGCTTTTATTTTAATTATATTATGAAAAACTGGCACAAAATATAAAATTCTTTCAATTTTTTACCAATTTAGGCGTGGAACAGAATATAAGTCAATTAAAATAACATTCCCTGAGTCCACACAAGAAATGGTCCTTTTCATCCATCACACAATATCTGTCAGTTTTTACTTTACCAACATCTCATAGTGTGCAATTTGGAGACTGTTCCCCCAGAGTGAATGCATATGTTGGCAACTCTGTCTGCAAGACATTGCAACTGTCCATGTAAATGTCCCCAGGTGCAAACAGCAGTACAAGTCTGGAGCTTTCCAGACCTTGCATTCTCTTGCAACAATATTTGAGGAGAGAAAACAAACTTTTTCCATACCACAACTTGTAGTGCTTTCTAGTGCTTTCACTGGTAACTCACTGACCAAGGTCGCATTTGGGGGTTTTCCCCATGAACTTCATGGTGTTGGATCCTTGTTAATTTTCATACCCTGTACTAATTAACATTACTTCCCTTGTACCAAATTTTTAACTTTTTTGTGGAGATAAAAGAGGGCACTTTTCCTTGTTTTATGTCATTTAAGGCCTCTTTGACTTTATATAACATATATTTCCCATATACTGCAAATGTCATTTTTTTGCCTTGTACCTTTCATGATAGGATATTAACTTGATCTTGTACATTTAAAAAAACATTTACAACCTCACACATAAAACAGTTAAAAGCTCTTTATCAGTGAATTCTTTGCCTTGTTGATTTTCAAAGTACAACACTCTAGATGCTAATTCTGGCTGCAACATTTGCTCATTAATATTATTAAACAATGTTTCTGTAATAGATTTAACCTTAAGCGACTAGTTGATTTGTTTCCAATCTAGGGCATTTCAATCTTTTTTACAATTGTATAATTTTAATGCAATTATTCTTTTCCATTTACAAAATGCTACCATCTACGTTTTTACTTCCCAATAACATTTATTTTACATCACAGTTAAACATTACTTTTGAATAAGATTGTTAATGGTTAAGCTCCGTTTCTAATATTCACTGATCTCTCTTGGTGCTGTGTTGGTTTCTGCTTCCAAACTGACAGCCAGGTGAAAAAGGAAACACAACCTATTGTGGCTCCTCTTTGGAGCCTCTATAATATTTAATTAAATAGCATGTCTTATTTATATTTGTTTTACCCTTCTTACAATATACACTACCTGTTTTCACGGCATTTCCTTCCATAGTGCAACCTTTACCCTTTATTTGCCATGAAATCGTGTTAGCCATATTCATTTTCACATGAAGTTTGTTTGTTTTGTGCTTAAAGAGCTTCCATATACCCCTAGCAAAGTGAACGTTTAATTACTCAGAGCTTCCATAAGGCTCAGTGTAACTAACGTTGCTACTCTTTTCAGCGTGGTAGCCATGTTAGTCTGTATCAGCAAAAAAACCGAGGAGATCTTTCTGGTCACTCAATAATGGACCTAAAAGTGGCAATTCTTCAACAAAAAAAACTTCAAAAACAGACTCTAACGTGAAGCTGCAGAACTGGAATTAATTTGTAAACTGGACACCATCAGATTAGGCCTGAATAAAGACTGGGAGTAGTTAGGTCATTACAAAACCTAAACTTAATTTCCCCAATACTAATTTCTCCCTACAGTTACTCACACCATCTTTAAAAGCAGCAAAGAGTCCTGTGCCACCTTATAGACTAACAGATGTTTTGAAGCATGAGCTTTCGTGGGTGAATACCCACTTCATCAGATGCATTTAGTGGAAATTTCCAGGGGCAGGTATGCATATGCAAGCAAGCTAGAGATAACGAGGTTAGTTCAATCAGGGAGGATGAGGCCCTGTTCTAGCAACTGAGGTGTGAAAACCAAGGGAGGAGAAACTGGTTTTGTAGTTGGCAAGCCATTCACAGTTTTTGTTTAATCCTGAGCTGATAGTGTCAAATTTGCAGATGAACTGAAGCTCACACCATCCTGTCAACTGTCTGTAATGGGCCACTCTCTTACCACTTCAAAAGTTGTTTTTCCTCCCTTGGTATCCTGCTGTTAATTGATTTATCTCATTAGACTGACTGCACATTTGGTAAAGCAACCCCCATCCTTTCATGTATTTATACCCACTCCTGTATTTTTCACTTCATGCATCTGATGAAGTGGGTTCTAGCCCACGAAAGCTTATGCCCAAATAAATTTGTTAGTTTCTAAGGTGCCACAAGTACTCCTCATTTTTTTTATTGCTACTCTTGTGACACGTTCCCCCTTCCCCACCACAGCCATGTCCTTTGGCCCTTATTTGAAAGATGTTGAACTTCACAAAAATATTAAGGTACCCAAATGGTTAAATGCTGAATAACAAAGCCAGATAACACCAGCTACTTATGTTTGGCTCGAGAAGGAAAAGAAAAAAAAAAAAAGAATTTAGCAAAAACTGCAGGGGAAACATTGGCAGCTGCTCAAGAAGTGTCTCTGTCAGTTTTTGCAACTTTGACTGAAAAATTCAAATGGATTTTTGCTGGAATCTTTTAAAAGCCAATTAATTTTAAACACAAAAAATGGGGTTTTACGAGCCAGGAGTGTTTGTTTATTGCCTTAAAACCTTGCATAATTACACAAATGTATTTTGCGTTTCTTTTAAATATTTTGCTCAGTACCCATGGTGTTGCTTTAGCTACATTTTACATAACTAAACCTAGACTACATTCATTACTTGTAAATTCAGAGGCATCCAAGTTCAAATGGTAATCTCTTATTTCCTTTTAGTGATTTTGACTAAATTGTCCATAGTCAAATGGTTCAAATCAGATTGTCTCTCTGCCTACAGCAGTCGTTTACAACTGATTATTTACAGACCATTCCTTTGGGAAGGGGGCCCATTTTCCTTCGGAATGGCTGTAAAGGATTCTGGGGACAAAAGCATAGTGCTGGTAGATCATCACCATCTGACCTCTCCTTGCAAAATGTGTTTGACTACCAGGGTTTCACCACGTGAGACTACTCTGAGTTATACTGCCATAACCAGGTTTTGTTAGCAAACCAAGCATTCTTTTCCCCCTTCATATTTAATGTTACCACCAATACCTTTACTACACCAGCCTGCTTAATCCTTTCAGTGCTCTGTAAAGTTTTTAATGTCTTCACAAATGCTCCCTTGAACTTCTCGCTCTCTTTCCTTAAATCGCTTACTTATCTCCCAAAGTGACACATTTCTCAGCCGATTTCTCTTGGCGACTGAGCTTATCTTTGTGGGTTGCGGGGGATTTTTGCACTCATTCTTTAGTTACAATTGCTGTTCTTTCCATGGGTGCCCAGGGGTCTTATTCTTTAAAGTTTTAGTTCATTTAACAGACCTTTGTTGTGCTTTGCCAAGCATTCTTTTACATAGAGATCCAAAGTACCTTCCTCTATTCCCTTTATGTTACTGAATTTCTCTTTAGGAAATAATTCTATACTACAGTTTAACCATGTGCTTCTCTCCCCATCCACCATTTCTTGTCTAATACTATTTGTTGGAGTTCTTTTCCGTCTGGTCACAGTCTCCCCCTATCATTCCCAGGGAGTCCACAGGGACTTCCTTTAGATCTAACTCACTCCTCCGGTACCCTGGAAACCTCCTCAAATTTGAACCCTTCCAATACCATTGCTAAGCTGCTTGCTTCCTTGTGATTATTGACAGCAAAGCTGCGCATTTAATAAACCATGTGTTACCTGCTCCAGGTGAATGGATTCGAGTCCTGGCACAGTATGTTGGGATTCCAAGATTCCTTTCCATTCGGCTTCCCAAGAATTCAGTTCAACTGCAGATTCTGTCACGTGGGTATCTATATTTGGTATACAGGAAAGCCACAATGAGTTGATCAGACTCAAGCATAGGGAGTGGGTATAGGGCGTACCATACATCCAAAGTTACATAAAAAAACTTTTCCTTTCTATACCTTTATCCATCACATTGCATTTACTATACATTGCATCACTCATCTGGGGATTGGCTTGGTTACTCTGTAGAAGCCAATGCCTGTACAGTAGGCTCTGTCCGTGCATACCTGACTTCTACCTTATCTTACATTTAGGCTTGTTTACTAATACCAGGATGTTCTTGCTGATCATAGCTAAACATTCTGACTCCAGCATACTGCTTGCTATGACAACTGAACCATCCATTCACCTCTCCAATCATGGGCCACTAAGAAATAAGGCAAGTTATTAATGTCAAGCCAGGCCTACACAAACCAGACCAAAGCATCAGGCTTGTCATAAGTAAACCTGCAGAAAAGACACCACAGGTATGTATAAAGAACTGATTTCTGGTTTCACAATGAAAGTTTCACATGATGCTATTTACTGGGGCATGATTTAATGTCAGATGTGTATTTGCATATGTAGCTCTATTTGCATGTGGAATTACCACAGTTGTGTGTGCCAGGCAGGTGACTGTGTGTGCAAATTGTCATTCAGACACAAATGTTTGCACATGGAAATGGGCCTCTGCTTTTTAGGAAAACTGTCCCAGATTCTTAAAAGGTGAAAGCACCCCTATGCAGAGGCCAACAAACCATTTAAGGCCCCTTTGAGTGTTTACATGATATTTCACTGATGTGTAGGCCTTTTGCTGCCTCCTCTGTGCATTTCACCTGTAGCAAATGGAAGTGGATAACATAAAGGTCATCTTCCAACCAATTCCCGCCCTTTGCAAAGAAGGAATAAACATTGGGCAATTTTGGCTCAGTTGCCTGTCAATACTGTAAACTGAGCTCAGCTGGCTAGATACAGTAACTGCACCAAATAAATGCTATCTCTGGCAATTAGCAGCACTTAATTTTGAAAATGAGCTAATATAATCAATTATGTCTTTCAATTTGCTAGACAGCATTTTACACGGTTTAATTTTCTGCTATTACATCTTTCAAATTATCTTCAGGTGCTATTCAGAATTTAATCATAGATGCTCATTCGAGATCCACTAGTATTAAAGATGCTCCCCCTCCCACCACCAAATAATGTCAATGATCCATGGTTCTGAAATAAGGAGATACCAACCTCTCCTTCTTGGGCCGTGGCAGTATCCTACTTTTTCCACATCACCCAAAGTTTTGGACTATCAGATAAATCAGACCAGATCCATTCTGCTGCTTTTTCTGCAGCTCAAGTCTGGCATTTTTATTTTTATCTCACTCCGCTGAAGGATAACACTATTTCTAGAGGTTTTACATGAGTAGATTAGAATTATTACTAGCAGGAGGATGTACTGTATGCAGATTGTGAATGGCATAAAGAGAGCTTGTGTGTATGTATCTCCTACTCTCACTCTCTTTGTGTATCAGATAAGCTGTGCTAGGCTGTGCTGTGCTTGCAGAGTGTTAGGAATAAAAAGTTTAAAGGGTGAGTCTGAATTCACATCTCTTTGTTGTGTAGGAATTACTGCAACACAAGATACCATTGACACAATGAAGCTAATATCCTCTTGACAGCTATGGCTAAAAACATGGTTCAGGCAAACACCATTCCCAAGTAAATTAAACTATTTTGATAGTTCTGCACTAGGTTAGCACAGAGGAGAGATGCAGAAATGGCTACATGTTAATGCACGTTGAACTGATGAGCCTTGTACACACACACACACACACACACACACACACACACACACACACACAGATTCAGAGCTGCAGTCAGTGAATACAGCATCAGATGGAAGCACCTTTCCATTCCCTCACCCTGGAGTCATATGAAAGGCAGTCTGGTCCAGAGTGCGAATTACAGCAATCTGAAAGCTGCTCTAATCTATGCAAATGACCAGTATTCCCAAAGGGCTATTCCAGGAGCTGGGAATGATTAGGCACAAGCCAGCCTCAGACATACCCTCTCTTGCCTACCCACATCCTCCTGAGTTGGCAGCCAGGAGAGGCGTGTCACAGATGTTATCAGAGTAGCTCTACAGTACCAGTGGATTCCGCTATGCAAGGGAAATCATTCAGTTGCAGGGTCAGGTGGCTTTAGAGTTGCATTGCACTGCTGGAGTTATACAAAGCTCTTGCCATGCACCTGAGAATCAGATCTTTGGCCTCCAAAGGTCTGACTCAAAGCTTTCTGAAGTTAATGTGATCTTTTCCATTGACTTCAATGGGCCAAGGATCAAACACCAAAAGCACCTTAGGAGGCAAAGATACTAAGTAAACACCAAAGAAATTAGGGGTCAGATTTTCAAAGCAGCTTGAGGGAGTTAGGCACTCAAATCCCAATGCAATTCAATGGGAAATGGGCAGCTAGGGTCAGAATTGCAAATACTAGGAGCCGAAAGATGCAAGATGCAGATGGGTGCCTAGTAGGACTTATGAAAGCACCTTAGTTAGAAACCTCAGCACTTTTGCAAATCCTACTAGACATCTATCTGCATCTTTAGGCTCCTAAATACTATTAAAATCTGGCCCCTACCTCCCTTAGAATTCTTTTCTAAATCCCAGCCTAGAATCTTACAAACAAGAGAAGCTCAGCAATGGGCTAGATACTTTATCTGCCTTTTCAAACATTCTGCATATGCCAGTCACCCACTATAGTAGAGGGGTAGAACCTTGTGGCCATTTCATTGCTGTCTTGCTTGGCCCATCCATACAATCCCAGGTGGGGGTGTAGGGGTACATGGTTACCTTGAAGCCAAGCCAACTGTTCCAAACCACACAGAAAGTGTCAGCAATTGATGGTTGGTTGTAGCAAATGATAAGAGAAGGAAAAGCCATTTACCCCAGATCCTCAGTATAAACACAGCAGCTCTGGTCTCCTTTTGTCACTTCTGGGGAGTGATGGCATCAAACTTTCAGCTTTGTTGAGAGGGTTTATTGTTTATTTTCTCCTTGGATACAGAACAGTGTAAGTAGATTTATCTCAGTTTTGCCTGGGAAAACTGAGAATCTTAATAGATTCACTGGCATTATTTTTTATCATTATTATGGTTAGCTACACAGGAAATATTAATGACTCTGTTACTCCAGCCATTGTTTAATCAAATGGATTCTGGTAAGTAAAATTTATATGAGGAAGAAACAATTACTGGCTTCAAAATAAGACAATTACAAGGTGGACACTACACAGGCTGTCCATGTGCTGTAAGGCTCTTCAGAAGAACAAAGACACACAATATGTACAGGAAGGTTCTGGTTGGTGGCAGGGGACTCACTTAAAATTCAGGCTGGGAAAGTGCTCATGCATCAGGATCCTTTACAGAAGGGATTAACCTGGTGAGTAAAGGAGACTGTTGGAATTCAGAACAAAGAGAAAGCAAATGGCAGGAGAAGGCTAATAGACAAAGGCTGGCATAATCATGTTTCCAACACAGGGACAATTCAGTATGAAGTGGTCCAAAGCCCATTGAACTCAAGGAAAAGACTCTCACTGAGTTCGACAGACTGGAACAGGCCCTAATTCTTCAGTGGGGCCCCAGTTCAGCAAAGCACTTAAGCACATATTAAATTCCCATTGGCTTCAAGTTCCCATGGAACTTATGCAGATGTTTAAGTAAACACTTTGCTGAACAGGATGAGATTGCACCAGTGCTTTCAGTTAAGGGTGTCGTGTGCCTAAGTTCTGTCTTGAATCAGAGCATTAGGACCAGGTCCAAAGCTGCCCTCCAGTCCATCTCTGGATGACCAACTGGTCTCAGCTCTGCAGTATCCAGTGACTTCTATGTTGCCTGGTTCCTTAGCATACTAGTGGTGCATTTGGGCATATGATGAAGCAGTGGGTCACTCCTTACATCTTCCTTGTACTGCTTGGGTTTCAGGAATACATAGCATTTCATCTGGCTGCACTTCTCTCACTGAAAGGCATTGCTCCTGCTTGGCCTAGGCAGCCAGAAATTGTGTTTAAATTGTCAAAGCAATTATGTTTATGCAAATACAGTAAATGTGTTTCTCACTTTCTGTTTGGAATTAATGCAATGACCAAACAAAATATGTGGCTGGGGAGAGGGCCAGTGGGGATTGCTGGTGTTTGCTTACTTATTTGTTTATCTTTTTTTAAAAAATATACTTTAAAATAATTTGGAGCCAAGTTAGGATCATTTATGAAGATTCTTTACAGTTATCTTCACCCATCCTTCTAAATGCACGGAGGTCAACAACACTGCCAACCATGAGTCAGTTCTCCAACAAAATCATGAGACTGACTTAAAAATCATAAGCTTTTTTTAAAAAAAATAATATTTTGGGGCTTCTTCTGCTTTTGAGCCCTTAGGTGTCACAACTTCAAGCTTTTCTCTGCAATTGTGAGTGCTATAAATGTACATCTTTTTAATGAAAGCTAAGAGTCTCACATAATCACATGACTCCAGGAGCTGGGGCTTTAGGGAAAATACTAAATATCATGAGACTCATGATAGAATTCACTACATTGATTCAATAGGAGTCTTTCCACTGATGTCAGTGGGAGTTTGATTAGCCCCTGTCCTAAATCAGATCCCAATCTTGCAAACACTTACCCCCTGGCATAATTTTACTCAGGTGACGAGTTCCACTGGATAAAGTTATACACATTGTTAAGTCTTTGTAGAACTAGAGTCTTACACAGTAAGTTCATTGGGGCAGGAACTTTGAAACTTATGTATACATCAGCCAGCACAATGATGCCCTGATCCTGACTGGTGCATTTGAGTGCTACTGCCATTAATAACAACAATCACAAAAATAATGATAATAAACTGAATAAGTGTTAAGAGTTAGTATTATAATACCTGCAATGTGGCCATTTTTCTTATATTGTCATGTGATAGTCGTAGCCAGTCTGACTGTTTGAACAATCTGGTTGGCTAGAAAGTTTATTCTAATGTGCAAGCCTTCTGCTTTCTGCTAGAAACTTCCCAAAACACACATACACACGTCAGCAGCTGATCAAGTATTCCCATCCCAGCTCAGAGCCACTTAGCAGGCAGCCAGCAAGGTCAGAAGCCTAGATTTGAATGTAATAATAACTTTAGTCAATTTACAGAAATAATGTGATTTCCTAAAACATGGGAATTAGCAAGCCAGGCCCAGAGAATTAAAATCACTCAGAGGCTTAGATGCCCTGAAAGTAACCAGCAAAACTCCATCTAAAGTAAGAAAGAAACAGGGCATAGCATCTATTTTTATTATGACATCTTTAAGGTCACATTGGTGGGGGTTGGGGGAAGGAAATTAAAAGGTATCTTCTCTGAAGACACTGTTTTACAACACTTTCTTTGCTTGTAGCTTGTTAATTTTCACAGCAGAGTTGCCCTGGGATATGAATTGAAGAAACAGATGAAAAAAAAAAAAGTCTTGTGCCTCCAACTGTACTGAAGGCCCCAATGCATATTCCTGTGCCTTTGATGAGAAACATTAAACATTTTTAATTTAGCACATCAATTTGAAAATCTAATTTTTTTTAATGCTTTGTAGCAGCAGACGCTTTTCACGGTGCTGTCACGACCACAGAAGAATTATGAGAAACTTGAACCGCAAAAAGTAAATTAGAAAAATCTCATTTCAGTTACTCTAAAAAGAGGGGAAATTAGATTTTGATTAAAATCACTCACACATACAATTTTAGGTAAACTAATTTAGCAAGACTGACTATGTAATTTTTTTTGCCTGCTTCTGCGTCCTTTTAGTACCAGCTCGTACTTATCACCTCTCTCAATAGCCAGTAGGGTAGAGAAAGAACTGTTAATAAAGTGCCCTTTTCCTTGACCATATGCTGTGAGGCTGTCAAAAGGAGAGTAATTTATTTATTTTGTCAAAAAAAGAAAAAAAAGAAAAACTTTTAGAATCCTTCCTAGCAATGTGATCATATTTAAGGTTGTATTTTTTCCTTGTTCAAACTATTTTATTCATTTGAAATAAATATGAATGAAACAATAACAATAAATGCCCCCACTATTCAAAAGTCAGAAGGTTTAAGTTGCCGGTATTTGTATATATATTTTTTTCAGTTTGATCTATCTATCATGGGAGAAGGGATTAATTGGCAAAGGATAATTTATCTACTACTTTTTCATTTATTTCATTTCTTTTTTGGTTCATGAATTGTTCGCAAATAGTTTGTGATTTTTCTCAGACTTATTTGTTATCTTAAATTATTGACAGAAAAATGACAGCACACAATTCCTAACCTGTAGTTCATTTGCAAGCTGTTCACTGACAAAAGTTTGATATTCAGAATTAAAAATTCAAGCTGTGTTATTTGGTTTTGATTTGGTATATCACCCACATGGCACTGACTCTGTTTCCTGATATGATGAGTATAACACTTAGAGTCAGGTTTTCAGTGGAAATACATGTATATGTTAAAAGTATGTTTATTTTATTATTATTGTATAGCACCAACAGTTTCTTGGGTGCTTTATCTATGTAATCTTCATGAACACCTTACGAGATAGGTACATGAAAGTTATAATTTTACAGATGGGTAAAAGAAGACACAGGGAGGTGAAGGCTATCAAAAGCTGTATCATAAAACTTTGATATAGCTGAGATTAGAATTCAAGTGTCCTGACTCTCAATCTTTTGCTAAGTGACACTTTGAATATGGCATTTGTGGAACCTTCCTTTTTCTTGGATGCAAAACCACAACATGATATCATTGGGGACAATATCTATTTGGTACTATCAGTAAAGGCCCTCCGACACATGGCACACCATTTAGTAGCTCTGATTACATCCAGTGTAGAACAACTGCACTTATGTACCCATGCACCAACTCATCCTAATATGATGGTGTGACTCCTTGCACTGCATGTACTCCTGGAATTGCCAGTGGGTTATGAAGCAGCTGGTGTTTTGCTTTAAATGAAAATACCTGGCTCAGTAATAGTGTCTGAAAGACCCAGGTCTGATATTTCCATGAAGCTATGCAAATTTATACTAGCTGAGGACATGGCTTGATATCTATATATATGCCTCTTCTCTTTCAGAACCCACTGATAATCCTGAAGACACCAAATTAAACTCTTAAATTAAATTTTCCTGGGTTGTGGAGGAGCCATTAGCATCAGATTGGTCAGATCTCAAAATACAGGTTGTTTCTTATTATCCATATTGGATTAAATTTATCCCTGTGCAGAGGACCAATGCATCACTTATGTCCCACTTAAACATAGGTGAATTATCTCTTTAATTTACCAATCCCATGCCAATAGCATAATTCTGAGCACTCACACAGTAGAACTTAATGGTGCATAGGTACTCTACTGGGTCCCTGCACTGGAGTGAATATAACCCATATAGACTTGAAGATCCTTCTACCAACATCAATATTCTCTTTTCCTTCCTGATCAAAACACCCCAAAGCAGTGATGTAAAGTAATACATACTTTTTCCCTGGATGGTGGGTTTAATCTAGAGTCAGCTGACTTTCATCTCCTGCGCTTTGATTTAATCTGAGTGCCCTGATAGTGGAAAGGCCACAGTCTAAGATGAAATGCAGAAAACACTAAGTGAATTCACTTGGGCCTAATATTTGCAAGCTGTTCATTTTTTCTCCTGTAACTGCAAATTATCAACATAATATTGATTGCAGATTTTCATTTCATCTTAGAGAACTGCGGGGGCCTGGCAGGAGGCAGAGATAGGTCAATTACTTGTCCCTAAGGACAGACTTGGCTGAAATTGACACAATGGGACTGATTCTCCATGTCCCTGCACCTTGTGGAGTCACTTACACCAGTACAAAGTGAATATAAAATGCTTGCAAATCACAGTGGCAATAAAGTGCACCCACTTTGCACTGTGTTCATAATCTCACAACTTCTGGAGGGCAGGAGGGGGAGCTGAGTCCAAAGCACAGGTGTTATAGGAATGATGATAAGAAGGATGCCATTGGCACATGACAGGTAAACTAAAGAGATAATGTGAGGTATAAACTAATGGGCAGTGGTAGAGAAGCCTTCAGATAAAATTCATCCCTAAGCAGAGGTGCCAGCACTAGGCCTCTGCAGCTCTTAAGGCCTACTCATGGGACAGAAGTGTTGCATCAAACTTCTTTTGGATTCTCTACACATTGCTGAGTGTCACCTTCTGTATTGTTTCTAGAAGCAGCTACTAAAGATTTGTACTTTCACTCTCATAAGAACAAAAGAGTGGCCAGACTGGGTCAGACCAAGGGTCCATCTAGCCCAGTATCCTGTCTGTCGACAGTGGCCAATGCCAGGTGCCCCAGAGGGAATGAAGAGACAGGTCATCATCAAGTGATCCATCCTCTGTCACTCATTCCCAGCTTCTCAAAACTGAACCACTGAGTGTGACCTGAACCACAGATGAGCAGGTCATTGAGGCACTTTCACCTTAAATACTCACAGGTGGTGAGTCTCCAATTAGTTACACATGGGCCTGAAGCAACTCTTTCCCCATAGCCTCCCAATATCTGTTACCTCTGAACTTTGGCAAGGTGTGGAAAGTGTGTGAAAATCAAAATATGAATTTTTCATACAGGTCCTGGGTTAAAATCTACTCCTAGCTACATTAATTAATCTCCCATTGAAGTAAATGGCAGCTGGGCTTGAGTATATAAGGGAAGAACTGGGGCTCTACTTCATTTTAAAGTGGCTGAGGATGTGGCCCAAAACATGATGCCCAATCTATTTTATAGTTTCCAAAACAAGTGCAGCTGGTTCGGGATGCTTTCCTCCCTCCTTATGTTTCATTTTTATTAGCTTGTTCTGGTCTTTTTAGTATATGATTAAACTGTTTGGTAGTTTTTAGTTTCTTTGTAAATTACTTACTTAATGGAACTTGCAATCCAATCAGTTTTATTTCAATAACAACAGTTTCTACACTGTTATGGCTCTGGCATACTTTTTTAGCCAAATGACAACAGTGCCCCCTTCACTGTCAATAGCTGTGAGCTGTTCCCCCTCTGAAGGCAGAATGGAGAGATGAGATGGGATCCACAGCCAGATATCCTCTCAGCAAATAATATAGCAAAACACTTAAGCACGTGCTTAAAGTCTAGCACTTGCTTAACTGCGTTGCTGAATCAGGGCTGAAAGCAGTGAGTGGGTGACATTCACCCTTGTGCAGAGAGACAATGCACCACTTAAATCCCATTTAAGACCTCAAAATAGAGTTTACACAGGATTTAAGTGGTACATGAGCCTAGTGCTGCTCCTCTGTCCCAGGGCAAATTTCACCTAGGCCTGGTCTACGCTACGATTTTAGGTCAAATTTAGCAGCTTTACCTCATTTTAACCCTGGACCCATTCACACGACGAAGCCCTTTTTTTCGACTTAAAGAGCTCTTTAAATCGATTTCTTTACTCCACCTCCAACGGGGGGATTAGCGCTGAAATCAGCCTTGCTGGGTTGAATTTGGAGTAGTGTGGATGCAATTCAACAGTATTGGCCTCCAGAGCTATCCCAGAGAGCTCCTTTGTGACCGCTTTGGACAGAGCTCTCAACTCAGATGCACTGGCCAGGTAGACAGGAAAAGGCCCGCAAACTTTCTCTGTTCTGTGATCAGTGGGTAAGAGAGAACGTGCTCCAGCATGCTGACATGGAGCGTGGTTCTGCTGTCTTTTACACTATTGCAAATCTGGAGTTACTCCACTTCAGACAAAGAGGTCCAGAACTGGTGCAAAGGAAGTGGGACCAGAGGTCCACTCCTACTAAACAATGACTAGCAGAGCTGTACAGATACATATGGAAGAAAGGGTGTATGGTGCAGCCACTAAATGAAGGTGTAAGCAGGCATGCTCCCTACTCTCCATGGAGCACAGGGAGGCAGAATTTGTTCTCCCACTTCCCCTCTCAGTGACTCTGTTTCCCCTCCCAATCCGGCAAGCAGTACAGTGCAGCTGAACTCCAGCACGGTGCAGAGCCCCTCACGGGATCGTTGTCTAAGTGAACAAACAAAAATGGGGCAGTAAGAATTTTCAGCCACAGCTGACTAGCACACAGCTCCTGGAACCCAGACTAGAGAGCAAAGTAACAACACTCACTCTCCCTTTCAGTTTTTATTGCCATCAGTTTCCAAAAGAAATGTTTGGGAGCTGGCTGCCTTGCATGGGATACTCAGCAAACTGCATTGGGCTCCTTAATAGCAAGTGACGCTGACTGAGAATTCTCATTGTTTAATATGTAGGTGATTAGGGAAGCAATGAGGAAGATCAGATTAATAACATTTCCAGACATCCCATACTTAACAAGGATTTGTGAGTGTTTTGTTTTATGCTCAGAACAATGCAGAGGGCTAGGTCTTGAATCTAGGGAAGGTGCTTCACTTTATATATAAATGTATTGCTTAGTATAAGCAATACTATAATATTATGTATGTTTTTATGCACTATCAATGGACTAGGACTCAAGAGACCTGGGTTTGCTTCACAGCTCTGCCACTAAATTGCTGAGTAACCTTGCGCAAGTCACTTCCCTTCTCAGTGACTCTGTTTCCCCTCCCACCTTTTATGTCTCTTGTCTCTTTGGTAAGCTCTCCAGGAAAGGGTTGCATCACGTTATATGTTTACACAGCCTAGCACAGTGGGATCCTGATCAGAGCTGCTGCATCTAGGTGTTACTGTAACACAAATGACAAACAATAGATCTTACTGATCGTATATTACAAGTGAGGGGAAATCTGACTGAGCACGCAATTTACCCTCTGTATCCCATCCATTGATTCCAAGGCCAGAAGGGACTGTTGTGATCATCTCATCTGACCTCCTGGAGGACACACGCCAGAGAGATTCTCCAAAATAGTTCCTAGAACAGATCTTTTAGAAAAACATCCAGTCTTGATTTAAAAATCATCAGTCATGGAGAATCCACCACAGCCTTTGGTAAATTGCTCCAATTACTCTACTGTTAAAAATGTATACCTTATTTCCAGTCTGAATTTTCTTAGCTTCAACTGAAGAGACCACTAAATATTTGTTCCCCCTATAGATACATACTGACTGTAATCAAGTCACCTCTTAACCTTCTCTTGTTATCCATTATTTTGCATACCTTTACCATGTCCCTTGTTAGCTGTCTCCTCTCTAAACTAACCCAGTCCCACGGTGAAATGTTGACCTTATAGAAGTCAATAGTAAAACTCTTCTTGATTTCATTGGGGCCAATATTTCACCCTGTGTCTTTTCAGTCTCTTTTCATATGAAAATCCCTCCAGGCCTCTGGTAATTTTGCCTCCTAACCCCTCAGTTTCTCTCAAAAGGGACTATGATTCCATTTCTGAACTCTCTGCTCAGAAAGCACCAGCCCCACACATAGATGCATCTCTGGTACCCCGGGATTGGAAACGTTCTTTGCAAATTAATTTTTGCTGTATTCAGGGATTTGAAACACAGTAGGCAAAAATTAATTTACAGCAATTATATCTAGCAATAGCAAGTGGCAGCTTTCCTTAGCTCAGGACAGTCAGTAGCCTGGAAGTTATTGGATAGGAATATACAGACAAGCTTTCTTGTGGTAAAATAGAGAGAGACTGAAAAAAATCCTATAATTAATTATTGTGATTATTCCTAGAGGCGCTGATCAAGGACAGGGTCCCATTGTGCTAGGTGTTGTACACACACATATAATGAAAAGATGGTCCCTGCTCCAAAGAGCTGACAGTACGAGTATAAGAGAATAAATGACAGGTGGACACAGCAGACAGATGTGCAATAAACAGCAACTACAGCAGACCGGCTGCCTAACCAGTGTCACCTATTTTGCACCACGGCACAAGTTCTACAGTTTCTCTACCCACAAATGCCCATCCATCTGTGTGGAGGTCCCAGGCCTCCTTTCCAGCAACAACCACTCCCTGCTCTTGGCAGCACACAGCCAGGGACCCTCCTGGCCACAGCTCACCCTAAAACCACTACCTTGCTACTGAAGGTAGGGTAGCTATATGGCCTCCATTGTCATAGTATTCTGCACTGCACAATCTTTAATATATGTATTCTCCCAGTATCCCTGTGGGGTAGAGCAGGTTCATTATCCTCACTTTGCTGATGGGGAACTGAGGCACAGAGAGACTAAGTGACTTTTCTAATGTCACATGGTGAGTCTGTGGAGGGGCAAGGAATTGAACCCAGGTCACCAGCTAACACTCCCACCACTGCACCCTTCTTCCAGCTATTGTGCATAGAACAGGGACTGCAGGGAAAAGCTAACACAGTCCTGAAGTTTATTAACTGTTTCTAAGTAAGGCTTGTGGGATGTTAGCTGAGGAAAAATGTGCCAGCTGTGTACCCAGACCACCCATCCCTAACCAGTCACTGCACCCTCCCTACTATGTGGACTCAGGATGCATCTAGCAGGTGATAATGCCATGCACAGAAAGGGGACAGTCATGTGTGGAGGGTAACTTCCATGCACAAATCTCATGAAAATGAAATGGGAATATGTATATAACCCTGTCTCTTCTGGCAGAGGGCTCTTCTGCTGCCACACACAGGAGGTGGTCAACTAGGTGAGGAGGAGAGGACTGTCTACTTTAGAGGCAGCTTCACTGGTTACTAGCCCTCTGGATGGTTATAATAGGGAACCAGTAAAAGTGATTGTACGTCCATCTGGCCTTATTTGTTTTTGATGATTAACTAGCTGCAGACTGTGTGTGAGCTAAGCTGGGGGATGAGAACACCTTCCCCCTCCCTCCTCTGCTGTTGTCTGTTTTTGGAGGCTCTTGTACACAGCAGGCAAAAGCAAAGAACCTGAGTGAGTACCCTGCAAGTCGCACACCTCAAAGGCCTGGCTAATAAATGAAACACAATCTTCTGGGGTTTCATCAACAACTGGAAGCCTATTTAGCACCAGGCTTAGCTACTTCCTGCTGCTAATATGACTGAGAGGGAAAGGTGTGAAATGACATTTCAGGGGCAACATTTTTGTGAAAAGGCAATGTTTCCTCTGTAGCAGCAGCTACTCCCTTTATCCAATGTCAAATGCCGCAGGCATAACAGTATCATTATTTAATTCAGCGATGTCTATGCTTATTCCCTGAACTGAGATAGATGCCTCATGATTCTAAGTGCTGTGCTTACAAGAGCAAGAGACATTCCATGTCCTAAATGGACAAAGGGTAGGAGAAAGGAAGGACTGCTGCTGTCCCTGTTTTACAGATGGGGAAACTGGGGAGCCACGAGAATAAATGATTTGCCCAAGGTCACACAAAATGTCTGTGTCAGAGACAGACTTGCATCTAGACCTCTCCTACTCAGAGGCAAGTGCCTTAATAACAAAACCATCCTTCATATTAGATAAATTGCATCCCCATCTGCAACCTAAAGCCACATTTTGGAAGGGGTATGTGCTATGTGTGACTGTGCAACTGCAAGCTGTTCTGTGTTGTTGTTGTTTGTAGGAGGATGAGTGGAACTGAAGAAAGTTGGTCAGTTTCCAAGAGGGTCATAGTCTGGAGCATCACAAAGGGTACATTTACACTGCAATCCAAGGTGTGATTACAACACAGATCAACATGTCCCCACTAGTTTTTACTTGTGCTAGCCCAGCTAAAAATAGCAATTGTGCTGCTCGGGCTTCATTGCAGGCTCTACAAGCACACCATAGGCCCTAGGAATGTACTCATGTTGCTAGCCCTTGTTGAAGCCTATGTCACTGTGTCTACACTACTATTTTTAGCCATGCTAGCCGAGGTATGTCTGCCCTAGATGTAATCCCACCTCAGACTGCAGTGTAAACATACTCTTTGGAATGCAAAAAGGTGCGAGCCTGCTAGAAGACAAATTTTAGAGCCCTTGCTTTTAACACTAGCCTCTCAACATGTTTAATGCAGACCTCTTTCTGACCACTCTATCTGCCTTCCCCAGCAGCTATTGCTAATGAAACAGTGTTTGCATCTGCTTCAGCTTTAATCACAGAGGACTCTGCCTGCCTTTTTGAGCAAGGTTCTAGTTCGGAGGCAGAATGTTTTCGATTCAGAGGAAGCCACTGCACACTACCTCTTCCAAAAATCCTTCTTTGTTTGCCATTCCCCTTAATCTGAAATAAATGCCATCTGCACTGGAATAAACATGTAATGCTCTTTGCATGCAGGAAAACAAAATGGGAGAGGGGGGAAGGAAGCAAACCTGGTTCAAGCAGGTACAGGCATATTAGAATAAATTATCTGCTGAACAGCTATGATGTGACCATGACCATTATCTGAATTACTAATGCTTAGACTGAATAGCTTCAAAGAAAGCTAGTTTTTATATATATTATCCCGTCTTCCTTTAGGACTTAGAAGATGAAAGGGATGATTTCAAACACCCATGGGGAATGTAAGTAGGAGCAGAATATTTTGCACTTCCTGTTGTATTGACATAAGGTATCTCTCTTACTTAGATAAAAACTGTGAGTTAGATACTGTCTATGCAAAGTGACTTATTTCTAACAGTTTGCTGATGACAGCATTCAGTCATGTCTGTTCAAACACTATTCTGGCCAGAAGCAGGACATGCCAGAAAGCCTGTTCTCTTAAAAGTTTCAGCCCAGTTTCCTAGCCTTGAGAGGTTTGGTGAAACATGGCTACACTCACACTTCACAGTGCTGCAACTTTCGCGCTCAGGGGTTTTGAGCTGCTGGGCATTTCTGCAGTCAAATCCAAACCTCAAATAGTTTGAGCTTCACACACACATACACCCCTCCCCACCACTTCAACATGTGGTAGTCTGGTTTGAATTTTGAGCAAAGATTCAGGTAGGTTATTATTTTCTCTTAAGAACTGCTAGGGGGTCTGATGTTTAGAGTTTATGATGAGAACAGATAGCTGCCTTGTACAGCTCTCAAGGCACTTTTCAAAGAAAAGTCAGTACCATCACCCCTGCTTTGTAATGTTGAAATAGAGACACTGAGAGAGTGATTTGCCTACGATCATACAGCAAGTGAGCCAGGAATAGAACCAATGTCCATTAGTCTAGCCGCTGGACTATGCTGCCACTTAGCTAAATTATATGAGCTTCCATTGAACGTTCACTCATTGCAACTTTCCAAATAAAATTTCACCTAAAGACCTGTCTATATTGAGGATAAAACCATGTTAATGCAACTGTTTTTAAACATGGTTTCAATGTAGTTTAGGCTCACATTGTTTAGATGAGGGTGATCATTTAAAATCTATTGGCAAAATTCTCTATTAATGTAACTCTACTGAAGTTATTGCATTGCAGTCCTTGGATGTATGACAGCAGAAAATTTCGCCCAATGTTTCAAAGTCACAGAGTCACAAAGAAACCCCATGTTAAAAGCTGTTTATCCGATCCACCATGGTCAGGCAAGTTTTATCCCCAGCATAAATGGAGCCTTAGGAATCAATATTTAAATTAAAACAATGTAACATTTATTGGAGGAAATCATTACAAATTTTGCATGGCTGCTAACTGCTGCCTTTTATTCTCCTGTGTTCCTTACGACAAACTTCCTTCGCTAGTAAGTGTCTGACATAAATACTCACAGTTCTTTTGATGAACTTAGTTTAATAGGTTGTTATCAGCCTTGCCCATCCAGCAATGAAATGCCTTGCCAACTTGCACAAGCAATGGTGGAATAAAAATCACGAGAGATTCTTGATCCCCAACCTAGTGAGCCACTCTTTGGAGATATCCCAGAGATATTAGAGTTCAGTAAAAAAAAACAATGAATTCTGTGACCAAAAATATGGAGTCATCTCCTGAAGTCTATGTGTGGAAGCTCCACCAGTGAAGAGATTCACTGAGTGCCTCGGTGAAAAACACATGACTATTCATTGGGGTCTGGATGGCTTGCCAGCTCCAGAACACCATGGATCAAATGCTCCCCACTTCTGGACAGCGCAGAGGGAAACAAACCCACAAATAATCCATCTGGTGCACACACAGTAGGTGAGGGAATGGAGCCAACCCTGCTTGTCCTCTAGGCCAATCTCTTTCCCTGAGCGCATGCAAAACTCTTCACAAGAAAATAATGTGGCTGGAGGTGATGGGGCTTTGTGGAGAATGTTGAACCAAGGGGCAGCTGCTCCTGTCAAAAGCTGCTGGATTGTAAACTGGTCAATACCATGCAATTCATACTGATTAATTCAGCACTAATTCTACTCAGTGCTCTGGGAGCCCTGATGGAGGAACGGCAGAGCACAGGTGCTGAAGGGGGATCAATAGCACCATGATTCCCTGATCACTTTTGCTTCTAGCGGGTAGGAAACAAATTAATAGAGCAGATGGGGCTTTCAATCCACATGCTCAAGGGGTGTCAGAGTTGGGGTGGAGTTTCCTTATTACAGTTGGTTGGTAAATGTTTTTTTCCCCCATTAATTTTTTTGTCAACAATTAAAACATTTTTGTTTTTATCTAATTTTTTCTTCAAAAAATTTTTTTTTGGTCAAAAACCAAAACAAAATGTTTTTGATTGTCAACAAAACCCCTATTTTTTAAATGAAAATGAAAAGGGTGTCACAAAAATCTCCATTTTGTCATTTTTATAAGAAAATCTTCAAATGGTTCCATTTCTTACAGGTACACAGGCTCCTTGGAGGTGTGAGACATGGTGACGGATCCATTGCCTACAAGTTTCCATGTCACTTCCTGATTCATGTGTGAGACAGCCAGGTTTGAATCTATAATAAAGAGAAATGAGAGAAGCTGGCAGTTCTTGTCCTTCTCTTTTCTGGATTCTCTGTTGGTTGCACCTTGTGTTGTCATTTACACTTCTGCAAAGTGAGCACAAAGAGAGTGTAAAACATTCACTATTCTGGTCTGGTTGCATTTTATACCCATTGTGCACTTGGTTTGCAGTGGTATAAATGGCCACACAAGAGGTGGGGCTATGGGGAATCAGGCTTAAATTATTTTCTTTTTTTTCCTTTTGCAGCTCAGTCAGGAATTCTTCTGACTGACTTTACCGACATCTCGTAAATTATTTCAGAGGGTTTGTTGTCACCATAAAGGAAATCCATGCTGAGACCACTTAAACAGTCTGTGGAGTTGCAATACATAAGCAGGGTTTAGTGTAACATTCATTTGCAAGTTCAAAATTAATATCTCTGACTCTGACAGGATTGCCTTCCATGAGTCTCTATGCCATGAGCTGGCAGAGGGCCAGTACAAAACACATAAGTAAGTAAGTCCCACTTAATTAGGGTGACCAGACAGCAAATGTGAAAAATCAGGATGGGGGTGGGGCTAATAGGAGCCTATATAAGAAAAAGACCCCAAAATCAGGACTGTCCCTATAAAATTGGGACATCTAGTCACCCTACACTTAATCCTTCAAAATAGGCTTCTGGTGGAACATATTCTTTGTGTTGGCCCCTCTGCACAGGGATCAGTTTCACCCATATTCACCATGTGGTCACACACTTCAAGCATGGACAGGGCCAGCCCCTGAACAGTCCAATGTGCCATCTTCCAGAAGAGCCTTGTCCATTATGACAAAGGACATAGGGATTGGCTGTCAGATCAGAGAAAAGCTGCAGTGCCCTGCAAAGCGTCACAGGCACACACGATGCCAAACATAAATGAGAGCTAATAAAATGCAGAATATACATCACCCATTTACATTTATTGCACATTAAACCTCAGCGCGCACAAAAGATAATGACGGATGCAAATTGAGAGCACTTGAACGGTGCATTGTCAATGGGGCATTGGCATTGTGCCAAGGACCCAGATTTTCAGCAACCAGAGGCTGTGGAGGGAGAGAAAGAGCCAAGCTTCAATGCAGTGTCTATTAGACGGTAGATTAATCTCACTAGGGAAATGCTGGAAGCACTTTTCCTTCTGTTTGGTATCCAGATTTATTGCTGTCATTTATTTATTGGCAGAGATGGGACCCATGCAGAACCCCAAATCCCAACATCTCTGAATTTGGATTCTGCTCCAGACTTCATGTCCCTGGCTCTTCTTACTGCTAATTATTAATTACTTGCTGGGGGCCCTAGAGACCCAAACTCAGATCAGGGCTCCATTGTATAAGCACATAATACAAGATGGTCCCTATCCTGCAGGGCTTATCATCCAAATAGACAAACAAGGTGGGTAAGGTAATATCTTTCACTGAACAAACTTCTGTTCATGAGAGAGATAAGCTTTCAAGCTTACAAAGAGTTCTTCTTTAGGTCTGCAAAGGCAGTTTCATTATCCCCATTTTACAGACCGATAACTGAGGCACAGGTTAAGGCACAGGCACTGAGGTTAAGTGACTCACCCAAGGTCACGCAGGGAGTCTATGGCAAAGCTGGGATTTGCATCCAGATCTCCTGTACCTATGTCTCATAGACTCATAGACTCTAAGACTGGAAGGGACCTCGAGAGGTCATCGAGTCCAGTCCCCTGCCCTCATGGCAGGACCAAATACTGTCTAGACCATCCCTAATAGACATTTATCTAACCTACTCTTAAATATCTCCAGAGATGGAGATTCCACAACTTCCCTAGGCAATCTATTCCAGTGTTTAACTACCCGGACAGTTAGGAACTTTTTCCTAATGTCCAACCTAAATCTCCCTTGCTGCAGTTTAAGCCCATTCCTTCTTGTTCTATCATTGGAGGCTAAGGTGAACAAGTTTTCTCCCTCCTCCTGATGACACCCTTTTAGATACCTGAAAACTGCTATCATGTCCCCTCTCAGTCTTCTCTTTTCCAAACTAAACAAACCCAATTCTTTCAGCCTTCCTTCATAGGTCATGTTCTCAAGACCTTTAATCATTCTTGTTGCTCTTCTCTGGACCCTCTCCAGTTTCTCCACATCTTTCTTGAAATGCAGTGCCCAGAACTGGACACAATACTCCAGTTGAGGCCTAACCAGCGCAGAGTAAAGCGGAAGAATGACTTCTCGTGTCTTGTTTACAACACACCTGTTAATGCATCCCAGAATCACGTTTGATTTTTTTGCAACAGTATCACACTGTTGACTCATATTAAGCTTGTGGTCCACTATGACCCCTAGATCTCTTTCTGCCATACTCCTTCCTAGACAGTCTCTTCCCATTCTGTATGTGTGAAACTGATTGTTCCTTCCTAAGTGGAGCACTTTGCATTTATCTTTATTGAACTTCATCCTGTTTACCTCAGACCATTTCTCCAATTTGTCCAGATCATTTTGAATTTTGACCCTGTCCTCCAAAGCAGTTGCAATCCCTCCCAGTTTGGTATTGTCCGCAAACTTAATAAGCGTACTTTCTATGCCAACATCTAAATCGTTGATGAAGACATTGAACAGAGCTGGTCCCAAAACAGACCCCTGCGGAACCCCACTTGTTATACCTTTCCAGCAGGATTGGGAGCCATTAATAACTACTCTCTGAGTACGGTTATCCAGCCAGTTATGCACCCACCTTATAGTAGCCCCATCTAAATTGTACTTTCCTAGTTTATCTATAAGAATATCATGCGAGACCGTATCAAATGCCTTACTAAAGTCTAGGTATATCACATCCACCGCTTCTCCCTTATCCACAAGGCTTGTTATCCTATCAAAGAATGCTATCAGATTAGTTTGACACGATTAGTTCTTTACAAATCCATGCTGGCTATTCCCTATCACCTTACCACCTTCCAAGTGTTTGCAGATGATTTCTTTAATTACTTGCTCCATTATCTTCCCTGGCACAGAAGTTAAACTAACTGGTCTGTAGTTTCCTGGGTTGTTTTTATTTCCCTTTTTATAGATAGGCACTATATTTGCCCCCTTCCAGTCTTCTGGAATCTCCCCCGTCTCCCATGATTTCCCAAAGATAATAGCTAGAGGTTCAGATACCTCCTCTATTAACTCCTTGAGTATTCTAGGATGCATTTCATCAGGCCCTGGTGACTTGCAGGCATCTAACTTTTCTAAGTGATTTTTTACCTGCTCTTTTTTTATTTTATCTTCTAAACCTACCCTCTTCCCGTAAGCATTCACTATATTAGACATTCCTTCAGACTTCTCAGTGAAGACCGACACAAAGAAGTCATTAAGCATCTCTGCCATTTCCAAGTCTCCCGTTACTGTTTCCCCCTCCTCATTGAGCAGTGGGCCTACCCTGTCCTTGGTCTTCCTCTTGCTTCTAATGTATTGATAAAAAGTCTTCTTGTTTCCCTTTATTCCCATAGCTAGTTTGAGCTCATTTTGTGCCTTTGCCTTTCTAATCTTGCCTCTGCATTCCTGTGTTATTTGCCTATATTCGTCCTTTGTAATCTGACCTAGTTTCCATTTTTTATATGACGCCTTTTTATTTTGTAGGTCACGCAAGATCTCATGATTAAGCCAAGGTGGTCTTTTGCCACATTTTCTATCTTTCCTAACCATCGGAATAGCTTGCTTTTGGGCCCTTAATAGCGTCCTTTTGAAAAACTGCCAACTCTCCTCAGTTGTTTTTCCCTCAGTCTTGATTCCCATGGGACCTTACCTATCAGCTCTCTGAGCTTACCAAAATCCGCCTTCCTGAAATCCATTGTCTCTATTTTGCTGTACTCCCTTCTACCCTTCCTTAGAATTGCAAACTCTATGATTTCATGATCATTTTCACCCAAGCTTCCTTCTACTTTCAAATTCTCAACGAGTTCCTCCCTATTTGTTAAAATCAAGTCTAGAACAGCTTCCCCCCAGTAGCTTTTTCAACTTTCTGAAATAAAAGTTGTCTGCAATGCAGTCCAGGAACTTATTGGATAGTCTGTGCTCCGCGGTGTTATTTTCCCAACATATATCTGGATAGTTGAAGTCCCCCATCACCACCAAATCTTGGGCTTTGGATGATTTTGTTAGTTGTTTGAAAAAAGCCTCATCCACCTCTTCCATCTGATTAGGTGGCCTGTAGTAGACTCCCAGCACGACATCACCCTTGTTTTTTACCCCTTTTAGCCTGACCCAGAGACTCTCAACACTTCCATCTCCTATGTCCATCTCCACCTCAGTCCAAGTGTGTACATTTTTAATATATAAGGCAACACCTCCTCCCTTTTTCCCCTGTCTGTCCTTCCTGAGCAAACTATACCCATCCACACCAACATTCCAGTCATGTGTATTATCCCACCAACTTTCAGTAATGCCAACAATGTCATAGTTGTATTTATTTATTAGCACTTCCAGTTCTTCCTGCTTATTACCCATACTTCTTGCATTTGTATATAGGCATCTAAGATACTGGTTTGATCTTGCCTCCCAGCTTTGCCCTGACCCTCCTTTCTCTCTGGCATTATAGCCCGTGCTCCCTCCTGTTTCCAACCTATCTCCCAGGTCTTGTTCCCCACTTACCTGTGGGGTTTGCTCACCTGTCCCCGTCTAACCTAGTTTAAAGCCCTCCTTACTAGGTTAGCCAGTCTGTGCGCAAATAAGGCCTTTCCCCTCCTCGAAACGTGAACGCCATCTGTGCCTAGCAATCCTTCCTCGAATAGCATCCCATGGTCGAGGAAGCCAAAGCCCTCCTGGCAACACCATCTTCGCAGCCTGGCATTCACCTCCACGATGCATCTGTCTCTGCCCGGGCCCCTACCTTCAACAAGAAGAATCAAAGAGAATACCACCTGCACTCCAAACTCCTTAACCCGTACTCCCAGAGCCCTGTAGTCACTCTTGATCTGCTCAGTGTCACACCTCACAGTATCATTTGTGCCCACATGGATGACTAGCATGGGGTAGTAGTCAGAAGGCCAGATAATCCTCGACAATGCCTCTGTAACATCTCAGATACGGGCCCCTGGCAGGCAGCATACCTCCCGGGATGAATGGTCAGGGTGACAGATGGGTGTCTCCGTCCCCCTCAGCAGAGAGTCTCCAACCACCACTACCCTACGTTTCTTATTATCAGTGGTGGCAGCAGACCTCCCAGCCTTAGGGGTACGAGGCTTCGCCTCCTTAACTGTTGGGGTGATTCCTTCTCTCCTGTATCAAGAAGAGCATAACGGTTATCTATTACCACAGCAGGAGGGTTTGCAGCAGGGGTGGAGCAGGGCATTTAGTACAAGACCATACTTTCCCATCGTTGTTTTTTAGCAAGAGGAAATCAGTTTGTTATCCCTCAGTTCCTCCTTCTCAAATCACTCCCTAAAACTGCCCTCTCTGCTCTCTCATATTAGTTATCAATCTGATTGAGCTATTTAGCGAGCACCCATGCTTGCTCTACTGGTGAAGAATCTTCATTTTAGATGGAAATGCCAGGGCGGGATTCAAGTTCCTGCGAAGCTGGAGCACAGTTAATGTACCAGGGAAACATCTGGGTGAAACAAAAGATAGAGTTACAAGAAGCAAGAGGTCCCATGAGTTCCTCTCCGTTTAGCCACCTGGACAAGAAAGGGAGATTTGATCCTCATTCAATTATTTATTTTTCAGAAACAAAATATGTTGGCAGCCAAGAATGAAAGTGTTTGTCTTCAATCTCTCTCAGTCTCTGTCTCTCCATGTGAGCTCCTACAGGAACATTTTGTTGCTTCCGTTGCTTCTGCCGTGCCAAAGATAAACAGCCCATCAGCGCAATGCTGAAAAGGAACAGAGAAAAGGGGCTGGGCGAGGTTTAATTACTGAGAATGCTTGCTTTGTGTGCGGTATGATTGCTTCCTGTGATACAGAAGCTGCTCTTTGCCTTGTGCAAGCTCAGTGTTTCTATTTATCAGGATGAGAGTGAAGCAGCAAATTACACATGGACACAAAGAGAGCACATAGATCACTCCATTTGCCAGCAAAGACTCTGACAGGGCTGGCAAAGGGGCACAAGCCCTTTCTGAAGGACCTCTATGACCTCTTAAGAGTAAGGGCATTAATATTGGTGTCCATCCCAAATTTCAACGTACTTAGCACTTCTATGCACTTTTCATTCACAATTAACTTTAAAATACTGACAGTTCTCACCACATCCTTGTGAAGTAGACCTTATTATCCCCACAGGGGTGTGCGGGACGGTGGCGAGGAGGGGGAGGTGAAGGCACAGAGAAACCCAAATGACTTGACCACGGTCACAGAAAAGATTCAGCGTTAAGGAAAATTAGAACTCAAGAGTCCTTGGCCTGTTATCTTGGATTCAGACATATAGACCACACTGCACAGTCTGGAAATGTCACTTAGGTCCATATAATCCCACTCCCTATCATTCCTTCTGCTGGCCCTCTGCCAATGGCATGGATTTCCCACTGAGATCAAACCATCACATTCCTGAATGGAGTCTGGTGTTTTTCACCAACACTGAAATCACAGGGGACATTGGGGGTAGGGGAAGGGGAGGAACTGGGAACACTGGGCAGCAAAATTGACTCTGCTTGGACCACTAGCAGCTCAGATATGCAGCATGCATTGAAAGGTTGGCTCCAGACCAGAAGCAACCTTTCAAGCCCCAATCCCACAATTGGATCCACACATACAGACCCCTGCACTACTGCAGAAACCAGTGAGGATGGATCCAAGGGTCTGCCCAATGGATCCGATTGCAGAATCAGGACCTTTGATTGTTGAGAGTTTTCAGTTTACAGTTGGTAACATTTCTTATAATCACCTTTTCCATTTCACTCTCTGTTTTTTGTGCTGCCTGCTAGGGATCATTAAACAATACTCTAGTTATCACTGCCTATCACTCCGTGTGCTTTGCTCCAATAAGCTTTTGTAAATAAAGCCCAAAGAGATGAAAAGGCCAATGCCTGATTACAAGCTACCAATTTTGTCTCATTAAGTTCTTATAAGGGGGAAAAAGTAAATAGAATCTTTATCAATCTCACACACTTACAACTGAGAGGAGGGAGAGAGAGAGAGAGAAAGTCTCAAATTCATTAAGGAGAATGCTGAGAATAGAAAACTGTTTCCAGATGCTCATGAAGGCTTATGAAGCTATTAAGGGATGCTTTACTGATGATCAGCTTTTACCTCAACCAAAGGATGCAATGGCAAAGGGTGAATAATAAAATATTTATGTGTAATAAGTAATAAACACAGAAATAAATATGACAGGGACATTAAATAGCTAGATACCTCTTCCCCTTCTTTCCTTTTCCTTCTTCCTTACTACCTACTTCTACAATTAAAACAAACTAATGCCACAATAAATGTGACATAGAAAGCAGCTCCAGCTCATCACCGCACTCATTTGATTGTATGTTTTTCAAGATTCATAAGTTTTAATGAGAGAGGGGACTAGCATGATCATCTAGTCCAGTGGTGGGCAACCTGCACGCCCCAGGCAGCATGCAGACCATCAGGATAATCTGATTGCTGGCCATGAGACATTTTGCTGACATTGACTGTCTGCAGGCACTGCCCCCTGCAGCTCCCAGTGGCTGTGGTTTGCCGTTCCCGGCCAATGGGAGCTGTGGGAAGTGGCGGGCCGCAGGTTGCCCACCACTGATCTAGTCTAACTACTTGCATAACACCGTCCAGAAAATTTAACCAAGTAAAATTTATCCCCATACCCTACCCTTCATCTGTTTGAGCGTTTAGACTTTAAACACACTGGGACACAGATCACCTTTTAGTATTGGCTCAAATTTTGATCAAAAATTCAAAATTTGGAAAATTTTGACCATCAAAAAACCTTAAAATTTTAATTGAAAACTTGAAATTCAGTAAATATCAACTGACTTCAATCAGGTCCAAAGTGATCAGAGTGAATGCAGATACCTGCCTCATTAAGTTTCACTTTCGTTTGTTGCTGTTTATTTTTCTATTCTTTACATTGAACTCACTAAATTCCCTTTCCCCTTCCATAATTCACGCCTTTTATCTTTCCCTCTGCTCCAGCTCCCAGCATTCGATCTGGTGTCCTTGAGTTCCTTCCCTCCTTGGAAACAAGAAGCTCATTCATGAAGATAGATAAATGAAATCAATGAGTAAAGATGGTTTAGTGAGCTAGATTCTTGCAGGAGTTACAGAAGAAGTGAGTGATTTAAAAAAATAACTGCAGCATTGGCGGGGGTGGGGGGATGGGAGAAATCTAGGAAGATTTTCTCTTCTCTCCTCTTACTGTTAGATGCTATTAAACTTTTGAAAATACAGTGGATATTCCTCCTCAGGCCCAGCCACCCACCCCACCAACAGCCTCAAAGGGTATGAATAAATGTAGATGTTTTAGTTTCATGATTATTCCAGTCATGCATCAGGCTTGTCTATCACCCCATTTGGGGACAGGGAAGATATTTCCCCACGGGTGTACTGGCAAGAATCTTCATATTATTTCACTTTATTTTACAGCACTGAACAGAGCTTATCCATTAGGATTAGGTGAATGAAAAACATGATCAGTTTCCAAAAATGGAATGACATTGCTGTACCCTGATGCATTGTATAGTATCCCTTCCCTTGGGAGATGTTCTAAAATGGACACCACATTGTTCCTTCCTCTAGAATGGTTCTATCTGATCACTCCAAAGCACCAGAAATGCAATCTAGGGACAGCTTCCCCATTCAACGGATGCACCCTAATAATCTGCGGTGGGGGCACCAACTACCCACAGCAGTACCCTCTGCCCCAGCACCACAACCCGAATCTCAGCCCAGTGTGGAGGAGAAGTGCTGGAAGGGAGGAGCGGGGCTGGAGATCAAGCCTCTCCACACTCATCCAGCAGCGGTGGCTACTGTCTAGTGGGGCTGGGCATGGGTCCCTGCTCATGCCATTGCAAACTGATGCATGGGGTTGCAATGCCACTCAGGTTTTGCCTAGCTGCGAGGCCTGAACGTCGCCACAACCCTGCACACCAGGTTGCAAAGCTACTCACTCCAATTTGACCCCACCAAGCCTACCCTTGATTTAAGTGGTGCAGCAACCCTGTGGGCCTGGTCACACAGCTGAGAGTCAGGAGTTGGGTCTGGCTCAGCTCAGCCTCACAGGACAGGAGCTGCCACTGCAAGATGTCTTCACTGGGTACTATTAAAACATGAGTCCATGTTATAGCCAACCATAGCCCAGGTTGTCAGAAGAGCTCAAGGTGCTGGGTGCTCAGCTCTTGAAAAATCTGGCCTCTACTGATGTACCTAAGTATGAGTGGAGCACTTATGAAAACCTGCATCTTAGGTTTCTGGGATTTCGATCACAGAAAGGCAGAGGAAGCAAATTTCCTTTCTCAACTGCAGGTATTTTAATCCTAATTGTCAACCTTGCCAGAAGGAACGAATAGGAAGGGAAAACAGAGACTGAGGCTGTGCTTTGTCCAGTTGTCGGTCTGGCTATCTCTCATATTCCAGTTCTGTTGTATTCAGGCCTTTCTGCAGCATAGCACTGGAAGGCTATTTCCTTCCAGAAATCAACACCATAATGTGCCTGGGGAAGGGGCTGGTGTATGTAGGGTATGAGGAAAGAGCCAGATGCCTCTCCTCTTCCAATGAAATTTCTGTTAAAACATCAGCAGGCTCATCAAGAAAGGGAAACTATTTGTCACGACGTTCAACAATTCTGTCTAAAAAGCTGCTCATCAACAATATGAAGCAGCATGTGCCGGACACGTTAATGACAAAGGCATGCATGCAGGTGCCAGCTTGAATAAGGCCTGTGAGATTAAACAATGCACAATTTTAATCAACAGGCAACTTGATTTAGGTATTCGCCCCCCTCTCCCTTAATAATAATGTGCATATATGTCAAAATAGCAGGCCATTCTTTCCAACAGTCAATGCAACAGTGCCACCTATGGGCCCTGGGACAGAATGCTCCTTCAGCCAGAACTGATTTTTCCATCTTACTTCTAGCTACCCCATCTCCTTCACTGAGGAAGATCTCACATGAATGAGCAGAAATGGCGCCAGGGTTTTTGGCGCCCTAGGCAGGGGTCCTTCTGCGCACCAGGTTGGTGGCAATTCTGTGGCAGGGGGCGGGGGTGTCCTTCCTCTCTCCCTGTCTTCGGGGCACTTCAGCAGCAGGTCCTGGAGGGGGTGAAGGACTCGCCTCAGAATTGCCGCCGAAGACCCGAAGCACGGAAGGACCTCCCGCCGCCGAATTGCCGCTGAAGACATGGAGCACGGAAGGACCCCTCGCCGCCGAATTGCCGCAGAAGACATGGAGCACGGAAGGACCCCCCACAGCCGAATTGCCGCCGTGGGCAGCAAAATGCTGCCCTCCCAAATCCTGGTGCCCTAGGCGACCGCCTAGGTTGTCTAAATGGAAGCGCCGGCCCTGTGAATGAGGATGACTCTGGGGGCACCCGCCATGGGGAAGTAGCTCCCTTGCTATCATCAAAGCCTGGAGTTGCAAGGTGGTTTCACTGTCATCAAACAACATGATGGCATGATGCGCGTGCAGGAACACATGGCCGGAATGCACAGACAAAATGCAAATTTGGGGTGGATAGACCCAAAATCAAGCTTTTCTGGGTTTGCACTCCCTAGTCTCTCTCTTTGTATTTGGAGATAATTCACGCTAATATTATGCTCTTAGCCTGGAGGCATTCTAGTCAGAGAGATTAGCTCTGCAAGTAGCTAGTCGGATATTTTATTCTTCCAGAAAGACAATTGTGAACATCTTGCTCTTGGCTTACAGCATGTTTGTGTGTGTATGCACATGTGCTGAGTGCTTTTATGTGCCTATGTGTGCTTCAGAGACAAGGTGAGTGAGGTCATATCTTTTGTTGGACCAACCGCAACAAGCGTTTGAGCTAACACAGAGCTCTTCTTGAACCTCTGTCTGTGTATGCAGATAGGTACATGGGTGCATGCTTGTCTATGTGTTCATGCTACTTTAGTGGCTGGGCGCATTATGTCAGGCTGCTGCTTTCACTGGTGCCTCTGTGCTTGCAGGTGTGTGCTTCACCTGCTTGCTTTTGTGTGCCTCCGTGTGTAAGAGTGTTCATATGTGTGGGAATGGATTTGTGTCCCTGGATTTTGTCTGTCTAGAGTTATGTAAGAGTGAGCCCTCATGATAATGGGGCCCTCTACTTGAGGTTGTGTGTGGGTATGCATGCCACTGATGTTGAGAAAATACCACAGCAAACTTGCAAAAGAAAGTGAAGGTTTCGTTACTATACTAGAGACATGCAGGAAATGGAACACTAGTAAAAAACCCAGAGCAAATGAAGTAAAAGCACCGTCCCTTTTATATGAGGGGAATATAATTTGAACCTTGTTAGGCCTCATGCCTCCCCATGCTCCAGAAGATGGGAAATTCACTAATCAGAGAAGATAAACCCGAGGAGTGTTGCTAACAAGCCTTCAAACTGACAACAGGCTTTGTGGGATTATGGCGTTGAAGGCCTTTTAAATTTTAGGGGTCGTTATCTCAGACACTTAAAAAAAATCCATCCAGTGGGTGCACAGGCCTCAGATCTAATTAGGCAAACAGCTGCAAAGAAGTATCTGACTTGCCTCAACAGAGGACCGGTATAAGGCCATCGTGGTCCTCAGCTGTCTCCCCTAGGTGGCTGCTGCCTCTCCACAGGAACAATAGACCCTCTTCTGATTGTGTGGGATTCAGAGAGCACCATGGGAATAATTCAAAGCACACTGACGTCAACCAGGCCCTATATGTATCTTCCACATGTCCAGTCATTGCTTTGGGAGTGCAAACACAGCCCATACCTCACTACACCTGCGGCTCTGCAGTAGTGCCATTTGGCTCTGCAGAGATGCAAATGAGGAACCAGCTCCTCAGGTTTCATTTTAGTTTCCAGCCATAGGAACCAAGCCACTTTCATTCTTGTGTTCAGGAATCTCCTCCTGCTACCCCCTGGAGTACAGGCCTGTGGGAATGTGTGACACCCACTGTCTCTGCCTTCAACAGAGCCATTCATTTCCTCCTTCCAATGTCCTCTGTTCCATTATTCCTCCCTTCTGCACCAGCTTTGCTTCCACAGATGTTTCTTAGGTCCCCTTTGGACTTGTCTCAGATCCTGCAAGGCTAACTGCACCCCAGCACCTCTTAGCGGTTTTCAACCAGGCTCTCATTACTACTCTTTAATTAGAGAGGCTCCCAAGATGTAACGCTGTGCGCCTGTCAAATTTGAAGTACCTCTTTTCTGGTTCTAATAGTTTTCATGCAGATAATGCTCAGCAGGATGAAATAGATGAACTGGGAATTGGCCTTTCCCTTCTCATTCCTATCATGCTCACACACCTACCAATGCATACTCACCCCATTTACAGCTGTGGATGTAGTAAAGGTTCCCAGTGAAATGGGGTAAAGCCCTGATTTGCACTGAGTAGTTTACCCTTGTGTCAAGCCAGGGTTAGCACCTCCAGTGCAAGCAGCAGCTTTGCTTGTGATCAAAATGGTGCAGCTACATAGGCAGCTGGGGGCAAATACCCAGTATAGATAAATCCACCCTTCTTTGAGTCTTAGTTTGACTTTGCCTATCTTAGGGACCTATCCTGCTAATGACTTGCAACTCTAGCAGGAGTGGCAAATGCCCAGCATCTCTGAATCCATCACTTGCTTTTAAGTGGTGTGGAAGGTACCCTCTCAGGGATGCGAGATCTAGGGCACAGCAAGCCACGTCTGGCTATACAAGTTGTAACGAGGCGGTGTGGCTCCCCTCCTCATCTGGGAGGGTCGAGCCCCATCACTCACCCAGAGGGCGGGGCCACTAAGCGGAAGTCCCGCCCCTCAAAGGGTCAAGTGGCGACCCGGAAGGATAAAAGCCGGCCCTCAGCCCTCAGTTGGGGCCCAGCCACCGTCAGGAGCAGACCTGTCAGCGGGAGCTCCTGAATGGGAAGCTGCTGAGGCTGCAGGCCGGTGTCCGGACTGGCCGGGGCCTCCTGACGCTCGCTATACCGAGGAGCTGCCAGAGCTTCCCTGCGCCCGCTACAACGAGGAGCCGCCAGAACCTCCCGCTCCTGCTGCGGCCCCGAGGACACCCCGGAACAGGCCTGGTCGGACTTCCCGGAGGAGCTGCCGGATCTGCCTCCCAGCCCTGGCCGTGAGGAGCCTACATGGTGGGACATCCCCGAAGCGGGTCCCACGAACCAGGTAGGCTCGGAGGGGGATACTGGAAGTAGCCCGGGGGCAGACGACCCGAGTCAGGCTGCAGATTTCCCGGTACCCATGGCAGTGTGTTGCGGTCAGGATCCCCACTGACCACCTGCAGCGGTGATCACTTCTTCTAGGGTCCTGGGCTGGAACGCAGTGGAGTGGGTGGGCCTGCGTTCCCCCTGCCACCCATCCATGGGTGGCAGAATCCCCCTCCCCCTCAGCCTGAAGAGGTCAGCTAAACTGAGATAACTGTATAGTGGTGCCCCGCCCGAACCAAGGGCTGGGCCCCCTTTGACTATGCCACTGCTCGGCCCTGTCCCAAAGGGCCCAAGCGACCCGTACCCTTGCCAGCCCGTCCCTGAACCAAGAGGGCCGGAGCTGAGATAACTGTGTATTGGTGCCTGCCCGAACCAAGGGCTGGGCCCCCTTTGACTGTGCCGCCACCCGGTTCTATCCCCAGGGACCGAGCCACCCGGACGGTGGGCTACAGTTCCAAGGACCTAGATCCTCAGACGACAGGTCGAGGCCAGTGTGGCTCCCTTCCTCATCCTGGAGGGTCGAGCCCCGGCAACGCCCTCGCTTACAGAGTGCAACACACCATGCACTTTTATGGCACTGTCTGAATGATTTTCAATCATAATGATCAATAACTGATAGCAGTCCTGAGCCATGACACAGTCCAATCCTGCCTTATGCCCAGACTCCCACTTGGTGTGGAATGCTGTCAGTGCTCATCAGTTTTCGGGAGGCTTGAGGTCACGAAGCACCCTCCAGGAGGCACTCAGTACACTTTGATGCATCAGGACCTTAGTTAAAGTTACATTGGGAACATCCCCATTAGAACCATTGATTGGCTGAATTACTGATAAGCTGCAACACAACAGCAATCGGTTACCACAAGACAGCTATATCTTGATCCATGCCACTGAGGGAAGGAGAGGCTGCTATTTTCTACCTCCTCTATTTCTAAGGGTGGGGACACAAGAAAACAAATAAAGCAGAATAAAAGCTACAAAATAAAACAACCCTTTGATTTTTGTGGGCAATGTATTTCTTCATTTAATATGGAGAGGAAGTAAACGGAGCCAGGCAAGAGCGTAGGTGTCATTCTGGAGAGATTTCAAACAGAAATGAAGAATTTGTATGATTAGTTGGAATTACACAGAGATGCATAAACAACCCTGGCAAACTGGCATGGGGTGAAAAAAATTCCAGTGCTTCACAGTGTCTGATGCTATTTTGTCTTTTGATGTTTGTTTTCTGCACCGTGCCAGCAATTTCTGTCATCTCTGGTGCATTTTGCCAAGTTTATTATTCGGGATGATTCCTGCTTTAAATATTTTTAGCTGCAGCGGATCTTTAATCATGGGGGGATTGTTTTCAGGAATGATTATTTTATGTGACTCCAAAAGCAAAGCTGAAGCTCTGATCCAAAGGCATTTGCAATCAGCTTGTAGCCAAGGGACAATGCAGGGGGATGACATACACTCAAAGGCCATTAAAGAGAAGGATGTCTCATTTGGATTATGGTATGGTGGGGTGTCAGCACTTTTTGGGAGGGAGACAGGAGGGTCTTACCGGTGTGTGATGTGGACGACCACCCAGGGCGCTGTCATTGCAGGAGGTGCTGCAGTCTCTCTCACACACACACACACACACACACACACACACACACACACACACACACACACACACACACACACACACAGCTAGCCCAAGTCTTCTTTAACCCTCAGCAATGGGAAGGAGCATGGCTGGGAGTGCCCTGGCAGGTGGCTCCTACCATGAGCCGGGCTCCAGTTCCTAGGCCCTGCCGTGCTGCGGAGGAACGGAACTTCCTCTTTCCCTGCACATCATTCCCGGGGCCAGTTCAGACCCACCTCTGGTGGCAGTGCAGAAGTAAGGGTGGCAATACCAGACCATGCCATCTCACTTCTGCACTGCTGCTGCTGGTGGCCTGGTGCTGCCTTCAGAGCTGGGCTTCCGGCCAGCAACCGCCACTTTCCAGCCACCTGTCTCTGAAGGCAATGCCACTGCCAGCAGCAGAGCCGAGGTGAGCCTGACAATATTGTGAGACCCTTACAATAGCCTTGTGAGCCTCCCACAATAGCCTTGTGACTCCCCCTCCCTCAGCCTCTTTTTGGGTAGGGACCCTCACAGTTACAACACCATGACATTTCAGATTTAAATACCTGAAACCATGATATTTAAGATTTTTTAAATCCAATGACCATGAAAACACCAAAATGGACTGTGAATTTGGTAGGACCTTGGTCCTGTAGGAACTTCTGTGGCAGAGGAGGGATCTGAACCCCCATTGCCTGAGTTTTAGGCCAATGCTTAAAGCCTAAAACCATCCTTCCTTCCATTTATGCTGGATATATAGCCATAGGCCCTTCCTTCAAAATGCATAATTCTATCCAAGCCATTTTGCCCTTCTCTCACTTTTGATCTCTTTTGACAGGACCACTGCCATATAAGTTTGACATCATTCCCAGTGGGGTCACTTCTGCAAGGGGCTGTCTTCCAGCATGATTTCACAAGCCATTTGGTGCTGTGAACCCATCAGGTGCTATTTGTAGGGGTCACTCTCTCTGGTGGCTGCATTAGCAACAAACTTATGATCCTACAATTCCATCAGTGGTACTGATCAGCCAAAGCAGCATTTCTGTAGTCACCCATCTCGGAATATGGTCTAATCTTTTCAAGCTATTTTCCAGGGCACTGTCTAGTAAGCGACTGTGGCTTTAGCGCACTAGACAATTACAGTGACTGACAGGGCAATATTAGTTACAGTAAATTAGCTTTGGTAAGACTCAGAGAGAAACAAACACACCAACAGCCTCTGAAGGCTCTGCTGCTGCTCTGGTGTTGTCAAGACGGAACTTGGATTCCTTCTGCCCCATATTCTAGCATGAGAGCTTTGTGTTGACTCCGGCAGCTGCAGGCACCTGCAGTGTTTAAACTCATCCAATAAGATGCATTGTTCAGAGTGGAAATTTTGTAATACAATCAATTTAGTAATTTCTGAAGAAAAGAATTTAAGAGCTGGAAGAGCAATTCAGTGTCTCTTTTCCAACAATATGTGGGCGTTGGTTCATTCTAAGTCATTACAATGTATGCCAGTCAAAGGAAATACCTGTAAAAGACTATAATGAGGCATACTAACTTTATTTCAGTCTAGTCTTCATTAACCAGCTCTTTAACAGCTCAGAAGTGTACCTGCCTTAGGGACTTACAAAGGGAAGGTGAACAAGATGAAGCGCTGATCTGCTGGAAGGCATAGGTTCCAATCAACTATAGTCTACAACTGAAATGGATTGGGTGTACTTTAACTACATCTGGCAATCCTTGCTTAGAAGGGGATCAGGATCAGAATAATAAAGGGACTGGTGCAGCACAGGATTCTGGTACCTTGGCATAGACATAAGGGGTACAGAACTGGGATTGCTCTAGGTCAGTTTTAAGGTACAACACCAGAGCTCTAGGGAGAAAACCTTGCAGAGTGGTTCAGGCAGTTGGCGCATTCTTAGCCAGGCAGCACTGTTTTAAATAGCATGGGGACCATGGAGACAAAGCTAGTATATTTCATACTGAATGTTAAGTGCCAAACATAATCACGTGTTTAAAAATCTAAGGGGCCTGTGTACATGTGTCAAAATGTATGACTGCAATGAAAGCAGTGTCAAGAACATAATTCAGTATTCAGTATTCATTAACCTCCTCACCTTCACGATTAGGCTAAACCACAGAAGGATTCAGTGATGGAGGACTGAGGTAATCCTAAAGAGATGGCAGGAGGCCTTTCTTAACCCTTTAAAGGGACACTGCTTGATACTTTAGGCCCAAAAATTCAGGTGCAGAATGGGAGGCATAATGCAGTGACCAGTGGGCTACATCTTCATGAGTGTTTGTATAGCTACTACCTCAATGGTCCTGTTTAGGGCCTCTGAATTTTACTGAGATTCATATGCTAAATAGTAACGATTACCAATAATGAATATATTGACTGAAATCAGTCAATTGGTTTGTGAACGATGTACAAACAGCAAAAATCAAAAAGGGACTAAATTAGCAATGAGTATTATTCTCTGCTCTTATTGGCTCACAGAACGAATACTACATCAGCTTGCTCAAAGCATATTGTTGCAAATTAATTGTATGTAAAAGAGCACAGCATCAAGGAACTGGACGGTGATGGGTCTGCCCATAACAAAGGGCACAGCTGCATGTTTTTGCACAACCAAAGCTTGTGATTGTCTTTGGAAAGAGCAGGCAGCAGCAACAAAAGACCTTCACAAACCTATGGCAAATACAGGCAATTAACAGACTATCATAAAATGTGAGTGCTGAAAACCTCGAAGGGCTTATACCTGTTGTAAAGTGGGATACTTCTTACAGGAAGACTTAGTGCAGCTTCTTTGATTTAGCACCTGCACACTGTGCAGCGTCATACACCAGACAGAGCTATGTACCAGAGGGGGAATTTTAATATTTTATTTTTCACAAGCTCATATTAGCTTGATTCTACTTATAATGTGAGCCAATGGGGCACTCAGTCAGCAGCAAGAGATGGAATGTATACAATCTCTGGTATGGTCTTGATTCTACATTCCCATAGTTAATGTTATTAGATAGACCCTACAGGAAATCTAGTTACTGAGCCAGATCCTCAGCAGATGTAAACTGGTGACTCTCCCTTAAAGTCAACACAGCTATGCCAATTTCCACCAGCTGAGGATTTGGCTCAGTCTCTGGACTTAGCAATATCTGAAGAAGGAATTAAAGATTCAGATTCTCTTGTTGGAGTTTGTGCTACAGGCATCACACAATAATGATTTTTGGTTATTGCAGACCAAACCTGGAGTTGGATTTGAATTGGGGACCTAGAGGCGAAACTAGCGAGGTTTTCTGTAAATCAAACTATGCTCAGATTGCCCAAATCAAATAGTATTTGAGCAGAATTCCTTTAATCTGTGCCCGAGATGTCCTTCCTCTCATTTTCAGTTTCCTGATAGAAACCACAGTCATATCTCCTTCAGAGTGAAGAATTCTAGATAGTTTTTAGAAAGGGCTGGATAACTTTATGGGGATAGTATTCACAGTCATGCATACCAGGACAAGGACAACTAAATCTCATGCTTCAGGGCTTATAATGGGTCACTGTAGGGGTCAGTGGACGTAGAAAGGGCATTGTAAACTCCCAGGCATCCCCTTGCAGCTGAGTGTGGCTTGAGTAGCGGATAATCAGCCCTAGGTCTCCTGGGTTTAGAAGTTTCTTTTCTAAAAGTCCCTGGCCGGGGTAGGCAGGGAAACCCAGGCTCTCCCACTACACTGGGCTCCAGCTCAGGGCCCTTGTTTGGAATAGCTAGAACCAGTCTCTCTGGGTCTCAGCTGTTCTCTGAGCTACTTCCTGCCTCTTCAGTTTTCCCCAGCCTTCTGCTCTGTCTTTCCCTTTTTAGAGTGCCAGTGTGCTTAGGCACGGGGGGCGGGGGAGATCTACTCTCTCTGCAATCCCCCTGGCAGTTTTCTTTTTCTGCAGGAATTTTTCCTCTAATTAAGGTTCTTAACCTTTGTCATGCCCAGATACTTTCCTGCCTAATTAACTGCCTCTCGGTTACTCCGTGAGTTAACTACACCAAGGTGAAACCGAGTCCCCTGTGTAGAACCAGTCAGAGGTAGGCTGGGCTCCTGACCCCTTCTGAGGGCCAGCTACCCTTTGACAGTATATTATTGCAAAATTGGCCCATTATGGATTTCTTACATTGCTCAGAAGCAACAGGTATTGGCCACTGGCCTCTCACATGGTACCAGACCTGATAGACCAGGGCCCTGTGGCAGATTCTGTGCTGCATAAGCTTACATGTTGAATGCAGCACAGACAAAGAGCTTGTAGAATCAACCCAAATTAAGAGCTAGATTGCAAGTTTAGGCACAGCCTTGAGCAAGTGCTAGTGAATAATGTATACAAGCCCAAAGCAGCCCTGGAAGGCACTGGGACAGATTTTTAAAGGTAGGTAGATGCTGTCAGAGGATGGCAATGACCTGTGTGCCACTCACAGCCATTGGGCACACCTGCAAGCAGTCCCTGCCTCAATTTCCCCCTTCAAAGGCTTTCTTCAATAATTCACAAACCCTTTTTGTCTATTCCAGGTGTCAGCAACCTTTCAGAAGTGGTGTGCCGAGTCTTCATTTATTCACTCTAATTTAAGGTTTTGCGTGCCAGTAATACATTTTAACATTTTTAGAAGGTCTCTTTCCATAAGTCTATAATATATAACTAAACTATTGTCATATGTAAAGTAAATAAGGTTTTTAAAATGTTTAAGAAGCTTCATTTAAAATTAAATTAAAATGCAGAGCCCCTGGACCATGTGCCAGGAAGTCAGGCAGTGTGAACGTCACTGAAAACCAGCTCACGTGCTGCCTTCAGCATGTGTGCTATAGGTTGTCTACCCCTGGTCTATTCACACCCTCTCTCAGGTTCTGAGTTATCAAATTATCCAACCTTCAAAATAAAGATCTCAAGTCCCTCCATCTCCCTACTTATCAGGTCACTCCCAAATTCCTGCTTTTATCACTACAGCCTAATCACTCCCAGCAATTTTCTTCACCCCACTTACATCTTTCTGGGGAAGCCACTGTTCTGTTGCTCTTTATAATGGAATCAGCTGGTCCCTGCTCAAGTGTGCCTCCTTAGTAACTGGGGGTGGCTGGTCCAAGGCCTCTAGCTCTTAAAGTGACAAACCACCCTCTTACAGGCAAACTCCCATTGGTTTCAATGGGAGTCAAGTGCCTAAATACCTAAAAATCTGGCCTATGGTGCCTAAACACACACTTCCTCATAGACTCATAGACTCATAGGTCAGTAGGGACCAATATGATCATCTAGTCTGACCTCCTGCACAAGGCAGGCCACAGAACCCTACCCATCCACTTTTATAACAACCCCTAACCCAGGACTGAGTTATTGAAATCCTCAAAATTGGTTTGAAGACCTCAAGCTGCAGAGAATCCACCAGCAAGCTACCCATGTCCCACGCTGCAGGGGAAGGCGAAAAACCTCCAGGGCCCCTGCCAATCCGCCCTGGAGGAAAATTCCTTCCCGACCCCAAATATGGCGATCAGCTAAACCCTGAGCATGTGGGCAAGACTCACCAGCCAGCACCCAAGAAGGAATTCTCTGCAGTAACTCAGTTCCCATCCCATCCAACATCTCCCCGCAGACCATTGAGCAGACTTATCTGGTGATAATCCAAGATCAGTTGCCCAAATTAAACTATCCTATCATAACATCCCCTCCATATACTTATCAAGCTTAATCTTAAAGCCAGAAAAGTCTTTTGCCCCCACTACTTCCCTCGGAAGGCTGTTCCAGAACTTCACTCCCCTAATGGTTAGAAACCTTCGTCTAATTTCAAGTCTAAACTTCCTTATATCCAGTTTGTACCCATTCGTCCTCGTGCCTACATTAGTACTAAACTTAAATAATTCCTCTCCCTCCCTAACGTTAACCCCCCTGATATATTTATATAGAGCAAGCATATCCCCCCACAGCCTTCTTTTGGCCAGGCTAAATAAGCCAAGCTCTTTGAGTCTGCTTTCATAAGGCAGGTTTTCCATTCCTCGGATCATCCTAGTAGCCCGTCTCTGGACCTGTTCCAGTTTGAATTCATCCTTCTTGAACATGGGACACCAGAACTGCACACAATATTCCAGATGGGGTCTCACCAGCGCTTTATATAACGGTACTAACACCTCCTTATCCTTGTTGGAAATACCTCGCCTGATGCATCCTAAAATTGCATTTGCTTTTTTAACAGCCGTATCGCATTGGCGGCTCATAGTCATCCTGCTATCAACCAATACCCCAAGGTCCTTCTCCTTCTCTGTCGCTTCCAACTGATGCGTCCCCAACGTATATCTAAAATTCTTATTATTAATCCCTAAGTGCATGACCTTGCACTTTTCACTATTGTATACTCATCCTATTACTATTACTCCAGTTTACAAGGTGGTCCAGATCTTCCTGAATAGTATCCCTGTCCTTCTCCGTGTTAGCAATACCCCCCAGCTTTGTGTCATCCGCAAACTTTATTAGCACATTCCCACTCTTTGTGCCAAGTTCAGTAATAAAAAGGTTAAAGAAGATCGATCCCAAAACCGATCCTTGAGGGACTCCACTAGTGACCTCCTTCCAGCCTGACAGTTCACCCTTCAATATGATCCGCTGGAGTCTCCCCTTTAACCAGTTCCTTATCCACCTTACAACTTTCATATTCATCCCCATCTTTTCCAATTTAACTAACAGTTCCCCATGTGGAACCGTGTCAAACGCCTTACTGAAATCGAGGTAAATTATATCTACTGCTCCCATCTTGTTTCCATGGGATAATAATTTATTGTTGGTCTGTATCAGCAGCATATTATTACCCCTTCCTGGCACAGGCTGAGGGTCGGAGGATTGGTAGCTCCAAGTTCCTGCACATTCCCCACTCTTCACCACCCTTCCCATCCACCTGCACCAAGGAGACAGTAACTTCACTTACTCCTACAGGCCTGGAGATCTAGGTGAGGATGTAAAGGGAGGTTCTTACTCCCTTCAGCAGATGTATAGCCCAACACCACTAGCCCTGGACAGTGGTAGAAGATGAAATGGTCCTTTGAACTAGAGTGAGAACTTTAGTCTGAGAATATCATCCTTCTGGATCACTAAATGTGTCAGATCCCCATCCTGGAGGCAGCCTCCATGTCTGCTGGCTCACACCAGAAATGTGCTTGAAAATTAAAAGCCATAAAAAAAGGGTGTGGGAAAGGTTCTCTGAGAATCACATCAATGAGTCAGAGCCGTGCCCATAAAGAGGATTAATCTTAGGTGGCTTCTCAAGTGTAATCTTCAATGGCTCTGCTGTTCAATGATAAGTGACTGGGCAGATAAGATGAAGGTTTTAACAAAATGGGGATCTTATCTATCAAGGAAGCTGGCTGTGCATTCTGCCTTTCTAAGGGGAAGGGGAGAAACTGGCATGTTGTTGCTCTCGCCCTCATCTGCCTATGTCTTCTGGCTCGGAGGGTTTGGGTGGGGTAGAGATCTCACCAGCTCAGGGTGGAAGGGTTTTGTGTGTGGGAAATTTACAGCTAGCAGGCGATAAGGGAGTTAAAATAAATAAATAAGAGATTTAGATTGAAATCTTCTGAAAAGCATGAGATTGAATTCTCCCCAATCTGACTGTGCTGGCTCTGGCAGTGCATGTCCCAACAGCCATCCCCAGCCTCAGCTTCAAGGGCATTTAACTAGATAGAAAATGGTTCCTGATGAATTCGCTAGAATTACACAACAGATCACAGTACAGGAGGTGCTAACTGCCCTGTTCTAGCTGCTGTTTACACACTACCCTTCTGAGCCCCAACAGTCATTAACGAAGACATCCTCATGACCGCCACAGGAAGCTGGGGATCTGGTCTGTATTTATCCTCACAATGCACCAGGAAGGGAGAGGAGTGCCCCTATCATTTTACAGACAGGGAAAATGAGGCACGGAGAGATTTATCAGTCACCCCACAAGATTTGAAGCCAGATCTTCTGATTTCTGGTCCAGTGCTATACCTCCGAGCTCATCCTTCTTATGGCAAAATTGGTGACCACTTTTCCTTCTTTTTCAACCATAGACAGTGAGTTTAATTAGCACTTGGGACTAATTAACCCAGAACCATTGGTATTTACGTGTCCAATGCAACAGGGGCCGGTCAGTACCTTCTCTGAGCCCATAGGTACAGTGATTGGCCTGGTCTACTCAGAGATTTCCCTTGGCCCAGATGTCCATGAACATTTTGTTTCATTCAATGAGAATACTGTTTTCAAGTGTGTTGGATGAAGGGATTAGCAATGAGGCACTGAGCCTTTCCCAGTTCAAATTATACTCAAGACAAAAAGCTGTTACTGTCTGATGACTACTTGGCAGCCTGTATGAAATAAATTTGTCCAGTACCTACTGAACAGGAGGAAGGCTGTAATTTCATGGGAACAGAACTGCAAACAGCTATTAGCAATGTCATGGTCACAAATACTTCGGGAGGGCCACATCCAGGGGCAGCTCTATGTATTTTGTCGCCCCAAGCATTGCAGGCAGGCAGCTTTCAGCAGCGCACCTGCTGGAGGTTCGCTGGTAATGTGGATTCGGTGGCATGCCTGCGGGAGGTCCACTGGTCCCGCGCCTTCAGTGTCCCCGTCACCAAATTGCTGCCAAAACTGCGGGACCGGCGGACTTCTCGCAGGCATGCCGCCGAAGGCTGCCTGACTTCTGCCCTCACAGCGCCCGGCAGGCTGCCCCCCCCACGGCTTGCCGCCCCAGACACACGCTTGGTGCGCTGGTGCTTGGAGCCACCCCTGGCCACATGCTGTCATAAACGGTATGGAGGGTGCCCATTGACCTTACAGACACTGGGGTATGGTTACCTCCAAAACCACACTATTATAATTGGTAACAATGGGGACCCTCATCAGGAGCCTGCCCAGAGAGCCAAGGACTGAACCAGCATGAAGGCCCAAATCATCTGCACCTAGGAGCAATGACCATCCCAATAAGGTATGTGATGCACTGTGTGGGATGAACAAGCTGAGCCTGTCTGACTGTTTGGCCAGTAGAGTTTCAGTCCCCTGGCTCTGCTGACTCCCATCAACATAGGGCACCCCCATCTAGTCCTGTAAATCAGGGGTGTTAAAGTTCTCTGCCTATCCAAACAGAGAGCACCCTTGCTTAGGAAAGTAACAAGAGAGTTCTCCTCAGTGTTTTCTCATGAGCTATTTTTGGAAGAGGATCCAATAGTGCAGTTTCCCACCATGCATCATGCTGCTTGATGGCTGAATGTAATGTGCATGCCGTTCTTAAAGAAGGATTTCCTCTGTCTATGTTTCCATCTGCCTCATGGACAGACCAAGTCCACTTCCCGTCAGCTGCTATCCAGCCTGCTACTGCACTAAGCCACAGAGCCTCTCTTATCCTCTGGCACTTTAGTGTAATTAAAATGATAATTATTCCCAGTCCAGAGCATTTCAGTTACTTATGGACTGTGGGAGTATTAAAGTTGATTAAACACATATGCTGCCATTAGATAGCTCCTCCAATCACATATGGAGTGATAAAGGGCTAGCCAAAGGAGGACAAAATATAACATCATACAGTGCTAATGCAGCAAAATGCTGAGCCTGTAGCAGAGGGGAAAGGAGCTTTATTTATGCAAGTGACTTCTCTGACAAAGATAGAGCTGTAGATCAGAAGCCTAAAGAGGATCTTTATGAGAAAGAAGTGGGCTAAAATTTCTCACGTATCTTCTATTCAAGACAAGCATCCTCGCCCGTATAATTAATGGAACTAGAATGGAATGCAAGTGCTTTGGGTTCAAAGGACATCTGTACAAGCATTTTTCTTGGGCTCAGTTTGCAAGGGCTTTGCACATTTTTTAAATTTTGAGTCTAAATAAATCCCAAACTCAAAGAGACATGTAGCCAAATCTAATCTATCTATCATTGCCATGCGTACACCTCTATATTGCTATATATCTAGGTTCTTATATTGGTATAAATAGTATCTGAGCATATCCAATTTCATTTGTTTTCACACCTGGAGTAGGAGTGGGACCAGGAATTTGTGAGGTACATTTGCAAACCCCAATTGGAAGAGTTCTGGTTCAGTGAACTCTCACTCTGGTTCAGATCCAGGCACCAATTCCTCAGAAGCATCAAAGATGAGAGGGTGAATTTGCCAATTTCAGTTTATGAACCTCACTGAGCCTTCTAGCTCACCTGGTCTGGGTTGTACTGAAATCCGGAACAGCTACATTCACCCAGTTCTCCATTGCACTGTGAACATTTCACTCTGTTCTAAGAGATGTAGGCTATAAACCAAAGATACTGAGTATGTGATGGGGTATACCAAACCAACACTGGGATGGAAAGGATTAAAGGACTATCCTGGGCCCAGCTACCCTCCCCACTCCAGCTTTACAGAGCATGCGCCAACTGGGTTGAAAAGGGCAAGCTACCCAGCTCAGAAGGGAGAGATTAGGGAGGAGTGCTCGTCTGTCCTGAAGGTTTCTGCTAAAAGGGGCTGGAGAAGCCTCCCTCAAGGAACAGTACTTTATGCGGAGCCCAGCTTGGGCTGACAGTTTGGTTTCATTTTTCCTTCTCTGGGATCAGAAACTGCAAGAAGGAAGCAAGGGCAGGAAGCAACCCAGGGAAGGCAGCTCAGAGGGCCCCTTCCGGAGGCCAAATGCTGCTGACCTTTCTAGGGTTTTGGGTCAGAGCCAGTGGAGTGGGTGGGCCCAGGCTCCCCTACTACTGCCCCATTTCCAAGTGGATGCTAACCGCTAGGCCCCTTGGACCACCGAGGACCCCAGTGGGTACTGAGAGCAACAATGAAAAAAAAAAATCACACTGCCACCTGAGAGCAAACAAGAATCTCATTTCCCACAGATGAGACAGATGTCAATTACAAATACCTCTGAGAAGCTGAGCAGAGAAACAAACGAATGAAAATCATGGTCGAGGGAGCTTGAAGAAGGATGCTCTTTTGGCAAAGGCACTGGCCACCAGCAGACTTGGGTTCAAATCACGCTTCTGCCACAGATGACCTTGGGCAAGTCACGTAACTTTTTTTAGGCTTCAGTTTTCATCTGTAAAACATGAATAATTATCCTTCCTTTGTCTGTCTTGTCTATTTAGACTGCAAGCTCTATAGAGCAGAGGCTATCTCTCACTATATGTTTCTACAGTGCACAGAACAATAGGGCTTCTATCTCCGCTAAGGTCTCTAGGTACTAATATAATACAAATAAAAACAAATGGATAATTGTTGCTAACTCAGGGCTGAGGCACATTGGAGAGGGAAGCTTAGATGATGTCTGTGGATAAACAGAGGCCTCTAGTCTCCAGGGCTTTTCAAAGGGTCTCCTTTCACTAATACAAAATTCACTTAAGGGGGGGCGGAGGGGAGAGAAATAGAAAGCAAAGCTATTTCCTAGATTTTGTGGACAAACTGCTGAAGTTGGCCATCTTTCTCGCTACAAACAACCATTTCTTTATGTACCTTGAAAGCATTAGTGAGACTGTGAGGCGAAGGAGGGCAGAAATAGCACTTGCTTTACCAATGTAATTGCCTATATTCCATCTGGGGGGAAAAGTGTGAGTTTTCTCATTTGCAGAAGTCACAATCTGAAGGGCTTTAAAATGTACTTTTTTTGCTATTGGAAAAAGTGCTGAGGTAGCTTTTTCCCTCCACCAGTAAACAGGATGTTTTTTTATCATTATCTTAGGTACATTGCAACAATTTAAAAAGGAGAGAGAGAGAGAGAGAGAGAGAGAGAGAGAGAGAGGATGACAAAAGCGCACAGAGTGAATTCCCCCTCCATGTACCAGAATAATAATAAAAAGAAACATGTTAGCATAGGACAGGGGTCGGCAACCTCTCAGAAGTGTCAAGTATCAAAGGGGTAGCCATGTTAGTCTGGATCTGTAAAAGCAGCAAAGAATCCTGTGGCACCTTATAGACTAACAGACGTTTTGGAGCATGAGCTTTGGTGGGTGCCCATAGCGGTGCCACTGATTTGGAGATATATATTGTCATCAAATTTGAAATAGTTGTGTATGAGGGTAAAGGCACAGAGCTCAGCAGCCAGTTGTGCTGTGGCATCATCAGGGATACTGTTCCTGACCGCTTGTATTCCATCTGTGTGTGGGATGTTTGTGTAAAGAGCCTCTACATCCATGGTGGCTAGGATGGCGTTTTCTGGAAGGTCACCAATGCATTGTAGTTTCCTCAGGAAATCAGTGGTGTCACGGAGATAGCTGAGAGTGCTGGTGGCATAGGGTCTGAGCAGAGAGTTCACATATCCAGACAGTCCTTCAGTGAGAATGCCAATGCCCGACATGATGGGGCATCCAGGATTTCTGGGTTTGTGGATCTTGGGTAGTAGATAGAATAACCCTGGTCGGGGCTCTGAGGGTATGTTGATTTGTTCCAGTGTTAGCGTAGGGAGTGTGCTGAGTAGATGGTGCAGTTTCTTAGTGTATTCCTCAGTGGGATCTGAGGGAAGTGGCCTGTAGAATTTGGTATTGGATAGTTGTCTGTCATGAACACGTCTGACTACCAAAAGGAGGCTGCCAGTGGCACCGCTATGGGCACCCGCATGGCCCCACAATATGCCAATATTTTTATGGCCGACTTGGAACAACGCTTCCTCAGCTCTCGTCCACTCACACCCTTCTCTACCTATGCCACATTGATGACATCTTCATCATCTGGACCCATGGGAAGGAGACTCTGGAAAAATTCCACCACGATTTCAACAGCTTCCACCCCACCATCAACCTCAGCCTGGACCAATCTACACGGGAGGTCCACTTCCTAGACACCACGGTGCAAATAAGTGGTGGTCAATTAACACCACCCTATACCAAAAACCTACCGACCGCTATGCCTACCTTCATGCCTCCAGCTTCCATCCCGGGCACATCACACGATCCATTGTCTACAGCCAAGCACTGAGGTACAACCGCATCTGCTCTAACCCCTCAGACAGAGACCAACACCTACAAAATCTCCACCAAGCATTCTCAAAACTACAATACCCACACGAGGAAATAAGGAAACAAATCAACAGAGCCAGACGTGTACCCAGAAGCGTCCTACTGCAAGACAAACCCAAGAAAGAAACCAACAGGACTCCACTGGCCATCACATACAGTCCCCAGCTAAAACCCCTCCAACCCCTCATCAGGGATCTACAACCCATCCTGGACAATGACCCCACACTTTCACAGGCCTTGGGTGGCAGGCCAGTCCTCTCCCACAGACAACCTGCCAACCTGAAACATATCCTCACCAGTAACTGCACACCGCACCATAATAACTCTAGCTCAGGAACCAATCCATGCAACAAACCTCGATGCCAACTCTGCCCACATATCTACACCAGTGACATCATCATGGGACCTAACCAGATCAGCTACACCATCACCGGTTCATTCACCTGCACGTCCACCAATGTAATATATGCCATCATATGCCAGCAATGCCCCTCTGCTATGTACATCGGCCAAACTGGACAGTCTCTACGGAAAAGGATAAACGGACACAAATCAGATATTAGGAATGGCAATATACAAAAATCTGTAGGAGAACACTTCAACCTCCCTGGCCACACTATAGCAGACCTTAAGGTGGCTGTCCTGCAACAAAAAAACTTCAGGACCAGACTTCAAAGAGAAACCGCTGAGTTTCAGTTCATCTGCAAATTTGACACCATCAGCTCAGGATTAAACAAAGACTGTGAATGGCTTGCCAACTACAAAATCAGTTTCTCCTCCCTTGGTTTTCACACCTCAACTGCTAGAACAGGGCCTCATCCTCCCTGACTGAACTAACCTCATTATCTCTAGCTTGCTTGCATATGTATACCTGCCCCTGGAAATTTCCACTACATGCATCTGATGAAGTGGGTATTCACCCACAAAAGCTCATGCTCCAAAATGTCTGTTAGTCTATAAGGTGCCACAGGATTCTTTGCTGCTCTTTCAGAAGTGGTGTGCCAAGTCTTCATTTATTCACTCTGATTTAAGGTTTTGTGTGCCTTCTAACATTTTTAGAAGGTCTCTTTCTATAAGTCTATAATATATAAACAAACTATTTTTGTATGTAAAGTAAATAAGGTTTTTAAAATATTTAAGAAGCTTCATTTAAAATTAAATTAAAATGCAGAGCCCCCAGACCGGTGGCCATGACCTGAGCAGTATGAGTGCCACTGAAAATCAGCTTGTGTGCCACCTTCGGCACACGTGCCATAGGTTGCCTACCCCTGGCATAGGATGAAGACCTGGATCACAGTGGAAAGTTAGGGGAAGCTGTAAAAACAGAGACAGATTTTTAAATAACCAGGAGCGAGCTGAAAATAAAATTACATGTACTTTTCTCAGCACTGGTGCCATTTGCTGCCCCAGTTATGCCACCTGGAGCACTGCCTCTGAGTATTTGCACCATGGAAGCCTTGCAGATAAGGCACTACTAGACTAACTGCAGGAAGAGCTGGGTTCAGTTCCCTTGCATGACCTCAGGCAAGTCACTTAATGTCTCTGTGCCTCAGTTCCCCATCTTACAGATGGGGATATTGATTCTGACTTGTCTTTTTAAACTGCAAGTCTTTGGAGGCAAGGATTGTCTCTGACTCTGCATATGTACAGCACCTAACAAAATGGGGCCCTGATCTTCATTCAGGCCGGCAGCTGCTACAGTAATAAAACTAATAATCTTTCATAACATTCTCTATATGGTTCCCGTCTGCAGGATACTTACTGTCCCTGGACAGCAAAACCATATGATGACACAGCCAGGGCACTCAGGAAGGCTGTCTACACTACTAAGCAACAACTGAGAAAGGGTTTCAAGGTCCACCCTGAAGTTTGGATGGACACCCAAACCCAAGACTCTGAACCTTAGGTCCAATTTTACAACCCTTACTTGCACCAGCAGACAAATTGGGCTGAATGAGGTTACACACATGAGTAAGGGATGCTTCCAGGTTGGAGGGTTGTCTATCACTGAACTTAAGTTAGATTTCTTGCCTCTCTGAGATGAGCCCTTCCAAGGGTAGTGGAAAAGGCTTTGAATCAACCCTTGGATAAATCAAAAGCTCTTCAGAACCATCCACCTTGCTTTTGTGTGTGAGTGGATGATGAGTGGACCCTATCCTAGTAAATCCACCACCCATTCATCACCCACTGTGCCACCTGCTGTCCCTTTAATGAAAGAAATGCAGACAGATGAGAGGGTTAGACAAACAAATGGACAAAAGACTGATGGATGGACTACTGAGTCCAGCAGGCTCTCAATGTCATAATTAATGGACCTCTGAACCTAACTGAAATAATTTCCCTATATATGCAACTGCTACACATTTTAGTCTAGTTATGTGTTTATTTTGGTCTCTGTGGGGTCTGTGTGCCACTGCAGATAACATGGTCAATGCAAGAGCAGCACCTATGCAGACAGACCTGGGCTTGTGCAGGATCTCAACACAGTAGGGACCAGAAATCAAAGGCCCGAGAGAGTTTTAACTGGTTCAGTATGGTGCACAGAGGATAAAACAGTGAAAAGCCCATGACACAGGGTTGTAAAAGGATGCTGGACAGATAAGAAGACTTTGCAGTGATATAATACTACTAACACATGTACTTATAGGGGACCTGATTCAAAGACCATTGAAATCAATAGAAAGATTACAGTGGACCCTGGATCAGCCCCAAATTCAAAGGAGGGCTAGCTCAGTGGTTTGAGCATCAGCCTGCTAAACCCAGGGTTGTGAGTTCAACCCTTGAGGGGGCCACCTAGGAGTTGGGGCAAAATCCAGTACAGGGTCCTGCTAATGAAGGCAGAGAGCTAGATAAGATGACCTTTCAAGGTCCCTTCCAGCTCTATGAGATAGATATGTCTCTATTATTATTATATAACGGTCAATGATAACAATAATGCTGCTCTGTACTTTTATACTAATACTCAGTGCTGCAGATCTCAAAGCACTTTACAAAGGCAAGTACTTCTTAGAGCTGATTGAAAAATATTGGAAGGAGTTTTACACTGAAAATGTTGATTTTTTTTAAATGAAAACTGATTGGGATGGGGGGAAACTGAACACTGAAAAGTTGTGGCTGAAAACTGCCCAAACCTGACATTTTGTTTTTAGTTTTCTGATGAAGAAATAGAAAATGTAGAGGAAAGCTGATACTTCCCACAAACATTTGCATTTAGTTGAAAACCCAATTTTCCATGGTGAAAAAAAGCTTTGAATGAAAATGTTCAACCAGCTCATTATCAGCCTCAGTTTGCAGATGGGGAAATAGAGGTACAGTTACTTTAACGGACATGGCTATTGTAATATATTGGTATTTTAACTTCCAGACCATCCTTTCAAAGGGCACTGAGGAATATTCTTGCCATTCCCCCAACAGCTGGGCCCTGGAAATTGTCCTACTTAGCACGAGAAGTTATGCTTCATCCACTCAAAAGCTCCTTGTCCTGTTTCTAACAGCCCCAGAAGATTTCTGGAAACTCTGACAATGATTTATGGATGTCACTCTGCTGACAATGGAGTAACAACATTCAAGTTGGCGTGTCATTGCTGGCATGTCATTGTGAATTCAAGGTGCAGGCAGAAGTGATTATGCCATTAGCACAAAAACCCTGAAGCCATAAGGAATGGGGAAGATGCACATTTATTATTTGCTTATTTCAATGTATATCTACTGCATGCACTAGGGAAAGCTACATAATTATAATATACAATAAAAAAATAAAGTCAAGGAAATACATAATATAATGGACTCCCTACACAACACGGTATCTATTTATCTATCCCAGTACTGTTGTGTTTGGTTACCTTGTTTTTTTATCGTTAAAGAACAAACCACAATACTCCATATATCACCACCCACCTCCTGACCCCAATTGCCCAGGAAAACAAGATAAGCTTTCCAGCATATGTGGAAATTTCTTATATATGTGCTTTCGCAGACTAAAGAGAGGAAGCAAGTTCCGGAGTGAAAGACTCTTTAAAATTTTAATTTATTATTATTATTATTATTATTATTATTATTTGTATTACTGCATAATCTAGGAGCCCTAGTTGTAGACTAGGGCTGTACGAGGTGAGAGGCACTGTACAAACACAACAAAAACATGGCCCCTACCCCAAGGAGCTTAAAATTTTCTGCCACCAGCACCCTGCCATTTAAATCAAGAGGGAGACCTGGCTCAAGCCCCTCTGTGGTTGCAACTGCAGTGATGTCACACACACAGAGAGGAGGTCTCTCATGGAGCCAGATTCACAAACCACTTAGGGCTTTATATACATTATACATCTGTCCATGTGGTAGAGGCTTTGTGATCAAAGAAAGAGTAAATCTTATCACCCCTCCGCTGAGAGATAGCAGATCTCAGGCCCTGGCAGGTTAGTTTTCAGTTGGAGGAGAAATCAGGGACAGAAGACTGAGTATATTCTTAGTGCATGTGTTTATTTTTACACTGTCTACACCAATCCTGGCACTCAAGCAATGCCTCAGGATCTCAGTCCAACACCAATGTCCAGTTCCCAGGGGGTAACTCAGCCTCACACATTGACGCTAGTTAGAGAAATTAAGGCAGAGAGCAAACTCCCTTGCTGCTTGCCACAGGTCCCCCAAAGAAACCATCAAAAAACCCATAGCACAGCATTTCTTCCAAGACTAACATGCTTACACACCAAGAGAGCTTATCAGATGATGTGTACAAGCACCATCTGGTGACCCCTGCCATAACAATATCAGCAGAGCCTTCCAGGTGGAATGACTTGCAGAGATGTGCCCTTTGCTTTTATTGGGGAAAGCAGAAATTCATTATCATGTAGGAGGGGTGAACTCAACAGAACATTGACACTGTGTGCCAAACCAAACAAGTAGGGGCACAAGACCCTGGGGCAGTAGGGGCACTCAGATGTTATACCCTAGCAAAAAGCAATGCTAGGAAATCTATCCTGTCCACAACCCTGTAGAGTCTGGCCTTTTCTTCTCTCGTGGAGTAATTTCAGGTCAGCTTTCTCGGAGAGCTCCCCACTGAAGACTACTGCTGCCCTTATCAGTGTTAATACATACTGACAGACTGGAGAATTTCCCCCCTCATTTAACTCGACAGAAAATGTTATTCTGCTGTAAGCATTGTCTGGGAGCGCATGAAGGCAATAAACTATGTCTATAAGTTCACCTGTCACATCCCAAGGGATGGGGATGGCTGCAAAGGCATGGATCCTCAGGTTAGGTTGCTGTGTGTTTGTGTGAGTGCATGAGAGAGGGAGAGAAAGAGAGAGAAATAATACATACTCCTTTCCCACAGTCTATTTTACAGGGCAGCTGGAATAAAAGTTACATAAGGAGCTGTTGTATCACTGCCTGGCAGGCACGTAATAGGACAGTGAATGGAGGTCAAATGGGATTCAAAGACCACCCTATCAAAATATAACAAGATTACTAAGAAAATCTGCCCAGCAGAGAGCTGGTAAAATATCTTTCATGCAAAGATATGGCGGGGGGGTGTTGAAAATGAAAATATGTCATCAATGAAAAAAATTGGGGTTTTTTTCATATCAGTAACACATGGTTTCAAAGGGACAGTTTTCAGTTTTAAACTGAAAATATTTGGTTGAAGAAAAAAAAGTGGCTTAATTCTACTTATTTATATTTTTCACAAAAACTAAAACTTTTTTGGGGGGAGGCGGAGGGCAGGAAAACAAAAATTCTTGACCAACTCTGCTGCAGATTTTCACAAGCTCCCAGAAGAGAAACCTCTCCACAGAATCAGGAGGACAACTGAAGGATGGAATAAATCTAAAATGTGAGTCAAGCAGAGAAAGGAGGAGCAGCCTCAGAGAACTAGAATTCAGAGAACTCCTGACTCCTCCTTAATCACAATAGTAAATTCAGATTTATCTTCCCACCTGAGTTTAAAATCACCCTATGACATTATTAACTGGTGGGAGGTAGGAAGAAACCATCACTATATAGTTTATTTCATAATTGTACACTAGGGATTTTCATTTAGCATCTTCAGAAGTAGCTGGTACTGGCCACTACTGGAGATGCAATACAGGATTAGATGGATTCCTTGTTTGATCCAGCCTGAAAATTCCTGTGGTCTCCTCCAGTCTGACAAACTAAGCATGGTTGGTTGGGTCAGTATTTGGATGAGTGATCTCACTGTAGGAATTTTTGCTGATGAGTCAGTAGGTGCAAATCTTGCTCCAGCAGACCTTATAGAGCTTGGTGACTTGGGAGTGAAAATGTATGGGGGAGGGAGAAGTCATTAGGAGTAGAAGGGGAGCCCACTTTGAATGCTGTTTGGGGTCCCATCTGAAGATCACCATGCTCCTGAAGAGGTGGCACTCTTCCTTCTGACTGGGAAGGAATCAGGAAGGGCTATGAGTAGTAGAAAGGGCTTAGAGATGGCTGCCTGGCAGACCAGGCCTCTGTGTGCACTGGCTGAGGCTTTCAAGAACCTCAAGGAACCTGTGAGGGTTGCGTTTGGTTGCTCTGTTTGTGCTTTTATCCTGGTTACCCTAAGGGTATTTCGTGTCAGCTATGTCCAAGGTGAATCTCCAAAGACATGACCTCCTTGTGATACCTGGGGGCATCTTCAGAGAAGGTCCCTGATTTGTCATGGATGCCCAGGTGTTCAGGAGAGCATCCTAGATGGAAGACAATTGGTATCACTGTGGTGATATATACCAACTCAGCTGGAATCTATTGTACTAATGCTACATGTCCAAGCAAACTCTGACCAGTGGCATTAATGGCTTCCATTACATAGGAGGGAGGTAGTTCTAGGCATGAGATAAAACACATACGCCGTAACCAATCACTGAGTCACCTGTGGGCTGCAAAGTGTGCCTGATTAAATGTGAAACGAGGCCAGATGAGTAGCTGCTGCACACCATGTTGTATTAGGTTGATTGGAAGGAGACAGCTGGTTCCCAGGCAGAAGCAGATAACTGCTTTACCCTGGCCTGGCATTAGGCAGATTCTCAGAGCCCTAAGAAACTTGGAGGAGAAAAAAGGGAGAGAGATCCATGAATACTTAATTGCTATCTACAGTGTTTTACTGAGGAATTTTTTTTCATGCCCTTTTGAGATCTCTATCCATCAAATCTCCTTTCAAGTGAGCAACAGAACAGTGGCTGTGGTTTCAGTCCTGACCGGGCCCAATACTATAATAAACACAAATATCTTCCAGCCCTCTGATCACATCTAGTGCAGATGTCACATGAACACTAATTGGTTCCCCGTGCAGTACTACTGGATACCAGTGATCAACTTACCAGCATGCTTGGCATCCACCTGACTAAGCAACTGCACTGCCTGTTACTCTCCAGCACTTCATTTGCCAGTAACATCACAGGAAGGCAGATGATTATGGCCCTGCAAGATGGTCACAGCAAGCCATGTGAAACTTACATGGTTCTGCAGTAGACTCAGCCTGCATTCAAGGAAGGCTTCCTCAGTCTTTTAGTCTATCCATGTTCTTACATGATGCCCACTACCAGAGTGGATGCCTGTATTGCAGCTGGAAGGATCCCAATACTGAAACAGCAGAGGCTGAGGGTGAGAGTGGATGCATGTGTTACAGCAGTGGTTTTCAACCTGTCATCCATGGACCCCTGGGGGACCACACACTCTGTCTAAGATTTCCAAAGGGGTCTGCTGCTCAATTTGAAATTTTAAGGGGTCTGCAAATTAAAAAAATGTTGAAACCCACTATGTTAGAGCTATCCAGAATGTCAGGATACTACATTAGATTAAGAGACCCACTGTCTCCATATATGATAGCCTTAAAGAGAGCCTTTGGGATCACATTGCCTCCTCGTTCCCCCAGACTAACTACCCAGTAGGATATTTCCAGCATTCAATAGGCAGACTCCCTTGCAGATAATGTCCCCTGGATGTTGCACAGAACAGCCAGAGAGGAAGGAAGGAGGACAAAGGAACAAGAAAAGGAATCTATCTATCTATCTATCTGGCCCCCAGCCCTGTTCTATTTAAAGGGGACTGGGAGCTCATTCAGATAAGCTAGGACAGAGTGAAATTAATGATGGGGATGGCTGCAGTGATCTTAATGCCACATGATGGACTGTAAATGAGAGAGGTGTCTTTCTGTCTCAGCTGAGTGAGGAAGGCAGTTCTTTCCCCTTCCTTGAATGAGCTCATCTGCAACACTTCCAGTTTGAATCCAAATAATAGTTGAGGTTTGGGATTCCGTGGCAAACTAGCTCTGAGTCTCTAATCCCACCACCTGATGTCGGGGGGTGTTGGGATTTGGAGCTAATTAATTCAGCCACCTGCAATTTTCACTCAGATGTGCTGTCTGTTTCTTTCCTTCTTAGATATATAATATTGTTTCAAAGCCTGCAGACAACAATACTGGCTCAACAAATCCTCCCCTTGCACAACTTCTCAATGCAAACCTCCACTACTCTCTCTTCATCTCCCTCATGCTTCCTTCCCCTCCTTCCCTCTCTCCTTTGTTGCCACATCCATTTTCTAGATTCTTATCCAAAAAATGCATCTGATGCTGTGTAATTTGTTTGTGGAAATGGAACCTTCGTGCTCCCTTTGATGCCTTCTGCAGAGTGACATTCTCAGCATCTGTCCCACTCTCTTTGGCAGGTTTCATCTAAGCAGGAGATGTTTGGCATTGTCTGTTCCTGCTGGGCCAAGGCATCGGGTGATAAATATTGCAAGTTCTAGGAGAGCTAGGAGTCTTGTCCTGATTTCTTTCCTCTGGCGATGAACGGAGGGGAGGGAAAACCAGAAAGATAATTAGCTTGGAGTGTTCAGAGATTATATGGAAAAACTTGGTTCATTCTCTTTCAGCACAGAATGAAAATTTGGATATGAATTATGTCAACTGCAAGCTTTTGGGGGCAGTGAACTTGTCTTAGTTGTCTGTAAAGGACCCATCACTCATTTGCTCCTATATAAATAATATGTCATAATAACTCTAGCCCGGTTCACTTTCTCCATATTTGTGTAGGTCAGAGTTATTGTTATTTTGATAGTGCGAACTAAATGTTGGTGTCCTCTGTGCTGGGCAATATGCACACAAATAGTAAAAGACAATCCTTGCCCTCTAGAGTTCACAATCTGAGCCCTAGTTCTGCAATGTTCTCCACACAGGCTGAGCCCTGTACTGTTACAGAAACATAATGACTGCGGTGGGGATCTGCCCACACAGAGGTTAATGTAGGAGGAAGGCCTTAGTTTAGGATCAGATGCAACAGGCCAGTGTGAGGAGGGGCAGAAAAGGGTGGAACAGCAGTGACAGAAGCGTGTTATTGAATAAACTATCTGCATGCATTCATAGGTGTAAGGAGCAGATTGGCAGCTGCAATCACAGCTCATCACCAGATGAGCTGGTTCTTGGGTTTCTGCCTACGCTGGTCTGTTCGAATTTCAGAAGAACCCAGAATCTCCACTGAGTTTCCCTTGGTTTCAAGAATGAAGCAAAACTTTGCATTTTGTGCAATTTCTTTGCAAAACCATAAATTGACTCCAGGTTTTCTTGAAAATGGTCCAAGGTTCAATTAAAAGTTTTGTGGCTGTTCAGAAAGCTTTTGACCACCAATGTATGAATTCCAGGAGTATCCCACACTAACAGTGTGGTTCTCCAACAGCCTCTGGTGACTGGCTCCCATAGAGGTTGCTGAGTCTGCTTCAGCTCTTGCTACCAAAAAGGAGTCTTAATTCAGGTAGTAGAGTTTAGGCTTTTAGATCCAGGGTTCTGGTGTTCAATCCCCATTGCCAACAACTCACTCATGCACATCCCATTACAAAAGCAATTAAACTGAGAGATGACACTCAACAAAACCCAGGAACATTTTGCTCAGTTTGGGATTCTCTTGCAAATATTTCAAACTGTTACAGTCAAAACTAGACTGCTAGGTACTTTCATTTCTAGGAAATGCCTTCTTCTTTCCCTGCTGTGTCTGTTAAGTGATACAGTACATTTGTCTTTCTCACAAAGTGATGTCACATAAATCGTGTTTCTGACAGTGGCAGCTGTTAGTCATTATTGCCATCAGTACTTAGGCAAAATTCTTTAGCAATGGTCTTGCCACAATAGTAAGTAACTTGTGTTGCTGCTGTTTTCCTGACAGCAATCTTTCTTTGGAAGCTACAGGAAGGTCAACCATTTTTTGGCTGAAGGTCAAGGGACACCTGCAATGATGGCTACAAACAGCCCAGAAGAATCCAACGGCTCAAGGGTTGTTGCTGTTTGAAAGAGATAAAGTTATAACTACTTAACATGCCTGGAAGTGAAATTAGACTGATCACATAATCTCATTAGCCTCTGACTACCAGTCCAGCATGGGAATATGAATCTTAATTCGTATTTTCTTATCAATACACCAAAGTCAGTGGGATTAGGGATAAGGCTCTTAATACAAACTGGATTTTTGGAAGATGCTCCTGATTTTATTGTGATCAGGAAATACCGCCAGTGCAGAGATAAAGGACATAGGGAGAGGGTTCAATTACGATAGGAACAAGAATTTTAGTTTGCAAGGTAGTGGTATAGATAAACAGTCACGTCTGCACAGCTCTCTAGCTCACACACAAAAAATATACAGTCTGTGCAAAGAACACCCACAAAAACAGCAGCACATGTATATAGGAAATTAAAATGTATCACTGTTTCTTGCTTGGGTAGGTCTCTGGGGGGGTCTTTTGATTATACCACATTGCTTAACATAATACCCCAGAAAATAAACCATAATATATATTACCTAACTCCCAAACAAAATACTCCATGAATTGCAGGAATTGCATTATTATATTTTTACTGGTTGATTAAAGTGAAGTGCACGCTGAAGCAATTTGCTGAACAGGGATGCTTGGCTGAATCGGGACCTAAATGCATATCCAAGCGCTTATTGGGATTTTCACTCCTCTTCCCCCTTCTAAGTACAGAAACATGAATTCTTACAATAATTTGAATCTCCTGTCATGCTAACAAATGAAGAACGGCAGATATAATATCCCATCAACCCAATCCCAAAACACCAGCTGCTCGCTTTGTCAGGGTGACCCGAAGTAAACAACAGGGTGTTGGCTGGTGTATTTTTCCACTGATTAAGCATAAACTCAGGACTCCTCAGAGTGCATTAGCCTGCTGGAACATTCTTCAGAGTGTGACTGCCTTGCAGCAGATATCCAGTGCCCATCTTTGTCAGAAGTGAAAGGCAGAGCTTTGACTCTTTCATGGGAGTAAATGAGCAAAATGTCTGTAATAATCAAATCTGCAATTCCTTCCTGTTGTGGAAGTACTTTCTATTCATTCCCTGTCTGTCAGCTCCAAGCTGCATTTTTCTCTTTATTATGTCAGCTATAACATATAGCTCAACCTCTTCCCCCCAACCCTCTGTGAGCTTTTCTTGTTCCTAATTACTTTTACTTCATTTTTTACTTCCTCTCTCGCTGATCATTGTCCTTGGGAAAATTGGCTGGATAGGTGGGAATACCCCCTAGGACATGCTCCAGGGCACAGGTCTCAGACCAGTGGGTCAGGAGCAAATTCATTTGTTTTGAGACACATCATGTCCTGCATGTTCACGCAGGATTGTAAGAGGGTGTAAAATATCTCCTTATTCCCCTATAGTGTCTACCGCAACACAAGAGAGGAAACAGCTTCTGCAGGACTGCTATTCCCTCTCCCAGGCAAGTGGGCAGAGAGTGGGCAGGGATGACAGCCTTATTCCCAGTGCACTGAGCAGCCTGCTGAGGGAGATGCTATGCACCAGGCATAGGGCTGGAAGAAAACTGGAAAGCAACTTGTGACTGTCTGGGCCATTGTTTGCTTCCTAGGCTGATCCCAGGGCAACTCAGCTATGCCCTGGCCTTTATACAAGCCTCATGGCAAAAGCCCAGTTTAGCTCTTTATGGTTATATGGGAGGAGTGGTCCCAGAAATGATGGGAAATGAGTCCTGAAACTGTTTTCTTTTATAACATGCTGTCATGGTATGGGAAAGGTTCTGAATCACTATGCTAGGGCAGCCAGCGACAACCGGCCTACCTAACATTTGAACAAAGTAAGGAAGAAGGTGTCCAGTAGGCACAGTGATTGTAAACAAGATTAACTACCTAGTTAAGCCAAAGAAAGTAGTGGAATCCCCTTCCCCAGGGTCACTTAAAATTGGGTTGTTGGGATATTATCTCTGCCGTTCTTCATTTGTTAGTGTGACAGGAGATTCAAATTATTATAAGAATTCACGTTTCTCTACTTAGAAGGGGGATGAGGGGTGAAAATCCCAATAATCGCTTGGATATGCATTTAGGTCCCAGTTCAGCCAAGCATCCCTGTAAATTAGAAGTTATTTTCAAAAATGACCTAGGCTGAAGAATCTGCAGCCTAGATTTTTAGAGTATTTAAGCATTACAAGGCCTAAATGATTTAGGAGTCTGTCTCTTTTAAAGTTACTTTTGAAAATGGGACTTAGCAGTCTATGTCACACGGGCTTTGCAACACTGAGCAAAACAACACATAAATATCTTTTAAAATATGGGCCTAAGTCCTTTTGACTTTCAATTAGACTTAGGCTCCTAAGTGCCTGAGTCACTTTTGAAAAAGAAACTTAGGCTAGTATGTCATTGAGATACCTTTGACATTTTTACTTGGAAAAAAATCGTGACAATATTTAAAAAATGAGTTTTTTCCATTTTTGAAAATTAAATTGTACAAAATGAAATGCTTCCACTTTGAATTAGAAAAATTAAAAACAAAAAAATTACTATGAAAAATCCGTACATGAACAAACAAAATTGGCAATGAAACAAACTAAACTAATAACAGCCAAATAATTAATCTTGAACGAACAAACAAAAACCAAGTGACAACACAAAATGAAAAAAAACCAAGAAGTTTCTATTTTTTGAAAACCAGAAACTTTCTAAAGAAATGTTTTTGTGTACATTTCTGGTTCTGTAAAACAGCCAAATATAATTAAAAACATTTTCAGATGAAGATTTTTGACCATCCGTCTTTAGAACTGGATTGGACAAGACACTGGAGAATGAGCTGTAGGATTCAGTCCTGTACTGGGAATGGACTAGGTCATGTAGTCATAGAAATGACTACATGATGCAATGGCCCTTTTGATCATCGATTGTATCTTCCTGTTGGTGCATGGTTAGGTACTACTGTATATTCTCTAGACATAGGTTGGGATTTTTAGAAGTGCATTTGAACCTGCAACAAAGAATTCAGTCAAATTCATAGATTCATAAATTCAATGGGATCTTAGGACTAGATGCACGAAGGGAGTTACAAGTGACAAAGAGTCCTGTGGCACCTTATAGACTAACAGATGTATTGAAGCATAAGCTTTCGTGGGTGAATACCCACGTTGTCAGACACAATGCCTAGGGAGTTAGGCATTGTGATGCTGAGCATCACTGTGCCTAATATTTAGGCACCTAGAAAGTCACTGTGATTCATAAAGCCTGAGTTAGGCTCCTAGGCTCTCTGTATAATGAATAGGAGAGATAGGCACCTTAGAAAGCAATTCATAAAAGCCAGCATGCTAGGGAAGAAGACCCCTAAGCTAGCCCATGGGAGATGCCAACAAAAGGGATGTGTGTTAAGCACCACCCCTCTCTTATAGATAGGCACCTATCACTGCTTGAGATTCTCAGCTATGAACTCTCTATTGGAGTTAGAGGCCTATGCTGTTTTCACAGGAGGAGAAGGAGGTGGTGTCCACCTTATAGCTTTTAGCTCAGTAGTTAAAGCATTCTCTGGATCCATTTGTCTCCCCTCTCCCCAGATTAGATGGGGAGAAAGTATTTGAACAGGGGGTCACCTACTTCTCAGGAGACTGCTCTAACCATTGGGGAGGAGGTTACTCACCTTGTGCAGAAACTGACGTTCTTCAAGATGAGTGTCCCTGTGGGTGCTCCACTCTAGGTGTTGGTGCGCCCCTGTGCCTTTGATCAGAGATGTCTGCAGCAGTACTCGTACCGGCCACACCTGCTCAGAGCCTGCCCACCCCCGCTCTGAGTATACCTCTAGTGAGCATGCGTGGCCGGTTCCCTCAGTTCCTTCTCTACAATGGAGGCTACCCCAACTCCAAAGTAGAGGGGAGGAGGGTGGGTAGTGGAGCACCCACAGGGACACTCATCTCGAAGAACGTCAGTTACTGCACAAGGTGAGTAACCTCCTCTTCTTCTTCGAGAGATGTCCCTGTGGGTGCTCCACTCTAGGTGACTTCGAAGCTGTGTATCTCAAGGAGGAAGGGACTTCGGATCTGGTAGGAATGCAGTAGATAATACTACCCTGCCTAATCGAGTGTCAGAGAGAGGTCCCTGAGTAAGGGCGTAGTGTTTGACAAATATGTGCTCGGAGGACCAAGTGGCTGCTCTGCAAATGTCAGTCAATGGTACTTTACGTAAGAAGTCTAACAGAGGTAGATACAGATACGGAATGTGTTCTGATCGATGCTGGAGATGTAATGTTTTTTATCTGATAGCAGAGTCATATGCAATCGGAGATCCAGTTTGAAAGTCTCTGGGTAGAGATAGGCATGCCTTTGAAGCACTCTGTGATGGAGACAAAGAGTCTAGGAGAGTTTCTGAAGGGTTTGGTTCTGTCCAAATAGAAGGACAAGGCCCTGCGCACATCAAGCGTGTGCATTGTGGCTTCTAAGGAGTTTGCATGTGGTTTCAGGAAGAAAGTTGGTAGATGTATTGGTTCATTGATGTGAAATAAAGTGTGAACTTTTGGAAGGAATTTCAGGTGTAGGCGTAGGGTAACCTTGTCCTTGAAGAAGAGAGTATATGGTGGATCTGCCATAAGGGTTGCTATCTCTCCTGCCCGTCTGGCAGAGGTAAAGGCCACCAAAAAGGCTGTTTTCATCGAGACGTGTAATAGGTGGCTAAGGGCTCAAAGGGTTGATGAGTTAGACAGGACAATACTAGGTGAAGATCCCATGGAGGGGTAGGTGGCTTAATGTCTGGATATAAGGTTTGGAGTCCCTTAAGGAAACGCTTGGTGATGGGATGAGCGAAGATCGGGGTATTGTCAACTGTATCATGAAGGGTTGTGATGGCAGCTAAGTGGACTCTGATGGAGCTGAAGGAAAGGCCGGATTGCTTAATGTCCAATAGGTAGTCGAGTATGCGGGGGAGGGGTGCAGAGGTAGGAGACAGTTGTTTAGTTGAACACCATTCTGTGAATTGCTTCCACTTTCGGAGACAGGTGGTAAAGGTGGACTGTGTTCTGCTGTGTAGAAGCACCCTCTGAACTTGGTCAGAACAGTCTAGTTCTCCTTGGGAGAACTATGCAGGTACCAGACTTTGAGATGAAGCATGGAGAGATTGGGGTGAAGAAGCCTGCCATATTGCTGTGATAAAAGGTTCGGGATGAGAGGCAGTGAGATGGGGGGTCGAATTGACATTCTGGTAAGGAAAGGGAACCACGGTTGTCTCAGTCATGAAGGTGCAATCAAGATCACTGTGGCAAGGTCCATTCGTATCTTTATGAGGACTCTGTTGAGAAGTGGTATTGGGGGAAATGCATAGAGTAAGTCCCGGTGCCATGGGATCATGAATGCGTCTCCGAGGGAGTGTTTGCCCAGTCCCGCCCTGGAGCAAAAATTGAGGCATTTCCTGTTTTTCTCAGTTTCAAAGAGATCTATGTTTGAGTGATCCCAAGTGCGAAATATGTTGTAAATGATTCTGTCATCTATCTCCCATTCGTGTTCCAAAGGGAAACGTCTGCTTAACTTGTCAGCAGTGGTATTCATCACCCCGGGGATATAAGCAGCTGATTTACGGATGTGGTTTGCAAGGCACCAATTCCAGAGTTTTATGGCCTCTGAGCAAAGAAAGTGGGAGCGAGCCCCTCCTTGCTTGTTTACGTAGAACATGCAGGCAATGTTGTCTGTCATTATGTGTACATGCTGGTTCTTGATTTTGGCAGGAAGTGGTGGCAGGCATTTCGTATAACTCGAAGTTCTAGAACATTTATGTGCAGGGAGGCCTCAGAGGGAGACCATAGCCCGTGGACTGTTTGATGAGAGATGTGGGCCCCCCAGCCAGTGAGAGATGCATCAGTAGCCATTATAAGAGTTGGGGAGGTCTGGAGGAAGGGGACTCCAGAGGGGTCTGTCCACCATAGGAGAGAGTCTTTGATTCGGTAGGGTATAGCCAGGGGTTTGTTTAGTGAGTGCACGTTTGATTTGTAAACCGTGGCCAGCCAAGCTTGGAAGCACCTCATGTAGAAACGTGCATTTTGGACCACGAAGGTGCATGAGGCCATGTGCCCTAGTAGTTGGAGGGAGTCTTGGGTGGTGACCCGGGGGCTATCGCAAAGTCTTGTAGCCAGCAGTTTTATGGTATTGAATCAGTCGGGTTGGAGAGATGCCAGCCCTGTTGTGGAGTCGAGGCTTGCACCTATAAACTCCAGGTACTGGGAAGGACTTAATTTGGATTTGCTTCTGTTTATTTGCAGGCCCAGAAATTGGAAGCAATCGATGGTAAGTTGTGTGAAGCGGAGGGCGTCGTCGAACGTGGAGGCCTTGAGAAGGCAATCGTCAAGGTAAGGGAATATTATGACTCCTTTTTTCCTGACGTAGGCAGTGACTACCGCTAGGAGCTTGGAGAAAACTCGGGGGGCAGTGGAAAGGCTGAAGGGTAGAACTCTGTATTGGAAATGCATTGAGCCAAGGGTAAAACGAAGGAAACATCTGTGGGCCAAGTGGATAGTGATGTGAAAATAGACATCTTGTAAGTCGAGGGCTGAAAAACCAATTGCCCTGCTCCAGGGCTGTAATTATGGTGGTGAGAGTAACCATCTTGAACTTTTGCTTTTTGATAAATTTGTTGAGTCGCCTGAGGTCAAGGATCGGTCACCATCCTCCAGTTTTCTTTTCTGTTAAAAAATAAAGGGAGTAGAACCCTTTCCCCTTGTGGCATTTGGGCATGAGTTCGATACCCCCCAGATGAAGGAGATGTTGTACTTCTTGCTGGAGGTGTAGCTCGTGAGAGGGGTTCCTGAAGAGGGACGGGGAGGGTGGGGGGTAAGGAGAGGAAGGGGATAGAATACCCAGTTGTGATGACCTGTAGAACCCACTTGTCGGTGGTAACATTCTGCCATTGGTGCAAAAATGGGCGTAGGCAGTGTTCAAAGATAGTGGCAGGCTGAAGTTGAGATGATGTTTACGAGACCCTCGACCAAAAGTTCAAATCTGCTTATTAGTTGGAGGAAGTTGGGGAGCCCTGGAAGAATTGGGGCGATGCCCACTGATATCTGGATCTCTGGCATTGGTGTTGCTGTTGTTGATCCTGAGATCTTGTGAAATGCTGAGTATATGGGAGGTAGCGTGGATGGTGGTAAGGTTGATATCTGTACTGTCGCCTTCTGGTCATAGGGGTTTGGATTCCTAAGGACTGAAGAGTTGCCCTTGACTCCTTCATTGAGTGAAGCACCTCATTCGTGGTGGAAGCAAAGAGTTTATCACCATCGAAAGAGAGATTCTCTATGGTATTCTGAACCTCACAAGGAAAAAGGGGAGAGCCATGAACCTTGGTGCATGACCACCGCTGTAGCAGTGGAGCTTGCTGCAGTATTGGCTGCATCCAGAGCTGCTTGAAGAGCCGTGCGTGATATGATTTGGCCCTCGGAAACTAAAGCTGTAAACTGTTGTTTCTTCTGGTCTGGAATATGTTCTATAAAGTCCATGAACTTGTTATAGTTTCTATTGTCATACTTTGCCAGAACTGCAGTATAATTGGCAATTCGAAATTGTAAGGTTGAAGAGGCATACAATTTGCTACCCAGCAGGTCTAAGCATTTGCTTTCCTTGTTGGTTGGGGTATGGCGGAAATATTGTTGTTTATTCCTTTGTTTGGCTGCGTCCACTACCAGTGAGTTTGGCGCAGAATGTGAGAAAAGGAATTCAGAGCCCTTAGAGGGAATCAAGTATTTACGGTCCGCTTGTTTGCAGGTAGGCTGGCTTGTGGCTGGAGCCTGCCAGATGGACTTAGCGGGTTCCAGAAGGGCTGCATTGATTGGTAATGCCAGTCTGGATGAAGAAGAGGGTTGCAGGATGTCCGTTAACTCATGTTGTTGGTCCGGTACTTCCTCTAGATGGATTCTAAGCTCGCTGGCAACCCTTTTAAAAAGATCCTGGAATTTCAAAAAATCATCTGAGGACATTAGAGGGGAGGGATGTAAGGCTTCTTCAGGCATTACTTCAGTTGGTACTAGGTCAGGAGCAGGAGTTAATTGATCCTGGGAATGGGAAGATGCCGCCAAGTGTGTCATATCATTTGGATGTTCGCATTTCGTTGAATTGGAATAGCAGGTGTGCTGCCGAGGGAAAGATGTCCATGGGGCCCAATACTGCCATGGTGGTGGAAAAGACATAGGCGGTGCCATCCAGGGGTTAACACACCAAGAGGCAGGGTCTCTAGGATAGTCTGAGACAATTTTCCTGTGCCCACGGGTAACAGGAGTCCGAGGACGGAATTCTGATTGCATTGAAACATCACCCTGTAGTTCAGACTCCTCTTCACTGGAGGAAGGCTGTTCGGACCCTGAATCATTCGTAAGGGAGAAGCAGTCTCTAAGTAAGGGTGACTGCAGCATAGGTGACACTAAGAGGTCACTTGACTGGGTAAATGGCAGCGCTGAGGCAGCTGAAGGTGAAGGCTGATAGAATTGCTGTGAGGGAATCCGGGCTTGCACCGGAGTTCTAAGTCTTAGCTCAGTGCCAAGTAGCGCTGTTAATGCTGGTGCCAGAGCTGGTGCTGCATTATTAATAGCAGGCTGTTGTGCCTCAGGGGTGTCCTGGTATGTCGGCACCACGTTCGTCGCAGTGCTGATGGGTGCCATAATCAAGGCAGGCAACTGATAGCCTGTCACTTCGGCACCAGAGCTTCGCGCTGCTGCCGCAAGCACAGGCGGGTTTAGTGTGGTGCCGGACGAGCCCGGCTCTTCGAAAGTGCTCAGGCGGGGGAGCACAGGTAAGGAGACCGTGGATCTGACCAGAGAAGGTTTGTGTCTGAGGGCTTCTTTTGAGTTTGACAGAAGGTGCCTTCTTTTTGCTGTTTTCTTTTGCTTTTTAGAAGCGGGAGAGCTGTGGCGGTAAGCGGAGGCAAAGTCCGTGCCAGGGTCTGAGGCAGACCCTAAGGATTTTTGAAGTAGAATAAGTTTAAGTTTTAGCTCCCTGGCTTTTCGTGCTCTGGAGCTTAGTTTAGCGCAGTGAGCACATTTTTGGGGAATGTGGGTCTCCCCCAAACATTTTATGCACTGCAAATGTCCATCCAAAAGAGGGATAGCTTCCTTACAGGAGGAGCAGCGCTAAAGCATGTCTGAAGCGGCTGCGGCTGAGATAAATTTTTTTTAAACGGTAGAAAAAAGGGTAAGTAACACTAACAAACAACTAACTAACAAGAAATTAGCTAACTACAAGTAATTTTAAGATGAGGAAAGAAATTCTTTAACAAGTCTGCTGAGCTCCGTCTCAAGTAGGGGATGGTAGACAAAGAACTGAGGGAACCAGCCGCGCATGCGCGCTAGAGGTATACTCACAGCAGGGGAGCAGGCTCTGAGCATGCGTGGCCAGTACGAGTACTGCTACAGAAATCTCCGATCAAAGGCACAGGGGCGCACTGACACCTAGAGTGAAGCACCCACAGGGACATCTCTCGAAGAAGAACCATGGGATATTGGAATAGGAAGTTCCCTCCATCTCTCCTGTTGAAGGTGTTCCATTGTGGCTAAATAATTAGAGTGATTAGAACAGCGGAACTGAATCAGGCATTTCCCACGGAGAAGCCCTAACCACTAAACTACAAAGTCATTCTCACGCTCTCTCTGGCCCAGTGGCTGTGCTGCTGTGGATAAATACTTTAATTGTCATTGGGCCACAGTGAAAGTGCCAAGGGAACTTGTACCCTGAAAACAGACACAGAATGAGTTTAGGCACCTACCAGGTTCAGCACCAGTTGTATGGATCACACTGGCCATGAAACTGAAACTCAGGCACCTAACTCTGTTGATGCTTTCAAGCTTTTGCCACTAACTTCATTAGATGCAGGATTGGGACATAAGTGACAAAGGAGCACAAGTCTCATACTTAGGCACTTTTAAAACTCTGCCCATTATTTAACACATTCTATCCCTCTTGTGCCTATGACGGTGTCTTACTGCCATCAGCACCATGGACAGTGCATGAAATAGGAAAACACACAAGAACAAGAAGTGGCTATGCGAAACAAAAGCGGAGCAGAAAGGAGGAACAGATCTTGCTGATTAATGTCAGCATTTTGGACCACAAAATCTCAGAATTTTAAAGGTATTTGGGTGCCTAAGGATGCAGCTAGGACTTGCTCAAGGTCACACACAAGGTCAGTGGAATTCTGGGAAAAGAAACCAGTTCATCTGATTGCCAACCCAGTGCCTTAGCCACTGGACCATGCTGGCTATGTGAATAAGTTTCAGAACCTTTGCAAAGATTCCTTTTAAGTTTGGTTCTGAGAGCAGATGAATTAATGTTAAAGCAGAAGGGGTACTGTGTCTGGATCTATTTTTTCATTCTGCCAGGGATTGCTGGAGATTTTTGGACAAGTCTAGTGGCTGTTTCTTTATGTTCACTACAGAGTCTTGAAGATATTGATACTCTGAACTTTACTCTGATTTTTTCATAAACAGGGACTTGAGCCCTAAAAGCAAAGAACTATCAATACTCATACTATTATTTCTGCTCTATTCACCTCAGCACCTCTCAGAGGAGGAAGTTAAAACTACAGAAAACTACCAGGAAGGCTGTAGCTAGAATCTGATCTAGCCCTTCTAAAGCTCTTATATGATGCCCATATATCTTGGCTCATGAACGTCTCCCTGTCATGTAATTTCTTCATGCCTGGCATATCCTGCTGTCTAATTAAATGTATCATTTTATCTTCCAAGTAACATTTCAGTGATAAATGGAATCCTTGGCCTCACTGAACAGGCTATTTTGTGTGCAGATATTGGAGTCAGTTTGCAAAATAAGCTTGCTGTGCTGCAGAGATATTCTCCTGGTTATTATAATACAGCTCAAGGAGAAAGAGAGTAGTCCCTGTCACACAGGACCAAAACTAGGGATGTCTAGACAAGAGGCTCATTGGCAAGTAGGAGCCCAAGGACAGTGCCTAACTTGTTTTTAAATGGAGCAAATTGCAGCCACCCTGGAGGTGCAACCTGCAAGACTACATGCCCGTAGTACAATGTACTATCTTGATCGCAGCACCAGCAGACAGTAAGGCTGTGATGAAGCATGGCATACTAGGACTGGGCATGTTAAACAGAGCATTCACAAGCCACACAGTAGAACGATGCATTCTGCATGAGGCCCCTGGGTTGCAGCATGACCAATCTTCCATTACACTAGCTTTTCTTGTATGAACTGCAGCCCATATTCCTGACCCTAAACAGTAAGCCCCTGACTGATAGTGGAGAACTCTGCTTTACCATTTGTAAGAGATGAGACTGTCTTTTAGTAGCATCATTGACAGGGAAGGAGAGTGGCTTAGTAGTTTAAGCAAGTGCATGTGAATTAGAATGCCATTACATTGGAAGTAACATGCTGAACAAGTTTACTTGAAGTATGTTATGCAACAACTAGTTGTCTATGTATTGTATCAAATTCCAGACAGGGTGTAGTCTCTCACTCAAAAAAAAAAAAACAAAAAAAAAAAAGATGACAAAGCAGGGACTCAAGGCAGATGGAAATGTGTAGTTTGTAGTTCAGACCTACAGCTAGTTTAAAGACACGGGAGGAGGATTGTGATTTTTTTTTATTTTGAAATCTCAAACTTCATCCAAATTTTGAAATTTGAAACATTTTGACCAATAATGAGGTGGGCAAAAAATGAGAGAGTTTATGAACATTTAATATTCTCCTCCCCTTTTTTTAAGACATTTTAAAACCTGACATTGCATCACAGTTTCCAAAATTCAAAAACTGTGACCACCTTTATTTAAAGCTGTTTTCTTTAATAAACTTCTGTTTCAGAAACTCTGAGGTTCTGTGTATTATTACGGAGCTTGGCCACTGATTTGCAATGGGCCCTTGGGCAAATCATTTTGCCTTTCTGTGCTTCCATTACCTTAGCTGTAAAAGGCGTATCTTTATATTTCCTAGCTGTTCAGTCATATTGGAAGGCTTTATCAGTTAATGTTTATAAAGTGCTTTTATTTTTATTCATTCATTTATTATTTGCATTAGGGTAGTGCTTAAGATGCCCAGCCATGTACTAAGACCCCATGGTGTTAGGTGCTGTACAAAACACTCAACCAAAAAGACAGTCCCTGCCCTGAAGACCTTACAATCTAAATGCAAAGACACCATTCACAGTTTACAAGACTATCATTGTAGTATCTGGGTGTACATTATGTGGCTTAAATTGGGTCCAAATAATAATAGCCAAACACACACACAGCTTGTAAGCCAGGACACAGAATGCTTTGCGACTTGACTATGGAAAACACTAAAGAAGTGCACAGTAGGCAACATTTCATCCTGTGTAGTGAGCCAGGTCAAGGTCTATGAACTATGCAAAAGTTCCACACAGGTCTTATGATAACCCTCTGATTAAGGCTGAATTTCACCCAGTATTACTATCTTCCATCTCAAATTCAGTCGCCCAGCTTTCTGGTCTTGTTCTAAGGAGTTAAAAACTTATCTAGGAAAAGTTGTGTGCATCCAGTTTGCACAGACTCTGACACTATCTGGAGTGGTTTGCTTCAGGAGACTGCGCTTAATTAAAACTGCAAAATGGAACAATTAGCTGAAGCTGAAAATTTCCTCCAGCCTCAGTTGAGCATGACGGGTGTTTTCTAATCTCTGTTTATCTTATTGTCAATCTGTAGCTATCAATTAAAATAATTCTCAAAATTCTATTTTGATGTGTCCATTTGGAAACCACTTAGATAACAAAAGAATCATTTAACTTTTCTTTTGTAGAGCTTAATTTGCCTGGAGCATTTTTATTCTGCTTTCCATTATTAAAAAGGATTTGGGTTCTGGTCTCAACCTGGCAGTCTCTTCGCATGCTACCAAGCAGCGGGATCCAATCTCAGCTACCAGGTAAGGTTATAGAGACAGCAGAAGGAACCAATTTCCAACACATCGCTGAAGCATAGGTTTGGTAGGTTGCAGAAGCACATGTGGCAAACTCCCATGCCAGAAGAAAGCTACTCTGATATTAAGTCTTTGTGGTCTGGAAATAACAAGGACAATGGAGTAGATCCAGACAGACCTTTTCCTCTTTTAGAACAGAGCTGGTTAGTTCACAGGTTTGGTACTGAGCAGCGGTGCCTTTTACCGCTAGGTTATCAGTTCAAATCCAACTCAACCTGGTAAAGGCTGAATGGTGCTTAGTCTGTCAGCACTGCAAGAAGAGTTCAGTGCATTAAATACTGTCCTCTACTAGTCAACTGAGTTGCATATAACTGAATTTAGCACTGGTGAGGTGGGCTATAGTGCCAGTCCTGGCTGCAGGCCTCCATTTATCTAGACCAGGGGTACCAGCTTCCCCTAACACATCAGTCTCTCTCTCTCCTGTCATAGAAGGACCATCTCTAGGACCCAGAGGGGAGTTCAGTCACCAGGGCCCATTCAATCCTTGGCTTCTCTGTTTAGATTGAACAAGACTGACAATGAGGATGGGGTTGCTGTGTTTTATTTTTAATGTAGACATCTGTCTCCTAGCCCATTGCATTCAGACCACTGAACAGACGGCAACAACTTTACTCACTGCTGATCATAGCAGCATTCAAAGCAGTGTCTCAGAGATGCCTGGCACCTTATTCCATCCACTAGCACCTGAGGCATCTAGCTCCCCCTTAACATGTGATTTACTGATGGTAAATAAACTGTTGTAATAGTTGACATTAGCAGTGACCCTTCCCTATGCTCCAGTTACCCGTTCCAGCTGAACGCAGCAGTCATTTGTTAGCATAAGATCAAAGCATTCTAAGTAAATCAGGGACCTTGTTGAATACCCCTGGTCAGCACAGACAGCTGAGATGATTCCTTTACAGTTGTTTATTAAAGCAGCAGTAATCTCTGGATTGGGAGTTCGCCTCCTTATTTATACATCTGACTCTTTGAGAATGGGGAATGAGTTTCCTGAAATTGCTGGCATTCTGAGCATGCTCCAGTTAGATGGGAGAGCTCCCCAACACAGTGCACAAAACTAAAGCAGGGTTGCCCCATCTTTACCCAAAGAAGGGGTCACACTGGCAGTTTGCTACAAGAATCACACCTGCTCTAACCCTGAGTGTCCTCAAGTCATATGAAGGAGGAGGTGTCAATTTTTCATCACGCACCTGATTTGACCTCATACATGTATACTATGATACAGTTTGAATTGACAGTGGCCAATTATGAAAGGGGAAAAGATAGTAGCCCTGTTACTCTTTAGAAATGACATGGACAGGCACATAGTAAGACCTCTGCTCAGATGAGGATGGAACACTGCAAAATTTACAAAGGTGCCTAAGTGATTTTGGTTGCCCAAACTGAGATGCCTTAAAAGCTGCCTGATTTTCAGCATTATCTGAGACTGGCCCTTTTAAGGTGTCTCCAACTAGAACCCAAAATCAACTAGACCAGTGAAAATCTCAGCCTGAGACCTCTCTTCTCTACAGATTGCATGTCTGTATTAAAAATGAGAGTGCCTGAAAGCCATAGCACTGATCCCCTGGGACTGAAAGGAAAACACAGAAGTGAAGTATATATTGCAAGATGGTACTAGTGGCTTAAAAAGAAGTTACAATTTTGCAATTTGGGGGATTTTATTTTTACTGTTTATTCAAATTTCAAAATTTTGCACTTGTTTCTGAAATTTTGAAAGTTCAGCAAAATTTTGCAATAATCAAAAAATGTTGACCACTACAGTAGATACATGGGTTCGGGAAGGTACCTATGAATACAGATGGGCAGTTTACACAATACATCAAATATATCATTGCAGTATCCTACATGTACTGTGATAAAAGCAGAAACATTCAAAAGCAATTACTTTGTTGTGTAAATGGCAAGTGTTTTCTTTTAGAGGCACATGAACACAGGTTCACCTTTTCCCTTCCTCCTCCTGGAAGCCTAGTTTTTCCAGTACAAAGCAAATCAAGTCTTCTAGCAAAAATAGTGACATTTCATGCTTACCTGAAAAACAATACATTTTCCTTAGGGAAAAAGAGTGAAACTCAGCACATATATTTATTATTTATATTATAAAAGCACCCAGACTCATAACCAGGATCAGAGTCCTGCTTTATTAGGAACTGTATACACACATCCTAACAGACAGTCCCAGCCCCAAGAGGCTTACAAGTCTGCATAAATGGGGAACTGAGGTACAGAGAGATTCAGTGGCTTGGCCAACTTCACACAGGAAGTCTGTTTCAAAGCCAGAAACTGAATGTGGATCTCTAGAGTCCCAGTCCAATGCCTTTACCTCAAAATCATCCATATTCCCCATGTAAACCTACATAACATATAAACAATCCCCAGTTTCACCGGGAACTAAAGATCAACTATGGAGATAAATTTAGTGAGCCAAATTCGCATCTCACTTACTGAACCTAGCACAATGGGGCCCTATCATAACCTTAGTCCCAGATTTGGACCTTAGCGTCCAAAATATGGGGGTTAGCATGAAAACCTCCAAGCTTAGTTACCAGCTTGGACCTGGTACTTGCTGCCACCACCCAAAAAATTAGAGTGTTTTGGGGCACTCTGGTCCCCCTGAAAAACCTTCCCTGGGGACCCCAAGACCCAAATCCTTTGAGTCTCACAACAAAGGGAAATAATCCTTTTTCCCTTCCCCCCTCCAGGTGCTCCTGGATACACAGACACAAGCTCTGTGAATCCAAACAGAGTGACTCCCCCTCTCCATTCCCAGTCCTGGAAACAAAAAGCACTTTCCTCTTCACCCAGAGGAAATGCAAAATCAGGCTAGCAAATTCAACACACACAGATCTCCCCTGATTTCTTCCTCCCACCAATTCCCTGGTGAGTACAGACTCAATTTCCCTGAAGTAAAGAAAAACTCCAACAGGTCTTAAAAGAAAGCTTTATATAAAAAGAAAGAAAAATACATACAAATGGTCTCTCTGTATTAAGGTGATGAAATACAGGGTCAATTGCTTAAAAGAATATTGAATAAACAGCCTTATTCAAAAAGAATACAAATCAAAGCACTCCAGCACTTATATTCATGCAAATACCAAAGAAAAGAAACCATATAACTTACTATCTGATCTCTTTGTCCTTACACTTAGAAACAGAAGATTAAAAAGTAGAAACTACTTCTCCAAAGCTCAGAGAAAGCAGGCAGACAGAAAAAAAAGACTCAGACACAAACTTCCCTCCACCCAAAATTGAAAAAATCCGGTTTCCTGATTGGTCCTCTGGTCAGGTGCTTCAGGTGAAAGAGACATTAACCCTTAGCTATCTGTTTATGACAGGCCCTATTCCACTAGAGGGATTCATAGGTGCTACCACAAATACAGAAACAAACAAACAACACCTGTCGCTCATTCATCCTTAGGAATAATCCTACTGAAGTCACAGCGTTTCACCAATGTAAAAACTGAATGATACCAAAGTTAGGTCCAGCACATGGAATCCTGGCCTCAACAAAGTCCATGGCAAAACTCCCACTGACTTCAATTAGATCAGCATTTCACCCAGGGAGTTGTATGTTGCAATCTGTTATATTATCTATGCAGTCTCAACTATTGGACTGAGTGTAGTTGAGAACAGACTATGTCCTAGCATCTTCCCTGTAGCTGACATTCATTCTGGGCCTTATGCTGCTTTCCTATACCAAGGTGTAAATCAGGAGTAGTCATGGAAATTGATGGAATTACACCATTTTAAAATGGTACGAGTAGAAGGAGAATCAGGCACCTGTATATTTGAAAAATGTAGTATAAAATGCATACAGAATGTTGGATAATATGAGTAGCAAGTAAATGAGGATTTTTAATTCCCATAAATATATAAGAGCATAGAGATTTAAAAGAAAAAATATGAACTGCTCAACGCATGGAAACTATAAGAAATGATTAAAATAGAAATAGATTCTTAGGTGACTCCAGTTCCCTAATGCAATACAACAAAACATCCAACTTCTCAGCCAGCATAAATCAGCATTGCTACATTGACATCAATAAAGCTATGCTGATCTACACAAACTGACAATTTCTCTCCCCCACTTATCCCCCACCCCAAAATTAATTCCTTAAAAAAAAAAAGACAAACAAGTTTGGAAAGTTTGCTACAGTTTGTGTATGTTAGCTCAAGACAACTTTCTGAAACTCAGATAAAGAAAAACATTCAAATGAGGCAAGGATGAGTAATTGACGATCATAACTGTGATTATAAGGTATAATTACAATTAGCTGCATAAGACTGTTAATCATAAAAATAATTACATGCCAGCTTTCTTCCTAAAAAAAAAAGAACGCAATTAAATGGCCCAGAAAGGCGACAAAAACGCATTTCAGACTGACAGAGGTGTTGTTAATGGGGGGTTATGGCTAGGGGTAAAGCCTATTGGATGCTTATCATTGCTGCTCAAACCTCTTGAAATGAGGAGAGGGTATGTAGTGTTATTAGCACTAATAACTGGCTGTTCAAGTTAACTGAGCCAATTTTAACACCATTAACAATTGAGAGAAAAAATCCCAGCGATATGGCATCTAGGTTTCCAATCTTTGCAAGGCTGAATCTGTTGTTATTCCTACTGAAGGATTCAGAGCAAGCTAGTTTCCCAAGCCACATTTTCTCCAGCCATCATCATAAAACAAGGCATGAGGAGAATGTCACCTGATTTGAGTACACAGCCAAAGAGCTTCGAGCTCTAGTTGAAAAGGCACAGGTCTGGGAGTCTGAACAGTTGCATTCTATCCTATTCTAGGCCACAGCACTGACCTACTGCGTGAACTTGGGCAATTTACTTCCTTTCTCTTTGTCTCATTTTCCCCTATCTACAGAAAGAAAACAATAGAGAGAGAATTGAGTGTAAAGTGGTATGAAATGCTACCAAATAGAAATGATAATATTTTACATAGATTTTAAATGACAACAAGTTGTGAGGCCATGGAGAATCAGATTTGTTATAAATATAATAATATAATATAATAATATAATATAATAATATAATAATTATACATTTATAAAAGTATATAGTTGTCAAATTCTGCCCTCAGTTCCATCCATGTGGTCCCATTGAAATCAATGGAATTGTAGTGGTGCCACTGAGAACAATATGGAGTTCATTTTGCATCCTTTGGTTGCTGTCACGGAGTTACCGGGCGATGCTCTGGAACTGCTCCCCACCAAGCCAGTCAGGACTTTGGGGAGCCTCCTCTCCCTTGGAGCAGACTTGTTCAGGGCAAGAAGCTCACACAGCTTCACCTCCTGGGTCTCTCCTTGGAGCATTCAGCATCCTCTGCCCCTCCGTGCGCTTCCCACAGCGAGTCCACCCCAGCGGGGTCCTGGGGAAGCCACCGGGTTCTGCACCCCCACTTTGCAGTCAGACATGACTCTCAGCCAGCCAGTAAAACAGAGGTTTATTCGATGACAGGAACACGGTCTAAAACAGAGCTTGTAGATACAGCGAACCGGACCCCTCGGCTGGGTCCATTCTGGGGGGCAGTGAGCCAGAGCCCCAGATCTGCCCTCCACCCTTGACCCCAGCCAGCTCCAGACTCACCACCCCTCCCAGCCCCTCCTCTCTCCTCAGCCCCTTTCCAGGGCCAGGAGGTCACCTGATCCCTTTGTCTCCAACACCTTCAGCTGGCACCTTTGCAGGGGAGAGGCCCAGGCCATCAGTTGCTAGGAGACAGAGTGTCAGGCATTTAGGTGCACTGGCCCTTTGCTCTGCCAGATACTTAAGAACTGCCATGGGGACACTGAGGCACCAACACAGTACTCAGAGAAAACATTAAGAACTTTCCCAGTTCGTCACAGTTGCTAAGGCTCTGTTCCAGCAAAGCACTTGAATAATTTTCAACATGTGAGGGGTTCCACTGAAGTCCCTGAGTCTACTCACATGTTTCGAGTTACTCATGCTAAAATGCTTTACTGGATCAAGGCATGAATGGTTAAACTGCATCTTCCCACTGAGGGTATGGCTACACTTACATTTGTGCAGCGCTGGGAGTTACAGCTGTCTTTGTACAGCTGTGTAGGGACAGCGCTGCAGTGTGGCCACACTGACAGCTACCAGCGCTGCAGTGTGGCCACGTTTGCAGCATTTGCAGCGCAGTTGGGAGTGGTGCATTGTGGGCAGCTATCCCACAGAGCACCTCATCCCATTTTGGCGCTGTGGGTTGTGGGAAGGGGACGGAAGGGTGCGGGTCATTCCGCTTCCTGTCCCAATGCCCCATGATGCATCGCTACAGATCCCAGCAGTTTGGCACCATTGTGAGTCTGCAGTGCGATTTCTGCTACAAATGGAGCCTGAGCTGCTGAGGACCTTGCTGATGAATGTTGCCAGCACATCACGTTTGGCAGTGGAGCTATTCCTTCAGCTCCAAAGTGACAGTGAGGAATCAGACAATGATATTGATTCGCCTGACGCGCAAGACACTAAATTGCTTGTGGCAGTAATGGACGTGCTCAGCACAGTGGAACGCTGCCTTTGGGCTCGGGAGACAAGCACTGAGTGGTGGGATCACATCGTCCTGCAAGTCTGGGATGACGAGCAGTGGCTGCAGAACTTTCGGATGAGAAAAGCCACTTTCATGGGACTGTGTGAGGAGCTCACCCCCACGCTGTGGCGCAAGGACACGAGATTGAGAGCTGCCCTGCCAGTGGAACAAATAAGAAAAGTTAATAGCACAGAAGTACTTTATATCTCTTTGACTGTAAAGGGTTAACAAGTTCAGTAAGCCTGGCTGTCACCTGACCAGAAGACCAATCAGAGGACAGGATACTTTCAAATCTTGAGGGAGGGAAGTTTTTGTGTGTGCTGTTAGTTTTTGGTTGTTGTTCACTCTGGGGGCTCAGAGGAACCAGACGTACAACCAGGTTTCTCTCCAATCTCTCCAATACAGGCTCTTATAAGTTCAGAATAGTGAGTACTTGGTAAATAAAGCAAGTTAGGCTTATGTTTGTTTTCTTTATTTGCAAATGTGTATTTGGTTGGAAGAAATTCAAATGTGTATTTGGCTGAAAGGAGTTCAAATTGGTATTTTGCTGAAAAGATTTTAATTTGTACTTGTATACTTAGGCTGGGAGGGTGTTCCCAGTGTCTATAGCTGAAAGACCCTGTACCTATTCCATTTTTTTAAAATTTACAAAGATAATTTTTACTGTTTTTTTTCTTTCTTTAATTAAAAGCTTTTCTTGTTTAAGAACCTAATTGTTTTTTTATTCTGGTGAGACCCCAAGAGACTGGGTCTGGATTCACCAGGGAATTGGTGGGGAGAAAGGAGGGAAGAGGGAGAAAGAGGCTGGTTTCTCTCTGTGCCAGGATTACTTTCTCTCAGGAAGAGTCTGGGAGGGGGAAAGAGAAGGAGGGAGGAAGGTGAATTGTCCTCTCTGTTTTGTGATTCAAGGAGTTTGAATCACACAGTGATCTTCCAGGGTAACCCGGGGAGGGGAAGCCTGGGAGAGGCAACGGTGAGGGAAAGGGTTTACTTTCCTTGTGTTGAGATCCAGAGGGTCTGGGTCTTGAGGGTCCCCGGGCAAGGTTTTGGGGGAACCAGAGTGTACCAGGCACTGGAATTCCTGGTTGGTGGCAGCGCTACAGGTTCTAAGATGGTAATTGAGCTTAGAGGAATTCATGCTGGTACCCCGTCTTTTGGACGCTAAGGTTCAGAGTGGGGAATTGTACCATGACAGGGTGGCTATTGCAATCTGGAAGCTGGCAACTCCAGACAGCTACCGATTGGTCACGAACCAGTTTGGAGTGGGAAAGTCGACAGTTGGAATAGTGTTGATGCAAGTTTGCAGGGCCATTAATCGCATCCTGCTAAGAAGAACCGTGACTCTGGGGAACGTGCAGGACAATGTGGATGGTTTTGCACAAATGGGTTTCCCTAACTGTGGGGGGGTGATAGATGGGACGCATATTCCTATTCTGGCACCACCCCACCTGGCATCTGAGTACATTAATCGGAAGAGGTATTTCTCTGTGGTTCTCCAAGCGCTTGTGGATCACCGTGGGCATTTCACTGACATTTACTCAGGATGGTCTGGAAAGGTGCATGATGCACGCATCTTTCGGAACAGTGCCCTGTTCAGGAAGCTGCAGGCCAGGACTTTTTTCCCAGACCACAAGATCACAGTACGGGACGTCGAAATGCCCATTGTGATTCTTGGAGACCCCGCTTACCCCTTAATGCCATGGCTCATGAAACCGTATACAGGGAAGCTTGACAGAAGTAAGGACCGGTTAAACTACAGGCTGAGCTGGTGCAGAATGACTGTGGAGTGTGCTTTCGGCCGTTTAAAGGGACGCTGGAGGTCTCTATATGGGAAGCTAGACTTGGGGGAAAGCAGCATCCCCGCTGTTATATCCGCGTGCTGTACCCTCCATAATATTTGTGAAGGGAAGGGTGAAACATTCAGTGAGGAATGGACCTCCGAGGTTCAACGCCTAGAGGCTGAATTTGCACAGCCAGAGAGCAGGGCTACTAGAGAGGCCCAGCACAGGGCTTCAAGGATTAGGGATGCCTTAAGGGAGCAATTTGAGGCTGAAAGCCAACAGTAATGTTTGGTGCCTTGCACGGGTGTGAAGTGCAGTGGTTACAATGATTTGCAGTGCCTGTTTTTCCCTTGGGGTACAGTATTTTTCACTTTCTGCAATAATAAAAACTGTTTTAAAAGCCAAGAAATCTTTTATTCAAAATACAGTACATAAAAGGGCAGGGGGGTAGGGTGGTGAACTGTACATTCAGAGGTTTGAATATGTCCTGCCTGGATTGCTGTGCAATGCCTGCTGCACTTCAGGATTAATATGCTGCATGGTGATGGGGGTTGAGTGCATAGGGTAAGGGTCGTAGTTCTCAGGGCTGGTAGGTGAACGTACAGGTGTTGGGGGCAGCTGGTGGTGGTAAGAACCAGGCTGCTGGAGAAAGGTCTTTTGAGCAAACACTGGGGCACAAGGGAGAGAGCTTTGGGAGGGGCGGGTGGTTAGCTCGGTACTGATCTGCCTGCATGGCTACGAGAGACTGCATACAGTCCGTTTGGCGCGCCAGGAGGCTTATCAGCTGCTTTGTACTTTTCTTGGTAGCCAATTCCTTTCTCCTGCTTTGTGTTTCCCTCCACTGATGCATTTTCTCTCTCCAGTCCTGCAGCCTCTTACTCTCTCTGGCATACTGATTCATAACTGCTTTCACCAAATCTTCTTTGCTTTTCCTTGGTTTACGCCTCAAGTTCTGTAATTTTTCAGCAGGCTGTAATAGGGCCGGAGGATTCAAGGACACTGATAAAAACAGAAATAGAAACATTTAATACAGAGACTGCATTGTTTATTATCACAGTGAAGGAGTTTGTAGACTATTTGTAGCATCATTTACACATAGCAAACATAGCACAGAGAGGCCACAGCAGCAAAGACATGGTGAGTAATGGGGTGAATGTTTCTGCCGTGACTCCTCTGGGAAGGGGAGCTGCTTGAGTCAGGGCTCACTGGGGTTTCTGTACATTGGGGAAAGCAGAGAGCAGCTGGGAGGAAAGTGTACTGAACACCACCCCCACAATTGCCACAGCAGTTACTCCTCTGGGAAGGGGACCTGCTTGAGTCCAGGGCTCACTGGGGTTTCTGTACATTGGGGAAAGCAGAGAGCAGCTGGGGGGGACCTGCACTGAACACTATCCCTACATTTTCAACAGGATTTTCTACTGCCAGATATATTACTGCTGCGTGTTACCTGGGAAGAGAGGGAGGGTCTTCTACAGCAATGTGGATTCCGCCCTGGTCCCTGTGCAGCTTGCCTGTGTGCAGCAATGGTCCCCCCACCCCTCGTGGCACAGTTAGCCTGACTGGGACAAGGACCATGGTGGCTCTCCCTATAAACTTGCGCAAGCACATTGCCCACGCTCTGGCTGAAACTTTTGAAGAGATTACTGAGGCCGATTACAGAGACGTGATAGACCAAATCAATGGGCTATTCCACATCTAGGCATGCATACATGCAGCCGTAACCCCCCCACCTCCTCCTCCTCTTCCAAAACATTTCCATCCTTAAAATAAAAGCTGCTTACCAGAAACCCGCTCCTCTGCTGCTTCTTCACCAACAAGTTCCAGCTGCTGCGACTGGCTAGCTTCCTCCTGGCTTGAGAAGAGCTCCTGGCTGCATGCCTCCTGGGACTCCGGGGTGTCTCCCTCCACCCCAGTAGCCTCACTCTCGGCTTCCTCTACACCCTCCCCCACTTCTCCCTGCTCTGAACTCTCCATCGTGGCCCTCGGATTGGCAGTGGGGTCATACCCAAGTATGGCATCCAGCTCCTTGTAAAAATGGCAGGTCTTGGGGGCAGCTCCTGAGCGGCGGTTTCCCTCACGGGCTTTGCAATAGGCACTCCGCAGCTTCTTTACTTTAACCCTGCACTGCAACGCGTCCCGTTCATGGCCCCTTTGCAGCAAGGACTTTGATATCTGGCCATAGGTATCATAATTTCTACGGCTGGAGCGCAGCTGTGACTGCACAGCTTCCTCACCCCAAACACTGATGAGGTCCTGCAGCTCGCAAGTGTTCCATGCTGGGGCTCATTTGGGGCGTGGAGGCATGGTCAGTGATTGATTGATTGATTGCACTCCACACCTGGCTGAGCAAACAGGAAGGGGATTTTTAAAATTCCCAGGGCATTTAAAGGGCGGGTCGCCTGAGCCCAGGGCAGTGGAGTGCGAAACGATGAGCAGAGTGGCTGAAAAGATATGCTGGGATACCTCCTAATACCCTGGAGGCCAATAAAAGTGCTTTTGGTGGCCACACTTGATGACCAGCACTGCATCACCAGCGCTGGAATTGCTACATCACAAGCAGACCAGGTGTACAGCCAGCGCTGCAGCCAGGGAGTTGCAGCGCTGGCTGTGCTTTGCAAGTGTGGACACAGAGTGAGTTGCAGTGCTGTAACCCCATCACCAGCGCTGCAACTCTCCAGTATAGCCAAGCCCTAAGAGTATTATCATAGCTGGCTATGTCAGTGGCGCTCATTGTAATCCTTTTCTACTTTGGACTCACCTATTTGCTCCACTTGCTGTTGGGTGAATTTGATGCTTCAGCCTCAAGAGGAGGTCTGCGTGCCTCAGGGCATCTGTGGACTCCTCACTGCCTAGTAAGCACACCATGAATCATAAAAGCTCTCCCTTTAGGCAGTAAGGGTGACAAGGTCCTGTAATTTATCTTAAATGAAAAGAGCTGGATAATTTGAGTGGGCCAGAAAATGCTGTCCATTAATTCTCCAAGATAGCTCCTGAACCCTCCAAGGTTGCAGTTCCAGTCCACACAGCTTATACACTAAGGGTGGTTGTTTTTTGTTTAATGCTGTTATGCTACAGACTCAACTTTGACTCCTAAGATTATATACATCTAAAAATCTGTCTTCACATCACTAGTCATGTAAGTACAATAATAGAGTCACTTTGCCCTATGTGAATCCTTTCATTAAAGCTGTGTATGTGGGGAAGGGGAGGGGAAATCGTGTTCATGTTAAAATTTCCTTTTCCTGCAGGCCTTTGGTTTGCTTAAATTTTGTTTTGTTTTGTTAAGGAAGCAGCACTGAGCACAGAACTCAGGACTGGTGGAAACTGGGGAACCTTTTCTTCCCATAAGCAAATATTTTGAATGGTCAGGAAACCAGAAAGAAATGGGCGAAATTATTTTGCAGGTATAAATCGGAGTAGCTCCATTAAGTCAATAGAGCTGTGCCAATTTACACCAGCAGCTAATGTGGGCCTGTATCACAGTGATCCCACCAGGAAATTGCATGTGCCGACTGATGGCTTCAGAACTTGCCACATTTTTCAAAGCCTCATCTCTTTTGCTTTTGACTATATCAGGTTAGAAACAGGCATTTTTTTAAATTGATGCATAATTAACCTTTGGAACAATTTGCTTGGCAATATGATGGCTTCTCTAGTAGTTGGAGTCTTTCATTCAAGATTAGGTGTCTTTTTTAAAAAATTCTCTAGCTCAAACATAAAATACAGGCTAGATGTAGGAATCACTGCAGGAAACCAGACTAGATTTAAGATTTGACTAGATGATAATAGTCCCAAATGGTCTTAAAAATCTAGGAATCTTGTGGCAAAGCCCAAACACATTACTATGATCTGAGCTGTAAACTGAATGGTCTCCAGCACGATTTAAAGCCACAACTCTCAGCTGTAAAGACTTCCACCACTTGGAGGAACCCCGTTAACTAGTAGCAGTAATAGGCTTTTATCCCATCTGTGAATGAGCCACTGTAGGGTGGTAACACCTGCTTTGCAGGCATAAATCCACCTTTGATGCTAAGCACTAAAAACCCTCTCAAAGAGTATCACTAGTGAGCCAAGACAAGCTGTAACTGTGAGATCTCCACAGTATAGCAATTTGCATAGGAGCTGGCTTGCTGGATTTCTGTAAACTGCTGGAGTGACTTCATACCTCTGCAAATCACTAAAGAAGGCCAAGTCTCTCCAGGAGCTGCTTTGATAAATTCCCTTGAATAGCAATTTTTATTTTATTTTATTTTATTTTATTTTATTTTCCCCGCAGCTCCATTTGTAATGTCATCACTATGATTTTTTAATTATCTCTTTGAAACAGAGATTTAAAACTGAATCCCAGGAAGGAACCTGGCCAGAATAGGGAATAAAGATCCCCTTGGGGATTGCTTGGCAGGTCTGACCTGACTTCTTATACAAGAGGCATTACAAAGGAGCCAAAATGAAAGGTGCTAAATATTGCAACTCTTTCTCTCCCCTGCACGGCCATCTGGCCCTTCCATCCCAGCTAAGCACACACTGTTTCTGATGCTCATACAGATGGGACTGAAAGTCAAGTGAGTTCTCTCCCATACACTGCGAGAGGGCACTCATGAGTCTGGTGAAGGCTTTCCCTCTGCCCTCCCCCATATACTGTGGGAGGGAGCTTTCTCCAATGTACCAGGTTAGGGGCTCATGAACTTAAAGGGCATTATCTAAAAAATAAGGGAACAAAGAATATAGTGGTTGATAGGGTGCCTTGACCTTGACATTCACTGCCCTATGGAACTTACCTTAGTTGTGGTATCTGAATTAATTACAACAATGAGTGGTTAGATAGACAGGGCACCAGGATTCTTCATGCAGCTCCTTAGGAAGCACACATTGCACCACATGGGATCCCACATGAGCAGGCCTGTTTTGCTGGTTTCACCTCCATGCCATTCTTCCCCATCTGTGGATCAAGCACTGCTCCCCTGCCCACATGCCTATGGGACCCACAGCCCTCCTCCTGCCCCTCAACCTTCTCACACGGGAGGGAAGGAGGGGGGTGCCTGTCAACTTTCTGACCCTTGCCCCTCTTCCCCTCCAGCCTGGGACAAATCCACTTTGCTGTTTAATGTTCTGCATTGTCCATTACAGCTAATCTCCTCAGATGAAATAGGGGAGCCTGGACTGCTTCAGTCCCTGCCACTTCAAGTGAGCGTTAATTCTCAGCCTTCAGTGCCCAACATTACCTGGGGTGGCTGAATTACCATGCACACAGTGCTCCACGTCTCTGCCTTCCCCTCTGCAGGCTGCTGTGAAAGCACTTGGCCCTGGGGACAAGTACTCGGGCTTCGGATGCATTGGTACCCGGATGGGAAATGCCCATCACTCATTGATTGTTGTATGAGGGTGGTTAACGTGACCTCCCTACACTGAAGGGGAAACCTAGAGGTCCTGAAACCTCAAGACCCATCTGGGAAAGTTCACAGACATTCACCCAAACTGAAATGCATGGTATTCACTCAGGCCTGTACTTCGTTATATTGATGTGGCAGTGATCCCTTTGTCTATAGAACAGCTCATAGGGATCCTTCAGGATGAAAAGATGCTCTAGCCATATAAAATGAGATTTTCAATACTCTCTGGGTTGCCAAATTAAAAAAAATAATAATAACTCTAGCCATCTAATTTGCCTGCATTAGTCTCAGCTTTTGGCTTTATAGCACGAGGCATGAAGAATATGGGGATTTGAAAAATTAACCAACATAATGAGGGTTGGCTATTAATGCTCAGAGTGAAAAGAGGGGAAAAAAAACAAAAATGAGCCATAATTAAGGGTAATCTCTCATTCCCCAAAAGTGAGATAACTATGGCAATAATTCAGTTTAACAGATGCACCAAAGGAATTGAATAACTACCACCTACTAGCTTTTTAGGGATCTGATATTTTAACTTCTAGGAAATTCCAGAGGCGTGCTAGTATAAGAGTTCTGAGGAAAGAGTCGTACCAAATACTCTGTGCCTCCGACTATGGGCAAGTCACTTCGGAGCAGATTTTCAAAAGCATTCAGAATCTAAAAATCACTTCCAGATTTTCAGAAGAGCCCAGCTCACATATATTGCCCCAAAATAAATGGTCAGGTTTGCAAAAGAACTCAGCTTGGTTGGTCCTGAAATCTTTTGAAAATCTGGTCCTTAACTGGCTGCCCAAATAGGAACTTGGCTCTTTCAAAAGCTGTCTGTGTTGAGCTCTTCAAAGTCTATCCTCGAGCACCTTTGCTCTAAACAGGCCTAAGGGCCAGAGTTTTGATCTAACTACATTGCCTCACACCACTGAGCAACAGAGTTTAGTTGATCTAAACCCACATATAGACAGCTGAGTTAACAGAAGGTTTCTGCCGTCAACCTAGCTCCTGCTGCGTGGAAAAGTGGAATAGCCTCATTGGAAGGGTTTTTTCCCCCCAAACATCTGCACTATGGTGCTACAGCAACATAGCTACAGCACTGAAGCTGCACCTCTAGTTCTTGGACTGTAGGTTTGGCCTTAATCTCTCTTTGCCTCAGTCCTCATTTATATTGGGAGTGATAACACTTTTGTTTATTTTGACTGTAAGCTCTTCAAGACTAGGCCTGTCTCTTGCTATGTGTCTAGTACAAATGGGCTCTGATCTCATCTCCTAGAGTTGCCCCTGTAGCACAAATATTATCCAAATCTCCCAGCCCAAAATCCTAACCAACTTTGCCTTTATAAGAAAAGAAAAGCACCCAGTGAATTATCTACAGAGAAAGATACCATGTTGACTGCCTTAGCTCCATCTCACCGGCTGGGATCACCCAGGATTGTCAAGGCTAATGGTAATTGATGTTTCCTTTCACACCTGCTCTCTTTCCTGTGGTATTATGCCTTTGCAAATACTGTTGTCTCTGAGGGAAAGAGTGGGAGGGGAGGAGGCAGCAAGGAACAATTCCGGTTGCGCAGCACAACATTGCTAAATTGCATTCAGGCTCCCTTTCATAAAGTAATAAAGTGTTGTCTGAAAGGCAGCATGGAATTTTAATTTTCTCATTGTCAACGGATGCTCTAATCACGTAATTGAAGGGCAGATTCTTGGCCTGTAAAGCGAGCAGAAAAATCCAGCATGTGGGGCAGATGCTGGGGAACTGGAGCAATTTTGATTTGCACCTGAAAAATGCTACTTCTAGAAGTAGATGTCTTTTTAATACTTGAAACCTAGAACCACCCCTAGTTGGGCAATAGGGCTGAAGAAAACTGAATTTTTTTCCATGGCACCTTCAAACTGTATTTCCCTTGTATTGCACCACTCTGATGCTGGCATAACTGCACTGAAAGCACAGCAAAATTACACTGGTGTAATGTAGATGGGAATAATAGCCAAGGTGTCTCAAAGCATTGAGTCAGATGCCACCAAGGTGAGCTGGTCCCTCTATACAGTCATTATCTTGGGCTGTGATCTTCATGTATTTCCCATACTAAGCAGCATTGGGACTGCTCAACAGTTGGATGCAAGACCTACAGCGAACACAGAATTGCTGCAGAATGTGGCCATGTTGACTTAAGTTGCATTCTACCCTCCTGTCCCCGATGGGGCTCAAGGCCCAACAATGATATTGTGATGCTAGAGTGTAGCAGAGAATCCAGCCAAGCCCTTCTGCACTATTCATATGAAGCAAAGGGGGTGGAAAGCAGCTAGATTAGCCCACTATCGAGCAGACACCAATGGCTGTAGAGATGACCAAGCCTGCTTCTCCACCCCCTCACCACTGCACTCCTCTGAGAGAGGCATGCATTGCTGCGCATGCCATAAATCCCTGCTTGGCAGATGACCTCTTAGAGAGTAAAATGTGTTGACACAGATTAGAGCAGGCCCAAGGTAGTTTTAATCTATGCCTAGATCAGTGTAGAACTGGTTCCCTTGAAGCCCCAGGATCCCATGGAAGCACCCTGGGAAAGCCGGGCATGGCTGAGAATCTGGCGGGCATGGCCTCTGGACAACCCAGAAAACCAATTATCCTGTCTGGCATCATTAAAGAATTCCTGAAGCTATTGGCAAGTATAGGGGCATTGTTCAGCCTAGGCTTCTTAGCCAAGTTCAGCTGCCTCCTTAGATATTTATTTATTTGTGGTCTGCTAGTTCAGTTATGCTGTAGATTTAGGATGAAATCCTGGCCCTACTGGCAAAATTCCCCATTGACTCCAATGAGGCCAGGAGTTTGACCATGGTGTCTTACTTCCTGTACAAGCCTGTTGTGTTCTTTTCTCTGCTTTATGTCCCCCCCTCCCCAATTGTCTCTTTGAACTATTTTTACAAAGCTTGTATTGGGGGGTTTTGATACCACTTTTCTAACTGTTATACAGGTGACTGATTGCTCTATATTACAATGACATCAGTTTTTATTTTTTAAAGTGCATCCCACAAAAGCAAAGAGAGGACTTTTCAGGCAGCAAAACAGCAATGCCACTCCCTCCCACAGGAGGAATGGTTGTCATGGTACCCAGTATGGCCACAATGTCACTGTCATCTCAGAGTAATCAGCAATCTAGTGGAAGACAGCGGACAGTGATATGTAACCACTGCCTTTTCAGACTCAGTGATCAGCAATAGGCAGCTGACGACTTTGTCAAAGTAACTTTTAGTAACCCCATGCACAGACACTGGATACAAATACAGCAGCAGAGCTGCAATCGGATGGCTTCCATACATGGCCTTTCAGCAGAGCTTGTTTTACTGGGAAAACATCTGTTGCAACTCAAGCAGTCTCCCCCTCACCAGAAGTTGAGATTTTCTTGTGATTAAGCGGCGTGGCAATCAGGGGTTCTATTCCCAATTCTACCACTAACTCAGTGCCAGAAATCACAAAGGATATGTATCAATATCTAGTCCTGAGGTAGTGCTTTTTATCAGTAGATCTCAATGCACTTTACAAAAGAAGTCAGTATCATGATCCCCATTTGACAGATGGAGAAACTACAGGAGAGGCCTTTATTCTAATTGTTGGAGTCCAGCTCCTCATATGTAAGGTGGTGGGGAGAGGGCTGTCCATCCTTAGCATTCTGTTTTCAAAGGGAGGGTATGAGAAGGAAAATTTAATCAAACAGGGAAGAGCCTCCTCCAGGGGATGTTGAACAGAGGATGAGAATGTCAGGGGGGCACAGCTGCCGACTTTCCAAGGTGCTGGGGAGGGGCTTGATCCCTGAGGCTTTCTCAGGCCCCATCCACCCCATCCCCTGAGTATGCCATGTCCTCATTCCTCTCCCCCCATAGCCTCCTGCATGCCACAAGACAGCTGATTGTGGTGGGCAGGAAGCATGGGGAGGCACTGACTGGCAGTGCCCCATGAGCAGGCAGGAAGCCTGGGGGAGGGAAGAGGGGCTGCCTGTGGGTGCTCAGCATCTACCATCCAACCTCTCCTTTTCCCCACCCTGCCCCCTGGGTGCTCTAGGCCCAGAGTATCCACACAGTCAGCACCTATGCAGGGGGGAGTTGGAGAGATATTTCTTATGCAGGAAAGGCTTCTTTTGTCTGGAAACCCAGTAAACAATTAAGCAATGGAAGAGCCCTAGAGATTGAGAGATGCAAGAGTGCTGACAAAGGCTAAGTTTTATCCATTTCTTTCTCGACCACTCCTGGCATATTTAGCTGCAGCTCAGAAGCATCTCATGAAATTGAACCTGGTAAATTTAAATGATGGCCTTTCCTGTTCTGACTTTTTAATTTCACATCCCTTAGACTGGCCCTTTACTCTGTGATATGTTATCCATCTGTCCCCACCCTCATACACTGAACTGGAAATTGTTTCCTTAAGGAATGTTACAGCTCTGCTGACTTTAATTAGAAGAAGATAGCAGCCTGAGGGTTGCAGCCAGAGTGTGGGCTCTGTGGGAGGTGGGAAAGTTTGAGAACCAAAATGAGCTCAACTAAATGTTGGGGATAGTCTAAAAGGACACTGACCTCTGATTGTCTCCCACCAGGGTGGGGCTGGACCTCTGTTCACACCCAGATGTCTCAATGCTTTTGTTTGCTTTACACTTCATTGGGTGATTTTGCTTTCAGCTAATGGAGTCAATAATTCTGTACTCTTGGCCTTGGGATGTTTTATATTTACATAAATATGTTGGGACCTTAAATACATTGATATATTATGACTGTATATATGGATGTCCCAGCTGAGATGGGAGCCCATTGTACTGAGTGATCTACTGCCACAGACAGCCCCTGCCCTAGAAAGTTTACAAGGCTGGCGAATGGTGGGAGAGAATGTCTAGGTAAGGTCACACAGCAGGTCAGTGGTGGAGAACAAAGACTAGGCCCTCAGTAGGACACTAGCTTCAGATGCATGGCCTTAGGCTATCAGCCAGAGATATTAGTCAGACCAGAAGCCACCAGCCAAGCCACCAGAAACTGAAGTTTCATGGAACAGACAATAGCTTTTCACACCTCATTAAGCATCCAGACTCCATTAGCCCTTTGCGTGCTGTCACAGGAGAGATGCTGGGATAGGCACCTTGCTGCAAGCCCCTGGGCTGGCTTGTCATTGTATTATGAATGAACATGCCAAAAACCTCTGGCATCTGGTCCTTGCTGGCCATGGCCCCTGCCATTCAAGGATACCTTGGCATGCTACAAAGGGGAATGAGTTTTATTCAGGTGGGGAAAACAAGCCCAGAGCAGGCAAGGGGCTGACACAGCACAACACTGCATCAGCAGTGGCCTGAACTGTCAGCTCAGCCCTGAAAGAGACTGTTCAGCATGTTAGCCACGCTGAGAGGCAGACCTGAGTATTAAAAAACCTCTATAACTTGCACTTTGTTAAGGTTTCAGGCTGCTGCCCGTCACTATGTTATCAGACTGCCTGTCACAAAAATATCAATAGCCAACTCTCTAGTGGATTTCATGAACTCTCTGGTGCTTCTCCCTTGTGGGGTCAAAACCGCTGCTTGGGGTAGGTTTGTTTTGGGATAACAGAGGAAGTCAGCATTGAGAGAGTTATTCTTATGGTAGAAAGGCTGTTGTGGTAGCATCTAGATTCCCCAACCAACATCAGGGCCCCCCTATCTGTTGGGTGCTAAACAGAGAGACCCAAGCAGTCTGACACAAAAAAGCTTAGAATCTTAAAAGACAGATAAAATATGGCAGACAACCTTTTTGATCCCTCTTCTATAGCTCTGGGACAGTAGCATAGAGAGATCAAGTGATTTGCCCAAGGTCAGTCTTTGGTGGAGCTAGGAGTTTCAGCAAGATCTTTAGAGTCTCAGCCTTTAACCACAGGGTCTCCCTTTTCCTGTAAAGGACACATACCAGCTTGATGCAGGTGTAACTGTTGTCTCAATGGAGATACTCCTGATTTGCACCAGCACAAGCAAGAGGAAGATCAGGCCTTCCCTGCATGTTAGTCACAGGGAAGATCTGATCCATGACGTTGGTCTATAGCAGCCTTTCCAGGTGGGCAAAGCAGAAGCTTCATCCACAGCTGCTCTGTTAGCAGCTATGCTGAACCCCTCTCATCTGAGGCCTTGGCTACATTTGCAGGTGTGCAGCAATGGGAGTTAAAGCTGTCTTCGTACAACTGTGTAGGGAAAGCACTGGAGTGTGGCCACACTGACAGCTACCAGCGCTGCAGTGTGGCCACATTTGCAGCGCTGTTGGGAGTGGTGCATTATGAGCAGCTATCCCACAGAGCACCTCGTCCCATTTTGGCGTTGTGGGAAGGGGGCGGAGGGTGTGGGTCATTCTGCTTCCTGTCCCAACGCCCCATGATGCATCACTTCACATCCCAGCAATCCCTGTTTTTCTGTCCACGTTTGGCGCCATCTTGACTCTCTCAACGGTTTCTGTGAAGAGCGACTTCTGTGGGAAATGGAACCCAAACTGCTGAGGAGTATGCTGACGAGTCTCGCCAGCACATCACATTTGACAGTTGAGTTATTCCTTAGGATACAAAGTGATGAGGAGTCTGACGATGATAGCGAGTCGCCTGACGTGTATGACACTAAATTGCTTCTGGCATTCACGGAAATGCTCAGCACCGTGGAACTCCACTTTTGGACTCGGGAAACAAGCACTGAGTGGTGGGATCACATCGTCATGGAAGTCTGGGATGACGAGCAGTGGCTGCAGAACTTTCGGATGAGTAAAGCCACTTTCCCGGGACTGTGTGCTGAGCTCACCTCCACCCTGCAGCGCAAGGACACATGATTGAGAGCTTCCCTGACGGTAGAGAAGCGGGTGGCTGTTGCAATCTGGAAGCTGGCAACTCCAAACAGCTACCGATCAGTCGGGAAAAGTTTGGAGTGGGAAAGTTGACAGTTGGAATCGTTTTGATGCAAGTTTGCAGGGCCATTAATCGCATTCTGCATGACTCTGGGGAAAGTGCAGGACATTGTGGATGGCTTTGTACAAATGAGTTTCTCTAACTGTGGAGGGGTGATAGATGGGAAGCATATTCCTATTCTGGCACCGCCCCACCTAGCATCCAAGTACATTAATCAGAAGGGGGTATTTCTCTATGGTTCTCCAGGCACTTGTGGATCACCGTGGGCGTTTCATTGACATTAACACAGGCTGGCCTGGAAAGGTGCATGATGCACGCATCTTTCGGAACACTGGCCTGTTCAGGAAGCTGCAGGCAGGGACTTTTTTCCCAGACCGGAAGATCACAGTAGGGGACGTTGAAATGCCCATTGTGATCCTTGGAGACCCGCTTGCCCGTTAATGCCTTGGCTCATGTAACCGTATACAGGGAAGCTTGACAGGAGCAAGACACGGTTCAATTACAGGCTGAGCCGGTGCCGAACGACTGTGGAGTGTGCTTTTGGCCGTTTAAAGGGGCGCTGGAGATCTCTGTATGGGAAGCTAGACTTGGGGGAAAGCAGCATCCCTGAGGTTATATCCGTGTGCTGTACCCTCCATAATATTTGTGAAGGGAAGGGTGAAACATTTGGTCAGGCATGGACCTCCGAGGTTCAACGCCTGGAGGCTGAATTGCACAGCGAGAGAGCAGGGCTACTAGAGAGGTCCAGCACAGGGCTTCAAGGATCAAGGATGCCTTGAGGGAGGAATTTGAGGCTGAAAACCAACAGTAATATTTGGTGCCTTGTATGGGAGTGAAGTGCAGTGATTACAATGTTAGTAGGAATCTGTTTTTCCTAAGCTGATTCACAGTGCCTGTTTCTTTCCTGGGCTAAGGTATCTTTGACTTTCTGCAATAACAAAGATTGTTTTCAAAGCCAAGAATTCATTTATTGAAAAGCAAATAACTTTATTGACAGACACACAACATTTTGGGAACTTAAAAGGGCAAGGGGCTGTGGTGGGGAACTGTACAGTCAGAGATTTGAATATGTCCTGTCTGGAGTGCTGTGAAATGACTGCTGCACTTCAGGATGCCTATACTGCATGGTGATGGGGATTGAGTGCAGAGGGTAAGAGTCGTAGTTCTCAGGGCTGCGTGGTGAACGTACAGGTGTTGGAGGCTGCTGGTGGTGGTAAGAACCTGGATGCTGGGGAAGGGGGTTTTGAGCTGACATTGAGGCACAAGGAAAAGAGCTTTGGGAAGGGGCCGGCACGGTAGTGCTCTGCCTGTATGGCTACCAGCGCCTAGATAGAGTCCGCTTGGCATGCCAGGATGCTTATCAGCTGCTTTGTGCTTTTATTCCTGGCCGCTGCGTTTTTCTGGCGGATCCTGCTTTCCCTTTCCCTCCAGTCTTGCACTCTTTGATTCTCTCTGGCAGAGTGATCCATAGCTACTTGCAGCAGGTCATCTTTGCTTTTTCGCGGCTTCTTCTGGAGGTTTCGGAGTCTTTGAGCAGTTGATAACACGGGCAGCCAAGAACTCAAGGTTGCTTGTGGAAAGGCAAAAAAGGCAACAGTTAACAGAGGCAGCATTGTTTATATCTCAGACAGTTATTCCCACACAGTGAAGGAGTTTAGAGTCTTCACAATAGCATAATTTTCCCATACCAAAGAGAGCACACATAACCCACAGGAGCCCCGAAATGGTGAGTAAGGGGGACTGATTGCTTCAGGGTTGTGCTGGGGTTTCTGTGCATTGGGGAAAGCAAACAGCTGCAGGGGGCACCTACACTGAACACTCTCCCAACATTTTCCACAGGAGTTGATCCTGGAAGATATCTCGCTGCTGCGGGTCACCTGGGAAGAGAGGGAGGGTCTTCTACAGCAATGCGGATTCCGCCTTGGCCCCTATGCAGCTTGCCTGTGTACAGCAATGGTCCCCCCACCCCTCATGGCACAGTGGCACGGACGCGTTAGCCTGACTGGGACAAGGACCACAGAGGCTCTCCCTATAAACTTGCGCAAGAGCATTGCCCACGCTCTGGCTGAAACTTTAGAAGAGATTACCGAGGCCGATTACCGCGACGTGATAGACCACATCAATGGGCTATTCCACATCTAGGCATGCATGCAGCCCTAACCCTCCCTCCTCTTCTGAAACATTTCCATCCTGAAAATAAAAGCCGCTTACCGGGAACCCGCTCCTCTGCTTGTCCTTCACCAACTACCGGCCGCTGCGACTGGCTACCTTCCTCCTGGCTTGAGAAAAGGTCCTGGCTGCATGCCTCCTGGGACTCCGGAGTGTCTCCCTCCACCCCAGTACCCTCACTCTCAGTTTCCTCCTCCCCGCCCTCCTCCTCCGCCACCTTCCCACACTCTGAAGTGTCCATCGTGGTCCTTGGATTGGCGGTGGGGTCACCCCCAAGTATCGCATCCTGTTCTTTGTAAAAACGGCTGTTTGTGGGAGCAGCACCGGAGCAGCGGTCAACCTCGTGGGCTTTGCAATAGGCACTCTGCAGTTCCTTCACTTTAACCCTGCACTGCAGCGCGTCCCGGTCATGGCTCCTTTCCAGCATGGCCCTTGATATCTGCCCATAGGTATCGTAATTCCTACGGCTGGAGCGCAGCTGGGACTGCACAGCTTCCTCACCCCAAACACTGATGAGGTCCAGCAACTCGCCATTGCTCCATGCTGGGGCTCGTTTGGCCTGTGGAGGCATGGTCACCTGGAAAGATTCACTGATTGCACTCCACACCTGGCTGAGCAAACAGGAAGGGGATTTTTTAAATTCCCGGGGCATTTAAAGGGCAGGTCACCTGAGGCCAGGGCAGTAGAGTTCGAACTGATGAGCAGAGTGGCTGAACAGGCATTCTGGGATATCTCCGAATACCTCTGGAGGCCAATGACAGCGCTTTAGGTGGCCACACTGGCAGAGCAGCGCAGCATCACCAGCGCTGCAGTCTTTATTCCCCAGGCCGAGGTGGAGTACAGCCAGCGCTATAGCCAGGGAGATACAGTGCAGGATGTGCCCTGGAAGTGTGGACGGTGAGTGAGTTGCAGCTCTGTAAAGCCACCTCCAGCGCTGCAACTCTCCAGTGTAGCCAAGCCCTAAGAGTCCCAGCTTGCACAGTGTGCAGCCGCCCACAGCAGTAATTACTCACCTCTCTTCACATTCTTCTGTGCCTCCCTGCTGTGATTTTAAATCAATCCATCAATCGTGACAGTTTCTGAGAGTGGATATGGCTCATCCCCTGAAACGCAAGAAGTGGGTAAGTGCAGTTATTCCATAAATGGTTCTCTTTCTCACCTTACAACTTCTTGGATCCATTACCTGTGCTTCTGTTCCTAGGTAACTCCCATCTGTGGCAGATTATTTTTCCCACAACAATTGTGTTTACAAAGCCCTGATTCTGACCCCTCTATCCCCATAATGAAAGGCTCAGTGTTTTGTAGGGGAAAGGTAAATTATTTGTTAAATGCATTTAATTTGTTAACACAACAGGCAGCAGCATAGGCTCCCCTCTGAGCTGCCACTTAAGGAGAAGCGCCATAGATGGTTAAAGTGCACCCAGAAAACACAAGACACAGGGACATCAGCTAGTGAAATGAGCCCCATTAAATAGTTCATCACTCCCCTGCCATGCTGGGAGTCAGGGATCACTAAAAGACAGCAGGGTTGGTGCCAAGAGGAAGTGGTGGTGGCAGCAATAAAGAGGAAACTGCAATGAAAGGGATGCTGGGGTGGTGGAAGTGTTGGTGCCTGCACTCAGGTTTTGTCTATGCTAGACAAGTGGTCAGTGTAGCTAGACTTGACCTTGTCTAGTGTGGAGGCAGGTTAAATACCCTTTAGCTGGTCAATCATCCACCAGCTAGACTGGGGTAGAATGTGTTAACTTGCATTTTCTTAAGGAAAAGTAGAGGTTGGTTACAAGGCATTAGCTAACTTCATACCACTTTTCCTAGCATAGACAAACAATTAAGGCTTGTCTACATTACAGACCTTACAGTAGCACAGCTGTACCACTGCTGTAAAGTGTCCTGTGCAGCTGGTCTATGCCAGTCTCCCAGACTGGTGTAGTGCTGTCCACACCAGCATTTTGTCAATGAAACTCGTGTCAGTGTGTATGTGTGGAGGGCGGGGGGGTGTTTCCACACCCCTGACTGACAAGTTTTATATACCAAAATCCCAACCGATCTTTGGTCAGGACACAATTTGTCCCAATATTTTGCTCCACCAGCAGCGATTCTTTTTTGCTCTGACGGCAGACCGCCCCCCCCCATGTATCTCAATATTTTCTCCCTCCCACCTAGTCACCCATAATTGCAATGCAATACAATACTTGTATGCCCCTCAACCTCTAGCTGATCTTCCAATGGAACTTTCACAGAAGCTTCACAAAATTGGCTAGCTCCCCCTACCCCATTCACTATTTAGTTTTTTTTAAACTATGTTCTAAATAGAAATACATCCAAGAGGCTGCTCCTGTGCTGTTTCCAGCCTGAGTTTGCAGATCCAAATGGATCGGCACTGGTGTTGTGTGCCATATGGGTGCTCATCTGAACTCATGGTATGTCTGCACTGGACTCGGGGGAAAGGGGGGATGTCACGGTGTGATTGCAGCTTGTGTAGATGTATCTGAGCTACTTTTGATCTAGCTAGCAGAAGTACCAATAGCAGTGAAGTTACAGTGGTTTCAGGGCAGGCTAGCTGCTTATATAAGGTCCCAGGAGTGTGTGTGTGTTGCATTCAACATCTGAATCTTAGAATGTCAGCTTTCACTTTTTAAAATAAGCTTCTAGTCCTCATAGTTGCACAGAAACACTTGAATCACCTTTTCAAGCTTATCCTAAATGCTCAAACCAGAAGGCCAATTAAAAAGAACCAAAACCTTTTTAAAGAAAAACCTTATATTTAAGCCAAGCTCACAATTGAGTGGCCTGACTTATAAATATTCTAGTGATTGGAGTTGGCAATACTGGGCTTGCCAAAGTAGTTTGACTCTGGTGACCCTTTGCACATCTCCATGGTGCTAAATACTCAGGTAACTTGGCAAAGGCAGGAGCTGCACGCTGCTTTCCCTGTCTCATTCCGTTTCTGGGCTGTCATTTCAGCAACATCTTTAACAAATGAAAATCCCTCTTGGAGTCGATAGTAATTATAGGAATTTATCACAATTGCCAATCAAGGTGTTCTGAAGAGACACATTTTTCTTGTTTAAATTAGCTTTCACCACACGCAAACCACAAGTTTATCTTTAGGAAATCAATACCAGGGAAATTACAGCTTTCATGGAGTGACATAACCCCCCAGCCATTGTTATGCATAATTCCTCTGGCAGCCTCACATGGGAATTTTTTAGGGAGGGGGTTCTGTTTCAGGACAGTACTAGGAATGGAAGAGTGTGGAGGGTGACGAGAACACCAAACAAGATCTGATGTATAATTACCAGGCTAAGAAAATAAGATTCCAGAGGGAGGAAGGGTGGCTGTCACTGGACTGGGACTCAAGATCTGATTTTGTTTCCTAGCTTTGCTGCAGACTGTTTGAACTTGGACCTTGAGTCACTTGAATATTTCAGCAACAACAATTCAGAGAGTTCAAGGCTTTTCATCTGGATGTTTTTGTAAGCAAGATGAGCACTATCTGCAAAACTCTGCCCTCAGTAATATTGGGGCTAACTCCAGTGAAGGCAATGGGGGTTAGCAGGTGTAACTGCATGCATGCATATTTAAACCCCCTTTCCGTCTATAGGATTAATGTAGATTTTGAATGAGTTTCTTCACTAAAAATAGATGCTGCACGCCAGATCCTGGTGGTGCAAATCAGCATAGTTCCACTTTACATCAGCCAGGATCTGGCCCTGCGTACGTAGAACATTCAAGCCAATAAGCAAGTATTTCCCTTCCTCTGGTGGGTTTCTCTTCCTTCACAGTTATACTGGGACCCATTCACTCACTCCTGTTTTACAGGTCTTGGCCTGGTATGTCAGTCAGGGACTTGAACAAATACAGGAACTTCAGGCAGATGAACTAGAAGAATTAAATTAGATCATAAAATCATCCAGCAATTCCTGGCTCCTTCCCTTGACCCAGCTGAGAGTTTGAAAACAGTAAAACAGTTTATTGCTCTCTTGACATTTGAGTAGGCATTTCAGCCCAGGAGTCAGGGAAAAGAGCTGTTTGCTTAAGTACAATTGAGTGCAGACAAGGAAGGGCCATTGGCGATGCAAAGACCCTCCCCTCTTTTTTCTAGCTCTGCAAACAATGTGCCTGAAGCTCTCACTTTCAGACAGATCCAATGCCCTCTAAAATCAATGGGAGTCTTTTCACTGACTTAAGTCTCTTTTGGATAAGACTCTCAATTAAGTCATTGTAGAAGTGATTATGACATCAGATTTACACTGGCATAGACAAGCTAAAGATTGTCTAGTCAGAATGGCGACACTTCAGCGGCAAAGCCAAAAGCTGCCTCTTGTGTGACAGACAGGATAAAGATTGCGTCAAGGATCGGTCAGGACGCGGGACAAACACCTAACTATTGGGACGTCTGATCGCCCTACATGTATTGCAAGTATCATGGTCACAGAAGAGGAGCTTGAATGTGATACACTATCCAGAGCAGAGAGAGCTGAAAGAGTGTGGAACATCATCTCAGGATGAGTGATTCACAAGCATTTGCCGCTCAGCAGAAAACCCCACTGTATAGTGTAACCCACACACCTCCTGGGTGCGGTGTTCTGTCCCGTCTAGTGGCACTGAGACCACTTGGAGAGAGAGAAAATGAGTCCGTCCTACAGCCTTAGCTAAGGCCAGCTGGCTTTTAGCTCATGCACTAAGCTCCAGAGGTCTCCGGTTCGATCCCGCCCACTGAGGACAGGATCTGTCGGCGGTACAATGGTGCACCCTGCAAAAGCATGGAACTATTAGGATGGAAATCAGAGTGCAGTGTAGACAAAACCCGGAAAGCACAACTCTGCTTGTTTGGATGCTTGCAGGGATGAATGAGGGAGACCTGGTTGCGTGGCAGGAGATGGTGGTAGGAAAGAGACCGCCCCCCTCCCCCAAGGAAAGCCAACAAATTCAGTGGGCCTTTGTACTGCCTTGGACATACAAAAAGGGTGGATGCTTGGTGATAAGCAGACCCACAATTAATGAGATAAGGGGAAGAAGATTCCAGTACATGTATAGACAAAGGGGACACCGGCCTTCCAAAAAAGGCCGATCCCCACATGCATATGCTTAGAAAGGCCCAGTTCCCCACCCCCATAGAGGAAATACAGCAGCTGCTTGCTCCCCAGAAATGGCTTACAAGAGACAGAATCCTCTGACTTCTGTGACCCTCAAAAGCCACACTAGGATACCTTAGGCCACCTGCAAACAATGTTTCTGCATTGAGTGTTTTTTCATCCCTTAAATCTAGTCTGTTGGTGGGCACAGAAGCCTCAGCCAGAAGCTCTGCTACTTGCAGTCAGGAAGTGAGCAGTCACCGAGTGGCAGAGAGGAAGAGAACAGCTGATAAAAACAAGTGCTTTGTAGGAGACATTCTCTTGCTACTTAGGTAATTGTTTGACTGGTGTGCTTTCCTTTCCCCCCTTGGAGATGGAGCACTTGATGGTAAAATACAGCCTTTATAAAAATGCAGGGTCAATAATTAACAGCTGCAAAGCTGTCGTTTCACACAGGACCCATCTTCTTAACTACAGGAGAAAGGGAGAAAATGTCAAGGACACAGCAGGTATTTCAATTTCCTTATCTCACAGCTCCCTTCTGGGTTTAGACAGGCTTGCACAGGTCCTGTACATGTGCACACGGCAGACACCCCCCCCATAAACACCACCACATGCATACATGTGATCTGTAAGCACACAAAAACATTTGCATAAGCCACTCACATAACTACCCAGATCCACACCCTCCATGTATGAATTCACTGAGGCCAGTATGTAGCTACTGTTACACCCAATACAAGTTTGATCTTGCTCAAATTTTAAAGACAGTGGAAACTTTATTGAACTGCTGAACATTCCAGAGCATCTGACATGAGCTCCTGAGAGCTAAGTTTCCTTTCCAGGATGTAAGAGAAGAAACTAACAGATGATTCAGTCATAAGTGAAGGTTTTTGCATAGTTTGAACACTTCAGTTCTGATTCTAAGCTATGGATGAGCTGAGATGTTTAGGACGGGAAACATACCAAGAGGCATGTCAGCATTAGCCTCATTTTACAGATCAGGAAACAAATACAGAAAGGTACAGTTTAGCCAGCAGCAGAACTGGAACCCAGGAAATCAGGCCTTATTCCCCTACTTTAACCTCTAGACCAGGCCTGCACAATATGTGGCCTGTGTGGGCTCACTGTGTGGCCTGCAGGGGGTGAGTAGGCAAGCAGCGGGTGAGGGAAGGGGGCTGAAGAGGCGGGGGCTGAGGAGGCAAGCCAGGGGGGTGGGCGGCTAAGGAGGCGAGTGGGCAGGCAGTGGTGGGGGGGTGAGGAGGCGAGCTGGGGAGTGCGGGGGGTAGGGGGCTGAGGAGGTGAGCGAGGAGTCAGTGGCTGACCTGTTCTACTGATCTGGTCTGGCTCTCATCCCCTCTCCAAGGGTTGCAGCTGTCTGGAGGTGCCTGCCTTCCATGCCTTCCTCATTCACACCTCATTCATTCAACAGGACAATTGATTATAAAGTTGGGGAAGATCTTATTCTACCTCTAGCAAAAAGACATTTTTCTTTTACCTTAATTATACTACCTTAGGGGCCCCCTATAACATATTACCAAGGTTCAATACCGCTGTTTCAGTGGGGCAGTGCTGGGGAAGGAGGGTTTGTTTCTGTGGGGTGGGCAGTGCTGGGGGGTATTTTGGGGGGCTGGGCGATGCTGGGGGGTATTGTGTGTCGAGGGGGCTTGCTGGAACTGGGGAGGGTGTCAGTGGGGCTGAGGGGGTTCGGCCCTCAGCTCTTTTCTTTGGAGTAACATGGCCCTTGCCACTTTACGAGTTGTGCAGGCCTGCTCTGGACTATACTCCCTTCTTGAACGTTTCCTTCTTTTAAAGGAGAAAGGGATGCTACCTTCACTTTGGGGTGTGCTCGAGGAAGTCTGCGATACATTTACTGTATGTTTTAGCCAAGGCTAAAAGTGGAACGTCCGTATCTCTTCTCCCAACAGCTGCTCTCTGTAGCACAAATAATTTGAGGAAGAGAGGAGTGGGGAGGAAGAGTTCCTCAAAATACTTCAGCTCTTCTTTCAGAATCCATGGAGGCTATGTTACCATGGAAATGGAAAAGAGGTTGTGTCTGTTTTTAATAATCCCAAAGGGGGTATTTAATTGGAATCAACCACAGCTTTTTAAACAGGAGAGGAATAAAAAGAAGCTGCTGTCAGAAATGGGACATTAAAGTAAGTAAAAAAATAAAGCCATGAAACAAGAAAAAAGGAAATCAAAAGAATAAATTTACTGTAACCAGCAAAGGATTCATTAGGGTTACAAAGCTCAAATCAATTTCCCTCCTATTGACATTAATGAGTTTGATGTAGGTCCAGCTTGAAAGCCAAACAGAGTCGTTCTCATCCTGTGGGTCCCTACAGGACCCAGCAGCTGTTTGCAGATTGTTCCACACTAGAGGAACAAAGCTCTCTTTCCACGTTACATCTAGCTCCATCTAACCATACCAGCATTGAGAAGCTTTTCCGAAAGTCTGCCTCACCTCTTGCCAGTCAGCTTCACATTCTCAGCATGCCTAGACCCTCTGACTTGGATGTGCCTGTTTAATAGGAGATGTTATCATAGAAATAGCTTGGGCTGGCAATATTTTGGGGCCTAGCAGCTGATCCTCAGCTTTTATTATTGGATTAAAAGTAGCACAGAGGCCCCAATATAAACAGGGCTGCCAAGAGCGGGTTTGGGCCCCAGTGAAAAAAATGTTTTGGGCCCCCCAGCAAGGGCGGACGGGCTAAACAGGGCCAAGGAAGTCGGGCCCCATTCTGGACCGCCAGGCCCCGATAATTTGTACTAGCTCCCCCACCACCTTGTCAGCCCTGAATATAAACACCCCCAGAAAAGCTTACGATCTAAATGCACAAGACAAAGATTGAGAGGGGAACCAGACACAGAGAGAAAGTGATTTACCCACTGTCATCTTTCATCCTTGTCTTTGGATGAGGGACATCTGTACCACTTCCTAGAGTGGAAATGAAATAAAGCTGCCTTGCCAGCCTATTAGACAGTGGTGAGAAACTCAGGGCAGGAGAAACTAGGAGGGAGTTAGCCTTAGATCCCGCAACTCCTTGTGTGCCCTTATGGAAAAGAGTGATTATATATATTGATGCCAGTAGCACCAAAAGGCACCAATGAAGATAGAGGGTCATTGTGGTAGGTGCTGTACAAGCAAACTTAGTAAGAAACTAGTCCTGGCCTGAAGTGCTAGATTCACACTCAGAGTCTCATGCTTCATAGGGAGCTGTTCAATCCTGCAAGCCAAAAAAGGTGCTGTCCTGATGTCCCCCGAGCTGGAAGTCATTATGTGAAACTACTAGAGTATTTTTCCTCCAGTTGATTCCTAAGCTGGATCTTGAGTTCTCAACACACACACACACACACACACACCATGCCAGTTAAAGATCAGAAATCTGAACTAATTCCTATATTTCTATTACCCTAAACTAGCCACTGCCCAGCCCCTGCCCACAGCACCTTTCCCAGAAAAGAGAAATAGTGAGAGAAAAAGGGATAGCCATAATAGATTTTCCCCACTGGAGTGTACATTACGTTTAAGCCTTCACTCTGGATGCTTGAATGGCTGGTCATTAAAGTGCCTTGAATCGGCAGCATAAGACAACCTCCATAAATGCTTCTATGAAAAATGGTAACAGATCAGAAGTGATTGGAATGCAGACAGGACCCTCAGCTCTTGATATAAAAGTGATTAATGAAAAATTTCCCAGAATCCTCTCTCCTCCCTGCAAAAGGAGGAGTGAGCAAGGCTGACAAGAACAACTGCTCCTTGTGTGAGGAAGATAATAGCAGGAATGATACATCTCCAGGAGATTCCCAAGGCCTCATGCGCATGTAATAAATTGCCCTTGTCCTTCAGTAAATGTATGAAGAAAGATCACGAAAGCCAGTGAATGTAACGAGGAAAAAAGAACAAAAGATTCAGCCTCAGAAGTGCTCCTGCTCCACTTGCCCCTCGCCTTCGTTTGTTCTGCAAAGTGTTTTCTGAAATGAACAAGAGTGGCACAGACAGGTCCCTGGGCTCATAAAATGACTGTCAGACTGTGACGGCAATAAAGCCTGGAGTGGGGCTGCATGCTGCAAAGCCACAGATCTTAAAACAGCATGCTACAGAGAGCTGGAATCATGGAGACACTGACATGGCATTGCATCATAGCGCGAGACCCTTGTAGACAGGTAATTAGTTGGTTTCTAGGTGCAAGGAAGTCCTTGTGATTAAAACACTGGACTCAAGAGAGCTGGGATCAATTCCTGACTCTGCCACAAACTCCCTCTGCAACTTTTTGGGCAAGTCAATCTTTTAGTGCCTTGGTTTCCTCCCCTGCCCCATCCCCATTGGTATAATGGAGAAACCTGTCATTGTCATGACTATTTAGATTTGAGTTCTTTAGGGAAGGAACTGTCTTACTATGTGTATGTGCAGTACCTCGCATAATGGGGCCCTGATCTTGGTTGGAGCTGCGAAGACAATTAATAAGGACAAATGTTAGCTAAATCCTAAGTATTTACATGATCAAGGCAGAAAAGATTAGGATTTTAGCCATGGTAAGAGGAACTGGACTGATGATCCTTTGAAGTCAAGGAACCAGTTCTCATTTACCATGGGGGCCCTTTATACTGTTCTGGCACCCATTATATGGTCAGCATATATTGTCACTGCAAGAGCATTGTAAAGGGGCCCTAGTGTGTATGAGAGTCAGGCCCACAAGTCTTCTGTTTATCCATGCGACAAGTATAGCACAAGCAAAGGTAGTACAATCTTCCCATGTGCACACACTCTAGCTATCACACTATAGTGCAGGCCTTGAGGCACTATAGGAATCAGAGGACAGTTAAGTCTCCATGGCCTACTCACTCATTTCTGCTCAGGCTGCCAGTCAGAGGACCAATTTGTGATCATTTGTTCTGATAACTGGGTCAAGACTCCATCTTAAAGGGATATGGAGGAAGACCCATGATTTGGATCATTTATATCTATACTGGACAGATCACTAGGAAATATACTGCCAGGAACAATCCTGCACTGGCCAAGAGACCTACTAGACCATCTAGTCTTTTCCAGCTCTGGTTTTCTGTGATTAATTTCACACAAGGTACAGACCAGATGCCAGACAGTAATAACTTTGGGTCACATGTGGTGAGTCAATGGGAAATAGGGCTCATGGAAAAGTTTGAGCAGCTTATTTTTCCTGCATCATCTATTATCTACTGTGATAGAGCCAAGCCAGTTGGGAACAGCAGAGTAGTCTTATTGGTAGCCAGGAAGTGGGCAGATGAAGCCCGCCCGCTGCCAAAGGACCTTCTCCCAGCCTAAGGGGAGGATCCACAGGACCTGGATAACCAAGTAATTCTGGGGGACAACAAATGAAATAATAGGGACAGGAGTGTGGTCAAAGAGCTAAACATAGGGAACCTAATGGGGACACTGTGTAGAGAAAGGGAGATATACTAGTCACTGGATAAGCAGTTTTCTGTTCCCTGAGTGACCAGAGCAGGGACTGCTCCAGGCTAATGAGAACACCTGACTCCAATTAACCTGCTAAGAGTCAGGTGAGGCTGTTAAGCACTTGACTCAAATTAAGGCCCCTCTGATGCTATAAAAGGGCTCCCTCCAGTCAGGCCAAAGGGAGCCTGAGGAGAGAAAGTGTGTGAGAGGAACTGGGAGTGTGAGTAGGAGTAGGAACACTGCTGGAGCACTGAGAGGTACAAGTGTTATCAGATGTCAGGAGGAAGGTCCAGTGGTGAGGATAAAGAAGGTGTTGGGAGGAGGCCATGGGGAAGTAGCCCAGGAAGTTGTAGCTGTTGTGCAACTGTACCAGGAGGCACTATAGACAGCTGCAGTACACAGGGCCGTGGGCTGGAACCCAGAGTAAAGGGCAGGCCTGGGTTCCTCCCAACTCCTGATCAAACATAGGAGGAATTGACCTGGACTGTGGCCCCTACCAGAGGGGAGGGTCTCTGGGCTGTTTCCTGAGCCACAGGGTGAATCTGCCAATAAGCGCAAGACCCACCAAGGTAGAGGAGGCACTTTGTCACACTACATCAGAAACTTGCATTTTAAAAGCTCAATGCAATGCCATTGCAAATGAGAATTTTGGGTGGTAACAGTGCAGTTCTCATTTGGGTACAATTTTTTTAAGAAAAACAGCTTGGCACTAATTACAAATTGAGTTGAATAGCAAGGGTGCTACAGGTCAAGGTGCTGGAATTGTGCAAGGGTAAGCAGGGAAACCTGAAGTCAGTATAATGGGTGCAGGACTCAGGACTGGGATATCAGGAGGTGCAGCAGATCAGGATTATGCTCCATCAACAAAAATTGGTATCCATCTTTGTGAGGGGGAGGATGGTCCAATGGCTAGGGCTCTATCCTAGAACTCAAGAGAGCCGTCTTCAATTCACTGCTGTGCCCTAGATTTTGTGTCTGAAAGTCACTTGGTCTTTGTGACTCAGTTCCCTGCATAAAATAAAGGTAACAACACCCCTGTGAGAAAGGGCAATGCTGTGAGTACAAATGCAAAGACTGTGGTGCTACAGAGATGGGGATCATGCAAGTTCCTTAGTTAAGCCCTTGACTGGTTTGGTAGGGGAGTTATTGCAGGTGAGGAGAGCAGGGCCTTGGCTGAGCTGTGTGATCATGGCCAAATGTATAACTAGTTCCCCACCCATCACCACTTCAGAAAGGAATAACATTGCTGAGACAACATCAGTTCTGCTGTGCCTCCCATTGCAGTGCATGGAGCAAACAGGATCCTGAGACCAGAGCTATAGAATATGCTTGGTTATCAGTGGGAAATACCCCAGATAGATGGAGTTGAAGGAAGCTTCATTTCACCTTCCTCTGAGCAATACCAGCCGGTCAGAGAGATGCAGGCCAAGTGCACCTAGATCTGATCAGGCTTCCCCCACTGAACACTTCTGTTTACCTGCTGTCACATCTCATTAGGCCCAGTGGCTCTTGCAGAGCTGGCTCCAGCCCTTCAAATTTCTTTCAAGATTTCCTTCCTAAGAGAGATGATGGAAGGAAAACATCCAGTAGCAATGTCATTTAGTATGTTGTACTTCAGGATCCTGGAGGGACAGAATGAGCGGCTACCTCTTCCTCAAAAGGGGTTGTTTTGGTGCCTGGGATTCAGACAAGGCTGTAGATCCATTGTCTGTCTGTCTTCCTGCACCATGTACTGCTCTTAAGGCTCTTAGAAGCCTTGTTTCAGACCCTTACTTAAGGGGAGCCTTCACTATTGCCAGGATTTTAACCTACAATTCTTCTTCGAGTGATTGCTCACATCCATTCCAGTTAGGTGTGCGCGCCGCGCGTGCACGTTCATCGGAAACTTTTTACCCTAGCAACTCCAGTGGGCCGGCAGGTCGCCCCCTGGAGTGGCGCCGCCATGGCGCCCAATATATATCCCTGCCGGCCCGCCCGCTCCTCAGTTCCTTCTTACCGCCATGTCGGTCGTTGGAACTGTGGAGCGCGGCATAGCTGTCCTCCACGTCCCTAGCTCTCCTAGTTTCTATCGCTTGTTTATCGCTTATCTCTAGTTCTATATAGTTGTTAATTAGTGTTGTTAAGTAGATAGTTTAGTAAATAGCTGTTAAGTAGTTCCTGGCCGGGGGCTTAGCCCTTCCCGGCACCGGGCGTCAGGCTCATGCCTGTTTCGCCAGGCTTCAAGCAGTGTGCGGCCTGCAAGAAGCCCATGCCTACCAGCGATCCCCACGAAGCGTGCCTGAAGTGCCTCGGGGAATCGCACAGATCTGACAAGTGCCGCATCTGTAAGGCTTTTAAGCCGAGGACAAAAAAGGAGAGGGATCAGAGGCTCCGAACTCTCCTAATGGAGGCGGCACTTGACCCGTCGACTTCGCAGACCGTGGTTTCGGCACCGGCACCGGATCGCTCCGGCACCGAGAAGACTCCCCGGCACCGACCTTCTCCGGCACCGGAATCAGAGCCTAGGCCGTCGAAGTCTAATACTCCGGCCAGGCAGACCCGGCTTGAGCGCCCGGCCTCAACATCGGCCGCGGCACCGCCGGCACCGTCAGCACCGTTGACTCCGGGCCCGGCGGGTCCGTTGAGTCCGGTGCCGCCGAGCTCCCCCATGAGATCTGGGGTTGAGATAGTGGTCCCATCCACTCCGGAGACCTTCGCCTCGGCTCGGGACCTTATTGCCCTGACTGAGCCCACTCGGCTGCCACCCCCGGTACCTCCGGTGCGGGTTGTGTCCAGAGGCAAGCCCATGCTGTCGGCGCCGCCCAGAGACAGTCGTTCGCCATCCAGGTCCCGACGTCTTGGGCGCTCCAGATCCCGACGCCGCTCGCAGTCCCGGCACCGCTCCCCTCAGCGATACCGGTCGCACTCGCGGCAACGGTCGGCATCGAGACGGTCGCGGTCAGGCTCCAGTCGGCGTCACCGGCACCGCGACTCCAGGAGCAGGTCCCGACGCTACTCACCGCACCGGTCGACCTCCCGGCACCGAGCTGGTGGCAGGTCCCGGTCCCGGTCCCGGTCCCGGTCTCGCTCGACCTCCCGGCACCGAGCTGGTGGCAGGTCCCGGTCCCGGTCGATCTCCCGGCACCGAGCTGGTGGCAGGTCCCGGTCCCGGTCGATCTCCCGGCACCGAGCTGGTAGTAGGTCCCGGCACCGAAGCGGCGCCCGGCACCGAAGCGGCGCCCGGCACCGTGACAGATCCCAGTCCCGGTCCCGATCCCGGCACCGATATGACTCCCGGCACCGGTCCCCGGCACCGAGACGATCCTCCGTGCCGGCCCGCGCAGACCCGTACCATCCAGGGTCGGCCCCGCCGTGGCCCTCGAGGCAGCCGTCCGTATCCTCCCAGACGGACAGCGGCTATGCGCTGGGCACCGACCGGCAGGCGGCGCTGTTTGCTGATCCGCCGCTGCAGGACCAAGGCCCACAACAGTGGGGATTCTGGACACCCTGGGCGTACCATCAGGCCCAGGGCCCCCAGCAGCTCCCTGCTAGGCCGGCGACTGCGGAGCGTAGGGCCCCTGAAGCCTCTTTGTCTCGCCCCCCTCCCTCCCCGGAAGGGGACGAAGGGTCCAAACAGCAGGACTCCGCTGTGGCTCCGGAGACAGAGGCGAGGGCTGAGGAAGACCCTCAGTTGGACACTATTGTGCCTGGGGTCTCATCATCCTCCTCCCCGGATGAGGCGGTGGCGGGTACCTCCTCCAACAGTCCCCCCCCGCTGGATCTCAGGGCGCACCAGGACCTCCTCAGGCGATTGGCTCAAAACCTGAGTCTGCAAGCAGAGGAGGTCTCGGAGATAGAGGACCCAATTGTCACCATCCTCTCTTCCGATGCTCCCACCAGGGTCGCCCTGCCGTTCATACGGACCATCCAGGCCAATGCCAATACTATCTGGCAGTCCCCGGCCTCCATCCCTCCGACAGCAAAAGGAGTCGAGAGGAAGTACATGGCCCCTTCTAAGGGGTACGAATATTTACATGTTCACCCGACTCCCGGTTCACTGGTAGTGCAATCGGTGAACGATAGGGAGCGTCACGGCCAGGAGGCTCCGGCCCCCAAATCCAGAGAAGCCAGGCGGATGGACCTCCTTGGCCGTAAGGTGTATTCGGCTGGGGCGCTGCAGCTCAGGGTCTCTAACCAGCAGGCCCTGCTGAGCAGATACGCCTTTAACTCCTGGGTGGCAGTGGACAAATTTAAGGAGCTGCTGCCACAGGATGCTCGCCAAGAGTTTACGGCCATCCTGGACGAAGGCAAGAAGGTCGCGCGCACGGCCTTACAAGCCTCCTTGGACGCTGCGGACTCGGCTGCCCGTACCCTCGCGTCAGGAGTTACGATGCGTCGCATCTCCTGGCTGCAGGTTTCCGGCCTTCCGCCAGAGCTCCAGCACACGATACAGGACCTTCCTTTCGAAGGCCAGGGCCTGTTTTCCGATAAGACAGACCCCAGACTTAAGAGTTTAAAGGACAACCGGGTCATTGCGCGGTCCCTCGGGATGCACACCCCCGTGACACAGCGTAGACCCTTTAGGCCGCAACAACAGCAGCACCGTCGGCCGTTTTCCCAGTTCCGCCAGCGGCAGGACCTTTACAGGCGCCGCGGCAGGAACGGGAGGCGCAGGCAGTTGGGGAACCAAGGGGGGCAGAACCAAGGCTCCTCAAAACCCCCGCCTGGTCCTAAGCCTTCATTTTGAAGGTGCGCTCGAGGGCGCAGTAACAGTTTCCCCTATGGATCCTTCCCCCCCGTTTTCCAACCGCCTTTCGTTTTTCCTCCCGGCGTGGTCCCAAATAACATCGGACCGCTGGGTCTTAAGCGTGGTGCAGACGGGATACCGCCTGCAGTTTGTTTCGTTTCCTCCTTCCCGCCCTCCTTCCTCGTCCCTCTTCAGGGACCCCTCTCACGAGCAATTCCTTCGGCAGGAGGTGCGGACGCTCCTCAGCAAAGGAGCTATAGAGGCGGTTCCCGAAAACGAGAAAGGCAAGGGGTTTTATTCCCGCTATTTTCTGATCCCCAAGGCCAAGGGGGGCCTCAGGCCTATCCTCGACCTGCGAGAGCTCAACAAATACCTCGTGAAGTTGAAGTTCCGCATGGTATCCCTGGGGACCATCATTCCATCCCTGGATCCGGGAGACTGGTACGCCGCCCTCGACATGCAGGACGCGTATTTCCACGTTGCCATTTGGCCACGCCACAGACGCTTCCTCCGCTTCGTTGTGGGGGCTCGTCATTATCAATTTGCGGTCCTCCCGTTTGGCCTGTCCACGGCCCCGAGGGTGTTTACAAAATGCATGGCAGTTGTCGTGGCGCATCTTCGGCGCAACCGTGTCCACGTGTTCCCTTATCTGGACGATTGGTTGATTCGGGGCACGTCGGAACAGCAGGTGTACAGCCATGTCCGCGTGATCACCGGCATGTTTGCGAGTCTGGGCCTCTTGATAAACACAGACAAGTCCACCCTGAGGCCCACTCAGAAGGTGGAATTTATCGGGGCCGTCCTGGACGCCACTGTGGGCAGGGCCTCGCTGCCTCGGCAGCGGTTCCAGACCATGGCGGCGATCGTTCAACGCTTGCGGTCAGCCCCGTTGACGTCAGTGAGGACATGTCTAACCCTGTTAGGTCACATGGCGGCGTGCACTTTTGTGACCGACTACGCTCGGCTCCGCATGAGGCCTCTCCAGCTGTGGCTTATCAGTCATTACAGGCCAAGGCAACCGCTAGACATGTTAATCACAGTCCCCCAGAAGGTCTTAGATTCCCTCGGCTGGTGGTTGGACCAGTCCGTATTGTGTGCGGGTCTTCCCTTTCACCCGTCTCAGCCCTCGGTATCCCTGACAACGGATGCCTCAGATCTAGGCTGGGGGGCCCACCTAGGGACCCTGCGGACGCAGGGCCTATGGTCCCAGGAGGAGGTGGGGCTACACATCAACATGAGGGAGTTGAGAGCGGTCCGCCTTGCTTGCCAAACGTTTTGTCATCAGCTTCAGGGTCGTTGTGTAGCCGTGTTCACGGACAACACGACGACCATGTATTATATCAACAAGCAGGGCGGCACCAGGTCCTCCTCCCTGTGCCTCGAGGCGATACGACTCTGGGACTTTTGCGTAGCCCACTCCATTCACCTCAGGGCTTCCTTCCTTCCCGGAGTACGGAACACGCTGGCGGATCGATTGAGCAGATCCTTCCTATCACACGAGTGGTCCCTTCGCCCGGACGTCGCTCTCTCCATTTTCCGGAGGTGGGGTTATCCCCGGGTGGACCTCTTTGCGTCCAAGGGGAACAGGAAGTGCCAAGCGTTCTGCTCCTTTCAGGGCAGGGAGCCGGGGTCGATAGCGGATGCCTTCCTCATCCAGTGGTCGACCCACCTGTACTATGCGTTTCCTCCGTTCCCTCTGGTTCACAAGGTCCTCCTGAAGGTGCGCAGAGACAGGGCTCGTGTGATCATGGTGGCCCCGGCATGGCCCAGACAGCACTGGTACACCATGCTGCTAGACTTGGCCGTAGCCGACCCAGTTCCCCTGCCCCTTCATCCGGACCTGATTACCCAGGACCACGGGTCTCTCTGTCACCCAGACCTGCAGTCGCTGCACCTAGCGGCGTGGCTCCTGTGTGGCTAACTGGTTCCGAGCTGCGCTGCTCCACGCCTGTGAGAGAGGTGCTCTTGGGCAGCAGGAAACCGTCCACAAGAGCCACATATTCGGCAAAATGGAAACGCTTCTCCTGTTGGTGCGTAGAGAGAAATCTCCGCCCTATGGAAGTTTCGGTATCCGAAATCTTAGACTATGTTTGGTCCCTCAAAGGGCAAGGTCTGGCCTTATCGTCGTTGCGAGTCCATCTGGCAGCTATCTCCACCTTTCACCCGGGTGCGGACGGTCGCTCCGTTTTTTCTCACCCGACGGTGTCGAGATTTCTTAAAGGGCTGGAACGGTTATTCCCTAACGTCCGTCCCCCTGCTCCAACCTGGGATCTTAACCTGGTGTTGTCCCGGCTCATGGGGCCCCCCTTTGAGCCGTTAGCTACTTGCTCCCTGCTTTACCTCTCTTGGAAGGCTGCCTTTCTAGTAGCCATCACCTCAGCTAGACGGGTGTTGGAACTCCGAGCCCTTGTGGTAGACCCCCCGTATACGGTCTTCCACAAAGACAAGGTACAGCTTAGACCACACCCTGCCTTTCTACCCAAGGTGGTCTCAGCCTTCCACGTCAACCAAGAGATTTTCCTCCCGGTTTTTTTCCCAAAACCTCACTCCTCAGGCAGGGAGCAGCAGCTCCACTCGCTGGATGTCCGTAGAGCTCTCGCGTTCTACATAGAGAGGACCAAACCCTTCCGCAAATCCCCCCAGCTTTTCGTGGCGGTAGCGGACCGTATGAAAGGGCTTCCTATCTCCTCCCAGAGGTTATCCTCGTGGGTTACGTCCTGCATCAGGACCTGTTATGACTTGGCCCATGTCCCTACGGGCCGTGTGACTGCGCATTCTACCAGGGCGCAGGCGTCGTCGCTGGCTTTCCTCGCCCGTGTGCCCATCCAGGAAATCTGTCGGGCAGCGACCTGGTCATCGGTCCACACCTTTGCTTCCCACTACGCCCTGGTACAGCAGTCGAGAGAGGATGCGGCCTTCGGAACTGCAGTGCTCCGTGCCGCGACTTCTCACTCCGACCCCACCGCCTAGGTATGGCTTGGGAGTCACCTAACTGGAATGGATGTGAGCAATCACTCGAAGAAGAAAAGACGGTTACTCACCTTTGTAACTGTTGTTCTTCGAGATGTGTTGCTCACATCCATTCCACACCCGCCCTCCTTCCCCACTGTCGGAGTAGCCGGCAAGAAGGAACTGAGGAGCGGGCGGGCCGGCAGGGATATATATTGGGCGCCATGGCGGCGCCACTCCAGGGGGCGACCTGCCGGCCCACTGGAGTTGCTAGGGTAAAAAGTTTCCGACGAACGTGCACGCACGGCGCGCACACTTAACTGGAATGGATGTGAGCAACACATCTCGAAGAACAACAGTTACAAAGGTGAGTAACCGTCTTTTATGATGCCTTGAAACAATTTAAATATTTCTTTCTATCCTACTGTACATAAGAGAAAGAGTTCAGTTCCTGACCCAAACTTGAAACCAAAAACCTACAAGTGGGGGAACCCCTCCACAGAGTCCTCAGTGATTCCTGCACCTGGAAGAATCACCAGTTCATGCTTCCACTTGTGCTGGGTCTTCAAGCCATCCAATAATCCATAAACAATCAGATCATGCAGCACATCCTAGTTCCTAGGAGTGCTCAGTCTCTGTAGGATTGACAGTTATAGGAATTACCATGTGACTCAAGGAATCAACTCCAGATCCCTCAAAGTAAAGGGACAGGGTGGGGACAGGCAAACATCTTGGGCAGTCTAGTGAGACCTTTTCGAAAGAAGGGAAGGATGTCCTTGTGGCAAGGAATTGGATCAGGACTTAGGAAATCTGGGTTCAGTTCCGGTCTCAGCCACAGAATCCCTGGATGACCTTGGACAATTCATTCATTATCCTTGTGCATCAATTCCCCTCCCCCACCCAAATCAGTAAGATGAGTATAATGGTTCCTTTCTTCCCCTCATGTGTCTGTCTTGTTAGTTCTTTGGGGTAGGGACTACCTCACTGTATGCCTATACAGCTCCTAGCACAATGGGTCTCTGATCTTGTTTGGGGCCCTTAGTGTCCCCACAATGCTAAGAGATGATTAAGATCACAAACTCTTCCTCACCATCTGTTTCCCTTAAGTCCAGCACAGCAGCAGAGCTGGTCAGTTTTGTGGAGGCTGGATTTTACCCCTTCTAGTTTTGTCCTGTCTGACCTTTCCATCTCATGCGAAAAGCCATTGTTTTAAAAAGACATAGATGGAAAAGCAGGCATCTCCCTTCCCATTGCACCACAGATTCCCACAATGGAAAGGTCATGCCTTTCATAGCCAGACAATGTGTCATATTAACTAACACGAGCTGCCCTTTCTCAGGCGTAGGCCTTGGCTACACTGGAGAGTTGCAGCGCTGGTGGTGGCTTTACAGCGCTGCAACTTACTCACCATCCACACTTGCAAGGTACATACAGCGCTGTATCTCCCTCGATACAGCGCTGGCTGTACTCCACCTCTACCTGGGGAATAACAACTGCAGCACTGGTAATGCAGCACTGCTCCGCCAGTGTGGCCACCAAAAGTGCTGTAATTGGCCTCCAGAGGTATTCAGAGGTATCCCAGAATGCCTGCTCAGCCACTCTGCTCATCAGTTCGAACTCTACTGCCCTGACCTCAGGTGACCCACCCTTTAAATGCCCAGGGAATTTTAAAAATCCCCTTCCTGTTTGCTCAGCCAGGTCTGGAGTGCAATCAGTGAATCTTTCCAGGTGACCATGCCTCCACGTGCCAAACGAGCCCCAGCATGGAGCAATGGCGAGTTGCTGGACCTCATCAGTGTTGAGGGGGAGGAAGCTGTGCCGTTACAGCTGAGCTCCAGCCATAGGAATTATGATACCTATGGGCAGATATCAAGGGCCATTCTGGAAAGGGACCATGACAGGGACGCGGTACAGTGCAGAGTTAAAGTGAAGGAGCTCCGGAGTGCCTATTGCAAAGCCCGTGAGGGAAACCGCCGATCTGGTGCTGCCCCCACGACCTGCCTTTTTACAAAGAGACGCGATACTTGGGGGTGACTCCACCACCAATCTGAGGACCACGATGAACACTTCAGAGTCGGGGGAGGAGGAGGAAACCGAGAGTGAGGGTATTAGGGTGAGGGGAGACACCCTGGAGTCCCAGGAGGCATGCAGCCAGGACCTCTTCTCAAGCCAGGAGGAAGGCAGCCAGTCACAGCAGCCGGTACTTGGTGAAGGACAAGCAGAAGAGCAGGTTTTTATTTTCAGGATGGAAATGTTTCAGGAGAGGAGGGAGGGTTAGGGCTGCATGCATGCATGCCTAGATGTGGAATAGCCCATTGATGTGGTCTATCACGTCACAGTAATCGGCCTCGGTAATCTCTTCTAAAGTTTCAGTCAGAGCGTGGGCTATGCGCTTCCGCAAGTTTATAGGGAGAGCCACTATGGTCCTTGTTCCAGTCAGGCTAAGGCATCCGCGCCACTGTGCCGCGAGGGGTGGGGGGACCATTGCTGCACACAGGCAAGTTGCATAGGGGCCAGGGAGGAATCTGCATTGCTGTGGAAGACCCTCCCGCTCTTCCCAGGTGACCCGCAGCAGCGAGATATCTTCCAGGATTAACTCCTGTGGAAAATGTTGGGAGAGTGTTCACCGTAGGTGTCCCCTGCAGCAGTTTGCTTTCCCCAATGCACAGAAACCCCTGCACAGCCCTGAAGCAATCAGTCCCCCTTACTCACCATTTCGGGGCTCCTGTGGGTTGTGTGTGCTCTCTTTGGAATGGGAAAAATATGCTAAAGTGAAGACTGTAAACTCCTTCACTGTGTGGGAATAACTGTCTGAGATATAAACAATGCTGCTTCTATTAACTGTAGCCTTTTTTCCTTTCCACAAGCGAGCTTGAGTTCTCAGCTGCCCGTGTTAACAGCAGCTCAAAGACTTCAAAACCTGCGGAAGAAGCCGCAAAAAAGCAAAGACAACCTGCTGCAAACAGTTATGGATCACTATGCCACAGAGAATCAAAAAGTGCAGGACTGGAGGGAAAGGGAAAGCATGATCCCCCAGAGAAACGCAGCAGCCAGGAAGAAAAACACAGAGCAGCTGATAAGCATCCTGGCACACCAAGCGGACTCGATCCAGGTGCTCGTAGCCATGCAGGCAGAGCACTACCGCACCACCACCCCCTCATCCCAAAGCTCTTTCCCTTGTGCCCCAATGTCAGCTCAAAACCCCCTTCCCCAGCATCCAGGTTCTTACCTCCACCAGCTGCCTCCAACACCTTTACGTTCACCAAGCAGCCCTGAGAAGTACGACCCTTACCCTCTGCACTCAACCCCCATCACCATACAGTGTTTTCATCCTGAAGTGCAGCAGTCATTGCACAGCACTCCAGACAGGACATAGTCAAACCTGTGACTACAGTTCCCCACCACACACCCCTGCCCTTTTAGGTTCCCAAAATGTTGTGTGTCTGTCAAAGTTATTTTCTTTTCAATAAATGAATCCTTGGCTTTGAAAACAGTCTTTATTATTGCAGAAAGTCAAAGATACCTTAGCCCAGGAAAGAAACAGGCACTGCAAATCAGCTTAGGAAAAACAGATTCCTATTAACATTGTAACCACTGCACTTCACTCCTGTGCAAGGCACCAAATATTACTGTTGGTTTTCAGCCTCAAATTCCTCCCTCAAGGCATTCCTAATCCTTGAAGCCCTGTGCTGGGCCTCTCTAGTAGCCCTGCTCTCTGGCTGTGCAAATTCAGCCTCCAGGCGTTGAACCTCGGAGGTCCATGCCTGACTGAATGTTTCACCCTTCCCTTCACAAATATTATGGATCTACAGCACACAGATATAACCACAGGGATGCTGCTTTCCACCAAGTCTAGCTTCCCATACAGAGATCTCCAGCGCCCTTTTAAACGGCCAAAAGCACACTCCACAGTCATTCGGCACCAGCTCAGCCTGTAGTTGAACCGTTCCTTGCTCCTGTCAAGCTTCCCTGTATACGGTTACATGAGCCAAGGCATTAACGGGTAAGCGGGGTCTCCAAGGATCACAAAGGGCATTTCAAAGACCCTACTGTGATCTTCTGGTCTGGGAAAAAAGTTTCTGCCTGCAGCTTCCTGAACAGGTCAGTGTTCCGAAAGATGCGTGCATCATGCATCTTTCCAAGCCAGCCTATGTTAATGTCAGTGAAACGCCCACGGTGATCCACAAGCGCCTGGAGAACCATAGAGAAATGCCCCTTCTGATTAACGTACTCAGATGCTAAGTGGGGTGGTGCCAGAATAGGAATATGCGTCCCATCTATCGCCCCTCCACAGTTAGGGAAACCCATTTGTGCAAAGCCATCCACAATGTCCTGCACGTTCCCCAGAGTCACGTTTTTTCTTAGCAGGATGCGATTAATGGCCCTGCAAACTTGCATCAAAATGACTCCAACGGTCGACTTTCCACTCCAAACTGGTTCCCGACCGATCAGTAGCTGTCTGGAGTTGCCAGCTTCCAGACTGCAATAGCCACCTGTTTCTCCACCGTCAGGGCAGCTCTCAGTTGCGTGTCCTTGCGCTGCAGGGTGGGGGCAAGCTCAGCACACAGTCCTATGAAAGTGGCTTTTCTCATTCGAAAGTTCTGCAGCCACTGCTCATCATCCCAGACTTCCATGACGATGTGATCCCACCACTCAGTGCTTGTTTCTCGAGCCCAAAAGTGGCGTTCTACGGTGCTGATCATTTCCGTCAAAGTCACAAGCAATGTCGTGTCGTACGCGTCAGGCGATTCGCAATCATCATTAGACTCCTCATCACTTTGGAGCTTAAGGAATAGCTCAGCTGCCAAACGTGATGTGCTGGTGACACTCGTCAGCAAAGTCCTCAGCAGTTCGGGCTCCATTTCCCACAGAAATCGCCTTGCACAGAACCGTTGGGAGAGTCACAATGGCACCAAACGTGGACAGAAAACAGGGACTGCTGGGATGCAAAGCGATGCATCATGGGGCGTTGGGACAGGAAGCAGAATGACCTGCACCCTTCCGTCCCCTTCCCACAACCTACGGTGGGATAGCTGCCCATAATGCACCCTTCCGTCCCCTTCCCACAACCTAACCTTTGTGGGATAGCTGCCCATAATGCACCACTCCCAACAGCGCTGCAAATGTGGCCACACTGCAGCGCTGGTAGCTGTCAGTGTGGCCACACTGCAGCACTTTCCCTACACAGCTGTACAAAGACAGCTGTAACTCCCAGCACTGCAGCCCTCCAACTGTAGCCAAGGCCTAAGTCATCAGCTTCAACATTTTCCCTCTTTTTATTTCCCTCCCCATGCAACAAGAAGCTTTTTCTACCTCTACTGAAACATCACTTTCTCCCAGGCAGGGGATTTGGGTGGAGGGCACCTTGAGGCCCAGTTCTTGTTACCATTAAGAAGCCAGAGGAGAAATTTAGTGAAGGGTTGCAGCTGTTCCAGTGACTTGAACTGTTGTTACTCAGAAGACTTGAGGGAAAGTGGAGAAGTAAAGCCCTGGCTCTGTTGAAGTAAATGAGCCTTGCCTTTCACTTCTAAAGGTCTGGCTACAATTGCAGCTGTACAGCGCTGTGAGTTAAACCTGTCTTCGTACAGCTGAGTAGGGAAAGCGCTGCAGTCTGTCCACACTGGCAGCTGCCAATGCACTGTCATGGCCACATTTGCAGCGGCACATTATGGGCGGCTATCCCAGTAGTCAAGTGGCTGCAATGTGCTTTTCAAAAGGGGGGGTGGGGTGTAGTGTGACAGGGAGCAGGGGGAGGTGGAGTGGATTTCTGGAGTGCCGACACACTGTCAGCACCCTGCCTTGCAAGTTCCAGCCCCCCTCCCTCCTCCACCCCTCTCTCACTCACTGAAAGCAAATAAGCAGCTGCTCACCTAGCTGACACCGCCCCCCCCGCCTCTCTCTTCAAACAAACATTATCTGTGGGTGTTCCAAAGGGAGCCCCCCTGCCTGCCTCTACTCATTCAAAACAAACAGTAGCTGTGTTTGTTTTTTTGATAAGCAGCTTCCAGAGTTCACAACAAAACAAAGAGAGAAACAAGAGAGGAAGCTTCACTTAAAAGGATTATGGGGAGTTTCCAGAGGTCTATCACTGCGTAACAAGGTTACTCCCCATTTACACTGGAGCACCAGCATCTCAGCCACTCTGCAGCAGCTGTTAATCCTCTCGAGGAGGTGGAGTACCTGCAGTGTTGTAGCCACAGAGATACAGTGATGTACATGCCTTGCCAGTGTGGATGGGGAGTGAGTTACAGCACTATGGGTGGCTTTATTGCGCTGTAACTCTCAAGTGTAGCCAAGGTCTAAGGCTAAAACCCTGTCCCCATTGAATTCCTAGCCCTTCTTTTATTTACCCCAGCTTTCATGCTTACCACACAGAACCTACACTGAAAGTAGGCAATTGGGAGGTGTGATTGAAGATCAAAGCTAGCTCAGGCAACAATAGCAATGAAGCTCCAGCAGCATGGTTAACTACAGGGACTAGGCTCACCTGTCCACCCCCCAGGACCCTGGGTACATATGCAAGCAGCTACCAGCCATGCTTCCATGGTTTCACTGCTAGCATTGCTCAAGCTAGCTCTGATCTAGCTAGTTTAGGTATGTCTGCACATCCTACAATCACACCTCTCAACTGCAGTGTAGGCATAGCCTTCAGCTCACGCAGCCAAGTCTTCAAGAGCGGACAGTGATTTTTTGCTACTTAACCAAACCTTTAAAAGTGTCTCAGGTTACCTGATGAGGGCTTGGCTACACTCACACTTTACAGCGCTGCAACTGGGGTGTGAAAAAACACCCCCCTGAGCGCTGCAAGATACAGCGCTGTAAAGCGTCAGTGTAATCAGGGCAGCAGTGCTGGGAGCGCAGCTCCCAGCGCTGCACGCTACACCCGTAATGGATGTGGTTTACATGCAGCGCTGGGAGAGCTCTCTCCCAGCGCTGCCGCTCCGACTACACTCACACTTCAAAGCGCTGCCACGGCAGCGCTTTGAAATTCCAAATGTAGCCATACCCTGAAGTGCTGAAAACCCACGGCTCCAACAGAAGCCCATGAGATTTGCAGATCAGGCCAAAAGCATCTCAGGGAGAGCTGACCGAAAACTAGAGTTTCCATTGCAGGGGAAGTTCCAATATTTGTTTTTGGCCCAAACTGGGAGGAAAAGTCGGGATATTAGAAATTTTGCATGAAATGGAAAGTTTAAAAACAATTAGAAATGTGGAAGTACTTCAGCTTGAAAAACAATTGACATGTCATTAATATTGACTTGATCCACAAACAGTCCACCTGAGCTACCACATGTCTCATGGGAGGTTTAGTTTGGGTGCCTCATGCCTCCATTCTTCTCTATGGCTCAGGCTAGCTGGATGGACTACATGTCTCATGATACACCATGGTCACATGTCTTCTATGATGCACCACAACAATCTGTGCCTGTTCCTTTATTGGTCTTGTGAGGATAATAATGCAGAGTTCCTTTTGAGGAGTAATTAGTACATGTTTGCAGAGTGATGTGTAAGCATTATCACTTCAACTTTTCCTCTTAAGGACTTGAGCCTCCAGGTGTTTCATACACAGAAGTACACATGTGGGGGTCTGATTTTGATCTCACTTATGCTTGTTTCACATTGTAATGCCACTACATTCAGTGGAGTCACTCCCAAATTACATGAGTGTAAATGAGAGAAAGGTCAGACCTGGAGTTTGAATTTCTTCCCTGCTGTCACAATGCAGTTACTCCAGATATACCCCTTTATCATTTGAGATGTGCCTGACCCAATCGGTGGACATCTCACTGCTCTGCCAGGTCTCATCAGCTACTTCAAGGGGGGGGGGGGGGGAGACCCTCAACTCAGCAACAGCAAAAGGAGAGCTGATTTTTGACTGACTTGGCTTGCAAATTGAATCATTTGTCACTGTTACATTTGCATGCATCTTATTACAGATCTGTGATCTTGGACATCTTTCAGTCATCCTCATACACACAAGCCTCCCTGGTTCTCCTTTAATGGAGCTGCAGCAAGCCTTTATTCTCCAAATCCCCAGCAGCTGCCATAGTGGCTCCATTCCAACAAATAGAAACCTTATCTTCTGATGGGTGCATGCAGCACATTCTCTGTGACATTTAGATCTCCCTTTGTAGCAGACTCAGATATTTCTGCTGTTAAAAGCAGCCTGCACAGCTGGGCAATTTCATTACTGCAAATGTTATTACAGCAAGAGTGTGTTTAAGACAATGACATTGACAAAAAGATATGTCTTAGCAACACGCTCAGCCTTAGTGAGGGCCTGGGTTCATCACAGCATAAATGGGAACCTACAGGCATCAGAGCCCTTCATGCAACAGTTCTTTCCTTCAAAGAAAATAAGTACAAGGTGGCCTGGGGCCCTAAAGCCCCAGTGCTGAGATTGTCAAAGGTGATTATGGGAGCTAGGCACCCAACTCCCAGTGAATTTAGATTTGGGCTTGTATGAGGTTGGGTGATTGCATAGGAGTGAGAAGGGAGCCTTGCCTCACTCAACACCACAACAGTCCCAGCCCTAGGCCCTTAAAGAAAAGGTAAGACTCTTCCTCTCTTCCCACATCTGAACCTGAGATCCCCAGGATCTTTGCTCAGAAGATACTTCTTGGAATGGGGTCTCCTGGACTCTTCTCAGCCACTTCCTTTTCTTTCAAGGGCCAGTACTGAGCTCCTCAATCATTTTGGCAGCTTTGAAAATCCCAGGTACTTTAGGCTAGATATTATGGTAGGAAATAGAACAAGAAATGTATAGTGATTTGTATATCTAACAGCATCCCATTGGGCTAGGGGCTGTATGTGTATATAAAATGAAAGGAGACTTACAGGACATATAAATTCCACCAGCATGGAAGAGGTTAAGGAGCTGCTTTGGTTTGGAATAGCCCTGCCTTGTCACAAGTCACACCAGGTCTGGAAGAGTTTAAGAGGAGGAAGCAGTAGTAGGCAGCCCTGGAGAGGGAGTAGGTTGTTGAATGTCCCAGCTTGAAGCCTGGTAGCTAGCAGAGCCTTTGCCCTCATAGAAAGGGAACACAGGTTCCCTATGCTAAAGAAGGGGAAAAGAATATTTATACCTTGTTCTTGGAGGTCCAGCAGACTCCAGGGCCGCCCAGAGGATTCAGGGGGCCTGGGGCACAGCAATTTTGGGGGCCTTTTTTCATTAAAAAAAAGTTGCAATACTATAGATTACTATATTCTTATTGGGGCCCCTGTGGGGCCCCGGGCAAATTGTCCCACTTGTGCTCCCTCCTCCGCCTGGGCAGCCTTGGGAAAAATAAACATTTAAAAACCTTCCACATCTAGGCACAAAGCCAGTTTTGAAAGAACTTCTTTTCAAGTCACCTTTACAAGGTATCACTGGTTCTCAGCATCAGCTAGTGCTAAAAGGCACTAAAGCTCATTAAAAGGGTTGGACAAATATTTTCCGTCAACTTTTTTTGGATTGAAAACTAGGGTTTTTTAAAAAGCAGAAAAGAAAATCACAGACAATGTCAGCTTTCCTTCAAAATTTGTTGTGTTTTTTTTTTTAATTGAAAAGCTGAAATTAGTCTGCCAAAACCTGAATATGGTTTGGTGTTTCAGAAGTGTGCGGCTGCTCCTGGACGTCATGTGCTTAGGTGCCAGGGGATGGGGGAAGGCGGGGGAGCTTCTGACATTCTTGTGGGGCCTCCGGCAAATTGCCCCACTTGACACCCCCCCCAGGCGGCCCTAGCAGACTCTGGATGGACTGGGGCCCTTCTGAAGAGTCCAACTATCATGACTAGAACTTCCCATGGGCAGAGTTCCCCAACTTTGCCTTTAGTCTTGTTTGCTGACCTTGAATTTGTTTTCCCACTTGGAAAAGGAGAAGAAGTCAGGAGGCCTTGGCCAGAAGGCTGAGCACCTGTCATTGAATACTCTTGCTGGAAGATCTGACCTTGTGAGCGTGCACTTGCTAGGTAGCATCCAAGGGGGTGTGTGCTCTGATGGACAGATCCCTGACAAACCCTGCCCTGAAAAGCATTCAATCAATCAATTTATATATAGGGACAGAGGAGGATATGTGCTTTACCTGCATACCTGCACACACAGGCATGACAGACACACCAAGGCCATGCGTATTACACATACACTTCACACTCATACATGGGCTGTGCACCACACAAGTGCATGGCCAAAGCTCACACACCCATACATGACACTTGCATGCTGTCAGGGCCGGCTCTAGCCATTTCGCCACCCCAAGCATGGCGGCATGCCGTGGGGATCTCCCGCAGATGTGGCTGCAGAGGGTCTGCTGGTCCCGCGGCTCCGGTGGACCTCTCGCAGGCATCCCTGCGGAGGGTCTGCCGGAGCTGCCTGCCACCCTCCCGGCAACCAGCAGAGCGCCCCCCGCGGCATACCGCCCCAAGCACGTGCTTGGCGTGCTGGGGCCTGCAGCCAGCCCTGCATGCTGTACATGTGATCCATGCACCACACATCTGTGACTTGCTCACACCTCACAAACCATGATGTGCACCATGCACAAGTAGCATACACAGAGCACACCTCACATGGGACATACACCCACATTTACATAGAAGAATATTTAGAGGGCAAACCTGTCTATTTTCAAAGTCTTCCTGGAAAGGCAGAGGGGTCCTGGAACATTTTCAACCCAAAATCATACACAGGGAACACACTATTTTTCATACTAGCAGGATGTAATCCTGTGCATACTAATGTCATTCTAGGAGCAAACACACACAGTCTCTCTTACAAAGGGCTTCATGATCCCCTGAGCCTCTGGGTTCCCTAGAAAGTTCACTTAGTTATTGCTCAGAGATGATGTCTTCTATTTAGCAGTGACTCATACCACTGGGGAACTCAGCAAAGCCAGCCCTAACATGGCATCCTGCTTCTACACCTCTCCATCAGCATAGCCAGGGAAAGGGAGTCTCCTCATACAAGTCTCTAGTCCATTCCGTTGCAGGAAAAAACAGGGCCATGCCATCAGACAGCACCTCTTTGTCATTTCAGATTTGTTTGTCTGTGCTAGTGTCCCACCCAGAAGACCCCTCTGTAAACACACATCCTTACCTCTAGGTCACCTCTTCACATCTGGACATGGCATTACAGGGTCCTTTGCCTCACCCACAATGGTGGCCACAGCAATCACACCTAGCTAATCCCTTTCCCAGACTTCCTCACGAGGGCTTCAGCCCTCCAGCCAAGTCACACAATAGCTCAGTCTCCTTCCAATATTCACTTCTAAACAGCAGGTCCGTCACTCTCCTGAGCTCAGCTTCACATACAGCAGGGCTTTTGCCCCTCCCAGGCTTGACTTCAATTCCCTCTAGGCTCTAATTCAGGCCTCACCCACAAGAGCCTATCATGCTCCCAACAAGGGCTCTTCCAGGAGCTATTCCCCCAGTATTCCTGTCACTGTTGAGGGCCAGGCTGTGTTTAAGCTGTGTGCTGCCTGTTTCAGCCCCACAGCTGGGGGTGGTCAGTCCTTCTAATTAAATCCAATTACATCCAGCTGGGATCACTGATTAGCCCTTATGTTGCCAGATCATCAGGGAGGCTGAAGATCAGCGGCTAAATCATGGGCCAGACTGAGCCCAGCTTGCCTCAAAGTGCCAGTCAGCCTGACATCTTGCCACTCATGTTCTCTGCCACACCATTGCAGAGGAAAACACAAAATGGGTGGAGAGACATTTTGTCACATTAGAAAGTGTTTCCCCATCCTACCTTTTCCAGCTCCAATGATGCCATGAGGTGATCATGAAGAGATGGATATGAGTATGCAGAGAGTGTTCATCTCGCTCTGGCCTGCTGGCTAGCAGACTGCTGCTAAAAGAGAAACACACACATAAATTCAAATCCTTGGAACAGGGGTCGGCAACCTCTGGCACACAGCTTGCCAAGGTAAGCACCCTGGCAGGACAGGCCAGTTTGTGTACCTGCCGCGTTGGCAGGTTCGGCGGATCATGGCTTCCACTGGACGCGGTTCGCCATCTCAGGCCAATGGGGGTGGCGGAAAGCCGTGACCAGCACATCCCTCAGCCCGTGTGTGTCCCCCCACACACACACATTGACCTGGGACAGCGAACCACGACCAGTGGCAGTCATGGTCTGTCAAACCTGCCGATGTGGCAGGTGAACAAACTGGCCCGGCCCAGCAGGGTGCTTACCCTGGTGAGCCGCATGCCAGAGGTTGCCGACCCCTGCCTTAGAACACAATACTTAGCACAATGGGGTCCTGCTCCACAACTAGGGCTCCTCTGATAATAGTAATAAATATATAAACCTTTTCCTTCCTCCAGCACTTTCCAGCTCAGGCTCACTGTGTGCTTTGCAAACATTCCTTCATGAAGTAAGGCAGGTCAGGAGAGGAAGAATGGTTGACTGGTTAGGGTGTTAGCCTAGGGCTTAGGAGAATGGGGAGGCATAGCCCTGCTTGGCTACAGATTTCCAGTGTGATCTTGGGCCAATCACTTAGCCTTTCTGTACAGTAAGGATAACTTCACTTCCCTACCCGACAGAGGTGTTGTGAGGATAAAAATGTTAAGGGTTGTGACGTGCTGAGCTGCTGTGGTGACGGAAGCTTTATCTGTATGCTGTGTTCTCTTCTTCATTTGACAAATGGGAAATGAACGTGATTTGCCAGGTCATAATTCTGATTTGTATTAAAAGACATTATTTGTATTACAAGAGACCCCGTCCAAGACTGGGTCCCCATTGTGCTGAAGAAGTGATAATTCCCCACCCCAAAGAGCTTACGTCTCAATAGACAAGAGAGATAAAAGCTGTCTTATCATCCCTATTTCACATATGGGGAACTGAGGCAGAGAGAGGCAAAGTGACTTGTTACAGGTCACATAGTGAATCCATGGCAGAGCTCAGAAATATAACCCAGATCTCCCAGCTGCCTCTCCCTACTAAGCTGCTCTTCTTTTCCATCAAATGAACTGGAAGCTCCTGGTTTGACTGCTTATGCTTAGTCACATATACACTTGTCCCCTCTCAGGCCTCTGCACTCCTTCTGCCCGATGACGCCTCCTGCATCTACTTATGCATTTGCCTCTCTGCTCTGGGAATTCTGAAACCAGCTAAAAAGTGATAGAATGCTACATCCCTCTGGGTCCCCATCATTACACCCCAGAGGCACTGCAAACAACGCTCAAGCTTCAGAGTATGTCACTTGCCCCCCAGATAACCCTCTGTCACCTTCCTATACTATAAGGTCCCAATGGATCAACAGAGGTAGGCAGCTGCACTGGTGCTGCTGGCTCACTTGCAGGGTCTGATTTGCTGCTAAGATGTATCTGATGCTTACAAGAGTCTTTGTGAGGGAATCCATAGGCTCAAGGGTCTGCAAACAGGGTATTAAGCTGTTGCTCAATGCACCTGCTCTGCTCAATGGCAGACAAGTACAGCATCCATCAGTCATTTCTCTTCCATTTACACACACGCACGCACACACACACACACACACACACAGGCCCAGGGAAAACAAAGTTTTGTTGACCTAAATCTGCAAAATAGTGACAATAAAATGTACCTTATGAGTGACATCCCCGCTCTTTAAGTAACTAGGGGGACCTGCTTGTTTGAGCACTGGCCTCATTCATCAGAATCTTTTGCCTGAATAAACATTGTCCACTGTTACTAACCAATTTGATGTGAAAAGGGGGAGGCTCAAATGCAACGTTCCTCCCCCTCCGTGTCCTATAGAGAAGCTGGATGAGAAAGATGGGAACAGACCTCATGGCCCTGAGCAGAGAAGTCCAGACCTAGGTCCAAACTCACACAGAGTTTGGGCAGTGGTCACCTCTCACTTGTTATGAATGCAGTAGATAAATTCATGTGGCAGACTATTCACTGGACTTACCCAGCTGTGGCATTGCCTGACTCCTTGGGACTATGTACAGCGAGACTGCTTCCCACATCTGCCTTTGCTCAGGGAGCGGTGCTGCCCAGATGGTAGGGAATTGCCATGGGACAGGTGGCTGCCATGATGCCTTTAACTGTCACATGCTGATAGCAGGTGCATCAGGGTTCCGACAACTATCCGTCACGGGGCCATCCTGCTCACTCCCTCAGATACCTGCTAGGCAGGGGTCCCATCCTATAAAGCCTCTTGTATTTTCTATCTGCCCTTCTGGTGCACCCTGTAAGAGAGACCCAGTTGAAAGCTTCTATCAGTGTCCTGCATTCGTGCTGCTTTCCTACCCCATACCATCCTCCCTTCCCAAGCCCTCTGAGCTCCCTCCTTTTGTGTGCCTGCTTCTCAGTTAAGCCACCCATCTGCGGTCACAAGAGTGTGATGCCTGCAAGCAGCATGGAAACTTTTTTAAAACACCATAATAGAGGCTTAAATTAAATGTATAACAACAACAAAAACCAGCAAAAGGATCAAAAAATGTCACCATGGCTAAACAACAGACTAAAAGAGGTGGCTGGAAGTAAAAAAGCATCCTTTAAAAATAGTAAGTCAAATCCTACTGAGGAAAATAGAAAGGATCATAAGTTCTGTCATAGTGAGGTGGCAAAATTTGCAGATGATACAAAATTACTCAAGATAGTTAAGTCCAAAGCAGACTGCAAAAAGTTACAAAGGGATCTCACAAAACTTGGTGACTGGGCAACAGCATGGGAGATGAAATTCACTATTGATAAATGTAAAGTAATGCACCTTGGAAAACATAATCCCAACTATACATACAAAATGATGGGGTCTAAATTAGCTGTTAACACTCAAGAAAGATCTTGGCATCATTGTGAGTAGTTTTCTGAAAACAACTGCTCAATGCGCCGTGGCAGTCAAAAAGTGAACAGAATGTTAGGAATCATTAGGAAAGGGATAAATAATAAGACAGTTAATATCATAATGCTATGATATTCAGCTATTGAACACCCACACATTGAATACTGCATGTAGTTCTGGTCAGCCCATCTTAAATAAGATATATTAGAACTGGAAAAGGTACAGAAAAGGGCAACAAAAACGATTAGGGATATGGAAGAATTTCCACATAAGGAGAGATTTAAAAGACGGAGACTGTTCAGTTTAGAAAAGAGATGACTAACAGGGATATGATAGAGGTCTATAAAATCATGAATGACATGGAGAAATTGAATAAGGAAATGTTATTTACCCCTTCAAATAACACAAGAATCAGGAGCCACCCAATGAAATTAATAGACAGCAGGTTTAAAACACACAGAAGGAAGTACTTCTTCACCCAACGCAGAGTCAACCCGAGGAACTCATTGCCAGGGGATGTTGTGAAGACCAAAAATATAACTGGGTTCAAAAAGAATTAACTAAGTTCATGGAGGATACGTCCATCAATGGAATTTAGCCAAAAAAGTCAGGCACGCAGCCCCATGCTCAGGGTGTCCCTAAGCCTCCGATTGCTAAAAGCTAGGACTGGATGACAGGGGATGGATCACTCAAAAATTTCCCTATTCTGTTCATTCTTCCTGAAGCATCTGACACTGGCCACTGTTGGAAGAGAGGATACTGGGCTAGATGGATCATTGATCTGACCCATTGTGGCCATTCTTTTTCTTATGTTCTTATGCAATGGCTTTAACCTTAGCCATTTATACCCTCTCTAATACAACCTTTTTTTCTGCCAGCCTCCTTCTGTGATCCATCTATTGGATGGCAGATGTTCAATGAAACATGTAAATCCTCTCTTGTTTATGAGCGAAGATAATAAACTCTAGCTACTGCGCTTTCCAGGTGGCCGTTGGATGCGCTGTGTTTAGTGCATAAATACCCGGTGATTGATCTCTGATCTTTAAAACAGGGCTGTGAGGACCACAGCAAATCTGCATGCATCTGGAGTCTGAAGCTGGGAAGCGTCAGCTCTAAAACTCCTCAGACACTGCAATTTATTCCCTTGTGTTCCGTTTTCTGTGTTTTACTGCAGTCAAGACAATGCACATGATGTGATTTATGTATAACCAGAGCAGCCCCCAGTGGCCGCATCCATGAACTCCTTCATGGAGGTGCCTGTTGCTTTGTCTCTCTTGCAAGCTCTGTGAGGCTCTGTCTCCCTAGCCCTGGCATTGAGCCCAGCACAGAGAGGGTGTTCTGGGGGCGGCTTGCACCTTGCCTATTGGGGGAATGCTGGGGGCTAATTTGCCCTCCAGAGCAGATTAAAGCAGCTCTTGTGCCCTGATTGCAATAGTCCTTCTGCGCGTGGGGGTACCTGCAAATAGCTAAGGACTGCCACCCCTTTTAAATCCTGCAAACCACCCCCAGCATGCTGCTGGCATGTGCTCTGCACCAGGGGCTCTTGTCAGGAAGAAGAGTATAGAGTCATTATGCCAGATCCCTCCCCAGTGATATTCTCCATGGAGCATCATACGGCTACTTTGCTACCCCTTTTGGCTGCTGTTTCTCATGCAAAGGGACCACAGGCAGTGATGAATTCTTCCCTCTCTCTCTTTTACATTGTCCAGAATGACTCATGCTATCCTATGAGTCCACGTTGGATTCTTGACACAGCATTGATCAGGCCAGGGTTCCTCTCCCAGTTCTCCTCTCTGGGAGAGCATAGGACTAGAGGTGTCATATACCGACTCATCCCTGGCACAGCTCGTGTCGACGTTGATGGAATTAAATCAGCCAAGAATTAATTTAGTCTGTTTGTGGCTGAACGTTGTCTCAGCAAGGCTGCAGACTGGTAGGTGAGATTGACTTTTGTGGCACCTGGATTCTGTGGGATCCGTACACCTGCCATCTCCTCACCTTGTATCAAGATGGGGCGGGGGGGGGTTAAGTTGCGGAAGTAACTCCTATTTCAAGAGGCATGCAAAGGTGGCTGGTAAGGGCCAGATCCTCAGTTGGGGTAAATCAACCGCCCGGTCTTGCATGCAGGAGTCACCACAACACCCAAAGAGTGTCCATGTTTCCACTGAGACTGCAGACATATTTTGAGCTGCCTCTTATCTTTGAAAGAGACACACTTCATAAGAAATGCACTGAGCCACTCAGCAAGTAAAAACCCCAGCTGGGAAGGAGGAAGCAAATCACTTTCTGCTCCAGGACCAATGTTTAGGGAGAAGTAGGCGGGGGGTAGATTATGCCCATAGTTCCATTTTTCATATCTGAGAAACTTCCCTTAACTTAATCAGGAGTTGGCTTGTTGACATTTTTACTCTATGTGGCTGCCCAGGCATTTCAAAGTGCCTGAAATTTCATTATGTGAAAGGCAGTCATTGGCTCTGCTACAGAGTTTGGCTACTTTTCAAAGCATCTCCATAATTATTATTGGAGTAGAAACATACAGAATGAAAATCCTCCCCGTTAAATGACCAGTAAGTGCCCTACAGGCAGCACTAAGCCAAAACATTTATCCACCTAATTTTATTTCTCAGAGATTTTTTTTATTCAGATTTACACATGACTGATCGGCATTAGAAGCATTTCTTTTTCAATGTGAATTGTGTGAACGGTCCTTGACTGGTGGCCCAGGGAAGTAAAGGCCTCTGTTTATCCATATTAAAGGTATTGCACAGGGCAGTGGAAGTGTGGTCTTCCCCTTAAACTGCCTGGCCAATGTTCCTTGCCATGACACTTCCAGGAATAAGTGGGGAGTTCAGTCTCTATCATGTTATGCAGAGTCACAATCCTTATTCTTGAGGGGGCATTTTTTCAACAAAACAACTACAGACAAACATGCATGCTTCCACAAAGCTTGAGTTCCAGTCTTGTCTTCCTTCTTTTCCAGGAATCATATTTTCTCTGGAGGGTCATGCAGCATGTAGAGATTGGATTAAATATCGCAAGTAAATATATTACCGTCTCCAGGTCCATAATATTATTCGCTTCTCTGCTGAGACTACCAGCAAGGGGTGCAGATGTATTATGGACTCCTGTCCACTAGGTACACCCTTCTATGTAATTATACAATCCCAATCACCATAGTATCTAAGAGCCTTCCAAATATCAACAAATCCATCTTCCAGTATGCAGTAATACTATCCACATTATACAGATGGTAGATTGAGGCACAGAGACTAAGGGCCGGATATTTAAAGGTATCTAGGTGCCTAACTCCTGTTGATTTCAACTGATTTCAGTGTGAGTGAGGCACCTAAAGATCTTTAAAATTTGGTCCTACATGACTTGCCCAAGGTCACACAGGGAGCCAGTGGCAGAGCCAGGGACCAACCATAGCTCTCCAGTCTGCTGCCATAGCCACAAAATTATGTATCCCCTTCCATCAGTTCATAAGTCACCAAACAACATCTAGATGGCATAAGCTTTTGATTACTGCTGCCCCAGACCAGTGACTTACATGCGAAGACCCCTATAGCCCATCAGCCATCCCTGCAGTCATGGATCATTGTTGCAGGACCATAGGCATGCAGGATACTTTACCACCATGCCAGGTCCTTGCTGCAAAAATCTGTCTCCTATTTAAGTGATGATAACAAGCAGTGAGGACAAAAGAGAGAGGGAGAACAATGGCTATAGTGCAGTGTTCGCAACCCATGGATTTCAGGCCACTTGCAGCACAATCAGCACAGCATAGCTGTGGCCCATGTGACATCCTCAGGGCCATGCAAGTAGTATGTGTATTGTGTGAATGCAGCCCACATAACATACAGAGAGCTACATATGTGTGGAGCTTCAGTGGGGGCCAAAGGGAAGGATCAGCAACTCATCTCTTTCTTTCTGTTGCCTGGAGCTGCTAGCAGCTGGCTGGTTTCCTTATAGGCAGAGGGCCTGGATACCCCATCCCAAGAGGCAGTGAGGCTGCTCTTGGAGGGGCAGAATGGCTTCTGAGGCCTCTAGTTCAGGGGTTGGCAACCTATGGCACGCGTGCCAAAGATGGCACACGAGCCAATTTTTAATGGCACGCGGCTGCCTGCTGGGACTCCGTGTGTCATTAAAAATCCTGCCAACACGGCAAGCCACGGGGTCCGCAGTCCCGCGGCGGAGTGCTGGCTTAGAGCAGCAAGCCTCCAGCCCCTCCCCTGCCTTCCCCCAGAGCCCTGCCACTGCCCGCGCAGAGCTCTGGGGGGTTGGGGCTGCACGCTCCCACGGGGCAGTGTTTGGATCCATGGGAAGGGAAAGATGCTCCCCTCTCACCCGGAGCCCTGCTGCCGCACGCACAGCGCTCTGAGGGGCGGGGAGGAGCCGGGCTGCGTGCAGGGGGGTGGCAGCTGCGGCAGGGCTCCGGATCAGCGAGAAGCCTCATGGTAAGGGGGCCGGCTCCAGGGCTGGGTGGGGGCAGTCAAGGGACAGGGAGCAGGATGGGGGGGTGGTACACTGGTGGGTGGTTAGGGGTGGGGGTCTCTGGAGGGGGCAGTCGGGGAGCAAGGGGGTTGGATGGGGCATATGAGTCCCGGGGTTTGTTTGGAGGGTGGAGAGAGGTCAGGGCAGTTAGGGGACAGGGATCAAAGAGGGTCCTGGGAGAGCAGTTAGGGTGGGGGGGGATCTCTAGAGGGGGTGGTCAGGGGACAAGGAGATGGGGGGGTTGGATAAGTCAGGAGTTCTGGGGGGGCTGTCAGGAGGTAGGGGTGTGGAGAGGGGTTGGGGCAGGCAGGGAGCGGGTGGGGGGGTTCTATGGATCCAGAGTTCTGGGGATCCTGTCAGGGGGTGGGGAGCGATTAGATAGGCATGGGAGTCCACGGGGTCTGCCTGGGTGTGGGGGTGTGCATAAGGGTTGGGGCAGTCAGGGGACCGGTAGGGGGTAGGGTCCTGGGGGGGCAATCAGGAGATAAGGGGCAGGGAGGCTTAGATAGGGGGTGGGGTCCCAGGAGGGGGTAGTTGGGACAAGGAGCGTGTAATACCAATTATATTAGACCAGTAAAAACCAGCAGGATCTTATTAAAGGGGACAAGACAAAGATGCCACATTTATTATGATAATTTGATTTATGACTAATAACTAATATCTTAATTCTTATACACACACACACACATTATACCTAACACCTATACACACACACACACATACACATATTCACACACACACACCCACATCCATCAGGTGTTCTGCAGCTGCTGCATAGTTACCAGTCCTGAAGATAGCTTAAGTTCATGGCTTGATTTTGCAGCTTGGGTTCGTAGCTTGTGGCAGCTAACTGGCCAGGAAAGCCGGGCACAAGGCCGAGCTGGATCTCTGTTGGGCAGGCACCGATGTTCTTCCATGTTGGCAGCAGAATGTCACCCAGAGTCTCTCATCTCACCTTTCTTTTTTATAGGCTTTTAGTTTGGATTCAAAGTCTATAGGTCTTGCTGTGTCACGCTGCCTCTGGGTTTAGATTGATCACCCATCAATTGCAGGCGTGACTTTCAGCCTTGAACCTGGCTTTGATCTTCCTTCTGTTGTTCTGTTGTCCTTTTCTTTTTAGGGTGGATGTTTCTTACTTTGTTTAGGGCTGTTGTCTAGGTCTTCAGCAGTTGGTATTTGAACTTTATCTCATCAGGACAGGCTGGGGCTGGAGGTTGATTCCATCATTCATACATACCTCATTCACACATCTAAACTAAACTAATAAGACTACAGCAGGGTTTGCAAAAATGAAGGTTGGAGGAAGCTTTTACAAAATGGAGTGAGTGTTTTAAAATGGGGTTTGAATTACAATATGGAACAGAAGTTGATGTTACAGAAGTTACAGTGTAGGCAAGTGTAGTGAATGGTGAACAGAAGTTACGTTAATAAAGTGAACAATTAAAAACAATTTCATTTATCAGTTCTACAAGCGGGGGGGGGGGGGTGGGGGTTCTGGAGGGTGCAGTCACTCTGCCCTGAGCCCCCCCGACACACATCCAGGCCTCTGCCCTAAGCCCTGCACCCCCATACACCCCCAGGCCCCTGCCCTGAGCCCTGTACCACCCAGCCCTCTGTTGACTCCTTGACCCCCCTATGACCCCGGCCCTGACTGGCACCCCCACACATAGCCAGCCCCCCTACCCTGACACCTGCACCCACCTCACATGCCCCCAGCCCTCTGCCCTGACTCTTGCACCCCGCACATCCCCAGCCCCGCCCACATCCCATGCACCCTGCATATCCCCATCCCCACCCTGAGCACCAAACGGGAGCCCCTGCACCCTCACTCACATTCCCACCTGCACCCCTCATACCACATGGAAGCTGCCCAGGTAAGTGCCCCCACACTCAAACCTCCTGTCTCAACCCTAAGCTCCCTCCTTTCTTTTAGCTCCTGGCCAGACCCTTCACCCCCAGCCCTGTGCTCGGTCCACTCCAACTCTCAGCTCAGTGCAGAGAGAGGAAGAGAATGGGCCAGAACCAGGGAAAAGGTAGATACCCACTGTATGTGGGCAGGGCTGGGACCCCAGAGCAGCACTGGGCTGAGTGGGTCCGGCAGCCGGGATCCCGACTGGCAGGAACCGGAGGATGGAACCCCTGAGCGACAGTGGGCTGAGCCCGCTGCCGGTCTGGGGTTCTGGCTGCCAGACCCTTCCCAGGTGGGGTCCCGGCCACAGGTCCCACTCAGCCCACTGCCGGCCTAGGTGAACAGAACCCCAGACCGGCAGCGGGCTGAGTGGGTCGGTGGCGTAAGATCAACATTTTAATTTAATTTTAAACGAAGCTTCTTAAACATTTTGAAAACTTTGTTTATTTTACAATACAACACTAGTTTAGTTATATAATATATAGACTTGTAGAGAGAGACCTTCTAAAAAACATTAAAATGTATGACCGGCACGCGAAACCTTAAATTAGAGTGAATAAATGAAGACTCGGCACACCACTTCTGAAAGGTTGCCGATCCCTCCTCTAGCGGATGGCGGTGGCAGGCTATACCTTTCTTCCCCATCTCTGGAACTGGGGATGCAGCAACACAGTCATTAAAGGTATTATACACGTTCTCTCTCCCAGCAGTCAGCACCGTGTGTGTAACCAGCTAGTTAGCACAGGATCCTGTCAAACCCTCCTCAGCACGCTGCTGTAGCTGCCATTTCAGAGGAACCCTGGGGATAATTATACAGTAGATTGATTTGGCAAAGCCAGGAAACAAACATTAGCAAGAGATGTGGCTGAATCCTCTCTGAAAGAATTTGGTAAGTCCCAACCACCAAAAAGGGTCTGGTGGTTTTCCCCAAGAACCCACAGCTCCCTGGGAGCATCTTGGATCCAAACTCTTGCCCTTGTGCATGTGGTCTCCCATAGAAATCAGTGGAACTACATGAGGGTATCCAAGGTATCTTTCCAGACATGCAGCCAAGCTTCCTCCCACCTTGCAGCCTTCTGTCCTCACTGTGGTCACTGTGTTTTAAAATGAGATGTTAAAACAGCACTGGCACCCCTGTCAGGGAACCCTGACTTTGCACCAGAAATGCCAAGCCTCATCTTGGACCTTTTTTACTATCAAACTTGAGCTCCTGACCACACAACTGGAAAGTGGGTCTGGTTCCCCGCTGTGTTTCTCTAGTTTTATGCTAGTGTATCAGACCTTCCTGTGAAAGGCAAAGACCAACTTCCTGGGGTGCCATTGAAAGATGGGTAGGGAAAGAAAAAAAATAAAAGATGGAGATGGTGGCCCAAGCTGCCTTCATTCATGTTCATTCAGCGACTTTTGGCTTCACTTGCCCTTGAGTACCAACAGCCTCTGCTTACCTTCCCATAGCCCTCCCATGATGGGTATCAGCCCAATACCTCCTGCTGTCACCCAGGAAGAGCGGGGTGGGCTGTATCAGCCGGCTAGGGGGAAGACTTTCAGGAGAGCCCAGCATACTGGGTACACTTTGGGTGTTGAGCTCTATTGGAAATCTGCACACAAGGGTACAATAGGAGCTGCTGGGTGAAGAGCTCGTTGGGAAATCTGGCCCCACGTGCAGATGAGTCCCTCACACTGTGACCACATTCAGCATGTACCTTGCATGCTACTACAGCGAAGACACACCAGGTCTCTGTGAGCTATCAGCAGCTGCTCTCTTAGATGAACTGAAAGGATGATGCACCAGCTGGGATGAGATGGTTGGAGCTGTGCTGACTTCTTTCTTTGGGCAATCATTTCTCAGGCACCATTCCTAAAAGCTCATGCTTCAGGGTTTAAACTGGCCACCTGCAGGGGTCAGGAAGGGATTTGTTACCCCCTTGTGTATTCTGGAGGGCTTTTTTTTTAATCTCCTTGCTCTGAAGCAGCAGGGATAACCACAGCTAGAGATGGGACATAGGACATGGAGGGACAGGGCTCTGAGGAGGCACTGAGCATTCTCTCAGGTGTTTGGCTGGCTGGTTCTTGCTCACAAGCTCAGGGTCTAACTGATTGCCATAGGTGATGTTGGGAAGGAATTTTTCCCCACATCAAGTTGGGAGTGACTTAGTGGGGTTTTGCCTTCCTCTGCAGCCTGGGGGAGCCAGGGTTCATAGAATAATAGGGTTGGAAGGGACCTCAGGAGGACATCTAGTCCAACCCCCTGCTCAAAACAGGACCAATCCCCAACTAAATCATCCTAGCCAGGGCTTTGTCAAGCCTGACCTTAAAAACCTCTAAGGAAGGAGATTCCACCACCTTCCTAGGTAACCCATTTCGGTGCTTCACCACCCTCCCAGTGAAAAAGTTTTTCCTAATATCCAACCTAAACCTCCCACACTACAACTTGAGACCATTACTCCTTGTACTGTCATCTGCTACCACTGAGAACAGTCTAGATCCATCCTCTTTGGAACCCCGTTTCAGGTAGTTGAAAGCAGCTATCAAATCCCCCCACCCCTTTCTTCTCTTCTATGGACTAACCTATCCCAGTTCCCTCAGCCTCTCCTCATAAGTCATGTGCTCCAGCCCCCTAATCATTTTTGTTGCCCTACGCTGGACTCTCCAATTTTTCCACATCCTTTTTGTAGTGTGAGGCCCAAAACTGGACACAGTACTCCAGATGAGGCCTCACCAGTGTTGAATAGAGGGGAATGATCACGTCCCTCGACCTGCAGGCAATGCCCCTACTTATACAGCCCAATATGCTGTTAGCCTTCTTGGCAACAAGGGCACACTGTTAACTCATATCCAGCTTCTCATCTATAGACTAGGTCCTTTTCTGCAGAACTGCTTCCTAGCCATTCGGTCCCTAGTCTGTAGCAGTGCATGGGATTCTTCCATCCTAAGTGCAGGACTATGAAATTGTCCTTGTTGAACCTCATCAGATTTCTTTTGGCTCAATCCTCCAATTTGTCTAGGTCCCTCTGTATCCTATCCCTACTCTCCAGCGTATCTAACACTTCTCCCAGTTTAGAGTCATCTGCAAACTTACTGAGAGTCCATGCCATCCTCCAGGTCATTAATGAAGATATTGGACAAAACTAGCCACAGGACCGACCCTTGGAGCACTCCACTTGATACCGGCTGCCAACTAGACATGGAGCCATTGATCACTACCTGTTGAGCCCAACGATCTAGCCAGCTTTCCATCCACCTTATAGTCCATTCGTCCAGCCCATACTTCTTTAACTTGCTGGCAAGAATACTGTGAGAGATCATATCAAAAACTTTGCTAAAGTCAAGGAATAACACATCCACTGCTTTCCCCTCATCCACAGACCCAGTTATCTCCTCATAGAAGGCAATTAGGTTAGTCAGGCATGACTTGCCCTTGGTGAATCCATGCTGATTTATCTGAGTATATCTCAGGCCATGTCTACATCTAAAATTTTGCAGCGCTGGTTGTTACAGCTATATTAGTACAGCTGTATAGGGCCAGCGCTGCAGAGTGGCCACACTTACAGCAACCAGCGCTGCAAGTGGTGTTAGATGTGGCCACACTGCAGCGCTGTTGGGCGGCTTCAAGGGGGGTTCGGGGAACGCGAGAGCAAACCGGGAAAGGAGACCAGCTTCGCCGCGGTTTGCTCTCGCGTTCCCCGAACCACCCTGCAAACCGCAGGGAAGGAGACCTGCTTGCTCGGGGGTTCGGGGAACGAGAGAGCAAACCGGGAAAGGAGACCAGCTTCGCCGCGGTTTGCTCTCGCGTTCCCCGAACCACCCTGCAAACCGCAGGGAAGGAGACCTGCTTGTTCGGGGAACGAGAGAGCAAACCGGGAAAGGAGACCAGCTTCGCCGCGGTTTGCTCTCGCGTTCCCCGAACCACCCTGCAAACCTCAGGGAAGGAGACCTGCTTGTTCGGGGAACGAGAGAGCAAACCGGGAAAGGAGACCAGCTTCGCCGCGGTTTGCTCTCGCGTTCCCCGAACCACCCTGCAAACCGCAGGGAAGGAGACCTGCTTGCTCGGGGGTTCGGGGAACGAGAGAGCAAACCGGGGAAGGAGACCAGCTTCGCCGCGGTTTGCTCTCGCGTTCCCCGAACCACCCTGCAAACCTCAGGGAAGGAGACCTGCTTGTTTGGGGTTCGGGGAACGCGAGAGCAAGCCGGGGAAGGAGACCAGCTTGATTACCAGAGGCTTCCTCAGGTATGCTGGGATACCTGCTTATTCCACGGAGGTCAAGAAAAGCGCTGGTAAGTGTCTATACTTGATTACCAGCGCTGGATCACCAGCGCTGGATCCTCTACACCCGAGACAAAACGGGAGTACGGCCAGCGCTGCAAACAGGGAGTTGCAGCGCTGGTGGTGCCCTGCAGATGTGTACACCTCCTAAGTTGCAGCGCTGTAACTCCCTCACCAGCGCTGCAACTTTCTGATGTAGACAAGCCCTCACTTAACCATTTCCTGACATTGCAGGTGACTCGGGCACTGCTGCACCTTGGTCCCTCCTATTCTCTGCCTGCAGCACATCATAGTCTTGTCTCCTGTGGGCTGTCATACTTCGGTCTCATTTCAGTTGTTGGGTTTAGTGTGCGGGTGCTGGGTGGCACTGGTGGTCAGTGATATATAGGTCATACTGGATGATCTGGTGGTCCCTTCTGGCCTTCAACCCTATGACTCTATTCCCAATTATTATTACTATTCATAATAATAACTAGCTCTTAGATGGCGCTTTTCATCAGTAGAATAGTCTTTCTTTCCTTTTTTATTTCCTGTACTTAGCTTGTATTGTGTGGGAGGATAGGAGAGGGTGAGCATAGAAATATGGAGAAGAATTTGTGTGTGTTTGGATGCATTTGCATATTCTTGTGGCTGTGCATGTGTATTTCCATGCATAGAAATATCTGTGTGTGTGTGTGTGTTTATATGTATGGCTCTATGTGTGTGCATGCACCTACATGTGTGTGTTTGCATGGGATGTTCTGTGTTTGTGTCAATCTCCCTCTGCTTTCTCTCTCTCCCCCCACCTCCACCCACACACACACGATGATATAAACAAACCTGCCTCTGGACATGTCATGGCTTAAAATAGATGTTCATATATCAGCCTTCCTACAGCAGCAGCGGCGGCAGCAGCAAGAGCTGCAGCAGTAGGAAGACATGGCCGACTGGATCTGACTAGAAAACTCACCCTGAGCTGAGAAATCACAGCCTGCACAAAGGTAGAGTAACAGGGGTGGGTGTCTCCATCCCGTTTGTCTGTCTTTCTGTCTCTTTGCTGCGTGTGTGGAGTTGGGCAGCCTGCCCGGGTGCGATAACATCTATGCAGAGCAGCCGTGTGTGTAGGCAGGGTCTGTCTGTCTATCTGTCTCTCTCCTCCCTCCGAGCGCAGCGTGAGAATGGCAGGAGTGGCAGAGGCAGCCATGTACCTGTTAGCAAGAGTCACAGCATGCAGTAGCTCACCCTGTGTTTTAATACAGGAATGGGCCACATCTCCCAAGTAGCAATGGTGCTTTGGGAACTTGCTCTGGGTCTTGTATATCAGGTAGCAATTGGTGATATTTACCAGCAAGAGCCCACTGCACATCAGCACCCAGTGGGTGTTGAGGGCAGAAGATGAGGGTGAGATACATCGGTGAGGCCTATCGAGTTACATGCCAGAGTGGATCTGTCCCACAGATTCTCAGGCTTGTCTCCACTGCAATCAAAGGTAGGGTTGCAGCTCAGGCAGGCATACCCCTGCTAGCTTTAATCTAGCTAATGCAGCTAAAACTAGAGGTATTGTCAACTTCCAGAGATCAAAAATCAGGAGTCGGGGCCACCAAAATCATGAGATTGGCCCAAAAATCATGACTTTTTTTAAAAAGATTTTTTTTTAAATTGGTCTCTTGATGTTTGAATTCCCCCTGCCCATCATAAGGTGTGTGCATGTGACTATTAGTGTCACCCACTCTCCCATGTGTACTGGTTAAGGTGATTTTGACCCCTGCTGCAGGAGCTCTTACCCCCACATCTGCTGATCTCCTGCCCAGCAATGAATCCTGTCCCCCATCAGTTCTGTTCCCGCCCAACCCACTCAATTCAGCCCCAAGCCCCCATCATCTCCACCCCATCATTTCAGCCCCCCTGCCCTATCGACCCCCACTGCCTTCAGTTCACCCTCCCAGCACCACCCCATCTACTCAGAACCCACCATCAATACAGGCCCCCCACCCCATCAGCCCACCTACCCTTCTCACTTCAGCCCCCCTGCAGCCCCCAGCCTCACCTCTGCTCCTTAGGGTTCTTCACCCTCCCTAGGCCTGGGGGGCTGCAGTGGGGTCCCCTCTCCCATTTACCAAACCAGCAAGGGAGCAGCTGCCTGGGGCTGACAGCTGGAGTCCTGGTTGCGCCCTAAATAACTTTTAGAACTGTCAAAAGTCGGGATTTTTTTTTCCAGTGATTCAATTGCTTATTTGAGATTTGGCCCTGCCCCCCTTCTTTATGTCTCAGATGAAATTTCTCTTCCCTGCTGGGTGTAACTGTGCTGTCTCTTCTCCCTACTTGATAGCTTGATGGCTTTGTTTATCTGATACGTAAATGAATTCTCATTGTCTTTCAAAGTCCTTTGGAAGTAACTGCCCAGTGGAGAAACCACATTCCTTTGTTTAAGGTTGGGGTAACTCCTGTTGGACTGGAAACACATTTTAAGAATGTGGTGGGGCTGGGGGGAAAAAAATTCTACATTTGAGAGTTCTATCGCCAGATCATGAGTGACTCATGAGGCTTTACTCTACTCAGAAATCGCCACTCTCCCAAGTGATTTGTGAGAGTTGGCATGTCTGCAGGTATACAAACCCACCCAGAACTCTGGATATCTACTTGCATGTGCAGCCTGCACCAGGGTCTGTGTTGACAAGTCTTCGCTGCTATTTTTAGCCATGCTAGTACATTAAAGCTAGTGCAGATATGTCTACCTGAACTGCAATCACACCTCCCATTACAGTAGGCGTACCCTTAGCCAACCATGGATCCGCTTGTAGCCTTATATTAGGGGCCACGGTATGGGCCAAGCTTGGATGGGCCCAGGCTGAAGGGCCTGCTGCAACATGAGTGGGCACACACCCCAACACATTGTGCTGATGATTATCCCAGCTGTAGTGTGCTGCCCACAAGCTTACTACGTATTTATTCCAGGAGCCAGCAGGTCAAACATTCAGCAGTGCAGGAGACATAGGGCCAACTCTGGACCATGGTATACGCTGCTGCAGCTCCTGTTACTATCTGTGGCAGCTGCACCCAGTCATACCAGGGCTGAGGGGGAACTCTGGCTCCAGAATGCTCTATTCCATGCCCTGCACACCCATGTTCAAGGCAGCTTCCAAAATACCCTGCAGGGAATAAACTGTTGGGAGAGGTCAGTAGGGAGGGAAGTATTTAGCAGGTCTCTCTAGATCCCTTCCAAATTCTGCAGTGCCTTCATGATGTTTGCAACCTGTGTGCACAATCAGGTAAGTGTCTAGGGCAGGCCTGCACAACTTGTAAAGCGGCGAGGGCCACATTACTCCAAAGAAAACAGCTGAAGGCCGAAACCTCCCGGCCCCGCAGAAACATCCCACCCCAGGGCTATCCAGCCCTGCAGAAACAAACTCTCCTTCCCCAGTGCCACCCCACCAAAACAGCTCTGGGCCAAAAAGGAAGGTTGGGGGTGGGGAGGTGATACTTTGTTTTAAATCAACCAGGGGCTCCCAGCTGAAGAGGTGGCTGGGAGTCCTCAGGGTCAAATTAGAGGGCCCAGGGCTCTGGCGGCTGGGGGAACCCGGCAGGGCCGGCTCTAGGTTTTTTGCTGCCCCAAGCAAAAAAAAAATTGGCTGCCCCTCGTCCCAGCCCTGGGCTCCCCCCTGTACCCTCCTGCTGCCCCAGTCCTGGGCTCTCCCCCAACCCACCCACACACACCCCCTGCCGCCCCAGCGCTGGGTCACTGGTAACTCGCTCCCAAGATGGGTCATTCAGCAGGAATTTTGGATGTGCACAAAACACAGACAGGACTGGTTCCCATATGGTTACAGAGCTGCAGTAAAGTGGAACAATTTTCAGCTTGTGTGATTGGAGGATATCTGGATGCATATTATAAGGCTGTCCTCCATAAATGAGGAAAAGTTGAGGTGCCTTTATTATTCTTTTGTTCCACTCTTTCTTTCTATGGGGTATTTGCCAATGCAATATCACTGTCTTCCTTTTAAACAAACAAAAAAGGCAATGGCTCTTGAAAATAGCAATTACAGTCCTAATAACCACTGGGAAACATTTCTTGCTCAATTTTACCCTACTTTTTCTATAGCAAGTTACAGGGGATCAGTATATTTGATTTGAGAGAAATGAAGTAACAGCTGCCCAAAATGAGCTTGAGCACTCCTGAATTTTGAGGTGTTCAAATCTGGAAGGCAGATGCAAGCATGGCAGCAACGTGTCTGGAGCTGCACAGAGCCAGACACGCTGGTCTGAGTGGCACGGTAAGGGGGCTGGGAGTTGGAGAAGGGGTAGGGGGTTCCAGGGGGCAGTCAAGGGACAGCGAGCAGAGGGGGTTGAATGGGGCAGAGGTTTGGGGGGGCAGTCAGAGTACAGGGAGCAGTTGGATAGGCATGGGAGTTCCAGGGGTTCAGAGGACAGGTAGGGGGTGAGGTCCTGGGGTGGACTTGGTGGGGGTCTCAGGAGGGGGCAGTTGGGGACAAGGACAAGGGAAGCTTAGATAAGGGCTGATGTCTCATGGGGCAGTTAGGGGCAGGGGTCTCAGGAGGGGGCAATTGGGGACAAGGAGCAGCGGCATTTAGATAGGGGATGGGGTCCTGGGGGACAGTTAGGGGCAGGGGTCTCAGGAGAGGGGTATCAGGGGACAAGGACCAGCAGTGCTTAGATAGGGGGTGGGGGTCCTGTGGGGCAGTTGGGGCAGGGGTCTGGGGAGGGGGCAATCAGTGGCCGCAGGCAGGGATTCAAAGGGCTCTGGGCTGCCAGTCGCTGCGGGGAGCCCTGAGCCCTTTAAATCCCAGCCGCGGCCCCGCCGCCAGAGCGGCGGCTGGGATTCAAAGGGCTCTGGGGTGCCCGAAGCCGCGGGGAGCTCTGAGCCCTTTAAATCCCTGCCTGCAGCCATGTGCGGGGGATTTAGAATCCCCCTGCAGGCTGCATAGTGAGGATCCGCAGGCCACTGTATGTTGTGCAGGCCTGGTCTAGGGGTTTCTTCCTTTGGCAACACCGGCTGCTGCCCCTTGCTGAGGGCAGGATGCCAGACCAACCAAACTGATGGTCTAAGCCAGCAAGGCAAATCTGAGGTCACTCCATTTCCCCTTTTAGCCTCTGAAAACAATTGGCCAGTGCAGAGCCACTGATGGGAATGAAGTTGAGATGTGACACTTTGGACAGGTTCCAAATGCTTGGAGGCAGCTCCAGGCAACAGCTGAGGCAACGCATCAACAGCAGCAGCAGCATTCAGCTGGCTGCATTGAGGAGGAAGGCAGCAAAGAAGAAAAATGTTCCCAGGGCTGAGGCTTTGTTATTGAGGCCCATATGGGTGAGACTGTCCTGGGAGGCTTGTTGTAGGTGTGAGAAAGGAGGCAGCATGGTCTTGCAGCTAGACCGCAGGACTGGGAGTCAGGTCTCTTGAGTTCTATTGCTTAGCAATAAAAGTCTCGTGCCCTATGATTAACGCCTCCCACCCCAAACCCAGAGCAGCCTCCAAGCTTTTCAAATGCAGCGGGGGGTTGCTGGACCAAGAGAGGTTAAGACAGCCTCTCCCTCCCATTAGACTGTTTTTATTGGTACATGACAGGATGATGCCCAGTGAGACCCCATGTGACACCATATGAAATCCTCCGCCTGCTTCTCCTCCCAGCCCCAGAGCCTGGCACCAGGCCCAGTGTCTTCACTGCCTGCCAGCTCCTCCAATCCTAGATTGGCACAGCCCGCTCTTGAGTTGGCATCGTGACTCTGGCAGCCAATGGCCTCTAGCCAGTTCAGAGGGAAGGCAGCAGCTTAGCTACTCCATCATCCCATAAATAGAAAGCCCTGGGTACTCTGGTCCTGCCAGTGTGGCACTGATCCAGCAGAGCAGAGCTGGAACGTTGCCCCTTTGCCATGAAAGGGGGTGCACAAGTGGGCTGAAGGCTTTGGTGACTCCACTTCTTCCTTTGCTTGGTTCACAGTGCTCTGGCCCCATTAAAATCTCCCCAAATGTGCCACCTTCCAGGAGGGAAGCCGATGATGTAGTGGCCCCTCCTACATTGGGAACCCATGGGCAGAGAGGGCTCTACATCTGCAGCTAGTTGTTCACATAGTCAGGTCGTTGGGAGGATCTGCAGGGCTGCTTTGAGGTATTCTGATGCACGACCAACTCACCCCAGTTCCAGTGGACCCAGGAGTCTCAGCCCAAAGCTGCTTGACCTGGGTCTCCCACTCAGGAAGAAGCAGCTAGATTTGTGTGTGAGGCAGGGAGTCTCTGAGCTGATTGCTTATCACTTGGGGAAGGGCTTGGCAATACTCCCATGCCAGGGTCACCTAATAGCATATCCACTATTTACAGGACGGGACCGTGGGTGACAGCAGCAGCAGTGTTATTGACCACTGGGATGCATCGTGGGTCTCAGGAGCTCCAATGGCTTTTATGTCCAGGTTCTCCAGAAGCAGCTCCAGGTCACCCAGCCGGGGGTCTCAGGAAGACACCAGCAACCACCCCATCCTCAGTGTCTTTGAGTTGGAGAGGCTGCTGTACACAGGGAAGACGGCCTGTAACCATGCAGATGAGGTCTGGCCAGGGCTCTACTTGGGAGACCAGTAAGTAAGGGTCCAGGGGATGGAGGCACAGGCCCCCAGGTCATGAGGGGAAGTGGGAATTGGTGGGAGTGGGAAGGAAGAGGGAAAGGGACTCAGTAGCATAATTGTGGAAAGGGGCACGGACTGGGGAGGAGGAGACTGCAGCGCCAGTGTGTGTGTCTATGTGTGTGTATGTGCGCACACGCGTGCAGTATTCCCAATGCCAAGCATTCAGGCAGCCCCCTTCCCCCCAACCCCCAAATCCTGAGCCATTTAAAATAATAAATTTGGGTCTCTTTTTATTAGCCTTCTGGTTTCCGAGCCTGTGTAGCACATTCAGATCACGTTTTCAAGCTTTTCTCTGCAGCCACAAGGGCTGAAAACTTACTTTTTGTTTTAATGAAAGCAGGGATTCCCCAGTAATAAGCTGATTCCAGGAGCAGGGGTTACAAGAAAAACAATGTGTGGGTGTCCCCATGCTTTCCATTTGGGATAGTGGCACTCAAAAATGGCTCCTGAGAGTAAAGGTATCCATGTAAAAAGACCCACCACACACAAACTGGACACAGCAAGCACCCTAGTTTGCAGCAAGGAAGATTTAGGTGGTATATTAGGAAAAACTTTCTCTAAGGTAAAACACTAGGTGATTTAATTATTAACCAGTTTAAATTATTAACTCATCAGTATGGTTTTACTATGTTATTAACCAGTTGTCATTGATAAAATAATAATACTTGGTCAGAATATCCAAGAAAAAAAATATAGTAAATGAAACAATGAATTCACACGACTGTGGCTCTTTTGGGTAATGTTGATTGCTAATTTGGCTCCTGAATCACTGAGGTCTGAGTATCATTGCTCTAAGGACAGTTAAGCATTGGAACAGATTATCTAAGGAGATTGTGGAATCCCCATCACTGGAGGTTTTTAAGAACAGGTTAGACAAACACCTGTCAACAAAGGTCTAGGTCAGGGGTCCCCAACGCGGTGCCTGGGGGCACAGTGGTGCCCACCAGAGCATCTAAGTGTGCCCGCGTACTGGCCGGCGGACGAGCATTCACTGAAATGCTGCTGAAATTCAGCGGCATTTCGGCGGCTACGCCCCTGGATGACATCGCTAGTCGGTGGCATTTCAGAGGATGCTCGTCCGCCACCACAGTCCTCCATGGCTCGTCGTCTGACGCCCGCCAGACAAAAAAGGTTGGGAACCACTAGTCTAGGTTTACTTGGTCCTGCCTCAGCATGGGGAGCTGGACTTGATGCTCTGGTCTACACTGGGTGGAGCTTGGCCTAAGATACGCAACTTCAGCTATGAAAATATGTATTTAGGTTGACTTACCGCAGTGTCTTCATGGCGCTGAGTCGACTGCTGCCGCTCCCCCGTCGACTCCACCTGTGCCTCTCATGGCGATGGAGTACCAAAGTCGATGGGAGAGCACTCAGGGATTGATTTATCGCATCTAGACTAGACACAATACATTGACCCCTAATAAATCGATCATTACCTGCCAATCCAGTGGATCATTACCTGCCCGATGATTTCTTGAGGTCCCACCCAGCCTGACATTTCTATGATTCTATGTTCAAGAGGTTTGGGATACCAAGGGTACATGATTAAGGGGCACTAGCGGACCTGTAAAGGGGTAAGGGGAACCCAGACTGGTATAGCAGGGAGGCCCATTGGCAGGAGCTGCGTGGGGAGCCCCAGGCTAGAATCACTTGGGAGTGAGAAAGTGAGAGAAATGTGTTTCAGAGTGGTAGCCGTGTTAGTCTGTATCAGCAAAAACAACGAGGAGTTCTTGTGGCACCTTAGAAACTAACACATTTATTTGGGCTTTCATGGGCTAAAACCCACTTCATCAGATGCATGGAGTAGAAAATAAAGTAGCAGGTGCCAATACACAACACATGAAAAGATGGGACTTGCCTTACTAAGTGGGAGGTCAGTCTAATGAGACAATTCAATTAACAGCAGGATACCAAGGGAGGAAAAATCACTTTTGTAGTGGTAATGAGAGTGGCCCATTTCAAACAGTTGACAAGAAGGTGTGAGTTACAGTAGGGGAAAATTAGGTTTAGGTTTAGGTTTTGTAATGACCCAACCACTCCCAGTCCAGAGAAATATGGGTTGCTAGCTGGGGAATGACAGATTTTCTTATTTTTTATTTTTTTTAGTGTACCCACCAGAGGACTGCTCCTCCCCCCTGGCCTGTTCCCTGCAAGCCAAAAATCCATGCTCACCTGGGCCAAGTAGCTCTCCCCTCCCTAGAACCAGTTCTAGCAGCCAATACTTGCACAGTCCACGGGCAAGAAACCCCCCCTGCTCAGCTGCCACCACATAAGATCCCCCATTTTAACCCTTTGCTCCCTTCTCTGCAGAGATATAGCAGCCAATCGGCGTGAACTGGCCCGCCTGCACATCACCCACATACTCAATGCCTCACACAGCAAGTGGAGAGGAGGTGCTGAGTACTATGAGGGCACTGGCATCCGCTACCTAGGCATCGAGGCCCACGACTCGCCCAGCTTTGACATGAGTCCCTACTTCCACCCCTCAGCTGACTTCATCCACCAGGCGCTGAGCGAGAGAGGAGGTGAGGGGCAGAGGAGGGTTTGGAGGAAAGGGAGCAGGGGTTGGGATGAGGAGCTTGGCTGGGCAAGAGGAGAGTCCGGGTCCAACACTCTCATCTCTAGTAGCCTTCTTTCCTTATAAGCACGCCACCCAGGGTTCTGTGCTGGAAGCAGTGGAGATACCATTAGCAAGACATGGGGATCTTCACTCTCACCTCCATGTGATTGGCTCAGAGAAACCTCCCAAATCCATCCACTTCTGGAGTCTACGAAACTGCCACCATAACACCAGGGTCACCATGTTGGACCAGCACAATGGTCCTTCTAGCTCAGTATCAGACCTCCTGCTGCACCAGAACAGAGCCACCGCCATCTACGCTGGGATCAGCTAGACTAGAGCAAGGGTCCAGCTAGCCCAGTATCCCAGCAGCCACCATTGTGGAAGGGAGCCAGGCCCCAATTATGGGCCATGGCCTGACCCTTTCATGCCACCCTGCTGCAACATATAGGCCAGATCTGAGGTGGATCCCTTCCTCTCACAACACTGGGAATTCCTGTGGTGCTAGAGGGTATAAGCAACCCCTAGCATAAGGGTAAACCAGGGCTGCGGGGTGGATCTAGAGCACGATGGGATGGATCTGGAGTCCTCAGATGAGACCAGGATTCAGGAGGTGCCTAGTGGGGTACAAGCATCTTTGGCCTCCCACACTCAGGAGACGCAGCTCAGACTCTGGCTCATAGGGACCGTGGAGTATGGCAGGTTGAAAATGTTGCTGTCAAAACTGTTGTTCATGAAAGATTGTTCATTGAAAGATTGTTCATTGAAAGATTCAAGGAAGATTGTATTTTTGACTAAACAACATTTTTCACTAAAACTAAAGTATCTGCTTTCCATGCAATGCTTCGTTTTCTCACTGAAAAAAAACAAACCCGGAAGTTTTTGATTTTCTACCAAAAACAGAACTATTTAGTCATACACTGGAATACATTGATTGGAAGTGCTGCAGCAGAGCCTCATGGGAGTTGTAGTTCAGTGGCCTTATGTTCCCATTCTCCTTGTTGGAGCTGGGCTACCTAGCCAGACATCATCTCCCATGATTCACTATGGCTGTGGGACTTTCATGATGCATCACCTCCCCTGCCCAAAATGAGAGACTGTGGTGCTGTTATGCTTATAAGAAGCACTACAGTGCATCCTGGCAGATGTTATCTGACCTGTCCACCCAGCTTAGAGAGGAAAATGAGGGCATGAACCATTCAAACGACCACTCTCACAAGGCACCACAGCAGTATGTCTGAATCAAGATAATTCAGATTTTGATTTTTCAATGAAAAGTCAACTTTTTCCAAGGGAACCCTCCTCCCCTGCCATTGTGTGACCATTTGTCCCATCTAGCCCTGTATCCTAACTCCTGCACTGGAGTGACCATCTCACCCACACTATTATAGGACTGTTTCCTGGACTTCCCTAACCCCAGGAAGTGGGGCCTTGAGGCTGTAGCCCCTCTGTGACACAGCTCCCCTTCTCCCCGCAGGAAGGATCCTCGTACACTGTGCTGTTGGGGTGAGCCGCTCAGCCACCTTGGTCCTTGCCTACCTCATGATCCGCCACCGTATGACCCTGGTGGAAGCCATAAAGACGGTCAAGGACCACCGCGGCATCATCCCCAACCGGGGTTTCCTGCACCAGCTGGTCTCCCTGGACAACTCCCTGAGGCTGAAGCGGCGAGCATGAACGGGGAGGGGAGAGGGCAATGTGCAGCGTCTGGTGCTCAGCCCAACCCTACTGCCAACTGAGCAGCAGACACAGGGCTTTCATCATGGACCAGGCACTTGGCAGGTGCAGCGGGACTCCCTTGGCCCATGTCCACCCTATCCAGGGAGGTCTTCAAGGAGTGGAAGCTATTCAGAGGGGCTCCCAACCTGAGGTCCTGTGGTCTATGGAGGCCTAACATGCAACCTCCTTCCAGGCTGCAAGACTTAGAGGTGTACCCTGGCTCTGGGAAGCCCACATGGGTTGGTTCTGCCAGAGGGCACACCCAGGTAGCAAGCCAGGCCTGCCTGTTGGTGCTGCGTGCATTTCTTGGTGGCAATGAGAATTAGGCATGGCCCATGGAGTCGTAGTCTAGGGGTGCCCTCAATGTAAAACATTTACCTGTCAGAATAAAGTTACTGCAGAGGAAAAACATATGTCCCCCCAACCCTTCTGTGTTTTGGATCATCTTTGCCCAGACCCCAAAGGAGGTTGAGAGATAGATTCTAGACTGTGTGTATTCAGGGATCACATCCCACCAAAAAGCTGAAATGCTGCTGGGGCAGTCAAAGGTCCAATCAGCCAGGGCTTAGAGATCTGAAAAAAGTGTGTGTGTGTGTAAGTAAGACAGTGCTTATAGTGCAGCCCTCAGCAACCCTACTCAGATTAGGGTAGGTTTTTTTGGGGGGAGAGGGTCTGCTACGCCTCTTGTGACCCTTCCCACTTTAAGCCTGCAATCAACTCTTCATGATCCTCTCCCAGCCCCTAGGCTGAGGTCAGGTTTGTGAGAAGGAAGCAAATCCCATCTGCCTAAAGCCGTGTACCTGACAGGATGGGGTGGGCTGGGGGAGGGAGTGTTGTCTCCCTCCTTATCTCTGCAGTGAAGGATATAAGAATTGTGCTAAGAGGCCCCTCCAGCCCTTTTCCTCACTGGGACATGGGGACCCCCCCACAGAGCTACTGGAGGGAATGAGCCAGCAAAGGACTAAGACTTAAACCGAGACCCTAGGGATGGGCCTGGAACAAAATGCTTGGGAGAGGTGGGATCCTGATCCAATGGCAACAGCCAGAGTACCCTGTATGTCCGAGGGACAGGCTCCATCTTTGAAGCTTGGGTTCATTTCTAGAACAGTGTTTATACATGGGCTTTGGAGGGAGGGGGGTTGAGTGCGATGACCTTTGAGGAGCGTCTGTCCCGTTTTTGGTGAGGGGCAGGTGGCCATATCTTAAAAAGTCTACTGACATCAGGGCAGTCACTAGCTAACTTCCAGAGCAGCAGACTCTGAGCAAAGACTAAGTGGGCACAGAGCCTGAGCGCCCCTCCGCCACTGGCACATCAAACCAGCCCAGCCTCTGCCATATTCCATATATGCCATATACTCTGCAGCATGGGGCATGGGTCACTTGCTGGAGGATTCTCTGCACCTTGAAGTCTTTAAACCATGATCTGAGGGCTTCAGGGTCTCAGACATAGGTCAGGGGTTTGTTGAGGGAGTGGGTGGGTGAGATTCTGTGGTCTGCGTTGTGAAGGAGGTCAGACTAGATGATCATAATGGTCCCTTCTGACCTTAAAGTTTATGATTCTATGACTCTATATTCCCAGGATTGCTGCCAGCTGCATTCATTGCTACCCTGCTAAAAAGTTTCCCTGCATAAAGAAGACTCAGGGAGCCATACTACCAATGACCACAAGGGAGCAGCACAAGATCAAAGAGTCATCCTCCCTCACCAGCATTTCAGGTGGCTTCACTGTGACACAGTTTTCCATCCCTGCAGGAACACATTTGAGATTCAACTCTCAAGATAACTAGGCTCCATATTTGGGCCCAGCTATCTCCCCATATTACTAACTTGAAGCTCCAGACTCCCATGTTGCAAAGGAACCGCTTCCCACCCCTCCCACTTTTAGGATTTTGGGATGGGGACTGGGAGTGGTACCAAGCAAAGGTGGGTGTAAAGTCCTCTCTTGAGGAGCTCCAATTCCCCCTCCAGATTCTATGCTTCACCCAGAGGTATTCTCCTCCCTGTGCCAGTGGGCTGGGTTTCAATGGTGCCAGCAAAGCTGGTGCCTTGGCATAGGAGTACCTGCATGAGGTTACCTTACCGCACAGCACCACTGGCCAGGTGCATTATCATGGGGGTTCTCCTTTTGCAGAGGCACCAGGTATTGTCCAGTTCTGGGCTGGAGGGGACCGACGGCCTGATCTGCCTTGCCAAATCCTAGCTCAGTGTGAATGGATGGGTGGCCAAGTAGGAGGCTGGCCATAAACTATGTAATGCATTGGGGGGGGGGTCCCTAATTTGGCATGTTTGTTTCAGTGTTACAAAATGTTACAAGGATAACATCTGGATCTCAATAATCACCCAAAAAGGGGTCATGTAATGGATGGACCAGTCCCATGGAGGCAGAAAGCAAAAGAGAAAGTCTTTTCCAACTGAAGGAAGAAAGCAGGTTAAAAAACCCATGAGATAAAAGGCCTGAGGCCCACAATCTACAGTGGAGCTGCTGGGGAGAATCAGCCCCAGGATATAATACAATACAATGGATTAGAACACAATACGAAGAAATGCTTAACCCACTGTCATGAATTGTATCAACCACCAGATGGTGATGTTGTTCTCTGCCAAAAGAAGGCAGGCCACGGAAACCAGGACGAGCAAAAGTTAGCTTCCCTGACAACTATGCAGAGACAAAAGTCTCCTTTTAACCTCTAGGAGCAGGCTGTACCCCTAAACACGCTGAAGGCCCACGCGGCAGCAACAGCAGCTCTGAGAGCATCAGGAGTCTGGGAAGGTCAAGGGGAGGTGTTTCTGGGTTGCTCTCCAAAGCACCTAAATTGGGTATGCCTGGCACATCCCAAGCAAGGATGTCAGTGCTGGTTCTGCGGCAGTCATCCTGTCTGGCTGCTGGTACTATGCGAGGGCAGCTCATATATCCACTAAGGAATCTCCTGCTTGGTTTGATCTGAGCCCAGCAACCAAGACAGACTATTACTGGTACATAAAGGACTCACCGAGTCCTCACCCTTCATAGCTCAGGGCATGTCTACACAGCATTTTGGGGACAAGCCTCCAGGCTGGGTTGACAGACTCAGAGGTTGGCACAGTCAGATCTTGAATTGGCAGACTCAGGCTAAGGGGACTCACACAAGCACTCTAAAATAGCTGTGTAGACAGAGCTTTGACATTGTGCTGCGGCTGGAGCTCATGCTCTGAAGAGCACCCACCTCCCTAGGCTTCAGACCCCAGGTTGCAACTTCAACGCACTGTTTGTACAGCTATTTCTGTCAACCCGGCCTGGGAGACTCACTCCAAAATGCCGTTTAGACGTACATGTGACTTGGGGACTAGAAAGAGACGAAGTGAAAAGCGGTCCCTTCTTACCCCTCATCTCTGATCCCTATAGGTCTCTAGTTCACACTTGCTGACCTCCCTGGCTCAGCCTTTGAACTATGCTTATGCTGAAACCTTTAGAACGATGGGCCTCTGTCCTAGCTCCTTGGAAAGCGGCCCTTCTGGGGTTCATCTAAGCAACTCAGGCTGGTCCCATCTGCAGTTATGTTCCACTTTGCTCCCAACAGTCGCAGGAGGGCACGCAAGAACAAATTTCCAATGAGCCAGGCAGGATTCAGAGTCAAGTTGTTCTTACCCAAGTACACTTGATCTGGAATTGTGGAAGTGGCCATGGTTGCCAGAAGCTTTATTGGGGTGCAGGGCCCTGTTTCTTCATGTCTGGGGTGAGGTCCCTTCTCCCCATGGCTGCCAAAGGGAGGGGTGGTGGTTTCAACCTATAATTAGAAATGAGGTCAAGCTGCAAGGTTTGGGTCCATATTCCCAGCCCCATTCAAGCCCCCAAGCCAGGTAACATGTGACCATTCTAACCACGTTTTCGCAGGTTGATCAAAGCTGAAACTCAAAACAGCCCCCATAGATCAGACAAGTCATGTGCTGGGAACCAGTCAGTTTGCATAGCTCCCAGTCAAAGCTGTCTGGGGGCTGGGTTAACCTTGCTACCTACACACATACAAGTGGGAGCTAGGGTGCTGCACAAGCCTGCAGTGTAGGAGTGGGGAAACTTGCATGAACGGCTATGACGCAGAGACCTGAGAGGTGCGACCCCACCTTATAACTGCAGCGGGCATTCTGCACTTATAAATATAACTGCACCCCAGCTAAGTATTCATCCTCGGACACCTGCTTCTAAAACCACATGCCTATAGTGCCTGAGCTAAAATGTCAGGTCCAGAGAGTAACAGCTCCAAGCTATTTATGAGTCAGTTACTAACAGGGGACAAAGACACACTTGGCCAATGTGTTACATGAGAATCGGGCCCAAGGTATTGTAAGTTGTGCCCAAAAATGGAGGATCCTGAAATCAGTGAAGGGTTTTGAAAACCCTTTGTGCCTCAGTTTTCCCATTATTTAAAATGGACATGATCATGCTTACTCGCCTCTGTAATGGGCTCTGAGGTCTATGGCTGAAAAGCACTATAGCAGGGCTAATTAGCGGTGGCTATATTATGACCCACAAACACATCACAGTTCAGACCATATTTAGCTGCATTGAACTGCCCTATTATGTTCCGGGGGTTGTTGTCCATCTGCTCCTAACATAGCTCCATTCTTCTTCCACTTCCTGACACACTAGCTGGCTGGCTAGGCAGCTCTGTGTATTTAGAACTTGAATCTTGTAAACATGTGTCATTGAGGGCTCTGATAGCCATGCAAGAGCGATTGGCTCTGTTTGGATGGTAGCCAGGTCATCTGGGACTCCATAACACACCTGGCCCAATGTCCTGGCAAGACTGAGGGCCCAGGCAAGCAGTGGGCTGGCAGGGTGCCCATCAGGCTCCCAGGGAAACATTGAGAAATGCTTCGCTCCCCCTTTGTCAATGAAAGAGATGTTTTTGAGAGGTGGGGGAGGAGAGGAGGACTAGGAATTGTGGCAAAGCCTCCTTAAAAAGGAGTTTGGAAAGGGAGTATTGCATCCCACTTCAAAGGCTTGTATTGTAGACTCTAGGTTGCTCAAGGCATGGTAGGACAACACATACAAACTGCCCAGAAAAGACACCAAGAGTATGAACAATAGAGGTGGCTCCAGGAAGCAAACCAAGGGATTTCTGGGTAACAGAGAATGTTGTGCTGGGTCTGGGCAGGGGCTCCATAGGCTCCTGGGTAACTGAGACTATGTAGTTGAACAGGACTCTGGTGATGTTCTGAAAAGTCCTTGCCTGATTTTGTAACTTCACTGCACGTGTTGTGGGCCCTGCTGATGTGTGGCTCCCGTTGTGGGTCCTGCTGCTAATTAAGCCTTTAACAGTGGGCATGGCCATTGTTCAATAAAGCTGGGGTCAGGGAGGTGAGGGACACAAGGGGAAATTTGTAGGATGGGGGATCAGCAAATGAATCCAGTGGGTGAAATCACAGATGCAGCTGTGATGGTGGAAGGTGGAGTGACAGGAGACAGGCCTCAGGACAAAGGGGATGCTGGGATTTTCAGCTGGTGGAAAGACAGAGAGGCTCAAATTCATGCCTGCTAAGCACAACAAAGGGCAGGGCCCATGGGGGAACAACAGCAACTTTACTTCATCCATTCTGCTCTCCTGTGTTAGGAGCTAGGGGATAGTTTGTCCCTGGTGTAAATTAGAGCAGCCCTAACTTGCAGCAGGGGATAGCTGCCTCCCTCCCTCCCCCGGGAATGCCCCTGACACCTGGGACTTCTGCAGGCAGGGGCGGCTGCAGGCACCAGCACGCCAAGCGCGTGCCTGGGGTGGCAAGCCACGAGGGGTGCTCTGCCGGTCGCCGCGAGGATGGAAGGCAGGTTGCCTTTGGCAGCATGCCTGCAGAGGGTCCGCTGGTCCCGTGGATTCAATGGACCTCCCGCAGGCATGCCGCCAAATCCACGGGAATGGGGACCTCCCCCAGGCAAGCCACCGAAGGCAGCCTGCTTACAGTGCTTGGGGCGGCAAAATACCTAGAGCCGCCCCTGCCTGCAGGAGATGGCATAGATCCAGTTACACTAACTGCCAAGGGCAATTCTGATATAATTGGGGGAACTCCCCAGGGGGAACCGTAGAGTGGCTTCACAGCCCCTTTGACCTTAGCTCTACAAGCCTGAGGTGGCCCTGGGTCAATGGAGGAAGCAGATTGAGAGTTATTTTGATGTTGAGCCTCTGTAGCTTCCGACAGGCCCTAGGTGTGTTGCCCACATGCCATCCAGAGGAATAGCTTTGAGGGATGGTGCAGCAAGAAGTCCCCATTGCTGCGCCTTGCCTTCAAATCTCTCTACAGCAAGGGGAGCCTTTGCCACTCCAGGAGAGGAGGTGCTGGCTCTGTTGGGTGACTACCAGACTTTCTAAGGTATGGAACGTATCAAGCTATGAGCAGATGTGGTTCCTCTAAACCGCTAGTGGTACCCAGAGCAACTGACTTCTTAGAATCGCTGCCTGGGGGTGAGGGTGACTGATCTGAGAGCCAAGAGTGTACAATAGAAAAGACAGAAGCCCAAACATAATGACACAAGGAAAGTCAGGAGGGGTAGAAATGGGAAACTCTGGTGTTATTGTTGTAGCACCTAGAGGTCCCACTCGGGGATCACCGTTGTGCTGAGCACTGTACACATATTCTGAACGTTCAGCCCTGACCCAAAGAACTTCCAGTCTAAGTAACTGTTCTCTTTTGCATTATAAAAACACTTGATGTCATCTTAGTTCCATGAGCCAGCATTTCTGGGGTTGCTAATTTAGAGCAGAGAAGCTGAGATAATACCAGGCAAGTGTGAGATGGGGAGGAAAATTTGGGTCTGAAATGGACCGTTGAGAAAGATGATTCATTGCTTTGAGTAAGCACTCCCTCTCTCTCTCTCTCTTTCTCACACACACACACACATGCTTGGTAAAGTGGACATGGGCTACAAAACCTTTCAAGTGTAGGGAATGAGTACAAATTCAGCTGACTAGTAGCAAGCAAGTAATGTTAGTATTGCCATTTTGGTAGCCCATATTAAATGTATTTGGCAGGTCTCAGGGCTTGTCTACAGGCAGAGTTGAACCAGTTTAACTTTTAGTATGTTGTTAAACTAGTGGAAAAGGCTATGTGACATTCTTATTTCAGTTTAAACTGGATTTATTTCAGTTTAAGTCAATTACAAACAGGTTTAAGCTAAATCTAAATAAGCCTCTCTTAAACTGACATTGGAGTGTCCACACTGTGGGTTTGCATTGGTTTAGCTAAACTGGTTAAATTAAACTGATACAAGTTTGTGTGTAGAAAGGCTGGGGCCTCAGTGGATGGATACCGCTCACGGCGGAAAGACTAATTTATATACTGACTTCTGCCTATTTTTCTGTTTGAAAATTATCCAGGAACAGTTTACAATTGCCTCAGATTTATTAATTATTGAAATTATTCCCTGAACAATTTTTCAAATGGGCCCACCATGAGCAAACTGATGAGGTTCAGAGAGCCACAAACTGAGCTGTTCTGGTTAGTATGGATTAGACACATAGATCACATGGCATTGTTTCTTTCCCTGATTGGATGAGTGTAACTATTAAAATCAGGTTTCTGTTGCTGAGATTCATGTTGACAAATATGTCAAATTTGGTTTGCACAGATTATTAAACATAAGAACAGCCATACTGGGTCAGACCAAAGGTCCATCCAGCCCAGTAGCCTGTCTACCAACAATGGCCAATGCCAGGTGCTCCAGAAGGAGTGAACCTAACAGGTAACAATCAAGTGATCTCTCTCCTGCCATCCATCTCCACCCTCTGACAAACAGAGGCCAGGGACACCGTTCCTTGCCCATCCTAGCTAACAGCCACTAATGGACTTAACCTCCATGAATTTATCATGTATTCTCTGAGACTCTCTTAAAACCATTTATTTCCAGGACCATTCTGGCCAATAAGCATGTTTGCTGGAATATCAGCGAAAGCAAACACTAATGGATGTGAGTGCCACCACAGCCAATTCATTTATAAGTGGAGATGGGCAGATTTTTTTTTTTTTTTTTAGGTATTTATCCACCACTACTGTAAAACCATACCATAAAACCATAAGGAAATAGAGAGAGATGAACATAAGAACTTGCAGACTGGATCAGACCTGTTGTCCACCGAGCCCATTATCCTGTCTCCAATAATGGCTGGTACCAATTGATTCAGCGTGATGGACAAGAAACCCCATAGTGGATTATTGTAACATATGAGTCTTTTGCTATCCACCATCAGTTAGAGATTAGATTACTCCCTGAAGCATGACGTTCACGGTTCACGTCCTTTCAAACTTTTTCTTCCTCTGCCTGTAGCTATGGCTATGCACATTAAATGGCCTGTGGGTGTGATTGGCCTGGATTCAAATCCTGAAGGAGGCCTGGCAATGGATGTGAAACACAAATCTGTGAGCTACATAAAGATTTCTGGGGCTCGAGAGAGAGAATATATTTATTATTTATAGGAGAGCTTTCCACCACAGTGAAGTTACTTTGAGTGTGGGCAAACGGCCTCATCCCAAGATAGGGAGACTGGGATTCCTGAATTCTAATTCAAGCTCTACCTCTGATTTCATGAGCATGGACCTGGACAAGTAACTTCCATTATACCCCAAGCCTTGATCTCCCAATCGCTATATATTAGGGTACACTGAGGTCTAATTAGTGTCATGTTAGCACAATGTTGTGACAATATAAAGCCCGGTGTAAATGCTAAGAAGTATTGTAATTTGTCAAGTAGCGGTGGTAGCCCTTTAGTCTGTATCCACAAAAACAACAAGGAGTCCTGTGGCATCTTAAAGACTGACGGATTTATTTGGGCATAAGCTTTCGTGGGTAAAAAACCTCACTTCTTCTCCATGCATCTGAAGAAGTGAGGTTTTTTACCCACGAAAGCTTATGCCCAAATAATTCTATTAGTCTTTAAGGTTTCACCAGATTCTTTGTTGTTATTGTAATTTGTGATCTTCAAAGGGAATAAGAGGAACTATCCTATTTTTTAGGATGTATATGCCCTAAAAAACGGACTAGCTCCCTTGTAGAAGAATGCATCTTTAATCATTAACTCTTAGAGGACTCTTTGATGACCCTCACACCTAAGAAAGACAAACCCATCTGTGCCTGAGTTCACGAAAAGGCTTTCAAAAATAAATTTAAAGTTACATTGTATTAGCTAAGTACATATGCAGAAAAGCACACCTTGCCTGTTGTCTGAAAGCCATAGGCTGGAAAGACACTTCAAAGCCAGCCTATCACACTCAACCTTTAAAAGGAAAGTATGTTAATAAGGCAAGCAGCTCAGGCTGTGATTGGTTATGTGTGTGGCTACCAAGCTAGAGGGGAGAGGCTGCTTCTTGTCACTCTGAGCCTTATAGAAATGTATCAGAGTAGGAGACAATCCCTGAGCAGGAGCTGCTTGTAAATTTCAATTGTAGGATCTAGCAAACTAACAGGCTCTGTTACCCAAACCATCAACTTTCTTGCTCAGCAGTTCTACCATTATTTGCTCTGGGATTTTTCTTTTGTCACTTACAAGTCCATCAAGCCTGTTTTCTGGACTGCTGGTAGTGAGAAGAGAGCTCTTTTTCGAGTGCTGCTAAACTCCCCATCCCTGAAAGTGAAAGGATCCTCTTCTCTATTTCTCTTTTCCTTGCAGGACTTTGGGACTCATTGATGCACCCATTTCAGTGGTGTAACGGTGAGTAGCTGTGTGTGTGTGCGTGTGCTGGTTGTGTGTGTGTGCACGCAAAGTCTCCTTGTATTGAGAGAAAGTGGTTCCCCTCCCCACATGGACACCAGCTTTGCCCAAGTTCATTGTGTTACATTGGTGGGGCGGGAAGCTGTTCCTATTTATAAAGGCAGACTGACTCTATAACCAAAATCCAAAGATATTTTAAAGAGATAAAAAAGTCTGTCATTTCCTTAGAGATCCGGAGTGGGAGAGATCTGCTGAAGTATGTGAGATGCAAGCTCAGGCTTTGTTCCCACTTTCCTCTTTGTGTGTGTGTTTAAAGCTGGCCTTGCTGGTGATCCTTGATGAAGTCAAAGCAAGGTGAACCACTATCCAAAAGGGATTCATTTTTCCAGCTTTATTAAGTTTATATGTATATATTTCCCCCCTCACAGTGTTACATTTAATTATTCATGTCGATCTGAGATTTTTTTTTCCCCCTTCATCCATTTGTGACTGGAGTCGATAGTAAGAATTTGAATCTGGTTAATTTTAATATTGTTAAACAATTACTAGGCTTTGTTCAATACTAGCTGTGTGTATGAGCCAATTCATTCACACAGCTTCCATTAAAAACAAAGCTGAACTTAGTGTTGCTCTTGAAGCGTTTCGCTTCTGTTGTGGCTAATAGAGATCAGCAAACCTTTGGGATCCAGTTCCCCCAACCGCCAAATTACATTTGCTTATACTGCTGCTTTTTATTTTCCTTTACCAAAAAAAAAAAAGTATGGGGGGAGGATCTTAGTTGTCTTTAAATATCAAAGTACCTTTAATACAATTCTAAACAATTTTATAGAAATCTTTTCAGTGTATTTTTTATTTCTTTTCTGCTGTTCTCCTAGTCTGATTCCCGCCCCCCCGCATCTCTCTCTTTTTTTTCCTTTTTTCTTTTCTTGCAAGAGATGTTGTGGTTTTAATAGCTAGCAGATGGTAAATGCTCTTTGTATGTAATGTGGTTAATTATAAGAAGAATCCTTTCTTGGACCTACTCAGGCTGAGCTTGGATCAATTATTTCAAGAGGCTTTTGTTCTAAACCTAGTTTGCATTGCATTTCCCCCTCCCTTAATTGTATATAGTTTCATTAAATTTAACTAACACATGTCACATACACAGTCGATTGGCCATGTGCTTAAAGACAATGGAAGGGAAAAGGAAGGGGAGTGGGGAAGGGAATCAGTTTATTTCAAGCACTGTGAATCCTGCTTAGCTCCAGTGAATAGAAGCCAATTACTAAATTAATTTGCCATGTATTCATTTCTGATGCTGCTTATAATGAAAATCCCTCTTTCCAGGGGCCACAGAATGGGAATAAACCTGTTCAAAAAGGACTCAAGACAGGGCCTTGTATCTCCATTGTATTGTGCTAAACATACAAAAGGGACACAAAGACAAAATCAAGTATATTTGTGAGTTTTTTGTAAAAATAATAAAACCTTTTTTTATGACTAAGTAGTTCAAAATTGTACTGGGGATTCTATCATTAAGCCATAGTTGAGTAACAAAGGTCAGTTTATTTTAATTTCTGAAAGAGCTGCAGGCTTTGAAGTGAAATATAATGCAACCAGTGGCTTCCTCTTCTATAATACCTCTTCATATACTGCCTGTTCTCATGCAGCTTTGGGGACAGGAAGCCAATGATCTTGCCATATGTTGAGTGCTAACTTGTTCTGAATGCATGCATTCTCTTTAAAATAAGATACATATAAAGACATCAGAGAAAAATGTTCAAACCTGGGTGCATAAAGTTAGCCTCCTAAATCCGTATCTAGGCTCCTAAATAATAGAGATTGAGTAATAGAGGTTCTGAGCACCCCCAGCTCCATTGGCTTCAGAGGCTGTGAGTATGCTTGGAAACGCTGAAAACTAGACCACTCTTATTCAGGACTCTAAGCATGGATTTAGGAGACTAACCTTAGGCACCTTGCTTTGTGAATTTTGGGACTACTCACATGCTTAAAGTTAACCATGACCATAAGTGTTGGCAGGATTGGGGCCTTGGTGTGTTAAGCCTAAACCCGATAGACAAACTGACCTTTCACATAAATAAGGTTTGTTGAATATTTTGTAGCAGGTAGTGCATGCTACAGTTAAGTTTTGAGTTCCAACTTCCATTATTTATTTATAAGTATATCAAATATTCTGCTTCTTGTTGAACTATTTGCAGAATACTGAATTATATTTCTGTCACATAGAGAGATACCAGTGGGTAAATGCAAGTCAAATGAGCCACCTACCTGTCGAGCCACCTACTTGTCGCTTTATGTGGAGCAAGCCATGACCCCCGTTGTGGACTTCTGGTTTGGGGGAATGCATGTGTTTAGAAGTCTTCTAGCATCAGAGCAAGAACTGCAATGGATGTTGCATTCCATTTACAGATGCGAAGCGTGTACCTTTTTCATTGGGGGGGTGGGAGTGATGTTTATTTAATGACCTGCTGAGTTTCTGATTCATCTTATTAAACAGTAAGTGGGGTGAGGCTAGCTCAAAGGCCTGCACTTGCTCAAAGCCCTGATTCTGATCAGTGTGACTGGACCCTGGCATCTGTACTGATCCGGATGGGCCGTGAATGCAGACTCTTGCACCCAGCAAAGTCAATGGAAACCCGGCCATACCACTATAACTACAAACATAGGCCCCCAATCCTGCAATGGTTCTGCTGTCCATTTCTCATCCTCAGGCCTATACATGTTTGGGGCTAAAATCATTCTCACTGGGATTGCTCAGGAGTGAATCTGGCACTTAGACTCTGTATGATCTCATGTCTAAATCCGTGCTAGCAAATGCAAATCTTGTCCTTGACAAGTAACTTTGAAGGAACAGGGTCAAGTGCTGTTTTTTCTCCATTGTTTCCCTCTAAGAACCTCTTGGGAAAAAAAGAAAACTTCTCACCTGTGCTAACAAGTTTGGTCGCCTCTACCTCAGCAAACAATTTTTTATTTTTCAAAAAGACCTTGTGTTGCTTTTAAACTTTGATAATTAACATGGCTTGTCTCATTGCATTCTGGTTTGTGAGCCCAGGATCTGTCCACACAGCTCTGGGAAATAGATTAGATTGTTGCTGTCTGCTCATTGTTTTCGTTGTGGCCCCATACAAATGTAAGCTTTTCCTCAGCAAAATGGAGCAGTGGTTTCTACATCATGAGGGGAGCTTTCCTCATCAGAGGATGATTGGTTAAAAAACTTCAGATCTGTGTATACACAAACATGCACTATTTTGCTTAAACCGATACAAACCCCTACATGGATATTCTTATTTCAATTAAGAAGAGTTTTGTTAATTTAATCTTAACCTAAACCTGATCCCAATTGATTTAAAATAAACCTAAATAAATCACTCTTAAACTGAAATAGGAGTCCTACACAGGGGTTTGCACCAATTCATCTAAATTGCTTTTAAATTGGATTTATGTGAACCGACCCAGTTGTCCATGTGGACCAAGGTCTTTATCTAGGCTAGAATTTAAAGGCATGTTGTTTGAATTAGGAGGAGCCTCAGTGATTATTCGACTAGTTTAGCATGTGTTAAAACTTATGCTGCCTCATCTAGGCTACACTTTTAGAACTTTACCTAACATGCTCCAACAACACACCTTTAAAATCAGAGTCTAGATGAAGCCTAGTTTGCTGTTGGAAAGGGACACTACCTCCAAGTCTGGCTGGCTTTTCTAACTGGATCTCTTGGGTTCTACATGCCTGTTTTTAATGCTACCTGCAAAGTGGGTGCATTTAAAATTAGCTGTGTTGTGGCTGGAGAGCACGCTGGAGAGCAAGGTCCCATGCTTCCTTCAGAAGAAGAGTGGGGGATAATCACTAAGGTTTTATTCTTTTTCCTTTCTTCTCTTTCTCCTAAAATTTCCCACTGTTGCTATTGTAGATTCGACTGCCACTGCTAGTTCCAGTGAGAATTTTAGTTTAGAATCATGTGTTCCAACTACTGTGTCACTAATCCTGCTTGGAGCAGGTCTTGATGGCAAGGTGGTTAAGTGCCAGCTGCTAGTGGTGCCTTTTGCAAACTAGTATTCCCACTGCTGCTGCCACCAGTGGGAAATGTTTAGGAAAATAGTCAGTAGCCAGAGCACGATTCTCCTATGCTTGTCCCCAAACATGGGGCCAGACTGGAGCCAGAGAAATGTACTCCCAGAAGCAGAGATTCTGTGCAAGGGTGTGTGTTTACGGGATGTCCAAACAGAAGAAAGGCAAGGTCCCATTTAGACTACACATTGGAACAATGTTCATATCAGGTCCCCTGACTCAGTTAGAACTAGTGTAGGAGAAGGCCTGCTGGGAAGCTCACTCTGACACCATTAATACTTAAGAACTCTCTGAGGTCCACTGGGCTTCATAAATAAGAAGCCAGGCACTACTATTATTATATGGACTGTCCTTGCATAGCTCACCCTGTCTTTCTATGCATATAATCAAGATTCCCTGTAGTTGGCTTTCCTTTCTCTTTTCTCTCATGTTTTGAGTCCTGCTCTAGGCACACTTATTTATGATGGGGATTTTCCACCCATTATAAATGGGTGATCAATTAACTACTCAAGATGCTTGCTTATAAGTCCAGATCATCTTTAGATGACTAGTGATAACCTGCCATACAACGAGGCTGCTTGCAACTGCCCCAGGTGTTTGTTTTTCATTGTCCAGATGCAAAAAAAACCCTTTAAAGTCACCGATTTCAGGGTTCAAGGCAAGAGAAGCCACGAGCTGGGAATTTAATTCCCCCTCCCCCCCCCCGAGCCAGAGGGGAGTCCAAACTCTTTGAAGTCTGTCTGGAAGCATGGCAACAGGAGCTGAACACATGGCCTGATGTCACTTGCCGGAGACCACACAGTGAGTCCATGACAGATCAGAGACTTGAACCCAGATCACCTGCTTTCTAGTCTAGTGATGAAACCATATCCTTTCTCTGAGTCGCTAATAGATCTCAGATTGCCAGAGAGAAAGACTTCATATAACTGGGTAGCAAATTGTGTCTGAAAATCTTTGTGCAGAGACACAGCTAGAGTTTAGTGGTTAGCACTTTGCAATAGGTGCTAAAAATAGCTCACTGCTTCAAAGTAGACTTCTCCTGGGTTGTGTACTTTTATTTTTTTTATCCTATTTCTTATGTATGCCTGGCCCATTATTACCATCATTAGTCATCACTTTTTTGTATCCAGTAACAGCTGTTCCACTGCCTGCATCCCAAATGAGGACTCTAAGTTAAATATGGCAGCAATGGATACCACCATTGTGTCATTATTTTTAAGGTGATTTAATGATGTTTTGATCATTTCTGAGTAGTTTTGTTCAGAACAGTGAGAAGAGACCACTTCTCTCCAATCTCTTTTCCTGTCCCTGATGATCTGGAGATTAGGATGCTGGCAAATGTGGAGTATTGCTCTATTCCAGTATGGCAAGAGAAGGAATACAGGACTTTGTGGGCCTATGATCTTTTTCAGTCCAACAGGAAGTGGCATAGGAGACTAGATAGATCATGTATTTTCTTCTGATACAAAAAGAGGCAGGATATTGAGTTAGATGGGCCTGTCCCCATATCATAAATGCTGTTGCCTATTGTAGTGGACCAGATCATTAATCTATACAGTATCCTGTCCCCTCCCATACAGGAACAGACCACTGGTCCATACAGTCAAGTACCCTGCCTCCTGTCATACCAGATTTGATCACTGCTCCATCAGGTTCAGTGAATACCCAATGCTTCAAAACAGTGCAAAAAAGATGCCCTATAAAGCTCTTAGCTAGCAGTACACAGAGGTGATGGTATGTGGAGTTTCATTCCTGACTCCTGGAAGGATCAGTTTACACCCTGAAGCATGAACTTTGACAGCCCTTGTCTTGATTTGTATAATTACAAATTTCAGTACCAGACATATAATTATCCATCCAGCTATAGTATTTGGCTCTGACCCTCCCTGAAGCAGTAATGTGAGTAGGGGTTGCAGAATCTGGCCTTTGAAGGTAAGATCTTTAGGATAGGAACCTTGTGTTCATGTGTTTACAAGCATGGTGCACGCTTACTGTGCTACAGAACTAATAAATACCTCCTATTGGGCCATGTCTGGGACTTCAAATGAGAAGAGCTGAATGTTGTTGAATAACTACTATTTATTAATTAATAATACTTCCATAGCACTTTTCATCCCAGGATTGTCCAACGCTTTATAACTGTTGATTACATAACCCCACAATCCTCCTCCACAGATAGGAAAGCAGCATCATCCCTATTTAATGGATGGATAAAACAAGAGGTGAAGTGCCATGCCCAAGTTCATACAGTGAATGCGTAGAAAAACGGGAGTAGATTCCAAGGGTGACAGCCTGGTTTCACTGAAGTCAGCTGCCATTTTGCCATTGAATTCAAGGGGGCCAGGATTTCACTTCAGCAGCTCCGGCTTCCAATCGCCATCTGTACTCACATTCCCTCCAAGAGATAGAATTAGAACTCAGGAGACCCAGCTCCCAGACCCCTCCCTATTCACTGGACCTCCTGCTTTGCTCCTATGGGAGTCTGGTTAGGAGGGAGATGGTCCTGCTTTAGGAGTATGCAAAGCATCTCTCCTGTGACTTCCTTGCTCATGCACCACTGTCCACAACTCCACCAATTGCCCTGCCCCTCTCTGTTCCTAATGGCAAAGGGGAAATTTCACCTTGTTACCAGAAGCTCCGGGGAGGGAAGGAGGATTTAATTGGCTGTAATTAAAGCCTTAAGTGTTTCTCTAGGAGGATTTTAATGAGATTCAGCAGACCAGAGACACGGGGTGCTGGAGCGGAAAAGGGAGAGGAAAAGGCACTTGAGAACACAGATGGGGCCTCAGTTCAGAGACTGCTTTCCTTTTAAATTCCTATTTGAGCATGATCTAAAGTGAAATCAAAGCTCCCCTTTTCATTAAGTCAGCATTATTTTGATGTACAAAGACGGTGCCTTTTCATGGCAGAGTCTTGCTTTGCAACAGCTTCCTGGGGAGTCAGTCTGCACTGGCGTTGGTTTTTTTTCCCCCTGCATTCTTCTCTTTGTTTGAACTGCGTCTCTCTCCTCACTCCTTGAGATGGTTGGGTTTATAATCCCCTGCTTTACCATTACCCTCCTACCAGAGTCTGCTGTGCCCGTTTAGGACTCCAGGGCTGATGCCTCTGGAATAGTAGCTGTGATTTTGCCATTGGCTCTAGTCCCAAATTAAGATGCATCCCTGGTGGGTCCTGTGAGTTTCCAAAACCTAAGGAACAAGCTTATGATGTAGAGAAGTAAAATCCCACCCTACCCTCTAGCACCAGATGACCTGCAAGAGGAGTGCATTGGTGAGTGCGTCTGGGTACACATGGGCATATCGGGCCTAATTCAAAGCGCACTGAAGACAATTGACAAAAAAATCTCCTGATTTCAGTTGGTTTGGAGAAGGCCATTGAGTGTGTCACCACTTCAGACTTGGAAGCAGGAATCTAGTGAAGGATCTAGTCCAGGGGTAGGCATCTATGGCACGTGTGCTGAGGCGGCATGCAAGCTGATTTTCAGTGGCACTCACACTGGCCACTGGTCCGGGGGCCTCTGCATTTTAATTAATTTTAATGAAGCTTTTAAAACATTTGAAAAACCTTGTTTACTTACATACAACAGTAGTTTAGTTATATGATAGACTTATAGAAAGAGACCTTCTAAAATGTTAAAATATATTACTGGGATGTGAAACCTTAAATCAGAGTGAATAATGAAGACTCGGCACACCACTTCTGAAAGGTTGCTGACCTCTGATCTAGTCCATTTCAGTTTCTGGCTCTTGTGCGCTAGCACATGGCTGGAATGACGCATGCCAACTGTCCCTGTTTTTCAAGCATTTTTCTACTGTACCCTTACATTGGACTAGGAAGGGAGTTTGTGTATTTCTACGGAGATAGAGAGTATGCGCTTGTCTTTCTTCCAAATGCCTGGCTTCCTGGCTGTGGTGCTTTTAGTCCAAGATGCTGGAGGAGGATGATCATTTTGATTAAAATCAGTTCCCCTTGGGACTGAGAAAAGCATAGATCAAAAGCAAACAGACCGTGTCCCCTTTGATCCTCTTTTGACAGCACCTATAACAGAGATGTACTCACCATGCTGCAGAACTGCATTGTAGCGTCTCCACTGTTGATGCAAAACTAAGGCCTTCTCTACACAAGAGGTTTGCATTGATTCTAGACATTTGTGTAGCTGCACCAGGGTGAACCATTCGTATAGACAAGCAAAGCTGCTGTTTAGCTTATAAACTCTTTGGGATATGGGCTGTCTCTTTTTTGTTCTGTTTGTACAGCACCTAGCATGGTGGAGCCCAGGTCTATGACTGGGCTCACTAGGCATTGCTGCAATACAGATAACAATTAACAATAATATTTGCATGGTGCTGCTAATCTTTACTTGGAACTAAAGTGAGTTGCATCAGTGCAAACTGGCTTTTAGCAGTTTATCCCATCTAAGCTGGGGGGTTTCACCAGCTCCTGAAATCAGGGCAAGTCTCCAGTGCAGACAAACCCAAAGATTGACTTGCGGAACTGAAATCTCTGGCCCTGGGGGTCAGGAGAAACGTGCTAAGAACGATGTCACAGTAAGAATCCCATTGAAGTAGAACAAAGGTGGCCTTCAGCTAAGGCAATCCCCAAGGAGCCCTAACAAGTCTCAAGTCTCCCAAGGGAAGATCTCTGGGAGATAAAGGCATTGCATTGAAGATGTGGCAATGGTCATAAAAGAGACTTTGTAAAGAGGATATAGCAAGGCTATGTCTTCTCTCTCTCTCTCTCTCTCTCTCTCTCTCACTCACAGCTCCAGAGCAGGGTCCTTCACTCTACAAGCCACAATAAAGTTTCTGCAGTTGGACTGGATCCTCTCTAGTGGATGCATGGGTCAGAACAAGACTCCAGTTTGCTCTCCTGTGACTGTGTTGGGCCCATAGGACTAATGGGAGTGGAAGCATGCTTTGAGGCAGTGAAGTCAGCAGTGTGGACTCAGACTAACAGGGAGCAGAGAGATGCTGTAGGAGCAGAGGCCATTCGTACACAGACTATGTCTGCACTTAGGCTTGGCAGAATTTGATGTTTATTTGTTTACAATTTTGACAGATAATAATCAATGGCTGATTTTTAAGCCTTTTTTTACCCATTTTAAATGTTCACAATTGGGGGGAATTATGGTGGGGGGGTGCCAGACCATTATTTAATGACTGTAGATGTTAAGATTCAAAACGTTAAAACTTTATAAACTGTTAAAACATAAATTGTCAACCCCACATGCCAAAATATACAAAGTAAATCTCTTTAAGTCAACTCTGACCCATTTTTACTATTCATTCACTAGTCCATTGGTAAACAGCCTAATTCAAAAGTCTAGGTCACTGGATTTTAACAAAGTAAGAAAATCCTGTTTATCTGAATTTGTATTATTATTGATGGAAATAATTTTTCTTTGGTTTGCATGTGTGCAATGAAATCAGTGTTTACCGATTTTTAAACAAATCGAATCCTTCCAAACCTGTGCACACCGCAAAAAAGGCGTGTTCTTAACTCGGGTTAGCTAATTCAGGTTAAAATAGCAGTGGAGACATGACAACTCAGATTAGCAACTCAGGATCAACTCCAGGTTGCCCTATAGGCTTAACTTGAACTGGTATACTGGTAAACTTGAATACTGCATACAGATATACTGGTAAATTTGAATACTGCATACAGATGCAGTCTCCTCATCTCAGAAAAGATATACTGGCATTAGAAAAGGTTCAGAGACGGACAATTAAATAATTAGGGGTTTGGAACAGGTCCCATATGAGGAGCGATTAAAGAGGCTAGGACTTTTCAACTTGGAAAAAAGGAGACTAAGGGGGGATATGATAGAGGTACAAATCGAGAGTGGTGTGGAGAAAGTGAATAAAGAAAAGTTATTTACTTGTTCCCATAATATAAGAACTAGGAGTCACCAAATGAAATGAATGGGCAGCAGGTTTAAAACAAATAAAAGGAAGTTCTTCACACAGCACAGAGTCAACCTGTGGAACTCCTTGCCTGAGGAGATTGTGAAGGCTAGGTATAGCGGGATGGTCACCCACTCCTTCCCTAAGGGCTTAAAAGCTAGCCCTTGGAGAGTGCTGGGGCTGGGAGCCTTAAGATGGGCTGATTGGGAGGCAGACTCAGCTATGGCCATGCCCCAGATTCAGCTGGCCCTATAAAGGCAGGGAAGCCAGGGGCAGACACACACTCTGTCTCTGTGTTCAGAGCTTTACTAGGTACCTGGAGGAGAACAGGGTTGGGGGCAGGCCTGGTGAGTCCTATTAGGTACTGGGGTTGCAAAGGGGCAGCCCACGAGCAGGCAAAGGCAGCAGGTCCAACCCTCCTTGCCTATGATGAGTGGCTGATATACTGCAGTCTGCCCCAGTGAACGGGAGCTAAGTGGTGACTGGCAGTAGCCAAGACTGAGGCAAGGTGGGGATAGGGGGTGGGAGTTCCCCTGGGAGGGGAGACCCTGAGATTGGGGGTTACTGCCAGAGGGGCAGCACCCTAGAGAAAGGGGCACCGGGGTCCTGGGAGGGACATGGGGCCAGTGGTGAGGCGGATCACTGGCCTGCAGAGGGTGCTCCAATGGCTGGAGAGCTAATTCCCAACAGAGACCAGCAGGAGGTGCCGCAGGGGTGAGTCCACTCACTTACACTAGGACTATAACAGGGTTTAAAAGAGAACTAGATAAACTCATACAGATAAGTCCAATAATGGCTATTAGCCAGGATAGGTAAGGAATGGTGTCCTTAGCCTCTGTTTGTCAGAGGGTGGAGATGGATGGCAGGAGAGAAATCACTTGATCATTACCTGTTAGGTTCACTCCCTCTGGGACACCTGGCGTTGGTCACTGTTGATAGACAGGATACTGGGCTGGATGGACCCCTTGGTCTGACCCGGTATGGCTATTCTTATGTTCTTATGGTAATCTGCTTTGCTGTGTCTTCACTACTATTCACTATCCCAAATTAAGAACACCCCTCCTTTTGCAGTATACCCCTCCTCTTAGTCACTTTCTTCTGCATAGCTACCCATTATGGTGCATGATGTGCCTGAGGAGAATCCAAGGGGGATCTGTTCAGTGCCTGGAGCCTGGATTAGTCAGGTTCCCTTCCTTCCCACTAAGGATTAAAGCCATAACTATAGTGTGATGGCCAACACCCCAGGAACCGAAAGGGGATCTCCAAAGCTAGAAGCACCAGTCTTTACATCTTCAGTTAAAGAGCCAGGCTATCTAGCTAGGGGATATAACAAGAGAAGACTACAACAAATGCTGCAGTGGGTTACAATTGTGCTGTCTGCCACAAGCAGAGAATTTGGGAAGGGAAAGTTGCATTTCTCTAAGAAGGGTAAATTTGATCATCTTCCATTTTCTCTCTTCCATTCTTCATTCTAAAGGCTGTTTCTCTCTCCCCAAAGGATGCTTCTGTGGTTTGGGGCTGATTTATACCAATAAATCGTGCACAATGCCTCCCATCACCTTCCAGGATCTACCGCTGAATATCTACATGGTCATTTTCGGCACCGGCATCTTTGTCTTTGTGCTCAGCCTCATCTTCTGCTGCTACTTCATCAGGTGAGCTAGGGACCCAATGGGCTCTGCATGCATGTGGCATGGAGGATACAGGGGAGCCTATCAGCTGACCTCAGGGCTCCAGCCTGGGAAAGTTTCACCCCAGCTGCTTTTTGGGAGGTCTAAGGACACTAGTGTCCAGGGGACCAATTGGAATTTTTTTAGGTGAAAGCTGAGAGTCTCATATAATCACATGACTCCAGGAGCTGGATCTTGAAGAAAATCCTGAGACTTGTGATAAAATCCATGATAGTTGGCAACCCTGACTCAGACTAACTTACCCTTGTTTTAAAAAGAGGAGTACTTGTGGCATCTTAATGACTAACAAATTTATTTGAGCATAAGCTTTTTAAGAACTCACATAAAGAATCCTAGCAACCTCAGACTCTCACTGATCGCTGAGCCTAGTGGGATCCCACTGGGGTGAATCCCAGACAAACCCACTGAACAGCCCCACTATATTTTATACGTATAATACAAAGATCTATATGTTCCTTTCACTTTCTGCTTGGCTACAACAAATGCCTTAAATGTTGCCTTAGCAAATTTTTCCTCCAGCACACACACACATACAGGAGTTTGTTGTTGTAGGGTTGCTTATGAGGGCTGGGCTGTTGCAACTGTTTTTTTTTTTTTCTTTAAAGAGCCCTCAAATGTGTGGTTTGAATAAGACAAGTGAAGAGCTTCATGGGCTTTGCAGACCTTTGTGAGAGGGGAAGTACACCATTGGTTCTGCTGACCTCCAAGTCCCTTTAAGGAAACAGAATGAACAAGCTTCCCATTGCAAATTATAATTGGAGGCTGTCATATACCTCATTCATACTGCAATCATACAATCATTCTACCACAGTGCTTTTTAGTAGTGACACCTTAAAAAGATAACCATCCCTCCTTCCCCCCATACGCCCTGTAATCTGCTGGGGACCATTTGCCAAGAGCAGTCTCTCCCCATCAAGGAGCAAACAATCAACTGCTTGCCAGGCGCAGAGCTGATTTGTGTTTGGGATTACAGAGCCAGGGAAAGAGGAAGAGATCTGCTGCAAACCTGACCCCTGTGTTGACACGCACCAGGGGAATTCGCAGATGGCATCATCAGAGGATCTGGGACTATTTTTAGAAGCTTTGACTAGCCTCCCAGAAGCTGCCTGTCGCCTCCATTCCTAGTCTGAGATTTATTATTTTTATTAAACCTATTAGAATAATTTCATCTCTTCTGTGTCGCTAGAGCTCATCCATCTGCCTTGAGCTTCACAGCTGGTCATGGTCACAAATCCATGAGCATTATCCCCATGTTTACCCAGGCCAGGCACTGTTGGGAAAACTCTCCACTGGAGAGGGATGGAGTTTGGGATGAGGGCTGGGAGAGGACAGAGTGAAAATAATCTGGCAGGATTGAGGGGTTTTTTGCCCCAGCAAATCAAGTATCAAAAGCAACTTCTGAGCAGCCATTTCCCTTCCGCATTTGGAGGCTTCAGCTGTCATCTGACACCTGGTCCCTCCATGTGTCACCTTTTGGAACAGCAGCTGTTAATTGGCCCAGCACAGTATACTCTATATGTACCATGCATAGGGCTATAAGTTAGCAGCTTCTCCTGCTTGAAATAAAGCCCTCCCCTCCCCCCGAGTAATACGTTGGGGAGACAGCAGAAGGGAAGGGGCGTTTTCCAGTGTTAGAGACTACCAGGCAAACTCACGGACAGAACAGCATGGACAAAGGCTGGGTTCGTGGTCTCTGTCCAGGCCTGGGAATCAAAGACATCTGGGTTCTTTTCTGGACTTTGCCACTGTTAGACCTTGGGTAAGTTATTTAGGCCATTCCCCCCCAAAAAAGCAGCCTCTGATTTTAGGTGCCCCCATTTTGGCAGCCTATTAAGCCGCTCTGTGCTGGCAAAAATGGGACAAGGAACTTGCCCCCTTCTTCGCCTGCTGTCGTACCTACACCCAGGGTAACAACAGCAGAAGCTGGAATGTAGGCGGCCTTGGGCATTTTCAGCACCATGTTGTCTAGCCTTGCTCTGAGCAAACTGCTTGCCGCTGCCTCTGCTGTTTATTTCCGTAGCCTGCTGGGAACTATTGCCAAGAGCACTCGCCCGTTTCCCTAAGGAGCAAACAATTGACTCCCTGCAAGGGCTCCAAGCCAAGCCAGGATCCTGGTCTCCACAGGGCTCCATCTAAGTAAGGGACTGGGACTGAGCAGAGCAGGAAGTGGCAGGAAGGCAGGGGGTATTATTCAGGTGACCGAGCTAGACTGATGCATTGTTTACAGGGGAAGGGGGGAGGATGTGTCTTTTCATTACCCTTCCCTGTTGAAGAAGGCTATTTTTAAACTCTCGAGTTTAGCAGCAACTGGGATGTCTAGAAAAGTTCCAGTGGATTGGGAAAAATTGAATTCATTACCCCACTGCAGGGCCCACCCAGCTCTGCTAATGCACTTCACTTCTGCCCGGCAGCAGCCCCTAATGTTCCAGTCCTGAGACCTTGTCCAGCTTGCCTTTGCACCTTTATCCTGATCTGCAGCCCTTCCATCATGCTGTTGCCATCCTGGGATCCCCCCTCAGCTTCTCCAGCTCTGCTAGTGCCCCTCAGCCGTGCAATTGTAATTTGCTGCATGGGATGGATCTGAAAGAGTTTGTCCTTTGCAAGGGAACTATCAAACCTTCAGGAAACCCAGAGGTCCCTGATAGGAGAGGGGGAGTCAGTCCCCTCCCAGTACCCTGTGACCTAACTCTGCAGCCTTTGGCAGAGGAATATCTGCCTTTTTGCCATGTCCCATAGCTTGTGGATTCTGCAGTGGGATCTTCTGCAGCTGCCTCTCACACGCTCAGATCTGATGCCCCACGCTACCAGAGAGACTGCTGTGGATACAGTACCCTGGCCTGGTTCTAGCTCATGCCAAGCGGCCGTTCAGTGCCCTGCTCTGGAAACAACTTCTCCCCCACCCTCTGCTGCTCCCTTGCTCCAGTGATTTAGTTAATATTATTAATTAAAAAAAATAAGCTGTTGGGTCTGGAGGAGGCACTCAGTGACCTGGGTTTTTTACAGCTTGGAATAATGAGACTGGTTGTCTTTTTGGCTTGCGTGCGTGGGGGCAGTGAGGAGGCAGGCTGCCCAGGAAATTGTTCTGGTTGATAGTAAGCCATTCCTGCAGCTGTTACTCCACTCCTGTTTACAGCACATAAAGGATGCTCTGTGTGTGTGAGGGGCCCTTCTCAGGCCTCTGCTGTCTAACATTCACTCAGAGGCTGGGAGTGAACTGAGATTCTGAGAGAGAGAGATGACTACAGTGAGAGGCACCACAGAGATAAATGTACATCCTCATGCGAGCCCCAGCCCCCAGCTTACCAGTCATACACACAGGAGATGGCTCAGTAAGAACCCCACAGCATTTTGCTTTTCCACACCCATGTGTAACGCACTGGCAAAATATGTGCTGTGTTCCATCCCTCCACCCCATGTCTGAGCCACTAGAGGATAACAGCCTACAACTGCTACCCACTAAATTATTCCTTTAGCCTGTGCTGGATGGCATTGGGTTCAAGCCCTGCTGTTGACCATGGGGAGGGGTGGCTGTTGCACATGTAGGGATGTGGGGGTTTATTTTCATTTTGTCAGCGGTGATTATTCAGCACGTGGAGGCCAGGACAAGCCACATAGTCCTGGCTTCTGTTTCCAGTTAGAGCAGTGGATGGGTGATCCTGTCACTCTGGCTCCCTGAACAGCTTGAGGAAAGCAGCTTCACTGACTTCCTGGGTTCAAAGGAGGACTGCAGATGTGGGCAATGCACTATGGCTGAAGAGCAATGAGAAAGCTCTGGGTGGCCAACTGTGAGGTAACCCAGTCCAGTTGTAATACAAACAGGTGCGAAACAGAATCTTGTGGAGGACCAGGTGCTGCATCCGGTCCTGTCTCGTGGAGAGTAAAATCCCTCTCCATAAATCAAAGCAAGAGAGGAACACATGGGAAAATAAAACTAAAATAAAAATAAAAGTTTCTGTGTAAGCTAGGAGGAGCTCTTTGTCCTTATGGGGCTGGGGCACGTGTCTTATCTGGCCCTATCACACATTCTCACCCACCCACCCTCCATCCTTTCTTTCAGGGTGTCTATAAACCAGGTCCTCCCCAACCATAGCTGGGCACAGCAGGCAAACAGCTTGCAAGATGCTGGCAGTGCTCAGGGAAGAGAAGCACAGATTATAGACACAGCTCAGTTGCTGGGGTAACAGATTTCCCAGGCTCCTGCGATGCTCAGCATAGATAGCAGAAGGGTATTCCTCAGCCAAGAGGCTTTTCCATGAGTGCTTCATAGCGGTGGGACCGGGAGTGATGTTTCCTGAGCCTGGGGTGCAGGAGAAACGAACAAAGCCATCTGTTGCCTGCACGGGGTCAGGAATCTCTTTTGTCACCACCCTGTATAATGTCCCACTGGAGTTTTGGGAAAGTGCTGTCTCCCCCTTCCCTGCTCCCTCATCAGACCGAGGTTGGACCAGGCCGAGCTGCTGTTGATGGGTCAGTGGAACTCTGGAAATACAGTGCTTCCTGGAACACTCACGACTTCCTAAGTGAAACAATTGCAGCCGCAGGCTGCATGATCTTATCGGGCCCCATCCTCTGATTCCTGCTGGTATTTCGGGAGACGCTGTGCTCTGTTTAGCAATGAACTTGCTGCCTTTGGACAACAGCAGACTAGTGTCCTGAATAAATACCCTCCCTGCAGCAGTGTGTGCCAGCTGCTTTCACTTGCAGAGGAGTGAAGGGAGGGAGGTTGTCTCAGTTTCATTTGGATCATGGACAGGCCTGGCATAATGGTCCAAGCACAAATCTGGGAGCTGGGTATGCATGAATTCTAGTCCCACCTCAGAAATGGCTTCTTGTCTGTGACCTTGGACAAGACACTAAGATCAAAATTCTCCAAAACAACCATTGTCTTCAGCAGTCTGTTATCAGCTCTAACAGCTCTAGCTGAAGTCAATGGAAGATGCAGGTGCTCAGTGTGTCAGAAAGGCACACGACATCTCAAACTGGGGTCCCCAACATGGGAACTCCACAAATCAGAGGAACCTTTTGAAAATCTGTGTCCAGCTTTATCAAAAGAGCTGGGTTCCCATTATGAATGCTCCACACTCTACGACACCCATATGTCTCACTGTTCCTACCTGATGCTTCTTCCCTTAGAGCGGTTATTAAGTACCAGGGTGAATGTCTGAAGCACTTCAGAAATGCTACTTAATTGTTAAATATGAATGCTGAAAATCTGATGTGATTTTTTAAACTGATTTAAAGAAATGTAGAAATTCTTTTTAAAATATAGTGTCAGTGAAAAGTTCTGGGCTGACTGCCCTAGAGTCCCTTATGAAAAGGCCCATTCACTTTGACTGCAATGTATTTTGTACTATGAATAAATCTCTGTGGGTTGGTGTCCCTTAATAATAAGCTTTGTCCTATAGTTTTCATATAATTGCCCTTTATTTCCTTGGTCGCCCTTCCAGGAGGAGCTGGAAGAAGGGAGCTCATTCTCCTTGGCTTATTCAGTCCTTGGCTTCTCTGCTGAAACCAGAAGCAAGGGGGCCATTTAGTGAGAAACAGGCAGTGTTTCTTTTTGATAAAGGCACCTCTCAGATATAAACTGGACAAAGATCACCTCTTAGAGGATCCCAAAGAGCCTTCAGGAGGTGATGACTTTCAGTTGCTGATGGTCATGATTGTCTCTAATTCTATCCAATTATAGACCTTCAAACCAAGCTCCCCTCATGCAGTTAAGTCAGATTTGCATCGACAATATAGCTCAGCAGAGAAAGCAAACTCGTCTCCGCCCTTCTCATTGTCCTGCTCAGGCTTTGATGACCTTTCCTGGTCCTCTCCAACTGAAAATTCCCATATCCCACAGGATCACTGGAATCAAATGAAGGGCAGAGTAAAGGTGGTTTGAGTGTGATCTTGGACCCACTCCTCAAAGGTATTTAAGCATCTGACTCCCAAAATCAATGGGAGTCAAGCACCTAAATATCTCTGAGGATTTGTGTCTGAGGGGGGATGGATGGTGTGTGTCTGTAGAGATTTCTGTGTGAGAAGATGTATGTAGGCTTTACAATGCATTTCCTTAGTTTTATGAGCTTGAGTTTTGCATTTGAGTCCCTTATCAGCCTCAACCGGCTTTCATAAAGCGTGTTTTATGACAGAATATATTATTTTTCCTTCACCAGCAAACTTCGGCATCAGGCACAGAGTGAAAGATTTGGATACAAGGAGGTAAAGTGTGGCTAATTTCTAAATATTTCTGTATGGTTTCACAGCAGGCCTGTGATATTTACAAGCATGTAGATTAGTGCCAGTGAGGGGAGGGAGTTGTGAGCCATTCACTTTTCTATGAGGAACTGGACTGACACCTAAAAAAGCCATCGATGGAACTAACTTGAGGTCAGTGCTGACCCAGAGCTGGATTTGAATGGATAGCTCGACGATGATTTCTAGAGGCATGGTCTCAATGCCGCTCTATTGTTCACAAGAGAGTGAAATTCACCCCTGCGCAGTAGACCAGTGCAGGACCTGTGAGTTTACCTACCAGGCCTTCAGAGTAGAGACACAAGTGGTGCATAGGACCTGAGAACCTACAGAGAACAGTGCTGAGGCATGGCTGTGTATTGGGTCTGACGGGGAATGCCCAGGGTGGTTTAGTGCTGGGCTGTCAGCTTTGAGAATGCCACTGAACTGAATAAAGAGCCAAAGCAAAGCCAGTGCTGGGGAAAAGCCAGTCGGGATTACAATGGGAATCATATACAATAGGGGAATAGGTCCCGGGCAGTCAGCGGCTGCCCTCTGCAGGGGAAAGACCAACCACTGCAGAGGCTCTTTGTCCAAGGTCAAATGTCCCAAAGGATTTTATTTGTGGGGAGGAGAGGGAAGGACTATCAGTGCTGGCTGAAGTCAGGAATGGCGTGGTCACATACAGGGCAGGCCTCTCCACAGAGTTCTGCCAATGCCCCTCAATCCTGATTTGCAGCTCTCTGACATTCCAGCCCGGAGTCTTAGTGCTCCTAAGTCCTTGCCTTTCTGTTCCACAATGGGGCTTCCCACACACCGCTCTGTCGATGCACTTCAGTCCTGACCTGCTGCTTGCCATGCTCTCCCAGTCCTGGGGTTATCCAGAGTCGATTTGTGTGCCAGTTATTAGTTAGCACTGCTACTGCTTGTGCGCTGCCTGCTGTCTGGATAAACAGAGGCCTTCTGTCTCCAGCACTGTCAGGCTGACAACTTTCACAAGCACAACATTTGCTTAGTTAAAAATAACCCCCGTCATTCTGATAACTGCTTCTGATCCTCATCTGCTTGCTTCTTTTCCTTTTTCTCCCACAGGTGGTCTTGAAAGGTGATGCCAGGAAGTTAAATTTGCATGGGGTAAGGACAGCCTCCACTCTGATTTTTACCCTGAACTTTGAGAGCAGGCCTCATGGGATTGCTGCCCCCCCCCCCCGAGCCTCTTTTCCTTCTGCTTTTGTTACCTGAAGGATAAGAGAGGGGTCCAGCAGGACCTGAGTCCTCATGCTGCTTTCGCTGCCTAGGAGCAGATGCCTTTTAACAAAACTCGTATCTTGTAACAAGATGGGGTTTTGAAGTCAGATGAACATTCACAAGCCCAGAGCACTCAGCTTACCCACCTGGAACTACCACTGACTCAGTGTGTGACCCTGCATAAGGCCTGTGTCACGATGAGATGCTTTTTGAGGGTAACTTGGGTGGCTCTGGGAAACAGAGATGCTAGGTAGGCCCCTACCTGTGCAGATGCAGCCTGTATCAGTGAACAGCTCCCCTTCCGAGGGCAGTTTATTGGCTGTGTGAAATGAGCTCCCGAGGGAGCAAAAGACAAGCGGTGCTCGTGATAGTGTGAGGCTGGTTCTGTCTGGGATCTCTGGTGCCTGTGGGTGTGATGCTTTGTTCTCCAGGCTCATTCCTCCCCTCCCCTCCTCTCTGTCTCCCCACAGCAGACCTGTGCCGTCTGCCTGGAAGACTTTAAAGTGAAAGATGAGCTGGGAGTGTTGCCATGCCAACATGCCTTCCACAGAAAGTGAGTAGCTGCCAAGGACAGCCCAGAGCCTGCTCCATGCCCCCAGCTTGGCACGAGGCCCAGCGTTCAGTTATGCCTCTCATGCCCTTGATTGGAGAGAGGCCCGGCCTATGCCTCATACAGCTCCTGGGTGGTAAGAGGCCCCATGTCTGGTCCTTTCCCCTCTCAGGATGGCAAAGATGCCCAGAGCAGCTCTAAACAAGCTGGATAATAATGTGCACAAGTCACCTGGCTACACTCCTTTGCCTTCTAGCCATATGCTAAGCCATCTGGGGAGCTAGGACAGGCTTACTCCCATCAATAAGCTTCAGCTTTGGGGATTCACATCTTGGTTGGGTGTAAACTGGCCAGGAATAAATTTAGTCTGGACATGAGAAGATGGTTTCTAGCCACCAGAGGAGCGAGGCTCTGGACCACCCTCCTACTAGGAGCAGTGGGGATAAACAGTGGGGGGCTTGTTTTAAGATGTTGGTAAATTTGAATGGGATTACATGGTAGGGTTGCCTGCGATAGCAAAGGACTGGACTTTGAAGACATGGGGGGGTCCCGTACAGGCCTTAGGACTGAGTTCCTAAATCAGCACTTGATTTCTGCAGCCCCCTCCGCTGCATGAGCGGGCAGGGCTGCCCAGAGGATTCAAGGGGTCTGGGGCAAAGCAATTTCAGGAGCCCCTTCCATAAAAAAAGTTGCAATACTATAGAATACTATATTCTTGTGGGGGCCCCTGTGGGGCCTGGGGCAAATTGCCCCACTTCCCCCACCCCCCGGGCAGCCCTGTGAGCGGAAGTAGGGAATCCAGACTCCAGGAAGGGACAGATTCCCCGTTGGAACATAGATTCACTGCTGCATCCATAGCATTCCCGTCTCTATGCAAAGGCTGTGTTCAGAGAGAAGCACTGTCTAGAGAAGGGTGAGGTGGGAGATCTGCTTGGGATTGTCCCACTCCTGAGCGCCAGGGAGGGACAGAGGTAAAGCTCTCTCCTTCCGCTGGAGCCTTCTCACGCTCACATGCTTTGGGATCCCTGGATGAGGCGGCCGGGCATCAGAGTAACATACAGAAGCATGTTGATAAGCAAGGGAGAGAATGGGAGGTGTGTGGACAGCTGGGCATAGAGAGGAGAAATGACTCTCTTCCCATCTGGGTGGGTGGGTGTGTGCCAGGTGCAGGAACCTGCTGGGTTGTGTGGGCCCATGACATCACACTTGGGAGGGCAGGAGTGAGGAGGGTAATGGGCTCAGGGAGCTGGGGAAGGACATGTTTGTCCTAAATTCACCCCCTCCATCTCTCTGTTTCTTGGCTGCAGGTGTCTAGTGAAATGGCTGGAGGTTCGCTGCGTCTGTCCCATGTGCAACAAGCCCATCACAGGCCCCACGGAGCCCCACCAAGGCATTGGGACACTCCTGGATGAGTTGGTGTGAGGGCCTCTTTTCTCTCCCATGAAGCCAAACAGCCATCCAGACAGACCATTTCCTGGTGATCTCTGCACTTAACCCCTCCACCCACCTCCCCTGGGGATTGCTAAGCAGCCTGTGATACCTCCTGCCATGGGCATATGGCCCCCTCATAACACTTGGGACAGATCCACTGCCATTAGTGCAGGAGGAAAACAAGCTGCGTCCCCCGTGAAGCACACAGAGGAGGAGGTGTTGGCCCAACTCTGGGGTCATTGGGACCTGAGCGTCAAACTGCTGATGCATGAAGGGCCTGGGAAACTTAATTGTGCCCCTTCCTAGCTAATCTTGCAGGGACGTCTGATATCTTGGCACCAGGCATCTGAAACTGGATATTCCTTGCAGAAACCACCCAGTTCAGGGTGGGAAGCAAGACAGGAGCCTCACCCCCAACCCCACGGGGACTGTGGTTCAAACCCATCTACCACTGCTGTTCTTAATAGGTTTACTATAACCCTCTTTCAAAACCCGAACTTACGTTTAGGGCCTTAACTCTTCCATAGGTCCCTTGTAAAGGCCAAAGCTTTAGCTCTGCTACAGCCAGCCAGGTATTGTCCCCTGACTGCTGGAACCATAGCGCTGATTCTTATCTATGGCCCATTGATGGGATCTCTTTGTCTTAAAAAAGAATAGTCAGTGTTTACATAGGGCCTGAACAAAAACAGAAGCTGCAGAGGGCATGTCATAACTGATTAGATCCTGCTGGCAGAGCTGGACTGTTGCAAGAGTGGGAGCGGTGTTTAGGGAACCACAGCGGAGGGGCAGGGGAATGCCCCATGTTGGACATTAATATTCCTTTCTTGTATCAGGCTAGCAAGACCTTTTAGCAGCTGATGGAGATAGTTTGGAGATGTTTCAAATACAAAGCAGGTTTTTCTTTTGAATTATTTTTAATTTAAACTTGGAGGCTGTTTTTTTTTTTATTTTGTTTTTAAAGTCACCTCTCAGAATTTCCTTCCAGCTCAGAGACTGTGCAAATTAGTAAAAGCACTCTGAGATATTCTGTTTTGTACCTTGAAAGTGAACTGTCACTGTCTGCATAAGGCAGAAAGTTTGGGGAGAGGGAGGGGCTGATGGGTGGAAAATCCAGTCTGGATTCCCCCACCTCCTCCTCCCTATGTTGCCCTGTAAATAATATTTTTGTATGTATTACTTTCCTGACTGTCTCAGGCTTCCTACACACTCCCGAGGATGGGGGATGTACAGTTTTATGTAAAACAATAATTAAACTGAAGGCATCTTAGGCTAAATTGTGAATATTTGTTTCTAGCAAGGGGTATCTACCAGTAAATTCTCAAAGCACAAAGAAATGTATTTTCTTAGGGGACACACACAAAGATGTGTGATTGGAGGGTGCTCCAAAAACATTAACGCTGGAACTGGAACTAAGCCTAGGAATATTTCAGAGTGTTGAGGGAATCAAATTAAGAAGTTGGAATGGAGCAGAGAGTGATCAGCACAAGAAACCGGGAATCAGGGTTCAGGGGTTCTGTTTCTAGCTCTACCTCTACTACTAGATCTTGGGCAATCCACAACCTTTTTATGTCCGTTTCTTCTTCTGTAAACTGGCAATAATACTTATCTCACAGGGGCACATGAAGTACAATTTGTTAATTGCATTGAGTTTGCAGATGGGAGGTGCTTTACGAAAGCCAAGTATTATCCTCCTGTATTTTATTGGTTTTGGTGGTTGTAGCAACAGGGGTAAGTAACAATAAGGTACACTGCTGTAGGGCTCTTGATGTATTTACCATCATGTCATATAGATCTGCTCTAAGCAGCATTAAATGACAGTGATCAACACACCCATAACCAGTTGTCTTCAGGAGCAGCCCCACACTAGTGAGCAACTGGTGGGTCTGCATCATGGCTGGTGGCACCGAACATGGTTACCGTAGTAGTTCAGATGTTGAAAATAAGTTAACATCTAGAGCTGGTCAGGAACTTTTTAATGTTTTCACAATCGTTTTCACAAAAAAATTCCAATTTGTCAAAACGAAAATGGTTTGCAAAACTGTTGGATTTGACAAGGCACTTGACTCAAAAAAATTGTTTTTTTTTAAATTGAGATTAATAAGATCTAAAATGGGACATTTAGACAAACTGAAATTTTCATTTTGAGTCAATTACTTTCCATTTAGAAATTTTAGTAAGATTACAATAAAAGTCAAAAATTGAAATTAAATCTGTCAATTATTGAAATATTTTAACTGACCAGATCTAAAAAAGATTTTGGGGTTTCAGTTTGCAGAAATTTGAGATCGACTTTTTGTCCCAATTCAGCAGAAGAAAATTTTTCAAAATATTAGATTTTCATGGAACAGGAAAACGGTTTCCTGCCCAGCCCTATTAACATCTCCGTCACAGGTAAAACTTACTGCTGCAGGATATTTAATATCTTAGGATGATCTAGACATTAATTGGACATTTATATGAATAAAAGTTCATTGGATAAGATAGAGGTGTATAAAATCATGACTGGTTTGGAGAAGGTAAATAAGGAGGAGATGTTATTTATTCCTTCTCATAACACAAGAATTTGGAGTCAACAAATGAAATGAATAGGTAGCGGGTTTAAAACAAACAAAAGAAGTCTTTCTTCACACAACACACAGTCAACCTGTGGAACTCTTTGCCAGAGGATGTTGTGAAGGCCAAGACTATATAACAGGGTTCAAAAAAGAACTAGATAAGTTCATGGAGGATAGGTCCATCAATAACTATTAGCCAAGATGGGCAGGGATGATGTCCCTAGCCTCTGTTTGCCAAAAGCTGGGAATGGGCAACAGGGGATGGATTACTTGATGATTACCTATTCTGTTCATTCCTTCTGGGGCACCTGGCATTGGCCACTGTCAGAAGACAAGACACTAGGCTAGATAGACCTTTGGTCTGGCCGCTCTTATGTTCTTAAGATGCAGTGACAGTGGGATGGACAAAAATGCATGGGCTATTAATCCTCATTCTTCAGACCACAAGGTGAATACCACTAAGGATCAGGAAGAAAACAGTGTTTAAGCACAACTACTTATTTCCAGCCCCACCAAAGGATGTTTAAGTCTTGCAATTCATGAGCTTGCGTAGGTCATCTGCTCATACAGACATACACAAATATAGCCATAGCATGAGAAGAATGGAAGTGTAAAGGGACATCTCATCTGCCAGCCACCCAGTGAGTGTTATGTTTTGATCAAACAAAACTGTATTATTTCTCAGGAAGAACTGTTTCCTTGAACCATGCAATTAAAGCCTGACACATGCTTCTCTAGCTTTGAGTCCTTAAGCGTTTTTTGGGCCCTTTCTCTCAGGCTAGTAAAATCAGAGTTCAGTGGCTGATGGATAAATTGCAGGGACATAACATCTGTGCCGCTATCCCAGCTCTTCCTGTAGCAGCTCTGTATTCCATCTTTGTTCTCTGCGGGCCTGTGTGACAGGAGAGAACAAGGGAGTCATGGGGCAGAAATCATTTAGTCCTTGATGTACAAAGCATTCAAAATACAACTCTGTAAATTTATTGTTGTGAGATATCTGGCAATTTTAAGAACATTTGCTTCATACATTCCCTACTGCCATCTGTTGGTTGCAACAGGAAAGTCGCTCAACATCAGACACATGGAAGGAAATCCGGTCAGCTCAGAAACTACGCCATTTCCTTGGGATTTCTCAGTTGCCTTGCACGGTCCCAAAAACCTATCCAGTAATTAGATACTATAGTATTCCCCCTTACATCATCCATTGATATCAAAGCATCTCTATTGAGGAAAGTAAGTATTGTTATTTTCACTTTACATAAGGGAAACTTGGCTACAGAGAGGGAAAGTTACTTGCCCAGTCACAAGGCAGGTCATTGTGAGAGCCAGCAATAGAAGCTACCAATACAGAGTCACGGTAAAAATTTCAAAGTGCCTAAATCACAATTTGCTAAAATAAGTCACCTTTGAAAATGGAGTTTAGGCACTTTGAAGTTTTACACTTGGTCTGGTAGAGTGGAGGCAGGATTCCTGAGTTCTAGTCCCAACTCTGCAGCTGGCTTTTGAGACTTCGGCCAGGTCATGTCTCCTGTCTATAATAGTTTCATAATTAGCAAAGAAGAGTACATAGCCACCTACATAAAGTTTTGAAGTGAATAAGCAGAGACTGTGCTAATATATTATTTTCTGCTCTCACTTCACGGGAAACAAGGGGGAATTCTGTAAATTAAATAAAAAGATGAAGAGTGTCCTGATAAAATACGACTTCTTACCTCAAGGCATAGAGTTATTGTCAGCCCTAAAATGAATTCTGCAAATCCAGGGCATGATTTTTAAAAACAACTAGTCATTTTGTGCCCAAATGTAGGCATCCTAAATACACTTGATTTCCCCAAAAGTGATAAGCACTCACCCCCTGAAAATCAGCCCCTTTAAAGTATGTCAAGCTAGGTACCCAAAATTAGGAATCACACTTGAAAATATTGTGCAAAGAACACAATATACATACAAACAGCATTACCAGCAAAGAATATTTCTAGAGCACCCCCTAGCACCCAGGCCACACACACACAGAAACAAAATCGTATCAAAACCTTGCCTTTGTATAACATTTAACCATTGCAAACACAACTGTATTCAGGAGATCAATTTACAGTCTGCAAACCGACCTAAAACGAAACTAACAAAACACAGCAGACGCGTATACCCAACCTCACAACATAGCTTCCTTATTTTTCCCAAAACACCCCCACCCCGCAACACTCGCGGCCCCCAGGTTCTGGTCAGATGGGTACTGTGCCCCGTCGTAACAGAGAAGGACGGCACATATCACACAGCCGTGTGCAAACCCCATTCATCATGCTTTAGAACCAGAAGGATCAGCGCACGATCGCTGCGCTCGGGGGGGCCAAGCCACGCCAATGACATCCAAGTCAGGGCGAGCGGACCGCGCCCGGCCCCAGTCGAGCTGCCCCTGGATTCCCCTCCGCCCCCAACGAGACGCGACTTGTAGCCATACCCCGCTCCAGCTGGCCCTTATTTCCCATCTGGGCCGCCATTGAGAGGCAGGATCGGAGCCTGAGCCGCCGTCTCTTTACGCATGCTAATTTATGCAAATCTAGACCCCGCCTCCCCCTACTCTGGCGAGCGCCGCTCACTCTCCGCCTTTACGGCAGCGCGATGCCCACGTGGAAGGGAGCAGGGGGGTTGCGACAGTGCTGGGAAAGGCAGGGAGCGCAGCTTGGTTTCCGGCAGTTGGGGGAAGGGGTTTCCTGGGGAGGGTGGATCTACCTGTGGGCTGGAGGGATCGGGGAGTCTGGGCGTTTTGCACCCCCGGTGGGAGCTGGGTCTTCCGCTCACACCCCTGGGGGGCTGCACAGGGGAGGGGACCCCTTGCCTTGGAGAAGGGGGGGCCCTGGGACCCCCACCCTGCTGAAGGGAGCTTGCACATCCCCCTTCTCAGGAGGAGAGTCAGTGCCCTGGGCGGGGAGGGGGGGTTCTAGCACCCCCCACACAAAGACGGGGGCCAGGACTGGTGATTATAACCCCCCTCCCCGTAGCTTTTCTATACCCAGGGGCAGGGCTGGGCACGAGGGCCCGGAGGGGCATTGGGCGTGGGGGAGTCTCCCCCCTCCCCGCTGTTAAAGACATTTCCTGGGGGCTTCCAGGCTGACCTGGGCGAGTGAGGGTGCAGGATTAGGGTCAATGTAGGAGAGGGAGTGGCGTCACGGTTTAAGGGTGGGGATTACAGTTGGGGGCAGTGTAAATATAGCGGGTGGAGCAGGGCGTCTGTATTGGGGGGTCAGGGTGTCGGGTCTATCCGTGAGGGAGAGATGTGGGAGGTGGTTGTGGTCAGGACTTAGGATCAGTGTAGGAAGGGCGGTGGGCCGGGTGGGAGTGTCTCTGCAATCAGCACCATGGAGCTCAGCAGCCTGCTGAAATCCCTGCAGTTGGAGAGCCCATCAGACAGGGGAGACCCCGAATGCCCAGCTGCCGCTGCCCCACCAGCAGAGCAGGTTCTCTCCCAAGTCTTGTTGCTTTTCTCAGCGGAGGGAGTCAGCGGCAGTGCCAAGGCAGGGATGGTCAGAGACCTGCGTGTGCTCTTCGAGGCTGCAGACTGCCAGTGGCTGTTTGGGGGCTGCCACCCCAATGTCACCCCCAAGTTGCTGGAGGACTTGGTGTCTGTGCTGTGCCACTATGCAGCATTGCCAAAGCAGGATTCAGACATTGGGGGCCCACCCAGTAATGATGACTTTTACACCACAGTGGCCGATAGAACAGCAGACATTGGCTTGGTGTTTCTTAGCCTCCTTGCTAAAGTGGAAGCTATCAAGGGATCCAGGTCTCTTGGTGACGTGATGGTGAGGCAGGTCCTGCCACGTTGCCTAGGACTGATCTACATCTTTGCTGCAACACACCATGCAGAGAAGCCGTGGACCAGCTCGAGGTCTCGGTCAATAGCACAGGAACTGCTGACCTTGCTGGTTCAGGTTACAGGCTGTGGGTCAGTGGCTGAATTCCTCCAGGGAGGAAGCAAAGATGAAGAAGGGAGGTTTGCTGCTGTGATGGGACTCCTGAAGCCAGAGCTGACTAAGTAAGTAAGATCACTTGCCGGGAGGGGTTTGCTTGGTGAGGCTTGGCACTAGTAGGTCAAAGGACTGGAGATACTGCTGAGCATTGCAGTGAGGTAAGGGGCGGACTGTGGTCAAGTTCTGAATCTATTGGAACACTTGTGTTTTCAGGAATAAATAGTTCACTGAACAAACTTTACTGAGAAGATAGAGTAGGTAGCTGGGATCAGTGCCGGTGCCTGGGTTGGGGAGAATCAATTAGCCAAACATGGGATCCCCCAAAAAGGTTGTATGCAATTGGTTGACTGCCCCTGTGGCCTGGTCATTGTTCAGCACCTTACTGAAATAAACAATGTGCCTCTTTGGGGCCTGTTCTTGCAGTTGTTCTCCTTGAAGTTAATGGCAGCTCTGTAGAAAATCAGGCCCAAGGGATTTCAGAGGTGTGCCCTCAAAACTAAGGCACCCAAAACCAGTGGCTACAGAAACAATGGGTCATAGGTAGTATAAAGATGCTGACTTTGTAATGTGGTAACACGGTTAAATAGAGAGAACGGATGAGTATATTACTGTATAATGTTTCTCGAGTCTAAACAAAAGTCACTGTTGCAATGATTGATTATTGTTATGTCTCTGATATTTACACGGCAAAGATTTGTAAACCTGTTAAAACTTCCTAAACTTGTAAATAGCTAAAATAATAACAATAATTTGTGGTTACTTGTGAAAATGTTACTGTTAATGTTTTGTTTACTTGGAATCTACTTTCTGCTGCTAGTTGCCTTGTCACCTTTTTGCTGGTTAAAGTGTCAAAGACTTTTTACAGAGCAAGAAACTATTTGATTTAAAGGGGGAAAAGGTTTGCATATAAAAAAAGAACAGAAGTCTGCCCTAATCACGGGCTAGTCCTGGTCTGTGACCTGAATCTTGTGGTGTGATGCTGCAGTGAAACCACTAGGGTCATGTTTGCTTTGTGCATTTTTCCAGAGAAACTTGGAAGCGCAACCCTGCCACAAAGCATGTGTTCTCCTGGACGCTGCGTCAAGTCACCTGGCCATGGCTTAGCCCTCACCTGGAGAGTGTCCTCGCACCATCACTGCTCTTCTCGGATGACTACCAGGAGGAGAATAAAATCCTGGGTGTGTGCTGCCTGCATCATATCATTCTCAATGTGGTAAGGAAAGATTACTGCTGGGAGGAGGAGGGACCATGTTGCCATAGGTGAACATACGAAGGAACTGTGGTCTAATGGTTAGAGCAGAGGACTCGAGTCAGGATTCCTGGCTCTGCTGTTAACTCCCAAGCTGACACTGGACATGGCACACCACTTCTCAGCTTCATTTTTCTACAGTGTTATAGTATACTGCAGTAATAGTGGCAGCTGGAAAATATCCATGTCCATCAGTGTGTGACTCATAAAAAGATGGATGCTAATCGGGGCTATTTATAAAATGCTGGGCAAATCTTGAAGTATTTCCACATATGTTCTCAGTTACTTTAAAGTTAGTTTTGTGGGGGTTTTCTGGCAGTGCTGCTGTGTACTTTAAGCAGGAGTAGGAACTCAGTTTAATAATAACAACACTTTTGCTTTTCTCTAGACCTTTCACCTAATATCTCTTTATAGACACAAATACATTTACCATCTCCCCCTCCCGCAAGGTTGGTGAATATTCACCTATCTATAAAAGATGGTAAAAAAAAGGTACACACTTATGGCCACATGGTGAGTAATGGAAATAGAACTCAAGTTTCCTGTTTCCCAGTTCCCCCTAAGCATTAAACAAAAAGCACTCCTTGCTTGCTGTTTGTCATTTGGAGGAGTATTTTAATAGCCCTGGTTTGTAAAGCGCAGATGTGCTGTTACATTCCCCATGTACTGTGAAGTGTAGCAGAGCTGTTCTAGCAGAGCTGAGGTGATCAGCTTTGTACAGAACTGCTGAATCTTCCATCACATTGAATTACACACAGATGTTTCTATGTTGTTGCAGCCAGCTGCTGATTTGAACCAGTTTAACAGGGCACAGGTTGTCTACCATGCACTGTACCATCACCTCTATGTACGGGAGGCACAGCTCATTCAGGTAAGCCACGGTGGTTTACTCTAAACCTTGATCAATCCTACTGGGATTTTAATTAATATAATGGATAGCTCAGAGGATTGGGCTATAGAACCTCCATTTTCTAGGTCACCATTTCTAATCTAGCCTTAAATTATTAGTATCTGACCATGGATTAGTGGCCCCCATATGAAATGAATTTGGATCTCAGTTAGGTCTTAATGAACAGGGAAAAGGACCCCACCTCCTGCCCCCCCATTTGCAGTCTATGTAGAGAGGCCAGAGATGTGAAAGGCCATGAAAGAATGATACACATTCCTGTGCCTTAAGACAGTGGTTCTCAACTAAGGGTATGTATACCTGTGGGAGTACACACAGGTTTTCTAGGGGGTACATCAGCTCATCTAGATATCTGCCTAGTTTTACAAGCTACATAAAGAGCACTGAGTCAGTGCAAACTAAAATTTCATATGACTTGTTTATAGTACTCTCTATATACTATGCACTGACATATAAGTACAGTATTTATATTCCAATCAGTTTTATTTTATAATTATATGGTAAAAATGAGAAAGCAATTTTTCAGTAATATTGTGGCTGTGACACTTTTGTATTTTTGTCTGATTTTGAAAGCAAGTAGTTTTTAAGAGAAGTGAAAGTTGGGGGTACGCAAGACAAATCAGACTCCTGAAAGGGGCACAGTAGGCTGGAAAGGTTGAGAGCACTGCCCTCAGACTACCGAAGAAGCTGTATAGTGACTCCTTTCCTGCCAGGTGGTGCTGCTATGCTTGTTGGACCTGCTGCTGGTTCTGGAGAAATCCCCACAGCGGCTGTCTCAGGAACTCAGAGCAGCAACTCCCTGTCATGAGGTCCTGCAGCTAGTTCTGACTCACATGGAAGCAGAACACCGGCTCCCACTCCGGAGAGTGTATGCCAGGAACTTGCCTGCCTTTGTGAAGAGGTAAGAACTGTGCATTAGCCTTTCGGTGATTACTTACTGGCCACGGTAACTTCCCTCCATGACTCTTCTTGTCTTGGCAGACTTGGCATCCTGATAGCACAGCACCTGAAGAGGCTGGAGCGGGTGATTGTGGGATACCTGGAGATCTGTGATGGTCCAGATGAAGTAGCCAGATTGGGAATATTAGAGACACTGAAGTGCACCATACAGCATGTCTGGCCAAGGTACCTTTAGGAGAAATGGCTACAACAGGAAGCAAAACCTGAATGCTCTCACCCTTACTGAGCTACACTTGTCTGTGGATTTGAGGAAGACACCTTGGACTGAGTGAGAAATGGATCTCTAATCTTGAGTTCTGTGTCAACAGGAGTCAGTCCTATCAGAGCACTGAAATCCCCTCTACAGCGATGTTAGTTGAGAGAAAGTCCCACAGCTAGACCAATCCTCATTTTGGCATCATTTGGCAACTGTGGAAGAATTACCACACAGAGGAACGAAAGCTGTTTTTCCTGCATGTAGATCTTAGGATAAATTAAGCAGCACTTTATATAGACTTTAGTCCTATATATGCAATCTTTAATACTGTTTCCTTTGCATTCAGGGAATATGGACACCCCCTGGTGGTCATTCAGCCTCATGGCCACAGTATTTGCCTGCATTTTAGGAGAGTTCAAATCAGAAGGGTGGCCCCAGACAGCAGGTTACTGTGCAATGAGCCAAGCTGTGAATTGACAGCCCACCAGCTTGTTGTGTGGTAACATCTCACGTGGACACTGCTGCAGCACCATCCAAGTCCCAGAGTGCAGCTTGGCCCACTTGAGTAAGCCAAGCCGTACTCTGGGGCTTTCACTGTGCTGTAGCAATGTCCGTAGGGGATGTTACCACACAGCAGGCTACCACGCTAGAGATTCAAGCCCTGGCTTGAATAAGTGATTAATTGGGGGAGACTTAATAGAAGTGGGAGGGGGAACACATTGTATAAGCCCTGTGCTGTCAGGCAGTATTTCCTAGCCTTTGGGCTTTAAGGCAAATGCTAAACTACTGTTGCTGCTTTAAAAATGAGCCTCTTGCCCCTGAAGTGTTTTCTAACGTAGCATGTAGTTTAGGCTGCTGTCCTGATCACGACTGAGACCAATGGCAGTCTAGAGCAATGCACAGTTGAATGGCACACATCCTGCAGCGGTTAGGACAGGCTTTCCCCTATTCTCCACCATCCTAGAGACAGGCTCAGGAAGAGGTTCTTCAAAGTGTCTGTTTTCCATCACAGAATGGCGTGCAGGCTCGCTGTGCTCCTCAAGGCCCTGCTGAAGATGATTTGGGGTGTATCTACTGATGGAGGCCTGACACCACAGCCAGTGAAAACAGCCCTGCTCCATGGGGCCACAGAGTGCCTGATCCTGCTGGATCACTGCTCTCAGGGGCAAGTGAAGGTGAGCCAGGGACTCCAAATCCCATTCTGTAAATTTGTTTCTTTAAAGGGGAAAACAAAACAAAACAAATGTACTGGTGACTTTTTAGGACAGAATATCACATAGAAGGGCTCTGGGCATGTGGGGCTTTTTTTGTCTTTCGCTTAGCAAAGTTGTGGAGTCCACAGCACCATCTGTAGTTAAGGGAGACAGCTAAACACATCACTCTTATGGAATTGTAAGGCTCTCTGGCCTAGCATGTAGCCATAAAGGCATATAGACAGATACAGTCAGGTGTCGTCTTCTCTAGGTGATGCAAAAGGTGCCTCAGGAGGTAACTCAGATACACACATACACACGGAAATTGTGGAGATATAAAAATGACCCATTGAAGTACAAGGACACTCCCCCCCCATAGTGCCTCAGTGTTTGCAGTATCCTTCTCCAGTTGCTACAACGTAATTAAGGTGGGTAACAGGAGAGTAGTAACATCTGAGGTCAAACAGTACTGAAAGTGAGGTGTTTGTGCTTTTCCCCTTGCAGATCCTGCTTGAAGGAATCTACCACAACTGTGACAACTGTAGCCTTCGGGCCTGCATCCGACAAGTGCAAGAGAACACCTGAGACACAGCTACTAATAGCCAGAACCTGCTTTTGTTTTTTTATTACATTAAAATATTTAAATTTGTGATTCTGCACCTGTCAAAATGCCCCCTGCTAAAGTCACACTGTCAGGTACTCCTCCAGCTATACAGTCCCACTGTCCAGCACACAGCTCAAGTTTATACCCTCCTTCAAAGGAGTCAGGTTGTTTTCTGTTTGGATGTAGGTTCTGTTTCCTGTTCATACTCTATTTCAATGTAGGCTCGTTTTATCCTTGCTGGTCCTTTCACAGGAGTTTTGCCCTTGGATTTGGAGTGATAGGTCCTCTCCGCCATCTCTTTCTCCTCTTCCTCGCTGGAGGATTTGTTGTCCTGCTCCTCCTCACTGCTTGTTGCCAGCTTTTCCATGTCCTGGACAGGAGGGAAGGCAGGAGGGTTAATACAGATACTGACTTGAAAGTGCTGTATTTTAAGTAAGCCTCCGCTCCTCTGCAAATGCATTACTCCTAGCATGTAGGTCCTGGCTCCCTGTTGTCTATTCCATGCTGCCTTTGAAGGGAATAGAACAGATACGCTGCAGTCTGATATAACAACATGTGAATCCAATTGTTCAGGCACTAATCCCATGAACACAGCTCTGACCACAGACAGAGGGGAGGATGTTTGGGATTAAAAGGAGTTAAACTGGGCAGTTGTAGGAGGACTGAAAATGGCAGGATGATCAGGGCTGCATTCCATTGATTTAATATTCTGGCATTTATGCCAGTCACATTATATGGCACTTCAGGACTGAGGCTCAGAGCCAAATACAACTATGAACAAGTACAGAGCCAGTGACCAATAATTCTGTCCTCGTAATATTGCGAGCTCATGCTCTAAGTGTAGCTATAACCCTTCAGCCAGTTTAGTGTAATCGTCAAGCAAGATCAGGGCCAGAACTCTTGGTGGCTGTATCACTGCACACGCATTATACCCCTTGCCATTTGATGCGTAGATGGAGCAGGCTTATCTGGATGTTTCACATACCTCAAAGTCACTGAGGTCGCTCTCATCTTCTTCTACAAACTCCCGCTTGTCAGCATCCTGTAAGAAATCAGGTCAGAAGTTGAGCATCTAGATGGGATACACCGCATTAGGATTGGAGGGTAGGGGGGAGTGTCATTGTCGGAGGGGTGTGCACAACCCACTCAGATACTGGGAGTCAGGGTCCTGGACCATCCTTTACAGAACAGGATTTACAGGGGAGCCTGTAGCCCTGTCCCCCATTTCCTAAGTAGAAGACTCAAAACTGTAAATGATGAATTTATAGCAACACACTCTCCCCACCACACAGCATTCACAAAGAACAAATTTCAGAAGCAAGTGATGCATTTGCCTGGTGTCTCTGCTGAGCAGGGAACACTACTAACTGCAGCAGTGGCATACAGCAGGCTGCCTTCTGCAAGCTATAGTGGTATCTCTATAATTTGACTGTTTTCTGGACTAAATCCCCTAATTATTGGCACTGATTCTCAAGTAAGGGATTTTAACACTCGTGGCAAGTTACAGACAGTGGAGTTATCTGTAAAGGACTTTGGGGTCGGAGGAAGTGATTAGGAACAGAGCTACAAGCCAGACTCCTATTGTACTTGGCAAACAATAGGAGAGAGGAGAATGGAGATGTGAGTGAATATTAATATGCAGTTGTCTACATATACACCCCTCTTCTGCAAAATTCATACAACCCCATGTGCATATATATAGTGGGTCCAGCACTACTGCAGTCATGGTTTAACTTAAGTTAATCAGTACTTCGTCCTGCTAGTGAAAGTGGGGGGCTGGACTCGATGACTTGTCGGGGTCCCTTCCAGTTCTATGAGATAGGTATATCTCCATATATATTTTGGGGGGGAGGGATAGCTCAGTGGTTTGAGCATTGGCCTGCTAAACCCAGGGTTGTGAATTCAATCCTTGAGGGGGCCATTTAGGGATCTAGGGCAAAAATCTGTCTGGAGATTGTTCCTGCTTTGAGCAGGGGGTTGGGCTAGATGACCTCCTGAGGTCCCTTCCAACCCTGATATTCTATGATCTTTTCAACTGCCCCACTCTGATGAAAGAATTTAAAAAAAACGTTACCTCGTCTTCCTCCTCCTCCTCCGTGTCAGACTCTGCTTTGCTCTCTGCATCCTGCTGTTCCAGAGCCTTGTCAAAGGCATGTATGGGGAAGTTATAGATATCTCCGTACTGAAAGGAAAACAAGCACCTGCTTTAAATCATACCAGGAAGATAGATCAGCTAGGAACTGACTCCTCTTGGCTATGGTTCCCACCATTCTGGGGGCTAAGAACACGAGTTATACCAAACTAGATTAGACTAACGGGCCACAAAATCCATCCCACATTTTATACTGGCCCTTAAGGAATCTGCCCTGACTAGCAGTGTGCACCAGGAAGGGAGAGATACAACTTACTTTCTTGATCTCTGCATTGGTCACCTAAAGCCCTGAAGCATGAGTCTGCTCGTCCATACTCACCCCCTTATTTCAGCCTGCACAGATCTGTTGATCATCAAGTCATTGAAAGGACTTCAGTGTTACACTGCAGCCAAACCTTATGTGCGCCCTCCAGAAGTGAAGTGCAGCAGGTGCAAAGTGACCCAGCTATGTGAAATCCACAGCCTACGCACAATATATCCTGTTTCTGGTTTGGCAGGTGGGGCTAAATCTCAGCGCATAGGTACAGTTTGCTGGATTTGCTATGTGAAGCTACCAAGCTGTCTCGCCCATTGGGCACAGAGAACGCGGATTGTTAGGACTGGTAGAAAAGACTGAACTTCTGAATATTTTAAGATGATAAAAAAGGACAAATTTCAGTGATTGCCCTTTCTCCCATGTGCCTTTTTTTTAAATCAGCTCTCCTCATTGGCCCTTGCTAAAGGCTGCACTGCTACCCTGGCCAAGAGAGCCTCTCTCTGCTGACACTGCTGCAGGTGGCCAGAGGCCTTGCCCAGATGGAGATGCTGAGGAAGTAAAGGGTTTGACTCTAGCAGGCGGGCGAGACTAGTCAGTTATTCACTGGTTTATAGCATTGGTTTATTATGCGTTTTATGCCAGTCACATTATACAGCACTTCAGGACTCAGAGCCTGAACAAGTACAGAGCCAGTGACCAATAATTCTGTCCTTGTAATATTAGAGAGCTCATCTTCCCAACAGCACTCCCCAATGTCAGAAGAGTGGCTGTGTAAGAAGAACCCCCTCTTAGCCTCTCCCATCTCAGCCGAGCTAATGATCACAAGCAAGTGTGAACTCCTGTTAGCAAACATGGTGCCAACACAGCAATGGGAGAGCAGGCTGGATTCTATTCTACCTCATGCATCGCTGTTCGAATGAGCATGGTAAACACTCCCTACCTTAGCAGAGGGACACATTTTTGTGCTAGGAGATGTTAGTGGTAACCCTTACCGTTTCCTGCTTTAGTCTCTCCAGTAACTCCTTCTCAATGGCATTGTCCAGCTGAGCAGCAATCAGGGCTTTTTCCTAGTACCAGGGGAAAGAGGAGTTGGCATCAATTCATTTCCAAGATGAAAAAAAAAACAAAAACAGGAGCAGTGGAATCAGGACTGCACCAGAGCCACACTACCTCTCTCCTTTTCTCTCGCCTTTCAACCTTTTTGCTTAAAGGAACAATCTTCCTCCTGTGATAGGGGAAGAGAGAAGGGCAGTTAGTGAAGATTTCAGTCTACCAGCCACTGATGCCCATCAAGTGAGTGAATGTTTATTCAAGTCTCTCCCCAACCCCCGATACAGGATGCTCCCTGCTCCCCACCTGGCACAAACTGGCCTGTCAAAGGAAACTTAGGCTAAGCTTTTAAAAGTGCAGTTTTAATCAGTTTAAGTGCATCTACATTAGGGTTGTAACTAAATAAATTTCAAACTGATTCAGTTAGATGGGCACAAGGATTTATTTATTTATTTTAAACTATAGACCAGCCCTGAGAGAGACAGGCAGGCTGATGGAATGGAGCAGAAGGAAGGAAGAAGGAAGTGAACCACCATCACTTACTGTCGCTTGAGCGTCAGCTTCCGAATGCGGATCAGATATTGTGTGATCTTGGTGAAGCGCTGCTTGCATTTGTGACGGATGAAGCGTGGCCAGTAGATGAGGTTCTCATCTATCTCCTCCAAAGCTTTCTCATAGTTCTTGCTCAGTCGGACCTGATGGCGAGAGGGAGGGTAAAAAGCTTTGGAGCAGAAGCAATTTTGGGACATCCTCACAAAGGGGAGTGGAGTTTAAGGTGGTTGTGGTGCTACACCACTTACGCTCCTGTTTTTTTTTTCCCCCTAAAACCCAGCTGTCAAGAAGAAGGATGTTCTTGCAGTTAAGACACTGGACTGGGACTCAGAAGATCTGGCTTCTAATCCCAGCTCTGCTACAGACTCCCTGTGTGACCTTGGGAAGTCATTTAATCTCTCTGGCCCTTATATCGTCTTCTATAAAATGGGAAAATTCCCTTTCTACCCTTTTGTCTGCCTTGCCTATTTAAACTGTAAGCTCTTTGGGGCAGGAACAGTCTCTTATTATGAGTGTGTTCTAACACAAAAGGGATTCAGTCTGTAGCCCATCTATCCAATCCTTGGTCTCTCTGCTGATGCTACATACAAAGGAGCCAGCTGTGGTGATGGCTTTTGAGGCATGGACACTTGCGAATGGAATTATGTCCCAGCATCTCAATTTACAGATTGACAGCTGTTCATTGGCCTATCAGATGAGAACTGAGGATCAGACCAACTCAGATCAGATTAGAAAAAAAGAGGTTCAAGTCTATGTATTAACAATCCCCAGAGCCAACCAGACCAGACACATTCAAAGAAAAAAATTCCTTGGCCATTACTTCAAAGGAACACTTTAAAAGTTCCTTGTTTCGGATTCTATTGATCATAGGTTAGATTACAAATGAAAGCCTAGCAATTTGGTCAGTGATTCATCCATTCTGTGTTCTACCTAGTGTCTTATACAGCATCCATCTCCTTGGTATCTTCACATCTCCCCAAGTCCTATCCCAGTTATACAGCTGAGGCACTGAGAGATTCACAGACTGTCTGTGGCAGAACTGAGAACTGAACTCAAATCTCCCAAGACCCAGTCTTGAGCTCTAACACAGCATGCCCTGGCTTTCTAAAGAAAGAATCAGTGTCAAATGACAGAGCTAATAGTCTGTGAAAAGCAGAGACTACGCTGCCGTTGGATATTTTCTTGGCATAAGACATTTCATTAGGAGGTTAAGTGCCATTAACTGCAGTGACACAAGGGTTCTGCAGGTCCAGTATACAAATAATATACTGCATTCATGCTCAGCAATAGAGGATATGTTCTCTTCAGAACAGCTGATGCTTTTATTTTCAAACATATGTTGAAGAAAAATTAAAATAGTGTGAACTAGAACAATGCCAAGGTGGAAGTGTCTGTATCCCATTGCCAGTCCTGAGCTGTTTCCCCATGTCAGAACCTGCTCGTTATACTGCCTGTCACGGAGTGTGGAGGAGTTTGGCCCTGCTCCCCTCTTCCTGGGACTCACAATGACTCTCAGCCAGCCAGTAAAACAGAAGGTTTATTGGACAACAGGAACGCAGGTTTCAGCAGAGCCTGGAGGCCCAACCAGGACCCCCCAATTGAGTCCTTCTCGGGGTTCAGGGTGCTTGGATCCAGCATGGAATCCCCTGAATTCCCCTCACCCAGCCCAAAACCAAAACTGAACTGCCCCTCCTCCAGCCGGCCGATTCCTTTGTCCAGCTTCCCAGGCCAAGGTGCTAACCCCCTCCCTCCTACCTGGTTCAGGTTACAGGCTTAAAGATCCTGTCCCTCACCTAAAGTCCTCCCCGGCTCTCCCATCCCCCCCACACACAGCCCCTACTCCATCACATCTCTCCCCCTTCTAGACTGAACTGATCGGGGTCACTCTGCCCAGTGACCTGGGGAAGTTCAGCGCCCCCTTTCCGGGACAACACATCCGCTATCAGGTTGGCACTTCCCTTCACATGGACCACGTCCATGTCATAGTCCTGCAGGAGCAGGCTCCACCTCAGGAGCTTGGCGTTGGCTCCTTTCATCTGGTGCAGCCAGGTCAGGGGAGAGTGGTCGGTGTACATGGTGAAGTGTCGCCCAAAGAGATATGGCTCCAGTTTCTTAAGGGCCCACACCATGGCCAGGCATTCCTTCTCGATGGCCGCGTAGTTCTGCTCCCAGGGTAGCAATTTCTTGCTCAGGTACACGATGGGGTGTCTCTCCCCCTTTTCATCCTCCTGCATTAACACCGCCCCCAGTCCCGTGTCTGAGGCGTCAGTGAACACCATAAAGGGCTTGTCAAAATCTGTGTTTGCCAGAACTGGGCCACTAACCAGAGCCTCCTTCAGCGCCCGGAGAGCCTGCTGGCACTGCTCGGTCCAGACCACATTATCTAGCTTCCCCTTCTTGCACAGCTCAGTGATGGGGGCGGCTATGGAGCTAAAGTGGGGCACGAACCTTCGATAGTACCCCGCCATCCCAATAAAGGACCTGCTTTTTGGTTTGGGGAGTGGGCCAGTCTCTGATCTCCTCCACCTTGGCTGGTTCCAGCTTTAGGCAGCCGCTCCCCACCCGATGGCCCAGGTAAGATACTTCAGCCATCCCCACCTTGCACTTCTCAGCCTTTATGGTTAACCTAGCCTCCCGGAGTCGGTTCAGCACTTGTTTAACCTGGGACACGTGGTCCTCCCAGATCTGGCTGAAGACGCAGATGTCGTCAATATACGCCACGGCAAAACTCTCCATCCCTCTCAGTAGCTGATCTACCAGGCGCTGGAAGGTGGCCGGCACTCCCTTGAGGCCGAAGGGCAGGGTCAGAAACTCGTAGAGCCCCAGAGGGGTGATAAAGGCCGATTTCAGCCTGGCATCTGCATCCAGCGGCACTTGCCAGTAGCCCTTTGTAAGATCCATGGTGGTGAGGTACCAAGCACCTCCCAGCTTGTCTAGGAGCTTGTCAGGCCTGGGCATGGGGTACCAGACACGGTGATAGCATTGAGCTTTCGATAGTCCACACAGAACCGGATTGACCCATCCTTTTTTGGGACCAGCACCACAGGCGAGGCCCAAGGGCTGGAAGACGGCTGGATCACCCCCAGAGCCAGCATGTCCCTGACCTCTCTTTCTAGGCCCTGGGCAGTTTTCCCAGTGACCTGAAAAGGGGAGCATCTTATAGGGGGATGTGATCCGGTCTCCACCCAGTGGACAGTCAAATTAGTGCGTCCAGGCTGGTTGGAAAACAGCTGTCGGTACAGATGCAGCACCCCTCTGATCTCAGCGTGCTGGGCCAGGGTCAGCTGATCAGAGAGGGGAATTGTCTCCAGGGGGGAACCAGCTTTTGTCCCAGGGAATAGGTCCACTAAAGGTCATCTCCTTGCTCCTCCCAATGTCCACACACGGCCAACACTACATTCCCCCTGTCATAGTATGGCTTCATCATATTCACATGGTACACCTGGTGGTGATGAGCCTGGTTTGACCGCTCCACCACATAGTTTACCTTATTTAGTTGCTTGACAACCTTGAAGGGCCCTTCCCAGGCAGCCTGGAGTTTGTTTTTCCTCATGGGGATGAGAATCATCACCTGATCCCCGGTGGCGAAGGCATGGGCCCGCGCAGTGCGATCATACCAGACCTTCTGCTTCCTCTGGGCTTGGGCCAGATTCTCCCTGGCCAGGCCCATGAGCTCAGCAAGTCTTTCCCAGAAGATCAGGACATACTCCACCACCGACTCTCCATCGGGAATGGCCTTCCCCTCCCATTCGTCTCTCATCAGGTCCAGGGGCTCCCTTACCCGCCTTCCATATAACAATTCGAAAAGCGAAAACCCAGTAGACTCCTGGGGTACCTCCCTGTACATGAACAGCAGGTGAGGTAAGTACTTGTCCCAGTCCTGCGGGTGCTGGTTCATAAATGTTTTTAGCATCATCTTTAGCGTCCCGTTGAATCTTTCCACTAGCCCGTTGGACTGGGGATGATACGCTGAGGCCCAGTTGTGCTGGACCCCACATTTCTCCCACAAGCACCAGAGCAGGGTCGACATGAAGTTGGACCCCTGGTCCGTTAAGACTTCCTTGGGGAACCCCACCCGGCTGAAAATGGTCAGCAGCACATCTGCCACGGTGTCTGCTTCGATAGAGGACAAGGCCACCGCCTCGGGGTAGCGAGTGGCAAAATCTACCACCACCAGGATGTATTTCTTCCCCGACCGGGTCGCGCTGCTGAGAGGTCCCACTATGTCCATGGCCACCTTCTGGAAAGGTTCTTCTATGATGGGTAAAGGCCTTAAAGCCGCTTTCCGCTTGTCCCGGGCCTTCCCCACCCTCAGGCAGGGGTCACAGGATTGGCAGTACTGTCGGACCTGGGTAAAGACCCCAGGCCAGTAAAAGTTCTGTAGCAGCCTCTGCCTGGTGCGCTGGATTTCCTGGTGCTCTGCGAGAGGAATGTCATGGGCCAGGTACAGTAGCTTGTGGCGAAACTTCTGGGGAACCACCAGCTGCCTCCTGATCCCCCATGACTCCACTTCCCCTGGGGGAGCCCATTCTCGGTACAGGAACCACTTCTCCCACAGGAACCTCTCCTCGCAACCTCTCCTCATGATCTGTACCACACTGAGGTTAGCCAGGTCCCTTGGACTCCGCAAGGAGGGATCTTTCTGCAACTCGGCCTGGAACCCAGCAGCTGGGACAGGGATGGGGACCTGCTCTCTCTCATCGGCTGGGTCTGAGGCCGCAGCCTCTCTGAGCCGTGTCCCTGGGCGTTCCCTCCCCACCAGGTTAGGATCCTGCGCCTCGGGCAGAGTATCTTCCCCGTTGTCAGGGCGCAGTACCCTGCGCTGACTCTGACTACGGGTCACGACCAGGGCACCCCGGGCGTTGCTTGGCCAGTCCTTGAGGTCCCCCCCATTAACATCTCTGTGGGCAAATGCCCCCCACTTTAGGTGTATCCTTGCCACTGGCACTTTGAATGGGGTCCCGCCCATGCTCCTCAGGGTCAGGTAGTTGTCGGGCACCATCCGATCTGAGGCTACCACCTCAGGCCGGGCCAGCGTCACCTCTGTGCCCGCGTCCCAGTACCCAGTGACCTTCCTTCCATCTATCTCCAGGGAAACCAGGCACTCTCTCCAGAGGGGCAGCCCTGCGCCCACCCTGTAAACCAAAAACTCGGAGCCTGGCGCATCCAGGCCCCTAGAGGAGCTGACCTGGGGCCCTCCTCCCTCCTTCGCAAGTGATACACGGTCAGCCCCCCTTTTCTGCGAATGCTGCCTCTCATCCGGCTGGGTCTCTACCAAGTTAACCCAGTGTGGGGTTGGTCTGCTCAGTCTGTCCTTGAGTCTGGGGCATTGGGACCGTATGTGGCCCCTCTGGCCACACTGATAGCAGCTCATGTCCCGTTGGTCCCCTCGAACCGATCAGTTGTCCCTGATGCTGGGCGTTCCCCTTGGGAGGGGGTCCTCCCTATTCCCCCTTTGGGAGGTCCCAGGATGACACTCTCCCTGCATCGCAGCGGGCCTGTTCCTTTGAGACTCCTCCCTGCCACCCCCCGACCAGCTCTTCACAAACTCATCAGCCAGCCGCCCTACATGTCACGGGTTCTCTGGCTTTTGGTCCCTCAACCACAGCCTCAGGTCGGATGGGCACTGCTCATACAGTTGCTCCAGTACCAGCAGTTTAACCATGTCCCCCTTCGTCTGGGCCCCATCTGCCCACTTGCTGGCGTATCCCTCCATGCGGATGGCTAGCTGCAGATATGAGACCTCAGCGGTTTTATACTGACTCCGGAACCTCTCCTGGCACATCTCAGGAGTTAGCCCAAACTCACACAGCAGGGCCTGCTTGAATAGATCGTAGTTCCCTTTTTCCTCCTCTCCCAGTTGGCAGTACAATGCCACGGCCTTGGGGTCCAGTAAGGGGGTGAGAACCTGGAGCCTGTCTGCCGGAGCTACCTGGTGCAGCTCGCAGGCCGTCTCAAAGTCATCCAGGAAGTCATCCATGTCCTCCCACTCCTTACGCTGGGCCAGGATGCACTTCTCAAAGCTCCACGCAGTCCTGGGCCCCCCCTCACTCACTGCAGCCAGGGGCCCACTGCCCCTCTGCTTCGCCAGTTCCAGCTCATGATGACGCTGTCTCTCTTTCTCCTCCCGGTCATGTTCTCTGTTTCTCACGATCCTCCAGCTCTCTCAGTTTTAGCTCTCTCCCCCATTCCAGCTGCTCACGCTCCACGGATGCCAAGTGTCGCCTGGACGATCCCCTGCTAGGAGGTGAGCTTCGCCGGGAGGATCCCCTGCTGGCCAGGGGGGTCATGGTGCCCTCGGTAGCCACTGGACTCCTCCCCGCCCTTCCCCTAGGCATAGGAAAGGGGAGTCTTGGGAAGCCCTCAGCCGCCGGCTGACCATTCCCAGTGGGGACAGATACTGGTGTCTGTGCTGCATCTGCCAGGCTGCTTCCCTCAGAGACAGGACTCCGTTCACTCAAGCGGTCTCCCTCCTCCAGCTGGGCAATCAGCTGGTCTTTGGTGAGCCTCCCTCTGCACAGCCCCCTCTGCTTGCACAGCTCCACCAGGTCGCACTTGCGCCACTTGGCATACATCTTCCTGCTGGCCACTCACAGACCGGGGTGCTCGCCGCTCCCCACAGCTTCCAGGGAGACCTCCTAGTGCACTAGTCCTTCTTGAGGTCACCACCTCTCTGCCAGGGTCGAGCTGCAGACTCCTCCACCCCTGGGACCACTTGCTGCAATCCGCCGGGGGACCCTGTTACTGCAAAGTCCTTCTCACTGGGCACACACTCCCAGAGGTTAATCACCCCTGAAATCGTCCCTTCGTTTTACTGCTCCCCAGTCACTTACGGCAGGAAGCGTTGTCCACGGGGTGCAGTATCTCCCGCCGCTGCCACCAGTTGTCACGGAGTATGAGGGAGTCCGGCCCTGCACCCCTATTCCTGGGACTCACAGTGACTCTCAGCCAGCCAGTAAAACAGGTTTATTAGATAACAGGAACGCAGGTTTCAGCAGAGCCTGGAGGCCCAACCAGGACCCCCCAATTGAGTCCTTCTCGGAGTTCAGGGCACTTGGATCCAGCATAGGATCCCCTGAATTCCCCTCACCCAGCCCAAAACCGAAACTGAACTGCCCCTCCTCCAGCCGGCCGATTCCTTTGTCCAGCTTCCCTGGCCAAGGGGCTAACCCCCTCCCGCCTACCTGGCTCAGGTTACAGGCTTAAAGATCCTGTCCCTCACCTAAAAGTCCTCCCCGGCTCTCCCATCCCCCACACGGACAGCCCCTACTGCATCACACCGCCCACACCTAGGGACAAAAACACTAGGGTTGATTTAGGTGGGTTTAAACAGAAACGCTTTGGATATGTGGTAAATAGTGGAACTTTTTTTCAAAACAACAGTGTCATCTGTCAGCTTGCTGGATTAAGTTTCAGGCTCGGTATGGGATTTAACTCACCCGCTCCCAGAGTCGACTGGGGAAAGCCGCCCGCTCTATTGTCTTCATGTACAGATAACACTGACCTAAGGGAAAGAGGAATAACATGAACTCACCCAAACCACCATTAGGCACCCAGGAGACAGGCTTAGCTCATCCCAGTCACTGCAAAACACTCCAGCACTGGGACACTTGCTCAGATCTCCAATCTGCTGTACTAAGTCTCAGTGAAGGCTACCACTGACAGACACAGAGCATCTTTCCCCACAAAGAGCATCACAGACAGCCCTACGGAGATGCAGCCACCTTCAATGTGGAGAGCAGCAGCAATCTGTTGCACAACAGCTGTAGAAGCAAGGGGGAGCAGGAGGCCACAGTCCTCAAGGCTGACCAGCTCTTACAGGAAAGTCCACAGGGAGCTTTCACATCCACACAAGGCAGAGGTCTCATACAACTGAACTGCACAGTGGGGCAACAGGCTGAGCCCACTCTGTGGCTCCAGAGGGTCTGTCTACATTGTAGTATAAACCCAGGGTCGAACTCAGGCTCAAACCTAACCCTCCTTCTGTCTACACACAAACCACGCTAACTTAGGGTTTCCTGAGGGTGGTGGGTCCAAGCCTGAGTCAAGCTGACACGCAGGGTTCAAGTCCTAATGCGTTGCAGTTTGGATGCAGCCCCACTGGACTTGTGCTATAGGAGTATCCCACAATCCAATGAGCTGACTTTCTTTGTCCTCTGCACAGTCCAGCTTGGTGGGTTTTCCCACCTTGCACCACAAACAAAGGGCTAGAGTGGCCACATTTTGGGAGGGCACAAGGAAGTCTGGGATATGGGCAGTTGGACTTGAGCCTGTATAATGCAATGTAGATGCAGGAACCCCAGGTTGGGACTCAGGTTTCAACAATTTGTAATCTAGGATTACAAATGAGGGTAGATGCTCAACCCCTAGGTTAACAGACCCAGGGCCTGCTAACTTGAGTTCTACTAACCCAGGGCTTACACTGCAGTGTAGACATACTCAGAGAGTCTAGGGGCTTCAAACTTGAGGCTTAGAACCCTGAGCCATTCCCTCTGTCTTATAGTTGGCTTACAGTTGGCTTACTGGGGAGGTGAAAAGAAAAGAAGAACATAAAAGAAAATTCCTGAAAGCACACAGCTGAGCAATTCAACCCACTGGAGAGAGCCTTAAAAAGAACAAAAGTACTTGTGGCACCTTAGAGACTAACAAATTTAATTCAGCACGAGCTTTCGTGAGCTACAGCCCACTTCTTCAGATGCACAGAATGGAACACACAGACAGGAGATATTTATACATACAGAGAACATGAAAAAGTGGAAGTATGCATACCAACAGGAAGAGTCTAATCAATTGAGATGAGCTATCGTCAGCAGGGGGGAAAAACTTTTGAAGTGATAATTAAGATGACCCATAGAAGGTGTGAGGAGAACTTAACATAGGGAAATAGATTCAATTAGTGTAACGACCCAGCCATTCCCAGTCTCTGTTAAGGCCTGAGTTAATTGTGTCTAATTTGCATATTAATTTGAGTTCAGCAGTCTCTCTTTGGAGTCTGTTTTTGAAGTTTTTTGTTGCAAAACTGCCACCTTCAAGTCTGTCACCAAGTGGTTAGAGAGGTTGAAGTGTTCTCCCACTGGTTTTTGAATGTTATGATTCCTGATGTCAGATTTGTGTCCGTTTATTCTTTGGCCAAACCAGACAGTCTCTTTGCAAATGTACATGGCAGAGAGGCATTGCTGGCACATGATGGCATATATCACGTTGGTAGATGTGCAGGTGAACGAACCCCTGATGGCGTGGCTGATGTGATTAGGTCCTATGATAGTGTCACTTGAATCGATATGTGGACAGAGCTGGCATCGGGCTTTGTTGCAAGGATAGGTTCCTGGGTTAGTGTTTATGTTGTATGGTGTACGGCTGCTGGTGAGTATTTGTTTCAGGTTGGGAGGCTGTCTATAAGCGAGGATTGGCCTGTCTCCCAGGATCTGTGAGAGTGAGGGATCATCTTTAAGGATAGGTTGTAGATCTTTGATGATGCGCTGGAGAGGTTTTAGTTGGGGGCTGTAGGTGATGGCTAGTGGCGTTCTGTTATTTTCTTTGTTGGGCCTGTCTTGTAGTAGGTGGCTTATGGGTACTCTTCTGGCTCTGTCAGTCTGGTTTTTTTACTTCAGCAGGTGGGTATTGTAGTTTTAAGAATGCTTGATAGAGATCTTGTAGGTGTTTATCTCTGTCTGAGGGACTGGAGCAAATACGGTTGTATCTTAGAGCTTGGCTGTACACAATGGATCATGTGGTGTGTCCTGGATGGAAGCTGGAGGCATATAGGTAAGTACAGCAGTCAGTGGGTTTCCGGTATAGGGTGGTGTTTATGTGACCATCGCTTATTAGCACAGTAGTGTCTAGGAAATGGACGCTTGTGTGAATTGATCTAGGCTGAGGTTGATGGTGGGATGGAAATTGTTAAAATCATGGTGGAATTCCTCGAGGGCTCCTTTTCCATGAGTCCAGATGATGAAGATGTCATCAATGTAGCGCAAGTAGAGTAGGGGCGTTAGGGAACGAGAACTGAGGAAGCATTGTTCTAAGTCAGCCATAAAGATGTTGGCATACTGTGGGGCCACCTACTACAGGACAGGCCCAACAAAGAAAATAACAGAACGCCACTAGCCATCACCTACAGCCCCCTACTAAAACCTCTCCAGTGCATCATCAAAGATCTACAACCTATTCTTAAAGATGATCCCTCACTCTCACAGATCCTGGGAGACAGGCCAGTCCTCGCTTATAGACAGCCTCCCAACCTGAAACATATACTCACCAGCAGCCGCACACCATACAACATAAACACTAACCCAGGAACCTATCCTTGCAACAAAGCCCGATGCCAGCTCTGTCCACATATCAATTCAAGAGACACCATCATAGGACCTAATTACATCAGCCACGCCATCAGGAGTTCGTTCACCTGCACATCTACCAACGTGATATATGCCATCATGTGCCAGCAATGCCTCTCTGCCATGTACATTTGCAAAGAGACTGTCTGGTTTGGCCAAAGAATAAACGGACACAAATCTGACATCAGGAATCATAACATTCAAAAACCAGTGAGAGAACACTTCAACCTCTCTAACCACTTGGTGACAGACTTGAAGGTGGCAGTTTTGCACAAAAAACTTCAAAAACAGATTCCAAAGAGAGACTGCTGAACTCAAATTAATATGCAAATTAGACACAATTAACTCAGGCCTTAACAGAGACTGGGAATGGCTGGGTCGTTACACTAATTGAATCTATTTCCCTATGTTAAGTTCTCCTCACACCTTCTATGGGTCATCTTAATTATCACTTCAAAAGTTTTTTCCCCCCTGCTGACGATAGCTCATCTCGATTAGACTCTTCCTATTGGTATGCATACTTCCACCTTTTCATGTTCTCTATATGTATAGATATCTCCTGTCTGTGTGTTCCATTCTGTGCATCTGAAGACTGGAGCTGTAGCTCACGAAAGCTCGTGCTGAATTAAATTTGTTAGTCCCTAAGATGACACAAGTACTCTTGTTCTTTTTGCGGATACAGACTGACACGGCTGCTACTCTGACACCAGCCTTAATGCATGGCATATGTCTGGCTGGATATTTTACCAATGTGCATTTGAGACACAAAGAAGCCTTAAAGGGACGCTGTCAGCTGGAGGAAAGAGCAATAGCTGCCCGTGATTCCAGTGAGAGAGAGAAGGGGAAGTGCCGTGCAAGGTTGCAAGGCCCTTGCTGGAGCACTGCAGAAGTCTCACCTTTCTCCTCTTTGATAGTCGCATATTGGCTGTTTGCCAGGGGACAGGATGATCGGTTGCACAGACCTGTCAGGTTATACTCATTGCGGCAAAAGTTGTGTGTCTTTGTCCTGGAAAGAAGAGACTTTAGATGAGTTGCTAACAGTAACACTGAGGATTCCATCCGAGAATCTCACACTGTACAAGTACTCATGCATTAAGCTTCACAACTGCTACTGTCAGGTAGAGGATTATTATCTCCATTTTATAGATGGAACTGAGTCACAGAGACACTCAGGATACATCTACATTGCAGTAAAACATCCTATCAGTTGATGTGGGCTCACAGGGCTATACATTTGCTCTGTAGATGTTTGGGATCAGGCAGGGGCCCAAGCTTTGGGACCACACAAGCGGGGAGGGTCCCAGAGTCCAGGTTCCAGCATGAACCCAAACAACTACACAGCAATTTTTAGCCCTGCAGCCGGTTAGCTGATCTGAACCAGCCACGGCCATGCTGTGGGTCTTTTATTCCAGATATACCCTGAGTTTCCTAACCTTTTAATTCCAAACTATTGGTTCCACCCCACCCTTTGAAATGTGCAGCATTCCTGAAGCAGTCAAATTAAAGCGCTAAGGGACACCCTATTTGAAACAGATAGCACATGACCCCGGCAGCCAGGAAGTCATCCTCCCAGTAGCAACTTGGATCTCAAATCAGAATCTGAAGAGCAATATGCAGAGCTGGATCCTGAAATACTCACTTTATTTTGTATGAGCAGAACTGTTTGTTTCCAAGACTGTCCCAGACAATCTGAATAAACAAGAGGTCAGTTAGTACATTTCATAGTGTAGCACCTGCATTTCTAGAGGAGCCAGTCATCCAGGACTCTCTCAGCACTTTACAAACATTCGTTAACAACAGAGGGAAGATCTGGATTATAATTTCCATTTTGCAGATGGTAACATTGAGGCACAGAGCAGTAAACTGTCTGGGTCAAAGTCAGACAAGTCAGCAGAAGATCCTGGAATAAAACCCAGGAGCCGAGACTCACGTGGTTCTACTACAGCACATTGCAGGCAAGGAAACCAAGCTTGGAGTCTGATGCTTTGCGCAGTGTATGTATCCATACTTCCTCTTAATTTTTGTTTGTTTGTTTGTTTTGGGGGGTGGGTTCATCAGCAAGCAAGGATGCACTGTTGCTGACACAAAGTTATACGTTTTCATAATGTAAAACTACAAAAACTCAAACAAAATATTAAAACCCACTAAAATGGATGCATGGTTCTCTAAACCAGCATGTGAACTTCCTGTAATCTACTACCCAATCCCCTGTGGGTCTCTCACATTTTCATTTTAACCCAAAGCTCTTTAGAATAGAGACCATGTCTCCCATGCAGTCTGTAAAGCCTTGAGGCATTCCAAGCTCTATGGTTATAATAGTGTTGGGCACAGTGATAATCACACGCAGTATTTAAACAAACACACACGCACACCAGCAATGTAACTGGCTGCATTATATGCCAAAGCAGCAGCCAACTGCTAGCACATGAGCATCACAGATGAAGCCACAGCTGCTTGGACAAGCCTGCAAACCAAAGCACAGGCACTTGTCGGGCTCCTGTCCTGACCATGTTCTTTAACTCCCAAGACAGTCCTGGGGGTGACCCTATAGTTACCTGCCATGCAGGAAATACAGTTTCCAAGCCTCGGAGGGGAGACCCTATAACTAGGGATTCTGTACATTCATTCAGGAGACCTGGTTGCACATCACCACAGCCATCTCCCACCCCCCAGAGGCAAGGAAGCAGGGGGTGGGAGTAAAGAGGCACCCAGGTGCTGCCCCACTCCATGTGCTGAGCTGCCACATGGGAGATCTGGGTCTCCATTCCCCGTTTAGGGCAAACAGCCCCATGTACTGCCGGGGAGGGTGGCACATTCCCCTGCTCCAGCATGGCCAGCGCCCCATGGCAGCCAGTGGGTCTGTAGGTTACACATGCTCTGCACCCTTCTGATTTCCACGTGGGCAAGACGAAGGGAAGCGGCGGCCGGACGCAACCGAACGAACCCTTCCTTGGGGGCGCTGATTAGCTAGGACGCAGCTGCCTGGAGCCAGCGGACGCAGCCGAACCAACCCCACCACGGACTCACATCGTCTGAATGCATCTCGGCTCCGCCGCTCGCCTGCTCCGGGCTTCGCAGAGAACTCCACGCCGGGCTGGGGCTGGGGCTGGTAGGCTTCAGGGAGTCGCCATGACAGTGGGAGGGCACAGGGCAGAGCCAGTGCTTGGCTCTCGCGAGATCGGGGGAGGGGGGAGGTGGAGAGGGGGCAGGAAGGAGGAATTGGGGAGTAGGATTTGAGGGGGAGGTAATGGGGAGAAGGGGATGATGGGAGGGAAGGGGGTATGGGAGCTGGAGGGGCAAGGGAGGGAGGAGTCGGGGTGCTGTGGAGAGGAGGGGGAGTGATGCAGAGAAGGGGGGATTCGGGGTGACGGGGATGGACTATGTGTGGACACCCCAGTATCTACGGTTTCCAAGACCATCTTCTTCCTTCTGCTCCTGCCTAAGAGCTTTGGGCGGGTGAAAAACACCAGGGATCGCTCTGAGTAATAAGACGAAAGAGTATCCTGAATATCAAAACGTGGGGTGTAGTGCGCACCTACCGCCAGCTGATGGCAGCAAGAAACCTCTAACAGCGGTTCATTGACTCTAACTGCGTTACTAGGGATTTTTCGGGGTTTATTAATTTCGCTTGCGGGGTGGGGGGTATTTTTAGCAGTGCATGAATTCTGTGTCCAAAGTGGAGTTTTGGGGGCTCTCTCTTTGATACTGTAATGAGAAGGGTGGGTTTTTTTCCAGATATTTCCCAAAAGTCTTGTCTAAATGGGATCTACTTTAATTTCTGTTTTGCCTATAACACTTCCTTACATGTTAGTTTAAACTTTGTACCTTGGTGGCAGAGACCTTGGTTTAGCATTTAGTGTGTTTGTTCCCTGGTGCACTTTAACCCAGTACTGTTTCCAGAAGCGCTGTATTAAAGCGCACTGGGGAACTGTTAGTGCACACCAGCAGGGTCTGCATGGACCGGTTAATACATAGCATGTAAGTGTGCTTTAAAAATCACACTCCCGTAGTCTGCATGGCTGCTGTGAGTCGACCAGCCCTTAGGGCTTTTCTACACAAACATTGAGTTTGTGGCAAGCTGGGGTGTGAATCTACCCCACGCTAGCCTGCCACGGTGTGTCTGTCTCCACCCTGCTGATGGACACGCTTTGATCTTGTCCTCTTTGAAACCATCTCTCAGGTGCCTGCCTTTCTATCTGTCTCTGAATCCCTCATACACCAGTGATTTAAAACCCTCTAAAGTTCCAGGCTGGCAGGAACAGTTCACTGCTGAGTTCAATCTGGGCACGGAATAGGGGCACGAATGTGACACTGATTCGTGCCGATGCCTTTTCCTTCTCACGGAGGCCAGAGGCTGTCACTCTCTTTAATAACTACAGTTCTGACATCAGAGGAAGATGTACGTGCACCTCTGAACTAGCCTCCCAGAGGAGCCATGTTCCAGTAGGCTCCTCCTCCAGGTCCAGCTACCTCTCTATCATTGTTCTCTTGCTCCAACAGAGCCCATGTCCCTCTCTGCTGGCTAATAATAATAATAACCCACTTTATCAGATGAAAGCAGCCACTCTGTGCCTGCTGCAGGGAGCTCAATGAAAAGCAGGAGGAAGTCTGGTCTTTAATGTCTATAGGTTGTGGGCCAGATTAAAGCCAAGGTCTCAGCTGATTGTATTCAGTGGCTCTGGATGATTCATGGAGTCAATTAGAGAAGGCCAAATAAAGGGATTGTAATGTCTTATCAGCTAGGAGCTTGTTATTTAAACTGGCTGCTATAATGCACTGAAATGAATGTTAAATGCGCAATGGAACATTTAGCATGAATGTTAAATGGCAAAGTTTCTAAGAGACCATGAAATCATCCCCCTAAGAGAACCAGTGGGAGCCTCCTCACTTGGGACTATTAAAACCAGATGGGACAGAGCCCTGACAAATAAATTGTAAGAAACAATTCTGTACTGGGCACAGGTGAGGTTGAACTAGACAGGGCCTAGCAGGTCTTTTACAGCCTTGAATTCTCTAAATCAGTGAAACGCCTCCTTGATCCTCAGCTCTCTTGCGTGTCACTATCCCAAAGCTAAGGAGAATTAAGATCTTTGGATTCATATCCAGGTCATTATGGAGTCTCCAGCAAACTTTGGGCCAAAGTTATAATTAGATCATGGATCTATTATCCCACTAACAGGGATTTCACTTTACAGAAAAGCTGCCCGTAGAATCTCCTCTTCAAGGGAGTAGTAGGTGGAGACATTAATGCACCCAATGATGTGTCCAAGTTAGAGGGCTCAGACTCTGCCCTGTTTGGTGCCCATGGGTAGTGGCAGGGACAAGTTTGTAGTGACATTGTGCCTGTGAGCAACCATTTTACCTCAGTGCCCACTTGTTCACAGTCCCATCCTGTTTCCAAGAATGTTTTTCCACCTACAGACTTGCAGGCATTTTCCAGATTGTCAGGTGCTTAGGGAAAAGTATGTGCACATCCCCAGTCTCCAAAGGGTTAATGCAGAGTTAACCTTTTTGCAGCAGTGAAATTTCCAAGAAACACCTTGATTCTTCAGAGTCTGTGCAGTTTATGCTTCCCCAGACACGTATCCCAACTTGATTCCCCTACAGGGCAATGCAGTTTCCGAGAGCACTTTTTGTTCTAGTTCGCTCTGCAAACTATTCCGAGGGATCATCACCCCCATCAGGAGATGCAACTCTGAGTTGGAGTGCAGCAGCTCTTTAACAGTGCACAGCACAATGGCAACAGTAAGAAACAGTCAGTACCAGAACAGAAGGAGAATACTGAATTCCTCTGAAAGCTTTAGGGAGGCAGAATGGAAGTGCACTGAATCTAGGTCAGACACCAATAATAAGGCACTTGCATGTGGTCTCAGGATTTTAATGACCTCAGGAGGTCAGTTCTGCATTTCATTGGAACAGTTACAGCTCCAGTAGTATATGCCTGTCGCTGCCCCTGCCTCTCCCAATGTGCCAGCATTGTGTTCAGAAGGACGAGCACCCCCTTCTGAGCCACCAGTACTGCTCTTTGCAGCAATTGGGTTTTCTAGGGAGGTGTCTCATCCAGGAACTGGACAGATCCAACCCTTAGCTTATGAGATGTTGTGACCAGGGTCCCAGTGGGGGCCAGTTGAGGTCACTCAGGATAAACTGCAAAGAATGGGGCAGATAATCCCCAAAGCTGGTGCATATTCGAATACTTATATTTACCCAGCCAGCACAAAACAGCTTCTTTATTACCTTACTGGTTGCCCAGAAGCCAACAACATAGTCCCTTAAAGTAACAGCCTCAGGCCTCTATCCAGTACCCAAGTCAAATATGAAGATTTCTGAAAATCTTATTTCACCATATAAATAGAAAGGTTCTACCAATCCCAACAGATCAGATACATTACCTCCCAGGTTAATGAATATTCCAGATCTTTCCCAAAAACACGGTACAGCCAATTCTTATTAACTAAAATTTATCCGAAAAGAGAGGGAGTATGGTTAAAAGATCAATATACATACAGATGGGAGTTCAGTTCTTGAGGTTCAGATACATAGCTTTATAGTTGCAAAGAGTTCTTTTAGAATTTAGTTCATAGGTTATAGTCCAATGTCCAATATCATATCCAGGGTGTTTCCAGCTTAACTGGAATCTCAGTCTGATGACTCAAACTTCCCCTGATGAAGCTTAAGCAGATCTGAGATAAACAGGATTGGGACCCAAGGATCTTTTTTACAATTTCAGGCCGCCTTTGACAAGTCGGAATCCCTCTGGGAACAATAGGTAATCAGGGCATCTTTGAAGTGGGACCATCACCAGTACTTAGCTATACGAATTAACACAAGACATTTGCCTATTCCTCCACCATTCACTGATGATTTGCTAAAAGAAAGAGGAGTCCTTGTGGCAGTTTAGAGACTAACAAATTCATTTGGGCATAAGCTTTCCTGGGCTAGAACTCACTTCATCAGATTATTTGCTATACATTTCAAAGAAAGATGAATACAGAGATATCTGTGTTTACAGATCATTTAAATGCTAGGATGTTCTTTTGATCTCTGAATGATCAGGATACAGCATAGACAGGGACTGTTGATTACATTGTTGACCACTACCCATATGTATGTAAATACACAAAAACACTAACATTATCTCCCCAAATGTCTTTAAGGGTTGAATTTGAGTCATTTATTTTGCAGGATGTTTAACCCTTTCTGGCCACGTGTCACAGATATAAAAGCATCACAGCAGAGGGTGTTCTGGCCACAGGGCATGTCTGTTCTTTCCTTTCACACACTCTGTTTTTGGCAAAAGGAAATTGCAGCTGCTGCAGTGACAGAGACCGACTGATACAATCAGCTCCTGACATAGATGGATTCTTTTTAATTCCACATTGAGCAGATATGCCACTGAAGCTGTGAGGGGTGTGTATATCTGCAGAGGTCCAGTCCCAGGGGGAGCTATTCCAGTCCTGTTTACCACCAACTCCCTTGTCTCCCCAAGGACAGATAGATATTCAACTGAATGAGTAGGACTAGAATCAGTTGTATGACAAATAATAGAATCATAGGACTGGAAGGGACCACAAGAGGTCATCTAGTCCAGTCCCCTGTATTATCTAGACTATCCCTGAAAGGTGTTTGTCTAACCTACTCTTATATAGTATACTTACTTTCTCTGCTTAGCGTGTACCCTCTCACTTGCTAGTAAATTATGTTCTCTATCTGTCTGGATCTCAGCAACAGACTCAATTTGTTCAAACACAGAAATATTGTGTGCAAGATGGATGTACGGCCAGCTTGGTGGGCACAATCAGCTGTGCGGGTAAACAATTGGGTATGCAAGTTCTCAGGCTGGCTGCAAATTTGGTCCTATCTCTAGAGGATAAACTGCTAAGCAAGTGACTGGTTAAATTTGCAAGCAAGGAAAGGCTTCTGTTCCCTAATCTAGCCCACAAAGGGCAGCAGTCACTGAAGCATGGGAAAAAAAAACGGGAAATGTAATATAGTTTATAAAGGGAAAGGCTGCCACAGACAGAACATAGACGCTTCTCTGCTCTGATGTGAAATGGATGTGTGAATGGCTGCAGGGCAAAGATCTCAATCTTCATTGAGAAACAGCAAATACCATGCAGTTTCTCTCTGGCCACACCTATTCTAGAGACACAGATTCTAAAGGGACCACAGCAATCATCTAGTTTGACCCCGTTGCCCTTCCTGGAATTAATTCCTGTTTCAACTAGAGCATATCTTTTAGAAAATTTTCTAATCCTGTATAGCTATCCCAGCAAACCCTCTGGGCTAGATGCAGTTGATAGCATCAAAGAGCTATTTTTCCCCCAACGGAATACACTGCACGTAAAACAACTTTTTTGCCAGTATAAGTGCACTCCCACTAGTGCTTTTGCTGGCATAGCTTTGTCAGGGCATTGATTTTTTTCATGCTCCTAACCAACATTGCTAGCCCAACAAAAGGTAGATGCTGCCCCGGTCTATGCTTGAAAATTAGATAGACCTAGCTACGTCCCTCAGAGGTGTGAAAAATTCACAGCCCTGAGTGCTGTAGTTAAGCTGTCCTAAGCACCAGTGTGCACCTGCCTAAGTCGATGGAAAAATTACCTACGTTGACAGAAAAACCCCTTCTATAGATGTAGAAAGCATTTACGCTATGGCACTACAGCTGTGCCGCTGTAGTGCCAGTAGTGTAGACATGCCCTAAGCTTCTCTCTCTCCCCACCACGTGTCACTCAAGGGCGTCAGTGCCCATCTGGAATAGGTTTCTTTTATTCTGTGCTAGGTTTACACAGTACAGTACACATATTTCGTCAACTCAGCCTTAACTATGAACTGTGTCTGGTGCCTCCATAATGTTTGCATGTGTGCATGTGCCCTTACATGGGCATTTATGTCCTATTCATGTACAATGCATAGTAGATTTATTAAAGTGACAAACTCATTAGGGTTAGAATCTGCATCTGTTTTAAAGCGGCTGTCCTCTGGCAGGGAATAATATCATCGGGATTTTCAATTTTGCTCAGTTTGAAGTCTATGGGTCTGATTCTCCTCCCACACCAGTGCAGCTCCATTGACTTCAGCGGAGCTACTACTAATTTACACCAATTTGAGATTGGAATCATGCCCACTGACTGACACCTGCAAGAACCTGCAAAGACTCCGATATTCAGAGCAGAATATTATGAGTATGTACAGTGCCTAGCACAATGGGGCCCTGATCCTGACTCAGGCCCCTAACATTACTGCCATACAAATAAAATATATGAATAGTAATAGTTTACTTAGAAAACCAATATACTGGCATTGAGAAATGTAACTGCCTCTGCCCATTCGGCTCTGGGCAGTGGAAGACTGATCATTTGTTATATAGTAATGTGTAATGCACTTGAGGTCAAAATGGCTTTCTGTGTTTTTTGTCCCCAATGCCTTTTTCTACAACCTTTCAGAAAACAGACTGTTTATTAGTAATTGACAATGTATCTGTGATCCAAGCGGTTGCCCTATTTGCATGGCCAGCTGCCGAAATAAGGAAGAGGCAAGTGGCAGAGTGATTATATGGTTTAATTGGCTTATGTTCTTTTTAATGTGTATTGATATGTATTTGAATATTTTACAATTGTGGCTTTAGTTTTAAGGTTTATTGTAATATGCTGTGTTTTGGGCATGTTGGCTAAATCACTATTAATAAACTTGACTTGACAGGAATGATAACATATCACGTATGTGCACATTATTACTTGGCTACATGTACAATTCTCTCCAAATTGTTGGCATAAGATACTAATCAAAAATCCTGAAAGCCACCATCCCCAGGCAGTCAAAGCATTATAAACTCAGCATGCACAAGTGGGGCGGTTTCTGGGGCGCAATGTCTCTGCTCTTGATTTATAAACACACACAGAAATGAGTAAGGGGTCTGACGTGCATTCCCCATCTGAACCTAATGGAGTATTGCCAGCTAAGTTGCCCAGTGGCTGAGTAACTGATGAGAAACCCATTGTGTAAGCACCATTGTCTCTCAGTCTCCTCTGCATCCCTTGTCAGCCACCTTAAGTGAGTTTCCGTAGCATCCAGCCACAGGGTATGCGCACATGAGGTTAAAGTTAATATTTAACTGGGAGACCCATTGTAGAGGTGTGAATAGATCTCAGCATAGGAAGGTCCCTCCCTCTGCCTCCTCGCTGGAGAAAGCAAACACACTTCTCGTTGGAAATCTTGGCAGCACAAGGAAGCAGGTGCTGATGTTCAGGAGGGCAGGGGAGAAAGTCGTAAAATAAAAATATCTGGTTCCTGTATGTAGGTTTTGAGCTAGTCAGTTCCAGGTAGCCTAAGAAAATTATACCGTTTTCTATTTGCAAGAGAGGGGAAAAAAACTGGCGAATATGGACTGAGTGAGATGGGCACTCAAGGCACACACAGACCCTGAGTTATGAGTAAGGCTACGATTTTGACATGGAAATTTCACAGCAAAGATGCAGAGGAAAAACAAATTCATGGAAAGGATATTAACCTTCCTGCTTCAAGGCATAAGCTGATCACTAGCTGATGGGGGTTAGGAAGGAGCTTCCTCTCTGGACAGCTCATTCCAAACTTGCCTGCTGCAGGGCTCCTGTGCTTTCTTCTGAAGCATATGGTGATTGCCACTGCCACAGATGGGATACAAGGCTACACGGACCAGTGATCTCAGCCCCTATAGAAATTGCTGTGTTTAGGCAATATGATAATATAAATAATAATAAGGATTCTATGTGTGGGTTCCACCCCATTTCCACCTGAATTTCTTTATCAATTCCCAAAGGAAATGAATGACTAGGTAGTAGAAGAGGCACCTAGAGGAGTCAGCACGCGTGATACATAAGCCAAGACAGTGGTAGGCAGGATTTGTTGGTGTTTGTTTTGTCACCTTGATACAAGCCGGGAGCACGTTAATGTAGTGGTATCTTTATTGGCAGATTGACAGTGGTGCAGAGTGATGGTTCCATGGTGTTACAGAGAAAATCCAAGCTGGAGATTATAATAGGATCCCCAGAGACGAAAATCCCCTGGAGATAGTATTTTGCCCTTTAGTGCTTTTCATCCAAGAAGCATAAGCACTTCACAGGCATTAATTAACAGCCTCACAACACTCCTGTGAGGTAGGTTGGTACTATGCACATGTCACAGATGGGTAGATTGCACTACATGACTGCTTTTCTCTAGGATAGTATGGGCTGACCCCACCTCCTTATAATCCCTTATCATAGATGAGACATAATGAGGTTAAGTGAGTTGCACAAGTGCACACAGCAGATGAGAATAGCCAGGAATCCGAAACCAGGAGCCCTGGCTCTCAGTTGCTTCCTGTAAACTGCCTGACCACCCAGTGCTATGAGACTGGCAGATTAATGAAGCCAGGATTCCTGGATCTTGTCAGGAGGGAGGTCTCTGGGTTAGTCTTCTTTGATAAGATGTCCAGGGTTTTGTAAACTTGACACAGCTTCAGAGCAAGAGCTTATCTTTGCTCCTGCTATTCCTCACTTTCTGCCTCCTCTTCACTACCATCTGACAGGGGGAATTCCCGCAGAGATTTCTGGGTGGCGTAGCATTTGGTTTGCATGGGGCATTCCTGGTTTAAAATTGCCTGAGAATGGGGGAAAAATAAGACTGAATAATATAATATTTTAAAATAATAATAATTAATATAACTATCTACCATATCTACAAATATCTACCATAACCCAAAGCCCTACACAGACTTTGCACAATGATGACAAATGGGCCAAGGGAAATTTTAGGCAGTATTTTGGTTTGTTTTTTTAACCATAGAAATTGTTTAATCTCCAGTGGCTTCCGGCTTCTTATCCAAAACCCAAGAGAAGAGTTTGTTCTGTTGAGCGGATAGAAGTGACAGAGGTTGGGATTCACTCTTGTGAGCAAATGGGTGAATATTTTGCTAGTTGAACATGGCAGGGTTAGAAAAAGCTGAAATATTATATTACTGTTACAGTAAGGGGCCCAATCAAAATTAGGGCCCTGCTGTGCTAGGAACATAAAGCAAGACATACACAAAATATACAGTGCAGGACACTCCCTGCCTCAGATTTGCTTACAATCAAGCTAGACACAAGGTAGAAAGAGAAACAGGCGCAGAGAGGAAGTAACTTGCCCAAGGTCACACAACAAACCATTGGCAGACCCCAGGTATCTCAAGTCCTAGGCCAATTCCCTGCCTACAAGATCACTGTACCACAGATTTAACTCTTAGCCTGGCCTTAGTATGTCAGTCCCTCCAGCACCCAGACAATTTGTTAATATCTTTCTGGTGCTGCAGTGCCCAGATCTGAATACAATATTCTACACATTTGCACCAGTCACATGCAAATCCCCTGGATTATCAAGACGACATGCTGTAGGATTCAACTCACAATCTTCTCCTCTTTAGCTGGAGGACTTCGCAGGTACCAGCAGAGAGGGGCGTAAGCAATGTTGGTCACGCCAATGATGACCATCAGCCAGGGAAATCCAATAGTCCGTACAATCACACCTCCTGTAGATGGACCTGGATATAAGGAAGGGTTAAACAAAGAACAAGATTACATAAACCTCCTTTGCCAAGTTGGAGAGGTCAGTACAGATGGACTGTAAAATTACTGTATCATGGCTGATTTCTATGCCTAATACCAATTGCTTCCAACCAACACTGAGGTGGGGTGCTGTGAATTAATGCTATGAAGCCATACAGTGGTAAATCATCATATATGCTGTCCTTTCAGGCAAATGTTAATCCATACCGATAGCAAAGCCCATGCAGAAGGCAACATCAGCAATGGCATAGACGCTGCCATAGACAGAGGTGTGACGAAGGTCCACCAGGTATCCCATAATAGGCATCATCGAGGAATCCACCATGCCTGCCCCCAAAGCAAAAATAATATGGTCAGCCATTGCCCTCTCCAAGTGAATCTCTTCAAAAGCAAACAGAAGGGCATGCAATACTTCTCCCGCACTTTTCAGCCAAGGCGCTCTGGGCACTACACTTTCATTAGTCCTCACAACCTCTCTTTGCGAGACAGATAAATATTGTTATCCCCATTATACAGAATGGGGGGGAATGAGGCCAAGGAAAGCAATTTGCCCTAGGCCAGAGAGCACGTTGGCAGCAGAGCCGGGACTGGGACCCGGATGTCCTGACCATGATCTTTCCAGGATCTAGGGCTTTCAGTGTCTCTCCTGAGTGCAACACACACAATTCTAATCAAAGCAGCGCTCGAGGGTGAGACAAACTACTGACCTCCATCCAGTGGCCTCTGAAAGACCTAGTGCACCTAGCTGTCCCTGCGTTAGTGGCTCTATGGTCATTTAACAGCACAAGCTTGTTTCTTGGCCAGAGTCATTCCCACCAAGGCTGGGAGAGGACGAGTGATAAGGGAAGTAGTTGAGAGCAGGGTATAGGGCATATTATAGGTTATAAGGGTTCCTGGGAGTTCAAGCATGGACTAAAGGCTCTCAGCAACCAGCCATTGGGTATGTTGTAGCGACATCTGCCTTCCAAAGGGACGGAGTAAGGATTATGGTGTATGAGACTGCCTTGGACAGAGTGATTAGTTGCATTGGCATCTTACCTATGGCAAAGCCAAGCCCACCGTTTGGGCCGATCAGTCCATAAATATTTTGTGCAAGAGGCACCTTGGAGAGGAAAGAAAGAAGATATGAGGGAGGCCAGAGGGGCTTTGGCCAGAGGCCTTTCTTTGTGGGGCACATGACTAGTGAAATAGATGCACTAATGCAACCACTGGGTTCCAACTAACTGCTAGGCGTATGAGCACACTTTTCACGCCTCCTGGGCCCAGTGGGACCTGCAGGAAGATGAGACAGAAAAGTCACTAAAAGCCAGAATGTCAAAGGTATTTAGGCACCTATTTCCCATGAAAATAAATGGGCATTAGGCACCTAACTCACTTGGGCACTTTGCGAAATCCCACTAGATGCCTATCTGCAATGTTAGATGCCTAAATACCATTACACATCTGGCCCTAAGCCTGGGATACTGCAAAGCACCAAAATCCATCCAGTGCCTCATGCCCCAGAAGAGTCCTGTCGGCTTTTGAAGAAAAGGATGGTTCCCCATTTACAGATTCCACAGAGGGAAAGATGGGGCACCAGTGTGACTTCACACAGTTTTGTCAGGGCACCTTAATCCTGATCTGAGGCACTCTTTCATTCCAGTCTTCGATCCTCATAAAGCACTAGCAGTGCCCTTAGTTGTGAATAACAGCAACCCTGTTGTTCACCCACCGCTTTGCCAATACAGTATCCTCTGCTAACCCTGTGCTGGGTATCCCTTGAGCAGAGACAACTTATCTTGGCTTCCTGATATGGAATAACTTCAGTAGGGGCTGGGCTGATATGCCCAAGGTCAGCTCAGGCATGATGGGGGCCTCAACATAACCCAGTTTTGCACAAGTGAAAGGCTGGGGCAATAAAGCTCTTGCTTTTCCTGCCTAATCTCCAATGAGTTTTCTGCAGAGAGGTCTGATAATAACTTGCAATACTTACACAAAGGAGACTAATCCCCACCACAACCATTCCAATCAGGGAGCACAGCCACCTGCAATGAGGAAGAAGATAGGAAAAGCGTGATGCACTGTAACCCCCAAGGGCACGTGAACTGTCAGACTGGATCAGATCATTGGTCATTCCAATCTAATTCAGCACCAACTATGCAATGCTACTCACTGAGGGGGAATGTTTACTTCCTGACTTAGGAAGTTTACACCCTGAAGCATGAGATTTCATCATCTTATCTTATCTTACATAGCCATAAATATTATTATTGATCATAAAATTATTCTACCTCTCTGAGAAATCTAGACAGTATTTGGCTCAATATCCTCCTGCAGCATTGAGTCCCATAGGCCAATTTCATGCCGCATGAAATAGAGAGTCTTCGCTTTGCTTCTAAATTTGCTGCCCTTTAATTTCATTGAGCTACCTTTCCTCTCCACCACACTGTAGTGTGAGGCAGGCATTCCCCTGAGTAGCGTCACCTCCTCATTACAAATAAGCAGCTGGGTGGTCTGAAGACAGCTGGGAAGAACACCAAGGTTTGAAAGCCATTGAGTTCAACTTACCGCCCCATTTTGTGGGCCAGCACCCCAAAGAGGTTGGTGCCAATAAGGTAAGATATGCTGGCAGGCAGAAATGCCATCCCTGCAAAAGAAGAGCCCCAGCCTCAAATACATACACATGATCATCAGAGAAGATTTGCCTAAGGACATCAGACTTTCCTCTCACCTCCCAAAGAAGTTCAGAGCTCAAGCCCGTTAGGTGCTAGATGGCTCATAGTCAGATGCTCATAGTAACAACCACTTTGTAAATGTGTGGAAGAGCTCAAGGTCCAATTTGATCCAGCTTCCATAGAGTCTAAATCTGCTCCAGTGATTAATCATGAACAGTCTTGCGATCAGTCAAATAACACATGCCATTGGCCATGTGAGCCAGGAGAGATTAGACAGGGCAAATAAATATCCAATGCAGAGTCCCCAGGCATAATGTATATTAGCCCTTACAAGGCAATGGCTTCTCTATTCTTCTTGGTTATTATTATTATATGGCTGTATTACAGCAGTGCTTGCAAACCTCAGCCAAGATCAGGGCTGCATTGTGCACATAGTGAGAGACAACCTCTGCCCCCAAAAAGCTTGCAGTCTAAATAGCCAAGACACACACAGGGTGGTAGAAAAGAAGGATTTTATCCCCTTTTTATAGATGAGAAGCTGAGCCATCAAGTGGTTTGCCCAAGGTCACACAAGGCATCTGTGATAAAACCAGGAACTGAACCTAGATTGCGTGACTGTTGCTTTAACCATAAAGCCATCCTGCTACTCTGTATTGCTTTCTCTCTTTCTCATTCTCCCCCTTCCATCTCATAGCATAGAAAAACTGCCTATTGAAAAGCCTCAGGGATTATAATTAAGTTAAAATCAAATATTTGACCATTGGCTGGTTTATCAGTTGTTTATTTTTAATATACTCTCCTGTACAGACTATAACTAAATCATGATTGCCTCTATTTACCTGCATATTAAGGCAACTTCCTTATTAAAGCACACTGATTTGTGCTTAATTTCCTTTCCTCTTTTTTAAAGGTTATAAAGCATTATTAATCCCTGCAGGTTTGCTGGGGAAGTCTGAGCTTTTCCCATTTCCCCAACGAACACAAGGGTAGGCAAATTGAAACAAACAAAGAATAACACTTGGGTTTCAAGTTTATAGTTATAGTTCTATGATTCTACAGTTGCTTTTAAGATGGATGCTGTTCAGCAGCCCTGGGACCTATTCTCCTACTGCAGGATACCAGCTGTTCCCTTTGAAATCAATGGGAGTTACTGGTACCCTATTCAGATGGAGAAACAGGGCCCCTTTGTCTAGTGCTCAGCACTGGTACGTGAGAGACCTGGCCCTGGTTGCTTTCTTTCTTGGCTTTTAGGCCTCTGCAGCAAACTCAGCCCTGGGTGATGAGGGGAGAGAGATTATGTGCTGTTCTGCAGTTTCTTCATGGGAGTGACATGTCAGTGGCATGGACAGGAGCCAAATGGCTGCAGATCTGTGTTTGTGCAGTGCCTAGCATAATGGGGTCCTGGTCCATGACTATAGCTCCTAGGCACTAAGTAATACAAATCATTAATAATGATTACAGGCCACGGAATCTGGAGGGAAGTGGTCCAAAATGGAAGCTGGGGGGAGGGGAGGAATCCTTCCAAATAATGCATGTTATGTATTAATCCAGTCTAGAGGGGCAGCTCAGCTGGGACACTGCTTTGCCATGTGCTTTATAAATGTGAAGCTGTGCCCTGGCTGTGAAGTTGGGACCCAGATTCAAGAGGTGTTTGTACTGAGAGTTTGGTTCAGCCCAAGGAGTTTGTGCTTGGATCCAAACTTTTCTGGGGATGGTTACAGCTGAGGTTTTGGTTTGGGTTTTTCTCTTACGTTCCCGGGTTAGTATCCCCTCTGGGCTCCATTTCCACCATCTCTGCCTCTTCCTCTGCAAGGGCCTTATCAGATGTCCACTAACATCAGTGGAAAGATTCCACTCATTTTCAGTGGACACTGGATAATTCCCCAGTGAATTGCTCAGTGACTTCCATTTCCACCACCAAGTACTATCCCTTCCCTCCACTATCTATAGCCCCTGAGAGATGAGTCTGCTAACCTCATCTACTCCTGCTCAGTCACTCATTCCAGCCAAGGCATCATGGCCCCTTATCTGGATGAAGGCTCCTGACTGTAGTTAGTAATTCAATTAGCAGCTCTCATTAGCTCTGCTGCTGCCAGGTTGTAATTCAGTTTGGGTTGTAAGTGTAGCTTGGAGCATCCCCAAAGGTCATTCCACTGCCAGTTGGCTTTTATAATTTTTTTGTACCGAAGGTAGGCAGTGTTACATCCTTATCACATTTCTTCGACAGTGAGTAATTAGTATGCACCATGCATCCCTGTCTGTGGCTCTGCAAATAGCCTTGTTTCTTAAAATTGTGTGTTGAGATTGTGGAACTGGCAGAGGCTTGGGTTAGCCCCTTGAGCTTGGACCCAGCCAACCCTGGGGTCTGAGCTCGGGTGGCTAGCCCGAACCTCCACCACTGCTGCAGCATCCACACTACTATTTTTAGCACACTAGCAGGGCCGGCTTTATTAACTTCAGGGCACAATTTGAATCCCTGGTGGCGGTCCGGGGCTTCGGCAGCACTTCAGCATTGGGGGTCCACTCTGGGTCTTCCATGCACCGAAGGACCCCCTGCCGCTGAAATGCTGCCGAAGACCCCAGAGCGGACGCCCCGCCACTGAAGTGCTGCCAAAGCCCCAGACCGCTGCCGGGGATTCGAATCAAGCCCTGCAATTAATAAAGCTGGCCCTGAATAGAGGTGCAGTAATTGGCAATTCAAATTGACCCCTGCCACCGAAATGCCACTGAAGCCCCTAAGGCATGGGGCCCGATTCCAGGGAATCGGGCGAATTGGCCTAAAACTGGCCCTGCACACTTGCATGAGCCATTGGCTGCTAAACCCAGTGTTGTGAGTTCAATCCTTGAGGGTACCACTTAGGGAAGTGGGGTAAAAATCTGTCTGGGGATTGGTCCTGCTTTGAGCAGGGTTTTGGACTAGATGACCTCCTGAGGTCCCTTCCAGCTCTGATATTCTATGATTCTAAGTCTAAGTCTATGTACCTGGGCTGGGAAGCTCGCCCCCAGCTACAGTCTAGACTGACCCGGGTGCCGATAATTCTGCAATGAAGACATGCCCATAGAGAGGCTGGGCTCTGGTTCAGGTCTCAACAGCAGCAGTATGCTGAGCACACAGACCAGGTACTGAGCAGGGAAACGTGCTAATTGGCTAAGCCTTGTTCTAGTGTCTGGCCATGAAAAGGGCAAAATTCAGCAGCAAGGTAAACAGGCACATCTCCACTGATTTCAATGGAGTGGCACCCCTTACCGTAAGGATAGATATGATCCTAAATCACCTAGATTCTACCTCACAGGATGATATTGTTTGGTGTACCTGAGCTCTCTGGCTCAGAGAATGTGTCAGGCCTGACCAAGACAGCTCCCAGAGGCCCCCTCTCCTGTGTGGGAGTTGCATTATTATGGGCCCATCTGCATAGCACTTTCTTTGACTCCTTTCTCTTTTTTCAACCTGAGTCCTGATTCTCCTCTCATCCCAGTGTCACCCCACTGACTTCAGTGCAGTTATTCCTGATTTATATCAGTATATGTGCAGGGAAAATCAAGTCCCTGGTGTTTCTCCCTCTTCAGTCAGGAATCTTCTCTAACTTTTATTTGTAGACAGCAGGGTGACCCCCATTCAGAGACCATGAGTGTCCCTCTGATCACACTACATGTAATGGTCTGAGATCACTCATCCTTTGCAGGTGGATGCATACATTTCATTTCATGCAACAGGGCAGCACCAGTAACCAGCACCTTCCCCCAGTAACCAGCACCTTCCCCACCCTCTACAAGCTGACGTGGTTTAAACACGTGCGGGCTATTATTGTTGTTCAGTAACTAAGAAGGCTGAGAAATGAGGCACCTACCCAGCTGCCACTTTGGGGAGCACATGGTTTGCATCATCCAGATGGGTAACGTGGGCTCCAGCATTGCCACCCCCATGTTAGCAAAGCACAGGGCACCTGGAAGAGAGAAAACAACAGGAAACACTCAATTTTAACAGCCCACATTTTGATCCTGCTAATGGATTACGAGTACGACTCCATCACAAGCCCCCAGTGAATATTCTTAAAAACAAAGTAAAGATGCACTGTGGGGCAGTGAGGGGTGCAGCCATCCTGCCTTACCTGCAGCAACCAGGATGTAGGGATCTCGCAGCAAAGTGAATACGGGGGTGCCTTTGGTGCTCTGCATAATACAGAAAGGAAGGGGGAGGGGGTTACAAGTAGTGCTCTAGGGAAAGCATGTAAACCAAACTAGATGCTGTAGAAGTGCACAGTCCAGGTTGTGAGGCAGCCTGTGTGTGTACAGATGCATGGCCCATGTGGCCAGCCAGCCCTTCTGTGTAAAGGCACATTGGCATTGTCCTGTGAGCGCCAAGATGGGGAAGGTGCTAAAACAGCTTGTTCCACCATGGGATTGTTTCTGAGCTTCCCTTTCCAGGTCAGCATCCAGTGTCTGTGTGTGCATCTCTTCTCAGCATTTTCACCTAGCTATGGTTCAAAGAGCCAACATGTCAGCTTCTTATACCTGAGCCCAGATCTATCAACCTGGCATCTTCCTTTCATGGACTGTTCTTATAGTGAAATCAGCATTGAGTCACTCCTAGCAAGGTTGAGCTCAGAACACAGGGCTGCCCAGAGTGGGGGGCAAGTGGGGCAATTTGCCCCAGGCCCTGGACCCTGCAGGGCCCCACAAGCCCTGGCCTGGTGATGGTCTGGGTCTTCTGTGGCATTTCGGTGGTGGGGGGCCCTTCAGTGCTGCCGAAGACGTGGAACGACTGAAGGGCTCCCCGCTGCTGAAAAGCCACCGAAGACCCAGACCGCTGCCGGGTGAGTAAAAGCACCACAGCTCCCTCGCTTTGCCGCAGGCCCCCTGAATCCTCTGGGCAGCCCTGTCAGAACATCCCCCAGCTATCCAGAGAGAGCATCGCTGGTATAATGGCTGCCTATGGAGCACAGCGCCGGTCAAACTGCAGCTGCATGCAGAGATCCCTGTTGCCATGGACTGGGTAAATCCACACAAGTGTCTGGCCAGTAGCAGGAAGCACAGCAGTTGTTTCTCACAGGGCATCCTATGGACATCCATAAGAATTGAGCACCTTTCACAGGGAAGGCTAAATTCCTAGCTGTTTCAAAAGGCAGATAATAGGGCCAAACTGTGCTCTCCGTGACACTGAGTAACAACTCTACTGAAGCAAATGGAGTTATTCCAGAGTTACACGAATGTCACTGAGATCAGAATATCGCCCTGGAATCTATTAAATACACATTACAGTGCACTAACCACTCGGCTAGGTAACCATTCCCAGCTGCCATCTCTGTCCCTTTCCCACGCATTCATGTCCTGGTGCCGCCATGCTCTATGGCTGGGTGCATCACCACAGTCTTCCCCTACAGGGAATCCATGCCCGCATTGTTCACACTGTCTAGCACAAGGTCATACACTCATATGTTTGTACTTACTTCGGGGGAAATCTTAGACGGCTGCAGGATGCACAGCTGTAAAGCTAAGAGAAAAATACCATTATTTGCTTATCCCTTGGCACAGCACCTTCATCCATTATTACCTCTTGTCTCATATTTACTGTAGACCTCCCTTCAGTATCTCAAAGCCCAGTGATCCCAGAAATGGGCCAGCGGTCTCAATTCCAACATACTCAGGGGGCATCTGCTGAGATGGGAGAAATTTTAGACCCCAATTCTGTTCCGACAAAACTCTCGTCGACTTCAGTGAGAGCAGGATTGGGCCATTATAGTGTGAGTGCTTTATCGAAACACAGAGCAGCAAAACATACAAACAACCTACATTAAGGTGAGAGCCATTTGGTTGGGCAGTCACAATGAGAGCACAGTTGAAGTTAGAGATGGAAAGACCTAGGGTAAGATTTTCAAAGGGGCCTAAGGGCCAGCTTTGCAAAGGTATTTAGGCACTTAACTTGCATTGAAATCAGTGAGAGTTTTAAGGCCAGATTAGATTTAGAAGCCTAAATCCCATTGTCAAAAGTCTCCCACGTGCCTAAGAGCTTGCCTCATCTCTACGGCAAGTGCAGCAAACCAGGGTGTGACTCTACAGTGCACCAGCTTGCCACAAAGTCACGTCCCATGTGGACACTGCTGCAGCACAATGAAATTCCTGGAGCTTGGTCGTGCTCCGGGATTTTCACTGCACTGTACACGTGTCCACACAGGACACCACTGCGTGGCAAGCTGATGTGTTGGAGATTCACAGCCTGTCTTGCTGGGCAGTAATTTGCAGTTTAGACATGCCCTTAATTTCGTTTGAAAATGGGACGTAGGCTTCTCAGTGATTCGGGTGCTTTTGAAAATGTTACCCCTATTACTTGGATTGTAAGTTCTTTGCGGGCAGGGCCCATGTTTTCATTGTAGGAGTGTAAAGTAGTGGGACCTGGATCCTCTAGGCACTACAAGTACAATACAAATACAAGTACAAATAATAAATTATAATAACAACAAAATTAGGTCATGGTGTCTGTTCCACCATGCTAATGATTTTAACTCAGCATGAAGTGACAGAGTATTATAAGCAGAGCAGAATTGATGGATATAGTTAACGATGATGATTACTTACTATAGGCAGAGTTGATATCAATGCCTCTTGTTAAGGTTGCCTATCACTTGCTACTATAAGACCCTGTTTTCAGTTGTTTTCTGCTTGACCAGGAGTGTCTGTTAAGCAGAGTAGCCATTTTAGCCAGCATATGGAGCTCTTAACACACATTTCCCTGAATCTGTTACCCTCTCCAGTGATGCAATCAAGTGGGTTACATGGGGAATGAGAAGCTGGGTCTGACGGTATCTGTAAGTCAGATGTCAGGCAGTGAGCACAGAGCCAGTGTCTGAATGTGTAAAGTGGTGAGTGCACAACAAAAAACAGCGCTAGTAACTGCTGCTGCTAATAGCACTATAGAGCCTGTCAATTCCTCCTAGGATGTTTCCTCTCAGATACCCATTCTTGAATGTTTTAGTTTGGAGGTGGATACTCAGAGCTGTGAAGACAAAACTGGCCAGCACACTTGGTTACTCACCTCCGTCCAAAAGGGCTAAGAATGCCAGAATCAGAAAGGGCGCTGATTTTCCAACGAACTCATACATCACGCTTCCAAAAGGAGCCCCAACTGCAAGGGAAAGGGCTGGGTCAGTCTGATGAGTGTGAAGGGTACATGGGTGCACTGGAGTTTCAGCAGTAGCAAAGCAACAGTCTTTTATTTCTGATGCCTGACACCAGACCCAATGGAAAGACTCCTGTTGACTCCAGTGGGAAAGCCGGCATTAGAACCGTGGCATTATGTCAGCACTCTGCACACCTCTCATTACGTATTGAACTGAAGAGGTGGGGAGAAAGAGGAAGGAGCATTTTATATTCAGTTATATTCAGTTTTCATGGGATTAGGTATCTGCTGAGAAAAATTTCCAGCACGAGCAGAAAACAGTGCCAGAGAATGAGCACGGGAGAAAAAATGGAGCTAAATCATGGAAATGGCAGGAGGAAAGACCAGCCATGCCTTTTGGAACGAGCCAGCGTGGCATGTTAGGGGACAGGTGCGACAATGATGCAGAGCAAGGACTTGGGGAAACCAGCATCTAATGGTTGAAGAAGCATTTGAGTTCTCACTAGTCTAAATACTTTGGGAACAAAGTTTACTCACCAAGCACCCCCAATGCCAGACCTCCTAATGCTATCCCCATAGCATTTCCTCTCTCATAGTCATCTGTGTACACACTTGCCAGCATTCCCAGGCCTGGAAATAGAAAGGAAGCAGAGTTAAGTTGAGTTAGGCTTCTAGTATCTCATCAGGACCTATGTCTGAATCGCATCTGGATACTTCAGTCTCCAGCCTACCTGAGCTTAGTTGTCTATGTCACACCTGGGCCCGTAATTTCATCCTGTTTGTAGTCAGTGTTATGTATTACCATGCTCTGTACTGGAGTATGTCTACACTCCAAGCACTACAGTGGCACACCTGCAGCGCTGCAGCTACACCACTGAAGTGTAAACACTGGAGGGTTTTTTTTTCCATGGGTGTAGTAAATCCATTCCCTAGAGAGATGGTAGCTAGGTCAGTGGAAGAATTCTTCTTTTGACCTAGCTGCACCTACATGGAGGGATAGATTGACCTAGCTACATGGCACAGGGCATGACATTTTTCACAGTCCTGAGCAATGTTGCTAGGTTGATCTAATTTTTAGGAGTAGCCCATGCCTTAATGCCTGCACGAGCGATGTGCCAAATTGTGGCAAAGGGGAGGAGGAATTGGAATCGGTTCAGAGAAGAGCCACAAGGATGATAAAAGACTAGAAAACATGCCTTATAATGATAGACTTGAGGTGCTCAATCTATTTAACAAAGAGAAGGTTAAGGGGTAACTTGATTACAATCTATATGTATCCACATGAAGAACAAATATTTAACAGTGGGCCCTTCAACGCGGCAGAGAAAGGTACAACATGATCCAGTGACTGGAAGTTGAAGCTAAAAAATTCAGACTGGAAATAAGGAGCAAATTTTTCATGGTGAGAATAATTAACCATTGGAACGATTTACCGAGGTTTGCGCTGGAGTCTCTGTCACTGATCATTTTTAAATCAAGATGGGATGTTTTTCCTGAAAGCTCTGCTCTAGGAATTATTCTGGGGAAGTTATGCAAGAGGTCAGACTAGATGATCACAATGTTCCCTTCTGGCCAAGGAATCTATGAATTCTAAGCCCACAGAGTTTAAAACTGACTCCCTGAACAGTCTGAAATCTGATTCCTGGTCTGTGCGTTGTAGTACCTGGAGCCTCTCTTTAGTAACCTTTCTATCTAGTGCTTGCTTGGGTATGCTAGTGAGAGCTTCCTAGGCTGGAGGAAGGATCTTTCTGATTCTCTGCTCTGCAAACTGAACCATCACATTTCACACTCTGTGAATTTTCACTCTCTATGGCCCAGGTTGCTTGAGAGGCACCATTTAAGCTCAGACAAAGCAGACAAAGCCCAGAAGCTACTTTGGGACATCAGTCCTTCTAGCTGGCTAAGATCTGCCTTTCTGCCAGCTGCTCCCATAAGCCAGTACATTTACCTGCGACAGATGAAAAGGATGATCCAATGCCCTGGAGTGCTCGAGCCACAAGCAGCAAGGTGTAGGTACCTGAGAAAGCAAACACTGGGGAGAAAGTAGAAAGGCAGAGTCAGCATTTGGGGCTATTTTTCAAACCCATCACTAATTAAAACCAGCTTGCACAAATCTTATTAGCTAGGCACTCACAGGCCTACAGTCGCTGAAGGCCACTTCAGTGTGTTTCACTATCCTCTGGTCCAGAGGAAGGGAGGTCACCACACACCTTCTTCAAAGATCTCCTTTTTGGAGCCTTTAAATGGTAACCATGCTGATGGGTTCACCCAGAGATGTTCCAAGAAGAGTGGAATGCTGCTGCAACAAACATCTAACTCAAATGCTGTCAAGCACTGGAAACCACCTGTTGAACTTCACTCTCTGTTTCTAGAATGGGAGTAGGCCGATCTGCTGTCCTCCCATATCTCAGACATTGGGACTGTCATAAACTGATAGTTAAGGGTTAATGTCTCTTTTACCTGCAAAGGGTTAACAAACAGGGACCCAAACACCTGACCAGAGGACCAATCAGGAAACAAGATACTTTCAAATCTCGTGTGGAGGGAAGCCTTTGTGTGTGTTTTTGGGTTTGGCTTTGTTCTCTCTGGGTCCAGGACGGGACTAGAGGTGCAACCAGGTTTCTGCCAATCTCCCTGCTACAGTCTCTTATCTATTCAGAATAGTTAGTAAGTAAAAAAGACGGTTATAGTCTTTTAACTTGTTTTTCTCATTTGCAGATGTGTACTTGCTGGAAGTAGCTTAAATTGTGTTTCTGCTGGAGAAAGCTTCTTTCTATTGTCTATAAGCTAAAAAACCCTGTATATTTACCATCTTGATTACAGAGACAATTTTTATGTTTTTCCTTCTTTATTAAAGTTTTCCTCTTTTTTTCGAATCTAATTGATTTTTTGGTTATCTTTTGTAAGACTCCAGGGAAGGGAGTCTGCACTCACCAGGGAATTGGTGGGAGAAAGGAAAGGGAGGAGGGAAGAAAAACCTGCTCTCTGCGTTTATATCTGTATCTCTGTCCGGGGAAGAAGGGAGGGGGAAGGGGTGATTCAAGGAGTTGAATCACGGTGGTCTCTTAGTGTACCCAGGGCGGGAAAGAGCTGGGAAGAAGAAAAGGAGGGGGGAAGGGAAATGGTTTATTCCCCTTTGTTGTGAGACTCAGGGAATCTGAGTCTTGGGGGTCCCCAAGGAAGGGTTTGGGGAGATCAGAGTCTATCAGGCGCTCTACCTAAGTCCTGATTGGTGGCAGCCTATCAGATCTAAGCTGGTAATTAAGCTTAGGGGAATTCATGCTAGTACCCATATTTTGGACGCTAAGGTCCAGATTTGGGAATTATACTATGACAGGGACATTCACAGACAAAGGATCCCAAGGCTCTATACTGGCCTCATTGCAGATTAGTGACTGGTTCACTGGAACAGACCTGACGTTACCCAGTGAAAAGTAGAGAAAGAGAATACTCACTGACTGTAGAGAGAAACATGATGATGAATCCAGCAAACATGGGAATGTGGTATCCTATCCTAAAAAGGGAGGAGACAGTCAAGAACTCAAGGAGAGTTTAAAGCTAAGGACTTTATCTTAGCACCAATGCATTATTGCATGTATGCAAATGAGTGTATGTCTGTGTACATGTATGAGTAAATGCTGTATGTATGTATGAGACTGCAGGAGAATGGGGGAATATGGGTATGTACAATATATGTATGTGTAGGTGTATAAATGTATGATTATGTATTCAAGGCTGTGTGTGTGTGGCTGTGTAGATGTTTCTCTAAGGGTGTGGTGAGTGTGCATCAGTGCATCTATGTGTGTTTGTATAGGGAAGTGTGAATGTGTGCACTGTTGTATATGAGAATGTGTCAGTGAATGTTTTTATATGGAAGTGTGAGGATTTATATCAAAGTATATGGGTGCAAATGTGTGTGTTAGTCTCTACAGAGTGTGTATATACAGTGTGTGTATAAGTGTGTGAAATTATTGTAACAAGTTCTAGGACCCTGCACAGAGATGCAGATCTATTTTGCTGACCCATCCTACCAGTCAGATCAGAGGGTCCTATTAGCTCTAACTCAGGTGCCTCTCTGACGCAGAGGAAGTGAAGTGCAGGGACAGAGAGATCCTGCAGGGAAAATACCTGGGAGCCTCAAGTTCTGGGGGAATTTTAGGCTGAGGATTATGTGATGATGTTGTTATTTAAGTTAAAAATAAAGGCAAAGACAAATTTAAGGGAGTAGGGAGGGAGTAAACCTGGCCTAATATCTAGTTTGTGGACTCTGTGAGAATGCCACCTGCTCACTAGTATTTATTTACTTGACAAGGATGGGTAAAAAAATAATTGCTGTTCCTTCTTCATGTACAAAATGTTGTGATTACTAGCTACTGACACAGAATGTGTGACAACATTTCTGTTCTTTCAGTCTCATTGGAGCATCATGCAAGCTATTGATGCCCTCAGCTCAACTTGGTACACAGTTCCTAACTCGGTCATGTACCTTGGACTGAGCAGGGCCTGGGACAAATGAGTTCTTGGCCAGGGAGCACTAATAATATTTCCTTAGTAATGCACACGTTCAAAGCAATTTGCTGGCTTTCTTAAAGATGTGGAATTCCTGGACGATTGGAAGATTGGATGTTGATATTTCCACCGTGCTATTCTAGCTCACAAATGGCTTTGGTGAGCTCCCATACTGTGTTATCATAATGATCCCAAACATGGGTCACTGGCAAGGCTTAAATGCACGTCCTTCAGCACTGCAACACAGACCTCTACTATTTAAGAAGGAGTAATTTTATTTGCTAGCAGCAGCAATAGGTTGCTATCCTTGAATAGACTAGCCACTAGAGGGGGAATGTGACTCAAATTTGTTCATTGCACTACACGCTCATAAACTCTTTTATAGCCTGGTTGACATACCTGTTAGTCAGGGGACCCACAAATGGATTGATTATGAGCTGCATAAGAGCCTTGGAGGCAAACAGCAGTCCAACGCGCACGTTCTCCTCCATGAGGAATGCCTCACCATCTACACAGCTGTTTTTTGGTGGCAGGCTGGCCCCAGTGAGCTGAGGCAGGCTGCTGTTTTCTGTCCTGTTCACCCCCACTGTGGTGTTGACAGCCATGTCGTCTGAGACAGTCACTGTGGTGTTGTCAAAGTAAGAGAACATGGAGGAGAAGGGAGGAGCTGCAAAGGCTGCAGGAGCTGCCATGATCCAGTTCTGGGAAGCAGAGCTGTTAGCACCTTCATATTCTGTTGTATAGAGGAAGGTGGGGACGATTGGCACTGGAAGAAAATTAAAGGAGGAGATTAATTAGTATTTTATTCAGCACTTCTGGTGTGTGTGTGGGAAATTAATGAAAGGTTAATAGTTCGAGCTAGAGACAGGTTTCAGGTAAACTGCCCACTTCCAACTCTCCCAGTGCACCTTGCTCCAGACCTGCAGCACTGCCTGGGATGGAGACCAGTTAAACTCATTTCTCTTATGATTGGTTTCTGCAGTTGCAACTGAGATTTACTTAATTCCTTCAGCGCAGCATTGAGGACACCTTGACATCTACACCTACACCTGCACCCACACCCACACTTAACGTACCCACAACAGTGAGCAGCATATTGTCCAGCAGCAGAGCGACAAACACGACCACCAGAACCAGTTTCCGCGACTCCCTTCCCTCCTTCAGCCACCTCCAGGGGGTGCACTCCACCGCTTGAGGCATTGTTGAAAACCCAGCAGGGCTGCTTCAGTCTTTGACTCCTGTATGACTTCTTAGGGCTGAGGATGTCCTGTAATCTTTAAGAAATACACTCTGCAAAATACCCAGGAAAATACATAAAGCCCGATCCAAGGACCAGAAATCAACTGGAATCTTTCCATTGACTTCAATGAGCTTATGACCATACCCTAATTAGGCTTGGAAAGATTAGTTTTGTATCAGTAAATGTCATTAAACATCAGTTTCACCCTATACACACAAACAAACTGAGGGAAAAAAATATTTCCATCGATAATAATCAAAATTTAGAGTTAGGCAAAGTAAGAAAAATGTTGCTTGAGCACTTATAAAATTTCATGTATGGTTATTTATTTTGTATATTTTGATGTGATGTTGACAGTTTGTGTGTTAATGGTTATAAAGCTTTAATTTTTTGAATCTCAGTGTCTGTTATCAATAAATAATTATTATCTGACCTCTCCCTATAATTTCCTGAAACTTTGAACATGTAAGTGGATACAAATTGAAAAAAAAAATGCTTAGAAGATAATTTTGTGCAATTTGGAACAATTGAACAGATAAAAATCTTTTAATCATGCTTGAAAATAAACATTGATATTATCTGTTGAAATTACAAAAAGTAACAGCTGGATTATGCCAAGCCTGCCCATAATGAATGAAAGACAAGCAGGTGCCTCATTTCAATGGTTCTTTGCTCAGGAGTCAGGCCGAAGTTCTCTGGTTTATGCACATAGCAGAGCAGCATAGGCAGCAACAGTGCAAGTGTCCCCAAATCCCTTTCCACCCCTGCTCTTAAGGAATCTCCTCTGGGTCATGCCCTCACAGTGCCCTTGGCTTATCTGCTGAGATTGCCAGGAAGAGGTCAGCAGTATCAACTGCTTTTGAGAAGTGGGCACTACTCATTAGGAGCTGAACTGGGACCACCAGCTTAGCTACCAAGTGACGGTAATTTCCATCAGCTGTGGATCTGTGCTACATTTGAAACTGTAACCTCTACATGTGAAATTCCCTATTACTCATTACCAGTCTCCTGAATCAGCCACTGTGGCTTTAGGGCATCATTTAATTCTTCTTTTCTGTAAGGCTTTAGAAGACTCTAAGCAAATATTGAGCTGATAGCTTATTTGTAGTGATCTCCACATCTTTCATTTCACGTTTGGTCCTTGGAGATTAAATTAAAAGTTTCTTGAAGGCTTTTCATTTCCCTTACACTTCTTTTCATTTCACCTAATTGAAACATCACAGCCAAACATAAGACTTAAAAACCGAACAAATATAATTAAGATCAGGGCTTAAGATGCATTGAGAAAAGATTACTTGTTCCACCACAGTGAATATATAAATTACAAATCTGCAATTAATTGGCACCAAACCAACCAAAATCATTAATATACTAAATGGCTGATATGAAGAGCGGTCTCCTCATAGACTAGAGTGATAAGAAGAAAGGGTCTGGAGATTGGATCAGAACTACCGTTCATCCTCATCCACCTGTTGATTTGTGAAATCATGGACAATGCCATCTACCCTTACACATAATTCTTTATGAAAAACATTGTTTTTCTTTAACCTAATGCCTGAGTCCCACCCATCAGTTGTTGGCTCAGAACCTTGGGTTATTTCATTTGGTTATTTCCTCAAGGTAAATGAGAAGAAGCAAACAAATGTAAAGTATGCAATCTAACAAATACAAAAGCACGAATCTACATGGGAAAGAAAGAAAGAAAGAAAGAAAGAAAGAAAGAAAGAAAGAAAGAAAGAAAGAAAGAAAGAAAGAAAGAACAGTTTAGAGACTCAATAGAAAAGAAGGAAGAATAAAGAAAATTTAAAATAAACATAATTAAACTCATTCTTTAAATCTAGATCTTAAAATCTGCTCCCAGAACAACAGATTGCAAATCCGTTGCACTGAGTAGAGAAGAAAGGACTCTTACCAGAGAACACATCTTGGTCTCTGCAGCTGGCTGCTAGACATAGCCGTGGCGGCACTGTGGTCTGAAACTGCTGTTCCCAGTGAATTTATCCTTTTATCTGGGAAGGATATGAATAGCCAGCTTCCATGAAGATTTAATTGGAACCTCAAACAGGTTCTATTCAACCCTGCAGCTCCCTCTGCGTCAGAGGAAGGAAAGAAGGATATATGGGAGGGTGGAGAGAGGATGGACAGATTATCTGCAGCAATGAAGCACCAGCACTTCACTGCTTTTCATCAATGCTTATCTTTCATCACACACCTTAACTGTTGCCTGGGTCTCAGCACAGTGAGTTGAGGCTGTTCCGGGGCTTTACAGCTCTCCTTCTCCATGGTGTGAAAGGCACTTATATGCCACAAATGACCTTTTACACCCTACAGGCTGTAATAATAAAAATAACAATAAATATAATAATAAAACATTTGGAGGACTGGCTAGCTCAGGCAACTGGTCATGAGAAATAGACCTCTAGGCCACGAGCACCAATTACTGATTCCAGATACTGGTGGTCATTCACATCTGAGGATTGTTCCATGATCTTTGAATGAAATGAGTTTGAAGGTTTGTAGTCCAATGTCCACATCAGAAAATTCCTACCTACACAACTGCCACGAATTAGTTGGCAGTTTCAGCAGACAGGCCAAGGAAAGAATGGGCCATGGAATCTAAACTCCACTCTGACCCATATAGGTGGGATCTTTTAAGTTAGGAGTGATGCAAATTGGTGCTGGGACAGGATGTTCTGATGCAGCCTGCTTCATATCTGTTCCGTGGATAAACAGAAGGCATTCATCTCCCTGGCTGTCAATCTGGTATCTTTTGTCAGCCTTAAATTCACTTAAAATTAAATTTAAAAATAATAAAATCCTTCTGTTGTTTCTCCACAATTGTCCTGAGGTTCTAAGAACAAACCGGCCCTGCTCTGCCTCTGATCCTTCCAGGGATCCCAAATACCTGCACAGGTGGTCAGAATGCCCCTGCTGAATTAAGGTGAACCTGCTTGGAGGAGTAGTAGAGTCTGAGAAATTAATGATTATTTTCTGAGTTCCCAAATGCCGACTGCAGGGACAAAGAAGACTTCTCAGATAAATGAAATAGGTAACAAACAGCCAAGTTCAAAATCTCCTGTGCAACTTCCACCACGTTAAAATGACAAAAACAAGATCTCCTGGACTCGGAAGAATCATTTGTGCAGGCTAAAATGGGAACTGTAGCTGTAGTTTTTGTCTCCTACTTCATTGTTCAAATATTGAATCAAAGTTACAGCGCTCCTATGTATAAACAGGCAGATTTCACTGGTAAGGCCTCTGGTGGAGCAGGAATCTGAGGGTTAAATCTTATCCATCATTCTGGGACCAAAATGAAAAAAAGAGGGATGTTGAGGACTCTGTGTGTGTGTGTGTGTGTGTGTGTGTGTGTGTGTGTGTGTGTTTGTAACAGGAATTGAGGCACTATGTAGGGATGTGTGTCAGTGCGTATGTGACTATATGGGAGCTTGTGCCAACATGTGGGCTGAGTCTGTTTGTGTGTAGATGCTACGTCATTGTGTATGTGGTGAGCCCTGTGTCAATGTAGGGAGGGCAGCTGCATCAGTGCACAGGGCCGGCTCTAGCCATTTCACCGCCCCAAGCAGGGCGGCACGCCGCAGGGGGCGCTCTGCCGCTCGCCGGTCCCGCGGCTCCAGTGGACCTCCCGCAGGTGTGCCTGTGGATGCTCCACCGGAGCCGCGGAACCAGTGGACCCTCCACAGGCACGCCTGCGGGAGGTCCACCAGAGCCGCCTGCTGCCCTCCCGGCAACCGGCAGAGCGCCCCCCGCAGCATGCCGCCCCAAGCACGCGCTTGGCGTGCTGGGGCCTGTAGCAGGACCTGTCAGTGCACATGTGGAGAACTGCACTGTGAGTACCTGCGTATGGAGTTGCATCAGTGTGTCGTGTGTGGGAGAGAGGTCTGCATCAAGGCGTATATGCAGGGGGCAGCATCTATGTGGGTGTGTGAAGGGGGCAGAGTACATGTGTGTAAATGGGCGAATTGCATTAGCTTATGGGCTACAAATGGAGGAAGGGGAAAGTTTAACTTAAATCCTCGCTGCAAGCAGAAAATAAAGACGTGATGATGCTCCTTCTCTCCTGGGATGGACTGCAAGGGTCTCCCTCAAAAGGATACTTCCCCAGCCAGGCCTTTCTCTTTCCATGTTTAACATGGAAAAAGTTCCTATTCTCTTCCCTGCACAGACATACAGTTGGGTCTGCCTGGTAATCTCACAGCCCTCAAACCTGATATAATATTTTTCCAGTGGACTGTTTGGTTTATCTCACTGCTTTGTTGGAGGGAGTCATTAAAAACAACAACAACAAAGCTCCCCATGAAAAAGAAACTGAGCAGCCTATTTCCCAAATCCAGGGGAAAAGAAAGCAGCTCAGAATAAGACCCTCTTTGCCATGTGAAACTTAAAAATCTCACCATAGACCAGTAGCTTGCCTCCAGCAGTGACTGATACTGGGTGTTTCAGAGAAGGTGAAGGCCACACCACCTGACTATGCAATGCTGCACATGGATCTGGGTGAAGCTCCTTTCAGGCCTCCATCACAATGCTGCGATAAAACATTCCACCTCATGACCACTGTCTTGCTCCTTTCCCCCTTCCACACTTGGACATATTTGTGCCATTGCAGCATGCCGAGATAGTGGCAGCAGCATAGTTGCTACCTCTGTTTGAAAAGTGGGATTTTCCTAACAAATCCTTACCCCTTGTTTTTCTGTTCTCTGCTGCTTTGTCCTTAGGGATAAGCAGCCATTTGCCATGTCATTAGGGAAGCAAGAAGTCCAGTGTTTCAACTGAGAAGCTCCTCAGACTGCTGGCTGGAAAATAACGGCAGTGTGTGATACATTGTACACGTCACTTGAAATATGATTTATTTTATACTTTATTCCATTATTTATTTTGCTCTTTCAACATAACGCTCTGCAGTCTCTAATTTTTAGATCCAAAATGTTACCTCCATCCTTTTATGACAGAAGTTTCCACTGTGAAAGAAAACAAATCTTGGTCATTTTCGCCTTCCTTCTCTTGACAGTTATACTGGACATTAAGACCATTTACCTGGCTTTTGTACAGTCAACAACTATTGTCAATAACTCCTAGTTGTATAGGAGAGCAGAGGTGGAAGCCTTTACATGTGTTTGGGTTGTGAGTTTAGATCTGGAAACTGTCTTCCAAATATCTACAATACAGATACAGCACGAGCAGTGTACCACTACCATCTACTGGATAGAATCATAACTGCTCTGTTATGTCATGGTAACCACCTAATAGTGATTCTTCTTTAGCTTGAGTGTTAGGGATCCAGAGCTGGAGGATTTTAGTTCTATGTATGCTGTCACCATGAAGTTCTGAGCAGCCATAGGCTAAGGTGACCACACATTTGTTACTTTATTGTGTATCTTCTTTCACAGATATGATGGCAAAACTTATTCAAATATTCTCCTTGGAAACATTTCCACGTATTCATTAGACATTTTCCAGTCTCTTCCCCTGGACTTTTAAAAAAATTGTTATTACTACTAATGGTATTTCAAATGAAAACATGATCTTGGCTTCTCAGTACTCCCACTAATTCCTGTGGCTTGTATTCCACCTAAGCCATCATCCAGAAGACAGCTGATTGTGATGATGACCCAGTGAGTGTGATGGCTCCATTCCCACTGGCATTCTTACTTCTCTATTTTATAGACAGACAGAGGCATGGGACAGGCAGAGGCTCTAGCCAGGCTCTAGCAAGCAAGAATGTAAAGGTTCCTTCCCCTCTCTGAACTCTAGGGTACAGATGTAGGGACCTGCATGAGAACCTCTAAGCTTAATTACCAGCTTAGATCTGGTTTTACTGCCACCACCCAAATCCTTTAAGAGTTATTTGGGAAACTTTGCCCACCTCCCCCCACCACCCCGACCATCTCCCTCCCAGTAGCCTTGAGAGACTTCTCCACCAAGTTCCTGGTGAACACAGATCTAAACCCTTGGATCTTAAAACAAGGAGAAATTAACCATTTCCCCTCCTTTCTCCCCACCAGTTCCTGGTGAGTGCAGATCCAACCCCCTTGGATCTTAAAACAAGGAAAAATCAATCAGGTTCTTAAAAAGAAGGCTTTTAATTAAAGAAAGAAAGGTAAAAAGCATCTCTGAAAATCAGGATGGAAAAAAAGCTTTACAGGGTAATCAGATTCATAGAGCCCAAAGGAACCCTCTCTAGCCTTAGGTTCAAAGTTACAGCAAACAGAGGTAAATCCTCTAAACAAAAAAGAACATTTACAAGTTGAGAAAACAGAGATAAAATAACACACTTGCCTGGCTGTTACTTACAAGTTTGAAATATGAGAGATTGGTTCAGAAAGATTTGGAGAACATGGATTGATGTCCTGTCCCTCTTAGTCCCAAGAGCGAACAACCCCAAAACAAAGAGCACACAAAAAAAGCCTTCCCCCACACCAAGATTTGAAAGTATCTTGTCCCCCATTGGTCCTTTGGGTCAGGTATCAGCCAGGTTACCTGATCTTCTTAACCCTTAACAGGTAAAAGGATTTGGTGTCTCTGGCCATGAGGGATTTTATAATATTGTACATAGGAGGGCTATTCCCTTCCCTTTATAGTTATGACAAAGAAGTTAACCTCCAGTTAAAGATATTTGCATTGCATGCTCAAACAGGTGTAAAAGGTTGCATTATGTGGCCAAGGACCCAATCAGAGACAGAGGGTTAGACCAAGGAGACCTCTGAGATGGTGGATTTTTATTTATTTTTTTTGTCTGCTGTTTTCCCTGCTTCTAAATCCTGACAATAAAGATTTGTGAGAAAGGCTGGCTTGGAAAGGTTTTTTCTCTCATATTTTTCCCAGTGTGCCTGATTGGCTGACTTTTCAGGCTATCTAGCCAGTATTGTTGCATCCAGTATATGGGACCCTCAGTCCTAAATTCAGTTTCTAGTTCTGGAAGTGGCTTGCTGTGTGGATTTTGGCAGGTAGCTTAATGACTTGGTGCCTGCGTTTCTCTGTCTATAAAATGAGTATAATATCTACTCTACTCAGATGGGTATCTGTAATTTAAAGTTTCCAAATGCTATATAAATGCAATACACTTATGACAATGGAATACTTTCAGGGAGATTTCTTTATACATTACATGCAAAGAAATGACTAAACTTTTACTCTTGACTGGACTCACCTAGTCCCTGGAAAAATCGTGGAGCAAGTCCTCAAGGAAACCATTTTGAAGCACTTGGAGAAGAGGAAGGTGATCAGTAATGGTCAACATGGATTCACCAAGGGAAGGTCATGCCTGACCAACCTGATTGCCTTCTACAGTGAGATAACTGGCTCTGTGGATATGGGGAAAGCAGTGGACGTGATATATCTTGACTTAAGCATAGCTTTTGATACAGTCTCCCACAATATTCTTGCCAGCAAATTTAAAAAGTATGGATTGGATTAATGGACTATAAGGTGGATAGAAAGTTGGGTAGATTGTCGGGCTCAACAGGCAGTGATCAATGGCTCGATGTCTAGTTGGCAGCCAATATCAAGTGGAGAGCCCCCGGGGTAGGTCCTGCGGCCAGTTTTGTTCAACATCTTCATGATGATGAGATGGATTTCACTCTCAGCAAGTTCACAAATGACACTAAGCTGGGGGGAGAGGTAGATACGCTGGAGGATAGGGTTAGGGTCCATAGTGATCTATACAAATTGGAGGATTGGGCCAAAAGAAAGCTGATGAGGTTCAACCAGGACAAGTGCAGACTCTGCACTTATGATGAAAGAATCCCATGCACTACTACAGGCTGGGGACCGACTGGCTAAGCAGCAGTTCTGCAGAAAAGGACCTGGGGATCACAGTAGATGAGAAGCTGGATATGAGTCAGCAGTGTGCCCTTGTTGCCAAGCAGGCTAACAGCATATTGGGCTGCATTAATAGGAGCATTTTCAGCAGATCAAGGGAAGTGATTATTCCACTCTATTCGGCAGTGATGAGACACATCTGGAATATTGCATCCATTTTTGAGCCCCCCCCACTACAAAAAGGATGTGGACAAATTGGAGAGAATCCAGCGGAGGGCAACGAAAATGATAAGGGGGCTGGGGCACATGACTTATGAGGAGAGGCTGAGGGAACTGGGATTGTTCAGTCTGCAGAAGACAAGAGTGAGGTGGGATTTGATAGCAGCCTTCAACTACCTGAAGGATGGTTCCAAAGAGGATGGAGCTCGACTGTTCTCAGTGATGACAGATGACAGAACAAGGAACGATGGCCTAAGTTGCAGTGGGGGAGGTCTATGTTGGATATTAGGAAACACTATTTCACTAGGAGGGTGGTGAAGCACTGAAATGGGTTCCCTAGGGAGGTGGTGGAATCTCCATCCTTAGAGGTTTTTAAGGCCCGGCTTGACAAGCCTTGGCTGAGATGATTTAGTTGAGGATGGTCCTGCTTTGAGCAGGGGATTGGACCAGATGACCTCTTGAGGTCTCTTCCAACCGTAATCGTCTATGGTTCTATGAAATAATTACATTTGATGCACATTCCTAATATGTTACTTAAATTATTATAGACTTTCTAGCGTGTCTCAAATCCATGCTGTATGGGACTGAGCAACTCATTGTAAGCAGCACCTGATGCATAACCTACAGGCTAGTTGCAATTATTGTGAATTCACTTTGTCAATAGATTCTGAATAGGTTGCCCTCTGTTGTTGACTCCTCATTCTAAAATGCAGTAAAATATATTAGTTACAGAGCATCCTCTAACTGACCCATAAGAGGGCTGGAACTCTCCAGTATACTAGTATGTCAAAGCAGCATGTGATAAAATTATGTTTGACAAAAGGCTCACAGATATAATGTTGCCAGCTCTGTGCCAGGTGAAAACTTCTGTCTAAACAGAGATCAGCATTGACCACTCCCAAAAGTGCTCCATTCACAGTGAAACTTTCTGGTTGTATCTATTTTGTTGTGTAATAGAGGAAGCTTTATGTTGCTTGACACATAAATTAATTGCTTTGTGTTTTTTTACTGTAAGTTGATTGCTGCTCCATTATCAAAGTAACTGAATTTCTGTGGTGCTGAATGTATACAGTCTGTAATGCTTTTTGGGATGTCAAACGTTGTGTTATTGTAGGATGTTGAAACTCATATTCTCAGCCACTGTAGTCAACAATACATTAAATTATTTAGAATATGAAAGAATCCTTCTGTCTAGACTAATTGGACTATATCTCCTGTGACGTTGCACTCCATAATGTTATATGGAAATATAACATTATGGAGTGCAAGTGTAAATATGATGTAACTGGAATATGCTTCATGCAAAAGACCTCTTGTAAGGTATCATTACAAAGCTTATGACCTACTGAGTGTGTTCATCCTATTTATTTGCATGTATTATTTCTATGTCTGGAGTTAGGCGAATAAAATATAAACTTGTATTAGTAATGTAAACATGTTAAGCGAAAGCTTTTAAGGATGCTTCAGAATTAATGAACTGTGAATGGGTTTGTTTATCTGCAAGCCTTCCTATGTACGTATCTTCCAGTAGGTAATGAAGAAGGAGATCTTACAGTGACATGTAATCACATCACCTGAACTGGAATCCATCTTTAATCTGGAGCTTTTCCATTTAGAAGGAGGGGTGGGAGCCCAGAGAGAGACAAAGGATTCCTGCCTTGTGCCAAAGCTATAAAAAGGAGGTGGAACAGAACAAAGGGGGCTGCCTGTCATGAGAAATCCCCTAGTTACCATCTGAACTGGAACTAACAAGAACTGTACTGGGGAAAGGATTGGGCTCAGACTAGGAAGAAGTCTAGTCTGTGAAAGAAGCTTATTGGAACATCTCTAAGGGTGAGATTTACCTTTATTCTGTTTCTTAATGTATTAGGCTTAGACTTGCATGTTTCGTTTTATTTTGCTTGGTAACTTACTTTGTTCTGTCTGTTATTACTTAGAACCACTTAAATCTGACTTTTTATATTTAATAAAATCACTTTTGTTTATTAATTAACCAGAATAAGTGATTAATATCTGGGGGGAGCAAACAGCTGTGCATATCTCTCTTTCAGTATTATAGAGGTAGACAATTTATGAGTTTACCCTCTATAAACTTTATACAGAGTAAAACGGATTTATTTGGGGTTTGGATCCCATTGTTGAGCTGGATGTCTGGGTGTTGGAGACAGGAGTACTTGATGAGCAGTTTTTGGTTAAAGGCTGCAGCTTTGGGGGTGTGGACCAGACCTGAGTCTGTGTTTGCAGCTGGCTAGCATGTCTGGCTCAACAAGGCAGGGTTCTGGAATCCCAAGCTGACAGGGAAAATGGGCTCAGAGGCAAATTCAGCAAATTCAGACTGGGTGACAGTCCCAAGGGGGTCTCTGTGACCGAACCCATCACATCTCCCTGAAACACTTTTTAGAAAGGCTTTGCAGATGACTGAAAACAGCTACTGGAAGAAAGAAAAGTAGAACCTCATCCTCAAAGTGATTGTTATGTATGATCTCCTGATTTCTTTCTATTTAATATCAATAGTCTGTCCAGTGTTTCACAGATACTAATGAACTAAACAGAGCAGGTAAGTGATTTGCTAAAGGTCACACAGTACATCAATAGTAGAGCTAGGACCAGAACCCATATTACTAGGATTCTAGCCCTATGTTTAATCTACTAGATTACACTGCTTCTCAGTCACTGCTTTACCTCTTGATGATTGTATCCTCACTTAGTCATTACTTAGCTAGACTATGCATAGTTAGATTATTAAATTTTTCCCTCACATTAGTCCCTCCAGCCCCTGATACTTTGTTAGTCTTCAAAACCTTCTAAAATTTGCCAATATCTTTCTGGAAATGTGGTGCCCAAAGGAAGAAGTGGTCAATAAATATTTCTCTACTATATATGGAAAGAAGTGAGATGGTATATTCATATTGTAAAGTGTTAATGCCTTCTATCCCATCAGTAATTGAGGAGAATGTTAAACAGCAAATATTATAGTTAAACAGGTGGGAATTGATAACTTGCACTGAAGTATATTCAAAGAACTGGATGAAGAGCTCTCTAAATCATTGATGTTGATTTTTAACAAGTCTTGGAATTCTGAGGAAGCTCTGAGGACTGAGGGGGAAAAGCTAATATTGTGTGACTATTGAAAAAGGGTAACAGCCTGCCTAAGTTACCTACCTGATGTTGATCCTGGATAAAATCGGTAAAAATTTAAAGGATATTGGAATAATTAATGCCAATCAACATAGTTTAATGTGGGGTGGAGGTGGGGTCGGGTGGTGGGGGAGTCTTGTCAAACAAACTTGGTATCATTTTTTATTAGATGAAAAGTTTGGTTGAGAAAGGCAACTCTGACCCTGCCCTTAAAACTATGAATCTAAGAAACTGCACTTGATGTTCCAGATATGGCTGAATCAGTGTATGGAGCTGTCATAAACAGATAGTTAAGGGCTAATGTCTCTTTTACCTGTAAAGGGTTAACAAACAGGGAACTAAACACCTGACCAGGGGACCAATCAGGAGACAAGATACTTTCAAATCTCGGTGGAGGGAAGCCTTTGTTTATGTTTTTGGGTTTGGCTTTGTTCTCTCTGGGTCCTGGAAGGGACTAGACGGGCAACCAGGTTTCTTGCCAATCTCCCTGCTACAGTCTCTTATATATTCAGGATAGTGAGTATTTTAGTAAGAAAGGCGGTTATAGTCTTTTGATTGTTTTCTGTATTTGCAAATGTGTATTTGGCTGGAAGTATTTTAAATTGTATTTCTGCTGGAGGAGGCTTTTTCTCCAGTTTCTATAAGCTGACAGACCCTGTAACTTTTACCATCTAAATTGCAGAGATAACTTTTACTTTTTTTCTTTCTTTTTATTAAAGTTTTGCTTTTAAGACCTGTCTGATTTTTCCCCTTGTTGAGGCTTAAGGGAATTGAGTCTGTACTTAACAGGGAAGGGAAATGGGGGGGAGAAGGGTGGAATCCTTTGTTTTAGATTCACAGAGTGTGAATCTGTCTATCTCTCCAGGAACCCAGGGAGGGAACACCTGGAGGGGAAGAGCACAGAGAGGCAACGGTGAGGAAAGGGGTTTACTTTCCTTGTGTTAAACTCCAGGGGGTCTGGGTCTTGAGGGTCCCAAGGGAAGGTTTTGGGGGGACCAGAGTGAATCAGGCAGTGGAATTCCTGATTGGTGGCAGCTTATCAGATCTAAGCAGGTAATTAAGCTTAGAGGAATTCATGCTGGTACCCCAACTTTTGGACTCTAAGGTTCAGATTGGGGAAAGATACTATGATATGGTAGGCAGTCGTGGGATAAAGTATAGGACCCAAAAAGCCAGTAGGATTATTATTTTTCTTCTTTCCCTCTGCTAGCTGTTTGTAAGCAGGGAAGAGTGTTTAAAACTACAGCCAGAGAATTTTTTTTTCCTTTCTGGTTGTGCAGAGAGATTGCCTAAGGCAAGGCCATTAAGTTTAACAAGGGTCTTTTGTTAAACAATAGGACTCCAGCTGTGAGTCAGCTACACCAGCAGAACACATTCGCATATCAAAGGGTTTTCTTTTGTTTTAATTTAAACGTGAAAGATTAGGTAGAAGAAGTTTAAAAAGGCACTGTTGCTAGGTAACCCCAAGCAGGCAGCAGAGGAACAGCATTTCAGGCAGTAAACAGAAGAGGGCGCACCAGCACAAGAAAGCAGGAACAATGAGCACCAGTGCAGCACAAGCAAACTAAAAATAGCTAAATTAAAAGCAATAAACAAACACAAGGAACATAAAAGACGAATGGAACTAATTCAGGCAGAAATGGCCAGGGAAGAGGCTGCCCACAGCAGAGACATGGGGAAGCAACAAAAAGAGATGGAAAAGAGCAAAAACAGCTGGAACTAAAAGAAAAAGAGATGGCGCTCCAGAGGGAAGCCCACCAGCAGGCCCTGGAATTAGGACAGGCTAAGCAACAGAACACCTCCAATCCTAACAACACTTCACCAGTTGTTGTTCCACATCCCAAAAAATTTCCCACCTACAAGGCAGATGATGACACTGAGGCATTCTTAGAAAATTTTGAAGGACCTGCCATAGATACAGCATCTCTGAAGACCAGTACATGATAGAGCTGAGGCCACTGCTCAGTGGACCCTTAGCAGAGGTGGCAGCTGAAATGCCTAAGGAGAACATGAACGATTATAAACTTTTTCAAACCAAGGCCAGATACAGAATGGGGATAACACCTGAGCATGCCCGTCGGCGGTTCAGAGCCCTAAAATGGAAACCAGATGTGTCATTCCCCCGACACGCCTACCACATTGCAAAGAATTATGAGGCCTGGATATCAGGAACAAAGGTTAACAATATGGACGAGCTGCACCTCCTGATACAAATGGAGCAGTTCTTGGTGTTCCTGAGGAAATAGAAAGGTACATCCTAGATGGGAAACCCAAAACGATAACCGAGGTGGAGGAGATTGGAGCCAAATGGATGGAAGTGGCAGAAAAGAAAAAAGCTACTGTCAAGGGGAGTGAATACCCCAGGAGGCACACCGACAATAAACCCTATAATCGAGGACAGCCCAAGACCCCCCTACAACCCAAGGAAAGCCCCAGACTACCTATTACCCCACCCCACCAGTCTCCAGTAACCCACCTCGGCCCAGTGACCAGTCAGCTGGACAATGCTTTAAATGTAATGAACTGGGACATATAAAGGCCAACTGCTCAAAGAACCCCAACCGAGTGCAGTTCATTACACCACCATCACACCAAAGATCCCCAGGCCCAGATGCCTCTCAAATACCCTTGGAGCGAAGGGAAATTTTGAGAGTGGGCAGAAAGAAGGTTACCACGTGGAGAGACATGGGGGCACAAGTGTCAGCTATCCACCAATCCTTGGTGGACCCCAAATTCATCAACCCAAAGGCCCAAGTGACAATTTACTCCTTCATGTCAAAAGCTGTAGACATGCCTACAGCTAAACTACCTGTCCAGTACAAAGGCTGGTCAGGAATGTGGACTTTTGCAGTCTATGACAATTATTCCATCCCCATGCTACTGGGGGAAGATTTGGCCAACCAGGTAAAGCGGGCCAAGAGGGTGGGAATGGTTACACACAGCCAAACCAGGCAAGCTTCCCGACCCATCTCTGTTCCTGAGCTGTCCATAGGGGCCCTGTCTGTGTTACCAGAGACGCAGACAGAGGTAGTGGACCCGGATCCCCTGCCAACAACTGAAACAGCCACAGTGCCTCCAGTCCCAGACCAGGAACTGGGAAAGCAGCCAGCACCAGAACCATTGCCAGCACTGACACCAGCACTTGCAAACCCATCTTCAACCCCAACGCCGGAGGGCGCCAGTGAGCCTGAACTGGCAGAAGCAGCAGACAACCACACCCAAGAGGCTCAGCCAGAGCCTGAAATACCCTCAGGTGCACCAGCGGAGAGTGGTTCACCAGCAACGAAAACAACCCCATCACCTACATTGCTTCCAGAGGGACCAAGCCCAAGTCCACAGTCTAAGGAAGAACTGGTGTCTCCAGCTTCAAGGGAACAGTTCCAGACTGAGCAGGAAGATGACAGCCTTCAGAAAGCTTGGGCGGCGGCACGGAGCACCCCACCGCCTCTCAGCTCTTCTAATCGATCCCGGTTTGTTGTAGAACAAGGACTTTTATACAAGGAGACTCTTTCTGGTGGACACAAGGAAGACTGGCATGCACAAAAACAGTTGGTGGTTCCAACTAAGTACCGGGAAAAGCTCTTACGCTTAGCCCATGATCATCCCAGTGACCATGCTGGGGTGAACAGAACCAAAGACCGGTTGGGGAAGTCCTTCCACTGGGAGGTGATGGGCAAGGATGTTGCCAAGTATGTCCGGTCTTGTGAGGTTGCCAAAGAGTGGGAACACCCCAAGACCAGGTCAAGGCCCCTCTCTAGCCACTCCCCATAACTGAGGTCCCATTTCAGCGAGTAGCTGTGGATATTCTGGGTCCTTTCCCAAAAAAGACCCCCAGAGGAAAGCAGTACATACTGACTTTCGTGGACTTTGCTACCCGATGGCCGGAAGCAGTAGTCCTCGGCAAAACCATTGCTAAAGCTGTGTGCCAGGCCCTAACAGACATTTTTGCCAGGGTAGGTTGGCCCTCCGACATCCTTACAGATTCAGGATCTAATTTCCTGGCAGGAACCATGAAAGAACTGTGGGAAACTCATGGGGTGAATCACTTGGTTGCCACCCCTTACCACCATCAAACCAATGGCCTGGTGGAAAGGTTTAATGGAACTTTGGGGGCCATGATACTTAAATTCATCAATGAACACTCCAATAATTGGGACCTAGTGTGGCAGCAGTTGCTTTTTGCCTACAGGGCTGTACCACATCCCAGTTTAGGGTTTTCACCGTTTGAACTTGTGTATGGCCACGAGGTTAAGGGGCCATTACAGTTGGTGAAGCAGCAATGGGAAGGGTTTACACCTTCTCCAGGGACTAACATTCTGGACTTTGTAAGCAACCTACAAAACACCCTCCAACACTCATTAGCCCTTGCTAAAGAAAACCTAAAGGATGCTCAGGAAGAGCAAAAGGCCTGGTATGATAAACATACCAGGGAGCGTTCCTTCAAGGTACGAGACCAGGTTATGGTCTTGAAGGCGCAACAGGCCCATAAGATGGAAGCATCATGGGAAGGGCCATTCACGGTCCAAGAGCGCCTGGGAGCTGTTAACTACCTCATAGCATTTCCCAATTCCTCCCTAAAGCCCAGAGTGTACCATGTTAATTCTCTCAAGCCCTTTTATTCCAGAGACTTACAGGTTTGCCAGTTTACAGCCAAGGGAGGAAATGACGCTGAGTGGCCTGAAGGTGTCTACTACAAAGGAAAAAGTGACGGTGGCGTGGAGAAGGTGAACCTCTCCACCACCCTGGAATGTCTACAGCGGCAACAAATCAAGGAGCTGTGCACTAGTTTCGCCCCATTGTTCTCAGCCACCCCAGGACAGACTGAAGGGGCATACCACTCCATTTACGCAGGTAATGCTCACCCAATTAGAATCCCACCCTACCGAGTGTCTCCTCATGCCCAAGCTGCGATAGAACGGGAGATCCAGAACATGCTACAGATGGGTATAATATGCTCATCTACCAGTGCATGGGCATTTCCAGTGATTCTTGTACCCAAACCAGATGGGGAAATACGCTTTTGCATGGACTACCTTAAGCTAAATGCGGTAACTCGTCCAGACAACTATCCATGCCACGCACCGATGAGCTATTGGAAAAGTTGGGACGTGCCCAGTTCATCTTTACAATAGACTTAACCAACGGGTACTGGCAAGTACCGCTAGATGAATCTGCCAAGGAAAGGTCAGCATTCATCACCCATGCGGGGGTGTATGAATTTAATGTGCTTCCTTTTGGGCTGCAAAATGCACCCGCCAACTTTCAAAAGCCAGTTGATGGTCTACTAGCAGGATTGGGAGAATATGCAGTTGCCTACCTCGATGATGTGGCCATTTTTTCTGACTCCTGGCCCAAACACCTAGAACACCTGGAAAAAGTCTTTGAGCGCATCAGGCAGGCAGGACTAACTGTTAAGGCCAAAAAGTGTCAAATAGGCCACAACAGAGTGACTTACCTGGGACACCAGGTGGGTCGAGAAACCATTAAACCCCCTACAGGCCAAGGTGGATGCTATCCAAAAGTGGCCTGTCCCAAGGTCAAAGAAACAGGTCCAATCCTTCTTAGGCTTGGCCGGGTATTACAGGCCATTTGTACCACGCTACAGCCAAATCGCTGCCCCACTGACCGACCTGACAAACAAAAGACCCAGCCAAATGCAGTCAAGTGGACTAATGAGTGTCAAAAGGCCTTTACACAGCTTAAGGAGACGCTCATGTCTGACCCTGTGCTAAGGGCCCCAAACTTTGACAAACCATTCCTTGTAACCACAGATGCATCTGAGCATGGTATAGGAGCAGTTCTCATGCAGGAAGGACCGGATCACAACTTCCATCCTGTCGTATTTCTCAGCAAGAAACTGTCTGAGAGGGAAAGTCACTGGTCAGTCAGTGAAAAGGAATGCTACGCCATTGTGTATGCCCTGGAAAAGCTACGCCCATACATTTGGGGACGGTGGTTCCAGCTACAAACCAACCATGCTGCGGTAAAGTGGCTTCATACTGCCAAGGGAAACAACAAAAAACTGCTTCAATGGAGTTTAGCTCTCCAAGATTTTGATTTTGAAATTCAACACATTTCAGGAGCTTCTAACAAAGTATCTGATGCACTCTCTTGTGAAAGTTTCCGAGAATCCACTGGTTAAAATTGGTCCTTCAAATGTAGAAAGTCTTGTAGTTTACATACTTAGTGGTATATGTAAAGGTTCATGTGTTGTATTAATCTGTTTATTTTAAAGTTCTAGGAAGAAGTTATCGCCAGTGAGGTTCCCCACTGTCTGTGATTTAGGGGGGCGTGTCACAAACAGATAGTTAAGGGTCTCTTTTACCTGTAAAGGGTTAACAAACAGGGAACCAAACATCTGACCAGGGGACCAATCAGGAGACAAGATACTTTCAAATCTCGGTGGAGGGAAGCCTTAGTTTGTGTTTTTGGGTTTGGCTTTGTTCTCTCTTGGTCCTGGAAGGGACTAGACATGCAACCAGGTTTCTTGCAGGAGCATCTTTGCACATGAAGCCATGTTTCATTTCATGTTTGCTATCTACCCTACGACACTCTTGTTGCACTCTTAGACCTGGCTGTTGTTTTAAGCTGGAGCATGTTATTAAAACTTTTGTCAGAATGCAAACACACACACACAGAGCTTGTTGGAATATCTTCCAAGAGCATCATATTCTGCTAAATCCATCCCCTGATGACCAAAGTGGAGTCTCTGTGTCCTCTCCAGCAGAGTTACAACAGAGACAGGATGCTGGAAAATATAACCCTGGCATTCTAGTCAGCTCTGACATAAAAAAAAATTAGCTACATTCACACAAATGTACACATAACTTCTCAGTGCTACACTCTCAGCTATGAATGTTCTCTTGGTATAGCTGTGCTATGGAGTGCCACAATCAGAGTCATGCAGCGTTTTGAAAGGCCTGAAGAAGAGTCTTGGCAATCTGCTGGTACACCATAGTCTATTTTCTACAGAAGTGGCAAAGAGTTCTGTGGCACCTAATAGACTAACAAACATATTGGAGCATGAGCTTCCGTGGGTGAATACTGACTTCATTGGATGCATGCACAAAAGCTCATCCTCCAATACATTTGTTAGTCTATAAGGTACCAGAGAACTCTTTGCTGCTTTTACAGATCCAGACTAACACGGCTACTCCTCTGATATTTTCTACATGTGTTTCCAGAAAATACTGAGCAGACGCAAGAGTTGCTCCAGGCTGCGTCAAGGGGTGTGTGATTAGGAGCAATTGTGGAACTAAGCAAGGCGCAGTATAGCCTTCCCTCTCAGGGAACATTCCCTAAAGATGCTGAGATGCTATGGAGGGGGGGGGTCTCCGCCAGGTAATGGTGTCAGCCACACCTCTGAGGATGCTTGCAACAGGAGATGGATGGAGTTCAAAACCCTGCCATGAGGGCAGGCCACTGGACTCGATGACCTCTTGAGGTCCCTTCCAGTCCTAGAGTCTACGACTCTATGAAAAAGAATGGGGGAAATCATTCTAGACATTTAAAAGAAAAAAATGCAATAAATTTGTTCCCTTTCTCCCCAACCAGCTCCACTGAAAACTTCTTTCTTTCTTCCCCTCCCCCCCGATTTCCCTTCCTCCTGCTTCCCTTTCTCGCCCTCTCCACCCTCCCACTGGCCTCACGCTTCCAGCACCCTGGCTAGCTCCCCAGCCATTGGCTGTCGCGCGCCTCCAGCCCCCGTCAGTTCCGGGTCTCGGCGGCGCGCACGGCGGCGGGAGGGGCAGAGGGTATATCAGCGCCTGCGCAGTGGCGCTGCGGGGCTCAGACGGAGACAAGATGGCGGCGTTGCGGGCGATCCGGGGGATGGTGAACGGGGCCGTGTCCGAGCTGTCCGGGGGCAACAGCGGCGCGGCCGCCGCGCGGGAGCAGGCGGCGGCGGCCAACCGGGACTACATCTCCCAGCCCCGACTGAGTGAGTCCCAGGCCGCGGCTGAGACCCTACCCGGGCCCCGGCTCCCCGTTCAGAGGCACCCGGGGGGCAGAGGCTGGGCCGGGGGGAGGGGCCCTCATCGTATCCCAGGCGGGGGGCGGCCAGGGGAGTGAGGCTGGGCCGGGGGGAGGGGCCCTCATCGTATCCCAGGCGAGGGAGAAGAAGAGGCTGGGCCGGGGGGCGCAGGAGGCTGGGCCGGGGGTCCCCATCGGCGCACCAGGCGGGCGGGAGGTAAGAGTGTGTGTGTGTGTGGCGGGGGGGAGTGGCCCCCATCGTACGCCAGGTAGGGAGGAGAAGAGGCTGGGCTGGGGTGTGGGGGGGGCGTTGAGGGGGAGCAAGAGGCTGGCCTGGGGGGGGACCCCGCCACACCCCATGTGTGGGGGGGATGATAAGCGGCTGAGCCTGGTTCCTTGTGACCTCTGCATCCCTAAATCCAGGCTCTGATTGCTAATGCCTCCTTCATTCCAGGCAGGTGGGTTAGGCCTGAGCCCCTCTTCCTGCATTTCAGAGCAGAGAGCGCCCCCCATTTTTCTTAGCCATTAGACTCCCCCCTAGATGCCTGTTGGTGCTGTCCTGTTCCCCTTGGCTGGGATGCCCTTATCAGTTTCTTTGGCCCTGTACCCAGACCATTTTCACTAGTTCCACTACTTCCAAGCCATCTCTTGTCCTGTCATCTGACATATCCCTTCTCCCTAGACCAGTGTCTTGGGCTTGAGTGTCCACTGGGTGGAAATAGACCAGCTTGGCTCCAGTGTAGGAGTGTAGGTCTGTGTCAAACAGAGTACGCTTGCTCTGTTAGTTCCAGGGTCTGGGTCTGCACGGTGTAGGAATAAGAGTCAGAAATTGGATGTGCCTTGTTGATGGGACTGGATTTGAGTAGCAGCCCCCTGAGATTATCACCTTTTGGGTGTTTATCAGTGTAGTAGAGTTAACTTCCCCTGTCTGTGATAAAGCTGTGCAGATTCTTATTGGGGACAGAGCACTTACTCCACATAGGCAATTAGGAAAGTCTGAGAGCATTAAGCTGGCTTCTTTATACAGGTATTGGCTTTTTCTTGTAATATTACCACATGGGATTCTTGACATGGATGAGCCATAAGTAAAAATTATGAGATATAGAGGCTTTTGGAAAAGATTGTGGTGTTTGCTACACTTTTGGGCACACCCCTTGAAGTAGCATCAATAAGGGTTATGCGGTGTTACTCACACCAAGAGCCTTCTGTGTGCAGAATATGGCTGCTGACAAATTTCAGTTTCCATTTCAACAGGAATAGTTCTATGACAGGCAGATGTTGGATATTGCTTTTAGTTAATATCCTTAAAGTGGTGTGACGGAAGCTATTCTTATGGAGTATTAATTGTCCTGATTTTTACTTGAGTAGAGGACAATAAGCGATTGTGAAACATCGCTCTTCCTATGGATTCACTGATCTGTTCGTGATCCCTTTCAAGGTCATGTGATTGCACTGCAGCTTAATGGGAGTGTGAAACTGACTACATAGATATGCAGAATGTACATGTGTTAAAAGTCTGTTATTGTCTGATACAAGTACTAAATGTGATTTGGAGCAGGTGTTATATAGCTAATCATGACTACAGATTTTTTTTATATTTCAAAGTGACTGATTTATCCAAGCTTTACAGTAAAATCCTATATTGTTTAAATTTAGGCAAGGCTATTTAGGTGGAGGTGGGCACATCTGACTATTACAGACACATTCCAAAGGGGCTTCCTTGCTCTCATTTGGAAATGCATGTGCTTCCAGAAGAAGGGGACAAACTGAAAACTCTTCCCTGAATCTGAGTGCACTAGATTGTAAGGGGTAATCATTTGCTGTATTGTGTGTGAGAGAGAGAAGGGAGCAGGGGATGGAAGTAGATGTATAGCTATATTAGTTATAACTAACTTCTAAGGTTCTGCTGCATGGAGTATAGAAATAGAGCAACGTGACTCTCTCAAGATATTCAATACATAGTCTGTTTCATGAAACTTGTGCTGCTAGGGTTTCTGTAGATGAAATCCTCATAATAACATGCTGAAGGTGAGGTTTATGCTGCTGGGCATCAGTCAAAATAAAAAGTTTAGGCACGGTCTACACTACAGTTAAGTCAATGTAAGGCAGCTTACATAGACCAAGGGCTGGTCTACACTACGGGGGTAAATCTATCTTAGATACGCAACTTCAGCTACATGAATAACGTAGCTGAAGTCGAAGTATGTAAGATCGAATTACTCACCGTCCTCACAGCGTGGGATCGATGTCCGCGGCTCCGCCTGTCGATTCCGCAACTCCGTTTGGGTTGGTGGAGTTACGGAATCGATATAAGCATGTTTGGGGATTGATATATCGCGTCTAGATGAGACGCGATATATTGATCCCTGAGCAATCGATTGCTACACGCTGATACGGCGGGTAGTGAAGACGTACTCCTAATTATGTCAGTGTACACAATGCAGCCTTGCTCTTGCCAGTGTAAATGCCCTGATTCACCAACATAACTCCACCTCTGTGAGAGGCATAGGGCTTATCCTGGTGAAGTTGGGGGACACAGTGTTCCTGTACACTACTTACATTACTGTACATTACTTACATTGCCTGTTGCCTATATTTCTTGTCAATTTCATAACTCCACGCTGGAGCCATGAAATTGACAGGAAAGCATAGGCTGGTGGTGGGCTCCAACTAGAGCCTGTCTGCTCCCACCTTGGCACCTCTGATCAAGGAGGTGAGAAGCCTGGACAGCTGCCCCTGCCTCAGGGAAACAAGAAGCCTGGGGGGCAGCTGAGCTCCCAATGAGGAGTTGAACAGAGCTGAGAATCCTGTCTGTCAGCCCCTAATGCTGCCCCTCTTCAGTTAGAGCAAGTGCTCCTAGTGAGGAGACACACCACTGACAGAAAGAGGGTAGTATGGACCTCAGCCATGCAGTAATTACTGCGGTGGCTGTAAGTTGATCTAACATAGGTTGACTTAAATTTGTAGTGCAGACATGCCCTAAGTTAGAGACTCATTCTTAATTCAAAATCAGTAAGGACACTTTAATATTTTTCTTTGGCTCTGACAAGCTCTTCATAAATAGAACTGACTCAACTGCTATGAGCTTATATGTTTTACTGGATACAGAAGCTGGAGTTTCTTCAGTGTAATTGGTATGACTACTGACTTAATTTTATGCTAATAGTCAAATTTTGGATACATCTAGTTGCTAGTTATCCACTATTTTGTATTTCCCTGCATGACACAGATCAGTTTTCTGGCAGAAACTGAACATATTACTGTAAATAGTCTGAGGTGAAATTGGGAGGAGGGATGTGATTTTGTGCATTAAAATTGTTGTAATTGTGAAAGTTGAAGAAAAGGGGAAATAGTGATTCTTCTAGGCAGTTATTTCACAGTTCTAAATCCTTTACTGCAGTGTGGGTATGAGGAAGGCCAAAACTGATTGGAGCAGTGTTCTTGCTAGAACTCTTGATTTAGATCAGTTGAAGTTGTGTAATTAAGTAACTCTGTGAAAGAGCCTATATACTTAAGTAACCTGAATTTTCTGACTATGTAGATAAGTAACCTCTTTGCCTTTGCTGTTTTGAGTATTTCAATGGAGTCTGAAGTCCAGATCAGTAACTGTGGACCCAAAAAGTCATACAAAATCATCTTCATCCAAAAGTAGAAGGGAACAGGACATGGAAGCCCAAGATACAGCCAGATGGGGTGGTTTAGTGGTTTGAGCATGGAGGTTTGGAACACCTGTTCTATTTCCTGGGGATTGAATTTATTCAACTTAGCTCTGTCTTTCTAAGGTAGAGTTGCATGCAGTTTAATTTCTTTCTTGGACAAGCCTTTTAAGAATTAAGTGTATGTCTGCTCAGCATGGACAATAAAGATCCCGGGGTCAAGTATCAATCAGCATGGATTTTTCAGCATTTCCCCCCCAGAGTGAACCTTCCTCTGTTGCTGGGCACTTGCTGTCTGCTTTCCACCTCATAGGCGGCTGCATTTTTTGTGGGGTGTATATATATATATATATATATATATATATATATATATATAGCTTGTAACACTTTGGAATCCTTTGAGATAGAAGGGTCTTTATATATGTAAAATTGTACATTGAGATTTGATTGTGACCCACCTCATAATTGGAATGGCTAAAATGTTATTGAAAACGGGGATTTGGAGTCAGCATGCCAAGCTGCTTGTGTGAGCCAATAGATTTGATGCTGTTGAATGTAGTGACTCTGGTATCTCACTGATGGACAATGTTAGGAAGTGAGCTTTTCACCCTGGATCAGTGAGGAAGTGCTGACAAGACTGTCACAAGTTGAAATGTAATGTTGCTCAATATAGTTCTCTCCTGTTTTTGTAAATATCTGGCTCCACCCTCACCCTGATTTTTTTTTAAAGTGCCATTCACATTGGATACAAACACTGAATAGTTCTAATTGGCATTACAAGAATGAGAAGTGTTCAGTTCAGAGAAACCCAAAGTGTCTAACTTGGGACAAACAAAACATTTCCTTCTAAATAAAAAAGATACAGAGCTAGACTTCTCATCATCTTTAGCTTTAATATTTATCTAAATTCAGTTATAACCAACCAAATGTAATAGAATGGCTCCTATAAGATTCTTACATAGTATAGTATCTGATTTGTTTCATCTCCAGGTTAAAAGCTTTCAAGATTATACTATTATGCTTGTTCATCAGCAAACTCTTGTTACCTTTGTTAACACTGTAAATATCACACTATTGACATAATACAGAAAACATGATTTAGGTACACATCTTTCAGTGTGTACTAAACTCTCACACTGTCTGTCCTACACTGTATTTCCAGGTCTTCATAGCCTGTTTTTGTCCACATGGGATTTATGATCTTTCCCTAAGACTAAAGGCTCCTGGTAACATTCTTTTCTTGGTCATATTAGTCTGTTTTCCCAATCTAGAAATAGCTCAATTTGCTCATCCTTCCCCCCGTGATTAATGATTACTCTCTAGCTTAGTCTTCCCTTGTGACTCTCAAAAACTTCCTGTATTCACAGATCAAGTAAGGCAAAGCTTAAACAAAGACACTGGTGCCCTGTTTGGGAGTAATAAGGGCTCTAGTGGAATAACAATAATCATGCTTGGAAAGTCATTTCCTGTTGTCAGCGTCTGCAAAGTTATGTTCTACACATTAATAGTAACGTCTTACTACCAAAAAGATGTGCCAGTTACAAGGTGAATAATAAAACCCATCCTGTAAAGTGTTGGGCTCATCTCATGCCACAGTCCCATGAATCAATGTTTAGTGCCCACTGGTGTGGAGAAATGTTCAGAAGTAGCTGTGAAGTTTCCACCCCCTACCCCCCGAGCAACTTAGCCCACGTCCAGACTAACCCGTGGCATCGGCGGGTTAAAATCAATTGCTCGGGGATCGATATATCGTGTCTAGTCTGGACGCAATGTATCGATCCCCGAGCGCGCTTATATCGATTCCGGAACTCCATCAACCCGAACGGAGTTCCGCAATCGACACGGAGAGCAGCGGACATCGATGCTGCGCCATCCAGATGGGTGAGTACCTCGATTTTAGAAATTCGACTTCAGCTACGTTATTCACGTAGCTGAAGTTGCGTATCTAAAATCGATTTTAATACCCTAGTCTGGACGTGGTCTCAGTTACGTTGACCTTAAACCCTTGTTGGCTGTGCTATGTCAACAGAAGAGCTTCAGTTCTTTTGTTGACATAGCTGTGGCCTCTTGGGGAAGTGGATTAACTACCCCATCTGTGTTTCAGCACTTAAGCACTACAGCTGCTCTGATGCCGTGTTTTTAGTGTAGACCTACTGTGTTTGTCTAAAACATTGACTTCAGACATCTGTGCATACTTCTACTCAGACTTGAGACAGTGCACCTTAAGTGAGCTGTGGCAAATACTATAATTTCTGGATTACTGACTAAAGTGAAACACCATCTTTCATGGTGCAGTCCCATAGCTTCTCATGAGATGGTGCTGAAAGGTTCCTGTCCAGCAGCAGTTGTCATGGTATGCTGGAAAATGTTTCCCAAATGCATTGTAGGTGCTCTGGGGATCAGCAGCTTTTGAGCAAGTGAGATTCCTCATCTGGTCACATCTGAGTGTAAATTAAACTAAATGTAAGGCAGAATTTTTTGGGTGTATTTTGACATCACTAATCAGGATACTTTACTGCTCTTGTTAAAGATGACTATTTGAGTCTCGAGATAATGGCATATAGTGTTTGCTTGTTGCTTTGATCTCTGTTAAAAGACTAACATGCAGTGAGTTACTACTGCCCTTATAGACTCATAGACTAAGGTCAGAAGGGACCATTATGGTAATCTAGTCTGACCTCCTGCACAATGCAGGCCACAGAATCTCACCCACCCACTCCTGTAACAAAGCCCTAACCTATGTCTGAATCACTGAAGTCCTCAAATGATGGTTTAAAGACCTCAAGGTGCAGAGAATCTTCCAGCAAGTGACCTGTGTCCCATGCTGCGAGGAAGGTGAAAAACCTCCAGGGCCTCTGCCAATCTGCCCTGGAGGAAAATTCCTTTCCGACTCCAGATATGGCCATCAGCTAAACCCTGAGCATGTGGGCAAGACTCACCAGCCGGCACCCAGGAAAGAATTCTCTGTAGTAACTCGGATCCCACCCCATCTAACATCCCATCACAGGCCATTGGGCATATTTACTGCTAAAAATCAAAGATCAATTAATTGCCAAAATTTAGGCTATCCCATCATACCATCCCCTTTACTTATCCTATACCTCAAAGATTGCTATCAGTAACTTTTTATGGTTTTGCAATTAATTGTGTAGTATTTATCTGTTAGACTTTTCCCAGTTGATAAAATGTTTGGATGCATCATATTGATTACCTTTCTGATGAATTAAAATGGCAGTTATTTCACTGCATGCTGTACCGTTACACAATAGTTTAGGATAGACAGGGAATCTAGATAGTTTTTTGTTTAAGTTTGACCATATTATGTAGGTTTACATCACTGAACTCATGGCTTTTCTCTGGTCATAAGTTACCTCTCCAATGCTACAGCGTCCTGTAACACCACTTAAGGATATTGGCCGAGTAGGGACTCCAATAAAAGAATGCTGGTTACAGAATCACCAGCACCAGGTAATGGCACTTGCTGTTCTGTTCACATAGCTTCCACTAAATATGGAAGGTCGCACAGATTCAGAGGAGATTAGATCCCCAGATGTTGCAAAGGGGCTGTTCTTCTACTTATTCATTGTAGAATGCTTATGCTGATTTTAATATGTTGTCTGACTTGCACCTTTTATATTTCAGCATATAAAACTGTATCAGGAGTTAATGGTCCACTGGTAATCTTGGATCAAGTTAAGGTAAAAATTATTCTAATGAAATCTTCTTTTGAGGGTGATGGTGCAGGAAAGCTGGCTTGTGGTCTAGATACACATTTGAAGAGTCTTTAGCTCTGCATTCCATGAGTCTTGTGATCTAGTTTAAACACAATATCTTGTTTATATTCCAAACACTCAGAGCTAAATGCCAAAACTTGCCACAGAGACTGCTTCAGGACATTGGGACAGGCTGTCAGGCACCCTGGTTGGAAAGAATGTCCTGTGGGTGAAATGGAAAGGAGTATAATTCTGCAACAGTGCTGTTCATACTTCTACGTTTGAAGAGAAGTGGGGAAATGGATGCTACAGTTGAACAGTCTAAACTCTAATGCATATTTATTTTTATCAAACTCAAATTTAATGTTAATGATTCAAATCTTGTAAAGTACTTGGTGCATGGTATTGGATACATGAACAAAAGGAAACAATTTTAGCATATGCTTATCAAATATTTAGGGGGCGTTAGAAGGGAAGGGGTATTCTGTTTCATAGGAGGGTTGCAGAGGTTATTGGTGTTGCTTGTGGTAGACAAGCTACAATTTTCCCTTGCTAGAGTTCTTGGCTTCTCTTTAACATGGATCTCTGTTGTACTTGACTAGTGGCATATGGCTTCAAATAAGTTCGAGACTACTATGACTCTTCTCAAGAGAACAGTTTCAGGCTGTCTTTAAACAAGTTTTATTTTTTCCTCACCAGTTTTCTAAATCTACCACTCAGATTAAGGAGATCATCATAAAAAAGCTACATTTTTGTCAGTAAACCTTAACTGCCTTGGTGTTTCCCTTTGACTGTGAAATCCTTAACAGATATGGTAGCTTTTTGTCTCAAGCTCTGTTAAGTCTGTTATGGATAATGTGGTAACTCTAGGTGGTGGATTTTAACTTTTTTCCCCCACTGTCTTACAGAGTTTTTTTTCTGCATTAGTTTCCTAGGTATGCAGAGATTGTCCACTTGACACTTCCTGATGGCACAAAGAGAAGCGGGCAGGTTTTAGAAGTCAGCGGCTCTAAAGCTGTAGTTCAGGTAAACTAGGGACAGAATTGTCCTGTAAAGACTTCCTTAGTGGGCATCAGTCTGGGCTATAGCAAATCTAAAGTCTTTGTAACTCCAATATAACTTTCTTGAGTCAAACTTACTATAAATTTAAAAAACACTTGGAAATAATTGGTGGGTGGATCTGAGTAACATTCAGTTTTTGCTTTTGTTTAAAAATTAAGGAAACGTCTAATCAGAATAGGGTCTTGTAGACTAAGGCAGGAGTCATACTCCATCTTCTTCATGCAACATGTACCACTACAATGTAGATGCATTGTGAAGCTTCAGTGTATTTGAGTCACAGCTCTGTGTAGTTCTCAAAGCAGCTGTTAATAGTTACCACTGTAATCCTACGCAGCTGAAGAGCTTTACTGTGTAGGCAGAAGAAAATGATCTTAAATTTTAAAGAAGTGATCCCTGAAAGCCACTGGCATTCTTGGTTAACAACTTTTTACAGGTCATGTGTAAAATATATTTTTATACAGTGCTGGTTTCTGTACATATCTGTACAAATGAACAGTTTCTAAATGGTCTTGGAAATTCCTTTATTACACAGGTCTACCTTGCTTTAGCTGCTTGTTGGTTAATCCATTGCTTGTAGTGTTAGAGAATCACTGACCTGTATATCTCCATCCCATCTGTTATAACTCTGCACAATGTCTTTACCTATGCTAAAGGAATGTTTATCCATTTCACCTAGTGTCTCTTCTGATATATTGCAGGTATTTGAGGGAACTTCGGGTATTGACGCTAAGAAAACATCTTGTGAATTTACAGGGGATATTCTCCGAACCCCAGTATCTGAGGATATGCTTGGTATGCACTTGATCTTGCTCTTTGGATTGAACAGATTTATTTTCATGTAATATTACTGTAGATGGGAAAACTAGGTAACTACTGTCCTGTTCATATAATCATAATCTTGTTACTGTTTTTGCAGGTCGTGTATTTAATGGATCAGGAAAACCTATTGACAGAGGTCCCATTGTCTTGGCTGAAGATTACCTGGATATTATGGGTATGTTTTTTTTAATCTGCTTTGTTTTTTTTAATCTGCTTTAATCTGTTTCTGGTAGCATGAATCTTGCTTTCTGCTTTTGAGTAATCTTAGTGACAGTCTTGTAACTGAACATGAATGCTAATTGGCAGCATAAATGAAAATAGTGGCTTGCTGAAGAGTATTTAGAACTTTACTGAGTAAATCACTAGTGATACCAGAGAAACAGAAGAAAGTGGGATGACAGAGATGGCCTCTATGCATCCTCTCCCAAACCAAAAGGTTTAAGACAGTTCAGTTAATCGGTCAATTGGCTGAAGCAGAGGGAAGATCAGGGGTGCTCTGGAGCTGCACAGATATAAAATGAGTAGGCTTCCTTTCAGTTTGAACTTCTGGTTCAAAAACTATTCATGGTACCCATTTCTGATAGGAAGCAAAAGGCTGACTTTTGACTCGAATTCTGTTATACTCTACACAAAATGCAGTAACAAGCCACTTTTCAGAGGCCTCTGCAAATGAAACAATAGCCCTAAAATCATGCAGAAGGCATAGAAAGTACTGAGTGCCCATTAACTCATCAGGAAGTTGTTCATAAACTGTTAAGATGGGCCCACAAGGCAAGTGGTCTGTTTTTTTCCCTACAGTAATGCATGGCAGTTCTTAATTAGGGAGAGTGCTTTGGTTAAAGTGGTTTAATAGTGCTAACTATAATAGGCTTGTGGTAATGTTCCCCCAAAGATAAGAGGGTGTTAATTTCCCTCCAAGGAGTAGGATGACAGTATCCTATCCCTTCTGTTTGCATGCATATAAAATGCCAAACTGATAAATGATCTCATGACCAATAAAAAAAGGTCAATAGACTAATGTCAAACTAGAACCAGAAGTGTCTGGTGAGCTAAAATGTTTGTGGTTCTAAATGCAGTGCATTTTTGTAGCCTTATTTTTAAACCTTGCCTTGAAACCTTTATTAATCTATGCATTCTTAAAGTTAGATAAATAATGTGGCGGCTTCTCTGTGAAAATACAATAGGTCAACCAATCAATCCTCAGTGTCGAATCTACCCAGAAGAGATGATTCAAACTGGCATTTCTGCAATAGATGGCATGAACAGCATTGCCAGAGGACAGAAAATTCCCATATTCTCTGCTGCTGGTTTGCCCCATAATGAGGTGGGTGCTTTAATGGAGCTCTGACAGTCTTGGGGAAAAACTAGCTGCTGGAAACATTCAGTTCTGCAGTGCAAAGAACTTAAAATAAATGAGCTATGTGGTGATACAAGTGGGGAAACTGTGTAAAATATACATAAATTAACACAGCTTTAAAACAGAGTAAGTCCTGCTCTCTCAAGATGCTTCTTATCAAAGAATGGTTGGCCAGATACTACATAATCCTCCTACTCTAGCACCAGTTTTCTGCCATCTGTTTTCTCTTGCTTTTGGCTTCAGGGCAAAGTTCTGGGAGACCATTTGTATTTATCCATGTCAAAAAGTGATTTATTCCTTGAGTTAGTCTGTACAGTAGATAAACAAATGTGCAACTTACTACAGTAGACTTATGCAGCTCCTTCTGCATTTGTCTCAGATTGCGGCTCAGATATGTCGCCAGGCTGGTTTAGTGAAGAAATCCAAAGATGTGATGGACTACAGTGAAGAGAACTTCGCCATTGTGTTTGCTGCTATGGGTGTAAGTACTACTATGCTTAGGTACATCATAAAAGTGGTTTCTTTCAAATACTTTCAGAACTGAATAAGATTATCAATCAATCCAGTTTGCTATTTCACTGGAATTATGAGAACCATAATTTTTTTAGAGGTACTTATCACATTTTAGGTCAGTCTATACTATGCTGTTGTAAAAGCAATAGTTTTATCCAGGCTGATAAAAGTCTACCTGTCAAAGTCTGATGGGAGAATGATTCATGGGGTAGAATGGTATCCCTAAGAATAGGTGATTCCAAGAGGAGAACATTCTAAATGATCCTAAGCACTGCCTTTTAAAAAATTTAGTTAACTGTGTAAATTGCTCAGATTGCAACCCTACCACAATTAAAGGGGAAACTTTAATGTATCAAGATATTCTGTTGGTGTCTGTAGCAAGCCATCCCACTGAGAAATCTAAACACTGTTTCTTAACATATTATGCATCTGTTTTGTAGTGTCATTGCATTGTCACATTCTCAGATTAGGTGGAAGCAGAATTGTCATTTTGGTCTCACTCCAAATTCTTCTTGGGACAGTGCTTACTAAAGAGCAATATCACAATTACTTGAATGGTAGAATGACAATGCACGTGCATCCAAGCTAGAGCTCTCTGGAGTTCTGCAGGGCATCTGAGGGCTTGTCTACATCAGAAAGTTGCAGCGCTGGTGAGGGAGTTACAGCGCTGCAACTTTGAAGGTGTACACATCTGCAGGGCACCACCAGCGCTGCAACTCCCTGTTTGCAGCGCTGGCCGTACTCCCGTTTTGTCTTGGGTGTAGAGGATCCAGCGCTGGTGATCCAGCGCTGGTAATCCAATGTAGACAGTTACCAGCGCTTTTCTTGACCTCCGTGGAAGGAGGAAGCCTCTGGTAATCAAGCTGGTCTCCTTTCCCGGTTTGCTCTCTCGTTCCAGGAACCCCGAGCAAGCAGGTCTCCTTCCCTGCGGTTTGCAGGGTGGCTCCGGGAACGCGAGAGCAAACCGCGGGGAAGCTGGTCTCCTTTCCCGGTTTGCTCTCTCGTTCCCCGAACCGCCGAGCAAGCGGTTCTCCTTCCCTGCGGTTTGCAGGGTGGCTCCGGGAACGCGAGAGCAAACCGCGGCAAAGCTGGTCTCCTTTCCCGGTTTGCTCTCTCGTTCCCGGAGCCACCCTGCAAACCGCAGGGAAGGAGAACCGCTTGCTCGGCGGTTCGGGGAACGAGAGAGCAAACCGGGAAAGGAGACCAGCTTCGCCGCGGTTTGCTCTCGCGTTCCCGGAGCCACCCTGCAAACCGCAGGGAAGGAGAACCGCTTGCTCGGCGGTTCCGGGAACGAGAGAGCAAACCGGGAAAGGAGACCAGCTTCGCCGCGGTTTGCTCTCGCGTTCCCGGAGCCACCCTGCAAACCGCAGGGAAGGAGACCTGCTTGCTCGGGGTTCCGGGAACGAGAGAGCAAACCGCGGCGAAGCTGGTCTCCTTCCCCGGCTTGCTCTCTCGTTCCCGGAACCCCGAGCAAGCAGGTCTCCTTCCCTGCGGTTTGCAGGGTGGCTCCGGGAACGCGAGAGCAAACCGCGGCGAAGCTGGTCTCCTTTCCCGGTTTGCTCTCTCGTTCCCGGAACCCCGAGCAAGCAGGTCTCCTTCCCTGCGGTTTGCTGGGTGACTCCGGGAACGCGAGAGCAAACCACGGCGAAGCTGGTCTCCTTTCCCGATTTGCTCTCTCGTTCCCGGAACCCCGAGCAAGCAGGTCTCCTTCCCTGCGGTTTGCTGGGTGGCTCCGGGAACGCGAGAGCAAACCGCGGCGAAGCTGGTCTCCTTCCCCGGTTTGCTCTCGCGTTCCCGGAACCCCCCTTGAAGCCGCCCAACAGCGCTGCAGTGTGGCCACATCTAACACCACTTGCAGCGCTGGTTGCTGTAAGTGTGGCTACTCTGCAGCGCTGGCCCTATACAGCTGTACTAATACAGCTGTAACAACCAGCGCTGCAAAATTTTAGATGTAGACATGGCCTGACTGTCAGAGGATTGTTGCATGTTCCTCCCCCTAGGTTGACAATTGTCTTCATTTGACTAGGCTTGTTCATGAGAGTAAGGCAAGAGATTTCATCTCTACCCCTCTTGCCACATTTGGTCCTGAGCTCTGATTCCTTTATGACAATATATTGCACTATGGATAGGCTGTCCAACATTATTCTTAGTCACAGGTTGACTGAAAGGATGGGCTTATAGTATAGATACTAAAGGCTTGCACCAGCTCTGAACCAATCTTTAAATTCCAATTAAATAAAGTAAGTTATTTAAAACAGTCTCCCTGTTTGCAAATGACAACTTGATATTGTGGTTTAGGTGAACATGGAAACAGCTCGATTCTTCAAAACCGACTTTGAGGAAAATGGCTCTATGGACAACGTGTGTCTGTTCTTGAACTTGGCCAATGACCCAACGTAAGTAGGTAAAATGGCTGTTTTTCCCAATCAGAAATGTGGAGAACTGGTGCACTGGAAAACATGTCACTATGGTGTCCAAAAGCTGCTGGAAATTGGTTTTGAGAACCTTAGTATCATAGAGTTAGAAGGGAACATAACTGTCATCTAGTCTAACCTCCTGCCAAGATGCAGGATTGTTGTTTAAACTATCCAAGACAGATGCCTATCAGGCCTTCTTTCGAAAGCCTCCAGTGAAGGAGCTTCCAGAACCCTCTGAGACATCTGTCCTTAAAAAGTCACGTTACTGGCTTGTCAAATATCTTACGTTAGTGACGGTAGACTCTGAGATACTATAGACCTGGACACTAATTATGTGCATTCCATTTAGTATATTGAGGTTTCATAGGGCTCCTAACCTGTTCCCTCTCACTTTTGAGTTGTGCTGTTCTGTGTATGTAGTTGTAACTTCAAAAGTATTGGGCAGCGTTGAACATGCCATTCTGTCCTTTCAGCATTGAGCGTATTATCACCCCTCGACTTGCTCTAACCACTGCTGAGTTCTTGGCCTATCAGTGTGAGAAGCACGTTCTGGTCATTCTGACGGATATGAGCTCCTATGCTGAAGCTCTACGAGAGGTACTTGTTCCTGTTTAGCAGATAAATGTCTGCCTGTTAGGCATCCTCCAAAAAGGGCTGAGATCTAATGGGAGCATAAAATGAGTAATTTATTCAGCAAACATCTAGCTGTTCAGTCCTTTTTGAGAAGGATACATAATTCATTTAAAAAAAAGTCTGTCAGGTTTTAAGTTATTCCTAACAAGTTAGTCTAGGTGCGGGGATGAACAGTGCATACCGCCGACTTTCCACATTCCATGCTAAACCAGACACCTGTAACTTGGGCTCTGTCAGAAATAACAGTGCACAGGAATCTCCCGTTTCAAAACTAATTTATCCAGTTGCTTATAGCTCTAGTGGGAAAATGTATAAAAATTACTGATGTTTGCATGCAAGGTTAAGCTACTTCTGCATTTCTGAGGCTTCTGAAACTAGCCAGAACTGTGTCATAAAGCATTGCAAAATTGGCTTGTCTGCCTGGATATAGAATTCATTTGTAGTAGAGACTGATTCAGTAGTTCCTTGTTAACCTTGCAGTCAGTTTCTGATCAGCATTACAGGATCTGTTTTACACAGGGAATGATCTTCATGCCTGGCTTGTGGGTGCTTGTAGAGGATTTGAATAGCTGTATGTTGGCACCACCATGTGGCAGATCCTGTTAATTATTAATATAACTTTATTGGATGCGGTGGCGGACTTTGTGGTGGCTGTGCCTGAACTCATAGTGATGAGCTTTGAGTAACTTTGCCTGAATTGCCTGCAGGTTTCAGCAGCTAGAGAGGAAGTGCCTGGCCGACGTGGCTTCCCTGGTTACATGTACACCGACTTGGCGACTATATATGAGCGAGCTGGGCGCGTGGAAGGCAGGAATGGCTCCATTACTCAGATTCCTATTCTTACTATGCCCAATGATGGTGAGTCCTGGCCACTGCTTTTCCCTGGGAATAGATCTGCTTTTCACATATGGGCATGTAACATCACTTACTTGTGTCATGTAGTTCTTGGATGTTTTAGCGCTGTTGCTGTGTGCATTCCACGGGAGGGTATTGATTGAGGATAATCACATGATGCCTGATTCACACCAGTCAGGAGGCTGGAGTTGCTAGTTTTAATCATAGAACTGGAAGGGACCTCAAGAGGTCTTCTAGTCCAGTCGTACTGCACTCAAGGCAGGACCAAGCATTATCTTGACCATCCCTGACAAGTCTGTCCAACCTGCTCTTAATCTCCAATGCCTGAGATTCCACAATCATTAAGTTGCTTCCCCTTATTAGGTACTGGAGCTCCTTTAGACTTGGGATAAAGATCTGCAATCTCAGTGTTGGCCAAGAAGAGAAGTTGTACCTTAACAGTAAAAATGTGTCCATTCTATTGTGCAACATATAACATCTCAAAGGAATCAGATCTGTCATACAGCTGAGGTGCTCATCTGTGTGTACAGTATTGTAGCTGTGTTGGTCCCAGGATATTAGACAAGGTGTGAGGCAATATCTTTTATTGAATCCACTTCTGTTCTTGAAAGACAAACTTTTGAATTTATGCACCACTCTGAAGACCTGAAGAGCTCTGTGTAAGCTCAAAAGCTTGTCTTTCACCAACAGAAGTTGATTCAGTACAAGGTATTATGTCATCCACTTTGTTTCTAGTGCTCTTATGTGGTCCATCCAAATCCCATCTGGCTCAAAAGCTGTATTTCAAAGAGTTAGAAGTATTCTAATTTCAGCATCCTCGAGAACCAGTTGGAGAGAGAATGTATTAAGAGCATTGGATCACCTCAGAGTTTTGGAAGAAAAAAAAGCACAGTGTAGCATCTTGCATACAAAATACTTTCGCTCTCCTCACTCTTGACATGTATGAAGTATCATACCACCTATCAAATGGGCAGTGAGGCACAAAGGTGAGATGACTTTCCCTTTCAATCTTTTGCATAGTAAAAGCAACTGCATGTGTTCAGGCAATTGGGAAACTAGCAATTTCAAGATGACGCGCAGAACAGACTGTCTCTGTAATAATGCACTGCATTGTTTCTAGTAATGGCAGTGCTGCCTAGGATTTTAGAATGCCCCTTACATTGGTTTAACAAGCCTATTGGTGGCTTTTATCAAGTCCTTCGGTCTGTTTTCTTAGTGGATGTATTTCTACCTAGTTGAGACTGCACTGCTCTGTTTTGTCTCTGCTTTCTTATGTGCAGTATTTGAATTAGCTTCAAGGCATTTTGGACTGCATACTAATTACATTAGATTATTATGGTATTTAAAGTAAAATATGCTGTTCAGACAGCTTTTATAAAGCTGACACATCAGAGTGGCTTTGTCTGGAATTAATATAAAAAGCAGGGTCTGAAAACTTAACACAAAACCACTTCCTCTTGCAGATATTACTCATCCCATCCCTGACTTGACTGGATATATTACCGAGGGGCAGATCTACGTGGATAGGCAGCTGCACAACAGACAGGTATGTACCACACCTCTGAGCAATCTTACATGCAAAGTTCTTAAAGTTAGTTTTAGTCTGCATTCTTCTATTGGCTGGTTCTTCTGACAAAAGATATTAGGGGAAGGACTTTTATAATACTGGTCTGGTTGAGGTTGCAGGTCCTGCACATCTCTAGAATTAGGCAGCCCAGGGGGAGAAGATGCCATCGATTGAAGACTGGAGGTCTAAAACCAATTGGCGGATTAATCAAACTGGATGTCTGAATTACTTGCCATGTGTAAGCTGTTCACTCTGACTTGGTTGCAGAGTAAACTTAGCAAGATAACAGATTACAAAGATCCTCTTTGTAGGTTTACAAATCCCTTCCTTGCAAATCCACTCCTGAACTTGAGGGCCAGTCCAAAATGACCACTTCTTAGACTTCCCAGGTTGTGCTATTTCTTTCCATTCTCAGGAGAACTTTTATCTTCATGAGCTAGCTCTTATGAAGCTGTTTGTATCTGAATTAATACGAAGTTGCAGAAACTATATTTATGAATTTGTGGTGCTGGTGCATGCAAACTAACACTGAAAACATGGAAGTGCTAGAAGTAGCAGATACCAGGCTATTGTTTTTTTGAATAGTGGTGTGAATGCCGCCAAATTTCTCAAGTCTCTCTACGATGAACAGATTGTAGGGTACGTGTAGGAAGAAAACTTTCATCTAACAACCAATAATTGTTGAGCTTCCACATGCTTTTTTCAGTGCTATCCATTAACTTTCTTTTCTCCTCCCAAAGATTTACCCACCTATTAACGTGTTACCCTCCTTGTCTCGACTGATGAAGTCTGCTATTGGAGAGGGTATGACCAGGAAGGACCATTCAGATGTGTCCAACCAGCTGGTATGCGTTATCTTTCTTATGTGGAATCTGTACTGACCTGTGCATATACCTTTGCTGCGTCCGTCAAGTACCCTGAAAAGGATCAGACATGGCTAGCACTTTCAAATCTGAAGCCACTCCACTCTGATACCTTAAAGCTGAGATTCTGCTGTAGTATGCTGAAAAGAGCTTTTGTACAAATCTGTTCTATAAGCAACTCACTCCTCCCATTTGGTCTGCTGCTACAAGCCCTTTTCAGTTACTGGGCTTTATGCACAAATCATATGTAGGCTCCCAATGTACCAGTAAATAGTCTGTGGAGTTCTTTCCAGGCTCATTCTGCCAAATGCTGCTTTATCTTTCCACACCAACCACTCTGACTGTATTTTGTGCAGTGTGTCATTATCCAGCAGATGCTGTGTATATATAGTCAGTCAACTTTAAGTTTTTGTTCCTTAAGTAACTTACTCTAATACCAGGTTCTAACACTGCACCCAACACTGTCGTGTCTGAGCGATGTCGTGCTGTTTCTTGCTCTCCCATCCCTCAGCTCTGTTTAAATCATAGACTCTGGAATAAAAGCTCCAAATTCTGTCCTCCTGTCCACCCAGTACACTGTTGGTACTGTACATCACTCCTTGTAACATAGGTCAAATGCCTCATGATCTTGCTTTCTCCCCTCTGTTTCCCCACCCTTCTAGTATGCCTGCTATGCTATTGGAAAGGATGTGCAAGCTATGAAGGCTGTAGTTGGTGAGGAAGCGCTTAGCTCAGATGATCTTCTTTATCTGGAGTTTCTGCAGAAGTTTGAAAGAAATTTCATAGCTCAGGGTAAGTATGTCTTAAGTATATGGGACATACTGTGCAAGGCACTCAAACCATGGAGTGACCAGGTCTTGTCTTTGACACTGATCCTCTGGGCTGTTCCCATAATTTAGTCTCTTACCTCTTCAGGTCCTTATGAAAACCGCACTGTTTACGAGACCCTGGACATTGGCTGGCAGCTTCTGCGAATCTTCCCCAAAGAGATGCTAAAGAGAATTCCTCAGAGCACCCTGGCAGAATTCTATCCTCGAGACTCCACTGCGAAGCACTAGCCACAGCTTCATCTCTAGCTCTGTATTCAGTGAAAGGCTGTTTATTTTCCTTTTTCATGTGTTGGTGTTTACTTGTCACTCCTGTAATTAAAACCAAGATTAAGTGACATGTTGTGCCAGTGTTCCTGATGTGTTATGCTGATAAGAGTTTAAAATATCTCTTTCCAAATCCTGGATCTTCAGTGGTTTTGGTAAAATTTCCTGAGAGGAAGAAGCTTCAAAGTCACCTATCTTTGTAGATATATGTAACTTCAGTTACTATAATTGTCTTCCCTTAAATCATCTCAGGAGAGGGATTACCAGAAGCTGCACTTGGTCTCCAAACCAGGAACAATATAACTAGTTATTTAGGGGGAGCCAAGGAGCAAGTGGTAGCCCCCCTCTTGCCCAGAGCATCTGCTTTCAGCCTGATCATGTGCCACTGCTGTGCTGTTGCTTAGAACAGATGGCACTCTGTGCTGACCTGCTATTGTGATGGATGGACAGACTAGCAAGAGGAAAGTTGGCTACATGGCAGTGTACATCTGATACCAGAACACAATTCACTGTTTGCTTTAATTAGAACTGCGGGATCCTTGATCATTTTGCTGCTGTCCCCAGAGTTATGCATATATGAAGTTGCAGCATTTGCACAAATAATGCTTTCCAAGTAGCACAGCAAGATTCCTACCTCTTTGGAGATCCAGAGCAGTAAGTCTCTATGAGGATCAAAGGTTTTGTCCTTATCTTGAACTAGGGAGTCAATCAACCTGTTGAACTGCCCCTTTGGAAAAGGTAGAGACGCAGGAAACTTACTCCAACCATTCCACTCCCTGAAATATAGAAGTCACAAATATGAAAAGGGTCTAAAGCCCAGCACTGTCCCAAATCGTGCAAACGCCTGATAGTACAACTAGACTGTCCAAAGCTTCAAACTCTCCTCAGTATAAAACTGAACTGTTACCCCATTATAGGAGACAACCCTATTATACCAGGTCCTCCAGATACGCTTGTATTGATAGTGTTGGAGGGGGGCCCAGTTAATTTTGTAATTTAGAAGTCTTGTACTAAATGATGCACACGGGCAAAAGGCAGCACTTGTTGGCACGTATGAAAGGATATTTTGAATTCTGTGTTAAATCATTCTCTGCATGACATTGGGCCTTAAACCATGTTTTAACTTTGGTTTAAATCACCCTTCCAAACATGGATTTGGCTAGCCAGTTTAGATCTGGCCAAATGGTTGTGTTTCCAAAACACTCCTAACCCAGCCAGTATCTGCATGCTTGGAATTAGTTTAAATCGGGTTCAAAGCCCACTGCAGAGAGGGTTTTAGAGTTCCTTATTTGTCTACTTTCCATTTCCAGGCTAATCTGGTCAGTTCAAGTTATTTTCCTGTCCATGCATGAGTTGCAAACCATGTTAGTACCTTCCTAGACAAGTGTTAAACTCGGTGCAACATGGTTTAAACTGTGCCGAATACTCTGACTTCAGCTTGTCCTTCATGTTGCCCTGCAGCTCTGTCCTGTGCAGATCTCACTTTCTATTGTTTGGGCTCTGTAGCTCGGGTGCAATAGCAGATTCTGTAGTGCATTCCATCTTAAAGCTGTATCAATTCTATTTTTCTTGGGGAGGGGGGAATGGGAAGGTGTTAGCATGAGAATATTTTAATGTAGAAAATGTGATATCTGAATAAGTTAAATATGAAAAATAAATGTTCAAGAAATCAAGTCTCAGTGGCTCTATGGTGAAAAAATGTTTTGCTTGGGCTTTCCTGAGGCATGTGAAGTCATTTGGAATAGACATCAGGAGTATCTCCCAATTCCAGTGAAACAATTTTGCACACGCATCTGCCACGCTAAGCTACAAAACTTGAGACCTACTGGTTAATTGTAGCAAATCTTCTTCACACTTGCAGGCAGATTTTACGAGACATGATCCTGCACACATCTGCTTTGTTTTCCAACTACAGTTGTGGTGGTACTGGTGCATAAATAGGCATTGGCAAAAATTAGCTCTGCACCTAGAGGATATTGATCCCTGATTAAAACTTTAATTCTACAAACATGTAACAGTTGACATTGAAACTTAGACAATTACCATGCCTAAGGTGTAGACTTAAGCCTAACTGTTGCCATCTCCCCAGGCTTGCCAGTATTAGCTGTAGTGGCTCAGTGCTCTCATATAGCCATGAGCCCATCTTCCAGTTTCTGAAATACACTGGAAGCTTAGAGTACAAGGTTGGCTTTATGGTAAGGGAGAGAGTAATGGGACAAGGCAGACCCTGGTTCTATTCCTGGATCTTCCTATACGACCATGGCCAAATCTGCTGCCGCCATTTCTTCAAAGGGGAATAGTATTATACGGTCAATGAATCAGCTTCAGTTACCAGCATTCATAGTGGCTTTTGGACTGACAATTGTTTTATGAAAATGGAAAATATTAGATGTCAGGACCCCAGCACCATAATATATGCTCAGCAGGAGTTCTGTACAACATCTAACTGGGGAGGAGAGGAGGGGATGGCAAGGAGTAGGGGGTAGCAACCACCTAACTTTCTTCCAATGGCAGGATCACAACCAAACCTGCTCTGAAGATTGCCTGGATTGTCTTTGGTCTGTGCACAGAGCCAAGCACTGGTCAATGATTATCCTTTCTTCATAGCTCTCCACTAATGCAAATAATTTGTCTCACGACAGTTGCTTCTCAGAATAAAGGTAGGACTGATACCAAAGTTCAGGAAAAGCCTTTCCTTCAGATTTCATTCGGTGAGCATTTTCTGAAGTGTCTACTCAAATTTGTATGGCAGGTGCCTTCTGTTACATGTCTACAGGGCTCTGTTGCTGTATTAACAAAAGGTGGAGGGTTGTGCTAGCAAATAACCTAGTCTCTAGCCTCCCCTCAACACTTCCACTGCTGGAAGCACTGTTCTAGGTCGGAGTGGGTCTAGATGGCGGAGTGGGTGAAACAGCAGGAGCTGCATGCACTGTCTGCCATAGTATCCCCATTGTTGCTGCTACTGGTGGGGAAAATATAGAGAAGGCCATAGAGTGGAATTGAGCTAGTGTTATGTGCCCCATAATTGATACAAATCTGCATCTGGAAGAGGAAAAAACCCCACACTTTGGCACTTCACCAAAACCGTCTTGGCACTACAATGAGAGAAGGTGGGTGAGGCAGTCTCCAGCTCCATTTAGCTTGAAAGCTTGTCTCTGATTAACAAAAGTTGGTCCAATAAAATACTTTACCCACCTTGTCTCTCTAATAGTATGACTAACATGACTAGACCACCACATACCCAATTCACTGACTTTACCCCATTACAGGAGTACAGTATCCCAAAGTCAAATGAACATAGTACAAGTCTTTACCATACTCATCTGTGGAGTGAGTTCACAATGTGTCAGGGTCACTAGTGTTGATGCTTTCTGCTTAAAGTCAGGTAGGTGATTGCAGAAAGAGTAACTCATCCTGCTTCCTGGCTAGGGTGATGTAGTCTGCAAAATATTAGCATTTGAATAGCCATAAACTCAGGGGCTTAATGCTTCAGTTAGGCAAAATGGATGGGAAGAGTGAGTTGCTGTCTGTGCTGAAGCCACTCTTCAGGAAGGGTGAGATAGCATGGTACCAGCAATTCTGTTCATCACAATTGTTAGTTTGCACCAGAAAAGGCTGGAAAAGCATATATTAGACATACGCTAAAGGAAAGGGGCACAAACTGAGGGTAAAGCTTCAAAATAAGGGATTTTCCATGGGCCCTACTCCAGATCCCCAAGCTACTGCAACCAAACCTGCAGTGACACAAGTTTTGTGTCATAACCATTGGGGGGTGGGGTTTAATACATGGTTATCCTGGTACAACCACTAAGGTGGATCCAGTTATACAGGTTTAGCTTTTCCCTCCCTAGTTGGGAATATGTTATACTGTCATAAGTTTGTAATGTTATAGCCATGTTGTCCCAGGAGAGGAGAGACAAGATGGGTGAGGTAATAAATTGCTTCCACACAAGTGTGTGTGTGTGTAGAGGGTTATATCACTTTATAGTTAAAATGGTACCTCTGTAAATATGGATAAACATCCTCCCCTTAAACAGAAAAAAGTAGGGGAATGTAGTAGGAAAAGAGCCTGAAAAATACGCCTTTGTTCCCATTTTAAGGGCTGTGCCCCCTTGCGCTTCAGTTCACTTTTTAAGGGCCAGGCCTGGAGTTTCCACAACTTCTGGAGTGCTGCTGTGACAGTCATCTCCTGTAAACAACGTTTCCTTTTGCTTGTGTGATAAATCCCAGGACTCTGAGGTCTCCTCCTCCACATCAAACAGCCATTCCATTTTGAAATTCACTGAGGTGCAGGAGTTCAACAAGGCCTTGCAGCAGATGAAGGCGTTAGTTGATATTTTTAAAGTCACTTAAATGTTCAAACTAATTCTTGGAAAATGTGTGTTTTCCCTGGGCGAAACACTTCACAAGCCATTATCTCTAGGAAAATGGCATTTATAATTGCATTGCCAGTCTTGGATATATATCTTGACTTTTCCAGGCACACCTTTAAGAGAGTAAATTCATTCATTCCCTGCTGTTCTCGAAAAAGGGTGGAGAAGGAGTAGAAAAATGGAAGACAATATGCATAGCAGAGAAGGGAGCCAAGAGCCAGCAGAAAGGCATTTCTGACTCAGTGGGTGACTTTGGTTAATGTCATGCCTATATGCCTCAGTTTCCCCATCCGTAAAATAAAAATGATACTCTCTTTTGTAAAGCATCTTGTGGGCCTTTGATGGGGGAGAGGATGGTCTTGTAGTTGAGGCACTGGGTTGCATCTAAGAAAGTCTGGAGTCAATCCCAGCTCTGCCACATATTTCCTGTACCCTCATATTGAGCCCCATAGAGCTAGGCACCGTATATACACCTAGTAAGAGACAATCACTGTGTGTGCACCAAAGAGTCTAAATAGACAGGGCAGACAAAGAGTGGGCAGGGAGGAAGCATTATTTTACAGAGAGGGAGTTGAAGCACAGAGAGATTAGGGCCTAGACCCTCAATGGTATTTACGCTCCTAACTTCCATGGAGTTCAGCGAAAGGAGTCTAAATACCTTTGGAATCAGGGCCTTGCCCAAGGGCACACAGGCAGAAGCATAAGGCCGGGTCCAAAAAATCATGAGATGGAGATTGTTCCAAAGCAGAACTGAGGATGTTTACAAGAAATTACAGCAGAACCAGGAGCCTCCCAAGTTCTAGTGCATTCCCACTTAGGGCTTGTCTACATCAGAAAGTTGCAGCGCTGGTGAGGGAGTTACAGCGCTGCAACTTTGAAGGTGTACACATCTGCAGGGCATCACCAGCGCTGCAACTCCCTGTTTGCAGCGCTGGCCGTACTCCCGTTTTGTCTCGGGTGTAGAGGATCCAGCGCTGGTGATCCAGCGCTGGTAATCCAATGTAGACACTTACCAGTGCTTTTCTTGACCTCCGTGGAAGGAGGAAGCCTCTGGTAATCAAGCTGGTCTCCTTTCCCGGTTTGCTCTCTCGTTCCCGGAACCCCGAGCAAGCAGGTCTCCTTCCCTGCGGTTTGCAGGGTGGCTCCGGGAACGCGAGAGCAAACTGCGGCGAAGCTGGTCTCCTTTCCCGGTTTGCTCTCTCGTTCCCCGAACCGCCGAGCAAGCGGTTCTCCTTCCCTGCGGTTTGCAGGGTGGCTCCGGGAACGAGAGAGCAAACCGCGGCGAAGCTGGTCTCCTTTCCCGGTTTGCTCTCTCGTTCCCCGAACCGCCGAGCAAGCGGTTCTCCTTCCCTGCGGTTTGCAGGGTGGCTCCGGGAACGAGAGAGAAAACCGCGGCAAAGCTGGTCTCCTTTCCCGGTTTGCTCTCTCGTTCCCGGAGCCACCCTGCAAACCGCAGGGAAGGAGAACCGCTTGCTCGGCGGTTCGGGGAAAGAGAGAGCAAACCGGGAAAGGAGACCAGCTTCGCCGCGGTTTGCTCTCGCGTTCCCGGAGCCACCCTGCAAACCGCAGGGAAGGAGACCTGCTTGCTCGGGGTTCCGGGAACGAGAGAGCAAGCCGGGGAAGGAGACCAGCTTCGCCGCGGTTTGCTCTCTCGTTCCCGGAACCCCGAGCAAGCAGGTCTCCTTCCCTGCGGTTTGCAGGGTGGCTCCGGGAACGCGAGAGCAAACCGCGGCGAAGCTGGTCTCCTTCCCCGGTTTGCTCTCGCGTTCCTGGAACCCCCCTTGAAGCCGCCCAACAGCGCTGCAGTGTGGCCACATCTAACACCACTTGCAGCGCTGGTTGCTGTAAGTGTGGCCACTCTGCAGCGCTGGCCCTATACAGCTGTACTAATACAGCTGTAACAACCAGCGCTGCAAAATTTTAGATGTAGACATGGCCTTAAAGGAATGTCTTCTGATTAAGGCACTTTAATAACTGCTTTAAATTATGGCAGCAGAGCTAACCCTCTGTCCAGCTGAGGGAGACTGGACCTGCCTGCGCCCTCGGGCTTGTTCTTGGTTTGGAAACATCCATTACAGGAGAGGGTCCAAAGTTCAGAAGTAACCTCAGGCAAAAGGGATTTAAAACACCACTCAGGCTGGGAGAAGGGATTCCTAAAGCCCTGCAGCAGCTGGGACAAAGGCCATGCAAACATCCAGGGAGTAGGAGTGTCTAGGAGCCAGGCACTTGCCCTTAAATCTCTGCAGAACTGTGAGCTTCATTAAAAAAACAAATAGAAGAATCCCTGTGAACATGATTGAGCTGGAATTAAGCATGACTGAGAAGCCAGTGTATTAGCTATAACTCAGATCCCTGTCAATCAGTCACTCTCACTTGCCTGGCATGGCTGCAAAAGATCTATTTGTCAATGTGCTGCAATAGTTTCTCGTTTGACAAGCCTGCTGCCTCTTGATGAAAGGAGTTTCCTTTCATCTCTACCTTCCTTATAGGGGGTGAGGAAGGAGCAGCAGTATCAATGCCTTTAAAGCTAATTGCTGGCTGTTGATAGTCTTGGAGGTGTTAACCTATTGGTGTGGCTTCACCAATGAGAGAGCCCTGCTGATCTGGCCAAGAGGCACAGACTTAATATAAGTGATCCAGAAGTGTGTTTAGTTTAGCAATGGCTCCTGGCAGGCACTTGAGGACCAGTGTAAAGTATGTACTTTGCTGCCAGGCTACAAAAGGTTAGTTTTTTTGATTGATAAGATGAACGTTTAGGGTAGAGTCTCTTGATCTGCTCAGTCATAGTTCTCTAGGACTTAAACATGATAATGGGCTCCAAGTCTAGTAACCCTAGAAGTGGATGAAAACTTCCTAAAACTTGAATTCTTTTCTTTTTTTTTAAATTGCTGTCAGAACTCTGAATTTGGCAAAAACACCCAACTTGAAGCTTTTTTTCCCCCCTCTTCTTTCCTCCAGCCTCTCTTGCATTATTATAACTTTCTTCTTCTTGCTAGATAAAGCTATAGGCTAATTGTTTTTGGAAGTAGGTAGTGACTCTAGTTATCTGACTGCGGACACCTGTAAAGTGTGTGGTGTTGTGTGTGGATCTATTTTTTGGTGCATGATCAGTAATTTCTCGAATCAAGTGTTTTAAGATATTTGACTGGGTACCTAAAGTAGCTAGTAACTTCTGAAAAACTGGACTGTAACTTAAATGAGATTAATGATTATGATTCTTTAACTTGCTACCTTCAGGTATAAGGCATAAAGATAACTTATTGTATCCTCCTGCTACAGTGGTCTTGCCTTTCCTGCATGTTGTCTTCCATTAGGCATGTGAAATCTGATTCCCATTAACTCTAGTACTGGGCTCTTCTTAAAAAGAGATCTGGCTGTATTCATACTTGTGGAAGTGTGTAGGGAAACTGTTACTATCTCTCCTCTTTAGATAGTGCATTAGAGCCTAAGAAGGGCCGTTTGTGTCCAGAGGATGGGGTGGTAAGACTCAAAATAACCCATTCTAGCCATGTGTAATGACCATTCTTGGAGCAGTGGTGAACTATTCTAGTCTGAATGTGCATTTGCTTAGAATAGTCACATTACACTGAAGCAGCCTGTGTAATGACTGGAAGGACTCTTGTGAAGTCCTATAATTTAACACATACATCTGAGGTGCTCAAGCCTGCCTTAGACACATGGATTCCCCAGTGCCTATTAGCTACTGTACTAGGTACTCAAATTCCTAAGATAGCTTTGAAAACCTGTTCTCTGTTGGATAGAATGCCTCCTCTTGAGTTAGTGAGTGCAGAAGAATCTAGAGTACTGCAGGGCCTCCCAAAACTAACTTTTTTGCAGCAGATACTAGATTTCACCTGATATGAAAACAAACTGGGTAGTGAATTATAGCAATTCACATTCAATTCCTAACTCTATTAAAGATTGCTCACTCTAAACAATGAGATTCATACTCATTGCACGTTTGGTCAAAGGCTATGCCTTGATTGTCATCTAGCCCTCAAAGTGGACAGTTTCCTTTTGTACTTGAGAAAGGAAGCCTCTTATCTCCAATTTGTTGCCAGATTGCTTTGTTCTGGCTGAAATGTTCTGGGGTGAGATGTGGGGGAGGGAGGAAAACAAGGCGAACTTAAGTACCCATGTTGGGAGACAATATTGATTGATCTCTGTGATTAAGACTGATTGCAACCTCTGAGACTTGGACCCTCTTTCTAGCTATGCCACAGATCCCCTGTTTGACCTTGGACAACTCACTTAATCTCTCTTCTGTAAAACAGAAGAGGGGGAAACTTTTTTTAAATTTCTGCATCAGATGAGTGTTCTGAAGATAGCATTAATTCAATGAGTCCACTGGCCTGACAAGCTGTTTTGCCAAAAGATAATAGAACTAACTAGGTAGTAAGCCAGCTACCTCAGAAGCATCACCAGATAAATTGATGCCCAAAGGAGGATGGGAGTCTTAAGATCTGTTGTTATACCAAAAGGTGGGAGGTGGTGAGCAACCTTCATATTAGAGATCTTATTTGACAATACTAAGTGCTGTAGCTATTAATAAAATGTGAAATAGCCATTAGGTCTAGAGCCTAGGCAATCCCCTTAGCATAATCAGCCAACACAATGCTCACCTGGAGAGGCTGGGGCAGGTCTGAATCACATGATCTACACAAATTGCAAAGCAAATCCTAAACACAGTGACAAACCAATACAACCACTAAGTGGCAGTGTTAGTCCGTGGTTTGGCCTGATTCACCCATGTACCTTGAATAGTTACTTAAGGCTTGTCTAACTGAGAAAGTTGTACTAGCTTAGCGTCAGTATGTGTGTTGGCTTTTAAGTAGACTTAAATGGGTGCAAAAGGCTGTGTGGATGTTATTTTGGGTTTAAACTATACTCTTTAGCTGAGGCCAATTAAAAATAGACTTAGGCTAAAACTAAAATGAGTTGCTCTTAAACTGAAATAAGTCTACCCAGAAGCCTACATTGCCTGAATTTAAACTGGTTTTTAAAACAGATTAAGATAAACCAATGCAACTTTCCTCTGTACACAAGGCCTTGATCCTAGTTTGATTTGGTAACAGGTATCTTGCACTCATGTCACAGCAACTAAGGTCTTTAGTTTCATCTTCTTTAAATCTTCTCTAACTGCTTCTCCCTTCACAGGCCGTCCTGTTTTCAGCAGTGGGACTAGGTAGAAGATTTGGTCTCCACTTCTATATTGATTTAACTATTTTTTTTTTTGAGGGGGGGGTGACTTTACTGAAATAGCTATATAAGTACAACCCCTAGTGTGGATGCAGCTACAGTGGCATAAATGTACTGTTACCAGTGTAGCATATTCCCTTTCCCTAACAGGAATAAGTGATACTAATATAAGCACCTTTATACCAAAACTGTCAACACTACAGGGTGGTATCACTGAAGTAGTAAAACAATACTAGGTTAACTCTGTGTCCTGGGAAACAAGTGCCTGGGGCTGGGGGATTAAAACTAATTCCAATGTTATTTCAGAGAACTTTCGGTTGCCCTATAGAAAATTGTCACGGTGGATAAGGACTCGTGGACAAAGCTGAAGGATCTTGCTTTTTTAAACTCTCAGTTGGAAAACTTACCGCAGTGAGTGGAAGGGGAGGTGCAGGCTGGAGTGGGCCAGGATGGTTCTTTGCTGGCATCTCCATTTCTCAAAGGGTTTCTGGCAGGCATTGTAGCCAAACTCTGATCTTCTGCAGTACTAGGACTTGTGTTTGGGACCTGCACTGGAATATATGCAGCTCAGGCCTATGCAGTTCCCATTGTTGAAAAGACAATTCAAGACTGTCAGCTTGCTGAGGAAAGGACCAGACTAGAGGAGAATCCTTTGGACAACAGTGCACTGCAGAAACAGCTCTTCTCATCTTTGACATGATCTTAAGGGGCTCCCAGGACTGTAGCTCCATATGTCATTCTGGCCCATTGTAAAACGTGTGTAATACCAGATCAGTGTGGAACATCAGCAGGTCTGATTACAAAATATTATTAATCAGAATACCCTGACGGTATCAACTGCTGCTTTCAGCTGTCCAGTGCTTGCAAGCTTCAAAATCTGAATGTTGACAACTGCCTTTCTCACAGTAATTTCTTACCCTGCATTTCCCCCCCGTAGACTGGAAGGGCGGCTGTGTCAGATCATCTCGTACTATTATTACACCCCTTCACGTACTGATTACTTTGCCCAGGAAATGCTTTGTCTGATTTCTAGGGAGACCTCCATTTCTTTCCCTGATGAAGAGCAAACATGTTCCTCTCCTTGCATTGAGCACATAATGAATAGTTCAGTGTCTTCCTAATTAGGCTGTCTTTAAATATATGGCATTTGTTGTCTCAATCCAAAAAAAAAAAAGGCAGGGTGGGGAAACAACTGCTAGCTTGAGGGAGGTCTTAACGTTAGAGCCTTACCAGAATCCTTTTAAAAGCAAAACTCATCAGGTTGATGTTGCTTAAAACACATGCTCTGCAGTCCCTGAGCTCCCCTCCAGCTTTTGTTCCAGGCTAGGGTCTTTGGTTAATCATCCTCCAGATCTATACTGCAGTGATGGGGTCTCTATTCTTGGATTTTCTAGAGCTACAAAATGACCTTGGCTGGGAAAAAGAGCAGGATGTCTTCTCTGTCCTCTGCATTCTTGAATTTTTTTTCCAGTTAGGCCCATTTTCATACTCTGATCTGATGGGTGCTGGCTGTATTTAGCCATGACTATGCAAGGAGTCTCTTTCCTAGACTGCTATTCACTGGTGTAGATGTTCTCTAATCGAGGCTATGCTACAAAGTATCCTGCCTTCTAGCAGTGGTACCTTCCCAATATGGTTAAGTCCACCTTGCAGGGTAGTTGGGACTGAATCTAGTGCATGGGAGACTGTAGTATAGCCTGGAGGACTGAGTGCTGGACTCAGTCAAGAGACTTGGTCCTGGCTCTGCCATTGACCAGTTTGTGACTTTGAGCAGGTCACTTCCCACCCCTCTGTTTCATCATCTGTAAAATGGGGATTATGATAAATGCCTCACTTTGAGATGTGGTGGTGGGCACTATATCAGATGGGTATTGCATTATTCCTGTTGCGCAAATACAACCAGCTTTCACTGCCAAGCCCTACTTTAGGCACCAGGGGAAAAGCCCAGGGAAGCTTTAAGTTGGATAATAACGTGCTGGTCTGGGGATCAGAAGACCTAGATTGTGCTCCCATCCCTGGCACTGGCCTGCTTTGTGACCTTAGGTAACTCTCTTCTCTAGAGTGACCAGACAGCAAGTATGAAAAATCAGGATGGGCTGGAGGGTAATAGGCACCTACATAAGACAGCCCCAAATATCAGGACTGGCTCTATGAAATCAAGACATTTGGTCACCCTGTTTCCCTCCCACCCTGTGTCTAGCTTGTTTACTTAGATTGTAGGTTCTTCAGGGCTGGGACTTCTCTTGTTATGTAGCTGATCTTGTCTAAACACTGCTACCTGGGTTTAACTCAGATTTTCATTAGACTGGTGCCTGATCTCACTTGTTTCAAACTCATTCTGTTGGTTTAGCTTGTATCAGCAAATATCCTGATCTAAGCATAGAACAAGACAAAGGCATCAATCTAACTAAATCTGTATACAATAACACTAGTTACAATGGAACAACTCTGTAGGTCAGGCCTCTCTAAAGCAGTTTGCACAATGGGACTTGAGTTGGGGTGCTTTCAGGAGCTAATACAAAGAAACTTTGCCAGGCTCCACTCCAGACCAGTGCGAGTCCCCAGCATGACTGTCCCCTTCCTCCTGCCCATGCAGAGCCTCAGACCAGAGAAACACCAAATCAAAATGCTGAACTACTTTATCTACAGTGCATTCATGGTAAACTCAGTTCTGTGGGGGGTGAAGCATGGGCATGGAGCATGTGCTGCAGGAAACCATTCCTGTGTGCAAGCATTCCAGTCTGCAGCAGTGACTTCAGTGCTAGTACTGGCGTGAATGCCCCATGGCTTCACAATGGGGCACTATACAAGGTAGCATCTTTCCATATGGTGAAGACAAGGCTCTGACTGCTTATCTAGTTGGGCCAGGACACTGGCCAACTCTTCCTAACCCCTCCCTCTCCTCCCCTCCCCCCCCCAGTGTGAGAGGTAGTAGTCTTCACTTCTTGACTAATACCGCTGCTGTGATCTAAACAGCTGCCATGCTCTGTTCTAGAGGTGGCTGCATTTCATTGTATCCTGGAATATACAATCAAAAGTAAGCACGTTAATGGGGAATGCTGGGGAAATGTGGATAGTGTCTTCAGTGACTTGGTATCTTTCAATTCAGAGCTCAAGGAGAAACTGAAATGTTCTCAGTCACGGACCAGACAACTGTCCTACCATGTGAATGAGCTGGAGTGCCTCATGTGCCTGGGGGTAGGCACAAACTCAGGCTCTTATGGGAGCATTGAGGAGGTCTGGATTCTGGTGACTGATCTTTCTCCCTGACACCCTAGCACTGTGCAGATGGAGTGGCATAACTCTGTCCAGCCTAGCCTGGGTGAGAAGCTGCAGCTGCACCTGGAGTCTTCGCTACTAGAGAAGCAGGAGCTGGAGTGCAGAGCTCTGGGGGCTGAGGAGAGCATCCAGGACCTCAGGCATGAGAGTAAGAACCTTATGTGTGATGCACTGGAAGTGTGGAGATGTGTGCAATTCTTTGCACCACATATATGGCTGATTCCAGGCTCAGAGCAATACTCCCTTGTGGGAAAGGAGGCTGGAGTGTGGCTAGGAACAAAAAATGCTCCAAACTTACTCTCCATCTGGGGGTGGAAGTAGGGAGACAGCACTGACCATACCAAACACCTATATATGGAAGCTCAAAGCATTTCAGAGATGGGTGAATACAAGTGACTTGTATCCAGGGTACTTAACTGTCATGCCCTTGGTGTAACCACTATCCAGAGCTGTCATTTGCTGATGCCAACATTGACGCTAAATGGAATAATATGTCTCTCCCTCTCCCACTCTGTAGTTGCTGTTCTGCAGAAGTGCCTGCAGGCTGAGGGTCTCTCTCCAACCACCATAGCTCTATTGGCTACTGCTCCTCAGTCTCTTCCACTGTCATCTTCCCCTCCCCTGCAACTTTCTTCCATTAGGTAAGACCTGTGGCAACTCTCCCATCACTATGAAGGGATGGATATAGATGGGCGAGACTGTAACAAACTCAAACCCTAGAGATAAACCAGGCTGTGGGGCTGGGATGACTAAACAGGTATCAGGAGTACTGGGGACGAACTCCAAATTGCACTTTCCACCCGGGCTTCAGACCTACAACTCTGCAAAGAACTGACTTTTTGGATTTGCCAGTGAACTGAAGAGTCAGCTTTGAGTCGAACCAGAACTCTGAGCTAATTTAAAACCCTGAACTTTTGTTCTGCAAAATTTGAGTTTTGATTTCTTCCATCTTTAAACTCCCCTGATAAGAGTTCAGAAACATCACTCAAAACTGAAAAACACTTAATTATCTTTTTTCAGAACTTTGGTGGTTTTGCTTAAATTTTTTTTCTAAATTCTCAGTGTTGCAAAATCTGAGTTTTTCCATTTGACAAACTTTATTCAGGTCCCTTGTGTAGCTGGTAATGTTGAGACTTGAAGTTCCCATCCTGGCTGGATCACTGCCTTGGGGATGCTGATGTAGTCACAACCCACAGTTCAGGGTTCCTAAGCCCTCTTGAGGAAGGATATTGTGCCATCTGGGTTTTATCAGCATTAGGAGATGTTCCCTAACTAAAGCTCATGACTTCAGAAGCAGAACAGGCTTTTTCATGATGTACCACTCTCAGACCTTGCTATGATGAGGGGAAAGTAACTTCCTTCAAGAACTCCTAGGTCTACTGAGGGAGTACAGCCTGGAGGAATTCTGGCTGACTATAATGGCCACACTGGCAATGCCACTCACTCATGGCCTTCAGACTTCTAGGGAAACATCTCATGGTTCTAGTGCTGCAGTAGGCTGAGCGATTCCATGAATTCTTGAACAGTTGTGGGGGAGAAAAATCTGTCCTGGGTGCCCAGGGGTGGGGGAATTTGTCCTGCAATGCCTTGCCACTGGTAGCACTTGAGAGGTGCTAGTCCATGACCCCACATGTGGTCCCAATCACTACTGGTAAGTGCTGCTCACCCAACTGGACCGGCCAACTCCAGTTAGAAACACCATCGCTCTTGTCTAGAGTGTCTGTCAAGTTAGGAGTAACACTCAAGTTACCTTTGCAGTGAAGATTAACCCTTAGATCTCCCTTTCTGGATTTAGGACTGTCATAAACAGATAGTTAAGGGTTAATGTCTCTTTTACCTGTAAAGGGTTAACAAACAGGGAACCAAAAAAACACCTGACCAGAGGACCAATCAGGAAACAGATACTTTCAAATCTCGGTGGAGGGAAGCCTTTGTTTGTAGTTTTGGGTTTTGCTTTGTTCTCTTTAGGCTCCGAGAGTGAAGACACATACCTACAGGCTCTCTAATCTTCTGTCCCAATTTTCTAAGTACAAAAGTAGAAAGACAGTTTAGTCTTTTTAATTGTTTTTCTGTATTTGCAACTGTGTATCTGGCTGGTAGAGTTTTAATGTGTATTTGGGTGAAAGTATTTTAAATTCTATTTCTGCTGGAGAAAGCTTTCTTTCTATTGTGTATAAGCTGAAAGACTCTGTAATATTTACCATCTAAATTACAAAGATGACTTGTACTTTTTTCTTTTAATAAAAAGTTTTTCTTTTTAAGACCTGTTTGGTTGTTTTTTTTTTTTCCCAGATGAGGCTTGAGGGAATTGAGTCTGTACTCACCAGGGAATTGGTGGGGAGAAGGGAAGGATAAATTTTCCTCTGTTACATTCACAGAACTTGAATCTGTATTGCCCCTGGGGGGGAGGGGAAGGAGGAAGGGTGAAGGGAGAATCCCTTTTGTTTAGATTCACAGAGCTTGAATCTGTCTTTCTCCTACTGTACCCAGGGTGGGAAGAGCTGGGAGGAAGAAAGAAGGGGGAAGGGAAATGGTTTATTCCCCTTTGTTGTGAGACTCAGGGAATCTGGGTCTTGGGGTCTCCAGGGAAGGTTTTGGGGGAGACCAGAGTCTATCAGGCGCTCTACCTAAGTCCTGATTGGTGGCAGCATATCAGATCTAAGCTGGTAATTAAGCTTAGGGAAATTCATGCTAGTACCCATATTTTGGATGCTAAGGTTCAGATCTGGGAATTTATACTATGACAAGGACACTTGGCTGTAGGAAACACCTGGACATTCCTGTGAGCACTTGACTCTGATCATAGAATATCAGGGTTGGAAGGGACCTCAGGAGGTCATCTAGTCCAACCTCCTGCTCAAAGCAGGACCAATCCCCAACTAAATTATCCCAGCCAAGGCTTCATCAAGCCTGACCTTAAACCTCTAAGGAAGGAGATTCCACCACCTCCCTAGGTAACCCATTCCAGTGCTTCACCACCCTCCTAGTGAAATAGTTTTTCCTAATATCCAACCTAGACCTCCCCCACTGCAACTTGAGACCATTACTCCTTGTTCTGTCATCTGCTACCACAGAGAACAGTCTAGATCCATCCTCTTTGGAGGCAGTGGCACTAGCTAGATGTGTAGCAGTAGTGCCCTGATGGTTGTGGTACCAGAGTTGTTTGTGGGGTGGATGGCTTTAAAAGCAACAGGACTGTGAAGCTGAGAAATCAGATACTGCTGTATAATGCATACCTGCTGCATAGGTTCCATCTCCCCTCCTTCTGGGTCTGGCCTTTACCTTTCATTCACCAAAGATCTGAGTTAATCTTTTTTTTCCTGGTAGCAGCAGCACCTGGCCAAAGGTGGTGCTAAGGACTCTGCATCACTAGAATACCCTGGCAGAGACCTGAGCTCTGATCCAGCACACAGAGGGATCTAGAAATAGCTTTTCCCCTTGCCACCACTGCCTCCACCATCTGCGATGACTGGGCTGTAGCACTGCTCCCATGCTGCATTGCTGCTGGACCCATATGAGATGACAGTGGGAGGGGAACTGTGCAAAGGATGAGGGGTTAAGACACAACAGATGCTTTTTTCCTTCTTTTTTTTTCCTCTTCTTCCTTCCCCCACCCCCCCGACTCCTTCTTTCTAAAATGCCCAAGAAGTCAGCAGTGAAGCCAGCAGCGCAGACTCCACCAAAGCAGCGAAGTGCTCCCTGTGGTATGTGTAGCACCAGCGTGGGCTAGCTCTCACCAGCTAGGGCATTTGGGGCTGGGGTGAGGAGACACTGTCAGTGCTACATGTAACTATCCTGAATCTGAATTGGGCACTTGAGACCTGGCCCAGCAGAATGAGCCCATCCTGTCTCCCTCCTGGGAGGATGGGATGAAAGGGCTTCACCGAAACAGAGTTGGAAGTGCTGTGGGAAGCAGCTCTGTCCCCTGTAGTGGTCCTTGCCTCCCTGAACTGGAGGCTACTTTCCCTGAGCCATCTTCTGAGAGCTCTCCAAGGCTCATGTCTAACCACCCCTTTTCATCCTGCAGATGAATGTGTCTTGGCCAAGCAGAGCAGCATGGATGGAGTAAGTGCTGAGTACAATCTGCTGTGAGTTCTCCCTGAGACCAGTGTGCATGTTCAGAGAAGGAAGGGCTGGCGCTACCTTAGTTGTAGCACCCTATGGTGCTAAACTGCTGTGTTCTAGACAGAACATACCAGGGAAATGGCTGACTTGATTGGCTAAATGAGGACAAAGCAGTAAGAATGGAGGATGTTAAGGGAAGGAGATCAAGTACAGTCTTCCTCCTTGGCTTGTCACTGGATGAAGGGCAGTAAGGAAATCTCCCTGCTAGCTACAGTAACTGGCAGTGATTGTTTGTCTGGCACTGAAGTCTCCCCGATCTGTTTTCCTCCTCTTCCAAAGGACAGGATGTCCTGAGTGGAAGAGGTTGCATCTTTGGAATACGAGCAGGAGCCTGTGACCAAGCAAGGGAGCAAAAGCTGCTCTGAAACAGATATGAATAATAGGATGTGAATGGCCAAAGCAAGTCTGAGGCACCGATCCCAGTGGAGAACACATGAACAATGGCTAAGCCTTCGCACTGTCCATGTCTGAAGAAGGTATTAAGAACTTTTCTGTTTCTGCTTGCAGATGGCCCTCTGGAATCCTCAGGCAACATGCCCACTTCAGGCTAGACTCTTCAGCCCCTTGGGAGCCTCATCATAGTCCCTAGCAGTGGGACTTCTAGTGATGTCTGCTTCCCAGGCTTACGGAGAGGAGGATAGCTGCTCACAAAGGTAAACCAACAGCTTGCTGGCCTTGAAGTGCTCATTTATCTAGCTGCTAATGTGGATGGAATTTAACTTGCTGGAGGCTTTCCTTGCAACCATATCCAGCTTCTAGAATTCTGAGCTAGGTGTATCTGGCAGGAGGTGAGTTGCTTGCAGGAAGATGAAGGTGGCCTCCTGTAATGCACAGATCTAGAACAGCAAGCATACATGTAAAAGCAGCAAAGAATACTGTGGCATCTTATAGACTGTTAGGATTCTTTGCTGCTTTTACAGATCCAGACTAACACAGCTACCCCTCTGATACATGTGAGTCCTGCACCCACTGTCCTTTTCCAGTTCCTCCAAAGGGTGAGCTTGGACCCTCTCCTGGCTAGCTCTAGTGGCTGAATATCTCTAGCAACTTGGCTATCTGTAGGTTAGCGCTCTTCTAAAAGACTAGAACTAGCTTACAATTCTGCAGTGTAGCATGTTCCTGCTGTAGGTTTCTCCTCCCACAAAATTAAAAGCAACCATGGTATCACCAAGCAAAGGGCCACAGGATGAATGAGGGCTAGAAGACTGGAGCTGACTAAAAAGCAGACAACCTTATTTTGCAGGAAATCTTTCCATAATGTTTAAGCTGTAGCACTTTCTTCCAGTCTTGACCCATTCCAGAATTCTCTTGGCCAGCTCTGAGAACCTTCTCTGGGGTACAGAATGTCTTTTGAAGGTGTTAGGAGTGGAAGGGCTCATGGCCTCTAAATATATTTAGAGCTCCTGACCTCAGACCAGGGCCCTAGGTTACTGGGCGCCGTACAGACATACAGGAAGAGATGGTCCCTGCCTCAAAAAGCTGGCAACGTAAATAGTGCTTCCCTTCTCTCACCTTTCTTTCAATGGATCTCCATTGCATGAATGGAGGTTGGGAGGCTACAAGGAGTTTGTGGCAGAATTGGGAATCAGTCCAAATCTCTAGTCTGGGTGCCTTAACTATAGCCTACCCTTCTGCTCCAAAAATGAATTCAGCTGGTTTGCTTGTCTCCAACTGCTTAGAGGGAGACTTTCCAAGGCCCATGTGGGAGCTGGGCACCTGAACTGCCCTATGTGTCTCTAAATCTCTCTCCCTAGTGACCCATTTCTGTCTTGCATGCTTAGTGAAGTTCCCTATCAATCCCCAAAGCTGTCTGGGAGCAGCAGACTAAAAGGCCACACCTAGCAGAGCCCAGCAGGGGCTGGAATGCCTATAGCACTGTCAGCTAAAATCTCAACCTTGGCAGCTCTCATCGGAGTCAGTGCTCCCACTTGACACAATAGAACCACGTCCTCCCGTTTCAAACTGGCATATTGCAGAACTGATATGAGCCCTATGTGGAACTCAAGGGAACAGGAAGATCCCGGCAGAAGCTCTGAAGATGATACAAGGAGCACTACTAGTCTCCTTCCAGCAATCGCCCTACTAGAGGAAGGGGACAACCTTGAGGAGATCCCTTGTGGCTCTCTAACTAGCCTGGAGTTGAGTGCTACTGCTCAAATCTCACAGGACTCTGAAGTAACTGACTGCAGCGGGTCTCCAAGTAGCAAGAACCCGCTGGCTGTAGGGAAGGAGAACACTGAGGATGAAGGGGAGGCAGAAACTGTAGCAGCAGGTGAGATGTGTGAGGGGGAGCTGAGTGCAGGCCCAGCAAGTGAGGTGGCCCAGCCTCTTGGCCTTGGTGACCAGGATTCTGGGGGAGACAAATCACTACTCAGTGTGGTGCTCTTAAGACTGACCTTGCCAGCTGCAAACATCTGTCTCCATCACCCCTTGATGCCTCTTGCCCATCAGAAACCAGCCCTTCTGTGGAAGATCTGCTTGTCAGGGGCACAGGTCAGAACATAAACGCCCTAGCTGCCTTCTGCATGGATGATGCCATCGTTTTGAAATCAAACGCTAGCCAAGCCCTGTCTGTTGAGCTAACTACTAAAGACCTGGGTTTTCCAAGAGCCACAGAGAAGCAGCCACCTCTGTGCCCTGTTGGCATGGAGGTAGAAACACAGCTGGTTCTAGAGCGTGGAGACCTTGGTGAGGGAGAGAAGATACCTCCAGCTAGTTCCATTAAGCCTTTGAGAAGCTTGCCTGAGGGGGCAGAGATGAAGCTGGAGGGAGGAGCTGGGGCCAATTTGGCCAGGGACCAAAGCAGCCCCCTAAAGGATAGCCCAACTATTGCTCCTGGCAGTGGGAGGGCAGCTGGAGCAATAGAGGCTCAAGTGCCTGCTGGGTTTGAGGAGGTGCATTCAACAGCTCTGCCAGATCTGTTCATGGAGGCTGGCCCCGCAGTCTCCTGACTCCAAGGAGACCAACCCTGTGCTCTTGGACCCTCTTTGTATGACTGCCGTAAAAGTGCACCAACAAGCAGCAGCTCACTTTGGTTCTGAGACCTCCAAGGTTGTGTAGGGGCAGGGTGTTTAACTGTCTAGTACAAACACCAAGAAAAGTGGTACACAACTTGATAAGGACATGACTGACTTTGTCTTGTTCTCTGTAGTATTTACTTGGCTTTTCCTACTAAATATTTAGACTTAGATTTAGATTTTAACAAACTTCAAAAAAAAAAAAAAACCCAAAACCTAACAAGGACATGATCAGAAATGCATGCAATAGCGGAGGAGCCCTTTGCCTGCTTGCTGGACACTTATGGGTGGATATAAATGAATAGGCCCAGTGTGTACTGTGTTTGGGAGAAGAGGTTCACTAGTGCTGGTCTAAACCCCTAGTGCCTCAGTTGATGCCATACAGGCTAAGTGGCCAAAGGCTGCTTACTGCAGCTTTTGAAGGTTCCTCAGGCCTTGCCTCGGGTGAATGAAGTTGGGGGGGCCAGTGGACTCAGTCTTTCTTACCAAATTTTAAAAAAACTTTCTAGTTTTTTATGAAATAACAAATGTCTGTGCCCTAAGCACACTCTGTTCAGTGCACTGGGCAAACCTTTCTCGTACTCCAAAATAAAATCTGTTTTACTTAAACTTTGTATGTCTCTGTCCCGTGCTGCGGGCAGTTACTGGGTTGGTTATGGTGCTATCCCAGTAATGACCACAGGATGGTGCTCTCATCTCTGAAATTCTGGATAGCTCTAAATCTCTGGTGCTTTGTAATAGCCTTGGGAATTTCTAGGTAAGGCTGAGCTTGGGGGTTGCAAGTGAATCTGCTCCAAAAAGCTGCAGCAAGCAGAATGCAAATATTAACTTGAATTAATTAAAGGCTACTGGTGCTCAAGGAAAGAGGGTGTTCCCCTAACAGACTCAAATCTTCCCTACAACACTGCTTTTGAGCTGGAAGTAGCCCAGATAGACCTGGAAGTAGCTTATTCTCTCTGGGCCATTCAGTTCTTGGCATCTGAGGACTGGCTTAGCAGTCAAGTGCTGATGGAGGCTGGGGTGGACAGATAAAATGCAGTCACCTGTATACACAGAAAAACTTAATGTGTAGTAGCTGGAGGCCATACATTTCTGGAGGGAGCCTAGTTGTGCAAGGTGTTGTATAGACAGCTTGTAAAGGCCATAAGAGGAGGGGAAGCAGAAGCTCACATGAGGGAAGTGACCTTCTATATGGCCTCAAGCTGTTCAGGGTTCTTGGATCAGCTCAGACGCTAATCTGCTCCATTGACCCATACAGCCTTGCCCAAAACCTGGGGAAGAGGTAGATTGATCAGATAGCGAGCATGAGAAATCAGGATGGAGTGATGGCGGATAATAGGGGCCTATATAAGAGAGAACCCCAACTATCAGGATTGTCCCTATAAAATCAGGACAACTGGTCATTTAGGGAAGAGGATTCCCGCTTCCCTAAATGACCAGTTGTCCTGATTTTATAGGGACAATCCTGACAGTTGGGGTTCTCTCTTATATAGGCCCCTATTATCCCCCATCACTCCATCCTGATTGATCAGATAGCGAGCATGAGAAATCTACCTCTTCCCCATCAGGCTATTACTTCAGTATAACCAAGCTGGGAGTTAACTTGAGTAAATCAAGCTCTACTCTTGCAGGTTGACAGCTGATCATCCTGCCTGCTGTAGAGACTAGTTAGGAGTGCTGAAGTGAGACTAATCCTTGTCTACTATGGACAGGAAGGCTAGTCCTGTGTCTTCAAATCAGCCCTGTGCACCTCTCTACTCCCTTATTTCCCAGACTTGATGCACTAACCCTAGCAGATTCCTGTTTACATAAGAATAGACACATTAGGTCAGACCAAAGGTCCATCTAGCCTAGTATCCTGTCTTCTGACTGTGGCCAATGCCAGGTGCCCCAGAGGGAGTGAACAGAAAAGGTAATCAAGTGATCCATCCCCTGTTGCCCATTCCCAGCTTCTCCGCTCTTCACTCCCTCCCCCCATACTTTCATTACATCCCTCACGGGCTTCCAGCCTGACAGATATTTCTTTGGTGAGGGGATTCCTGCAGAGTTTGCTGAACAAGGGCCCATGCTCAACAGCAAATGCTGGATCAATGGACTGACTCTACGCTTAGATAGGCAAGGTCAGAGAGGTATCTTATTGAACCAACTTTTGAGCTTACTGGACACAGCCATGTGAGCAGCTACTGCTCAAGAAGGTTAGAAACATGAGCAGGAAATAAGGCTTAACAGGGCACCCAAAAAGCAAAGTGTGGGTATAAAAACATTTGTGAGAGAGTGATGCTTTGAATGAAGCAGCCCTTGAACTGCTAATGGATGATAAGTAGCCCAGCCACTTTGCCTGGATTGGGTTGCTGCTCAAAGTACACCAGCACAGCCAACATTGAATGAGAATAGTGTGACCTTTTTTTTTTAAACAAAAGTAAAATGTACTGCTGCAAGCTGCCCCTTGTCTGGCATCCTTGGCCAGAGGGGTGGGCTGTTAACACCCCCAACAGATATAGCTATGCCAACTTAACTTCTACTTGAAAACCAAGTTATTGCCTCATTAGAATCCTACTGTCCTGTGTTCAGTTGTAGCCAGGGGAACAGAGATGATTCCATTCAATTTGTCTATCTGGGCACACCCTAGTGTGCACAAGGTGCTGGGTACCAATCAAATACCAAGGTTCAGTGGGTTAAAATGAAACTCAGTCTTCTCTTGCAACAGGGCATTAGCAATGTTACAAACTGCACAGAAACAGTGGAAGGAATATAAACATGGAGGAGTAATGGACTGAAATGCAACAAAGGAGGCAGAGATCCTGGAACACCGGGCCAGAGTGCAGTCTGTGCTAATTGGAGCCTGAATGTTTGATATTTAAAACTGGCACCGCAACAAATGCTGTCCTGAATGCTCCTGCCTTGCCACTGAGATAAGAGGTCTCTTCTCAGAGTCTAGTACACTGTCCTTGTTGTATAGTGGGGAGTAGCCCTACGATAGCATTAGGCGTAGCTGCACAGTTGCTGGCAAGGGCAAACTGGGGATAACACTAACCAAGCTGATTAAAATTTTACCCCAGTGCAAACCCTGAGTGGCCTTTACAAGGCTGTACTGATCCCTCGGTGCAGGCAGTGATTGCTGAGGGGAGAGCGATTCTAGAATGTGGATGAGGCCTAACATGTAGTGCCAATGGGACAGGGGAGGCAAAGAACAACTCTGAGGTGGTTTGAGGTGGAGCTGGCCCAGCTAGTCAGGGCTTGTCTACACTAGAAAATGTAATCATGTTAGAAACCACATTAACCAACCTGATAGAGTGCTAAACTGTGTTTATGTAGAGAGGGATGGTTGGGTTTAGCTTTGCCAGCTGCCCATGGCTGACCTGACCTGAGGGTTATCCCCAGACAACTAACCCTTGGTTAAAAACATTTATACAGAGCATTAGTTAATGTAACTTTCCAGTGCAAATGAGCCCAAAGGCAGTAGAATTCTCCTTCCCCTGTAGTTCTTGCTGAGTTGATTAATGCTAGCTCTGCCAGCTCTGTCATTTAGGGTCATGTGGACTAATTGGATCTCTGACTGCTTACACTTCAACTGTGTTATCAGTGGATAGGATGAGAAAACTCTGCCCCTGGTGATTCCTGTATGAGATGGTAGGAGCTGGGCCGTATATGGAAAATCCACATTGGCTGCTAGACAAATGCTGCACTTTGCCTTTGGTAGAAAGAAGGGGAAGTGGAAGTCAGATCAATATATAGGTGTCTTAGAAATCCCCTCGAGAGAACATTCAATGTGAGGCTGTTTCTCCAGGTGAGACAGCTCCATGCTATGCTGTGAAAAAACAATATTTCAGCCTGTGCGTGCTGGAGCTGGGGGAATCCTGTTCCTCCTCTTTGCCCAGCTCAGCACAGAAGCCTGAACCTCTTTAATAGTATTTCTATTGCCTCAGAGAACAAGTGCATTACAGGGAGGGTACTTAGCAGGATGCTAAACAAACAGCCCCATATTTCATTGCGAGGAGACAGCAGGTACTGTGCTAAACAGGAAGTGCTGATCCCACAGCTGCTGCCCGAGTACATTTACACACTTAAAAAAAAAAATTAAATAATGATTAATGAAGGCTGCCTGTGGGTCTTATCCCCTCAACCACCTGATTTCAGCCAGTCTGTCCCTTGGAACAGCTGTCGCCTCATTTAGGGAAGGGGCAAGAACAAACATTCTCCCTAGGGCTCTTGGTTTGTGCTGGCAGATGTATGGCAGGGAGTTGATATACTTAGGAAAGTGACTGCAGGTGATTTGCAAATCAAAAGAGGCTTTGCCTCCTACCTCTCTTGCCCTGTGTGATCAAGGTGGCTCTGCTTAATTAGTCATACTTTCAAAAATGATTCTGACCTTCTCTGTGTTTGGATTAGCCATGATTCAGCCCTCAGGGGGCAGCAATAGGTGTAGCTGCACCAGTGCAAAAACCTCTCTAGTTAGATAACAAGAAAAAGCACCAGCTTGCTCTAGTTAAATTTACCCCAGCTTGAAACCTGGGTTAGCAAGTGGTGCAAATTGTGGCTTTCCTTCTGAACCTTCAGGGTTAGAACTACTGCTTGCTGCCATGCTGGCTGATTCAGGGCTAATCCCAAGCATGGATAAGGGAAGAAACATGCCTTTCCTGGTGCCTAAGGTCTGTGGCTGCTGCTGCTCCTGTGATATGTAGTTCCATCATTCTGTGCTTGCGGTGCTGGACCATATTGGCTGTATACCACTGAGTGTGGCAGTGGTCAAGAAACCATGGGCCCAGCTCGTGAATTAGCACACCTGTACCATCTCTTCCTGCTAAGTGTGTTGCCTGGGGAGAGTCTAGCATCAAATCATCAAGGCCATGGAAAGCCACCCTCCCAATACCAGCTCTCCAGCTGGTGCTGAATCCAAATGGAGGACCAGCCCCAGGGGTGGCTCACTCATACAAGGTAGCTGGCAGTGAGACTCACTAGCAATGAAGCCACATAGTGCGGTTAAAGCAGAGGACCTCTGTTAGCCTTTGCCCTCTCCCCCCGTCCTCACAAAGGGTGGGCAGATATAATAGCCCACAGTTTGAAGCAGCACTGGGAACTCTGGGATGCCTGCCCAGAATGCATTGCGGTTAACATGACTGAGGGCAAGGCTTATGTGGATGTGGAGTGTAACAGCCAGGGCTGGCACTTCCATTTAGGAGACCTAGGCAGTCACCTAGGGTGCCAGGATTTGGGAGGGCGACATTTTGTCAACCTCAGTGGCAATTCGGCAGTGGGGGGTCCTTCTGTCCTCTGGGTGGTCGTCGTCAATTCTGTGGTGGGTCCTTCACTCGCTCTGGGACCCGCCACCGAACTGCTCTGAAGACTGGGAGCATGGAAGGACTCCCGCCTAGGGCACCAAAAACCCTGGCGTCGCTCCTGGTAACAGCACATCAAATTCAAATAACGTGAGAAACAGGCAATCGTTTTTGTTATCACTGAGCCACAGTCCAGCTCTTTCTGTCACAAGACATGGCCTCAGGTTTCCTCACTCTGGCTACAGCAGAACTGACATTATTTGTATAACTGTAGCCTCTAGGAGCCCATGGTACTAGGCATGGTACAAACATAGACTAAAAATACAGCCACTGCCCGAAGAGTTCACAGTCTAAGTAATCTCAGTTCTCTGCAGGTTCAGTAGCTGTTTTACCTGTAACCGGCAATGATCCTGCCAGCTGCCTCTATAATAGAGTGTTTCAATTCCTCTCACTGCCCAGGACAGAATGATGCAAACTCCAGGTGTGTGGAAAGAGGCATCTAACTTTGTTTTTCAAATCCCCTTTTTGAAAGGGGGGAGGGGGAACCAGGCTAACTCACTTTTATTATCATGAATCTGTCCCACATCCAGTCTCCTCCCTGCCTCTTTTTCTAGCCCACCCTTCCAACATGGCCCTGCCTCTTGCTGCTTATGCTGTTGTTACACACCTTCACTAATGACCTAGTTAGCTCATTAGAGTGAAATTCCCAAGGGCTCTTGAATTCTCCTTGGTGGGCTCCTCTCCAGCCTAGCTCTGTTGTCTTGTCCTTCTGGGCGCCTATGTGTGGCTAATCTGCTGGGAAAATGGAACATTTGCCCTGGTGAAAAGAGAACAGGCTGTGAAAAAGCTATTTTTTTTAAGTGGCCTGTATTTTTGGTGCTGTCATAACATTTTCCCCAGATCTGGACCTTAGCGTCCAAAATATGGGTGTTAGCATGAAAACCTCCAAGCTTAGTTACCAGCTTAGACCTGGTAAAGCTGCCACCAGCCAGGAATTATACAGTGCCTAGCTCACTGTGGTCTCCCCAAAACCTTCCCTGGGGGACCCCAAGACTCAGATTCCTTGAGTCTCACAACAAAGGGGAATAAACCATCTCCTTTCCCCCTCCTCCCCTCCAGGTGTTCCCTCCCTGGGTTCCTGGAGAGATATACAGAAGCAAGCTCTGTGAATCTAAACAGAGGGACTCCACCCTCCCTATTTCCAGTCCTGGAAAACACAAGTACCGAGAGAGAGCTAATCTCTCCTCTTCCTTCCTCACCCAGAGGGTATGCAAAGTCAGGCTAGTAAATCTAACACAAAGAGATTTTCCCCCTGACTTCTGCCTCCCACCAATTCCCTGGTGAGCTGCAGACTCAGTTCCCTGGAGTCCCCACTAAAGAAAAACTCCAACAGGTCTTAAAAAGAAAGCTTTATATAAAAAAGAAAGAAAAGGACATAAAATGGTCTCTCTGTATTAAGGTGACAAATACAGGGTCATTTGCTTAAAAGAAAAAAATGAATAAACAGCCTTATCCAAAAAGAATACAATTTAACACATTCCAGCAACTACACACATGTAAATACAAAAGAAAACAATATAAACCTTATTGTCTTACTATCTGTATTTACAACTTGGAAACAGAAGATTAGAAAGCTGGAGATAGAAAAATCACTCTCATACCCGAGAGGGTACAGACACAAGACAAGGAACTCACACCCAAAACTTCCCTCCACCCAGATTTGAAAAAGTCTTGTTTCCTGATTGGTCTTCTGGTCAGGTGTTTCAGGTTATAGAATCATAGAATCATAGATTATTAGGGTTGGAAGGGACCTCAAGAGATCATCTAGTCCAACCCCCTGCTTAAAGCAGGACCAATCCCCAAATCCATAAGTGGCCCCCTCAAGGATTGGTTACTCCTTCCCAGGTGAAAGAGACATTAACCCTTAGCTATCTGTTTATGACAGGTGCAAAGGTGGCTGCAAGGAGTTTTACATATGTATGTGTGAGAGAAACAGCCCAGAGTTCTAAGGATCCTGTATACCTCCCACGATGGAACCAGTTCTGACAGCCAAATTCTGCCCTGGGATGTGATGCTCCCCACTTGCCCCCACTTCACTGGATCTGTGAGCTGGGAAAGGGCCACAGTCACTAGAGAACAGAAGAGTTTAATAGGTTAAAGTTCCTTAAGCAGCTAGAAATGAGTTGGCCCTAAGCAACCCTGAAATTTCAGGGGAGCAATTTACAGTATAGCCTGGAGCTCTCTGGAGAGGCAGTGGCTTGCAGACTGGGTGTTAGACCAGGACTTGGGACAAGGAGCTGGGTTCTATTCCCAGCTGTGACCTTGGGTAAGTTACTTTGCTTCTGTTTCCCTAACCACCCTCTATCTAATTAGACTGTAGCCTCTTTGGGGGCAGGGATTGCCTCTTACTATATGTCTGTACCACACCCAGCAGGATCCGGTCTTGGTCTCTGTGAGCTGCCATAATACAAATACAGTGAGATCTGTAATGGCCCTTCTGACCCAAATACCTCTGACTTAGGAAAAGCTTGGATCCAGATCAGGATAAAGCTCACCTTCTTAGCACCTACCCAACAGGGCCTGATTCCTTTCAGGGTTGGCAGCTGCAGGGAGAGGTCATTTGAAGACACAGTAACAGCAGAGAAAGAATGGGGGGTGGGGAGGGCATCTCCTCCCACCCTGGCTATTTTCAAAGATTCTAAAAAACTCCCCAGACCCTGTGAGCAAAGCCAAGGTTTCCCTAGAAGGCATCAACAACAGCAGGCAAGTGTCCAACATAAATACCTGCCTCCTTTTCCTTCTGCCACCTTCCCCCTGGAGGATGCCTGTAAATGATGCCTCTTGGGACAGAGACTGGCACCACCACACTGAATTAATCTAGTGCACAGCTCTCAGTGGGAAGCAGTGATGAGACCCCTTCAGATCCTGCATGCCCCTCCCAGGAAAGGCGTCAGTGGAGTGAGTGACCAAGTTGCTCATGATATGCAATTTACCTCATTTGCATATTCCCTTCATCCTCTTCCCCAGTTGCCATCTCCTGCCTTTAATAGGGCATGGCTCAGGAGCCATCACTCCAAGTGCTGCGTGATAACTGGGGGATGGAGCATGGCAAGAAAATTGTCCTGTTATTTTTAGTGCTGGGACTATGACTTGCCTCACCTGTCACACATTATGAAAGCTGCTTAAGGTGCAATTACCCATAATTGAGGAGGTGAGGGGGGTAGGATGTGGGGCTGGGGCCGGGCTATACTACGTAGGGCTGTTGCGGTTGCACAGTTAGGATGCTTTGTGGATCCTGTCAGCCATTGTATCCCCACTGGGGAGCTGTTTTTTTCATTATTAGTGTCACTGAGATGCAGCTGACACACAAACTGTTAAGATGTCCGATCCACACAGAAAAGAGAGAAAACCGGTTTAAGGGAGAATAGCCTATTAGAACAGTTGAAATACATCCTCAGCTTTGTGTGTGTGTTTGTGTTTGTTTTGTTTTCTTTCATTCTATTGTAGAGGAAAATCTGCCTGTCCTGGAGAGCTCTAGCATTGGAATAGGAAGGCAAGCTGCAGTTCAAGACCTAGGCTTAGTCTACACTAAAAAGTTAGGTCAAACCAGCTACATTGCACAGGGGTGTGAAAAATCCATGCTCCTAAGCACCATAGTTAAGCTGACCTAGCCCCTGGTGTTGACGGCACTTAGTCGATGGAAGAATTCTTCTGTCGCCCTAACTACTGCCCCTTGGGGAGGTGGATTGCCTACACTGATGTCAGGAGAGGCCCTCCTATCAGCGTTGGTAGCGTCTACCCTGAAGCGCTGCAGCGTTGTGGTTGGTTGTGCCGCTGTAGCTTTTCAGGTGTAGACAAGCCCTGAGCTGCATCAGAAGAACTGGGTGAAGAATCCTAGGACTGGAGCAGCAGGGTGTGAGTGCTGCGGGGGGGGGGGGGAGTTTATGCAGCTCCCATCTAGACTATGCCTGGCTCTAACCAGAGCTATCAGCCTCTCACATACGTGCAAGCAAGTGCTTCGCTATTTATACTAAAGGAGCATCCCTTGTGGCTATAAGGTGCACGAGAGGTTGGGTAGACTAGTGGAGCAAGCACTGCATTAGGACTCAGGAGAGCTGGGTTCTCTTCTGGGCTGACTCTGATCTAGGGCAAGTTGCCTCCCTTCTTTGTGCCTTGCTTTCCCAATCTGTAAAACAGGGATGATGATACTTCCCTCCCTTGTAAAGAGCTTTGAGGGCTCTGGATGAAAACGCCGGGGGACATATATTGTTCTGAGCGACCCTGTAGCAAACCAGGGTTTCCCAAAGCAGTGTTCCCAGAAGATGGCAGTCTGCCTGTCTATATATAGGGCCATGCGCTGACCCTGAGAATGCCACTGAAGAGACTCCTAGCAATTAACTTTGTGTCGCTCCTCTAGACAAGATCTTAAAAGACTGAGGCCCTCCTTGAAGCGTTCCACTCCCAGTTGTATGCCTGTTGTCTGGCTGGGTGGTGCCTTCTGCCCCCGAGTTGGCCGCCTTTCAGTTGTGGTTGAAGTGACAGCCGTGATGCCTAGATTCTGCAAACACTGACTTATCGCAGGCGTAACTTGATGTGTGATTAGTACCCTGGAACTCAGTGCAATGACGAATGTGTGCATTTGCAAGATCGGGGGCATATGCTGAAATGCACTTGGGGTCTTCCAGTGTGAGCTGTTGTGGCTGCAAGGAGAATAGAATAGACTGGGCCTGATTCTCCACTGCCCTGCACTGCGTGTGGTCATATACCTCAATCAGCTCTATCCTGATCGCAAAGCATTCACACTCACTGTGCGCTGTGGTAAATAACTGCATGAGGGCAATAGGAAGCCAGCCCCCCTGTGTTTATCTCACTCGGATTTGTAGGTAGCAGATGGGGAAGTGGATGTGCCTAATAACTGAATCACGGCCCTTGCTGGTAGCTTCCGCAAAGGCAGAAGGGATGTGAATAAGGAGGGATGTGCGTGTGTGTTAGGAGCAGCATCTGCCAATAACACTGATTCCAGTTTGTTTTCCGATGCCAAGAATCTAAAAGAAAATCAATAGATTGGCTCTCCCTTGGGCTTGGCATTTCCCGTCTCATTATAAGCTAGAATCACAGCCTCGTCGTTTCATGAGTCAAAGCCGGGGGAGGCCCTGTAGTGTCAACTTGCACGCTGCCCTCTTAGGGAGGTCATGCTGGTCTGTTAGCGCCTCTCCTCTGGAGCTGCTGCTGGCTCCTGCTAGCAAAACAGGAAAGGGAAAAATGAAGGCAGCAGGTTGAACAGCATATTGCTTCATTAACCCTAGCAGCCTGCCACGCAAATGAGAGGGGAGTGTGTATACCCTGACACAGAGGGAAGATGGGGGTATGTGTGTGAGTTTATCTGGCTTAATGTGATCCTGGAATGAGGGAACATCCCAAATGTCTGGGATGAAATGTAATGGTGCAAAGTTCAAGGTCGTGCCTTTAGGGACTAATGACAAGAATGTCTGCTATCAGTTGGAAGCGGCAGAGGAGGAGGAAGACCTGAGCGCATTGCAGAGGTGAAAGTAAGCTGGTATGGTCCAGTATGGCATACTGGCAAGAGCCGGAACGCCATGCCAAACCAGACTCGCTTCCCCAGGCTGGCAATTTAAAGGGCCCGGGGCTCCCTGCAGTGGCCGGAGCCCTGGGCCCTTTAAATCACCACCCAAGCCCTGCTGCCGGAGCCCTGGGGTAGTGGTGGCAGGGCTCCATTGGCGATTTAAAGGGCCCGGAGCTCTGCTGCAATAGTGGCGGCTGGAGCCCCGGGCCCTTTAAATTGCCCCTGAGCCCTGGGGCTCCCAGCCACATCTGCAGCTGGTAGCTCTGGGGGTGATTTAAAGGCCCTGGGGCTCCCAGGCATAGCCAGAGTCCCGCTTCTTCTGGTTCAGGCCACGCCTCTTCCAGTTGAGGCCACGCCCCTGCTCAGGACTCTGGCGTACTGGTAAGTCCTTTAAGTTACTTTCACCCCTGGTGCATTGGTCAATTACAGGGTGATGGCGATGTGATGAGGCTGTGAAAAAAGTCTAATGCAATCTTAGGATGCATTGGGCAGGGCCATCTGGGGGAGGACAATTTGCCCCAGGCCCCACAGTGGCCCCTGGAGCAGGGTCCTTCACTCGCTTCGGGCCCCCTAGAAAACTCTCGCTGGGCCCGGGCTCCCGGAGCTTCTTCCGCTCCAGGTCTTCGGCGGCAATTTGGTGGCGGGGGGTCCTTCCGCTCTGGGACCTGCTGCCAAAGTGCTCCGAAGACCCGCAGCGGGGGGTCCTTCTGCCCTGGGACCTGCCGCCGAAGGGCTGGGTCTTCGGCGGCAATTTGGTGGAGGGACCCCCGGCCGCCGAAGACCCCAGGCCCCCTGAATCCTCTGGGCGGCCCTGGCATCAGGTGAGGTATTTCCAATAGAGAGATGGCAGTGTTATTACCATTATACAAACCACTGGTGAGACCTCATATAGAATTCTGTGCAATTCTGGTCTTCCATGTTTAATAAGAATGAATTCAAACAGGAAAAGGTGCAAAGAATGGTTACTAGAATGATCAGAGGAAGGGAAAACCTACCTTAGGAGAGGAAATTTAAGGAGCTTGGCTTGTTTAGCCTAACAAAAATGAAGGCTTTGGGGAGATATGATTGCTCTCTATAAATACATCAAAGGGATAAATACCAGAATGAGAGAGGAATTATTTAAGTTAAGGGCCAATGCTGGCACACGAACAAATGGGCGTAAACTGGCCATCAATAAGTTTAGGCTTCAGATTAGACAAAGGTTTCCAACCATCAGAGTGAAGTTCTGGAAAAGCATCCCAAGGGGAGTAGTGGGGCCAAAACCCTAATTTGTGAGCTATGGAGAGCATGGTATAATGAGGTGTCCTACAGTGGTACATGGCCCATCCATGACAACGTCTAATAGCAAATGTCTCCAACAGCTGGAAATGGGACACTGGATAGGGAGGGCTCCGAGTTACTACAGAGAATTCTTTGCCAGGTGTTTGGCTGGTGGGTCTTGCCCTCAAGCTCAGGGTCTAACTGACTGCCAGATTAGGGGGTCGGGAAGGAATTTCCCCCTACAATAGATTGGCAGAGACCCTGGGCTTTTTTCACCTTCCTTTGCAGTGTGGGGCAGGGGTCACTTGCTGGTTTGAACGAGAGTAAATAGTGGATTCTCTGTAACTTGAAGTCTTTAAATCAAAATTTGAGGACTTCGGTAATGCAGCCAGAGGTTATGGGTCTACTGCAGGGGTGGGTGAGGTTCTGTGGCCTGTGATGTGCAGGAGGCCAGACTAGATTATCATGATGGTTCCTTCTGTCCTTAAAATTTATGAATCTGTGAGTGGGGTATTGGATTGTTGTGGGACAACATCTGAGCTGTCAACTCTCTCCCCTCCCACATCTGTCTGCAAAGTCAATGAAATTTGTGTTTGTTTTTGTGGGGGAAATGGTAGAAGGGGTGCGAATCTCTGCTCTTTCCTCCTCATCCCCCCAAACCAATCCATGATAGCGGCAGCCCCCAGACTCATCAGAATTTGCATGCAGCTCCAGCACTAGGGAGCAACCTTACAACACAGCAGAGGGAAAAATAAAAAGTGGCCTAAAAACTAAATGGAGACTGAACTCTCCTGTTGCCTAGAGGTGGTGTTTCTCCAGGCACTTTGTCCCAGATCCTGAAAGTTAGGAGCCTAAATACTTTTGAGGATCTAGGCTCTTATCCATCACAACCAGAGCCTGGATTCCAGCGGGACCTTGTGGCATTTCAAAACAAGCCACTGTGTGCTAGAGAGGATGCAATGCTGGCTACAGGCAAGAGACTCTGGGGATTAGGTTTAATATTTAGGAGGATGTTTGCTTTATGGATTGATTCTGCCAATGTGCATGCCACTTAAAATGTCACTGAACATATTGTTTTAAATCCCTCTCTGCATCCATGCGTCACTGCATGATCTTTTCCTAGCTTTTTCCTCTAGCAACCTCAGCTGCTGTGATGTAAGTCAGACTGGACAATTTGAGGCTGCTGAAGTAGCACTCATTTAAAGTTGAGGAAGAACTGTTACGGTACTGGCTCAGGCGATCTGGTTTCAATTCTCATCTCTGCCACAGAATCCCTGTCTGATCTTGGGCAAGTCACTTATGGCCATACTTGCAAAGGTATTTAGGTGCCTAAAGAGGCAAATAGGCACCTAGCTGGATTTTCAAAAGCACTTCGGTGCCTTGGGATATTCCAAAGCACCTATCTGCATCCTTAGGCACTTAAATACCTTTGCAAATCTGTCCCGTAATCTCTCTGGGCCTCGTGTCCCCATCTGTAAAATGGGGATAATAATGTTTCCTTTGTCTGTCTTGTCTATTTAGATTATAATTTCATGACTGGTTATTCAACCACAGGCTGCTGGGCTAGATGCAGGAGATCAAACTAGATGATCATAGTGGTCCCTTCTGGGTGTAACATCTATTAAAAATACCACTTAGAGAGAATGAGGATAGGATTTACAAAATTTATTTATAATATAAATAAAAACATAAAATTACCATAGTTTACATCAGTCACCAGAAATAACATCTAAAAACCTGCAGAAAAAAGGTAATATCTAATCTATACAGACTAAAACCTGGCCTCTCCCCTTGGGTGGGTGGGAGAGCGTAAGAGTGACACATTGGCAATGCGTACGGTCAAAGTCAAACACGGCATTGTGCAAAGGCAGCGTCTCCAGTCAATCACATTGTACAGCGCTTGTGGAAGATACAGGGCTGGTGATACAAGAAATTCCCATGGGGTGCCATTGAAGTCAATGGGACTGTGCCTGTTGACTTAAATGGGGAAGGAGCAGGGCCTTAATGAGACATGAGCTGGTGCCTTGTGGAAAACTAGTCAAGGGATCTTGGGTCAGGAACAATTCTGCTCTTCTTGCATGATGTATCGTTTGCATTTTTTGGTCCATTTGCATCTGGCGCTTACCCACTGGCCTCCAGTAGGTGTGCTTAGCTCTGCCACAAGAGGCAGGAATTGCTGGGTGGGAAATTCTTTGGCCTGTGTTCTGCAGGAGGTCAGACTGAAATCTGGATTATTCTAGATTGTAGTACCAGAAGGGACCAGGATAAATCACAAGACTTGGCCTTTAGGTTCAGAGTAGTCTTGCTTCATTATAGTTTTTCTTTTGTTCAAATTATATCCTAACCTGTCTTTTCAGAAGATATGGGTAACATCTAGAGCCTAGGGTTTGAAATCTGAAACTGGATCCAAATTTTATAAATGTTATGTTTCTAATGGGTCTATCAAAAACCACCCTGAACTTCTAGGTGTGCAGAATCCAGATGCAGATGTTGTAGTTTGAGGCTCTCTCTGAAGAGATGTATCATTTACTTCCCAATCCTGTATCTGCACCTGTGTGGTACCCTGGAGACTTCAACGGGGCTCTGTGTGGGTTACTGGATACAAAGCATATGTGTGCAGTTGCAGGCTCAGAGCCTTAATATGCCTGAACTTATCTGTGCACCAATGGGAGGTAAGCGCTGTGTAATATTATGCCTTATCTGTGGATTGCACTACCTACCTACCTATCATCATGAAGATCTCTCACATCACAATCATGGCCCAATCTTTCAGAGGTGCTGAGCACCTGCTGCTTCCATTAACTTGGGTGCAATTCATGGATGCTCAACACCTCTGAAATTCCAGCCCAGGGTTTGGTATTGAAGAGCAAGCTGAACACAGACACTTGGTGCCACTTTCTTACTGCTTGTTTCCTTTGATAAAAAAAAGAAGGAATCAGCACATTAAAATGTGGAATTCTTCCTAATCAGTGCTGCCCCTTACTCGGGCTGGCTTGCAGAATACAAATCCAGCCCAGTGGCTTTGCATTGGTGGAAATGATGACACAACATGCAGGGGTCACGGAGAATCAATGCATGGTGGATGGGCTGGGCCGGGCCTTTTCCTACCTTTGAGTGTTGGTTTCTGATTTTGGGGACTGCACAGTAGATGGGATGGTGGTGGTGGCCAAAGCCTTTTCTCTAACCCATCAGAGGAAAAGACTAGCTTGTGCTGCCCACCTGTTGCATTTGATCCAAATGTAAATAGTTTCCAGAATGACACCTGGTTTTGCTTTGTTTGGGGAAAAACACAAGGCACAGATTGGTTTCAGAGTTTAGAAGCTGGTAGGCTGAGGTACTGGAAATAGAATGTAAAGTCCATTCACCTCCAGACCGCTGGCTGAACTCCAGCTTTGGCTTAGGAATTGGATGGCTCAGGGGTGACTGCCTCTACCTCATCAGTTTGAATTCATGCCCAAAGGGTCGTGGCTGAATGCTGGAGGCTGTGCACCAGCCCACGTGAAGGAAGTTTGATGGATCTTGGTCCAGTTCCATTGGGGACTAATGTTCCCACTGTACTACAAACCCCACTGCAATTGGCACAGACAGGTCTCCTGATTGGCAGGCTTGGCTAGGAGAGAAACCAGCGAACCATGGAGACTGAACTTTCCTCTCATTCCTAGAGGAGCAGGGGGCACGGTGGGAAGGCAGCGTGTCAGGGACTCCTGCACTGCTGCTGTCAGTCCCGTACCTGTTCCATGGATAGAGGCTTCTAGCTTCTGCTGAGCCAGCTTTCCTGGGCACTAAAAATCCCCATGCACTGAAAAGGCGTTCAGAGGCTTGTGGCTGAGAATTCCGTTTCATGCCTTCTGACCACTGCAGGACCTGCCCTCACAATGGGATCAAACTGGCACCATTGTGAAGATAATGAAGCCCAGTTTGCTTGCAGCAGCTTTCGGCAGGTGCTGACTTCGACAGAGCTGGTTTACATGCTGGAGTTCTGTAATCCTCCCATGAAAGGCTGGAGGAAGATTTAAGCCCTGGGCTACAAAATAAATTAAAATCCTTTTCTCCTCCAAGCTCCTGTCACCAGCTGTGCCTAGAACCCACTGACCTAATGGCATGGAGGAGAATAATAAGGCAGTCAGCATTCAATAGGAGGGAAGATGTGGGGGAATCAGAGAGAGCAGGGAAGCTGCCTCTTCGCTTGACATACGATACCTGCTGAGCCAGGTTTCTCCCTGGGGTAGCAACACTGGCTTCAGAGGGAATTCTCCAGAGATGAGCGTGGTTCGGAAATGGTAATTTATGCATGTTTTTACTCTGGAGGGTAGATCCTTAAACCCAGCTTCCTGGCTGGCATGTGGAGAAGATGGGACAATGCTAATGCAGTAGCCTTTTCCCCTTGGAGACCTGGGGCCTGATCCCCCATTGCCTTGCATCTTTTGCAGTTATTTATGCTGGTGCAAAGTGGGTGTAGAGAACTACCATTCTGGTATGGCAGCATTTCACACCCATTTGTCCTGGTGAATGTGACAGTACAGGACAATGGAGAATCAACTCCCTGAGCTCCAAATCTTCATCAGGTCATGTGAGAGGAGTTTCCCAGGGCTCAATTTAATCATTCACTAGCATTGGTTCACATAGCCACCCTCCTCCCTATGTGAGACTTAATGCAATTCATCCTCTGCTGAGGCCCAGGATTGGAATAATGGAATGATGCAGGTCAGGATGGAGGTGCACCTGCAGGACAAAGAGGGAACCACAGTACCAAAGGCTCTTCTGGGTCAGGGATATGACCCAATGGCAGTGAAGAGTGGGACTGTTCAGCACTGCAATATCAGGGGTTATTCTGGGTCAAGACCTGCAGTCCCACCTTGGTGTGGGTTTCCTTATGGCTAGAACAGCATGGAGAGATGGAGGTCAGGATCGAGGTGTATTGGCTCAGCCATATGTGGGGATTTTCTCTCTTTTTCACATGAGCACTAAAATCCAAGAAACCAAAGAAAGCTGTAAAGATTTGGTAGTGATTTAGAAGGTGTTTTTTAGGAACAAATGACCCTTGGGCCAGTGAATCTAAAACAGGTGATGGCCAAACTCCAGCAGCTGCCACTTGGTGGATCTTACAGTAGCCAAGTTGGCTTGACTCCACCTGTGCTTGGCTGGCATATAAAATATGGGGATCTGAACTGTAATGAGAGTATATTTAGCAGCTGTTGAGGGCCAAGCTTCTTTCTTTCTTTCTAGTCTGAACTCTGATCATGGAATGGGAGGAGGGAACAAAATAAACAAAAAATGACCAAAATGATGAAAAAAATGAGATGGACCAATATTTTGGTAGCTCCCAGCTCTGAGATGAGAGAGACGATGGGAAGAACACAGGGCAGGCTTTTCAAGGAGTGCTTCTGGCTACATGGCTTTGAATTTTATGCACCCAGTAAAAAGTGGGAAGTCTGTAATTCCCAAAAGCACAGACTACCCCCATCCTCCTCAGGCAACCAGACACAAAAAGCAGCAAGGAGCTGAGCTGGACTGGTTAAAATCTGGTTAAACAAAAAATATTTTAGTTGGAAAGTGGCTATTTTTCCTAAAATGGAAATCTTTGCAAAAAAAAAAAATCCTTTTGTAAAAAAAAAAACCTGTAGTTTTTTTTTTTAAAAATGAAACCTGTAAACCAAACATTTCTGGATTTGGTGTTTTCAGTTTTTGTTTTTTTCCTTTTTCTCCCCTTCTTTTAATGACAAAAGAAGGGAGGGGGCAGGGGCTGGGTTCTAAAACTGAAACGCTGACAATTTTCTAAACTCATAATTTTCAAAACTGAACATTTGCAATAAAAACATTTTGCAAAAGCTTTAGAATAGGTGAAAAAAGGTTCCTTTTGGAAACCTGCTGGATGAAAATGATGATGAAATATTCAACCTTTTTTTGTGAAGACTCTTTTTCAGCATTTTCTGACCAGCTCTGGAGGCGAGACAGTCAGGCTTGTTGAAGTCATGGGCCTCATTGGCATGAAGCAGTTTGGGGCGGCACAGAGCTGAACTGATAAGCACTGTCAGCTAGGGCTCCCTGGAGGTTGGTTCTACTGGTAGTTCTAAGAACTTGTTTCTTTTTTGCCTGAGGGCATGGGATCCATCCTCATCCTCGTCCCTGTCAGAGACAGGGAGGCATCTTCTAGTTTCCAGACCTTCCTCCAACAAACCCACCATCATCCTGCTAGCCAAGGAGAAATGGATGGGGCTTCCTTTGGTCCCTGGTCCTGAACTAGCTAGTTGGGGTGGTCATTCTTGAGGTCATGTTAACCTAAGGAGCGAAGAAGTAGATCTGAGATGCTAATCCAAGTCTCTGGCATGGCGAAAATACCACCTTGGCCTGTAGGGATTGGAGTCTGGATGGGTTCCACTGGACTCAAGCTGCAGAGGGATTAAAAACCTGCAAATCCTAGACACCAGAATCCCCTGGAGGAAGATAAATAGATTTTTTGATTGGCTCAGTGTGTTGCTTAGCCCTTGGGCCCGGGCTCAGTGGTTGAAATGAGGCATTATTTCCGGTGGCGCTCAGGAGGAGGAGTGTATCCCTGGCCACTTTATTCCAGGGGCTGGACCAATGTGTTTGTTACACACTGGAGGGGGCCGGTTTCCTCAGTCACTGTGACCCAGTGGCCCCTTCTGCACCCCTGGGAGATTTTGGCCAGTGTGTCACTTTATTCCCTGATTGCAGAATCATTTGCTAAACTCCTGTTCCAATCCCCAACTCTCCCCCCCATCCCACTCCACCTCACCTCCTGTTTCTCAGTCCTACAAGTGGGTGACCAGCATCCTGATGAGGAAGCATCAGACACGAAGGGCAGATGCCAGCACGTCACCATTAGCAGGAGTTGCTTTTTTTCACCTCCACAACATGACAGGCAGCTTGGGGCACCATCATGGTGCCACACCAGGGGCTCTTGAGCTGGCTGGGCAACCAGCTTGGCTAACACATACACGGCTCATCCGAACTGTATATGGGCTGTCCGGCATGAACAGACCCATGCGGCTGTGCTGCTCAGTCCTTGCCTGAAAGAGACACTCCTCCCCGCTGCTGTGAGCTGGGGCGGGGGAGAGACAGCAAGTCTCGTTAGATCTCCGTGGCTATGATGTCCTCGTAGGGGACGTCAGTGCCATGGATATCCAGGTCGATGGGCTCTCTGCCGTCTCCCCCCGCAGCCAGTTGCTGGAGCATCTTCTCCATGTTCTGGTTCCTTTTGTACATGTGCAGGTAGCTCTGCTGCAGCTGCTTCTGGTAGTGGATCACCTTCTCCTTCTCTTCCTTCCAGACCTGTCGCTCATGCTGGAAGCCGGAAGTCATCTGCTCATTCTTGTCTCTCTCCTCCTTCAGCTCCGTCTTCAGCTTATCCACTTCCCCCTGCAGGGCTTGGACATCCTCCATCATCCCCACAGCTGGGCTGGCAGAGGCCATCCCATCCCTCCCATCGCTCCGCTGCTCCTTGAGGATGGTCAGCTCCGTCCGGAGCTCCATAATCTCCTGCTCCAGCAGGTTCACCTTCTCCCTCAGCAGCTCTGACTCATTTCTCTTGCGCTGGAGCTCGTTCTCGCATACCTCCAGCTCCATGGCCTTGGTGCGAAGGGAGTCTTCCAGGTCCTGGGTTTTCATCTCCAGTCCCTCCATCTTCCCCCTCACGTCCTTCAGCTGGGCTTTCAGGCTGAGGATCTCGCTTGTCTTGGCATTGAGCTCCATCTGGGAGTCCTTCAGCTGCTGCTTCAGGAGGGAGATTTCGCCAGACTTCTGACACACCTGCGGGTGGACACCAACCAGCCAGCATTAGGGCCACTGCTTAAAAACCACACACCAAAGTGGTACAAAAACCACCATGTCGCTCACCCATGCTCCATCCAATTCCAGTCCATGGCAGAGCTGGGAATAAAACCTGGAGTCCTGGCTGGGAAACTTTCTTTTAGCACAGTTCTACACTATTCGTTGGACTTTTAGACCCAGGCACCATCCCTGAATATTGCAAATAGATCAGTGACACCCAAAAATAGCTTCACTGAGGTGAAATTCAGTCCCCAGAATGGGGCTTATGTAGTGTCTAAACTTTGTGCTGGGTCTCTGCAGTGTATGTCAGGATCAAGGCTGGGATTGTCAAAGGAGCCTATGGGGGCTAGGCACTCAAATACTACTGAAATTCAGTAGGCACTGAGCTCCTGTCTCCCTCAGCCAGATTTCCAAGGGCTCAGCATCCACCGTTCACCCAAAAGCACAGGGCTAATTTGAAAACCTGGCCCTTAACAGTATGTCTACACAAGCTTGTGTTGCTGGGACTTGCGCCAGCATGCTCCAAACAGCTATGTGGATGTTACAACACAGGTAAAGGCTCCGGGGAACGGTGTGAGCTTGGATCCAGAGCCTTGCTCCCAGCTCGGTGTAGGCATGCCCCGAGATTTTCATTTTGGGGGTTTTCAGTTTAGGAGCAAATCAGTAGAAATATGAAAACAAATCAGCACATGGGGCTGGGAAGGGCTAAAATCAATTTTGATTAGCTGCCATCCTCTAATGTACAGATTAGTCCACCAATAGCAATGGCTCTGTACATCCATTTGTAATGGACACGTTAACATATTTCATTCATGCTGCAGGGAGGGGAATGCTGCTTGAGTTTTCAGCAGTTTACCTGTTTTTTTTTTTTTTTTAAACGCTATCAGATCAATAAGGAGATTATATAAAACACAGGCATGCAGTGGGAAGGTTTTAATACTCTGATAAATTGACCAAGTCAAGCCAGGTAGTTACTTAGCATGTAAGTAAAGCAGCTTTATAGTTCCTTGGGGGATGAGGGGGAAACAGTCTATAGCTGGAAGAACTGTGTGATTGGCTGTTTCATTAACTGAATTACTTTAATAAGGGGTTTTTTAAAATGTCATTGTTGTGTCTTTAAACGATGCGAGATGCCAAGATGTCACAAGGGGCACAGGATCAATCAAAATCAATACTTTACAAAGCCTCCACATGGCCGGCAAGCAAGAAAAACGTCTTAAAGGACATAGTCTCTGTATTCTGTGCCCACAAATAACGCATCCACGCACACAGCAGATAACTACATTCACAAATTGCTCCAACATGAGAACGTTCAGTGCAGTATATGTGAGCACAGAAAAACAGGCTGGCAGCCAGAGAGCCCCCTTAATCCAAAGGCAACTGACATTTTATTTCAGTAAGCGCTAGTTTGGGCCTTAGGTGCCTAAATACTAGAATGCTGGAGGATTCATGAATGCGACAGTGGGTGAAAGAGCTCAGCCACAAAGCATTTGTAGATACCAAAAAGGGTAACTGTGCAATCACCTGTTTGCACAGTTACTGTCTCTCCATGCCTATCTGTGAGTGCAATCTCATACCCATTTTTTTTAATGTTTGCAGTCACAGCCATTTGGACCCCCCACTTGTGTGGGTTTGGTGTGCTCAAAACAGAGCACTGCCTCACCTCCCACTGAGTTTCTTCCAGCGCTGGGGCAAAGCTGGTCTTCTCTTTCTCATAGGACCTCAACTTGGTTTGCAGCAGGTCTTGCTCCTTCATGAGCTTCTCCAGCTCCTCACGAAGCTGCTTCTTCTCCTTTTGCAACTGGAACACTTGGAGGTGCAGCACCTGCTGGGTCCGCTGCATCTTCTGAGAGGTTTGCTTGAACTTGTTGTTGCACTTCTGCTTCAGCCCCTCCAGCTCTTCCTTGCAGCGCCTCTGCTTTTCTTCATAGGCCTGGCAGGAGGTGGCCTCCTTCTCCTCAAAGCTGCACTGCAGTTCCTGCAGCTCCCCTTCCCTCTCCAGCAGTTTCTGCTCCAGCTCCTGGATGGTGGACTCATCTGTGGAGATGGGAGACCGGATGCAGGAGGCTTTCTCTTGGTGGTGGTGGTGGGCAGCTTTTCCAGGATTGAGGATCTTGTTGCCGCTGTCGGAGAAGGACAGCGCCTTGAGGCTCATCATGTTGCTGTCTTGTATGATAGTGCACTGGGTGATGTTGTGGGCTGAGCCCCCGAAGCGGCTGATGGGCCCCAGAGGGGTGACCAGGGGATCCAGCTGGTAGCTGCTGGTGGTGCTGTGGGTTGGGAGGCTGGACATAGAGTTCCTGCCGGAGTCCGACAAACCTCCAGAGCACAACATGGGCTTGATTTCTTGATCCTTAGCTTTGTCTGGAGGGTGCAGCTGCTGGGAGATGTGGCTGCCATTTTCCGGAGAGGAGTGGAGGATCGCACCTGAGCGGGGGATCACTGGCTTGAAGGCGGTTGGCCTTATAACGCCCTTCTCTGGGCCCTAGAGAAAAGAGAGATTCTGATTAGTGCGTACCCAAGGCCTCAGATCTTACTCCTTTCTGCTTAATCCCTTGTAGGTTTTCTAATGCCACCCTCACGAGGGCAGGGTCCCTGGCAGCTGAGGCTGCAAGGGGGTCCCAGAGCATAGCAGAACCCTGCTGGCTGACTCACTGCGGGGCTGCCCCACTTAGGAGGAGGGCAGAGGGACTGAGGAGGCGGGCAGGGAGATCCCCACCTGTGGAATTGTGCTGGCCTGCGTTCCAGTGCATCCCAGGAACTGAAATTAGAGGGAGGTGTTCGAAAAGGACTAAATTAGCAACACTGCAGGTAAGTAGCTGACCACTGGGGGGGCAGATGGAGGATGTTCAGCGTTCCAGAATCAGCTTAGCCTCTAGCCACTCTCCTCCCTTGGAAGCTTCCTTTGCTTCTCCTCTCTCAAGGACATAGCTGCTGTTTGTTCGTAGATGCACTGAAATACCCTGCATCTGCTGGGTCTAAACAGTGCAGCCGGCAGGGGAAGGGATGTTTGCGGTACCTCAGGCTTCTCCTCCCGTGGATTCCTTGGATGGTGCCCTGGGACAGACATGGCTCCTGGCAGCTTAGCCAAGGGATAGCACTCTCTCTTGGCTCACCCCTGGAGCTGCTGCCTACCCCAATGAGGGTTGGAGCTGTGGGATGGGAACATGCAGCGGGCACGCACAAACCCAGTCACTGAAAAGGAGAATGTGGCTGGCTGGTTAATAAATAATTGTCATATTTTCAGGGATCTCAAGTATCTTCCAAAAGAGGGAAGGGACGTTCCCCCCATTTTAAACAATATGGGGAACTAAGGTCCAGAGGTTCAGGAACTTACTCAGGACCACACAGTGACTCAAAGGCAGAGCTGGGAACAGAACCCAGGCTCCCGCTTTCCCCAACAGAGAACACTCCTCTCCCAAAGCAGGGAATGGAGCCCTGGTGCCCAGTTCCCCAGTACCCTGTGCCTGGTGCAGTCATTTGCACCAGGGCAAAGTGGGGAGAAAACTCCATCCCTCTGATTTCCTGGCATGTTACACTCAGTTGGCACTGGTGCAAATGGCAAGCCAAGGGGCAGGGTTCAGAGCCCAGGGGCCCTGATGTAATCACTAGATCCTGGGTTCATAACTGGGGTGTTGTGACTACTCTTCCTATCTTTAGGGCTAGGTGGGAGGGGAGTCCCAAAACTATTTGCCTTGTAACGTGGGATCGTGGTCCAGAGATTGTTTGGCAATCGTGGACAAGCCATGTTCTTGGGCTGACTACCGGTGGGCAAATAGCCTGTGTCCTGTAGCACTGGGCCAGTCTTTTAATTATTTTGACCATCTGGGGATCACGAGCTCTGATTCCTGAGGCAAATGTGTACTACTTGTTTACATAGGGCCTTGCTCCCTTGCTGGCCTGGGTCCCTAGGAGGGATTGTTTGTCTCATTCCGGTCACTGGAAGAGCTCTGCCGTGAGGGCCCTTAAAGCCACACTTGGTCATGGAAATGTTTCAGTGCAGGAGCAGAGGGAAGCTGTTTGTAAACTGCAGCTTCTCCAGCGGCACAGACAGGGACCTGCTATCAATCTAATTCCTGACTCTGGCCATCAGAGTTTGACTGGAGCACTCAGCTCCTTTGTAACCAAGTTCTTGTTTAAAGAGTAGCAGCTGCCTTATGAAAATCTTCCTCAAGCCTCCTCTTTATAGACTCTTGTGTTTCGCCTTTGTTGTACATACATACCCTGTTACCATAGTATATGAGCATCTCACAATCTTTTAATGCATTTATCCTCACAATGCACGGTGAGGTAGGACGCTGCTATTATCTACACTGTACAGATGGGGAACTGAGGCAGAGAAAGACTAAGGGATGTGCCAAAGGCCACACAGAAATTCTGTGGCAGAGCAAAGAACTGAACCCAGATCTCAAAAGTGCTAGGCTAGCACCGTGACCTCACAACCATCCTTCCTCTCTTGTGTCTTAGATCTACACAGTGTTTTTATTTCTCTTTTCCCTCACTTTCATTGTTACCAGGGCTGGCTTGCTATGTCATGTCACAGGCCTCAGTCACATGAACACTGAGCAGCCATGGAGCTATTAGGGCTGGGGGAATCCTGGCAGTTTCAGCTCACAGTGAGGTCTGGTAAATCTTTTATTTGGTTTTAAGTCCACACAGGTTTCCCTGCCTGCCTCCTGAGCTTCAATCTGAATCTGAATGAAGCCAGCAACTCAGTGCAAAACTCAGCCCAACCAGCTGAATGCCACCAGGGTTTCCACCTGAAACCCCGAGGCTGCACAGTGGCTATCTGGGAGCTAAAAACCAGTCTCAGACTAACCTGAGCGAAGCTTCTCGGGAAAGTGGTCTGGGTTTGGAGTTTGTAATGAAATCTCAATGTCAAACCCCAAGAATGGTTTAGTTTAACAATTCTGCACCTCTCTAGTGGTCTTCAATCGGCTGGTGGAATTCGGAATTTTGTTTCAGCGAAGTGACTCTCCCAAAGTCAACCACTGGCAGAGTTGGAAATAGAATCCAGGAGTCCTAACAGCATGACCAGATGTCCCAATTTTATAGGGACAGTCCTGATTTTTGGTTTTTTTTCTTATATAGGCTCCTATTATCCCCCACTCCCCTCCCAATTTTTCACACTTGCTGTCTGGTTGCCCTAAGTCCTGACTCTGTTCTAACTACTGGGTCACGCTGAGGGTCCTAACCCCTTGTGCTGCCGTAATCAACGGCCCTCCCTTAGTTAATCTGCAACTGGTCATATCCCACCCATCCCTAGGTCTTCTCTGCTGTAGAGATTTGCCCTGATTTCAGCTATCAGTGTAGCTGCACCTAATGTAGACAAGGCAAATGGTTATATGCTGCTACTGTATTTGCACAGCTGCAGCTCCACTGGCACAAATAGAAGGACAGCCTGTCTGCCCTAAAGATTTCATTAATGCCACTAGCTACTCCATAGGCTGAAATTGGGACGAGCCCCCAGTGAAGACAAGGCCTTAGACACAGCGTGACTGGTCTCGGCTTTACTAACCAGTTCCAGCTGATTGGAAAATGGCATCAGTTTCTGGGGAGTGGGTGTGCCAAAGTCCATGCCAGTCGCCCCTGCCTGGCTGCCCAGGTCCCCGCTGGAAAGTGATGTGTAATCCGTCCGGTGGGAGCCATGGGCTTTCTGGCTGACCTTGATGTAAAAGAAGTCCTCATTCTTGTTGCCTTTGGAGCTGGACTTGTTGTGGCTGGAGTCTTGAGAGAAGCCAAACCTCAGCAGCCCATCTGAATACCTGTTCAGCTTTTTCAGGTGGGACGACTTGCGGAGCTTGTACTGGGAGGCCCGGCAGTGCTTGCTGTGGAAGCTGTGGCCAGAGATGAGGCTACTGACACTCCCCATGATGCTCCTGGGCTGATGGCATGTAGAGCAGAGAGGAGACCCCAGGAGTGTCTTCTACGGTGGTGTCCTGGCTAAGGGTGGAGACAGGTTGTGCTGCAGTCATAGCAAAAATCTCCCTGTACCCAGGAGTTGCAAACCTGTGGGAGACAAGAAGTGAATGGAAGAGGATAGAGCAGGGCAATTCAAGTGCACGGATCCATTTCGGATCTCTCTGCTGGGGGCTGCAGGGATCGCAGAGGGGGAGTTCTCTGGTCTATGCTGTGCAGGAGGTCAGGCTAGATGATCATAACAGTTCCTTCTGGCCTTAAAGTCGCTGAATCTAAGCAGTTGGATCCAATGCCAGCTCAGGCTGGACAAGTGTCCACACCATAAAAACTGCCCCCACCCCCACCCCATTCCCAGGCTCAGCAGAGGGGCCAAGTATTGTTTGGGCCAGAGACTGCAGGTCCCTCTCTCCACGTCCCTAGAAGCACAGAGGGGATGTGCTCCCAGTGTCCCATGGAGCAAACAGACATCACAACAGGCACCCAATACAGTGAACAGGGGGGTCGGTGGATGGGTGTGTATACAAACAAACTGGGGAAAGAAGAAGTAGCCAAGCTCCCTTCTGGAGTGTTCAGAATGCTGTCTAAGGCCTAATGCTGTCCTGATTCAGCAGCTGGTGCAGCTGTATCAGTGCTGATGGCTAGGGCCAACCCAATTAACTTAGCAGGGGAAAACCTTGGCTTGCTCCAGGGGTCGCCAGTGGCAAGAACTTCTGCAGCTGCACTGATTGCCCACCACCGGTGGCTGATTCGGGGCTATTCCCACATGTGGACAAGGCTTTTCCTTAATGACTTGCAGCCTTTGTGTGCCAGAATGGACAAGGGAAGGAGTCTCTAATCCAGCACTGGGGCATTCTGAAAACAAGATGTCACCTACAATAGGTGCTAGCCAGCTCTGTGGCTCTTAGCTCCTGATTCGCATTGTTATTGTACTGCGGTAGCACCTAAGAGCCCCAGTCATAGAACAAGACCCTGTTGTGCCAGGTGCTGTACATAGTCAAAATCATGTTCCTAAAGTCCAGCCCTCTGCAAAAACAAACTGCTTTAATGCAGAAAACACATCCATCGTATGTTGGAGGTAACAGAAAGTAGTATGTGATTTCCTGTGGTGGGGCATTGGGCAGCTTTCTGACAACCTCCTGGCGCGTTCATTGGTCTGTGCTGGAGGGCTGTTATTACCAGATTCCAAGAAGACTGCTGAGGCTTTGTCTCTAAGTATGGTAGGACATAAATGAAATGGTTTGGCTGCACCTGGGGCTCCCGCACATCTGTTTGGAGACCAGTATGAGTGAGCAGAGCTGAGCAAAATGTTTAGGACAAACATTTTGCATGTGACAAACATAGTTTTGAGTCAGCTCAAATCATTTTGTAAATTCACATCCAATTTGCCAAATTGTTTTGGTCAAGGGAAAAAAAACCCTACACAAAATAATTCAGAGAGAGGCTAAAGGTTCTGTTCTGACATTGTTTCAAATGAAAATGTTTTTGTTTAGCCAAACTTCTTGTTTCAACATTTCTTTACATTTTATTTTTTAAAATCAACAATAATAAAACCTTTATAAAGCTCAAAATTGAAAACATCTTTTGTTTGCCCTGGGACCACTTAAAAAAATACAAATCCCCCCGCCCCCCAAGAACTTCAACATTGCCAGCAAACTGAACAATCAGATTTTTGCACAGCTCTGCGTGTGAGCCCCAGTGAAGCTACGCCCTCTCCTGGGTGTGTGACTCTGGGTAACTGGCCGAAGGGATGCTGCAGCAAGAATCAGTGTAAATTAAAATACAGGCTGCTGGCTCAAATGCGGGTTTTCTCCTCTTGGAACCCGCAACGAACAACCTTCCAATCATCAGGTTCTTCTCTGATTCAAGGAAGTTCCCTTCCTGTAGTTAGCACCACATCTGCCTCTGTCTCTTACATATTCATTATGCCATTACATACACTCATCCCCTGCCTCAAAAGGGTTAGTGAAAATAACACACTGCACTCATCTAGCATCTTTTAGTCAAGGCTCTCAAATCACTGTGCTCGCTTGTCCTTTTCTTCCACACACGCACATGCACACCTCTTCCTCCAGGGAGGATCTCAAACACTGAATTGATAAGAACAAATAGCACACTTCTAGAGTCGGCAGAATCACCCACTGTTTAGCAGCCCATAGTCCTGCTGGGCCACTCTATTAACTTTACAGCCCAGCAGACCTGCCCTTTCATCTTGTTCACTTGAGGGCACTTACTGCAGCCAGACTGAAGTCATGTTGCCTTATAGTCCTTTGCCGGTTTTCCATTATGATCTGAGATAATTTGAGTGCGGGCATCTGTGTATGCAGATTCGTCCGTGTGAAGGGAAGTATATGAATGAGTGTGTAACTGTGTGTGAGAATGCATGGGGTGCGTGGGCATGACCAGTGTGTTCAGGAGTGTGCATGTGAGAGATTGAGTGCAAGGGTGTGTGTGTCAATGCCTGCCTGTGCAGGAAAGCAAGTTTACATAAGTTTGCAGGGTGAAGAAGCTACCTAGTAGCCAGGGCATTGTTAGCTTGTAGCCTGCTGGCATTCCTGCCATCCCCGTCACAAAGAACAGGCTGTGACTGAAAGGACAGTAGCTGAGGAAGAGACGTACAGGGTATGTGCACACCGCAATAAAACACTCGTGGCTGACCTGCGTCAGCTGGCTTGGGCTTGGGCCTGGGCCTGGGCCTGGGCCGTGGGGCAATACAATTGCAGTGTAGGTGTTTGGGCTCCGGTGAGGGTTGAGAGCCCGGGCTCCAGCCTGAGCCTGAACATCTAGACTGCAATTCAATAGCCCTGCAACCTGAGCTGCCAGAGGCCAGCCGTGGCTGTTTTACTGCAGTGTAGACATACCATAGAAGGGCTCTTCCCTGGTGGTGAGGAAAGCTCTGCTAACCTCCTACAAGCTGTCTGAATTCCACGGAGCTGGAACGATGGAATCCCAAGCTCCCTCACTTTGTGGCATGGTTCCCAGAGAGCTGGATGCTATAAGCCTCAGGCTGGAATATCTCCAGAAAAGGTATATTCCATCCTCTCCTTGGGCATCCTTTTCCCTTGCCAAACTGTGCTCACAGCTTGCATGCTCACCTGACCATTTAGCCTTCGCTTCCCCTGATGCAGCTTAAGCTCACTGACTTCTCCTGTTCCTACTGCCTGAGGGCTTGGCTACTCTGCAAAGTTAAGTTGAGTTATAACGTGCGTAGTAGCCCCGAGTGTGAGTCTTGTCCATATCTAAAGAGCCTTCATTCAAATCTGGTGTTAAGAAGAGGTCAGAGCTATAGGCACAGCAAGTCAGCTCTTAATACAACCACTGTGTTGCATGGATGCAGGCTGGTGCCAGGAGCCCTCCAGCGTCACCCCATAATTCCACCCATGTGTCCAGAGAGGACAGAAAGATTCTCCCACAATTCCCGGGGAAAGCATTCACAGAGCAGCCCAGCTTAGCATAGCGATAAGAACGGTGGGCTGCATCCCCAGAAGTCTTAGCAGCACCACACAGAAGCGAGTGCAGCACCCATGCAGACACGGCAGCTCGGTGTTATGTGGCAGTCTGCTTGCGCTCGCTCGAGTTAGCCAAGCTCCGGAGGAATGACGCGAGTGTAGAGAACATGAGTTCACTCTGCATGGAAGATAGACTCTATGGAGACCAACTGGCCCCTTTGGGTATTTGCAGAGAGTTCTCAGCTCTCCCGTTAGACACCCAGATCAAACTGTTTTCATGTGAGGCCGATTCCTCTACAACAACTTCTTGAATGCAATGCACTATGGGATACCCCTCTGCAGCGACAAGGCCAGTGAAATGCCATTTCTCATAGACTTTAAGATCAGAAGGGACCACTGCAATCACCTAGTCTGACCTCCTGCACATTGCAGGCCACAGAACCTCACCCACCCACTCCTGTAATAGACCCCTGTCCTCAACTCATGATTTAAAGACACTGACTTACAGAGAATCCACCATTTACACTAGTTTAAACCTGCAAGTGACCCATGCCCCATTCTGCAGAGGAAGGCAACCTCCTCCCCCGGGTCTCTTCCAATCCAACTCAGGGGGGAAATTCCTTCCCAACCCCAAATCTGGCAATCAGTTAGACCATGAGCATGTAGGCATGACCCACCAGCCAGACATCTGGGAAATAATTCTCTGTAGCAATTCAGAGCCCTCCTGTTATAACCTTATTCCCAGATTTGGACCTTAGCGTCCAAAATATGGGGGTTAGCATGAAAGCCTCCAAGCTTAGTTACCAGCTTGGACCTGGTACTTGCTGCCACCACCCAAAAAATTAGAGTGTTTTGGGGCACTCTGGTCCCCCTGAAAAACCTTCCCTGGGGACCCCAAGACCCAAATCCCTTGAGTCTCACAACAAAGGGAAATAATCCTGATTCCCTTCCCCCCTCCAGGTGCTCCTGGAGAGATACACAGACACAAGCTCTGTGAAACTACACAGAGTGATTCCCCCTCTCCGTTCCCCAGTCCTGGGAACAAAAAGGACTTTCCTATTCCCCAGAGGGAATGCAAAATCAGGCTAGCCAATTCAACACACACAGACCTCCCCTGATTTCTTCCTCCCACCAATTCCCTGGTGAGTACAGACTCAATTTCCCTGAAGTAAAGAAAAACTCCAACAGGTCTTAAAAGAAAGCTTTATATAAAAAAGAAAGAAAAAATACAAATGTTCTCTCTGTATTAAGATGATACAACACAGGGTCAATTGCTTAAAAGAATATTGAATAAACAGCCTTATTCAAAAAGAATACAAATCAAAGCACTCCAGCACTTATATTCATGCAAATACCAAAGAAAAGAAACCATAGAACTTACTATCTGATCTCTTTGTCCTTACACTTAGAAACAGAAGATTAGAAAATAGAACTACTTCTCCAAAGCTCAGAGGAAGCAGGCAGGCAGACAAAAGACACAGACACACAATTCCCTCCACCCAAAGTTGAAAAAATCCGGTTTCCTGATTGGTTCTCTGGTCAGGTGTTTCAGGTGAAAGAGACATTAACCCTTAGCTATCTGTTTATGACACGCCCCCCAAATTGCAGACAGTGGGGAAGCTCACTGGCGGCAATTTCCTTCTAGAACTTGAAAATAAACAGATCAATACAACACATGCACCTTTACATATACTACTAAGTATATAACTAACAGACTTTTACATGTTAAGAACACTTTTTAACTACTGGATTCTGGGAACTCTCACGGGAGAGTGCATCAGCAACTTTGTTAGAAGCTCCTGTGATGTGTTGAATTTCAAAATCAAAATCTTGGAGAGCTAAACTCCAACGAAGAAGTTTCTTGTTGTTCCCCTTGGCAGTATGAAGCCACTTTAGTGCAGCATGGTCAGTTTGTAGTTGGAACCGTCGTCCCCAAACATATGGGCGTAGCTTTTCCAGGGCGTACACAATGGCATAGCATTCCTTTTCACTGACTGACCAGTGACTTTCCCTCTCAGACAGTTTCTTGCTGAGAAACACGACAGGATGGAAGTTGTGATCTGTTGCTTCCTGCATGAACACTGCTCCTATACCACGCTCAGATGCATCTGTGGTTACTAGGAATGGTTTGTCAAAATCCGGGGCCCTGAGTACAGGGTCAGACATGAGCGTTGCCTTAAGCTGGGTAAAGGCTTTTTGACACTCATCAGTCCACTTAACGGCATTTGGCTGGGTCTTTTTGGTTAGGTCGGTCAATGGGGCAGCGATTTGGCTGTAGTGTGGTACAAATCGCCTGTAGTATCCGGCCAAGCCTAAGAAGGATTGGACCTGTTTCTTTGACCTTGGGACAGGCCACTTTTGGATAGCATCCACTTTGGCCTGTAGGGGGTTTATGGTTCCTCGACCCACCTGGTGCCCCAGGTAAGTCACTCTGTTTTGGCCTATTTGACACTTTTTGGCCTTAACAGTTAGTCCTGCCTGCCTGATGCGCTCAAAGACCTTTTCCAGGTGGAGTAGGTGTTCGGGCCAGGAGTCTGAAAAAATGGCCACATCATCGAGGTAGGCAACTGCAAATTCTCCCAGTCCAGCTAGTAGACCGTCTACCAGCCTCTGGAAGGTGGCGGGTGCATTTCGAAGGCCGAAAGGAAGGACATTGAATTCATACACCCCCGCATGGGTGACGAATGCTGACCTCTCCTTGGCAGGTTCATCTAGCGGTACTTGCCAGTACCCCTTGGTTAAGTCTATTGTAGAGATGAACTGGGCACGTCCCAACTTCTCCAATAGCTCATCGGTACGTGGCATTGGATAGTTGTCCGGACGAGTTACAGCATTTAGCTTACGGTAGTCCACGCAAAAGCGTATTTCCCCATCTGGTTTGGGTACCAGAACCACTGGAGATGCCCATGCACTGGTAGATGGGCGGATTATACCCATCTGTAGCATGTTCTGGATCTCCCGTTCTATAGCAGCTTGGGCATGAGGAGACACCCGGTAGGGTGGGGTTCTGATTGGGTGAGCATTACCTGTATCAATGGAGTGGTATGCCCGTTCAGTCCGTCCTGGGGTAGCTGAGAACAATGGGGCGAAGCTAGTGCACAGCTCCTTGATTTGTTGCCGCTGCAGACGTTCCAGGGTGGTTGAGAGGTTCACCTCTTCCACGCCACCGTCTTTTTTTCCGTCGTAGTAGACACCGTCAGGCCACTCAGCATCATCTCCCTGGACTGTAAACTGACAAACCTGTAAGTCTCTGGAATAGAAAGGCTTGAGAGAATTAACATGGTACACTTTAGGCTTTAGTGAGGAATTGGGAAATGCTATGAGGTAGTTTACAGCTCCCAGGCGCTCTTGGACCGTGAATGGCCCTTCCCATGATGCTTCCATCTTATGGGCCTGTTGCGCCTTCAAGACCATAACCTGGTCTCCTACCCTGAAAGAACGTTCTCTGGCATGTTTGTCATACCAGGCCTTTTGCTCTTCCTGAGCATCCTTTAGGTTCTCTCTAGCAAGGGCTAAAGAGCGTTGGAGGGTGCTTTGTAGGTTGCTTACAAAGTCCAGAATGTTAGTTCCTGGAGAAGGCGTAAACCCCTCCCATTGCTGCTTCACCAACTGTAATGGCCCCTTAACCTCGTGACCATACACAAGTTCAAATGGTGAAAACCCCAAACTGGGATGTGGTACAGCCCTGTAGGCAAACAGCAACTGCTGCAACACTAGATCCCAAGTATTGGAGAATTCGTTGATGAATTTTCGTATCATGGCCCCCAAAGTTCCATTGAACCTTTCCACCAGGCCATTGGTTTGATGGTGGTACGGGGTGGCAACCAAGTGATTCACCCCATGAGTTTCCCACAGTTTTTCCATGGTCCCTGCCAGGAAATTAGACCCTGAATCTGTAAGGATGTCGGAGGGCCAACCTACCCTGGCAAAGATGTCGGTTAGGGCCAGGCACACAGTGTTAGCCCTGGTGTTGCCTAGAGCTACTGCTTCTGGCCATCGGGTAGCAAAGTCCACTAAAGTCAGTACGTACTGCTTTCCTCTGGGCGTCTTTTTTGGAAAAGGGCCCAGAATATCCACAGCTACTCGCTGAAATGGGACCTCAATTATGGGGAGTGGCTGGAGAGGGGCCTTGACCTGATCTTGAGGCTTACCCACTCTTTGGCATACCTCACAAGATCGGACATACTTGGCAACATCCTTGCCCATCCCCTCCCAGTGGAAGGACTTCCCCAACCGGTCCTTGGTTCGGTTCACCCCAGCATGGCCACTGGGATGATCATGGGCTAAGCTTAAGAGCTTCCCCCGGTACTTAGTTGGAACCACCAACTGTTTTTGCGGCTGCCATTCTTCCCGGTGTCCACCAGAAAGAATTTCCTTGTATAAAAGTCCTTGGTCTATAACAAACCGGGATCGATTAGAAGAGCTGAGAGGCGGTGGGGTGCTCCGTGCCGCCGCCCACGCTTTCTGAAGGCTGTCATCTGCTTCCTGCTCAGCCTGGAACTGTTCCCTTGAGGCTGGGGTCACCAGTTCTTCCTCAGACTGTGGACTTGGGCTTGGTCCCTCTGGAAGCGATGTAGGTGATGGGGTTGTTTCCGTTGCTGGTGAACCGCTCTCCGCTGGTGCACCTGAGGGTATTTCAGGCTCTGGCTGAGCCTTTTGGGTATGGCTGTCTGTTGCTTCTGCCAGTTCTGGCTCGCTGGCGCCCTCTGGCGTTGAGTTTGAAGATGTGGTTGCACTTGCTGGTTGCTGTTCCAGTTCCGGGCCTGGGACTGGAGATGCTGTGGCTGTTTCAGTGGTTGGCATGGAATCTGGATCCACTACCTCTGTCTGGGTCTCTGGTAACACAGACGGGGCCTCTGTGGACGGCTCAGGAACAGGAATGGGTCTGGAAGCTTGCCTGGTTTGGCTACGGGTAACCATTCCCACTCTCTTGGCCCGCCTCACATGGTTGGCCAAGTCTTCCCCCAGTAGCATGGGGATAGGATAATTGTCATAGACTGCAAAAGTCCACATTCCTGACCAGCCTTTGTACTGGACAGGCAGTTGAGCTGTAGGCAAGTCTACAGCTTGTGACATGAAGGGGTAAATTGTAACTTTGGCCTTTGAGTTGATGAATTTGGGGTCAACGAAGGATTGGTGGATAGCTGACACTTGTGCCCCCGTGTCTCTCCACGCAGTAACCTTCTTTCCGCCCACTCTCAAATTTTCCCTTCGCTCCACGGGTATTTGAGAGGCATCCGGGCCTGGGGATCTTTGGTGTGATGGTGGTGTAATGAATTGCACTCGCATGGTGTTCTTTGGACAGTTGGCCTTGATATGTCCCAGTTCATTACACTTAAAGCATCTTCCATCTGATGGGTCACTGGGCCGAGGTGAGTTACTGGAGACTGGTGAGGTTGAAGGGTAGGGTATCTGTGGCTTTACTTGGGTGGTATGTGGGGTCTTTGGCTGTCCTCGGTTGTAGGGTTTATGGTCTGTGTGCCCCCTGGGGTAATCGTTCCCCTTGACAGTAGCTTTCTTGCTTTCTGCCAGTTCCATCCATTTGGCTCCAATCTCCCCCGCCTCAGCGATATCTTTGGGATTTCTATCTTGTATGTACCGTGTGATGTCTTCAGGAACACCATCCAAGAACTGCTCCATTTGTATGAGGAGGTTCAGTTCTTCCAAGGTTTGAATGTTGTTTCCTGTTAGCCAGGCCTCATAGTTTTTTGCAATGTAGTAGGCATGTTTGGGAAATGACACCTCTGGTTTCCATTTTTGGGTTCTGAAGCGCCGACGGGCATGATCTGGGGTTATCCCCATCCTGTATCTGGCCTTGGTTTGAAAAAGTTTATAGTTATTCATTTGCAGCTTAGGCATTTCAGCTGCCACCTCTGCTAAAGGTCCACTGAGCTGTGACCTCAATTCTACCATGTACTGGTCTTCGGGGATGTTGTACCCAAGACAGGCTCTTTCAAAATTTTCCAAGAAGGCCTCGGTGTCATCACCTGCCTTGTAGGTGGGAAATTTCCTGTGCTGTGGAGCAATAATTGGCGCCGGGTTGTTAGGGTTGGCTGGCACATGCAGCCCAGCTTTTGCCAAGTCCAGTTCATGTTTTCTCTGTTTTTCCTTCTCTTCATTCTCTTTTTGTTGTTTTTCCATTTCTTTTTGTTGTTTTTCCATTTCTTTTTGGTGTTTTTCCATGTCTCGGCGGTGGGCCGCCTCTTCTTCTTCTTGCTTCCTTCTGTGGGCCAACTCATCTTCTGCTTGTTTCCTTCGGTAGGCTACCTCTTCTTCTTCTAGTTTTCTTTTGTGTGCTGCCTCTTGGGCTGCCTGTTCTCTTTGGAAGGCTGCCAGTTTGATGCTTTCTTCCTTTTCTTTTATCTCCATCTCTTTTTGTTTTATTTCCAGTTGTCGCCTGTGTTCAGCTTCTTTTAATTGGTCTTCGGCCTCCATTTTTGTCCTGGTAGACATGGTTCCTGTTTTCTTGTGTTGGGGTGCCCTCCGGTGTTTCTTTTTTGAACTGCAGGCTCTGTTGCCTCCTGAAGTCTGCCTAGCAACAGTGCTTTTTTCCCTTTCTCTCTCTAGCTAATGTTCAATGAAGGGAAACCAGAAAAACCACTTTATTTGCATGCATATAAGTGCTGGTACTTGCCTCCTAATGGGAGGGCTATTGCATGACAAAAGACCCTCAACAGTCTTCTCGCTTAACATGCAAACCACAAACTGCTAGAGAGAGCAGAAAAAAAAAATTCTCTCTGGTTCCCTTTTAAAACCAAACTGTTTCTCTCTGCTAAAAAGCCCTTAGCAGAGAAAAGAAAAATATAATATTCCTACTGGCTTCTGGATTCTGTCTATATCCCGCCGCTGCCACCATGTTATAACTTTATTCCCAGATTTGGACCTTAGCGTCCAAAATATGGGGGTTAGCATGAAAGCCTCCAAGCTTAGTTACCAGCTTGGACCTGGTACTTGCTGCCACCACCCAAAAAATTAGAGTGTTTTGGGGCACTCTGGTCCCCCTGAAAAACCTTCCCTGGGGACCCCAAGACCCAAATCCCTTGAGTCTCACAACAAAGGGAAATAATCCTGATTCCCTTCCCCCCTCCAGGTGCTCCTGGAGAGATACACAGACACAAGCTCTGTGAAACTACACAGAGTGATTCCCCCTCTCCGTTCCCCAGTCCTGGGAACAAAAAGGACTTTCCTATTCCCCAGAGGGAATGCAAAATCAGGCTAGCCAATTCAACACACACAGACCTCCCCTGATTTCTTCCTCCCACCAATTCCCTGGTGAGTACAGACTCAATTTCCCTGAAGTAAAGAAAACTCCAACAGGTCTTAAAAGAAAGCTTTATATAAAAAAGAAAGAAAAAATACAAATGTTCTCTCTGTATTAAGATGATACAACACAGGGTCAATTGCTTAAAAGAATATTGAATAAACAGCCTTATTCAAAAAGAATACAAATCAAAGCACTCCAGCACTTATATTCATGCAAATACCAAAGAAAAGAAACCATAGAACTTACTATCTGATCTCTTTGTCCTTACACTTAGAAATAGAAGATTAGAAAATAGAACTACTTCTCCAAAGCTCAGAGGAAGCAGGCAGGCAGACAAAAGACACAGACACACAATTCCCTCCACCCAAAGTTGAAAAAATCCGGTTTCCTGATTGGTTCTCTGGTCAGGTGTTTCAGGTGAAAGAGACATTAACCCTTAGCTATCTGTTTATGACACCTCCCCATGTAGTGTCCCCTCACCAGCCACTGGAGATATTTACTGCTAGCCACTGCACATCAGCTACATGCCATTGTAGGCAGTCTCCTCATACCATCTCCTCCAAAAACTTATCAAGCTCACATCTTCAACCCTCACTGTAATAAATGCGTTTAAAAACAAAGGCTGCTCCCCCAGCCCTCAATCTCTGCCCCATAGCCCCATAGCAAGTGCCCCATCGGAGCCCCCTGCACTTAACCCTCCCTGCCTTTATGTAGGAGGGAAGGGGAAAGAGGGAGGATGTGGCGGGAACGCAGAGTGTGTCCACCTCTTTATGAAAAGAAAGGGCCTGGAGCAAAAATAGCCCAGCAATAACCCTGTGATTGATACCCTGAAGCCAGCAGCTCGGCAGAAGTTTGTCTTCTCAAGAGCCAGCTGAGCTGTAGTGGAATTAAGAACCATTGAATCCCTATGGTGATTTGCTCCCCCAGAGTCAATGGCTTCCCCACCATGCTCCAGGCAGGAAAAAGCTCCTACTGGAGGGGCAGATTAAGGCAGAACTCTAGAAGGGATCTGTGCTTGATTGAGTAAAAGGAGCCAGAGGGATTCTCCATGTGCCCAGCATCTCTAAGTCTATTGGGGCCCAGAGAAAGGACACAGGAGGGGGCAGATCACAGGACACCTGGGGGCAGGGAACTGGGCCTCAAGGACTGTTTACAGGAGGTTGGGATGTGAAGATCAAGTAATCAAGAGAGGGGACTGGGAGGAAGATTGTTTGCAGGAATCCCATCATGCACCTAAATAATAATTCTGCCCTCCTGGGGCCTTTGAATACTTGTAGCTGCTTAGAGTTGGAAGAAGCTGCAAATCAATCACTATACACATTTGTCCCTTTCTTCTGTTCATGGAAAGGTCCATGTTGTTGTTTGCCAGGGAATTCGGGTGAATGATTTTCAACTCATTACCTTCTCATGTTATTACCCAGCACATGACACAGGACGCTCATGAACTGTTCCTTTCGTCCATCCTTTGGCCTTTTTCACAAACAGCAACTAAGCCTTTCTCTAAGCAGGAAAAAATTGTATAACCTATGGTGTGACTTTGAGCCCATCTAATTATGCCAAGCTAGTCCCCTGTGTGGACATGTTTTCCAGACAAGGGTGGCTTTTAATGGTTTATGGCCAGGTCTACACTTAAAAGTTTTGCTGGCATAGTTATGATGGTTAGGGGTGTGATTTTATTATGACACAGCTGTGCAAGTCAAGCCCTACTATAGATGCAGGGGCAGGGACTGTTTCTTTGCTCTGGGTTTGTCCAGTGCCTAGCACAATGAGCTGTGGGTCCATGACTTGGACTCGTAGGAGCCCCGGTAATACAAACAACAATAAGAGCTCTTTTGCCACTCATTGTTTTGCTCACTGAACTGGAATAAGCACTGCTGCCAATGGCATAGCTGCACCTACAGTAGGAGGAAGCAGACAAAGCGCTGCCCTTTGAGAAGGGATTTAAGCTGAACTAAAAAAAAAACCACCACCCAGCCACATGTCTTTGGAATAAGAGTGTTCATTGGGGACTGTGACACAGTCCTGAGAACCAGCAGCTGAACCAGCACTCGGGTTACTGATAAGAGGAAAGGAGTGCTAATGACCAGCTCAGCCCAGGCTGAGGAGAGCTAACGAGCTAATTAAGCCATTAACTGGGAGGGCAGGAAAAAAAAACAGGAAGGCAGTGCTAGGGGAAGAGGGAGAGTGTGGGAGTGAGCAGACAGGGTGGGCTAGAGTAAGGGAGATCTGCAGGTGGAGAGCTCCCTTTCCTCCTTTGGATGAAGGTGTTGTGAAGCTGCATGATGCTATTGATGGACTAGGACTGTACAGGGGGTGGGGTGGAGCAGAGCACTGTAAATAAACTTCAGGCAGGTACCTACAAAAGGGAGGTATTAGTAATTAGTGAGAGAAACCAGGAGTAGGGGAGCATACAGAGATCATAGCAATATAAATGGTGAAGCTTCCCCATGATGACAAAGCTTAAGAAGAGGGAAGAACATGGTCAAACTGTGCTCCTTTGGAACTGGCGTATCCATAAACCCTGAAAGTACAGTATCTGATCAGCCTTAATGGTTATTGTGCCTTCTTTACAGTCATGCTTAGCCAAGCTAGACACATTCAGCTCTTTAAATCTCTCCTCCTAAGTCAGCCCCTTGCTCCCTGAGCTCTCTCCAGCCAACAAAGGGCTGTTGTGAGGCTTAATTACATTTAACGTCTGTGCACCACTTAGGAAGATGAGAGGAATTATATATGTGCTAAGTATTATTATTATTATGGTTTGGAGGTATGCAGAGCTGTATACTAATTCCCTTTGCTTGAAAAACAGCTCTTCAAAGCCACTGTAGCACTTGGTTCCTCACAGCAGGGGTATAATGAAGATGTATCCTCTAGATAATTCAAGGGTTGGGTGGAGGGAAAGGGGGCGGGGTACAGGTTGCTGGTGGACAGAAATTAGTCCATAATCAAAATGAACTAAATTCAGATTCCATGGGAAGAAATGACTGAAAGGGAAATTGTTTGGTGGCTGAGTCATTGTAGCAGGGTGAACAATCGGGAGCCATTCTGCTTCCTACTGCTTGCTAAAAGCTTTTATGCTCCATGCCCTGATGTTAAGGTCACCTGTCTTTACTCCTCTGGCTGTGCGTAAGCGCCAGAGTCCCATCACTGAACGTCTTCCAGGGCGTTGCAGGATGGACTCGTCTTTACACAGGAATGAAAGTATATGCTGCTCCCCACAAAGAAAAAATAAGAGTTTGTGTGCAAAGCAGATGCACGCATATCCCTCATGGAAATGCAAGGATAGGGTGGAGGATAGCATGGCAAGTGTGACAGCACAGTGAGGGACTGCCTGGGACATCCTTGTCCTGAAAAGGATGAAAGACACCATGGCCTCTCTGCCTGGGATAACATAGAGCACATGGCTTTCCTGACACACAGTGAGGAGAGCAATGAAGAGCACGGTGGTACCTAGGGTCCATTTCATAAGTGCAGCTCTAGCAGAGGCAACCTCAGCCCAGTTGCTACCCACTGAGCTGGGGAAGGTGCTCTTCTGGATCATCCCGCAGGCTGCTGTGTATGGAGCACAATAGCCCTCGTTAGATTCTTTGATGTAGGAAGGGGGCTCCCTTTTTAGATAGCCACATAGGGCTGTTAACCGTAGGCTGCTGTGAGTCTTGGCTGTTCACCTAATCTATCAGCCTCTTCTCAAGAGCTTTGTCCAGTCTGCTTTTAAATGTTCTGAGGTCCATCACGGCCTTGGGGAGATTGTTCCACAGTCTGTTTGTTTCTCCTAAATTTTCCTGTACTCAGTTCCATCCTTTCGCTCCTAGGTAGACCTCTGTGCACCACCCTAAACAACTCCTCTCCAGCCTAGATGTTCACTGCAGGCCATTTTCATGCCCCTGTTTACCCAAGCGAGACATATAGCTCTTTTAAATCTTTCCTGGTCTGTCATTTTCCCCAAGTCCTTAATCACTCCTATTGTTCTTCTCTGAGCGATTTCCAGACTGTCTAGCACATCTCAAGTGCTGAGAATTAGACACTGTTTTCCAGGTATAGTTAACTTGTACCATAGCTATGGAGAGGGATTATTAAATAAAGGTTGAGAAAAATCCAATTAACTATTAAATATCACACACACACACGGATTGTCATGAGCCAGGAGAAGTGGATTCTACATCCAGCCCTGGGTTTTTCTAAGTTTCAAACTCCAGTTTCAAACTCTTGGTCCTTATAAACCCAAGAGAGGAAGAAAACCCCCAAGAACTCAGAATATCCACTCGAATGCCTATATCTATTTGGGGAGATTAACGGAAATAAGTAAGAGCCAAGGCCTAAACACTGTGGGTTTTTTCCCCTGGCTGTGATACATTCAGGCAATCAATTTTATGGACCCATTCAGAGTTTACTGATTAAGAGAGGTAATATGTGTGGAGGAGGATAATTTGCCAAAGGGCACAGGAGAATTGGTGCAGAAATTCAGTGTGTGTGTGTATGCGCGCACATATCTGGCCTATGCGTGTGTGTGTGTGTGTGTACATGGCAAGTAGCAATCACAAAGTGAAAACCTCCCAACACAGCTATCACCTTGGCAGGGCAAGACTTCAGGCAACACAAGCAAAGGAATGAAGAAAAGCAGCCATCATACTTACAGACATAGGCTGAGATTTTTCAAAGATGCCTAACAGATTTTGATGCCTTAAAATCTCCTAGGAACCTATCCAACCCATGGAGTACAGGCTTTGAAAGAGAGAAAGCTTTGGCTGAAACACACAGACATCCCTTTAACACACACCCACCCCTCTAAAAGGACTGGCTACTCGCTAAAATTTCTGTGGTACCCTTGAGCCAAGTTTCTCAATGAGCTTTATGCAGATCAGTAAAAGAAGGCACGCCATATTCCTATTTTACAGATAAGCAGACTGAGGCAGATGTTTAGGCCAACATTTTCCAAAAAATGGCCTCTGATTTTGAATGCTCAGCTGGAAGCACCATAGGCCTGATTTTTAAATCCCCTGTAGTGCCAGGTGAGCTCTGGCCACTTGAAAAACAGACCAAAGACCTTTCAAGCAGAGAAACTGTAAATGGAAACACCCACAATACGAGGCCACTTTCGCCTTAAGGGGCTTGTGCCAACCGACAGAAGTCAGTGGCAGAGCTAATAAAAGAACCAGCAGGTTCCAATTCCAGGGCTGTGCATTTAAGCTGAAGAATACATTTCCTTGCTCAATTTCTGGTGCATCTCTGGGAGATGGTTAGGAGCGTGTGGGAGCTGCTGGGACTTTCCGACAGCTCGGCAAAAAGCATTTAAATAATTCGCATCCCTCCTACGCACCTCTGAACGTATTTTTTTTCCCTTTTCATTTAAAAACTAACATTTGAAATATGCAGAGGAGTATGCACTCCCTGTGCTTCATTAACATAAAATGAAGGGCCTGCAAACTGACAGGCTGCAGAGAATTCAGAGCAGGAAAAGAAAGCCAGTCTCCTAAACTAATCCTATTGTGGCTAGGGCTTGGAAAAAAAGAGAGAGAGTGTGAGTGAGTGTGTGTGTGTGTGTGTGTGAAAGAGATGCTGAAAGTGTGGTGTCTGTATGTGTGTTGGCAATTGTGTGTGCGTGCATGTGTGTGTACATGTCTATGTGTGAGTGTGTGATGAATCTGTGTGTCTATATATGTGTATGTGATGGAAACCATGTGCGTATGTGCGGTGAGTGTTTTTGAGTGTGTGTAGCACTGTCACTGTGAGTTTCTGTTGTGTCTTGGTGTGTGTTCTGTGAGGGTGAGTGATGATTCTGTGATGCTGAGAGTGTGGTGTGTGTTGTCTAGAACATGTAGCGTGGAAGGGGGGATGTCTCTAGTTGTCAATGTGAGCATGTCTATGTGCTGCCTGGGTGTCTATTGTATCTTTGTGTGTGTTCTCTATTAGCAGGTGAGGAGAAGTGTGTGATATGAGTGCATGGTGTCTCATTTGGCATATGTTTTTCTTTTTGAGTGTGTGTGTATTTGTGTGTTGCTTCTAGGCAAGAGTGAGGGGTGTGTGTGCGTGTGTCTGCAGCAGTTACTGATGAGTGTGTGGCATCTGTGTGTGTTTGCGTCAGTTTGCGGTGTCTGTGCATGTGTGATGTATCTGCTCATGTCTGTCTGTCAAGAGCCAAGGAGACATGGGAAGGGCGGAGAGGCCAGGATGGGAGCTAACATCACAGCCCCACTGTTGTGTTAAACTCCCTTTGCGTCATTAACTTTATGAGTGCTGCAGATTTCAATCATCTCCATTCTAAGCCCCTGACCTCGCCTGCTTAAAGGGGTTAAACACCATGACATTAAAATGCAATTCACCCTGTCACTTGCCAATTGACAGGGACAAAAAGAAAAGAAAAGACGGGAGTCTTCCCCCTGGCCCTGCCACCTCCTGGTAAATTAGCCCCACAGTTCCTGCTTGCTCTTTTGTATTTGCTGGTTCGGTTGTGAGTGCCCTGTGGGGAGGGGGTAAGTACACAGCGCACGGGCCCAGCGTTGGTCAGACTTCATTACCAACGCATTACATGTCAAAGCAGCTCTGGGGGACAGAATCCAGGGACCCATCAGGAGAGCCAGAACATTGTGATGCAAACAGGGGCCGGGCTGGCACAGTGTGCAAGGGGGCCTAGACGACAGGGCTGGGCTGAACAAAGAAATTATATCTTTGCCATAGGGTATGGAGATCAGGGTGGGGGCAGATTCTGTGCAGGCATAAGTGGGGTGCAACCCCACTGACTTCATTAGAGACAGCCCTGCTTATGCCAGGGATGCATCTGGCCCCAGGGTTTTGTGTGCACATGTGTCTGAACAGCAGGGTAAACTGGTGATTCAATGGCAGAGCTTAGAGGCAGGTCGCTCTGGTTGTGTCTGGCTAGATGACCCTTCATGGGATTTCAAAGGTCTGTTTAACTAAATTGAGGCAGATTAATAATACCACATCTCTCTTTAGGGTTAGAGTTAGTGTTACAGTTCAGTAACACAGGGACATGAGCAGGGAGCAGGTCAGGGACCTTATAACAAACCCCCACATATGGCCCATTATCAATCTATGAAAGTAGCATGTATAGAAGGTAGCAGGTGCTATTATTAATGTATGAAGGTAGGGTGACCAGATATCCCAATTTTATAGGGACAGTCCCGATTTTGGGGACTTTTTCTTATATAGGCACCTATTAACCCCCAACCACCACCTTTCCGATTTTTCACACTTGCCCTCTGGTCACCCTATATGAAGGTAGCATGTATAGACCTCACTTGAGGTCAGGGTCCCATTGCTTTAAATGGTGTACTGACACACAGGGTATGTCCACATTTACCTCATGTTTCAGCCCACTGATCATCCCCACCATCCACATACAAAGCCCTTAAGCACCTGGTTACATGTGCTTTGAGCCCACGCTCGCTGGGTTACGAGTTACAGCCTGTGCTTTCCTTTAAGGCAGGCGCCGACCCGCCCGTTTTGCTGTGAGGATGCAGCTAAAGCATGCGTAGCTGAGCTCATGTTAAAATAGTCCTCCAACGTCATCCCACAGTTCCACAGAACTCACTTCCCACTCACCTCCAATGCACTAGAAGCTACCCGTTGTTTACATACACTTGGCTAGTGTGGAACCCTTCATTCCAGGTGGCCTGCTCTGTTTTCTGCACAGTTCAGCCTTACCAGATACTGTTAGCTGTCCAGGGGAGCACACCAGGGTTCAGAGACTCTACCTGTCCTGAAGCAATTACAATATGGACAAGCCAAACTAAAGGTGGGAGGAAGGAAGGATTTTTATCTCCATTTTACAGATAGGAAATTGAGGTACAAAGAGACTAAGGCCCAGATTTTTAAAGGTATTTAGGCACCAAACTCCCGTTGATTTCAAAATCAACTTAAAATCTGGGTCAAAAACTTGCCCCAGATCACACAGAGTCTAGGGCAGGGGTTCTCAAACTGGGGGCTGGGACCCCTCACCTCAGGGGGTCACAAGGTTATTACATGGGGGCGTCACAGGCTGTCACTCCCCACCCCAAATCCCACTTTGCCTCCAGCATTTATAATGGTGTTAAATGTATTAAAAAGTGTTTTTAGTGTATAAGGGGGGGTCACACTCAGAGGCTTGCTATGTGAAAGGGGTCACCAGTACAAAAGTCTGAGAACCCTTGGTCTAGGGAGTTTGTGGCAGAGCCAGGAAGTGAATCCAGATCGCCTGAGTCTCAGGCCACCCTTCCTTCCTACTGGCAGCATTAATGACACTGCTATTTTGATGGGGAGGATATTTCCAGGATCAGCCCCATTTATTCGCAGCTTGTGGAATGCTAACTGATTTCTAGTGAGAGGAATCCACAGGGCCATCAGACCGTGACTCCCCATTTATCATGCTCGACAAAGTTTCAGAGTGGGTGGTGACAATAGCCAGGGCTTGTAGGAAAGAAAATGCCATCCATTGCAGTCAGACTAGATGACTGTCCAGAGACTGAGAGAGAATCTCTAATTCCCTCTGGGAGTTGGAAAGGAGGAATGGAGTAAGGTAAAGTGGTCAGAGCACAGGTCTGGGAGTCAGGACTAGGCCCTCGAGAACCTCTTGGGACACTCAAAACCAGGGAAAAAACACCTTCTGGTTTTGGGTATCACCACAAGCTTAAAACTCAGGCCAAGTCTGCTGAGATTTGAGCGAATCTGGAGGTGACTGATGGTCTCATTCCAAAGCGAGAGGAACTCCATTGCTTGGCCATAAGCTCTGCAAAATTCAAAGCAAAGCACCAAGAAGTGCAACCTCTGCATGGATCTAAATCACAAGAGGACTGCAGCACGATCACCTGGGACAAACACTGCTGCATTTCACACCGGGCTGCTGGGTCCTATCGCCAGTTTTGACACTGACTAACTGTGTGGTCTTGGGGCCATCTTTCTGCACTTCTATTTTCCCTGGATAAAATGGGGATAATGAGAATGAGGAAGGTCCTTGTGAGACTTCAGTTAATGTTTGCAAAGTGCTTTGACATCCTAAGTGCTAGGGAAGCACAAATATATTTTTATACTAAGTAACATGAATGGAACAGGTTTCTTCATAGGCAGGGAGAGTGCTGTAGTCTCCCTGTTAATGAAAGAGTGCGATAGGACCTGAAGGAAGGAGGGGCATGAACAGACCAACTCCTGCCTTTGCAGGAAAAGAAAGAAAAATAAATCACATCCCACATTCCTTTTCCAAAACCGAGTCATATCAAACCTGCCTCCCTCCCAGGGCTTTCCCTGGGAGAGAGAAATCTCTCCCCTCCAGGCATCTTTCTGGGTGGATTGAAGGAATTCAGTCTTATCTCATCACTGGCCCTTGAAGTGTACTTGCTTTGAAGCCATTTGCCCATACAGCTCGTCACCTCTTCCTTGCTAATTTTCACACACTCCTTCTCCCTCTGTTTACAAGCTGATCCAAGTCAAGAGCCTCTTTCCAGCCTTCCCTCTCTGTGTTTATACCACTCATCACCTCGGTGTGTCTCTCCTGCTCCCCTCTACTTTCTCTTCTTCATTATTAGCCATCATTCCTATTGCAGAAGCAGGTAAGGGTCAGGGCTGTGCGCACACAAGACAGAGAGTCCCTGGCCCCAGCAGCTCACAGGCTAGGATCTCGCACGCTCTCTCTCACCAGGTGATGCTCCCCATGTTCCAGCTGGCAATCACAAACGGCACAAAGGTGGAGCTTTGAGTGCTGCTTGAAGAATCTAACCCCCCCCCCCCTCCGCCAGCCAAATGTTGCCAATTGTCAGAGTGAAAAGGACAAATATTCTATCTGGGGCATCTGACTTACATTTCCATTAAGAAATGGACTGAACTGAAACCCTGAAACCAACCAACCCCACACGTTTCTTCTAGGAGTGGGATCGAGATTTCATACTTGGCACAGGTCAAACCGCAAACCTCTACACCGTGAACTGACCCCCACAGAGCTAGGCCGATTGATACCAGCTGAGGACCTAGCCTTGGCCTCCTGTGTGCAAGGGGGTTTTCTATTAATCTCCTGTAATTTCTCCGCTGGTTTCCAGAGAAGGTTCAGGGAGAGCACAGGTCGTCTTCCTCTTCCCCAGATGGAGGCAGGTTCTTAGAAGCCTGCTAATTTCAGCCCTCCACAGAAGTGGCAGCGATAGCACTTTGAGTGCCCCATCAGCAGCGCCGACCCTGGTCCGCCCCCTGTAATCTTCACCCTAATTGTGCAAATGGGAATGAATTCAAACACTGCCCTTGCAGGCACCATCCTTTTGGCGTTCAATAGTCATTCCGTGCTGGTGAAGGGTCCCATTACAAGGCATTCATTCACTCTAATTCATTCATTGACATTCATTGGGATAATTCTGATCACAGGCCGTAAGTGAATGGAGTCGGGGAGTCACAAAGCAGGCACATGTGTTCCGTCCTGATTTGCCATTAGTGAAGGGGGACACTTCAGACGAAGAATAACCAGCCTGAATTACATGTTACCTCCACTCTAATAGCCTGGGAGTCCATCACACTTAATGTTGTTTCAATGAACACTGGGAGAATTCACACCCACTGGCTGCTGCTTATTATCGAAGCTGGCAGTAGGCTTGGCACTGAGTTCAGTGGGCTTGATGCCAGTACAACACGAGTCTGTTGTACCATGTCTCGGCAGCAACCGCTGGCAGCTGAGGCCAAACACTTGCTCAGGAGATCCTTCCGCCTGCCCAGTAGCTAAAGATGTATTTGCCCAAATAGGAAAAATGGGACAGAAGAGAAAGATGACAAGGAATCTTTATAAAATCTGACCTTGGGCACTGTCTCGTTGTGCCAGTCAGAGATCAGGCCATGCTAGCATGAAGAAGCTTATGCCCAAGCTAGAGTCCTCTGATTGAAAGGGATAGCAGGCAGTACTGAATTCCGAAACAGATTCCTTATGGGAGCCGGACACTTAAGTCATTATGCCAAGGTGCTCAGGATGCAGATCCTGGCTTGGGTTCTGATCCTGCAATTGGATCCAGGCAGATGGGCCCTTGAATCTATGCTCCATTTGGGCATAAGGGTTCACTTGTGCCGAGCCAATTCTGGGCTTGGGGCCTTGCTTGGTTAGTATTGGAATAAACCCTCGCTCTCATATTCAATTTCTTCTGGTTCTGGCAGAGGCGTCATTAATTAACTCACTAGTCCTTTACCTTGGAGATGTGAGAGCGAGTGCTGTCTAACCTCAGAAATAAAGGGATGGGGATATTTTGGGTGATGGTGCGGATTTCTGCATTGGACATGGATAGGAAATATCCACCCAGAAGGGGCACATAACTGGAACTGGTGATTTCAGTAGGACAGCGGTGTGGGGATCCCAGAATGGGAATAGCTAGGACACTGCTAATGAGGGATTGCAGCACTGCACATGGGGAGTCCAGGACTGAGGAAAACAGAGAATGCTGCGGGTCAGGGACTGAGGTGCACTGGTAGAGCTCTGTCTGGGGAGCCCTGGACTAGAATACAGGGATGGCTGCAAGTCAGCAATGAGGCACACTAGCAGAGCCACTTGGAGAGGAAACCGACTCAGCACCTGCCTCTGCTGTGCCTGGTTTTACGCTGTTTCTTCCGCCCCCCCCCACCCCTTTTAAAAAAAAGCATGAAAATTCCCATGATGGGAGAACCCTACAGAATGTAATAGCGGATTCTGTCCTTGCTATGGAACAGCTAACAAATCTACAGCAAGGCTCTCATTCACTGTAAAACCTCTGTGGGTCAGATCCTCAGCTGCTATAAATCAGTGTGGTCTGGCTGATGTCAGTAGAGTAACGCCAGCCTATGCCAGTGGAGGATCAGCCCGATGGGTGCTCAGAGTAATTTCTCAAGAACCCCACTGCATTTCTATAGACCCCTCATGCTTTAATCCCTGTGACATTGTACAGGACTTTCCTATCAGGGTCACCAATCAGTAACGTGAGCAAATATGTTTTTGAAATGCAATTTATTATTCTTTTCCCTCCCCAGTCAGGAGGGACCTAGAAGGGAAATAAACAAGGAACAGTTAGAACTGGTGGCTAAAATGCCCCAGCTGCAGCTAAAGGGCACTGTCCCCAGAAAGAGCTGAGCTTAGCACAGGCAGGCTCCGGGCCGGTAAAGCCCCCAGGAAAGTCACGAGATGGACAAAATGACCTAGTTGGATAGGGAAGGACAAGGAGGGATCCTCTTGGGGAATCTGTGGCTGAGCTGCTCCTGATAAGATCAATGAGCTCGGCTGCAGCCCCCCTGGGTTAAACAGATTGTCCCTTTGCCGGCTGCTGTAGCTGACGCTTTGCATTCTCCCTGGCTTCGTGGGGGAGATGAAAGGGTTTGTTCTCTCACTCAGAGACTCTAGGGGGCGGGGGGGAGGGTGAGGCGCTCTACTGAAATCCAGCCTGCTCTCCAATGTCCATCAACTCAGCCCCACCTCTAGTTACCTGGTATCCTGCACCTTTGATCTCAGTCATACAGGTGTCAATCCATGGGTGCTGGTGCTGCCGCACCCCCTGGCTTGAAGTAGTTTTCATTATATACAGGGTTTACAGCTTGGTTCAATGGCTCTCAGACCCTCCACTATAAAAATTGTTCCAGCCCCCTGTGTAAATCCATTGACTTTAACGGAATCACTCTCGAATTACATCAGCGTACATGAGATGAGAAGCAGGCTCTGTGTGTACAGGGACACTTCCTCAGGTTCATCTTCATTTCCATCAAGCCTCACTGTTTTACCAGTCCCAATTGCTGCCGTTCCTCAAAGACTGCCCATCAGAACCCTTATCTTTGCCCTGCAGCAGCTGGGCTTGCACCAACCAAGCCTTAGGATTAGCACAGCCCCAGATAAACTGCCAGAAATGGGGACTAGACTATGTGTTTCCTTCCCTCTGCTTAAAAGTGGACAAAGTGAACCTTTCCTGCCACCTTTCCCATCTGCTGGGGAATCGCATACTGCCATGAACTGTTGAATAAATGTGAGATAGTGGATAAACCTTGCCCCAAGAGCTGTTTGAGTTCCTCACAGCTAAGACCATCTCTGAGCCTTATAATTGCTACAAATCCACATGCAACAAGCAGGATTCCAGAGGCTTGCTTTTAGCTGAACACAGAAACTCTAGGAAGGATTTGACTGCCCTGCAGGAGGTGCTGAACAATGCAGGGAATAGGTGGCAAAACAGCAGTTGCCTAATTTGCTCAGCTCTAGGTCCAATCGCTCCACAGCCAGTGGTTAGAAATGGGGTAAGTAAAGTCAGGCCGTTTCCTGCATGAGGGTGCATCAGAAAAGCAAATATTTCCAGCGTGCTATGCCTGCTCTGAACTGCACCCAGGGTCCCTTTGACTTTCTCTCAATTGACCAGAAAACACACTGTTTTCATAGCCAAGCCATCCTTCATTCGCAAACATAAAATAAAATAAATAAAATGATTTCCATCGCAGGCACAGGCTCCTGACTCTCTCTCTCCCCCAACACAGCTGCAGTATTGTTAAATAGCTTCACACAAAGGATCAAGATGTTATTGTTACTGGGAGCTGTGCTTGAAAAGTTCCAGTCTTCCCTCCTACTAGAAATATACCTTGCCTTCAGTGTCAAATAATATGGGTGACTGCAGGGTCATGTTGCATTCCACAGGGAAATAAACTTATAGTCAGTGTTCTGAAGAATGGGCTGACTACTCGTGGATGCAGGTTTAATGGACAGCCATTGTGCACACTTCCCCTTCGTCGCTCTGCATTTCAGTCCTCAGCCTTAGCATCATCTGCTATTCTAGTCCTCGGAGCCAGCCCCAGTGCATCTCAGTTCTGACCCCTAGCACGCTTGTGCTGCCTATATAGCTCTGCCAATGTCCCGCCATCCTATCTCACAGCATCTCCAATCCTGGGACCCCATACAACTCTATCAGTGCCCCTCGGTCCCGACTCACAGCCTTGTCACAACCCAGTTCTGGGATCCTCACCAGACAAAATGACATCACCTAGACTGAGGCAGCCCATGATGCTGCACTAAATGCATCAAGGTGCTTTTCAAAGCCTCCTTTTGTCACATGCATTTCCGAACCTCATCAGTGATTTAACGCCAGAGCACAGTGCACGCATGTGTCGTATCAGTCATGCTCCCGGCACAAAGCAAACGTGTATGAGCCATAGCTAAATATTCCCATAGTGGTGATGGTGGGGAGATCATTTTAGTTTATTTAATTCCTAAGAGCATCTGGCTTTTCCCACTAATGAGTGACTAATACTGCAATTAAAGTGTCGCTAATTGGAAACTTAGCTTTGAATCTCCTCTTTTCTCTTACAAGTTTGTTGAATCTTTAGAGATTCAGGGTTCAAACCTGCAAGACACTGAGTGCCCCCAATCTCTATTGAAGTCAGAAGATGTTCACAGGCTCTCTGTCTGTAAGAAATTCATGTTCTGCTGATATCAGACACAATTTCTTAGATAAGCTACAGACAAACACAGGGAGCTGGGACTAGGACCCTGATCCTTCAAGCACCAAATTCACAGGACTCTAATCTTTGAATAACTATCTCCCCTGGTTGTGAGCTGTACCAGGTCCCCTCTCTTCCCATTACAAGTTCCTGGGACAGATTTCTGCATAGTCCCCAATAGGTTTTCTAGCCACATGGTGACAAAGAATTCCTAGCAATGAATAGCTCTTAGGGGTGTTGGTGGTAGGCAACAGTTCAGGGTTAATGAGAGAGAACATGGCTTGTTGACTGACAGTCAAACCCACAACCTTTCCTGGAGCCTGGTCTACACTTACAACTTAGATTTACCTAGCCACAATGTTCAGAGGTGTTAAAAATACACCCGCTCCTGAGCACTGTAGCTATGCCCACCTAACCCCTGGTGCAGAAGCAGCTAGGTTGATGGAAGAATTCTCAATCTAGCTATCACCACCCAGTTTGGTGGATTACCTACATGGATGGAAAAAAACCTTTCCGGTGATGCAGGAAGCATTTGCACAACAGCACTCTAACAGCATAATTCTGGCACTGCAGCTCTGCTGCCGCAGCACCCAGAATGTTGTAGACATAGCTTGGGTGTGCACCCTCCTAGCTGAGAGATGCAAAGCGATTGTTCTCACTCCTGGAGGAGGGTGAACAGGACCCCGCATACCCAGCGCTGGTTATTTTTGGGTCCTGGAACAGTGCGAAGCTGACAGCTGATGCCGAGGTGGGTGACAGCTGAATGCCGAGCGCGGCTTTCGCTTCAGATCCGAAAGGCCCTTTTCACTCATCTATTTCTGAATCAATAAAACATGATCTGTCAAGACAGAAAAAAACTACCCCCAAAAAGATGGTTGTAAGGGTCTGCCTTGGCTCAGGCGCTAATCAGCCCCCAGAACGTCACTGCAGGGTGTTCTGCTGTGCTACCTCTGCGCTGAGCCACGCTTAGGAAGCAGGAAAAGGATTATCTCTTTGTCTTGTGCTTAATAACAATCAGAGAAAAAAGTGAAGGGCTAAGAGCTGGAGTTCAGCTGCATGGCCAGGGGCCTGGTTTCTTAGCTGAACTATCCAGACCTCTCTAAAGCTGGAAGTCACATGGAAAAGGGTTCCCAGATGGGACTCTAGGCACTTTCCACTTCCTGATCCCACCACAAATGCCACAAAATCTCCCTTCCTTGTGGCTCTTCCAAGACCGGTCTTTGAGAGTGGCCAAGCCCTAATACATTCAAAAAAGGGGTGACCCCATCCCTGTACACCACCTGGACAACTGCTGCCTACGGAGGAGAGGTTGTGAATACCTTCATGACCTCTGAAGTGCTCTCACCTAATGCCAGAAGCATGGATTTGATTTTCCCACACTGTCTCCATTTCCTGCATAAGCTCTAGCAGCTTGTAAGACAACAATCAAAACTGTCTAAATGTATTGGGCAATGTAAAGATGGCTTCATGTCAGCGGGTGATGGTGTCACATCACTGTTGTGATGATGTAATACTGCAGGTGTTAAAATGCCCGAGCCTTCTCTATACTAGGGCTCCTGCTATTGCTGCTATCAGTGGGAAATTTTAGGAGACAACCACAGTGTGGGCAAGGTAGGGAAGGGAGGGGATTTGCTTACAGTCAGCCAGCAGCAGAGCTAGAAACAAAACTCAGGTGTCTTGGCTCCCAAATTTCCAACCTAACCACTACACAGTTTAGTCTAGGAAAACAAAGCAGTCCTCCCTAGCCCTGCTATTTATGATTAAAGCTGCAACGATGGATAGGAAACCCACTTCCTGACAGTTAATAATCAGCTGGCATAGGGAAAGGCTTCAACCTCAGGCCCCTCAAGCCAGTCACTCCCCAAGTGCCAGGAACTGCTTGCCTCGGTTGTTATTGCTGTGAACAAACTCTGGAAATATACAGAGGGGAACTGATCTTTCCATGAATAGTGAAAAGTTAAAAGTTGAGCTGCAGGTTGCCATGGAGATGGGGTTCTGTTTGCAACCTTATCTTCTCTTTTCTTCCTCTTCCGACCTAATAAAGGGCAGTCGGTAACCAATGGAGAAGCAGGGCTCCATCAGTCTTGTTTGGATTGGAGCCTCTGACACATACACAGCCATGGACACTTGACCGCCTTTCAGGGCACAGGATACCTGCAACAGCCTGCCACTTCCCACTCCACCTACCTTGTACACACCAGAGCAGCACAGGCATCAATGGCCTGCAGGAGCGCTTTTTCACCTCGAGTTAACTGATTGCCATTTGACTCAAGGCAGCAAATATTATGCATGAGCTAGTATGGGCACTCCCCACATGTGTTCTGGAACACGTCTCCCCAGGGAAGAATTTGCCTCAGTAAGTTTAAGGCAATTCTGAGATTTGATATCATCATGACTGGTGACAAAAAGAGAAAGGAGGAAGAAAGGAGAGAGTATCCCAAATCTTAGCTTGGAAATTGACGGCCTGACTAAGAAACTAGCTCCCAGGAGAGAAAGGATATGGGGTTAGTGGAAGTTTCTGACCCTGACAGTCCAGCTGAAATCCCCGTGTTTCCTCTCTGAGAAAGTGTAACAAGTGTACATTAGCATTCCATGAGGCACTCGCATTCTGCTTCTCTTCACCCCCATCCACCCCTGACAGGTTTTTCTCCCTGCCTGCCCCCCTATTTTTGCTATCACAAAATTCTTCCCGCAAGTGACCTTTCCTGGCAGAATAAGCAGGCAAGCCCTCCTGGTTGACTCCTTAAGCCCCTCATCTCAGGGTCAACTTGGGCCAAGCAATGTGTCTTCCTGGCTCTGCTGAGCTGTTTGCATCAGGATCACCACCAATTTCCATTGCACAAGCGCCCCTGTGCAAGAAGAGCTGGGACTCACAAATATCTTCCTCTGGTGCATTTCCTTCCTGCCCTCATAGTCATATAGCTACAGCATGACCAGGCCCCTCACCCCAGATAGAACCTCAAACCTTCATCTGTTCCTTTCAACAACGTTTTACGCCCCGACTGAAGGGAATCAGGTTTTACTCCCATTCGTGGTAACCTACTGGAGCTGCAAGAGTCTCACTGGCTAAACACATGTAATTGCAAGTCACTGATGGGTGCTATAGGCCTGCCTCTGTGCCAATTCAAAAGGAAATGAATTATTTCTGCCTCCAGGTATGTAGCTACAGCTCTTTAGTCAAGCAGCTCATGCTTTTAGTTCTAGAGGTCAGCAGTTCAATCCCCAATTTATCAGCCATCACATAACTCCCCCAGTGCAGGTCATCATCTGGGATTGAATCAAAGACCTACAGTACTGCATCACAAGACCACCACCACCTGAGCTAAAGAAATAACTCCATTAGCTGACAACAATAGTAGGCTGTTAACTCTAATGATATAGGCACTAAAGGATCCGTTTTCTAAGTGGGGTGCAGCCAAGCTGGCAGTTCCAATTCCTAAGGGTTTGAACTCCCCTCTACTTAGAGTTTAGATTCATTCAAAACCAGTAGGCAAAGCTTGCTTATCCAAGCAGTACCCCATACTTCATTATCTGAAACATAGACATGTCCCCTGAGTGTATTCATTTTAATCTATGCACTGTGCAATTTAATATCTGCAACTACAGACCTCACTGTGTAAGCCTTTATGTGCTAAAATCAGACTTCTCTGCCTAAAGACTTGCGCCCTGTAGTCTCACAGTACCAATAGCTCACTAGCAGTCTTGTATTTAGTGCATACAAAGGGTTTCTCTGTCTGCCTATGGAAATTCCAGCATGCCCTCAGCATCTAAGCACCATAAGCAGAATTAAGAAAAGCAACTTTTCTATTTGAAATGACCATACTTTCTATTCCTCTCTTGCTTGGGCTGTCAATTATACCTGCTCTTCAGCCAAATCCATGGTGGTTTTCAAGTTCCACGTTATTGGACAAACATGACTCTACAGTAGCTGAAATAACAGCAAAGACAATGGCTGCATTTTGAGTGAAGTAAGGGAGCAGTCTGCAGAGCAGAGCTGGATTCAGGCTAACACATAAAGGCTTCCACCATTTTGAAGATCTCCTCTTTCTCTCCCCCTTCTCCTAGTGTTCGCAAGTGTGTATTGCATTCCCTCACTCCTGCTCTATTCGGCTAGCCTTAGATGCAGCAGCAGTTGCAGGAAATGTCTGGAAAATCCAATTCCTTTCTTGTATTTTCCTCCTTCTCTTTTTTGAAGCTTAGCCCATTGTGAAGTCCGCCCCTTTAATTCCTGGCTGCCAAAGGAAGCAGTTATATCAAAAGAGAAATGAACATCAAACTTGCAAAGACTATTCAATTAACTTTTAAACAAGATTGTCGGTAACCCGTTTGCAGAGATATCATTTAATTGTTATTTTTAAAAAATATACAGGCACTTACATTTTACAGAGGCATGTCTGCTGGTAGAGTAGCTGTCTATGCTGCTGCTGCCACTGATGTCTTGTTAAATGTCAATTAAAGATGTAAATGTTCCTTGCAATTTGCATGCTGAATTAGAACCTATGACATAGTTTTCTTTGCTTATGCAATATGGCAGCTCGCCAAATTCATCCCTCTTGTATCTGTGAAACCTCAATAAACTCCACTTAGAAAATTCCACTGATGGCAAAAGGTCTTGCATTATTACATGGCAAAGTAAAATGAGCTTGTCAGATGCCTTTTCTCTTAAAGCAGGATGTAGGCAAGAGTCCAGCTGTGGGTTCTCTCACACACCTGTCGAGAGCCAGTGTCCTAAGCTAGAAAAATGCTCATCTCCCCAAAGCAATAGGCTCAGGAAATGAATCTTTGTAATAAATAATTGGGAATAAAATTATTGTAAGGAACTAGCTTGTGTGGACGTGCACTGCTGCCCTCTGCTGCTTGGAATCAGGCTGTTTGTCACAGGCTTTATGTTGCAAACAAAGCTAAGGGAGATTCTCTTTTAGCTCAAGTGGTAGATGGGTGTGCTTTTAAAGCAGGAGGATCCTAGTTCTATCCCTGTTGTTTCCAGCCCATGTGGCTGTGGTGAGCAGCATGGTGACAACACAGTAGTCCTCTCTTGCAGTCCTGGACCATGACAGGGTCCCTAGGTGCCATAGTGATACAAATAATGTAATAATAGCAAAGGTTCAGAACTGGTTAGGAAAAACATCTAGACAGACTCTGCAAAACTTCTGAGGTCCCAGCCATTTATTAACCAGTCCCCAGCGTCACCCCTAATTTTAGATCATGTTCACTTTTTCTCTGTAATCAGTATCTCTTGAAAAGAGAGCCTCAAAGGTCAGCACAGCAATGGTGCTACTGGCTCTATGCTTTGAATGGCCTCACTGGGCGTGGCTTGTGCCGCAGCTTAACCCGCACTTTTAGAGAGGGTTTTTTCTTTCTGTTTGTGCACCTACAAAAAGTCTCTCAGGGAAAACCACAAACACAAATTCAAGAACAGCAAGGTAAACACGCAACATCAAATACATTAAGCAGCTGGTGCTTTTAAGGCCTCCTGGCCAACCAGCTGGGGGAAGCACATGACAGAGGAGAAAGGAATACTGAGACATGCAGGAAAGTAAACAATCAGGCAGTAAGAAGAAATGCTCAAGTTTCCCACCAGTGCTAGATCCTCAGCTACCCTGAAGTCCGCAGGGCCTCTGTTTAGCCCCAGCTAGAGTTGATTGGAAACGTGTTTTGTGCCAATGTGCCAATTTGTCTCTGGTTTGATGAATTTTTGGTGAATCAAAGCCTGCCAGGTAGGTTTCCATGGAAAACCTGCATGTTTTCCTGCCAGCTAGGCTGCTGGGGATCTGGTCTTCCATAAGTAGGTCTATTTGAGTGGCATCCACACCAGCACTCAACTTGGCTTATCCTCCGTTGCATTGACAGCTACACATGTACACGGGGTGCATAGAGTTCTCATGGGGTTAGTGCCTGGGGAACAGTACCTCTCTGCATGTCCTGAATGCCTGCTTTGAGAGCAAAACCCAGTGTCAAACCATATCACTCACTTCCAGGACAAGAAAAGGCTCCCGAAGGGAAGGAGGGAAGCTAACAATCTGGGATTAATTAGCTCAATCTGCTTGAGTCCAGTGTCCAATGGAGGTCTGGGACAATAGAGCAGCAAGCATCCCGGCTGCTAGTGTTACACCCGCAGGCTGAGGGCTGCCTGAGACTCAGCCACCCCTTTGCACAATCTCTAGTCTGCCTGCAGGGTTACTGACACAGCATAGAGCTCCCGGTGGTGTCTTGCATGGGGCAGAGGAATGCTCCCAGCAGGATTTAATCATTTTACAGCCACAGGCTAATTATCACTTAGGTGGCATCCCAAAGCTTTCCCACTCTTTCAGAGGGCCAGTCCATTGCCTCCCCCAGTTCTCTCTGTCCTGGGGCCCTTCTCTATCCATCCACCCACCCACCCACCCACATGCCCTTCCCTATCAATCTCTCCCACACGGGTCACCAGAGTATCTGAATGCATGGACACCCTGCAACCTTCATCCTGCAACCCTGTGGTAGGTTAATGAGCAGGAGGGTATCCCGCTGTCCAACGGTTCTGCTGTTTTGCATCCCCGCCATAGCCAGTGGCCCTCCTACTCCACAGTCTGAGTAACCCTGCTGCTCTGCCCATGCTGTGGCTTCAGGCTCTTCTGCATGGCAGCCAGTGCCCCTAGCCATGCCGCTGTCGCTCCTCAAGGTTTGTTATCTAGCAGGCTCTTGAGAAGTTCCATCACTTTGATGTCTGTTTTATAGTTGGCCCCCTCAGTCCCTATAGCTCGAACCACAGGCTATGTCTCAGAGTGCGGCTGCTCTGGAGTGGGAAGGGGCAATTTCCAGCCTGAGGAAACTTACCCGTGCTCCTGCTCATTCAGCGAGTGTGCTGAGACTTGCAGTGCAGCGAAAGAGTTGTGGGAGGGGCTAACTGCCTGAGCACATACGTGGAGTGGGCTGCTAGTCCTCGTCTGCTGTGGCTACTTTGCTATGATCAGTGTGCTAACTCAATCAGAGCTAGCAGGGTTGTGTCTACCCATGTCATTACACCTCCAGCTCCATTGTAGACATCAGTCACCACTCCTCTTGACTACAAACTCTTGATCTGTGACCCTCAGGCGTCTCATCACCTCTCCCATCCCTCCAGTCCATCTAAAGCCCTTTTGTTGGGACCATCCCTCTTTCCTGCTGCCCTGGTCACCTCACCATCACCCGCCTCCATCCTGCACCTCTCTTTCCCATCGACTCACTCCAAGCTCTTTCTCCTCTTTTCTCCTCACCTTGTCCTGGCTCCACCTCTGCTCTCATTCCCTCAGGCTACCCCGTTTCCTTGGCACATTCATCCACTTCCCAATGTCTCTTCATCGCTCTATCTTTGAGCGGATCATTTCGGTTTTTGCAGGGCCTGGACCTTGCTGAGCGCCATGTGTGTTGCTAGGGGCAAGCCTGGTCTTTGGAGGCGGACCCTGGTCTGGACTGCAACCACACTGAAGTGTGGGCTTGTCAGAGGGCTGTGGTTCAGACCCATGTCTCTAACTAATACAATAATGATTCAGCGAGGGCTCAGGAGTAGTAACCAAGACACGCTGACAGGCCCTCGAGGGATAGCTCACACTAGGTCACTTCTGTTCTCAGCACCTCTGACTCCAGCCTTGTTAACCAAATATGAAACCTCTCTCCTTGCCTGGGTCACCCTGTATCAGACTCCCTGCTCCCTCCCCTCTCACTGCCTCTAAAGAGACCAAACATGTCTCATCCCTGACGTCAGATGGCCTCTGTTCAAGGTCAGTCTGTTCTGTCCAGTTCCACCCCGTGAATGCCAACCCTCCAGCAGCTGCCCCCTCACACTCTCCAGACAAGTGCCTGAGGTGTTCCCTGTGCTCCTTCTCCACAGCCCCATTGGTAGGAACTATCAGCCAGCCACTTTTGGGGAGGGCTCAGTGGAAGGCCCCCTTCCCTCACATCCAGCTTGCTTATCCAGCCAATCCCAGCTTGCAAGGGCAAGTGCACAGAGAAAAGGCTCAGCCCTCAGAGGGGGACTTTGGGTCTTTTATTAGTATAGTCATTAGCGAGGGTACCGACTGAGGCATATGCCCATTCTCCCCAGCACGAGAGCAGAGTGCCAGCCTGGAGTACCTTTGCTTTTCTCCCCTCCGGTGAGTCAGGCATTGGGACACCTCTTTGTCCCCATTCTCCTGGAGACCTGGCTCGAGGAACCCTTGTTTCCTCCACTCCCAGAAAAGAAAGCCCAGCCTCATGCACCCCAAACCCACTCAGTTGGGTTTTTAAGGGAAGTAGCTTTTGAGTTCTCTCTTTCCTGCGAGAATCTAATGTTCGTTTGCCTCCCACCACTCTTCCAGCCTTGCCTGCCAGCGAAGAATGACTAAGGTGGTGGGTGGAAATAGAGTGAATTAAGAGCAATTTAGTAGCCCGCAGTGCTGAGCGAGGGTGTCATGTCGGGAACTGGGTCTGTTACAGACACAGCTGGGTATCTCCAACACTAGTGAACTGACAGGGGTGAAGGGTACAATACAGTGTGTGTGTGTGTAGCTGAGATGTGAGAGACTGCGACTGTGGTTGTGATTGTGACAGAGAACGTACGTGTGCAACTGTATGTTTGAGACAAAAGGCTAGATTTTGTGTGGCAGCCCCATGTTTTGCGAGTGCACTTTTGCATGTGCAATTAACGGCACCAACATTTTTGGCAGCCACAGTGCACTGCACCAGTGATTTTTTTGCACTCAGAATTCATTGCACCGGTGATTTTGCATCCACAGATAGACATCCAAATGGCAGGGTTTGCATGCTGTCAAAATAGCTCCTTTTAACATTAGGTCCTGAATGTGGGTATGAGACTCTGAAGCTTTGTGCAACACCAAGTGCATCCAAGTGTGCCTGTGTGGATTTAGGTGTGCTACTGAGAGTGCATGTGATTACAAGGGGGTGCATGAGGCTATGGATGTGTTAAAATGAACCTGGCAGGCTTTCCTCTGGTGAGGTATTTAATCAGAGTCTGGAGTGACAGAATCAGGAATTCAGATAGTGCAGCCTCATTAGGACTTTTGTTCCAGGTGGTGCACTCCACTGAGATCACATCTGCTCACACTCCTACTCACCACATCACTCAGCAAGAAAAACAACCTCGCTGGCTGTATTTGAACAATGAGCATTAAGTATAGGAATAAACACATGCTTGCTCAGAGAGATGGGATTAGGCACTGCTTTTTCACCTCAAACGAGCTAGACTCCAATAGGCCTTAGGTCACAAAGGCAATGAGTTTGCTGGTCTCAGTTTAGTACTTATTTATTTATTTTTCCAAACAGAAAAGAAAAATATAATTAGTCTCAGTTGGCACTCTCTGGTTGAAAGGGATCCAGGACTAGCCAGGAGGAGGGAACCACAGGGCAGAATTAAGGGGCACTGGCAGAGCTGTGAGGAGGTTCAGGACTAAAATAATAGTGTTGTATCAAGTTGGGAAACAAGGATCTCAAGGCAAACACCCTCATCACATGACAGGGGTTAGTCTCCACTAATTTAATGATATAGACCCTGTAGGTCAGGAGGAAGTTGCATTGACAAAGCTATGCACACAGGAAGCTTGTACAGAACTTGCCTGCACTGTACCTGCCTCTCAAACATTACAAACTTTAAGCAATTGCCAAATTTACCGACACATTTAGAAAAGAGACACACACTCCATAGATCCCAAACTCCAAATTCTAAATGAGCACAGAAAATCCACCGGGGCTGCAAACTAGTGAGCCATCTTAAAAAGGGAGCAAACCCCAACACATGAAACCTGCCAGCATCCGCAGGCATCATCCAAACTTCTAATCTGCTAGGGGGCAGTGAAAGGCTGGGCTGCTGTGTTCCATGATGCCCAGATGTCTGGACGCCACTAGAAGGCGAGAGTGCCTGTGGAGGGTGACAGCACAGAGCGTTCGTCTGCTATGGCATCGCTGAACCCTCAAGTGCTGCTTTTGGCTGCAGAAATGGAGCCCTGATCTTCCCATCGCTGGCATATGAAACCCCAATAGACTCAAAGATAACATCCTCACAGACCAATCAGAGTTTCTCACATGTACCCTCACACAAGTATCCATATTCTAAACACACCGCCATGGATACCCCAACACGCATACGCGCACACACACACACGTGCACATGCACACACATACAGATAAAGACACTCATATATACAGAGACATACACCTACACAAACAACAAGCCCTTTCACCCTCACACTGTTTGCTTCTCCCTCTCCAATAACATGACCCATCCACTCACTGCTTTCCCACAGCAACTTATTTCTTATGCAAGAGATCAGCCCTTTTCTTGAGTGTTGTACGAGCTGGGAACAGTTATTGCCATTCTAGCTCTTATCTTCCCAGACAGTACGTGGATTCCAATTGTAGCAGAGCCGGATGTATAACTCCCCTGCACTCTAACTGAACCAAACTAGACCTTGAGGCTCTCATACAAGCAAAATGTTCTCCACTTTCTTCCATAAGGAACTTTTCAAGACCTAAGAGCAAGTGCAAGGAAGGAGCTGAGCCCAAGGTAACCGGCTGTGCTGCTCCGACAGAACTCACTGAGTAACTGGTCTTAAGCAATGCACATTTCTTGAAGTTCCTGTGCTGGGCAGCACAGAGTTACTGGTTTCATATTGGGCAAGGGCGATCGATACCTGGCTTTTTTGTGATCTCTGTCTCTCTGTCTGAGCCCTGTGTGTTGTAATCTGTAGGCGCTGTGAGCAAGGCTGTGTGCGCACTATGATTCGACACAGGGCTGTACAGAAAACACACACAAAGCAATACATGGGTTAAGTGGTGTGTCCTGTGTGCTGGGTGTACAGCCAGTACGCATTGTATATTGTGCATACATTGTGCATGGTCCGTCCACTGTGTTGCATGATGTGTGTGCCCTGGGCATGTTATGTGTGTAATTTGCATTGTATGTTGCGTATGACCTGTGGGCACTTAGCACCGAGCACTGCATGTTTTGCCTGCACTATGCATGTTGTGTACTGCCTATGCACACAGCATACTGCATGTGCACCATGTGTTGCCTATAGGATTGAGTGAGATAACCCCAGTCGATGAGCTGACTAACCTAAAGCGCCTGGATCTTATCCCTACCCTCTTTGGTTCTCCGTCCTCCCGTCTGTTCTCCTTCCCTCCCAGAAGGTCTTCCCTGCCCTCTAGTCATAGGTGCTGGAACAAGGGAAGCTGCTGCACCCTCTGGCTCAAAGTGGTTCCCATCATAGACAGGGTTTCCAGTTAGGTTCAGTGGCACCCCCCACTATAAACTGTCCCAGTGCCCCTGCCTCTACTGATGCAAGTCCAGTTACAGTCTCTCCTGAGACAAGTCCTTACCTCTTAACAACCCTCTCATCTGATGAAGTGGGTTCTAGCCCACCAAAGCTTATGCCCAAATCAATGTGTTAGTCTCTAAGGTGCCACAAGGACTCCTCGTTCTTTTTGCTGATACAGACTAACACCTCTCTGAAATCCTCTCATTGTGCTGCAGTGACTGGATCAAAACTCCGGCAGATGGTACCCCTGAAATGTCCCCAGCCAGCAGCTGAGTTCTGCTTTCTGTCCCCCTGGTTCTCTCTCCTCTGGGGCTGGGAGCGCCCTGTCCAAAAGGGCTTATCCCCCCCCCCCCGTGCATCTCCACCAGCCTGCTGCGCCTCTCCAGCGCCTGCCCCGCGGCACCCAGAGATAAAGTGCGGCCAGGTACCTGCCTGAACATGCAGCTCGGCCCCTTCCCCCTGCACCCAGCGCTGGCCTGGGGCCCCCCGCTGTGCCCGACCCCCGCTAAGGAAGGAGGGGGAGAAACTTGCGCTACCTGGTGTCGCGCGGGTCTCCTGCGCCCTCGCCCGCTCCATGGAAGCGCTCAGCGCCGCCGAGCTCCTGCAAGCAAATTGGCCCCTCGCCCCGCCGCTGCTCCCCGCTCCATCCCCGGCAGAGGCAGCCGGGTCTGGGCGCGGGGGGAGGTGGAGCTGCGCTAGGCACGCCCCGCGCTCATTGGCGGGCCGGCTGCAAGCCGGGAGCCCAGCCGCCAGGCTTTGTGTCCTGGATGACAGCTGGGCATTTGTCAGGGACTGCCCCCCGCCCGCCAGCTAAAACATGCACCGACACCCCCCTGGCCAAACCGCCCCCACCGCTGCTTCCCATTTCAAGCAGAGCCGGCCCCTGCCTGATTTCCCTGGTTTGCTGCCCCCTTTATGATGGGGGGGGGGGCAGCTGAAATGCTGAGTGTAAAGCCAGGGGAGCGGGAATAATGTGTACAATGCGGGTGCTGAGAACCATTGAACCAAATTGTTCACCTGGTGTATGATGGGAACCTCTTCAAGCCACCAGGTGCAGCAGCCCCCCTAGTTTGGTCCTGCTTTGAGCAGGGGGTTGGACTAGATGACCTGAGGTCCCTTCCAACCCTGAGATTCCATGATTCTGTGATTCCAGCATTTATGGGGAAAGCCGGTGGGATTTAGAGATGAGAGAGAGCCTGCTGGGGCTGCAGGGCCATCTACCCCTGGGCAGAACGGCTGCACCATGTGCCCGCTCAGAAGACCCCACTCCCACGGGTGATCACGAGCCCAGGTGTAAATGACAACACAAGGGGCAAAGCAGGGGGAGAATCAGGTCCCATCCTGTTGAGTCCTACACAATGTTTCATAAGGATTTAAAAAATGTCAAGATAGTCACTCTCTCTATATCTCTCTCATATGTGAAGGTGGCATCTAAGCACCGATACCAATCGCCCATTACTATCTTCCATCTCCTAATCCATTGTGGAAAACTCAACAGCACTTAAGAAAGATGAAGGCAGTAACGGCTTGGTAGTAGCTATCTGAGCCAGCCGACAGAGATCCTGCCTACAGAATCATTGGAGCATCCTAAAGAACTCTACAGCATCCTAAAGAACGCTTTATTCAATTCTAAAGGACACATCAAAAAACCTTTAGAAAGGCAATAATGGCCTGTGAAATTCTGTAGGCCTTTTCCATAAGGGAGAACTGGGCAAACGGTTTGCAGTAATCTAGGTGACAAATTTCATCCCCCCCACCCCAATCTTTAGGAATGATCTTATTCTCTATTAAATTATATAGGATTTTAGAACAGAAGTTCTTGTCCCAACTTAGAGACTAACAGATTTATTTCAACATGAGCTTTCGTGAGCTACAGCTCACTTCTTCGGATGCTCATGCTGAAATAAATTTGTTAGTCTCTAAGGTGCCACAAGTACTCCTGTTCTTTTTGCGGATACAGACTAACACAGCTGCTACTCTGAAACCTGTCATAGGATTTTAGAGTCAGTCTATTTGTTACCACTTGTTAAAATTATTGCTACAGTACTGTCCAGTCATCGTCAGGATGTCACTATGCTAAGAAATGTACAAACAGATGATAAAAGGCAGCCCCTGCCCTGAGGAGCTTGTAATCTACTTGGGCAGTTCTACAGAACCCTATTGATTTCATCCCTATTTGCTTCTATAGGACTTTTCCTTAAGGAAATATTAATATACTTCTGTGCACCTTCTGGGACTGAGCAAGGATGATGGAAGTGGCATAAGACTAGGATTTCGCATGGCATTTTGGTGCTTATGCTCTTAACTAGCATCCATCAGGTGGAACTATGAAAACAGAAACAAAATTAATTTGAAAAGAATGATCTCGATTTTTGCAAACCTCAAGAAAGATCTGGTTCCAACTGAGGCTGAAATCCTTATTCTAGCTGATCCTGTTCAAACTGGGTAGTGATAATGTGTGTTTTCTCAGACAGGTGCAATGCCCATCTGTCTATAGCGAGGCATAATAACATATTTATCAGTATGCGTGCATCTGCTGGGATGTACATGTGCATGTCCAGCCAAAGTTGGCATGGACATGTGAGTGATGTTGGAGTGTGTGTAGGTATGGGAGACAGAGTGGTCCAGTGGCTCAACAGGCTCTGAGACAACCTTACATTGAGTAAGTCACCCAACTTATGTGCCTCAGTTTCTGAAAAATACTTACCCACCTTATAGGGATGTTGTGAGGATTATCAGTTATTTATTTCTATTACAAGAACACCTAGAGGTCTCAACAAAGATCAAGTCCCATTGTGCTAAGTACTGTACAATCAAATAGCAAATCACTGCCCTGTAGGGCTTACAGTCAAGTCAGAAAACAGGAATAGATGCAGCCAAAGTACTATATCAAGCATCACTAATTGTGGGTGTCTGTAACGTGTATTTATCCATGCACATTGCATATGGACATGTATCTGTGTGACTGTGTCAACACTGCAGAAAAAAGGTGTGCTCTTAACTGGGTTAGCTAACCTGGGTTCAAACAGCAGTGAAGGTGTGGCAACTTGGCTTTTAACTTGGGTTACCAGCTTGAGTTCAACCACAGGGTGCCCTTTAGGATTTTGCATGAGTTGCTAACCCGAGTTAAAAGCTGAGTTGCTGTGTCTTCACTGCTATTTCAACCTGAATTAAGGACACACCTTTATTACAGTGTGGACATAGCCTGTGTACGTACATATGAGCACCTCTGGAATCTGCTTTCCAGAGCTGTGAGTGCACCAAAAAGTAATGAGGGGGATGAAATCCTGCTGTGTAATGGGTGGGTGTGTTCAACAGATCACCTGTGGGCTTAGCTAGTACAGCTCACCTTTCCGTTTGTCTAAGGAAGCTCATCCTCCTGACCCCTCCTGCCCTCTCCCTCTTTACTGAATGGCACATTATTGCAGAGGGGTAGATGTGCTGGGAAGCAACACCCTAGCCAGCTTTGCTATATCACCTCCTTAGAGTGACTTAGAGACCTTGCAAATAGCTGCTTTCTGGGGGGTGATGGGAAGTGTTCTCTACAACCCACTCCCTCTGCTCATTCTATCGCATGGACTTCTCCCTGCCTGGAAGCTTACACCCTTTGTAATGTAACATGGAGGAAACTAATAAGACTGTCTAGAAACTAAACAGGGTCCTGCAGAACTGACACTAGAAACCTATAGTTTTTAACAGAGAATGAGAGCTTCCCTATATGTTTTTGAACCATCCTATAGACCAGGGGTCGGCAACCTTTCAGAAGTGGTGTGCCGAGTTTTTATTTATTCACTCTGCTTTAAGGTTGCGCGTGCCAATCATACATTTTAACCTTTTTAGAAGGTCTCTTTCTATAAGTCTATAACATATAACTAAACTATTATTGTATATAAAGTAAATAAGATTTAAAAAATGTTTAAGAAGCTTCATTTAAAATTAAATTAAAATGCAGAGCCCCCCGGACCGGTTGCCAGGACATGGGCAGTGTGAGTTTCACTGAAAATCAGTTTGCATGCTGCCTTTGGCACACGTGCCATAGGTTGCTTACCTCTGCTATAGAAGGAAAATAATTGCCTGTTACATTCTGCAGAATGGGTGGACATTTTGAATTGGTCTGCATGGGGGCTTTTCCAGCAGGGAAGGCATTTCTGCCTCCCTCTTTCTCACCCATTTTCTAATTCCTTCTGACAGTAAGATGAAGTCTCCCTCCCTCCCATGTTGAGCAGACCTGTTTGCAATTGATAAGCTGACTTAGCCCTTTGGAATGCACTGGCTGGCTGGGTAGCCCGCAGCACATCTGGGCTTGCACTACGTTCTGCAAGACAGTCTGCCTCTCAGCCAGGTGGGAGTGGGAACATTCTCTCTCTCTGTGTCTTGAGCCTACACTTGCACCTGAGCAGGGAGAATGGCCCAAAGTCACTCCCCCCTCCACCCCCCCACCAACTTCAGTGCATTTTGGTGCCAGTCCAAAATCTGGGCATCTGCAGATGTTTTAAAAGCTGTCTTGTGTCAACCTGAGATTTGCCCATGCCACTGTCAAGCGGAGCACATGCCTCACATCTCACAGCACCTAGGCCACAGAAGGGAAACCAGAGGAGTGGCAGCAGCAGAAGGAACCAGCATCATGGGCCTAATACTGTCCAAAGCCTTTGCATGGCAGTGGGAATCTTACTCTGAGAGGGGGTTGGCCCTTGCGATCTCCACAAAGTGAGGCCCTTTCTCAGACAATGCAAATGCACACACATGGCATCGGAGCGTGGGAATGCAGAGGTGGGGCTGCATCACACTACCTGTTCTGGAAAGGCAGGAAAGGCAGTTCATCAGTGCCAGAAATTAACCAGAGTCACACAGGGCTATGCATGGGAAACCAGAGACAGAAAATGTTCTATCCACTCCATGGTCTGTCCTCGTTTCTGGTCCCCATAGAGCCAACTGTGTAATGCCCTATGTCTCAGCCACTCTACCTTCCTAACCAGGACCTTGGAACAACCAAGGAATAGACTGACAAGGTGGGGTAGGTATAGGGTGACCAGGCAGCAGCTGTGAAAAATCGAGACAGGGGGTGGAGGGTAATAGAAGCCTATGTAAGAAAAAGACCCCAAAATCGGGGCTGTCCCTATAAAATCGGGACATCTGGTCACCCTAGGTAGGTAATATCTTTTATTGGACCAATTTCTGTTGGAGAGAAAGATAATTTTTCAGTCTTACACCAAACTCTGAAGACGAAGAAGAAAGAGCTCTATGTAAGCTTGAAAGTTTGTTTCTTTCACCAGCAGAAGTTGGTCCAATAAAAGGTATTACCTCACCCACCTTGTCTCTCTAATATCCTGGGACCAACATGACTACAACACCACATACAAGGAATAGACTGGCAGGCTCCATAGAATCCATCCCAGGTTTCACACTGAGCTCACTGCACCCTGGAAGCTGACTTTGAGAGTATGGCTTGCTGTGTCAATATACAGACTGTGCAAACTTAAGCAGTAAAGCTAGATTCTCCCCATTCTTATATTAATGCAAAGTGGGTGAAAATGCCACCAAATCAGACCCCTCCACTCACATCAGTGGCTGCATTTCACATCAGCTTTACACTGATACAAACAGCAGTACACACTGAGGCAGGAAAGAATCAAACATAGTTCATGTCCCTCACTGTCGAGCCTCAGTGCCTTGATTTAAGGAGCTTCTACAAACCAGACAAGACACACACCCCTTTCTTTCTTTTCCTTTTTTGTATTGCTTGCTGGCAGCTCAGCTAGCTTCTCTGCTGATTTGTGCAATGCTCCCACAACACCATGTGCTGCCTGGTTGCCTTGAAAGCAGTCAGCTGGAATTTGCTATTTTAGGACCTAAAACTGAAGAAAAAAATTATTAATGTGAACACAAAGGGGCAATTTAACAGGATTTTACATGGAGGACAAATGCTAGGATTAGTTTTCAGTTGACTGAAACTTAATATTTCCATAGTTAGGAAAAGGAAACTAGAACCCAAAGCCAATAAATTGTGTGTGTCAGATGGGCTAGTGGTCAAGTCACTAGCCCATCGGCTATTGTCCTGAGTTTGGCAGGCTTGCACTGATCTAATTCCATCCATCCTTGTGGTCGCAGCTGGAGCTGCTCAGAAGATAGTGATGGGCAAAGTTCTGAAGGGAATAGTCATGGTTGGCCCCACTTCTCTGTTGTGCCATTCCTGTGCTTGCTGCAGACATGGAGGGAGGGGGCAAAATTGGCTTTGAGTCATCTTTGTCCCTCCCCTATTTGGGGCCTAGCTCTTGGCATAAGTTAGCGCAGTGTCAGAACTAATCTAATTTATCCTCTGGCTGCAACAGCCCCCTATGGGCCATCAACCAGATAAGAACAACAGAAGCGCATGGGCTCTTTGGCCGCACCTGTCCTTCATCCCTGAACACCCCCGTTCTGTCCCTTGTGCAAGGGGCTAGACTGGGGAGCGGATCCATAGCCATTCTGACAGTTCTACCCCAGCTGTACAAAGGGGTTATTTCCTGGAGACAATTTCAATTCCCTTTACTCCACTGCAGAAAGGTAAAGGGGCCACGGAGCAAGAACAACTGGTCTCCTGCTTTGTATTGTTATATGACCCGAACACTTCCATTGCTGCCTCTCCTTCTGCCTCTTGTCACACCCCTTTCCTTGAAATGAATCCCATTCCAAGATAAAACTCAAAGCCACCTATTTATGCATCACGCACAAGTCAGAGCTCGCCCAGTCTGCCGTCCTCGCCCCCTCAAGCCAGTCTGACTATCTCATATTACCTCATCTCTTAAAATCACCTGGCAGGTTTCCCAGGCCAAGGTAGCCGTGGAGAATTCTGGCAATGGGGAACACAAAGGAATTTGCTTAAAGAGTTCAGTGTAAACACCCATTTATTGCCCTCATTTTGGCAAATGAATTGACCTGTAGGAGAGAGGCTACATCCCTGAGGAGACTCCTCTGGCCAAGCAGAGTCAGGCAGCGTCATCGAGTATTTGCTTTTGCTCCCAAAGCATTTGTGCACAAACAGATCACTAAATCACTGAGTGAGTGTGGACTGAGTGAGGGTGGAATTCCCATCAGCAAAAGCACCTTCTTATAAGGGGAAATAAAGGAATTTAACTCCCACTCCCAAGTCAAAGAAATCACTTAGCTGTAATATCAGAGGATCACCTAACTCCCTGCACCAGTGCTAGGGCCAGAGGAGAGGCTGTTTATGCTTCTCCTATTCTGCTGCTACGAGGAGGCCAAGGTGTATACCAGGGAGCTGCCTTAACTTGTGCATCCCACTGCCATAGTCCCTCTGTGGCCAGAGGCAGAAGGAAATAGCCAGAGCAGAGATCTTCCCCAGTCATGGCTCCTCCCTCCTGTGTCTCACACCCACACTGGAATGTCCCCTCCTGGGCCAGGGCTTCTGCAAAGGTAACAAAGAAGTCAGGTTCTAAAAGAGACAAGCACCCTATGTCAACATAGACTTTCACTGCAGGTTTGCAATTCCTGGCTCTAAACCAGAGCTCCTTGCTTTACCGTGACCATACGTCCTGTTTTGGCTGAGACAGCCCCCTTTTTCAAGCTCTGTCCTGGCCCTCTCGACCTTTTTGGCAAATCTGGGCATTTGTCCCATTTGCTTTTGTCAATTGATCATCAATGGGCAACAACGCCAGCCCTGTGCAGGAAGGAGGGCTCAGGAGAGCAGCTCAGGCTGACCAGCCTCCAATGGGCTGGAGGCAGCAGGGTCTTGGGCCCTACATGCAGGGGGTAGCAGGGGTCCTCTGGCTGGCCTCAGGCATGGAAGAGACAGGGAGCCAGCGCTGTGAGCGGGGATGTTGGGTGGTGGGGGATCACAGATGGGATGGGGGAGGCCTCGGACTGGCCCTGTGCAGTGTCCCGTTTTCTCTTTGGGAAAATATGGCCACCCTATGCCTTGCTGTAAGGTGGGCACAACTGAGAAGAGGATCCCAGTTTGAGTCAACAGTGGCTGGCTGCAGCAAGGTCTCACACACATATAGACACAGCACAGGAAAAAAAATGCTATTAGTCAGCTAAAGCCATTCAATCTCTGACTCCTGCTTGGCTCCATTAGTGTAGACCAGTAGCTAGGACTAATTCCTAGTAGTGGTTCAATTCACTACTCTGACACAGTCTTCCTGTGTGCCCTGGGGCAACTCATTTAGCTTTACTGTGCCTCAGTTTCTCACTGGTGAAAAGAAGATAGTAGCACTTCCCTATGTCCTAGGGAGTTTGAGAAAATGAATATATTACAAGATTGTGAGGCATTCAGATACTACAGCAGGGAGCACATAAATACCTTAGATAGAGCCCAGAGGATAAAGCAAATTAAAATGAGACCTTACCATCACCAGGGGAAGAACACTGAACTGAGAGGCAGTGTGTGCAAATTCAATCTTGCAAATGCAAACTCATTTAAAAAGAACAGCAAAGCTGAAGGGGAGAGGAAGGAAGGGCAATTTGTTACAGGCTCCCTCCAAAATATGAGGTTTTAAAATTCCTGTTATTTGTATTACATTAGTACCTGGAAAACCCAACTGAAATCAAGGTGCCACGGTACTAGGTGCTGTGCAAACATATAGTGACAGATAGCACCTACCCCAGTAAGATTACAGCCTAAATAGACTAGACAGATGATGACGTATTTTACAGATGGGGAATGGTGACACAGAGACTAAGGCCCAGATCACAAAAGACATCCTTGCTTTCAGTGGAAAGCTAGGAGCCCAAACATTTTTGTGGAGCTGGGTCTAAGTGACTTGGCCAAGATCACAGGAGGCGTCTGTGACAAAATCATGAATTAATCCCAATCAATCCTTTGAGTTGCAGTCCACAAGCCCATCCTTTTAAACTTCCTTCTAAAATAATATTTTATGGCACTGCTTCCACTACCAGCTACCAAAAAACAATGAATTGATAAACTTATCTCATGATTAATATGGAATCAGAATAAACCAAGAGTAAAATATAAGGTGCTGATCCCGCAATTGGATTTGTATGGATGGCCTAAATGTCCTTGTATTCTTTTGAGGAATGTAAACAGAAATAGATAGATGTCTGTTCAGATTCCTAGGGTAAAATCCTGGCCTCACTGAAGTCAAAGGGAACTTTGCATTGACTTCAAGGGAGCCAGGATTTCACCCTGTCCCTTGATAATTCACTAACAAGTCTATTCAATCCCTTTGACCGAAAACCAAATGCCATGTACAGAAATAAAGTGGACAAGGAATAAGTGAATGACTTGCAGTCCATTAGGTTAATGACTGAGCAAGGATAAAGCAGATAGGAAACGCCATTGTGTCCAATGTCTGCCCATTCTTTGTGGGGCTGTCTGCTGAGATGGCCAACAAGAAGGCCAAACAGAAATGGTGCCAGTGGCAGGAGCACTTTTTGTGGTGTTGATACTTCTCCAGCAGGCAGCAAGGTGACACCAAACTCAGACTCTGCTGAGCAAGATTCAACTACCGATTATGACCAAGGCTTTCAAGAGCCACTAGTGATTTTGGGTGCCCCCAACAGAGACATCATCAAGATTTTTAGGTAGTGCTGAGAACCCAGCTTCTGGAAATCAGGCCCCTTTTATGTGTCTCAAGTTGGGCTCCCAAAATTTCTAGTCACTGTGAAAATCTTGGCTTAGGGGATGTCTACCTTGGAGCTGGGGGTGTGATTCCCAGCTTATGGTGACATACCCACAGTAGTTCTCATTGAGCTGGCACATGAAAAAACAGAATATAGCCATGGCAGCATGAGCTGTGGGACGGGCTAGCTGCCCCGAGTTCATGCCTATGGTCTCTGATGGGCATGTACTTGGGGCGACTAGTCTCTTCTGCTGCTCGCACGCCACAGCGACAGCCTATTTTTAGCCTGCTAGCTCAATGAAAGCTAGTGTGAGTACATCTCCTCAAGCTGGGAATCACACCTCAAGCTCCAAATGTAGACACATCCTTAGGTATGTATATGGATAATGAGAATACCCACAGTTCCATCGAACAGGAAAAGCAGAAAGGATATAAACCCCCAGTTTTCAGGGCATAAGCTGACCTGTAATTGATGGGCTCAGGAAGAAAGTTTCACTGTGGGCAGGTTATTCCATAAATGCCCTCTAGGGATTCTTGCACTTTTCTCTGAAGCAGCCGGTGCTGCCCACTGTCTGAGACAGGAACAGGGCTGCTAGACGGACCCCTGCTCTGATGCAGCCTGGCAGTTCCTATGTCCCTGTTTCACAAAGGACACCACAATGGCCATCGGATGGATATGGATTTGGGTACCAACTGACCCAGACCAGAATCCAACGTGTCTTAGAGGCAAGAGACTCCATCTCCTAATTTTATTTAATTGCATTTTTTCCCCTGCAAACCCTGGAATTATTTTGTCTGCTTTGTGAAGCTCTTTGGTGAAAGGGGCTCATCAAAGCTCCTAATTACTGCCGCCCACACACATCCCTGCCTGCCTGCAAGAGGCATCTAAATAGGGAACTGGCACTCTGAGTGCTGTCATTGCCGCCTGCAGTGCTCGGTGCTTCTAATGAAGAGCTCTAGCTCCTGCCTGGGCCCAGACAGCCCAGAGGAGCCCTGGCCCTCACGCTCTGTGCTGGCAGGAGAAGGAGGGATGCTGTCAAAGACGGACTGATTTCTTCCCTCCGATAATGGCGTGGGTGGGCGTTTGTCAGCTGTGGCAGGCGGGGGATCCTTTGCTCACACACACTCTGCTTGCATAACTTAGCCTGTTAATTCTATTCCAGCTAAAGAAGAGGCAACAGATAAAGAAGACCACAGCTCAGCATCCAAGTGGCTGTACTATGCCAGCCCATGTGAATGCCCTGCTTTGAGTCTCTTGTCTCTGGGAGGGCCGTCTGCAAAAAGAAACCCAGGACAGTGGGGGAGAGAGGTCACCATTGTGACCTCTCCTGGCCAACTGAGGAGCAGAGTTGATAGATGTTTCCTCCAGCTCATGCTGGTTGTGACAGTGGGGCAGGGCATTAAATCTTCTATAGAGCATGGAGGAGTGCATGGTAGCTTCTCAGATAGCCTGACAAAGCAGTTAAGGGGGAAAAAGATGATTCATCCCAGTCTTCTCCATGTTGATGACTGGCCCTCCAGTCACCCCTACAGTGCAAGTCTTTTCCCCTCACTTAGGGGAGATTTTGCAGTGGGAGCTGCTGGGTGCTGAGCACTGCTTAAAATCTGGCTATGTGTAAATAGGGGCTGAGCTGCACTGAAAACGGGTTCCTGACAGAAGATGCTGAGCCCTTGGAAATCCAGCTCTGGCATCTCTACGAAATCTGTGGACTCTACTGTAGTCTCCATACACTGAAATAAATACATACCCTTCACTATATGGGCAGCAGAGTGCAAGGCAGTGTCTGGGGATTTGCAGGAGAAACACAGTGGGGGAAATAATGGGCTAATATCTGATTCTTCCGGTTGGACAGGTAGATTACACATGGCAATTAGCCTGCAAACCTGCTCAGCATGATTACCTGGCACTCTGCTGGAACGTGTGCGCACTCCCATGCACTTACTGTCAAAAAGCCTGCTTAGCTACCGCCTTGGCAAACCAGAGTACACCACGGCATGACCTGCAAGATAGGGTTGACATAACAAAGCAAAACAAAACAAAACGATGCGGCACTCGCATGACTTTTGCCACCCTCGCATCGTTCACTCAGCTTGTGTGTTCTACCCCTTTTCCCCACTCTTTGTCTGGCCTAGACTGTAAGCTCTTTGGGGCAGGGACTCTGTCTCAGCGTCTGTCTACACAGCAAAATCTGTGCACAGGCTAAACAATTACTCGACCTAGCTTGTACCCAGTTAGCGTGGGTAATAGTAGCAAAAAAGACAGCACAGTGCAGGCTAGCCAGCCAAGTATGGATCCAAGATCAGCGCTAGGCTTGTCCTACCTGCACTGAAGCCCATGCTGCTCTATCTTCACTGCTATTGTTGCCCATGCTAACTGGATTCAAGCTGGATCAGGTAGCTCTGGTTGTGTAGACACATGCTTATTTTATGTTTGTACAGCACCTAGCACAAAGGGGCCCCATTCTTGGTTGACCCAGAGGCACCACAGTGATAAAAAGTGTCCTTCTCTCATGTAGATACCACTGTGCAATTTATTTAACGGTTGTAGTGTAGTCCCAGTATTTACAATGTCATTCAGTTTTACTATCACTTTTCCAAGTGGGGAAAGAAAAGATGTCTCTTCCTAGAGATCTCCCTTTTCTCAGGCCCTACTAGCTTTTCTCTGTCTTATGCTAACCCTATCCCCTTCCTGACTGTGCTCTTTTAGCCAGTTTCCTTGTTAATGGTCTGATTAGTTCATTAGCTACCCAGCCCCAATCTGATCTGGTAAACAGGAACTCCTCTCCTTAATCAGCCTCTGCCTCCCCAGGAATCTAATTGGTTAAACAGTGACCAGAGTGCTGGTTCAGTTGCTGATTCCCAGCACTCTGTCACAAGGGATTTCCTTCTTTCTTCACCCCTGAGACACAAGGCTTGTATAGTAAGGGGTAAAAAGGATGGGAAAAGGTGGAGGAGATGACCACTCCTAGAGGACAGAGAGAGAGGGAGATAGTGAAAGGAAGAGAGTGGATGCTGAAGGAAGGAGAGGCTGGGGAAAGATGCGAGGAGAGAGAGAGAATGGGAAGGAAAGAACAGGAGACTGGAAGAAGGGAAGAAGGTATTTCAGTGCAGCCTCTGTTACCCTGTCCAAGCTTTAGGGAACAAAATAACTTGTGTTAGATAAAAGCTGTCAGGTTTAATTCCAAGGATCCTGCAGAAAAATTGAGTGTGAGCTGTTAACCTCGGCCCAGCGGCCGAGCACTCCCAAAATGAGCAGTCAGCCAGAAGGGCCTCAATCACGTGCATGGCTTACCCTGATATGTGAGGGATGTACACAGGATCTGGGACTTGGCTAGATTCAGAGCCCTGACCCACTTAGAGATGTCATGCATGGGGTCTTTGCAGGCAGGTTCCTGGAGGAGCAGCTACCCTAGGAAAAGAAAGGAAGTGACAGGGGTTTGGGACGTTCCTGACTCTGGTTTGTTTGGCTGCATAGGCACTGGGTTATATTCAACCATGGGGATCAGGCCTCACCACTGTTCTGGAAAGCTTCACTAATGTTTGAGCCAGGGGCACACACAGAATTTCTTTAAGGAGGGAGCCCAGATTACCTAGCCAGCTGCAGCAAATATGAGTGGCATTGTGACCTGGGGCATGGGGTCACAACTCCAGAGGGAGGGGAGGCCAGGCCAAATCTGAATAATGTTGCAAATTGGCATGCAGGATTGAAGTGCCTCTCAAATTTGGCCTGGCTGCCCCAGCATCATGCCATACCTACCTAGAAGGCTTCACACCCCCTTCCAGAGTCCTATGTATAGGGGGCTTTGCCTCTTAAGCCCCACTGGGGGCTTCACTCCAACCCCTGCACCCCACCAAAAACATTACAAACCCAACAGCTATGTTTGACTGTTGCAGCAGCGCTTGGAGTCATAGCTGGGGAGATGAGTCACTACTGAATAAAGCCAAATTTCTCCCCCTATCCTCGTACTGAAGTAGCCTCCTCTCTCCTAGCCCCTTCTAAAGGAACTTCAGCCGGAGTGCTGCTCTGAGATAGGAGGCTGTTACTGCTCCTAAACCAGCTCAGCTTGACCCCTCTGCGAGGCATCGATCTTGCCATATGCCCAAGGAGATCTGGACAAGGCCCAGAGCTGAGATTGTCCCATCCCACTGTCAGAGGTAGAACTGGATGGAAAAGGCTGCTTCATCTCAAGTGAAATGTTTCATAGAGACATGTGGGTTTCGAGAAAATTTCGTTCAGGAAAAAATAAAACACCCCAAACTAAAAGAAAATGAAACCCTGAAAAAAGTGTCTTGTTAAAAAAAATAAATGTTTCTATTTGCTGTTTCAAACTAACTTTTCAGTTCATTTTTTTAAGGTTTCTTGTTAAATGATATAACATTTTACAAAGTTAATTTTTTTTAAAAAGTGTACATCAGAAGGAAGTGTTTTGATTTCATCAAAGCAGAATGTTCTGATTGATCCAAAACAATTTGTGTTTTTGTTTTGTTTTGTGGGAAGTTTCAAATGTTACTGGTTTTATGCTGTTTCAGAATAGAAAAAAATTGAAAATTGAAGATTTTACTGCAGAATAAAAAGCCCATTCCAGCTCTGCAGTTGCCAGAGGTGTTGATTCAGGATGGTCTCAAGGATGAATCTGAATGGGGTTTGGGGTTGGGAAAGGAGGGAATGCTACAGAAATTTCTCTGCCTATTGGACTCTGTTTGCCTAGGTGTGTCCCTGATGACACAGGGATACCAACCAAAGCACAGCTGTTTAAGTATCATGGATGGGCAAAACATTTCAGTCCAAACAGAACCAGCCCAAAGCATCACTCAATACTTGAACCAAGCCCCATGTGACTTTGGAGTTAGAGGAAATTTAAGCACCTTACCCCCCGCTCGGTCTTGGCTGCCACTACCTCATTCGTTCCAATTTTCACATCAGCCTCAGCACTTCAGGGTTCCTGCTGAGAGAGGAGGTGGAAATACCACTTCAAAAGCCTGAACAGGACCAGGAAGAGCCCAAGACTCCAGTGTGGTTCTGCAGACCCAGGAGAAGAAGCAGTCAGACTTTTGAATGCTTTTGACTCTTCTAAGGTTTGCCTCTCAAAGGCAAGGATGGAGGAATGTGTTGCTTCACTCTAGTGGTTGTTTCAAGTTATTCGTTTAGCTTCAGACCTGAACACCCACAGAGCTGAAGAGATTTTGGATCCAGGATATCAGTCCAGGCCTGTTTTATAGCATAAAAGACTTGGGGTATGGAAACAGAATATATCCTCTTAGAAAGATGTGTTTCTGAATACAGGCTGAATTTTTCTATCTCACTGATGGGATGTGGCTGCCCATCCAAATCCCCCACCCTCGAGATCGCTTTGAAAATCTCAGCCACCTATGACTCTTTATGTTGCCAGTCAGTTGGTGGCTCTTCAAACTCCTTGTGATGGGGCGTGTATCCCACACAGGCCCTGATGGGGTTAATGTGGACCTGCAAGTTAACCTACCTGGCAGCACCTGCCAGAGAGAGCAGGAGACCCAGGCTTGACAGATGATGAAGCCCGGCTGGGGAAGTGATTATAAAGCCAGGAAGGTCTATTCCTCTGTGTGGGATAGAAGAGGTAGCAAGTGGTTTGGGGAGGAAGCAGACCGGGGATGGAACCTCAAGTAAACGGAGGGCCTGGGTTCCTTTACCAGTCACTGAGAAAGCTGGGGTGAAACCCCCAGTGGTAAGGGGTGTAAGGACTATGGAGCCCAGAGAAAAGATGGTAGACTTGATGTAAGGTCGTTTGGCTACAGCTGCGTTGGACTCTCGATTACCCTGGAAAGGATGCACTAAAGTGTGACCTGACTGGAGGGCCAAGCTTCAGGAGAAGAGACCGCTGCAGTGACTGTCTGCGGGGGGCATGGTACAGGGAGACCCATGCCATGCCTGGCAATGAGGAGGTGCTTCTGTGGTGAGTGAACTCCTCCTTCACACTCCTCTTTTGTCTAATGTTAAAGCACCAAAAGGCCCTAACAACACCCCAGAACCAAGCAGCCTCAAATGGGGGCAATGTCTATATCTGGTGTGTGGCTTTCTGTAGTCCCAGCAGAGTTGCTAAGCAGTGGTGGGTTCCTCTGTGGTTCTCTGTACTGGTCTGTGATGCTAATTTGGGTGGTAATTAATGAGGCAGGCAACTGCATAGTGAAGTTAGTGTTGCCAAGTCATATGATTTCATTGCAAATCTCACAATATTTGGAACTTTTCTTAAAGGCCCAGCTCCTGGAGTCATGATATTACAGGAGGATCTCAGCTTACTTTTTGTTGTTTTTTTAAATGAAAGTTTCTAGGGCTCACAGTTGCAAAGCAAAGCTTGAAAAGGAGAAACCAAAAGGCTCTTAAACCAGGAGGCCAATACAAAGCCCCCAAACTCATTATCTGTTAAAATCTCCTGGTCTTTAAGCCAATCTCATGATGTTTGGATGGTTGAAGTTAGTGATAGTGGGTGAAGAGCTCCAAGCTCTAGGCAGGAACTAGAACCTAGGACTCAAAATCTGGTTTGTTATAGAACCAGGGGCCAGCTGTACAATTTAAAACCCCAAATTGGTTCAGATCTAGGGTCTTGGGTGAGGTTTCTCTATGTAGTCAGTACCAGAGGGTCTTCTTCTTTCAGTAGAGCCCTGAGCAAATACAAAATTTGTATCCACATCTGATCTGCAAAAATGGTCTATGGATAGTCGCATCTGCGGATGCAGATTTAAAACAGATATCTGTGGATTTGCAGGGCTCTAGCTTTCACCCTTCTCCCCACAATTCTTCTGCATTATTCACTGAGTTATGTAATAACTGATCTGGGAATATCTCTCTCTCTCTCTCTCACGCACACACACGCGCATGTGAATAACCAGCTGGGCAGCAAAAATGTGATGCTAAAGACGGGTGTGAGGGCAGTTTGTATCACTCTGCCGGCCTGCCTTCATCCCACAGCTCACAATGACTATTGTACAGGCTGCTTTTCCACCACTTAGGGGAAAAATTGCCTCGGCTTTCTCCAGGGACTATTCAACTTACAGCTTGGCTGTGTTTCCTTCTGCTTCATTGGTCAACAAACCAGAACCCCTCTGAATAATTCAGTGGAGGCTCTGCACTATTTGTCTAAATAATTCATCCTTGCTCTTTGGAGAAGGTGTGGAGGGAGAAGCAGTTGCATCACCTCTCAGAGCCAGGCTTTTCCCGAGTTGACAGACTCCTAAACTCCAGTTCAGGGTGGAGTTTCCTTCTGATCAGGGGAGGGAGATGCCCCTGAGGAACAAAGGAGGCTGTGCTGGGCTAGAAAGAAACAATGCAAACAGCAACATCTCTCTGCTCATGTCATGATTCCAAATGGGACCTGCCCTGCTTTATGGTCATGGCTGCTTGTATGGTACCAGGCCTTGTCTACACACAGACTTGCACTGGTTTAACTAAATCCCTGTTTACACAAAGTTACATAGGTTTAAATCGATTTTATGTTAATTCAGTTAAAGTCCTTACTGAATTAGCCTAAATCAATATAAGCCACCTTAAAACCAATTTAAGTATGTTCCCAGAGTGGTTTGCAACTAATTGGTTTAAAAACACTGTTAATTATAAACTGATGCAAATTTGTGTGTAGAGAAGACCTCAGATGGAGCCCTTTGCTGGTCACGACCTGTGTGTGGGGGAGCAGGGGGGTTCAGCTGCCTTACCCTACACAGAAACCTCATAAGTAAATGACTTGCAAAGCCTTGCTCAACAGGAACACCACAGATGATTGTACACTGGGCACTCTGGGGCTAGGCATTCTCAAATTCTCATCTCTGGCCCTTTCCCAAATGCTCTGCTAAAATATCCCCCTAATCCTCCTATGAACAAGATCCTGAAAGACACCATACACTCCTCCAAACACCCCAGATTAATCTGATGACTCCTTCCTCTTCCAACCAGTCCTTTCATTGCCATGGCAAAGTCCTTCCAGCTAAAGCCATGAAACTGTCCCATCTGGAAAGAGCAGCTGACTCTGCTCTCAAATCCAGCATGTGCCAGGGGAAACCCAGCTGCTCATTAAGGGAACACAGTCTTCCAGGAGACTCTCAGAACAGCCTCAGCAACAGTGAACCTGGGAATTGGGCAAGTGGAATCTCTAGTGTCATCTGTCTGCTCAATCTTGGATGATGCATGGATGAAGTCTGCTGTGATCCTCTTCCTTCAGCAATGCCATTGGAACATACCAGAAGGAAAGGCACGTTGCTGGCACCTGGGGTGAGTCAACAAGTGTTTTTCGCTCACCTCAAAAGCACTCCCACAGTATTTTATTAGTGGTTGTGCAATGAGGTGACTGAAGGTCAGAGACTTTGAGTTGTACTCCCAGCACTGCAATTCTGGGCAAGTTCCTTCCCTGGATTACTGTTCCAGTCCACACCCCCTGCTTCATAGCTCTGCTGATGCACCTCATTCCTGTCTCCCTCACACCTCCCCGGGGCTCCCCTCACCAAGCTTGACCAGTACACCCAACTCAAATATGCAGCATCCTCTGCTTCCAGCCTAGCTCTGCCAATGCACCTTAGTTCTGGCTTGGAGCCACCCCTCCCATTACAATCCTGGGACCCCTCTCCAAACGGGCCACATTTCATTTCCTTTTTCATGGATGACATGGACAGAGCTGATTACTTGACACAAGGTATCCACCAGTCTCTCCCTTTGCTGGGAGTGGAAGCAGCCTCAGACATGACCTCCTATCTGTGGTATCAGAGTGCCTCACCTCCTGATTTACCTCTTCCTGGAAGGTGTTGGGTGAAGTGCAGGGTGGTCTGGTCGGAAGTCTCAAGACACTGCAACTGGGCATCCATTCAGAGTAGGCCTAGTCTGTCACTGGAGAGAAGTCTGTTAAGAACCACTCCATCACGCAGCGCTAACCAGAACTCTCTTCCCTAATCCCCTCTAGGATGACCAGACAGCAAATGTGAAAAATAGGGACAGGGGGTGGGATAATAGGAGCCTATATAAGAAAAAGATCAAAAAATCAGGACTGTCCCTATAAAATAGGGACATCTAGTCATCCTAATCTCCTCTGAGATACTGGGAGGGCAGCAGGCAGAGAGCTGGCTGGCTTGATTGGGGAAACTGAGGCCTGAGGATGATGAAGCAGCAGAGGATCAACTCTTTTAATGAATAAAAAATAAGAAGACCAGAAAAAACAGCAAGGTAGTCGGTAATCTTTGTACGCCAGGGACTCAGCAAGGCTTGACCTCAGTTGGTAGGTCCCCAATGACAGCCAGCTGAAATGGGCAGTGCAAGGAATCTTCCTTTGATCAGCCTGCATGAAGGAAGTTGCAGTACCCCTGCTGGGAACAGCGAAACCACAGACTTGGAGCAGCTGGGCTGGTTAGTGACTTAGTATCAGTCCCTTAGCTACAGAGGAAAGGCATCATACAGCCCCAACCAGCTGCAAACACTATGATCAGCGCAAAAAGCTGATCTCTGGGGCCGTAGATTATTAGTAAATAATACCCATTCTACTTTGGGATTATGATAATTTGGGGGGAATTTAAAGAGAGGCACAAAACTGAACGGGGAAGCAAAGGAAAGGGCTTCTTCTGCCTGCTTCTCTTTTCCCCCCTTCATTCTTTAAATATATGATCTTGCTGTTCCTGAATGTGAATCACTGCAGCAGCTTGATCCTAGGGATTGTTCTAGCAGGGGACTTGTAAGCTTCCCACACACAACTGTAATAAGCACAACTCAGTCTTGACATGCGGTTCCCACTGCTATTCTAGACCTGACCCCCCCCCCCCCCAGCTCTGCCAATGCCCCTCATTCCTGACCTCCAGTACCCCTACTGTTGCAGGCCAGAGCTCCCACCACACTACTTTGCTAATGCACCTTAATTGTGATCTCCACTCAGCTCTCCTGCCCTTCCTGCTACTCTAGTCCTGGGTCTCCTCACCCAGGTCTGCTTGTGCACCTCAATCCTGAGCTGCTACAGCAGCCCCTGCTGAATCAGCCCCACACACCAACTCCGCCAATGCATCACAGTCATGACTCCAGCCCCATCTGCTAGCTGAGTCCTTAGACCACACGCTGTTCTGCCTGCACATCCCAGTCCTGTCCTTCCCCTACTTTGCTAGAGCACCTTGCTACTCTGGTCCTGAATCACTTCTGAGCAGATACTCTGGCTGAAATTCTTACAAGATGCCCAGGGGGTTTCAGATTCACAGTCCCCACTGAAATTAATGGAAGCTGTGCAGTGAGGGCCTGATCCACTGAAGTCAATGGCAAACTTCCTATTGACTCATCAGGAGCTGGACCAGGTCCCGAGATCCCCTTAGAAAGTTGAAGCCTTGGGTATCCCATACCTTATAGTGTCTGTATAAATTCTGTCACATGGTCAAGCTTTTTCGAAAAAAAAATCTTATTTTTTTTTAAATTCATCCCTTCCCCAAATTTCCAGTTTTTTAAAGAAATGAGTATATGAAAAAATCAAGCGCCCCCCCCACCTTTTTTGCCGGGGGCAATTGTTTCTTTCAGGTTTATAGGCTTTATTTTATCCTCTATCTGCCTCTTTCCGGTGACAAAAAGGAAAATAATAATGATATCATAATAAAAAGATGGTGGGAAGAACCTTCCTTGCAAAAAGAGGGACCATTTTAAAAAAAAATCAATAGAAATGTTTGAAAATTTTTGAGCAAAACTAAAGCTCATTACTTTTGGGAACCCAGGGCACAAAAACAGCTTCAATTTTTTTTTCTGGTCTCGCTCTGATGGCCACAAAGAACATTCTCTCCAGGGGGTATAAACCTCCACTAAGGCATTGCTGAGAGTCACTTGTGATCTAAATTTTTGCTGCACAGAGGTGACAAGCCAGCGAATTAATGTGCTGCAACACTGCTTGCCAAAGAGATCTGTTAAAGAAGGGAAAAAAATATGGCCCATCTTCACATCTGCACCCAGAACAGCTTTGAAACTAGGAACGGGTTCACTCCTTTGTCCTAATTTCAAGCCCACTCAAACGCTGCAGGTTCAGAAGTTCTATCTGGATGGAGGCCAGTACTGTTGACATATTTTGTTAACCAGAGTGAAAGTGAGGAGCAGGAAATAAAAATCCAATGAAAACAAAATGGTGAGATGTGGAGCAGCGAGCATGGACTGAATAGGAAACAGAGTGAGGAAAAGGAAGAGAGGAAAATCAGATAAAATATTGACAGAGGGCCTATTCTCTGCTCATATAAACTGAGAAATCGGCACATTTGGGGCCAATGGAGCTGTGCTAATTGACACCAAGAGAGAATTCAGCCCAGTATGTAGTGCATCCACTTGTTCCAACCAGATGAGCTCTTGGGTGGAACTTCTGTCTTTAACAGGTGGAGGAAATGCAAAGCTCCCAAACTCCACTGGGCTTTCCTATCCTCCTACTGCGCAGTCAGAGAAGTGCATGCTCTCTACCTTGCCAAATAGTCAGGGAGACATTTGCAGCCCACCTGAAATTGCTAGCTGGTGTCCCTTCCCCCCGAGGATAAGCCAACCCTCCTAGCAGAGGCTCAGAGCTCTGAAATGAAACCTCGGAGGCTTAAATGAGTTTGACATTTGATTCTGAGAGCCTGTGATTGCAGCTGCGAAATGCAGCGTCACTAAATGGGATAGGTAATGGGAATAGGTAATTTAGGAGGAAAGGAAAAGACGTGGCTGACGCACCAGAGAAGGCCGTTCCTCCGTACGGAAGGGAGCAATGAGGAGAAGTGGCTGTTCAGCAGCCACCAAGGATTTGTCTCAACCCTAGATTTTGCCAGATGCAAACCTTTCATGGTAATGTGCATGTAACACAGGCTGGAGCCAGAGGGAGAAGAGGCTACACAATGGACACACTCCTTCCTGAAGTAGCTGGGCAGGGAGGGCAAAGTGCAAGTTCCGTTCCTCCAAGTTCTCTCCAGCAGGGGTGCTGTTAGCACTAACGGGTGGTGTAGTTAGGGGGACTTGAGGATGGCCTTTGACTACAACCCCACAACTGGGACTTCCCTTTTGATGGGCTGCTCATGAGCTGAACCATCCTGTAGTTGCCTCTGGCTATTATTATTTGGAATGTGAGAGCATCTAGGAGCAGGATCTCATTATGCTTGGTGCTGTATAAATCCAAAGCAACATAGTAGGACCCATTGTCTACTAGGAATGGGAGGGGATGGATCAGAGTAGGGACAGGGTGACCCTATGGCACATGGGGCTACAGGGACTCTGGGTTGTTGTGGAGCAGCCCCATGGGCACTCCAAGTAAGGCTGCAATAAATCCTGAGACTGCTCTCGTTTACTCTAGGCTCTGCATTGACACCACCACCAGCACCTGACCTAGAATTTGGGCTTAAGACTAAATTTCCCCTTGTGCTTGGGCTGCACTTTTGGGGTTGCTCCTTACACGAGCGGCGGCATAGAATCTCTTCCAGTATTTTAGCGACAAAGAGTCCTGTGGCACCTTATAAACTAACAGATGTTTCTTCCAGTATTTTGTTTCACTTACTATCTTAAAGTTACAGCACACAGTTGCTGTGTGCCTGATAAAGGCTGTCACATTCCACCCCAGAGGTGGCTGCGTTTCAGCAATGGCTAAAGAAAAAGCACTACAGGAGTCTTCAGCAATCAGCCCATAAGTGCTTTTCATTACGCAGTAGGGTAGGTAACAAGGTGGTGAACAAATACCACAGCTCCTGGCGTTTTCCTTTCAAGAGCAAAAGAAGAAGAAATCATTTATCAATGGAATCATCAGCGAGCCCCAGTCCCAAATAGCCATGTGTCCCCTTCCAGCTGTTAACAGCTGCAGAGCTGCTGCCTGGCTCTTTGTGCCATTTTATTCTGAACAAAGGCTGCACTATCCGCTCCTGTAAAAGCAGCTGTTAGCAGGATCTTGAGCTGAGAACAATCACTCCCCGCTTTAACCAACAGGGTTATTATTTCTGCTTGGCTCAAGTGTTAAAAACAACGCACACAACACAGGGTATTAAAAGTGTGTGGGAGTAGGGGGAGACAAGAATTCGCCGAGGGAACACAGATGGCTGGGGATCTGTCAGTAGAGGGAATTGTTAGAAACCTCCTCGATATTCACATCCTTCATGTATGTGATGCTAATAAATCCTGGATTCGGAGAACAGTGAGAGAGCTCCAGAGGTAAAGCCCCTTATAGATCATATGGTGTTTCCGACATATGCTAGGCAGGCCCAGGACTCCAGGGGGATGATGGGGAAAGCCAGATCGGAGCAGTGGGCTGTGCAGAGAGCTCCTCGGCTCATTCAAGCTGCGGCTGTTCCTTTACCAAAGGCGTAATTAGATGCTGTTGTTCAATACAGAATCCTACAGGGGTCTGCTGGAGAAAATCCTTTCTGATTCTGTTTAGGAGGGGGAGGAAAGAAAGGGAAATGTTATTCCCCTCTCCCTCCAAGTGGAAAACAGAACACAGCAGTGGTGAGATTGTAGCTGTGAAGCGGAGGAAGCCGCCTGCTTCTGCTGCATGTGAGAAACCCATTTCTAAATCCCTCTTGCCGGAGATGACTCTCCCACGGGGAATCGCTCAGTGGCTTGTGCCAGCAGCCGGCTGCTTTCAAGATTAAAAGACATATGTGCCTTCCTTTCCAAGGGGCTGTTTAATTAAAAAATTATACTGTGTTGCTGGACTGAAAAACAGGTTTCTGGCAGGACTGGATAAAGGCTAGCAATACTGTGGAGAGGGGCTGTTAGGGAGGTTTCTGGAGACAGCTCTGCAGATGTCTCTTTTTCTGTTCATTAGCCACCCCTGCTATTCCAGCCGTAGGCTCCTCGCAAACAGTTCTGTCAATTCACCTCAATCTTGACCTGCAGCCTCACCCATTCTTCCAGTGGGGACCCCCATACCACTCTGGTAGTTAGGGTGACCAGATATCCTGATTTTATAGGGACAGTCCCGATATTTGGGGCTTTGTCTTGTATAGGTGCCTATTACACCCCCACCCGCTGTCCTGATTTTTCATACTTGCTGTCTGGCCATCCTACTGGTAGTCCACTTCACTTCTTACCTGCAGCCCCCTGCCCAGGGCTGACAATAGAAGGGGGGGGGCGGGAAGTTGATACAAATTACTGAGGACTGGCAGTCTGGAAGGGGGCCCAAGGCCCGGCTTCCCCGGCTTAGTCGGCCTGTTTAGCCGGTCTGCCCTTGCTGGGGGGCCCGAAATTTTTTTTTCAATGGTGCCTGAATCTGCTCTCAGCAGCCCTGCCCCCGCCCCCAAGCTACTCCAGTCCTGGACCCCACTGCAGCTCTGCTGGTGCACCTCATTCCTAATGTGCAGTACACTCTGTTATACCAGTCTGGGACCCTCTACCCTCACCTTTGCCCATGCACCGCTAAGACTGACTAGCAGCTTCCCATGCCCACTATTTCAGACCCTAGCTCACTCTTATCCCCAGCTCTGTCAATGGACAGTGGCGCTAATCTGTAGCACCCCCTGAAACTCGCACCTAACAGCTCTGCCAACGGTCCCTGATCCTGACCTGTAGCACCTCCTGCTAAGCCAGGCCTGAGTTGAGGCCCTGCACTAGAGGGGACTCTTCTCCCCTTGAGCTAAATCTGATTTGAGCTTCCAGAGGTGAAATAATGGATCATTAACTTGTTCTAGTGACAGACTAACTGCAGAATAGGTAGGGTGACCGGACAGCAAGTGTAAAAAATTGGGACTGGGGGTGGGGGGTAATAGGTGCCTATATAAGAAAAAGCCCCCAAATCAGGATTGTCCCTATAAAATCGGGACATATGGTCACCCTAAGAACAGGGCCCATATATATGGTCTCTCTCTCTCTTTATACACATATTTCAGTTCTCTATAACTAATAAAACAGAGTATCTTGCATTTATATAGTGCCTTCCATCCTGAAAGACCCCAATGTACATCACAAGGTATTTATAAAGTATATCAGAAATCCTTCACCCCATCACTGAAATGCAGTCAGCTCTGGGGAGGAATGTGGCAGGTGTTTAACTGCAAAATGATATCATAAAATAAATTGGTGCCAAAAGGCAAGGCGAATCCTCTATCCACCTAGAACTGCAGGGCTGGGGCAGGTGGGGGCGGGAAGTATAGTGGGGCAGGACATAGGCTAACCCTCCCCATCCTTGTGAAAAGTTCCAAGGGGATCACTAATTTCCACAATTGGGCTGAACTAATTTTGCATGTCATATTCCCTTTAAAAAAGGTGATCTGAGGGCTGTGTCTCAGTTCCACCATCCAGGCAGAACATCTCCGAGGGCAGCAAAATGCTTAGCAACTGCTCAATGTGTGAGTGCTGGCAGGGCTGTTTAAAAACGAAAAGAGAGAGAGAAATCATCACTTTAAAGACAGCGCAGGCTCATTTTTGCTTCCCAGACCAGGGGAATACCCAGTCCTTCTCTGACCTGGTCTACACTACAGCCTTCAGTCAGCATACTGTGTGTGTCAGAGTGTGAAGAGGTGTGCTCCCCGACCAACAGAGCTGTGTCAGTGGAAAGCCCTGGTGTAGATGCAGCTATGCTTTGCTTTACTGGTGTAGCTAGTTTCTGTCTGAGGGTTGGTTTTATGATACTAGTACAAAGCACAGCTTTGATGGTATATCTGTGTCCATGCCAGGAGTGTCTTGCCAGTATATCAGTATTTCTATGCCCGTAAAGTGCTTCTAGTGTAGACATGGCATTAGCAGAGGGGCAGACACAGATTTCCTGTTAGCTCAGGACAGCAAAAACTATAGAGCTGGTGCCGCCTATAAAGTGAATCCACTGCCATCCTAACCAAACCGTTCCACTCCCGCATACCTCTCCTCCCCTGTTTGGGATGACATTATTAGACAATACTGGGTAACATGAAGGAAGGATGGTTTTGTGGTTAAGGATCTGGAGAAAGAGCCAGGAGAACTGTGTTCATTTCCCAGTTCTGCTACAGACTCCCTGTGTGACTGTCTATCCCGGTGCTTCTTATGCCCCTTTGCACTGTAATGTCAGAGCATCTCTCCTTACTTCACAGATGATCTTGGGTGAGTCTCTGGAACTGTCTGGGCCTCAGGGTTCTTATCTCTAATACGGGAATAGTAATCTTTCCTTTCTCCCACTCCCTCTCTTGTCTGTTCAGACAATGAGCTCTTTGGGACAGGGACTGTCCCTCACTATGTGTGTGTACAGCACCTAGCACAATGGGGAGCACGAAGGTGCTACTGCAATATAAATAATTACACGGATGATACCCACCAACAAAGGACTTTCCCCCCCAACAAAGGACAAGGTTCCCACTTGTTTTGCCTCGTGTGTGCAGAACCTCCCCTAGACGCCACCCCCTTTCCCTCTCTTCTTGCTGCACTAACAGTCACAGTGACTCAGACTGGTAATGCAATAACCGGTAGGTTGATCTACTTATTGCTTGACATGGCCAGGATGCTCATAGCCAAGGCCTTGGCAGGGTATCTACTGAACTGCGATGCCATGTAATGAACTTCCAGGGTTACTGGTGTTAGCTACAGAGTAGCATAGCACTTTGCAGGCAAATGTAAAGACGAGAGACTGAAGGGAGCCAGTGACTTCAAGGGGAGCCAGGCAGTATGATCTTGTTGATGTCAGTCAGTCAAAGTGAATTTGTCATGTTACTGCAATGTCTGGCATCCAGTGCTAATAAATCCTGTGTGATGTGTTCATTATACCAGTCCATTAAGATGGCAGGGGGACCCAGCTGCAGTTAATGTTCATTAAGTTCATTCTTGTAATTTCACCTCATGGAATTCGTCTGCCATGGGATCTGCAACCTTGTCTCCTTTCTCCTTTATGGGAGGCAGATGAAGAATACTAAAAACCAGAAAAGTTGTATGTGGGGCTAGGGAGTGGAACAGCAGGGTGGGCTTGAGAATGGAAATGAAGGGCAGTGGTAGAGCTGTTAGGGTGACCAGATGTCCTGATTTTATAGGGACAGTGCTGATATTTGGAGTTTTTTCTTATATAGGTGCCAGTTACCCCCCACCCCCATCCCTATTTTTCACACTTGCTGCCTGGTCACCCTAAGAGCTGGCCATGCCTGGAGTCTGGGACTGGGACTGCAGTGGGGCTCCAGAGTAGGATTGAGGAGCGTTGGTAGGTCACAGTGTGGCGAACAGGATGGAATAGCCAGGAGGCTGCAGTCCTGGCTGCATCAGCAGAGCAGGAAGAACGAAAGGGCCTGAGGACTGGTCAGGGCTGAGGTGCGCTAGTACAGCTGTTTTCATGGGAAGATTGCACATTCTCCTTGAACCAATTCACATCAGTCAACTCTTTGCTTTCAAGACCTATCTGCCAGACCTCCCTGGTAGGAAACACTGCTTGATATCCAGCCGGGAGCTCTGCCCCTAGCTGATGCAGGCTGAAGTAACTGACCTCTCCGGGAGAGCAGTTTGAAAAAACAGCACCAGGCAGAGGCAAGGAAAACACTAAGACCCAGGTCCCTTTACTCATTCCCCTTCGTTCTCCTCATCTCCAGTCCCCCATGCAGCCATCCTCAACTGAGAGGAGACAAATTCCTGATTGGTCTCCTTTTGTTCTTCATTTCCTCCTGAGCTGTGTCTCTGCGATAACAAGCCCCCACATTTGTTCTCCCACTGCAGCCTTGGGCTGGAGCCTTATCTTGCCACAGACTAATTTGATTTTTATGGTGATAGAGGCATCGGTAATTACTGTAATAAAAAAGGAGATTTGCAGCCGCTCCCGTTGCCCAAACTGAGAGTGGGGGGCTGCTGGACTGACACCACAGTCGACTTATTTTATAACTCATGCATTACATCAATGATAAGTGGTGCCCCTCTTGGGAAAGTGGGGAGGGGGCTGCAGTGGAGCGGGGAAAAGAAAGTGTTTCCAATTAAAAAGGAAGACACTTCAATTGCACCTCCCCCTCGCTTCTCCTTTGTTCTCAAAATTAGAAAGCAAAGAAAAGAACAAAACAAATTGAGGAATAAGGGGAAGGATGGAAGACTCTAGCTACCAGGGCCAACTGAAAGAAATGAACATGGGGCTGGAAGGAAATCAGCGTCCAGGGATGCTAGCATAGGAGGGGTGAAAAGAACCCCCTGAGTCCAGGGTGCAGAGAGACAGGCATCCAAACATCATCAACACCTCAGTCGCAATTGCCATTTTTTTACCATATTTTTGCATGAATGCATTGTTTTACATATCTCTGCTCTCAGTAATATGAATCAATTAATTAACACATTTAATTGCAGAAAGATGTATCTCCCTAGAGCTAGCTAAACATTGTATAGTTAGGTAACCCCTAATCTATTGTGCACATAATAAATGTGTGCATTAGATACATAGACTGACCATTTGCAATGCTATCTAGGTATCTACTTCGCCCACAGAGATACACTTTGGCTGCTCTAGTTGTATTTCTATTGCATGGTAGTTAACCCTCATTAAATATGTAGCTGGTCTATATTAGGCATAGAATAATGATCATATTAGATTTAGCTGCAATGCTTGGGGTCTGATTTGGCCTCCCTTACATTGACCAGTGCCTTGTTCCACAGGTAGCTCCATTGGTTTCAATGGGGGTGCTCACAGACTAAGGTACTGTTCCCCACGAGCAAGAGGGGGCAGAAACTCGCTCTGAGTTTGGTGCATTTACTGAAACTGGAGCTTTTCAGGAGGCGAGTGTCTCCATGACTGTTTGAGACTGGCTTACCCATTACAGAGCTGAGCCCTTTGTAACTCCAGACTCCAAGGATTCATATCTTGCTTAGTAGCTCATCCTTATACCCTTATCACATTACTTCTGGCTCATTCTGCAGAATCCGTTTCTTCCCAGCCCACAATTCCTTTTTGGCCCATTTTTGGGCTCACACACCTGATTTGCTTTTCTCCCACACTTAGGGTGAAATATCTAGACAGAGGATGGGGGGTAATAGGCACCTATATAAGACAAATCCCCCAAATCTGGACTATGAAATAGGGACATCTGGTCACCCTACCCACATCCCTACTCCTGGGGAATGTTGCTAGTGTACAGCTAGTGCAATGGGAAAGGTAAATGATCCATTCCAACTAGGCAGCCTGCTCTGCAAACCCTTTCCCAAACGTGCTGCCATTCTCGTTTATGGACATCCATGAAAACTGAATGTGCTGTGCAGTTTAGCTTAATGTATTATAAACTAGAAGCCAAAGCCCATAAAGGATGAGTTTTTTGCATAATTGAATGCATACATCTCTTTATGCACTTTTACAGCATTCCAGGTCTGTAGTTACAGGAACGTTCCACCTCACTGATATGCAATTAGAACCACAGGAGCATTCTGCTGAGGCCTGATCACCTTCAGCTGAATGGAATGGCCAGCCAGTGAGATGTCAGTACGTGCTGCATCTCCAGCCCAAAAGTAAGTGCAGTTGAGCCCACTCTGGGCAGCCATGGGACCGGTCAGCAGTAAAAGGGAGCTGTGTAGTTTTGAAAACCTGGCCCCAAATGTGTGTGCTGAGGTCCTGTGAAAATCTGTCCATTGGGCACCAAAATCAGTGACCAGATTTTCAAAAATGCTCAACATGTCAGGTACTCAGCACTTTTGAAATTGTGGCCCCCATTCTGGGAGCTGAGCACTGGAAAAACCTGACAGCTGACTCAAGAAACCTTTGTGGCTCAGCCATTTGAATGAGACATGGAGCACACACTGAACAGTGGGTCACACCAGGAAAATTTCAATCCATCTCAAGCCTATTTTCTATTCTTAAAATAAAATTGACAACTGGGCATGCAGTAGAGGAATGAGATTCAGGACAGCTCCATCCCTGCCTCTCTTTCTCACTTTTTTCCTCCTTATTTATTCACACAGCAATTGAAAGCATGCTAGTCACTGAGAGCAAATTAAAAACACAAGGCCCCTGTGCAAAGTACCCAACCAGAATATCTCACATTACATATTTCGATATGTCTACTTCGAGCGCTGATGATAAGGTCTTTCTCTCTATAGAGAAATGTTCCACAAACCATTGGCAGGGAAAAGCTTGGGACATCAATGCCATACTGTGCTTTGTTTTGTTAATCAGTATATAAGTTTTAAAAATAAACGGCTGCCTGGGATTTCAAGAGTCTAAGAGAGTTAAGTCCAAATCTGGGCCTTACACATCCAAATGTCATCAAAATTCCATAGAAGTTGGGCACCTAACTCCTTTCCATCCCGTGGAAATTCCCGTTTTTGTTTCTAATCCTGAGCAGATGTATGTCTGTCAAACCTACTCATGGAGCCTCTCCCCCTTACAGCAAAAGGACACCCCTGTGTTGAGTGCTGAGGGAAGGTCTGGGGCATGTGGTTATTTCATCTCATTTGCCCATGCTGTGAAGCAAACTAGTGGGTCTTTGGTTGGGAGAGAGAAAGGAGGGTTCTCCAGGAAGCATTTTAAAGGCAGAATTGACAGTGAAAGCCTTGTCTACACACAGGAATTCAGCATTCAATGCAGCTGCCTCGCTGGACCTTTAGTACGAACACGGGTAAAGTGGGATCTGCACTAACTGTGGTAATAAAGGAGGTAAATGCACAATCTGGCTTACCCTCGTTTGCGCTCAGGAGTCATCAACAACACAGCTACACCAGATTCAGCAATTGGGGCTCCTCCCCAGGAGGACAAGGCTTAGTAACACTGAGGGCTTGTCTACACTACTCACTGGATTGGCAGGTAGCTGAAGTTGCGTATCTTGTATCGACCCTGTGCAGTAGTGTAGACAAGCCCTAAGGCCTGGTCTATACTTAAAAGTTAGATCCATCTAGCTACATCCTTCAGGGCTGTGAAAAAATGTGTGCCCTGAGCACTGGAGTTAGGCTGACGTAACACTGGTATGGATGTGGTTAGGTTTTCCATCCACCTCTCTACTGCATCACGGAGAGGTGGATTAATTACATCGATAGAAAAATCTCTTCCTGGATGTAAGAAATGTCTACCCCGCAGTGCAGCAGTGGTACTGCTCCCTCCCCATAGCTCTGCTGCTGCAGCTGCTGTAACATAGACATGGTCTAATATTTTGCACTTCTCCAGAACTGCTCCTGTGAGGATTTCCAAGCACTTTGCAGACATCAATTAAAAAACCTCCCAAAATCCCTGGTGCAAAATGGAACATTCATTGTTCATTCAGCTAAACCACCACATGTGCATGCACCAAAAAAAAAAAAAAAAGGCAACCCAAGTAAAATGCAAACTCACTCACTTCTGAGCTGCACCTTTCAGAACCACTCAGGATCAGCTTATATAACAAGCTTTTATCCCAACACAAATACATGGTGTTTAAACTGGGTTAAAAGGCCCTGCTGGAATGGCTCCGGGGACTAAGTACAGCTTAGCTCAGTTAATGAAACAAAGAAAGGAATCCTCCCTGTTTCACTTAGGGCATATCTACATGGGGAAACTGACCAGAATAGAAAGTCTGGAATAGCTCCCCTGTGTGGACACACTTATTCTGGAGTAAGGGTCATTTTTTCTGATTTCTCTTAATCCACTTTGGAAGTGAATAGGGTTTATGCATCACCTAATTTTGATTTAAACCCTAACAGCTTGATCCAAAGCCCTTTGAAGTCAGTCTAATGACTCTCATTGACTCTAATAGCCCTAAAAGAACTTCAGCCTCAGAAATGGAGCCTAAGTGGTGCATAGAACTTGTGCTGCCATCCTACAGGTGATTAAACCAGGGATCTGGAGAATTAAATGCACATGCTGATGCAGCTTGAGCTAAAGAGCCAAACTTCCTCATGTGGGGTTGTAACAGATGCATATTATTTGTGGGTCGGGCACAGAGAGGGACCTGTAACACACACCCTGACCAGTGGGTTACATGGGCTCTGCACTAGGGTGCATGTCGCTCTACTGCCTAGAACCATTTTTGTGGTAATTTTTCTAAAGGGAAAAGCTCAATCAATGGCTAGGTTCCCTCACATCAGAGCCACTCGATGGAGTCATGGCAGCTACATAGTGTCGTCTTTAACCCAGCAAGCCTCTGGCTTTTTGTTTTGTAGTGGGAGCCTAGTCTATGAGTTAGAGTGCAGTTTGGAGGCAGGAGGACTGAGAAACATGGGAAATGATCCAAACGCCAGCTGACTCACGGGCTAGCACCATTTGCAGCCCAGACAGAGCGTTCATGGTTCAGTTATACAGATGCCATGTCTGCTGGATTCTTTAATGTTCTACCTTGCACAGGTAATACCTTGTTTGCTCCATATCATAAACCCCTCTGCGCATTTATGCTAGGATAGGTTGCTTTTGTGGCAAATAGCCAAGTGATTAATCAGTTGGCTCTTTTCTGAATCCCCGGAAGTGCTGACCCAGCCTGTCCTATATTTAAAGGGGGAAGAATCCAGGCGGAAGAATCATGGCTGGGGCTGAGGCAGGAGTTGGCTCAGGTAGGGAGCTGGAGGGGCTTTGTTTTCAGAGTAAGGATGGTTTTGCTTGCATCAAGAGCTCCCTTTGTTTTTGCAACAGCCCAAAGTAAGGTCGAACCCACTAGGTTTCTAGGAAAATGGAATTTTGTTTTGCTTCAGCTGGTTTCCTGGGCAGAGAGAGAGATTTCATTGTGGTGATTTGGTTAAGAGACACCTCCTCTCACTCCATTTCTCCTTCTCCCTGTCTCCAGTATCTTTTCCTTCTTCCTGTCTTAAAACACCCACACTCCTGGGCCTGGGCCAAAGTCACCTGAGAGGCTTTCATTCCTCTCTCTCCTCTTCCTCCCTCCGTTTTCTTTCTGTCTTTCTCACACTCCCTTATGTTTAGCCCTCTCCCTCCTCCCAGTAACAACTTCTCACCGCAACAGGGACAGGTTTTTGCATTAGCCCATTGAGCCTCCCATGTCTCTCCAGCATTCTGTTTCCTTCAGTTGAGCCTACTTCCCCTTTTGGCCAGGAGAGTAGGAAGAGATGAGCTGGCACAAGAAGCTGGAAATGTCCTTGACAGAGAGTAAACAGTGCCCAGCTGGCATCAGGGGAATCCTAAGTCAGCATCCTGGATGTGCACACCCTGGAGAGGAAAGAGCACATGTGACCTCGGTGCCAAACTCAGGTGCTATTTAAAATGAAAAGGCAGATCTGTTGCTTGATCTTGGCATGTACCTGGAATCCCATGGGGATGGCGTGTGCATATTCAGAACACACCCAACCTCCCAGCTTCCAGCTCCAAGTTGGCATCTCCCTGCGTGTCATTAGCGTGCTGCCTAACCGCATGGTGTGCAATTACTCGGTGAGGATAAATAAACCCATCAAACACTCAGAAAAAAAGATTCTTTAACTGCCTTGCAGTTAATAGGTTTGGAGCCTGGGGATATATGTCCACTGTAGTCTCTATGTCTGTAGTAAGTTTCAGCAGTCCTGGAATGTTGAAATGTAAATCCAGGGGTGCTAGGGACACCATAACCCCTGAGCCACCGGGATCCCCCAAGATGCAATTTCTTTGTGTCCAGTTGATTGTGGTTTATTTTATATTTTAGGACAGGCAACTGGAAGGTTTGTATCTGAAACATAATCACAAGAGAGTATGACTTTTGTGCAGTGTGCTGTGTGAGTGGCTATCACCCTCCTTTCACCTCAGGGGCAGCTGCATTTCATCAGCCTTGCAAGTAAACAGCTGGCAGAGTGCCTTGGGATCCATTGGGATGAAAGATGCCATGGGTATATAAAAGGTAGTAGTACATGCAGTGACCTGTGTTATAGGTGTGGTAACCTGTTTGCCTATCCATGAATATTTTTGTGGGTGCAATGCAGGCACGTTGTGTAGCTCAGGCAGAAATTATGACGCACATAGAGAGGTGCAATAAACAAGGTGCCAGCGAGCAAGGGGGTGACACAGACCCGAAGTTGTTCTGCAATTTGGGAATACACAACCCAGATAAAAAATTAGATGTATGCAAACACTTTCCCTGGCTTTTTTTGAAAGCATCTGACAAACACAATGGGCAGGGGATGTATGGCCCACTCCTGGCCACATCACAGGTGGCTCATACAGCAGACGAACTTTGACTGGCTAATATCTCTCTGCTGTGTTCCCCCAGCCTCCCTCAGGTGAGGAGCAGAAGCAGGGAACTGGTCAGTTGCCACTTTAGAGCTGTGAAAGGGCAGAGCAATCCTATCTCAGAGCAGATACTAAACTGACAGCTGGTGCTTGCCCAGGGCACCAGGCCTCTCCCTGAAATGGGAGGGCTGTCACGGTGGGGAAGGGTTCAGTGACAGACCAGTCACTGGGGGGCTGTCAATCAGCGTCACTCGACCACAGTGCAAGGAATCAAGTAAAAATCCTGGAAATTTCAGCCAGCAGTGCACTCAGGGAGTTCAGCTGCTAATAGTGACCAAACGGGGTGAACAGAAAACAAGGAACACGGACATCACATCTGCAGAACAAGGCAGCTGGGGAGACGGATGCCACAAGAGTAATTTTTTCCCCTCTGAGTGGAGATTCCATCCCTAAGAGTTTGAAAGTAAGGAGGATGTTCAGATGCACTTCTTCTGCTGGGGCCAGATCCTCAGGTGTTGTCTGAAATGGGAACATCTTGCACCCAAGGTCACTGGCCAACTAATGCCTGGGGGAAAAGTGAATAGAAAGGTCCCTGAGGTTAATGGAGTTAAGAGGGAAATGCTAGAAGGGAGCAGATGAAATCAGGAAAGAGAGAACGCGTAAGGAATCGCTAATTCCTGAGAGACATTGGCTATAGCTCTCGGGGCTGAGGCCATGTGGGGAGGGTGGTATGGATGCAGGGAGCTCTCCCATTCAGCTGGAACTGCAAAGATCAGACTATTACCACCCGTGCTCTGGGCCGGGGCCGTGGGACTTGCCGTGCTCTGACCGGGGGAGCGGGGCCCTCTTAGGTGGCGGGCCCGATTCGGGGGAATCGACCTAAAGCCGGCCCTGATTACAGGACTATCCAAGGCATGGCATCTGGTTTACTACAATGGGTTCAGCCATCTGGCTGAAGGGCCTTTGTCCTTAGCTTGTGCTGCTCTCTGCTGGCCACATCCTTGCTAAACAGGCACACTGGAAAAAAGCCAGGGCACTTTGCATGGCAGAAGCATGTGTGCAGCTTGGTGTCGACCTCTCCCAGAGAAGGGGACATATAACAACAGAATGCCTTCCCTTTGGGGGACAGATGTGGAGAATTGTTCTGAAGAGTGAGAAAGTCAAGTGGGTCTAGCGGATTGGGGTACTGGGCTGGGAAGAGGCAGGAGATTTGGGTTCTGTTCCTACTTCTGCTATGTGATCTCAGGCAAATCACTTCCCCACTCTGTGTCTATGCTCTACCTCTCTATCTTGTCTACTCAGAGAGTAAACTCTTGAGCCAGGGACTGTCTCTCACTATGTGGCCATACAGCATCTAATACAATGGGGCCCTGATCTCAGCAGGGGCTTCTAGTTGCTTCTGGAATAGAAAATAATTTTGCATGGAGGAACATGCAGCATAACTACATGAGGTTTAAATTGTCCTTGACTTGTGGTGTAAGGTAGTAATCACTACAGCTGGGGCAATTGTTTGACTCAAATGTTTTTGGGGAGGAGAAAAATGCAGATTTGGGTTGATTGAAACATTTTGCGAATGTGTTTCATTTTTTTCAAATTGTTTTGGTCAAACACCCCTCCCCCTCAAAGCCCAAATTCTTAAATACCCTAAATATTTTGTTTTGACATTTTTGAAATGAAATGTTGCAATGTTTTTATTTGAAATGACTTTTTGTTTAATTTTTTTTTCAACTTTTCAGTTTGCTGAACATTTTGGATAATTTTCCTCCTGGGTCAGCTTGAAGCAATTTTCCCCCCTAACTTTTTTGGAACTACCAGCAAACCAACAAATCCACTTATTCTCACAGCACTGGTCATGACTGCAACCTAGTGGCAGAACTCCAGAAAACATGGAGAGAAAAGAGGGTGTCAGATGAGAGAGGGAGTTACTCCAGCAGAGTATGGCTTAAAGCTACATTCACTCCTCTGAGATAGCCTAGTCCAGTGGTTCTCAACAAGGGGTTCTGGGCCCCAAGGGTGGCTGCATGCAGGTTTCAAGGAGTCTGCCAAGTATGGCCGGTGTTAGACTCTTAGGGCCCAGGGCACAAAGTCAGAGCCCTGCTGCTCAGGACTGCAGCCTGAAACCTCACCGCAGTGGTCCTCACTCCTATGGGTCAGGCCCTAAGGGTATGGCTACACTCCAAACTTCAAAGTGCTGTTGTGGGAGCGCTGCCGCGGCAGCGCTTTGAAGTGTGAGTGTAGTCGCTGCGCCAGCACTGGGAGAGAGCTCTCCCAGCGCTGCACATACTCCACATCCTCATGGGGTTTAGCTTGCAGCGCTGGGAGCCGCGCTCCCAGCGCTGCAACACTGTTTATACTGACGCTTTACAGCACTGTATCTTGCAGCGCTCAGGGAGGTGTTTTTTTCACACCCCTGAGCGAGAAAGTTGCAGCGCTGTAAAGTGCCACTGTAGCCATGGCCTAAGATTCAAACAGCTCATACCTGTACCACTCTCCATAGCCACAAGAGGCTGCTATGACTATTTAACAGCTTAGCCAGTATCAGATCCGGCATTCCCTTTTTTATCTTCAGTGTTTAAAAAATGAATTGTCCTCCCTAAACCTCCAGACAAACACACACAAAAGGCTTGATTCTCCACTGCCCTGCATCTTGTGTAGGCATTTACCTTCGGCCAAGCGAGTGCAAACCCTGTCCCATATCAGAATCTAGTGATAGAGTTTTGCATTCCCTTTGCACAGGTAAATATGAGGACACAGTGCACCAGGCAGTGGGGAATCAGGGGTCAAAGTGTTGTGTCACTAAATGCCCAGCAGTGGTGGCTGGGAACATCTGTGGAAATAAAGCCTGTTTTTATGGGGACAGCAGCTGCAGACTAGTTGAAAATTGGCAGGGTTTAGTGACCTATCAAAAGACCCAAGATCTCATTCATCTTGGTAGAATCTGAACATTCGGCATACGTAGTTGCAGAAGCCACTGAGCTCAGACAATCATCATCTTCATAAAAGGCAGCCCCACAGATAAATGAGATCAGGTCTATCAACCGTACCTAGATACATCCAAAGAGCATTAAGGGAACAGTCTACTGGCAAGTGGTTGTGATGGATAGAAAAGCCATCCTGAGCTGACACCAAGATCTTGTAAGCTCATACATGCTGGCAGATTCCTGCACCCATTCAGGGGTCCATCTGCATGGAGCTTGCAGGACAGTGGCTGCACACCAAAGTGGGAGTGAGAACAAGCGGAAAGAGCCTGGTATCAGCTGATGTAACTGACAAGACAAGCTGAAAATGGGTGTAATGAGTCTGATATTAGAAAAACTACTGGGAACCAGGGTCATTGAGTGCCTATTGGAGGAACAATACCTGATATCCTCACACCAACTCCCCTGCTCTAAACACCAGACCATACATCCTTCTAGTGTTGGGTCTACAACCTAGGAGTCTCTACAACTTGTTTTAACCACTTGACCATACTCCTTCTTTGTGCTGGGTTTAGAACCCAGGAGTCCTGACTACCAGTTTCTCTGTTCTTCCCAACAGACAAAACTGCCTCCCTAGTGTGATGTTTAATATATCAGCACAACTCAGTCTCACAAGAGAACCACATCCTCCCAAACAGAATAGTGTTTTCATGCAGCAGTGGAGGAAAAATAAAAAAAGACTCAAGATTTCTCTGCAAATTCTAGCTTGAGGTAGGTAATTTAATTACTTTAATAAGAACAATTTAGGAAGTTAATTGATTTGTAACTAGGCTTAAATTTCTTGAACATCAAGTGTCACTTTCTTTTTTAATACTGCTGCATATTAAAGTAATTAGGTCATTACCAGAAATCTTCCTGCTCCCCTGATCACATTTGACTAAGATTAAGAGGAAAGTCCTTAACTTTGGGGGCAGATTTTGAAGTTCTTCTGTTTTTGATGTGGCTGACTGAGTTTGTAGGGCTAAACTTCCTCATTAAAACCACAAGGGTATTCTAGTCTGTTCTGTTCTTCCAAAACTCTATTGCATTCAGAGAAGGGATGATCCTGAGCTAGGTCCCTCTGGATGTGGGTTCAGTTCCCCAATCCCCCACATTCTTCTTGTGTGACCTTGGTCAAGTCACTTTACCTTCTGTTTCTCCTCCCAGTGTTTGCCAATCTTGTCTATTTAGATTGCAAGGTGTTTAGGGCAGAGACTGTCTCTTGTTATGTGTTTATACAGGGCCTGGCATGATTGGGGCCCCTGATTTTGGTTGAGTCCTCTCAGTGATGCTGTAATTCTTCTCATAATGTAATTCCTATTGAACTTGATAGGACTTTTCCATTTACATGGTGCTTGGGAAGGGCAAGGGACCTGCTGTGTTGAGCAGAGTTCTTTGAATTCAGCACTGGGATCACAGAGTGAGAGTTGAGTACAAGCTCGAAGAGCTTCTGCCTGTTGGGGTATATGGGGGAGGCAATACTGGCAGATTCCACCCCCCCCCCCGCCTGCCTCCTCTGAACTCCTCCCAGCAGTCACAGCTGAAAGCACCTCTAATTTTCTTGCATCTCATCATGTATTGATAGCTGTGCAATGCCAGGTAACTATGGCAACTCATTGATTAGCATCCCACCCCTGTGAAATGAGGAACATGCAGCCATAAGAATTACAAATGATGCCTTATTGTCTGCTGCCAATAGGCTGATTACTGCCATTTTCTGCCAGGTAGACTGGCCTTTACAGGCAGCCCAGCAGTGTGTAATTACTGCACAGTGATTGATGCATTGCTATAGTTACTATCTGCTGTGTTCCTTGACTAATAGCTTTTAAGTTCCCTTTTCAGATGGAAATGCATTGTCTGTAAATGCAGAAGGCAGAGGTCTTAAAAACCTGTAGATTCATCCTGGAAGATGCCAGCCTGGGCATAGAAAAGGGTGGGAGCTAGTTAGAACAAACCACTGCTCAGATGGGGGGAGAAAGAAAACAATTCTGGTTTTTATGAATTGTTGTGGATCTGCTCTCAGGGTTAAAGTGCAGACAGTGGCACAGCCAGGTTTTTCCAGTCCTTGCCACCCATTAACATCACATGATGACTGCTTTGGAGATAGTTGGGCACTGCCATGCTCTCAGGAGTGGAGAGACATGGAGGAATGGAGATGTTCTGTTCGAGTGTGATCATTTTCTGAGTGCCTGGGAAGAGAAAGAAATGTTGTTATTCTTGCCAGCAAGTTAAAGAAGTATGGGTGGTGTGACAAAGTTCCTCCTCTATCTTGGTGGGTCCTGCGCTTATTGGCGGCTTTGCTCACCTCAGTGATCTTCCCTTCTTGTGGAACCCACAGTCTGGGTCAACTCCTCCTGTGTCTGATCAGGAGTTGGGAGGTTTGGGGGGAACCTGGGCCCACCCTCTACTCCGGGTTCCAGCCCAGGGCCCTGTGGATCGCAGCTGTCTATAGCGCCTCCTGTAACAGCTGCATGACAGCTACAACTCCCTGGGCTACTTCCCCATGGCCTCCTCCAAACACCTTCTTTATCCTCACCACAGGACCTTCCTCCTGGTGTCTGATAATGCTTGTCCTCCTCAATCCTCCAGCAGTTCACTCTCAGCTCCTTGCCTCTTGCTCCCAGCTCCTCACACACGCTCTGGCACCTCCCCCATCTGACTGGAAAGAGCTCCTTTTAAAACCCAGGTGCCCTGATTAGCCTGCCTTGATTGGCAGCAGGTGTTCTAATCAGCCTGTCTGCCTTAATTGGTTCTAGCAAGTTCCTGACTACTCTAGTGCAGACCCTGCTCTGGTCACTCAGGCAACAGAAAATTACTCACCCAGTGACTAGTATATTTGCCCTCTACCACACTCCTGCACCTCACTGGCCTGGGTCTGTCACAGTGGATAGAAAGCTGGCTAAATCATCAGGCTCAATGGCTAGTAATCAATGGCTCCATGTCTAGCTGGCAGCCGGTATCAAGCGAAATGCCCCAAGAGTTGGTCTTGAGGCTCATTTTGTTCAATATCTTCATTAATGATCTGGAGGATGGCGTGGATTGCACCCTCAGCAAGTTTGCAAATGACAGTAAACTGGGAGGAGTGGTAGATAGGATACAGAGGGACCTAGACAAATTAGAAGATTGGGCCAAAAGAAATCTGATGAGGTTCAACAAGGACAAGTGCAGAGTCCTGCACTTAGGACGGAAGAATCCCATGCACTGCTACAGACTAGGGACCGAATGGCTAGGCAGCAGTTCTGCAGGAAAGGACCTAGGGGTTACAGTGGATAAGAAGCTGGATATGAGTCAACAGTGTGCCCTTGTTGCTAAGAAGGCTAATGGCATTTTGGGCTGTATAAGTAGGGGCATTGCCAGCAGATTGAGGGACATAATCATTACCCTCTATTCTGCATTGATGAGGCCTCATCTGGAGTACAGTGTCCAGTTTTGGGCCCCACACTAGAAGAAGGATGTGGAAAAATTGGAAAAAGTCCAGCGTAGGGCAACAAAAATGATTAGGGGGCTGGAGCACATGACTTATGAGGAGAGGCTGAGGGAACTGGGATAGTTTAGTCCATAGAAGAGAAGAAAGCGGGGGCGGGGGAAGGATTTGATAGCTGCTTTCAACTACCTGAAAGGGGGTTCCAAAGAGGATGGATGTAGACTGTTCTCAGTGGTAGCAGATGACAGTACAAGGAGTAATGGTCTCAAGTTGCAGTATGGGAGGTTTAGGTTGGATATTAGGAAAAACTTTTTCACTGGAAGGGTGGTGAAGCACTGGAATGGGTTACCTAGGAAGGTGGTGGAATCTCCATCCTTAGAGGTTTTTAAGGTCAGGCTTGACAAAGCCCTGGCTGGGATGATTTAGTTGGGGATTGGTCCTGCTTTGAGCAGGAGGTTGGACTAGATGACCTCCTGAGGGCCCTTCCATCCCTGATATTCTATGATACATCTGCACTTAGAAACACCAATGGAGATTGAGGCGCTGCTGGGCGGGGTGCTGCACAGACATATAAGGGACAGTATCTGTCCCAGAGAGCTTGCAATCTAGACAGACAAGGGAGTATTATTATCCCCCCATTTTACAGATGGGGGACTGAGGCACAAGAGATTAAATAACTTTGCCAAGGTCACATTGTGAGGCTACGGCAGAGCTTGGAACTAACCATGGTCCTGAGTGGAGTCCAGTGCTTTAACCCTGAGAGCATCCTTCCTCTCCATTTTAACAAGATGCCTGTCATTTCTCAAAACAGAGCAATAGCAATGCACAGACCTCACCCAGGAACTGCTGGGCAGACTAGAACAGAACAATTGGTCATCCAATCCAGTAGCCTAGCTGCTTTAGAGAATGGCACAAAACACCCATAATGCTTTAAGCTGTGCAATATTTCCCCATGGGGGAAAGTTCCTTTCTGACCTCAGCGCACAGAGCTGTTCATCTCCTGGAGCATGAGGATCAATACTCCTTGAACTCTTATCCTAGATAGCATCACCGTGAATGAAAGCTGTTACTCTTAAAAATGTCTCTGCTAGAGTTAGAGCTCAAGATACAAAATTCAGATATTGATCAGGATTCTGAATCCCCTGAAGTTCAAGGTTTTTCTGAGACAGGGTTTTGAAACAGTTAAATTGGCAATGCCTAAGGATGGTGATGGGAAGAAGGTGGCTTATGGTTTAGAGGGGAGGGATGTCGTTTGTGGCTAAGGGGCTTGCTGGAGAGATGGGTTTGATTCCTGGCTCTACCCAGACTTTCTGTGTGGATTTGGGAAAGTTACTTAATATCTCAGTTACACATCTCTGAAATGAAGGTAGTTATTCATGCCTGTTTTACCTATTTAGAGTGGAAGAGAGAGCAAAGAAAGCAGCAGTTAAACCAAAAAGTAAATTGTACGGTCCTTGACAACCTTAATTCTTCCCCCCCTGCTCTTGTACGCTATAGTGATCTGAATAGGTAGGTGGGCAGATAGATTGTGAAAGTTAGAGGAACATCAGTACTGTTGGCTTGTGTCTAAATAGACAATGAACTTGAAGCCATCCTAGCTGCAAGCTCTGCTGGCTTAACTGACTCCTGGTTAGTTAGTGACTAACGCTCAGACCTCAATGGTTCAAATGTGTCCTGGAAAAGGACGGTGTACATCCTAGCTCAGATCTGGAAGGATCACAGAAGGGCTTTGCCTCCACTGTGGTGAATGCCAAATACTTCTCCAGACCTTCCCCTTCCATTTCCATCCCTCATGCATTACTCCTGATATTTATAAATTTATCTAACCTACACAGAGTTAAAAGTGGTTTGTTTCTTTTCAGGCTGTTGAGTGCAGCCAAAGTAATTTAGTAGAAAAATGTCATGCTAATGCAATTCAAAGTTCAAATGATCTTTCATTTCGAGAGAAAGAAGAATGTGTGTGCAGTCGGAATGTTAAAACCCACTACTTGCCCTGCAATTCAAATAGAAATATGAGCTTCAGGGGATACATAAGTCACATGAAGTACTGTGAGTGAAATGCACAAAATGAATGAAAATGATCCAGAAGCTGTTATTAGCATTGCTGAGGGGCTGATCCAGCATAGAACAAGTGTAGAGGCAGTCAAGAGCGGTGTCGGAAAGGGGAAGTTTGCATGAAATTACATTAACACAGAAATAATGAGAAAAAGTTATCAGTAAGACCTTTTCATATTAATATCTAAATGTTGCAAGCCAGGAGCTCCTAGCCCTCTCAGCTCTGATATGCTATAAACACATGGGTATGGTGCATAATTAAATAGCACAACACAATGTTGTGGACATTGGGTCATGTAGTCACTATGCTGGACATACACAACTTCATGGCAATAGCAGGGATAGAATTCAGCTAAAAGCACAGGCCACTCCCACTAGAAGTAAAGGAGAATCTCCCAGTAGCACTATAGGGTCTATGACATAGCTAAGCAGTACCGCTTTCATCCAAGAGAAGGCAGTGGTGGATAAACACACAGGCCAGTTCATTACAATGATAGTATTTCTGTGGTTCTCAAACCCTGGCCTTGAACCTCAAATTCATTCCTGATCTGGATTTGAATCTGAACATCACCTGCTCTGTCTTTCTCTATCTAAAAGCAAAGTCCTTCTGACTACCTTCAGTAATGAAAATTCCCATGGCACATCTTTGCAAGAGTGGAGGATATTGTTAGCTCATGTGTCCTAGTCACACTCCATCCCCTTGCTATTTTCACTGGATACAGAGTCCTCTAATTCACACCATAATTTGTCACACCATATCAAATGAGCTGCTAGAGGGAGTCTGGAAACCCCATCTTGGGTAGCAGTTTAATGCCAGATGGTACAGAACAAAGTGAAAATCCCTCTCAATGCCCATAGCGCATCATTATATAGGATAGGCTGTGTCATAAACAGATAGCTAAGGGTTAATGTTCTTTTACCTGTAAAGGGTTAACACAGGGAACCAAACACCTGACCAGAGGACCAGTCAGGAAACAAGACTTTTTCAAATCTGGATGGAGGGAAGTTTTGGGTGTGAGTTCTTTGTTCTTTGTCTTGGGTCTGACCCTCTTGGCTCTGAGAGTGATTTTTCTATCTCCTGCCTTTCTAATCTTCTGTTTCCAAGTTGTAAGTACAAGGATAGTAAGACAATAGGTTTATATTGTTTTTTTTTTCGTATTTACATGTGTGTAGTTGCTGGAGTGTATTCTTTTTGGATAAGGCTGTTTATTCATTTTTCTTTTAAGCAATTGATCCTGTATATTGTCACCTGGATACAGAGACTATATTTAATGTCTTTTTCTTTCTTTTTTATATAAAACTTTCTTTTTAAGACCTGTTGGAGTTTTTCTTTAGTGGGGACTCCAGGGAATTGAGTCTGCAGCTCACCAGGGAATTGGTGGGAGGAAAAGTCAGGGGGAAAATCTCTTTGTGTTAGATTTACTAAGCCTGACTTTGCATACCCTCTGGGTGAGGGGGGGAGAGAAATTAGCTCTCTCAGTAGTTGTGTTTCCAGGATTGGAAGCAGGGAATCTCCTAGGGTCGTCCAGGGAGGGGAGCCTGGGAGGAAGTTACAAGGAAACATGGGGAGGGGGTTATTTCCCTTTGTTGTAGGACTCAAGGCATCTGAGTCTGAGGGTCCCCCAGGAAAGGTTTTGGGAAGATCAAAGTGAGCTAGGCACTGTATAATTCCTGGCTGGTGGCAGCATTACCTGGTCCAAGCTGGTAACTAAGCTTGAAGGTTTTCATGCTAACACCCATATTTTGGACGCTAAGGTCCAGATCTGGGAAAAATGTTATGACAGGCTGACCAGACAGCAAGTATGAAAAATCAGGGCGGGAGGCAGTAATAGGAGCCTATATAAGAAAAAGCCCCAAATATAGGGACTGTCCCTGTAAAATAGGGACATCTGGTCACCCTAGTATAGGACCAGATCCTCAGCGGCTGTAACTCAGCACAGCTCCAGTGACTTGAATCTGCTATGTCAATTTACACCAACTGAAGATCTGGCCCTCCAACTTTAGTGGCTGACCATTTCTTTCCTATTCCCCACCCACTCTCCCACAGGCAATTAGTTTACTCCTCAATGCATGTGGGTTTGTTAGTACTGTAACACCACTTAGGCTGTTTAACTCCAAATATTTAATGGTCATAATATCATCTGGTCCTTTAGAAAGTCCCCCTACATTATTTATTTATCTTAGCAGTCTCCCTGCAGCAGTGAATTCCAGAGTTGACTGAAAGTTGAGTGTATTCCTTCATAGTTCACTAGGAATTACTCAAAACCAGAACCATTTATATGGATCTGACATGCTTTACTTCAGTGAAACCCAGATCCCAACCATCTATGGTCTAAATTTTGCAACACAGAAACCCTGAACCATGAGCTTCTTCTAGTCCTTTTTGACTGCCATTGATATTTATTGGATGAAACCAATGGCAAAACTCCCACTGACAAAACAGGGCCAGGATTTCACCCCTGCCTTTTGATTTTGTTGAGTAGCCCCAAGTTCTCTCAATGAAAGGCAATAAATGTTAGTGTCTGATGAAAGCATGGTTTTGCAGTTTTGGTGTTGCAAAAACCCTAAACTAGGGTTACACTTGATCAAGGTATGTGGGATCCAAAGGAACAGATCTGTATTGGACTAATTACTTGTTCATGGGATAGTCAAGAGGCAAGGACGTTGGACTAAGAGTCAGAAGATGGGAGTGATAATCCCATTACAGCCACTAACCTGGTGTGTAACCTTTGGTAAGTCACATCACCTCTCTGATTTTCTTTTCCCTCCTACCCTTGTCTGTTTAGACTGCAAGTTCTGTGGTGCAGGAACTGTCTTTCACTGTGTATCTATATAGTGCCATTTATACACAATGGAGCCCTGATCTATAGTGGGCATTATTCTAATTCCAGCTACACTTTGAGAAACACTCCTAGTGGCTGCAAATGGTGTATAACCCTTGCACTGCCCTCTGCACAGGGGTGGCATTCATCCAACATTTGTAAAGCACATTGAGATCTCAGGGCGGGAGTTATCATAGAAGCGCAGAAGCATTATCCTTCTAAGAAACATACAAGCATGTTTGGAAACAAACATCGATACCTGCCAGAATTCATTAAGTGTGACTGAAGGCCAGAACTATTCATTGCAGCATCCGTTGGGGAGCGAGCAGCAGGGGCAGTCAGACTCTGAAAGAAGAGAAATATTCCTGTCTCAGTGCAAGCATCATTAGCAATTTTTTTTTTAGTGCAAGAGAAATACCAAAACCATGTGATACAGAAGCACGACTGTTTCTAAGAGCCTCTTTAATACTGAAGAACTCAACAGAGCTCCTACTTTTGACTTTGGGTTTGCTAAAGGAAACCCTGGAGACAAGGAGTTCTGTCTCCCTTCCCTTCAGAGGACAGCGGCCAAGTTCTCTGTTGGTAAAAATATTTCAAAGTTTTCATTTTCTTTATCTTCTCTTCAGTGCTTTGTCCTTTGTTCCTTTCTTGCCCTCCATGGTTTTATCAGCACACACAGAGACTTGACAAGCAGAATAAGGACTTCCATGTCCAATAATTACATCTTGTGTTTAAGTGTCGAACGTGGAAATGCCTTGGTTGGGTTGCTAAGGAAGGAGGGAAGCTGGGTCTTCCAATGGATCTCTGCTAGTTTGTATCCAGCTAAGGATCTGACCCAGGGTGTCTAGCTTTGGGTCGCAAGTTGCCGGTGTGGCTGTCTCACTATCATATTATCCCCACACCACATCAATGCTAATAGGCCTGTTAGGATTATATGGGATTTCATGTAAACAGACAGTTGATCAGATTCCCATCTAGGGGATATCAGCAGAGCTGCACTGAAGCAAATGATGATGATGTCGGGGATCAATGGAGCTATGCCGATTTACAGCAGCTGAGGATCCAACCCAGTGTTTCAAATAGAAATGTTCAAAGTTGATGTTTGTTAAAATAACACACATGAAACCAGAACACAAGGAAATCCCATGGGGTGAGAACACTTAAAACTGTGTTCCGAATGCATCTTGCCGGCAGAATCCCTAAGTAGAATTATACTGATGGCTAATTATCTGTCTATCTGATCATTCTTCTGCAACTGTATACAATTTTAAGGCATATGAAACAGTTACATGTACATGTCCCGAGACAAAATATTACACAGGTAATTAGGCTGTAAAGTTGTGCAAACATTAAAGGAATTCTTTCTGATCATACTCTGGTAATCTGGAGACCAAAATTTGATTCCCCATAATCCTGGAATGTCTGTATTGCTGCATCCACAATTTACTCTGTTGTATACAAAGGTGTCACAATATTTTAATATGAAAATTGTGTGTGTGTGGGGGGGAGGGGTTTCCATTCCTATCCTGCATAAAGCATAGCTGTGCCCTGGGCCTGAGCGCTCTGGAAGAGGAATTCTTTCTAAGAACCTGATTGCTAGAAGGAAAGCATAAACAGGAGAAATATATGAAAGATTAAAGAAGATAATTTTGGAAGCAAGGCAGGAGTATGACATCAGATGAAACACAGCCACTTGCAGAAGGTTGTCTTAAATTACTGTATGTTACAATCCCATTGGCTAAAAGACTGTAGATGTTGTATTGGAACAGCTGTTGGACATAGCACAATACAATTCAATAGGTAAGGACAGGAAGTAAAATAGAATGCTGTGTCCAGCTGATGCTGCAGGGGAAATTTAGGCTGGCAGATGTAAGTGTCCCATCTGAAAAACAACAACCTGAACCAGTCCCAGCACATGGTAGTCTTGTTCCATGCCACTATTCAGGGCCAGTTTAGAAAAATAAACAGTGTCTCATTCACAAGTTGAGGACGTCCCATGTGCTCTGGGAAGAGAGAGAGAGAGAGAAGAAATGAACATGGGGAGAAGGAGAGGAGAGGGAAAAGGATACTGCATCAGACCTAAGTGGCCATAAATATTTTCACTTGGGTGTTTCTTCTGTGTCTGAGTTGTTCACAAATGCACTTCTCTAGTGGCAGCAGTGCCCACAGAATCTATGGTTAGGGTTGAGTCGGCTTTTCGAACATCATCAACAACAGTTTATGGCTTCAGGCAGTGTTAAACAATTCTCATGTCACTGGTCAGGGCTACAGTCCCTGCCTGGAGAGACCTATTAGGTGAACCACTCACACTACAACCTTATAGGTTAGATAAAAGGAACTATCTAGATCCCAAGTTCCTGAGGTGAACAGGGGCTGAGAAAGCTGTGAAGGCAGCAAGTATCAGAGGGGTAGATGTGTTAGTCTGGATCTGTAAAAGCAGCAAAGAATCCTGTGGCACCTTATAAACTAACAGACGTTTTGGAGCATGAGCTTTCGTGGGTGAATACCCACTTCGTCCGTTACATCCGACGAAGTGGATATTCACCCATGAAAGCTCATGATCCAAAATGTCTGTTAGTCTATAAGGTGCCACAGGACTCTTTGCTGCTCTTGTGAAGGCAGCATGTTTTCTACCAGGGTCTGGGAGAGAGAGAGAGATTCTTACTTGTCAGCACTGTAGCAACATGGGTGGATTGTCAGGGGAACCACATCCAGTCCTCCATAGCTGGAGGGAGGGAGGGAGACAGGCTGCAATGTGGGGTATATCATAGGGAGAAAGTACGAGGGGGTGTAAGAGGCAAGGGCAACTCTTATGTTTTTTGCCACCCCAAGCACGGCAGTCAGGTGGCCTTTGGTAGCATGCCTGCAGGCGAACCGCTGGTCATGCGAATTCGGCAGCAGCTCTGTGAGTGATCTGCTGGTCCTGCGCCTTTGGCGCACCCAACGCAGAATTGCTGCCAAAGCCACGGGACCGGTGGACCTCCCGCAGGCATGCCACTGAAGGCTGCCTGACTGCCATCCTGGTGGAGACCGGCACACCACCCCCCACTTGCTGCGCTGGTGCCTGGAGCCACCCCTGGGAAGAGGGTGCAGATTCCAGAGGAACCTCCTAGAAAAGTAATATCTTCTCCTGGAGTCAGTATGGTCCAGGAGTAGAGCATTGGACTAGGAGTCAAGCAACCTATCCCCCAGTTCTGACACTGACCTGCTATGTGATCCTGGGTAAGTCACCCCCTCTCTCTGTGTTTGTTTCCTCTCCCACTCTCAGTCTATTTAGACTGTGACCTCTTTGGGGAAAGGACTAGCTCCCATTATGTGCATGTACAGCACTTAGCACAATGGGGCCCTGGTCTCAGGTGTGGCCTTGAGGGGCTACTGCAATAGAAATCATAATACTGACCCTTCATATGTTCAGCTCCTGGCAGGTGGTTCCCAAGTTCTAATGAGGCTGGCAGCCCTGCACCACAACTGTTCAAATGCATGTTGCCCTGCACTCAAAGAGCTGCCAGGGAAGCAGCTTCCCCGTCAGCAACTAAGAGGCTGCAGAAAATCTATGTCAGTGTGTTTTCCAAGAGCACCATCAGGACATTGGCTGCCTGGCTGATTTATGTGGCTGACAGGGAAGAGGTCAAGTTCTCACTTTTCTCCATCATGTGTTGAAGTCAAAAGGAGTTCCTTGCTTCCTGCAGGGGGAGTATCAGGTCCCAGCAATTGCTCTCCCATCACACTACATTTCTGGAGAAGAGGGATCTGGAGCAGTGGGACTCGGAGTCTCCTCCTACTCTGGAAGAGGGAGCTGAAGGGGTAATTGAACAAGCCCATGAGCTAAGCTCAGCTGAGACTGCCAGGCCCTTACCAAGTGCTCTTTGTATTGTTTAAGTCTAAGGCATTTGAGCCCTACTTGTGAAAGGCATTTGAGCATCTTCCTGTGAACTGTCTCACCCAGATGGCAACTGCATAAGTCCTTCCCATGAGTTAAGTGTCAGGCCCTATGAACTCTTTCCATGGAGGGATGGCCACTGCCCTACATATGCAGTTAAATTGCTGTGATTGGCAGGCAGGGATTGCTGGGACCTTTCTCCTCCCAGCTCATGCAATCTATTTACATAGATATAGAAATTCCCCAACCACAAGCCAAGCTATGTCAGGTAGTTACTCCCTATTAGTGTAATATCTGAGCACCTCACAATGCCCCTGGGAGGTAGGACAGTGCTGTTACCCCTATTGGACAGGTGGGAACCGAGGGGCAGAGAGGGTAAGGGACTTGCCCAGGGTCACACAGTGGTCTCTAGCTGAGGCAGAGAACTGAACCCAGCTGTGCTTCAGGCTAGCACCCTTATCACTGGACAAGTTTTCCTCTCTCAAAGGCCAGGCTGGCTCCTGAGTTTCTTTGGAAGGAAGGGGCAGACTAACTCTGGTAATATATATAAACTTGAAGATGAAGCTAATTTACACCATTGATGGCTTAGGCTGTCCTTGCAATTCTTTGAAGCGTCAATTACAAGATGAATCCCTCGCCTTCCTGAACCTAACGCTAGAAAATGCCTTCGTTGTTATTCTGGAAGCAAAGCTAGTTTGTTACGCCTTCCTTTCTGCAGAAGATAAAAAATATCCCCATCAATAATGAGGCTATTCCTCTCTGAGGGAGACTGGCAGACCAAAAAATAATGCCCCAGTCCTCTACCAAGGCAAAGAGAGAATGAATAAACCTTGACGACCTCAAAATCACCCCATGCAAATGAGCTTGAAACGTGCCGAGAACTTTGCAAATTAACTTGAAGATGTTGGAATCACTCTGCCACTTTTGGAACAGTCATCCCTAATGTCTAGTATTGTGTTTCTGGCACTAACCAGTGATGGGGGGCATCCAAGGATGGTGTATGCCCCACCCGTACTCTCAGCATCATAACACACCTGACTGCAATACTATAGCAAGGGGAGAAATTATTCCTCATCCCAGATGGTGACCTGAAGCATGAAAATCAATAGCCCTTGTGATTTTTAATGCAGCTTATATAGATTTTGGACAGATCTTCAGCTGGTATAAATCACCATAGGTCCATTGAAGTCAATAGAGTAATTCCAATTTAAACCAGTTGAGGATCTGCCCCTTAATGTAAAAGCCATCAGTCCATATGCATTATTCCTAGTCCCATACATTTCACATGCATGTTTGAAACACACACAGTGATTTGTCTCATCAGAAACTGGCATTATCCATATAGGTACTTTTGGTGTTTATCATAACCTTGGTATCTAAGATCATCACACCTGTTTTGAATGTATCCTCATACTGACCCAGTGAGGCACAAATGCACGTACACATAGTAAGAAAAAGTTTACAGCCTAATAGACCAGACAGACAAAGGATGGAGTCATTCAATTCCCATTGTACAGGTAAGGAACTGATGCACAGAGAAACGAATTGACTTGCCAAAGGTCACACAAGAAATGCATTACAGAGACAAGACTAGAGCCCACATTTCTTGTGTCTTATGCAGAGCTTTGACCCTAACCCTGTCTTTTCTTTCCAACATGCCACTGATCTGAGCACACAAGTGGGATCTAGAAACTCCTGAGCTCTTATCCTGTCTCAGACATTGTCTTCCACCTGTGACAAGCCACTAAACCTCATTTTCCCCCATCTGTAAAATGGGGGTGATATTTACCTATCTCATCATGGGGAAGTCGTGAGGATTAATTGGCTCGAAGCATATATATGTATTTTTTTCAAACATTAGCTAATGCTAATCAAATAGCGAAGGAGTGAGTAGATGCAATACACAGCTGGGGACACTATAGGGTGAAAGGAAGGAAGAAAAGTGCCGAGAGGTGTGACCTTATAATTTATGAATTGGCTGAGTTAGCTTGAATAAAGAATCCATTACAATCTTACTGAGTGCAACTGTCTGTGAAATACAAGAGCAGGTGGAGTTGAGTGCGTTCATACTCCTGGGATTAAATTCTTAGTGATTTTCTTTGTAAACTCTTTGGGGCAGGGACAGTGTTTTTGTTCTGTGTTTGTACAGCACCTAACACACAGGGCCTTGGTCCGCAATATTAATAATAAATATTAAGTAGGCTGGGAGAAAATGTTGGGCTTGATCTATATTCACATTGCTGTTCAAAAATGATCAGTCAAACTCTCCCAAAGTATGAAACTTTTAAAAATATGCACTTTTTTTCTCTGATGTCTGTTTTTTGAGTCCTTAGGGAGTCACGTTTCCAAGCTTTCTCTGCAACAATGAGGGCAAAAAACTTTTTAAATTAAAGCTGAAATTCTCATATAATCACATGACTCCAGGAGCTGGGGCTTTAGCAACTAATATCACAAGAGCTGGCAACCCTGGTACATCCTATACATTAGTGGAGACAATGAAGTCTCATGGTCCATGGGCAGGAATTCTATCAGGTAAAGCCAGATAAGGATCTCTCTGGTTGAGACTGATGGTGTCCTGCTGAGCTCACCTCCGCTGGAAGTCACTCTGTGTAAAACCGTCTGTGCAGGCAGGCATTTCAAAATAGTGTTGCTGAGAGATGCTCAATTGGAATCTGCTTTCAAATCACCATCAAGGCATTTACTGGTAGTGAAAATATCCCAGCAACAAAGTAGCAGCAATTGTAGCCTCAGGAATCCTGATCAGAAGATGCTGAAAGGAAGGGATGCTTGTTTTTGTTAGTGCCAGTACAGAGATATCACGTATTCAGGGAGCAAATATGCTGCACATGGCAAACAAGACTGCTGCAGCTGTAGGAAAATCTCACCATTGACAGAGGAGCCACATTATGAGTGTTAATTATTGGTTTTGCTGCAGTAACTGGAGGTCCTAACTGAGCTTGTTGCCCTGGATTTGAGGGGTGTATATACCCCAGAATGTAATCAAGCTAACTGCAACCATATTATGTGCACTCAGCCACTATGAATTAATGAAATAGAACACCACATAGTTAAGGGTTAATTTGGAAACAGGCTTTTAGAAGCAGGTTCATGTCTAGCCGGCAGTTTTTGCTAGAATGGGAGGAGGGGACAGACAACTAAACAACTGAGACTGAAAACCTTAGTGGTTGGAAAACCTTGAATGTAGATGCCTCAGATATTAGAAAGTTTATTGAAAGTAGGAAAAGTGATGATCCAGTAGGGGTCATTATGGAATGGGTTACCTAAGGTGGAATCTCCTTCCTTAGATGTTTTTAACGTCAGGCTTGACAAAGCCCTGGCTGGGATGATTTAATTGGGGGTTGGTCCTGCTTTGAGCAGGGGGTTGGACTAGATGATCTGAGGTCCCTTCCGACCCTGAATTCTATGACCTATGTGTTTTGTAGAAGTTAGTTATAAAAGATTAGCTAATAGAGTGTACTCTGGGGCAGTCATCTGAAACCATCTTAAGGAACATTTTTCCTGACACCTTTTGTCCCTGGTGGGTGAACAACTGGTCACTGCGAACCTGCTGTCAATTCCTCAGTACCATTCCAGATGTTAAGTAAATATCTGGGATGTTCTAAACCTATTGCTTATATCTGTGTGTGCTTAAATCTAATAAACTGCAGTGTTAGACAAGAGCACGCTGACTTGCATTTAATCCTTGATCAAACAGAATTGCTCTGTTCCTATTGATTTATTCCTGACACCGCCTGAAGAGAAATAATTAAGTTACTCCTGTTTGGGGTTCTGAAAACCCTGGCTAACAAGCTCGTGGCCCCATTGTGCTGGTTTTTGTAAAATATATATTGAGGCTCTTGCCTCAAAATGTTTACAGTATAAATAGATATGGTAGAATTATTATCCCCATTTTATAAACAGGGAACTGAGAAACTTGTCTAAAGTTACAGGATAAGTCTGTAGCAAAGGAACTAGAGCTGACTGAAATTTTTTCAACGGACAATTTTCCTGAAAATTTTCTTGGGAACATGTTGACTTCAATGACATTTTGTTTTGAAAAAATATTGAAAAAAAGGTGTTTTGCTAAGGTGGAGATGTATGTTTCAACATATTCTGGGATGGAACATTTCAGTTTTTCATTGAGAAATGACTTTTTGTTTCAAAATTTATATGGTAACAAAATAAAATATTTTTTAAAAATAGAAATGGAAACAAAATGTTTTGATTTTAGCAAAATGAAACATTTTGACTGCCCTGAAACAATTTTTCAAAAACTTCATTTTATGGGAAATTTTGAAATTCTTTGTTTCCATTCTGATTCAGAACAAAAACAAATGTCAAACTTGTAAGATTTCCCCCAGAATAGAAATTCCGGTTCCTGCACAGTCCTAATGGGAAAAGAATCCAGGCTTCCTGAATCCTAGCCTGCTGCCTTAACTTCCAGGTCTAGTAACCACTATGGTAGTATTCATGCAGATAAGTGCTAGATGATGTTGTATGACCTGCAAAGCAAGTAGGAGTGTTACAGCAGTGACATGTGTTTGTATCTGTGTATACACACTTGTGCATGGCGTGGGGAACAATATTTACAATTTGTTTAGTGGCACTTATAAAAGGTGATTTCTATTTTTGGATGTATAAAGTGTTCATTAGTCAGATAACACAAGCTGTTCGGTATTAACTGACTTATGCCCAACAGAGCTGCCTTTGTCATTGCAGAGCTCAGAGGATTAATTGCCAAGATATATAGCCCAGCATTCAGATCCCTTAAAGAGCTGTAAATTCATAAATCAAGCATGTGCTTATTTCAGGGAATTTCCTTCAGGTTGGCAAGGCCCTTTGCCAAAGGGAAGGAAATATTCAAGAGAATTATTATCCACCACTCACCAGCCCATCTTCCTGAGTCCACACACTGAATCATCTGTGGATGAGCAAGGGCTGAGGCTCACAGAGCCCTTGAGGCACAAGTTCGTTAATGGCCATGTGTGGTCAAGATCTCAGTTTTGTGACTCATCCGAAAGACATTGCCGTCAGTAGCAAAATGCTTATTTGATCTTGTCTATGCATCCATGCTGCTGCCATTACTGTAGTAACTGATCATCTTTATCAGTGCCCCGCTGGGGGCATAGGACCCAGTTTTGACTCAAAGGGAAGGACGCTTTCTGATTTACCAGCACCACTTGGAGCTTCTACGTACTGAATGAAGGTCAGGCTTGACAAAGCCCTGGCTGGGATGATTTGGTTGGGGATTGGTCCTGCTTTGAGCAGGGGGTTGGACTAGATGACCTCCTGAGATCCCTTCCAACCCTGATATCATGATTCTATGATACTAAGATCTTCTGTCCAAGCCCAGAGCCAACCCTGTTGCTTGGCCTGGTAAGAAAAAGAAAGTACAGCTCTCTGGAGAATTTTTTGGCTGCTATTTCTGGGCCTGTACTTATATCGAGTAATACCTTACCCTTCAAGTAATTCCACTGAAATAAATTAAACTGCTTGCAGAGTAAGGTACTACTAGATTCTGGCCCTAGGTGGATGGATGGATAGATGGAATGGACAGACAGCATCCAATATATGAAACCATATAGACATAAAAAGAAATCAGAGACATCAATCCCAATAGCTTCTGAGTAACAGCCACAGTCATTTTGCCTTTCAAATTTCTGCCTCCTTCTTCACAACAGTTATGCACAGCACACCTGCATTTCCCAGGGGGTTCCTCATGGCAATTCTCAGACGCTTCTCACAAGCTCTCTGTGCACTGGAAGCTGAGCACCCTCCCCCCGCCCATCGTTTACTGCCTTGGTTACGAAAGAGGAGATCAGAGAGAAGAGAGGAAATGCTCTATTGTTGGCTAAGGGCTTGTCTACATCACAAAGTTGCAGCGCTGGTGAGGGGGTTACAGCGCTGCAACTTAGGAGGTGTACACATCTGCAGAGCATCACCAGCGCTGCAACTCCCTGTTTGCAGCGCTGGCCGTACTCCCGTTTTGTCTCGGGTGTAGAGGATTCAGCGCTGGTGATCCAGCGCTGGTAATCAAGTGTAGACACTTACCAGCGCTTTTCTTGACCTCCGTGGAATAAGCAGGTATCCCAGCATACCTGAGGAAGCCTCTCTGGTAATCAAGCAGGTCTCCTTCCCCGGTTTGCTCTCGCGTTCCCCGAACCCCCGTGCAAGCAGGTCTCCTTCCCTGCGGTTTGCTCTCGCGTTCCCCGAACCCCCGAGCAAGCAGGTCTCCTTCCCTGCGGTTTGCAGGGGGGTTCGGGGAACGCAAGAGCAAACCGCGGGGAAGCTGGTCTCCTTCCCTGGTTTGCTCTCGCGTTCCCCGAACCCCCGTGCAAGCAGGTCTCCTTCCCTGCGGTTTGCTCTCGCGTTCCCCGAACCCCCGAGCAAGCAGGTCTCCTTCCCTGCGGTTTGCAGGGGGGTTCGGGGAACGCGAGAGCAAACCGCGGGGAAGCTGGTCTCCTTCCCCGGTTTGCTCTCGCGTTCCCCGAACCCCCCTTGAAGCCGCCCAACAGCACTGCAGTGTGGCCACATCTAACACCACTTGCAGCGCTGGTTGCTGTAAGTGTGGCCACTCTGCAGCGCTGGCCCTATACAGCTGTACTAATACAGCTGTAACAACCAGCGCTGCAAAATTGTAGATGTAGACATACCCTAAGCTAGATAGCAGGGGGTCCCATCCTGCTCCCATTGAAGGCTCAGGTAAAAATCCCAGAGGGAGCAGGATCGCAGCCTGAAGAGAAGAGAGACATAATTAGAAGTGAACTTTTTAAAAGAGAGTTTTAATAGGACATCCAGTTGGCTGAATCTGGGAATCCTCCTATATCCTTCTCTTCCCCACTCCTTGCCTCCCTCTGTTGCACTCCCCCTCCCTCTCTCATATCCTCTTCTCCTTTGCACCCTGCCCCTTTTCCACCTCTCCCATTTCCTTGAGGATTTATGCCTTTTAGAGCTCATTATTTTATAAGCTGAGTGTTCTTATTGCAATGTGCGGAAGAAGCACCACCACATTGGGAACCAGTTTGCAGCAAGAGGCATCATAGGTGTTGATAAAATTATTCTCCCTCCACATCCTCCCCTCTCCTCCCGGTTAGGTTACACCCTGGCATCTGGATAAGCCCAAGTTTTACTTAATGGCTCTCAGCTACCGGAGAAGTTCCTGGGCAGAATTCACAATCAGCTTCGTTACAAACTCCTCATATCTGGTGATAACTTTTTACGAGGTTTTTGTTCTTTGACAATAAATTAAAGCTATATTTTTGCCAGATTTGCTTCAGCTTGTTCCTTGCCCTTGAATCACTCCCCTTGCCCTCCTGCTCCTTTTCACCTGAGTGGCATTTTCACTGGAGATGTTTAATACTCCTCTAATCCCCTGATTCCCCAAAGTACATGAAAGTGGCTTTATGAACCCATAAATCCAGAAAGATAAAGTGCATTTTTATTAGTTGTGTTGGCATCAAAGAAAAAAAATAGAATCTAATATGCAACAGTCAATAATGAATTTGCCTAATAGCCCTGCTTATCACAGGAAAAGCACTCAGTGAAAGGACTCATCTGCAGGTTGGTGGGTGTGTGGCGAGCCAAGGAGGGAATGCACAGCACCCCTGAGGCCTGCAGAAAGCATGGCCAGCTTAAAGGGAGCCCCGTGTGTGACAAACCAGCAGCCAGAGCAGGGCTGCTCACTCAGATGCCATGACTCACCTTTTCAACAGAGTCTGCAGTGACTCAGCCCTCAGGCATGCTGCCATAGCCTATCCCTGGGCACTCCCAGGCACAGGTATTTCACTGAGCCCACCAGAGCTGCATGTTAGTTCGTGTAACACACCACAAAGCCAGGAATGTTCCTGCTGCCTTGCAACATAAGAAGACTCCCTAGGGCTCCAGCCTGCCCTTGATCTGGTTCTGGTTCCTGCTCCAGGTTTGTTCCAGCCTTGTCCATGACCTACTCTGACCTTGCTCCAATTTAGTTACTGACCTGCTCCAGCCCTGCATCCACCTCCTGACCCCCAGACCCTTGAACTGACTCCAACCCAGCTTCTTCCCTTGGCTTGCATCTGGACTCCAACACTGATCCGGATTTGGCTTGCCTGTGGAGACCCATGGCCTGTCCCCAGATGCTGCTTTCAGCACTGCCCTTGGCACAGTCCCAGATCTACATCTGGCTTAGACCACCACTCACCCCACCGGGCCTGATGGCCCAGAACCAGAGCCTGACACCCCTGTCCCATGTAGAACTGAGTTGGTGCTTGCATGGAAGGATATGTAGACATGCATATTTCTGTCTGTGAATGTGAATTAGTGGCTTTACGAGCATGTGTGTAGAAATCTGTTGGTGTGCAGCCACATCAGAGTGCGCCAGGTAAGTGCAGGAGAGTGTGAAATCTGCAGGTGTTTGAGGGTCACATGTATGTGGGCAGGGCCGGCTCCAGGCCACAGCGCGCCAAGCGCATGCTTGGAGCGGCATGCCGAGGGGGCGCTCTGCCGGTTGCCGAGAGAGCGGCAGGCGGCTCCGGTGGACCTCCCACAGGCGTCCCTGCATAGGGTCCGCTGGTCCCGCGGCTCCGGTGGACCTCCCGCAGGTCTGCCTGCGGAAGCTCCACCAGAGCCGTGGGACCAGCGGATCCTCCGCAGGGACACCTGTGAGAGGTCCACTGGAGCCGTGGGACCGGCGAGCGGCAGAGCACCTCCCGCAGCGTGCCGCCGTGCTTGGGGCAGCGAAATGGCTAGAGCCGGCCCTGTATGTGGGGGCAAAACATAGTGCAAGGTGCACAGGGGCATGTGAGATGTGCATGTACCTGTGTGAGTGTACATGGGAGAGAGCGATGCATGAGCATGTGCATGTGTTTGAGCTGTGGGAGTGTGTGTGAGCATGTGTGTGTGTGTTATTTGAGTGCCCGTGTGTGTGAGCATGAGTATGTGTGAGGGTGAAAGGCATGTGAGTGTGTGCAAATGAGCAGCGGTGTGTACTTGTGAATGTTTGAGTGGCATGAATGTGTGCAGGTGTGTACGTGTGCGAGAGGCGTTTGACAGAGGGCGTGAATGGGAGCATGGGAGTAGTATTCCAATAGAAGCAGGGGAGGTGGCATAGGAGGTGAGAGTGTTGGGATTACATGGCAGGTCTCTACCATTTCCTTGCACACTTGGCTGAAGAAGCCTTGTCATGAAGCGATTTGCCGAGGCAACTCATTCCTAACAGCTGGATTCCGAATCTAGGTTCTGTTCCAGTCCTGCTCTGGCTGACAAAATTCTTGTGTGTTTGAGCAACAATGAGCATTTTTCCAAAAGAAAAAAGGCCAGTTCAGTATCAGTACAGCACCTAACACAGTGGGGTTCTGATCCATGACTGGGACTTCTAGGTGCAAACACAAGATAAATAATACAAAAGAACAACAAAGGTCCCTGCACCTTTGGTTTCACACACCTGGGGAGTCTACGCAGGGGCAGTCTGGGAGACCTTCATGGCTGAAGAAGAGGACAGACTGCAAGTTGTGTCTGATCTTCTCCAGCGTTTGACTCACAGCATCTGCTTTCAGGGTATTGCTGCAGTGACCACATCAAAGGCCACCACAGGGACATCACGGAGCTCTAGATTGGATTTCACACAGCCATATGACCCACCCTTTTGAGTGAACGGTCAGACATGAACTCCTTCTAGGCAGCAGGCAGCTGGAGAAAGATCCTTGTTAATTACCCCGAAATTTATCCTAAAGTCTCAGATTTGAGTAATAACCTCTCTATTCTAACCTCCGACCTTTCTGTTTATCCCTTTGGATTCCTCTGTGGGTGTGATTGGAGCTCATGTAGACATACTGGAGCTAACTTTCAGCTATCTAGCTCAAGTCTCAGGGTACGTCTACACTACGGGATTATTTTGATTTTACATAAACCGGTTTTATAAAACAGATTGTATAAAGTCGAGTGCACGCAGCCACACTAAGCACATTAATTCGGTGGTGTGCCTCCATGGTCCGAGGCCAGCGTTGATTTCCGGAGCATTGCACTGTGGGTAGCTATTCTGTAGCTATCCCATAGTTCCTGCAGTCTCCCCCGCCCCTTTGAATTCTGGGTTGAGAACCCGGTGGCTGATGGGGCAAAAATCATTGTCGCGGGTGGTTCTGGGTAAATGTCATCAGTCATTCCTTCCTCCGGGAAAGCAACAGCAGACAATCATTTCACGCCCTTTTTCCCCGGATTGCCCTGGCAGACGCCATAGCACGGCAACCATGGAGCCCATTCAGCCTTTTTTTTTACAGTCACCGTATGTGTACTGGATGCCACTGACAGAGGCAATACTCCAGCACTACACAGCAGCATTCATTTTCTTTTGCATGATAGCAGAGATGGTTATCAGTTGTTCTGTACCATCTGCTGCTGGTGTAAATTGGCAATGAGATGATGGTTGTCTGTCATTCTGTACTGTCTGCTACTATCATGGGTGCCCCTGGCTGAGGTCGGCCGGGGGTGCAAAGGCAAAAATGGGAATGACTCCCTGAGTCAATCCTTCCTTTATGGTTTCTAAAAATAGAGTCAGTCCTGCCTAGAATATGGGGCAAGTGTGGTAGAGAACCAGTGTATCAGAGAGCACAGCTGCTCCGTGCCAGATCTTGCAGAAAGGATGAGCTGCATGCCATTCACGGGGGGTGCCCCTGCAACAACCTCACCTGTTGCTTCCCTCCTCCCCCAACCTTCCTGAGCTACCATGGCAGTGTCCCCCCTATTTGTGTCATGAAGTTATAAAGAATGCAGGAATAAGAAACAGTGACTTGTTAGTGAGATAAAATGAGGGGGAGGCAGCCTCCCACTGCTATGACAGTCCAGGCAGGACATTAAGCGGTGCGGGGGGAGAGGAGCCCAGCATGCCGCTGCTATGACAGTCCAGGCAGGAGAGAATCTTTTCGTTACACAGGAAAGGGAGGGGGCTGATGGAGCTCAGCCCCCAGTTGCTATGATGAAGACGGTTACCAGCCGTTCTGTACCATCTACTGGGAATGACCGAGAATCATTCCTATTTTCACCCAGGCATTCCCTGCCAGCCTCACCTGAAGCCAGCCAGGAGCACTCACGGGTTGATAATAAGGACAGTTACCAGTCCTACTGCACCATCTGCCACCGGGGAGGGGAGAGGAGTGGATACTGCTCTTCACTGCTGCAGCATCGCGTCTACCAGCAGCATTCAGTAGACATAGGGTGACATTGAAAGAAGTCAAGAAACGATTTCTTTCCCTTTTCTTTCATGTGTGTGTGTGGGGTAAATTGACAAGCTATTCCCTGAACCACGCTGGACAATGTGTTTGAACCTACAGGCATTGGGAGCTCAGCCAAGATTGCAAATACTTTTCGGAGACTGCTGTGGACTGTGGGATAGCTGGAGTCCTCAGTACCCCCTCCCTCCCTCCATTAGCGTCCATTTGAGTCTCTGGCTTCCCGTTACACTTGTCACGCAGCACTGTGTAGCCTGTAGATTTTTTTTCCAAACGCTTTGGTATTTCATCTTCTGTAACGGAACTTTGATAGAACAGATTTGTTTCCCCATACAGCGATCAGATCCAGTATCTCCCGTATGTGTCTGTTACAGCTGTCCCCCTGCTGCATTCCTTTTTCCCCTCTCCTTTCTGTTTGTCCTGTGTGGCCGCCCCTCCCGGCCATTGTGCTAACTAAAGTCACAGCCCTATTCATAGGAATGGCTTGTACAGACTAACTGGAGCCATTGCTCTGCCTAGGGAGGTGGCTTCTTGCTTCTTTGTTTGGCTCCTTTGTTCAGACCGGGCTCGGTGTGGGGGGCGCTGCCCAGAAATGCAAGACCTGAAGTGGCCAACTAATTAAGCATATGAGTCATACTTGTGGCTCAAAACATGCCCAGGCATGCCTATGCTTACCTGCAGCCTTTCCCTGCCTTCTCTCCTCCCCTGTATAAAGAGGAGCCAATCAAAAGTACTGGTGGGAAACTGCCTGAGTTTGCCTTTAAAGCCGGACATTTTCTGATCAGACCTCTGAGAAGGTCCTTGCTTTGCCACCTGGTCTGATCAGCTAGGGGTCTTTGGGGGGCCCTCTCCCCGCTCTCGTTTGTTTTTGAGCGTACCTCCGTTTTTAAACTCCCCTCCCACGAATAACGAATTTGTGCCTGGAAATCTCCTGATTATTGTAAGCGAATTGAGTCCTCTCGCCATCCTCCGATGCTACTGCTGTTCCTGCCTCTGTGCTTGCTGCTGTCCTGGGAATTGGTAAGAACTCCCTCTTGCAGACTCCCCCTGTCCTAGCTGCTGGCCTTGTTTCCCCAGCAGACAGACCCAAGCTAATTCCTTGGTCTGTATCTGTAATCTGTTTCTTGCTCCGCAGCGCCTTTGCTGCTAAAAATAAGCCTGTGCCGCTGCTCAGCTGTGCCTTCCTGGACTATATCCTGGAACGCTGGCTTGCAGCCACCCCACTGCTGCAGCCACCCCCCCCCCCGGGGGGGGCTGTACCCTGGGCACACACCACTCTGCCATCTGGAACTGCTCCCCCTCCCGATCAAAGAATCGGCATAGTGTAAGGTGCACCTATTAGAATCAGGTTCTTAGTCTAGATAAGTTGTAATTTCATTTTGCATAGCTGTGGTTAAGTTAGGTTTAAATAATTGTTTGTATTGTGCTCTGTAAGTTAGGTTTAAAAAAGAATTGTTGCATTGTGTTCTGTTACTTGCTAATTTGTGTAGTCTTGGTTAAGTTAGATCATAAATAAGATTTTGCTGTGTTCTGTATAATTGTGGTTAAGTCTGTCTTCCTGCTGCCCTAACCCCCGCCCCCAAGCTTGCCCATGTCTCCCCCCAAGCTCCCCAGTCACTGGTTACAGTCTCTCTGCTGTTTAAACTTGCAGCCTGTCTGCTCTCTGTGTCTCCCTGAGTTTAAATCTCCCTCCCCAGCGCCTCTGCCTTTGGTCTCTGCTCCACCACGTGCTCCTCTTCCCCCATCCCCCAACCTCATTCCTCTACCACTGCCTTTCTCTCTCTCTCTTTTAATCCCTTCCCCACGTGTTCACCCCGCTCCTACTGCTGCCAAACCTCAATTGTATTACTGAAGTCTAGCATAAAACCCCATTGGTTATCCTTTTTCTCTCTGACACACCTCACATTTTACATTTACACCACTGTGACACATTTTTACCTAGAGTTGTTGGTTATTTAACACATTTTACCCATAACTGTTAGTTGGTTATATGCTGCTGTGACACACCCTTTACATAGAAATTGTTAGCTACCTGTTACATTTATTCTTCAGTGTTAATTGGTTACCAACTGTATTGTACCACACTGTATTGTACCCCACTACTGAAACCCCCTATACTATTTACTAAAAGAAACCCTTCCCCAATTGTCTACCTTAACAAACCCCATACCCCTCACTATTGAATTTTCCCTGTTTTTGCATTTTCTTAATAAAGGTTATTTTGCACCCCACCAGTGCAGTTGTTGTCCCCCAAGATCCGCTACCTGCTGGCAGGGTCAGTATGGTCCATGCTGGAGCTCTTTTTGGATTTGGGACGGCATTGCCACTCATGCTGATCAGAGCTCTACGCTGGGCAAACAGGAAATGAAAATCAAAATTTCGCGGGGCTTTTCCTGTTTACCTGGCCACTGCATCTGAGTTCAGATTGCTGTCCAGAGTGGTCACAGTGGTGCACTGTGTGATACTGCCCTGAGGCCAATACCGTCGATTTGCGGCCACACTAACCCTAATCCGATATGGTAATACCAATTTTAGTGCTACTCCTCTCGTCGGGGAGGAGTACAGAAACCGATTTAAAGAGCCCTTTATATCGATATAAAGGGCCTCGTAGTGTGGACGGGTACAGCGTTAAATTGGTTTAACACTGCTAAAATCGGTTTAAATGCGTAGTGTAGACCAAGCCTCAGAAAAGTGAAGCTGCAGCAGAATGTGCTTCAATGCAGGCTGTACAAGACTGCCTGGAAACCTGGATAATTACTCAAGTAATTAGCTTGTGCTGAAGTATGCATTACCCCGGCTTCACTGCTCCAGTACTGAGCTAGTTAGATTAAAGCTAGCTACTCAAGCAGTAGTCACACCCTCTGACTGCAGTAGGGGCATTCTCAGGAATCAAGGGACATGTCACATATTACTAGGAAGATCATCTTCTCCAAGATCTCCAGGGAGATTTCTTGCCTGGCCTATACCCTAAATGACATTAGAATCTCTCTGAGTGCCCCTTTTATAGAGTAAGAACAATTTATGCTAAACAGAACACAGTTTTCAGGATTGACTGGGAAGTTGATATACTTTCAAGAGGCCACTAGATGGTAGGAGTCAGTCATGCAAAAGCTGGTGAGATGGAATTTCGCCAATTTGCTCAAGGCATGGGGTGACTAGAGATGAGATCAAGTCACAAAATTCAGATCTGCCCCCAGGTTTGGACTCCCCCAATATGTCAGGAGTGTGTGGATCTGGAGGTTTTGGTCCAGCTCATTATTAAGATGGGGACCATTTGCAAAATGAATCCAGGCTTATATTTTGAACACCTTCAAAATCTGGAGTGTTTGGATCTGCGGCTTCAGTTGAGTGTTGTCTCGAAAGGGGACATTCACTGAGTGGTGTTTCAAGATCACCTGCTACTTTGGTGCTGGGATGACTTGGATCTGGTCAGTTCTTTAGCACCTTCAGCCAGGGAGAAATGGAGGGATTTGGCTACGGAGCCATTGAAAGCCTCTGTGCTTTACCATCCATGGAGTCCAATCCTGATTTAAAGGATGACATTTTCACCTCATTCTGGCCATAAGAATGGAAAGGAATTAGGGTGCTAACCTGGGACTTGTGAGACCCTGGCTTCAATTTTCTGCTCTCCTGCATAATGCATTGGGTAAGTCACTTAGGCTTAGGGTATGTCTACATGGCAAAAACCCCACATACCCCCTGTAACAGCATGTCTCAAAGCCTAGGTCATAGGACTCATGCTACATGGTCGAATATAGCAGTGTAGGCCAGGGATTGGCAACCTTTGGCATGTGACCCATCAGGGAAATCCACTGGTGGGTCGGGACAGTTTGTTTACCTGCAGTATCCACAGGTTCGGCTGATTGCAGCTCCCACTGGTTGCGGTTTGCCGCTCCAGGCCAATGGGGGCTGCGGGAAGTGGCGCGGGCCGAGGGAACTGCTGGTCTCCCTTGCCAGGTTTCAGAGCCTGAACTCCAGGCCAGCCAGACTGTCTGCATGGCTATTTTTAGCTCCATAGCACAAGGCCTGCGAGCCCAACTCTGAGACTCGTTGATGCAGACTTTGAGGTTTTTTCACCCGCAATGTAGACACAGCCTCAGTCTCTCTGTGCCTAAATTCCCACCTGTGCAATAGGGATCCTAGCCCTGCCCTATGTAACAGGGGTGTTGTGGGGATAAATACATTAAAGATTGCACGGTACTACAGCGATGGGGGCCATAACTGCAGCTGGAAGTAGAGTGATCATCTACACAGACTTGTGTTAGTGGGGCTTGGGCTAGCAGGATGGACACTGCGGCTCGGGTCTCAAGTCTGAGGGGTCAGATGGGCTTGGAGCCCAACCTGCAACATCCACCTAGCTAGCTCAAGCCCCACCAGTGTGAGTCTGTCTCCCTGGGCTGAGAAACTTGCTCCCAGCTGCAGTGTAGGCATACCCATAAGGACCTATGGTGGCAGGGCTCCAGTCTTCTTCTTGAGCATGCCACCTCCCTGGTCCTGCTCAGCCATGTGGTTTTCAAGGCAGGGATGGGGCAGTAAAAAAGAGAGGGTCTCATGCTGTGTTTAAGAACATTTTCACCTCTCTCATTTAGTTCCTGCCAGTGTGTCACTCTGGGAGATGGGGCTGGTAGCCAATAATTGCAGATTTGGCTCAGTGAAATGAAAACCGTTTCAGTGAGAGGCACTCAGAAGTCAGCAATATTTTCCCCAGGCTTGTTATTATTTTTATCTCCCCAGGTTTTGCTTTTGAGGATGCTCTCCCTGGCTTGCGGAAGGTGGCAGCTATCTCACATCCCACTCACTAGCGGTGTTTCCTTTCCATAACGAGTCAGGGCTGCTGTAGCCTCCATGTAGTTTGTGCTGTGATATTATCAGACAAGAAACCCAAGAGATAAAAGAGAGAAGATGCTAAGTCAATCATCGATGGAACACTTGAAAGGGAAATGAGTGACATCAAATGTTATAGTATCAACAAAGAAGCCAAATTTCTTGCATGAATTGTCTGTCTTACACATTCATCCCTGCAGCAGTACAGAGCCTGGTGTAAGAGGAAAAGCAATTTGCACCTCCCCTATCCTGGACCTGCTACGGGATTGGTTAGAAAAGCCCGAACTTGTGCCCCAGCTGCACTGACCTCAATGGGTTATTATCCCATTGCAGAATTACACACTGTCAGCCCAGACGGTGGGTTACTGCTGGGGCAGAACCCCAAGGTAAAGGGCACCAGGGTCCAGGAGGGACATGGGCCAGCTGCAGGTGAGACACTGGGCAGCAGGGATGCTCTGAAGCTGGTGAAGAGCTAATTCCCAGGACAACTAGCAGGAGGTACCGCACCAGTGAGTCAAGCTTCCCTATGCTCCTATATCTGGTGCTGATGGGGATATTTATTTTTACTAAGGCTCAAATTTCCTCCTAGAAGAAATTAGTCCAAACGCAATCTCTTGATCCTTAACCTGACTTCCCACTGGATCAAGGGCTCTGCTTATTGTTCTGGTAAAAACAATGATTTCTATACAAGAGAGAGAGCTCCCCTATTAAAAATAATGAATACATCAGGCCCTCAGTATTCAAAGATTCATAGATTCTAAGGCCAGAAGGGACCATTATGATCATCTAGCCTGACCTCCTGCATAACACAGGTCAGAAAATTGCACCTAGTAATTCCTCTATTGAGCCCAACTGCTTATGGAACAAAATATATTCAACATTTTTACGAATGGCATATGAAGCCCTGATGTGCAGCTCAGTTGCATCATATTTCCTGGGAAGACCCTGCTCTGTGCCACAGACATCTGGGCCTGATTCTCCACTGCCTTGCACCTTTTGCAGTCACTTGACCAGCCCTAGCTCATGCCTCTTGCTAGCAGTGAATGTACTTAGGCTCTGTCTATGCACCGATGTTGTACTGCTTTAACTAGACAGGAACAGCTGAAGTGGTATCTACCATTCTATGGTATTTTTATGGCATCCATTCCCATAGTATCTGAGCACCTCAGTCTTTAATGTATTTACCCTCACAACACCTCTTTGAAGCAGGGAAGTGTCATTATCCCCATTGTACAGACAAAGAGCAGAGACACAGAGAAGCTAAGGGCTTATCTACTTAGCTTGTTAATGCCTGGCAAGCTGGGATGTGCATATTTCAAACCACCTAGTAGCAGGGTCCATGGGGCCCATTAATGCCTGGTAGGCGAGGGTGCTGTGGAAGTACACCACGGCTTGCAGTTCACTTTCAGACCATGTAGACAAGCCCGAAGTGACTCGCCCAGGGTCACACAGGAATAGACTGCAGTGGGAATGTGCAATCCTTCAGAGACATAATTTGCAGATAATTGTCTAGATTTATTTTTTTTCTGGCATAATGAGACAGAAGTAGGTGGCATGGGTGTGACCTCCTTCTATAAAAGACTCCTATTAGCTCATGTCTCACACCCCATCTCTTCTTGGAGGAGAGAAGCTGGGTTCAACCGTCTCCTGGCAGCCTTGCAATGCTGGAGCTGACCTTTCTTTAAAGAGAAGAATGGAATGGGAGGGGATGCATCTCCCTCTCTCTCTCTCCATTCCCTGAAGCAAAGAGAAGCAGCTGCCTCTGCAGTGCTTCTTGGATTGAATGGAGGAGTCAAAGTCTGGGGTTAATCACTCAGGCTGGGCATTGACAGAGAGTCTCTGTGTGCATAAGGGCTCTTCATTTTATCTGCATGCTTTCTCAGTGTGCCATTCACAAGGACAAAACACCTCCCTGCAGCTGGCTGGAACATCAGAGAGCTGCTTTCAGAGGCGAGGCCAGAAAGCCAGAGGGGTTTTGAAAGAACACTGTAAGTTTTTGGTTTTTAAAATCAAGAAACTTTCAGCTTAATTCCTCTTTTCATCCGGTCTTGTACAACATGTGTCGCTCAGCAGAAGACATTCAAAGCCACTGTTGTTCACATGTGCAATGGTTTTGAAGGTTCTGTGATCTCCCTGGTATAGTGAGAGGTCAATTGTGAGGGACAGGCTGCAGATCAGGATCGAGATGCATTGGCAGAGCTGTGGGCGACCAGCTCAAGACTGGAATAGCCTGGGGTGGGGGCCTTCAGATCAGCTCTGGTAGAGCTGGGAGTGATGAGCACAGAACTGGGACAGCAAGGACAAGGGCTGCAGGTCAAGCCATTTCTATCCTCTATTCTTCTTGACCACCAAAGAGAAAGTAAAGGGGCTGGAGAGAGAAAGGGAGACCTAGAGAGAGGAGAAGACGATGATTCTGATGGGTGGAAGAAGTGAATAAAGAAAAGGGGGAAAATGGTAGGGGAGGATGAGGAAGAGAAGAAGCACTAGCAGAGATGAAGGAAAGTGTTGCTAATGCTCTGTAAGGTCTGAGGGGTTATCCCAGGATTGGAGATGATAAATGTGCCCCAGGATTCCTTGCTGCTGTGGTCTGCTGGCCATGTGATCAATCATTGGCATCTGATGGACTGCCTGGTTCACACATGTCACTGTTCTAAGGTGGATTATTGATGGCCCTGCTTTAAAAAAAGAGTTCCTTCTAATTATGTTTCGACCTGGGAAACAGCTGTCAATGCTGGTGGTGGCAGCATGGTGGGAGAGCTCCCCTATACAAGAGGCTGCATGGAGTCTGACTCCCCCTTACGCTGGCACAAGCAAAAGAGAGACACTAGGAGGATGGGGAGCACTGCTCATCAGTCCAAGAGCAGAGCGTGCTCTAATGAGGACTCAGGCAGCTGGAGGCAGAGATCGAAGGCACCACATTTCAACAGGTGTCTCTGTCACGGAGTTACCGGGCGATGCTCTGGAACTGCTCCCCACCAAGCCAGTCAGGACTTTGGGGAGCCTCCTCTCCCTTGGAGCAGACTTGTTCAGGGCAAGAAGCTCACACAGCTTCACCTCCTGGGTCTCTCCTTGGAGCATTCAGCATCCTCTGCCCCTCCGTGCGCTTCCCACAGTGAGTCCACCCCAGCGGGGTCCTGGGGAAGCCACCGGGTTCTGCACCCCCACTTTGCAGTCAGACGTGACTCTCAGCCAGCCAGTAAAACAGAGGTTTATTCGATGACAGGAACAGGGTCTAAAACAGAGCTTGTAGATACAGCGAACCGGACCCCTCGGCTGGGTCCATTCTGGGGGGCAGTGAGCCAGACCTCCAGGTCTGCCCTCCACCCTTGACCCCAGCCAGCTCCAGACTAACAACCCCTCCCAGCCCCTCCTCTCTCCTCAGCCCCTTTCCTGGGCCAGGAGGTCACCTGATCCCTTTGTCTCCAACACCTTCAGCTGGCACCTTTGCAGGGGAGGGGCCCAGGCCATCAGTTGCTAGGAGACAGAGTGTCAGGCATTTAGGTGCACTGGCCCTTTGCTCTGCCAGATACTTAAGAACTGGCATGGGGACACTGAGGTACCAATACAGTATTCAGAGAAAACATTAAGAACTTTCCCAGTTTGTCACAGTCTCCATTTTGGAACAGATCCCATGGCAAGAGAAAGCAAGCTAGCCAGAAAACACTCCCCCCACCCCACAAGCTGCAGGGGCATGACCCTAGAGGGCAGGCAGAATGATAGAGACTATGCCATGGGAGACCCCAGGCCATGAGAAGCTATAATTCCTACCCTAACAAGGGAGAGTTGGGAGTTAGCACTTAACTTGCTTAGGTGCTTGTGAAATCCCACTTGGCACCTATTTGCATTTTTAGCTGCTTAAATACATTTGTAAATCTGGCCCAAATGGCCCAAAAGCAGACCAGCTGGCTCTGATAGAGTGGGACATCCTGCAACCCTGGTCTGCCTACCCCATATCTTCCTTCCCTCCATCCCCTTCCCCTACACTCATCTCATTGGATTGAATTATCATTAATCTTTTGCAGCCCTATCCCTCTAGCTCTGAGAAGCCAAGGTGCTGGAGGAGCCAGAGCTGCCCTTTGCCCTGTGGTTTGCTGTCTTTAAGATTATTTCAGATTAGTTGAGCAAAAGTCTGTCCCTGCTGCACAGTCTCCAAGATCAATTAAAGCTGATCACAAAGAGATGGATGGCACAGATCCTGAATTCCCCTCCACCTCCCTAATTTTTTCCCATCTCTGGAGACTCTTCAAGGTTAATTGTCCTGGCAGCTTGCTCCCTTGCTCCTGCTGGGTTTATAGGATGTTGTCTGGCTAACATTGTAACCAGGGCCGGCGCTATCATTTAGGCTCCTAGGCAATCGCCTAGGGCGCCAGGATTATTTGCGGGGGGCATTTTGCCTCGGGGATGGCAGGTGGCTCCGGTTGACCTGCCGCAGTGGTGCCTGCGGAGGATCCGCTGGTCCACGGCTCCGGTGGAGCTGCCGCAGTCATGCCTGCGGACAGTAGGCTGCTCGCGCAGCTCCGGTGTACCGCTCGCAGGCATGACTGCAGCAGCTCCACTGGAGCTGCGGGATCAGCGCGGGGGGCAGAGAAATGGCTGTGCACCTAGGGCACAAGAAACCCTAGCGCTGGTCCTGATTGTAACTGATCTGGTGATGAATGGTGGAGGGGCTTGAGTTGGAGAAGGGGTGAGGGTGGGAATTGATTTGCTCCAGGATGCAGTAGCAACAACCTTGATCTTTTAATTTTTAGCTTAAGGCCAGGCTGTGAATGCAAACAGTGCTGCTTCTCGTCCAATTTACAGGTGCTGACAAGCTGCTACAGGTGCTGACAAGCTGACAAACCCTGGATTAATTCCTTCAAAGCCTGATCCAAAGCCCATTTAAATCTTCACACTGACTTCAATGGCCTATGGATGAGGGCCAAGGGGCCAAAGTCATCCCAAGAGTAGGCAGGTGTAATTCCACTGAGTTCTAGTACCACAACTCCCTTAAATGCTTATGGTAGGTTGAGGCCCTATTTGTTGCAGTGTACAACATAATCTGTAGTAAATGTCAGTCTATGCCCTGAAGATCTTACTGTTTAAAAAGACTCTGAATATGTGTGCGTGCATACATGCCTCTTTGTATACATGTTATTTGTAGCAGTGTAGTGTTCTGCTGGCTCCCCAGTGCTGGAGTCTTTCCAAGAAAAGTCTGTAGCAGCAGGGAAAATCTTTGGCTGGGGAGGCAGTGGGTAAAGGCTGAGGTAGGGGAGAAAGGCAGTGGAGAAAATTTGGACCTCTGTCAGAGGTTTTCACTGACATATGTAGTGTGTGGCTACCTGAACGCTACATACTGCTGCAAGTGGCGCATAGAACAGACATATCTATATATACGCTCTTGGGCTGCAAAGCTTGCACCTGAATCCAGTTTGCAAACATTCCTGAAGATTTGAATTTGGTTTAGTGAATTATACACATGATAGCCAGAAACACCATTCAGAACCAGATCTGGGTTAGGGTTACAACATGCGTTTCTTAAATTTCAGCAGCACTCAGATTCTGGGTTTTAGTTTTAATCAAGTCTAATTTTTTTTCTTTCTAGAACCATGGATTTGCCAAGCAGTTAGACAAATCCTTAGCATTCCAATAATTCATAAATGCCTCTCCTGTCCAATCATGCTAGTGCATTGTGCCAAAGAAAAACACAAATCATGGCAAGTTGGCAAACCTTACCTGGCACAAAAGCACCTTCTAGGGAGCAGTATCAAGAGAGCAGAAGAGCACTTGGAGAAACAAATCTCAGATGAGACCTTCTTCTACTGCTAAGTCTGCAATCCCTTCATGACTAAGCTTTGCTTTGTCTTAATGGTGATCTACCAAATGTCAAACACTGTCCCCACATTTGCCAGTGTTCACATTAATGCAGCTGCTACAAATGAAGAAGTAAACAAAACACAACCATGTTAGTTTCAAATTCCAGTCTATAGCCTTAGTCTTACAGCTGTGTCTGCTAGTGCGTGGGAGTGCAAGATTAGGAGATCCAGTTACAAGATCAGGACCTATGTAGAATAATAATAATTAATAATTAAGTGGCCTTGTGGCTAAGGAAGAGTTGTCTTATGTTTCAGGACCTGGAATGGGACTCAGAAGACCTGCAGTCAATTCCTGATATAGACTTCCTTTTTGATCTTAGGCAAGTCACTTAGGGCCAGATTTTTAAAGTTATTTTAGGCACCTAATGATGCAGCTAGATGCCTAATGGCATGTTCAAAAACACCTAGGAACCTACCTACCTAGGTGCTTTTGAAAATCCCACTTAGGCACCTAAAAATGCTGCTGGATGTCTAAGTACCTTTATAAATCTGGCCCTTGATCTCTCTATATTATAGTGCCCCATCTGTAAAATCAGGGTAATAACTTCCCTGTCTTGTTTGTTCAGCTTCCGGGAACTAGAGGGCAGGGACTTGTTTCTTACTCTGTTCACACTACCTAGGGCAATAGGACCCATGTTTGTGTGGGTGTAGGTGCTACTGTAACATATGGAGGATAGGTCCATCAATGGCTATTAGCCAAGGTGGTCAGGGATGCACTTCCATGCTCTGGGTGTCCTTAGTCTCTGATTGCCAGAAGCTAATGACAATGGACAGATCATTCGATAACTGCCCTGTTCTGTTCATTCCTTCTGAAGCCCTTGACATTGACTACAGTTGGATGACAGGATACTAGGCCGGATGGACCATTGGTCTGATCCACTATGGCAGATCTCATGTAAACAATGAATAATAATTGCATTGCTGAAGCGCCTTGGAGTCCCAATTAGGGATCAGAGCTTCAACACTAGGGTCTGCAAATCAATCCCAGTCATTATGCTGTGGGCTGATTTGTCAAACAGAAAAGCACAAGAGTCACTTGGGGAAAGGTGATCTGTAAGCCTCTAAGAAGGACTGACAGACAACAGAAGGTGAAATCCTGGCCCCATTTTTGCCATTGATTTCAATGGGGCCAGTTTTTCACATATATATAAAATATATATGTGTGTGTGTGTGTGTTTATGTATATCACAGGATGCACTGGGCCCTTTAAGAGGGAACAGGTCCAATCCACCTATGCCTCATTAACAGCCTTTTGATGAGGGAGGGCTGACTGAGAGCAGCTGGTCTGTACAAATAGCCAGAGGGACAATGGGAAGAGGAAGTTGCTGTGAGTAGAAGGCTGAAGGTGAGTCTGAGGTTTCAGGTACCAGAAGACTTTAGCTAAGTAGGGCTGGGAGTAGCTTGCCAAAAACAGAGCAGGCCAGAATGAAGCTGGCAGGCTTGGATTTTTTCCAGGCAAAGAGGAGAAGGCTTGGGGCTGAGAGCTGTTGTGAGTGATATATAAATGAATTTGACCTAGAGGGGAATGTGGTCTTTATTTAAAGAGTTCTGAAGAGGACAAACAGAAGTAAATTCCAGAATCCTGCCTTGCCATGGGGGGTGAGTGACTGGGAGGAGGCTGACTCTGTTTACACCCACAGATATGTTTTAGAAGGCTGTAAAGGAAGCCCATGGCAGAAGGGAATTCTTAATCTGATCAGTAGGATGTGCTGTCTAATATGTAGCTCTTCCCTGAGAGGTGAAAGAATGATGATGGTAAAAGTATGGGCAGTGCAATGACTGCTCTGTCCCTTGCTCATAATTACAACTGCTTAGGAAGCTCAGGCAGCCCCTGATGCATTTAGGTGGGAGAGATTTTGAGTTGATTGAGTGCTAGCCAGAAGCATGCAAAATCTCAGAAGGACTCCAGAGAAGATATAATATAAACTCATACAGTTTGCATATGTGCTCCAGGGCCATGTGGGTATGAAGCCATTTTGGGTCAAACACCAGTACTGCTGTAACTCTGGCCTTAGATGCTAAGATCAATTCATTCATCAGAAATACTTCTCTCTGCTTGGAGTGATAGTCAACAGCAATGACAAGATGTAAAATGCTTCTAGGTTGTTTGCTTTGCTTGTCTCTAGTGCTTTTCACTGAGGATCTCAAAGCAGCATTGATGGTGACTAAAGCTTACTCATTCTGGGGAGCAGGTTAATGGCTCTCCCCCACCTCCTAATTTACAAAGGGGAAAATGAGGCACAGGAAGGAGAAGTGACTTCATCACAGAGACACAGAAGCAAAGCTGGGAATGGCACCCAGGAGTCCTGGCTTCTGCTCTATCCACCTCACTGCAGTCTTTTCTGAATCTGGAAATAGAGCCCAGGTGTCCTAATGCCCAGTCCCTTGCTCTACCCCTGGACCATGCTCTCTCCCAGAGCTGAGTCTGGAACCCAGTCATTGCTTGTTACAGTCTTAAGACATACTGGATCTCTCCCAGAGGAGAGGAGGTGGATTCAGTGGGGTCTCGTAGCCAGACCTGGCCAACAATTTTCCGACCGTGTTTTTCTGTTGGGGAAATGCTGCTTTATCAAAACAAACATTCTGCAGGAATGTTCCTATTTCAACCAAATCCACTTTAAAATGTTTGCAAGCATCAGAATGTTTTGATATTTTTTATTTTGTTTTGATACTTTTCACTTAGAAATCTTATTTTATAGTATATTACACTTTTTAACAAGTATGAAATTGAAATGAAGAGCTGTTTGACCTGAAACTTTTGCTTTGAAAATATTTCATGGGAAATTTTGAAAGTGAGGAATTTCCCACAAAACAAATTCCAGTTCCCACAAAGCCCTACTTATGACTAAATGAACAGCCACGTTCTATAGTCTGGTTTTCTTTATATTTAAGGGAAAGTCTGTATTTTAGCATAGTATTTACAATTCTCCTTCCCCATCTCTAGTTTGAGGCTGGTTCCTTATTCCATGGAAGTTATAGCAAGCTTCCCAGTGAGCATCTGGAATCAGGATCAGCCTTTTCACCTCATATGAGTTTGGACTCACAAAGCCTTCTTGTTAATCAGGTTTCGTTAATCTGACTAATGGAATTAGCTTGTTCTGTGCTCAGCAGGGGCCTGCTATTGAATTTAAGTGAATTATCTCCTTAACTACAAATCAATTACCAGTGCTGCTTTCAAGGAGAATACTGTGGTTTATCTTTTAAAACAAACAGTAAACCTGCATCCTTTTACTGCTACCAAGAATAAGAATTAGCTGCTGGTATGAAGCCAAAAGAATAATAAGTCTAGCCACACTAGCAGATTAAAGAATTATCCTCTATGGGGGTAACTGGGTTTTTGAAATTGGGGCAGAAATGTAATGGCCACAGAGATCTTAGTGGATTACAAAAAGTTAGTCCTCTTCCCTTTACCTCTTTTGTCTCTCCCCCACCCTACCAAAAAAAGGTTCCTGTGAAACAATTGAGGATAACAATATTTGCCCAGAGTTAATAATACTTAGCTCTTATATGACACTTTTCATCCTAGATCTCAAAGTGCTTTACAAATGAGGATACATATTTGCTCCATTTCACAGATGGGGAAATTGAGGCACAGAACAGAAGTGGCTTGCTCAAGATCACATAACAGCTGCAGAGCTGGGAATGGAACCCAGCATTGTTCCTTACTGTACTAAAGGTGGGGATGAGCTAGTGAAATAGGTAGGAGCTGCTTTGAAGCTTAGACTAAGATAGCCTGGTGGGGGAGCCTTGAGAATAATACACTGAGGTCTTGCTGCACAGAAAAGTTTTCATGGCCTCCTTGGAGGCAAGAGCCACTAGTTTGAATCCTGATCTGAAACTAGTTCTTTTCCATGGTCTTGAACAAATCGCTTAGGGCTTTATCTTGAAAACCCTTTCACATATGGGAGCTGTTGCAACTGAAGTCTTAGTTTCTTTGAGACTTGTTCCTCCTCTTTGCAGAAAGGGTTATTATAATATCTCCTGCCCAGTGGGGGTTATGAGGCTGGCTTAGCTAATGTTTATAAAGCACTTTGAAATGGAAAATGCGCCATAGCTCACTATGCGTTACTTGTCATTCATTCCCTCTTCCTTTTTGCCAGATGTGTGTCTCCTCATGCAATTGCCGATTGCCACTCACCCTAGTATTTCTGTTTGGTTTCATCAGGAAAAGAGTCAGTGTTCGTACAATTCTAAAACAAGGTTCCTCTATGGGATAGTACCTGAGGGAATGGAACAAAATCCTTCCGTAGGAGGCAATCGACAGAGCAGCTAACACCAGACTTCATCACCAGGGTGAGCTTGCTGGGGTGCTTGTGAGTACAATTTGTTCCTCTTGCAGCTGTCCTTGAGAATGCCACTCTGTGAAGAGGCAGCACTGGAAAGGAATAATAATAATAATATTCTGGGAAAAGATTATTGGTGGGGTTAGGGGCAGGACAGGCTATCCAGGCTGAGGTTCAAAAAGCCCTTTGATAGAGAAGCCAAAACCTGTGAAGAAGCAGGGAGGGAGATTATGTTCCCCACTCTTGCTGTCTCAGCTGTCTTCAGCACTTGATGGCCTTCCCCATACCATCAGCCTGCAGGCAGGAAGCATCTCTTTTCCACATGGGCTGTGTCTATGAGCTGAGTTCAGGCAGTTGGCCCTGGCAGATGCCCATAACTTCAAACAGCTCAGTTCCGTTCTCTCCTCTCTCCTGTGTCCAGGGTTCGGGGATTCTAGACCTGCAAGGTGTAGGGCTTGCACTGGCCCAAGCTTCCTTCTGAGGGATATTGACACAGTGAGGGAATGTCTGTGTCCAGTTATGAGTTTCATTTGGTTTTATGAACACCAGATGTACCTGGAACAGTTGTGAATTAGATCATTCATTTTGGGTAGGAATCTGACAAGGAGTGGGAAGCTATGTTTGGAAAACTGCTGAGGAAATCAGACCATCAGCATATAATATCCCTTGCTGGGTGAAACAACAGGGCTGATACCTGTATGACCTTTGCTTCCATAGCTTGGGGATCAGAAGAGAGACTGGAATTCCCCCTGGTGGGTGCACATGGCAGGGGACAGCTGCAGTTTTCTTCAGTTGACCAAAGGGGGACAGGGCCTGTTTTAAAAGTCATGCTTCTCCAAACTACAGTGATAAATGGATGGCCCAGAAGGAGATGTGGAGGCAGGAGGGTTCTCCTTTGGGATCAAACCCAAAGACTCAAATGGTGTGTGTGTGGCGGTGGGGAGGGAGAGAGTTTTCCATAGGTCTGCAACTGTCTTGTGCTTTTTAACAGTAAAATGTCTAAAATTCCCTGGCTAGTTTATGCTCCTTTGCATAGACATGTTGCCCCTTTGAAGGGTGTAAGTAGGAAACAAGTCCCCTAGCCAGGAGGCCTCTGGGAGGAATGTGTAAGCACCTGAGGGGCTCAGGACTGGTTCCAAGGTCTAGGTGGCCTTATTGTGGAGTACACCTATGTCATGGAGTCCCTGGGCAATGCTCTGGAACTGCTACCCACAAAGCCATTCGGGACTTTGGGGAGCCTCCTCTCCCTCAGAGCAGACTGTCTGCAGGGCAAGAAGCTCACATGGCTTCACCTCCTGGGTCACTTCTTGGAGCATTCAGCATGTGCCCCTCCGTGCGCTTCCCACAGCGAGCCTGCCCCAGTGGGGTCCTGGGGAAGCCACTGGGTCCTGCACCCCCACTTTGCAGTCAGACATGGCTCTCAGCCAGCCAGTGAAACAGAGGTTTAGTCAATGACAGGAACACGGTCTAAAACAGAGCTTGTAGGTACAGCGAACAGGACCCCTTGGATGGGTCCATTCTGGGGGACAGTGAGCCAGACCCCCACGTCTGCACTTCACTGCTCATCCCCAGCCAGCTCCAGACTCCCAAAACCCCTCCAGCCCCACCTCCTTTCCCCGGGCCAGGAGGTCACCTGACCTCTTTGTTCTCCCACACCTTTAGCATCCCCTTGCAGGGGGAAAGGGCCTGGCCATTAGTTGCTAGGTGACAGAGCGTCAGCCAGGAACTGAGGCCCCCTTACAGTATTCAGATGGAACATTAAGAACATTCCTAGTTCATCACACCCTGCCAAGAGTAGGGTCAGATACAGGGTTTGTACCTAGGGAGTGCGCCTGAATGACTGAGCTAGAAGTAGTGATCAAACCCAAGGAGAACAGAAACATGTGGGATTCAATGTTTGGATCCCATCATATTGACTGGGGCTGGGATTTTCTTTGTTCTGTGTTTGTACAGCATCTGGCACAGTGGGGTCCTGGTCCATGACTGGGACGTGTAGGCACCGTTATCACAGCAGACTGGTCTTTGTTCAGAGAGCAAGACTAGACCAGATTGTGATGGACATAAAGCAAAGAGACCGTCTCCTACCTCAAGCTTCTTTCTTCTGGCATTCAGATGCTCCAAGAGCCTTGAACTGTTCGAGGAAGTCAATGCTCTCTTTACCCGACACCTATATAGGAGAAGTGGACTGTATGATAAAAAGCAATGGTTCTTGACCTTTCTTGTGTCAGGACTCTCTTAGGAACTCCTCATAGCTAGCTGGGGTATAGCTGGTGGACCCTCCCCTCACCTATTTAGCAATCCTGTTTGCACTCCCCACGCAAATGCCTGACTATGCCTCCCTGGTGAACTCTGGTGCACAGAATGAATAAACTGTGAGCAGAGGAAGTCAGCAGTGTTATGTTAGTGGCCAATGGGATGTCATCTTTAGAAGACGTTTGTTTTTTAGAAGGCTTGTCCACGATTCCCACCACAGAGCTGTTGAAATACTGACTTTCTTGCCCGGACTGAAATCAGGCCAGTTTTCCATATATTACCATGTAGATGTGATTTGTGGTATGCATATTAGCATCTAAGCAACCATGGCTCCTCCCACATGAGGCCATCACAATGGGCAAGAGAGAGGCCTGGTGTGCAGTATGCGTTTAAACTGAATTTAGCAGCATAAAACAGATTTAACCTTGCACCCATCCACACAACGAGGCCCTTTATATCGATATAAAGGGCTCTTTAAACCGATTTCTTACTCCTCCCTGACGAGGGGAGTAGTGCTGAAATCAGTATCGCCATGTCGGATTAGGGTTAGAGTGGCCGTAATTCGACGGTATTGGCCTTTGGGCGGTATCCCACAGTGCACCATTGTGACCGCTCTGGAAAGCAATCTGAACTCGGATGCACTGGCCAGGTAGACAGGAAAAGCCCCACGAACTTTTGAATTTCATTTCCTGTTTGCCCAGCGTGGAGCTCTGATCAGCACGGGTGGCGATGCAGTCCCAAATCCAAAAAGAGCTCCAGCATGGACCATACGGGAGATACTGGATCTGATGGCTGTATGGAGAGACAAATCTGTTCTATCAGAGCTCCGTTACAGAAGATGAAATGCCAAAGCATTTGAAAAAATCTCCAGGCTATGATAGACAGAGGCCGCAGCACAGTGCTGTGTGACAAGCGTAACGGAAAGCCAAAGAATCAAATGGACGCTTGTGGAGGGAGGGAGGGTGTACTGAGGACTCTAGCTATCCCACAGTCCGTGCAGTCTCCGAAAAGCATTTGCATTCTTGGCTGAGCTCCCAATGCCTTAAGGGTCAAATATTTTCCCCGGGTGTTTCAGGGTGTATGTCATCAATTTACACCCTTACCCCCATCCTGAAAGAAAAGAGAGAAAAAAAATGTTTCTTGCCTTTTTTCAGTGTCACCCTATGTCTACTGGATGCTGCTGGTAGACGGGGTGCTGCAGCGCTGAACACCAGCATCTCCTTCCTGGTGGCAGATGGTACAATATGACTGCTATCTATCATCGCCATCAGCCCGTGAGTGCTCCTGGCTGGCCTCGGTGAGGTCAGCTGGGAGCATCTGTGTAAAAATGGGAATGACTCCTGGCAGATGGTACAGAACGGCTGGTAACTGTCTTCATCATAGCAACTGGAGGCTGAGCTCCATCAGCCCCCCTTTCATGTCTAAAGAAAAGATTTTGTACTCCCTGGACTATCATAGCAGCTGGAGGCTTCCTCCCCCTCATTTTACCTCACTAAAAACTCAGTGTTTCTTATTACTGCATTCTTTATTACTTCGTCACAGAAATGGAGGGACACTGCCACGGTAGCCCAGGAGGGTTGGGGGAGGAGGGAAGCAACAAGTGGGGTTGTTGCAGGGGCACACCCTAGAATGGCATGCAGCTCATCATTTCTGCGGGATCTCTGGGGCTCTGACACGGAGCAGCTGTGCTCTCTGGTTCTCTAGTACACTTGCCCCATATTCTAGACAAGACTGACTCTATTTTTAGACAAAACATAAAGAAAGGAATGACCCAGGGAGTCATTCCCATTTTTGTCCATGCGCCCCTGGGCAATCTCAGCGAGGCCAGCCAGGAGCACCTATGACAGCAGCAGATGGTACAGAATGACTGATAACCATCATCTCATTGCCAATTTACAATGGCATGGTAGACAGTGCAATAGGGATAGTAACCATCTCTGCTACCTTGCAAAGGCAAATGAATGCTGCTGTGTAGCACTGCAGTACCGCCTCTGTCAGCAGCATCCAGTACACATACGACGACAGTGACAAAAGACAAAAGGGGCTCCATGGTTGCCATGCTAGGGCGTCTGCCAGGGCAATCCAGGGGAAAAAGGCACGAAATGATTTCTGCCATTGCTTTCACGGAGGAAGGATTGAGTGATGACATTTACCCAGAATCACCCACGACACTGTTTTTGCACCATCATGCATTGGGATCTCAACCCAGAATTCCAGTGGGCGGGGGAGACTGCAGGAACTATGGGATAGCTACCCATAGTGCAAAGCTCCGGAAATCGACGCTAGCCTTGGTACATGGACACACACCACTGAATTAATGTGCTTAGTGTGGCCTCGTGCACTCGACTTTATACAATCTGTTTTACAAAACCGGTTTATGTAAAATCAAAATAATCGCATAGTGTAGACATACTCAAAGTGAAAGCCTATTCTTCCTTCTGATGTTTAAAGGGGGAGAAAGCATCACCAGGACATCCCAGTTGGCAGGCTACTCAGCCCCATATTTAGCCTAAAATGGGTTGAAAACACCCAGCCAGCTTTTGTCTGGCACGGGGTGCTTCAATGACCAATGTAGCTTGGCATGCCTTCTCACTGCCTGCCAAGCCTATCTTCTCCTGACAAACCAGCGCAGGAGCCGGAGCTGAGGAAGAGGCAGTGGGTGGAGAGGTGAAATCATTCTCTGTCCTTTTCTGCTTCCCCACCCCCCCCATGCACTTTTGCATCTGTTTGCAAGCACTAATTGCCAGGCTTTTCATTTGGGTGGCAGGTGGGCATCCATTATTTAGTGGCATTATTTGTGTTGACAGGATTGATAGGGACATTTCATCAAGCAATTAGAAAAAAAGAGCCCAACTTGTTCCAAAATACAAAGGCAGCAGCCGGCATAAATTAATGTGTGTAGTTTTTAAGTGTTTACTGCAGCACTGTTTTCTCCTGCCTTCCCACAGGAGATAATTAAAAAAGAGGTGGTTTCTGTGCTACCATTAGGTACCAGAAGATGCTGTCATGTCCCCTTACCTCCAGCAAGCTTTCTCAAATCTGACAGATCATCAGTTTTAACATAGCCAGAGAGGAGGGTTATTTCTTTTCCTGTTTAGGTTTAGGGGAGAAGGCGTTGTTATTTCCCTTGGTGGACTGATTCATATTCACTTGGCTTCGTTAGCTGAAATATGCCATACACCAAATTAGCCCTGTGCATTTGTTGATCAAGAAGGATGGAGCAGTTCATTCTTATCAGTAATTGATCATTGAGCTATTCACGGATGCAAACATGTTTATTCACTCCGCTTGGATAAGTAATGGCACGCTGCTCCCCTGTGATGTGATTTGTGTTTGTGTTTCCTCCCTCTCGTTGCTATACATTCCCCAGGCCAGGGGTTGAAGCATCTGGCTAACAGGAGATGGCTCTGCTGGGTTAATTTTCTTTTGCTATCCGTTATTGATGGGCAAGCCCTCCCCAGCAAATTCAGCCAGGATGGCCTGTGATTTCAACAAGCTCTTAGGGTTTTGTGATCTCAGAGCAGACTGCTTTTCCAAGCAAGGTTGATTCTTTTGCGAGGAGTAAGCTTTTCCAAAAGCTCTCATGAGCTGTGTGCTGGGAGGTATCTTAATTAGAGTCTTGCTGTTTGTAGAAGCCTTTTTTGAAGGTTTCTGATGCTGTAACCCATACAAATGCATGCTGAGCTCTAACCCAGCACAAGAGGTCTCAGGCTCGCAGCAGAGGGCCTTGTGTTCCACCCCATTACACCAGTGGAATTCCACTACAGTTAATTATATAAACTATTATAAAATACAGGGGGGAGTTGGGCTCAGTATTTCTGTTTGTTTGTTTGGTGGCAGTGATGGGCAGTTGGTGAAACTTCTGTGTCTGGGAATGGGTGGAGTGGAAAGGATTGCAGCCATGTCAATGCTGCAGATCTAGGTAAACTGTCTGAGTGTATTTAGCAATGAATGGTGTTGAAACATCTGTTTGGGGGTGAGGGAGATATAGGATGGGGGAAAATACATTTCCTGCCTTCAGAATCAGGGGACACACACACAGGAGGCAGCTGGAACTAGTTGTAGAGAGAATCAGGAAAGCTGCATCCTAGTTTCTGCTCTGCTGCTGACCTTCCACATGACTTCAAGCAAGTCACTTCCCCTCTCCTTGCCTGTTTCCTCTTCCTTGTCTATTTAGGCGTAAGCTCTCTGTAGCAAGGACTGTGTGCATATATGGACAGCACCTAGCACCAGGGGGTTCTGTTCTCAACTGGGACCTCTAAGTGCTACTGTAATGGATTAAAAAAAGGGTAAAGCAAGAGGTAGTTTGGGAGTGCACTTCGCCATCCTTCTCTACAAATATATTGCTGATAATGTCCCCTCCTTCCCTTCATTATGGTAACCATATCATTTCTTCACACATTAGTTCTCTGGCACAAATAGCACCTAATCACTGTTGCCATTATAGTAACTACACTAATATTAACATCCTGTAGTCACACAATGACTTTGTGTTTCAATACAATATATGTCACACTTTACCGAGTGGTGAAACTGAGGAAGGGGGCCACATTCTCCACTCCTTTATAACAGCATAAACCTGGAGTCAGTGCAGTCAGGCTGACAGAGCTTGCATTTGCAGCAGCATACATGAGAACAGAATTTTCCTCATATGTAAAAGAAAGGGGTTTTCTCAGGGTTGCTCCAGTCATTTCAGAGCCACAAGTAGAACCCTGAAATGCCTCACATTCCCAGGACCTGTGCCTCCCCTGGCAGAGGGAAGGGTAAAATATCTGTGGACTGAATAAATGAGGAGAATAGGAAATGTACTGTTGGGTAAATGAGAGGGCTTCTATGCATGGCCTAGCACTCACAAGCAAGTCAGGCATGACTGAGAGAGGAAAGATGGTCCAATGGTTAGAGTGCTACCCTAAGCTTCGGGAGACCTTGGTTCAAGTCTTATTTTTCCACAGACTTCCTCTGTGAGCTGAGGGAAGCTGCTTAGTCTCTCAGTGCCTCAGTTCCCCAGCTGTAAAATGCAGGTAGCAGCATTGCCCTACCTCGCAGGGGTCTTGTGAGATGCTCAGATATTCTAGTAATGAAGGCCATATAAATACGTTAGATGGAGAAGGACTAATCCTGTTTGCTCAAAAATGGGAAGTCAACAGAGCTATAACAACTTACTTTAGCTGAAAACATGGATCCTGGTTTCTATTTCTGATACTGCCAGGTAATGTTGGGCAAATCACTTCCCCCTTCCCTGTGTCTCTGCATTATCCACTAAGATTGTAAGCTCTTCACCGGGATTCTTTTCTCTGTGTCTCTGTACAGAACCTAATACAGTCTCAGCTAGGACCTCTCTGTGCTTCTGGGATATAATATTTCTGAATCAATGTGATGCTTGCAGTCTTTACCTTCAGCAACCAGTTAGTGTCTGAAATGTGCATCTTGTCATAGTATTAAATATCACTCAGAAATGTTTAATGAAGATTGCCTGGTCTACCTTTCTAATCACATGGAAATCAAACACTGTGGACATAGAATCATAGAAGATTAGGGTTGGAAGATACCTCAGGAGGTTATCTAGTCCAAACCCCTGCTTAAAACAGGACCAACACCAACTAAATCATCCCAGCCAGGCTTTGTCAAGCCAGGCCTTAAAAACCTTTAAGGATGGAGATTCCACCACCTCACTAGGTAACCCATTTCAGTGCTTCACCACCCTCCTAGCGAAATAATTTTTCCTAATATCCAACCTAAATCTCCCCCACTGCAACTTGAGACCATTGCTCCTTGTTCTGTCATCTTCCACCACTAAGAACAGCTGAGCTCCATCCTCTTTGGAACCCCCCTTTCAGGTAGTTGAAAACAGCTATCAAATTCCTCCTCACTCTTCTCTTCTGCAGACTAAACAAATCCAGTTCCCTCAGCCTCTCCTCATAAGTCATGTGTTCCAGCCCCTAATCATTTTCGTTGCCATCCACTGGACTCTCTCCAACTTGTCCACATCCCTTCTGTATTGGGGGCCCCAAAACTGAATGGAATACTCCAGTTGTGGCCTCACCAGTGCTGAATAGAGGGGAATAATCATTTCCCTCGATCTGCTGGCAATGCTCCTACTAATGCAGCCCAATATGCCGTTAGCCTGCTTGGCAACAAGGGCACACTGCTGACTCACATCCAGCTTCTCATCCACTGTAATTCCCAGGTCCTTTTCTACAGAACTGCTACTTAGCCAGTCGGTCCCCAGCCTGCAGTGGTGCTTAGGATTCTTCTGTCCTAAGTGCAGGACTCTGCACTGGTCCTTTTTGAACCTCATCAGCTTTCTTAGGGCTCAAGCCTCCAATTTGTCTAAATCACTCTGGACCCTATTCCTATCCTCCAGCATATCTACCTCTCCCCCCAGTTTAGTGTCATCCGCAAACTTGCTGAGGGTGCAATTCATCCCATCATGCAGATCATTAATGAAGATGTTGAACAAAACCAGCCACAGACTCCTCAGGGACTGTTCTCTTGCATTATATTGAATGGTATCCCCACATCTAGGATATGGCCAATGTGCTTTCCTCGAGGGGAAACTTCAGGCATGTTGACCCAACGGTTGGTGTTCAGTTCCACCTGCTGATAGGAATGACTGTAGCTAAATATCTAACCCTATTTCTAACCCAAGATACTGTCAGTTTAAGGGTGAAATTCTCCCCTGTTCAGAAGGCTAGTGGAAGGCTAGTGCACCCTCAAAATAGGCCCTTAACTCCACTTAAACTCTGTTTTGAGATTTTAAGGTGCGAAGGCCTTGGGCAATTGGCATAACTCTATTGATGTCAATGCATCTACACTGGCTTGGATACAATGCTTCTCCATATTCCCCCCCTCCCCTTTGAATCCCAATACTGTGGTTTCTGCCAACACTTCTGCTAAGGCTGAGTACTCCCCAACATGAATTGCTAACTTGGCCTGAAAAACTCCAGTGTTTGAAGGGTTAATCTCCAATCAGAGCTCAGATTGGCTGAGGCATCAGAGGTATGCAAAAACAGATGCAGGGTCTTGGTTTTTTAGTGGCACCCTCACAACACTTTTTTTAAGTAAAGCCTCAAAGAGAGAGTGAGGAAAAAATATCTGGCACATACCTCAGGTGGAAGAATGTCTGTCAGCTTACTTTGTTCACTGGGAGAAAAACAAATCCTATACTTTGTTCTATGACAATGTTCTGTTCTGTGCATTAATTTTTTTTTAAATTAAATAAAATCCCAGAGATATTGGCATGATGCAGAGGGGGAAAATATGTTTCTTAGAGGATTAAAAATAAAATAACTTTTCTTTCAACTAAATTACAAAGCACTTTCTCACTGCTTTTGTACCTGAGAAACCTGTAGCAGAATAACAGTTTATTTTTAATGCCAGATTGTACTGAAAGATGAAGTCATAGTCTTCTTCAAAAGGCACAGAAAGTGAACGGGAGCCAAGGTAACAAAGTTGAGATGCATTATTGTTGTTTTTTGTCTAAAGTGACTTGACATTCAGGTTTTTTATTCCTGATCAGGGACAGCCTGAATCACGTTTGAAAGATGTACTGAACTGCCAAAGAGTCAGGCGTAAGGAAAGCAGGCACTGAACAAACTTCTGTGCTATTCTGCCAATACCTTTAAATTCGCAATGGCATCTTTTGCCACTATTACAGCTTTATCTTCCTCTCACTGCTCTGCCAATGCCCCCCAGTCCTGAATGGCACCTCCACATGCTGCTCCTGTCATCTGCTCCTTCATACCTAGGCCTGGGCCCCTGTCCTGAACAAAACCTTCCCCAGCTTCTCCAGTTCTAGGTTCCCTGGGCTGCCCTGGCACTACATGCCGCCATCTGCTGATGCCTCTCAAATGTGAACTTTTACACATCCTCTCCCATTTCAGTTCTGGGCCCTTACACTGCTCTGCCAATACCCTCAAATGCAGCATCTCTTGCTATTCAGGCTGCCCTGCAGTGCCCCTGCTATTCCAGCATAACCACATGATGCTAGCCTCAGTATTTACAAGTCTGCCCTCTTACAACTTAAGCCCCATGCAGGCTGCTGCTTCTCTCTCTGATAGCCCCCTAGCATGGCACCACTCACCTCACCATCCATCCCACGCTTTAGAGTTCAACATCCTGGCAAGGTGAGCATCAGTGCTGGCTGACTTCCAGCATGGACGTGCTCCAATGGTGACAATCAGTTAAATAACACAAACAGCTGTCCAGCCAGATGTGATGAAGTTCTGTTCTGTTCTGATGAAACACTGTTGCCTTGTGGCAGGTCAATAGCTTTGAGGCATTTCAAATGGCATAGGAACCAGGCTTTAAATATTGATTTCCTAGCCCTGCACTTCCCAAACCAAAGACTACTGCCAAAAGGTGCAACAAAACCGGGATGGAACAGAAGGGTATCGTGATTCTGCATTGGGGCTGGCTCTCGTGTTAGCATGAGAAGTGTCATTAGAAGAACAAGGCAGGCAAGGAGAGTTCTCTGAATGGGAGGCAGGAGAACAGGTCTTATACTGGCAAGTATAATGTTCATTATTGCTGTCATGGTGCTCATAACTACCACCATTCTTCATTCTCTCAATATCTCAGTGAAGTGAGCCAAGTGCATGTTGAAGCACAAGCTGAAATGCCAATCTCCCCTGAAAGCATTAAGCCATCTTCTGCTAAGTCTTTTCCCCCTTCCTCTCCTTTCTTTTACTGCCACGTTAATGATCTTTCATTTGCGTTGTGGAACAATGAAGTCCATTGGCCAATTATGTTAAATTACAGGTGCTAGGTACGTAGTTTCAATGGCCTTCCTGCCTACTTCAAGGCAGTAGCTTGGATCCGACATAGATTTCAAACACTCATTTGACTCCTGCCGTGTTTAGTAGCAAAATATTAGTTTGAACAAAGCAGTGGAGAAAATTGTGGCAATAAACTGAATTACATTTGAAGATGATGGGGCTATAAAGTTCATCCTTGCTGCTGCTAGATGCTAGCAGCCGCTGAGTGGGATCCTTTCAGCCTCTGAACTATGAGGAGAAGACACTGATATGTCTTCTGCTCAGGTTCCTAGAAGACCTAAGGAACATCCAGCCAGTTTTATACTTAAAACTTTTGCTGGTATAACAATGTTTGTCAGGTGTGTGATTATTTTTCTAACAATATTTTTATATAGGCACATGTCCTAGGGAAGTCAGTTATAGCAGCAAAAAAAAAAAAATGCTCTTGCTCTTTCTTTCTTTCTTTCTTTCCTGGCACTGGTATGAGCTATAATGACAAGAGCACTTTGTAGTATAAAGCTGCATCTACACTAGGAGCATTTGCCAGTACAGCTCTATTAATATAGTTATACCAGCCAATCCTTTTCTAGTGGAGACTAGGGCCCAGATTTTTAAAGTATTTAGGTGCCTAACTCCCTCCGAAGTAAATGGAAATTAGGCAGCTAAATACCTTCAAAAATCTATGCCTAGGTCTCAGACTGGAAGTATGGTAAAAACAGGTGATGTAGTCAAGCATCTTCCACCCTAGCTGTGCCTTTTGTTGGCTATTTTTGTCAGGGCTCCCTTGCATCGTGTAGTTGTTCTGGATGTGATTTGTGAATTTTATCCTCTTCCTCAAGGCTGTATGGAAATTATACGATGCTGGGGAATATGGCTTGAGTGTCCAAAGCAAAAGTTATGAAACACTTAGACTTCTTTGCAATCATGAATTCAAATCCAAGCAAAGTCAGTTCTGCCTCCATTTCCCCAAGGTCGTTAAATAGGAATTGCCACGTTAGATTGGAGCAGAGATCCATCTAGTGCAGTGTCCTATCTGACTTTGGCCAGTACCAGCCACTTCAGAAAAAAGGGATAGGAAAATCTGCCAAAGGCAATTCTGAAATAATCTGTCTGCAAGAAAAAATTCTTGCTTGCCCCCATATTAGTTAGAGGCTGGTGTATGAAGTTACATGTTGGTCTTTCAAGTAAGGCCTGTCTGCTATGAATAGAAAAGTGGGTGGTGGTTGGATGGCTCAGGCATTGCTCTCCTAGGCCAGGGATTGTGAGAGCAAGTCATCTCATGATGATGATGATGACTGATGGTGGTTCAGTACAGCAACCTTCATAGAATAGGCCCAATGGAATTTTTTTTCAAAGGGTAGGGGCTGGGACAAAATATCCCCTCCTACAACTCTTACACTCTAGTACTAGGTGCTGAGCAATGGTCTTCCATAGCAGCGGCGATATGATTCTTATATGCATATGGGTCGAGATGATCAACTGGTGTAAATTGCCATAGCACTATTGACTTCAATGGAATGATGTCAATTTACACCAGCTGAGGGTCACTTGAGCCACACCCCATTGGAATGAGTGGAAAGACTCCCATTAACTGTAATGGGCTTTGGATCCGGCCTGTTGTTCTTAGGGGATCTTGGGATGAAAAAGGCTTTGTTTACATTTAAGGCAGTAATAAAATGAATAAATAATTATCAGCTAATGCCAGGAGGCTGTGAGCACTGATCACAGCAGGAAATCAGAGTGTGTTCAGCACTTGTCAAAATAAATCCCCATAATAATGAAATGCAGATTACTTTAGGCATTGAGTTTTAATACGAATGTCAGTGGAGCAGAGGGGACACAGGCCCTTCTGTTCTCAGTGAATCTCTTTGAAATCCCTCTGTGATCACCAGCTTCACTGATCCTGGGCCAAGTTACAGAATTGCTCTTTTCTGAGACTAATAAATACTTCAGACTACAGAATCCTTTGCTGTGTTTCAGCACCCTGGAGAGTTCCCATCTTTGACTAGCTCTTGTTAGGCCACTGAGTGCAAAGCGTAAAGAGAATCTTTCTCTCTCCTTCAGTTTTGCTTTTCTTCATTTCTGCCTCTCTGCCCAGGAAGTCTGGGTTTGAATTTTTCCTCAGAGGCAGCTTTAAAACATTATAATAGAGAGCCCATGAACTGGTCACACCCACCAGTTTACTTAGTTATGATGCACCGAGTCCCCAAGTCCTTATTCAAAGACCACTGTGTCCTCTTGCAGGGAGATTTGGTGAGGCTGGACAGATATTTGGCAGAATGAAAAGAAAATGTGCGTCCCCTTGCACTGTCACTTCTCTTCCTGGTCTCAATCCGGGGCTTTGTCCACTTGCACTTGGCATAGCTTGGGAATGGGGTGGGAGAGGTGGCATTATGCCCTCTTGATTCTGGGTCTGTGCCTTGGCATAAAGTAGACTAGCCTCTGGGATACTCAACTTTGTCAGCTTCTGCCAGTCCCAAGGGTTCCGCTGGCAGGGTAATCACTTAGTTGACGGGACATCCTGCCTTCCACACCTGTTCTCCCAACATGTTCCTACATTGTTGGTACCAATGGGGTGGCACAGAAGCCTCTATGGTAGCATCACACCACCCAAGGATTCCCACAGAGGTCTGGATCCACTGCTGGCATGGGGCTGAGCAGAGGTCAGAATTTGATCCCTTATGTTCATAGAAGATCCATAGGTCTGAGGAATGGTGCTAGAGGCTCATCTGGCTCCAATCTCCATATGGGAAGTAGATCTATCCCCTCTGAGATCCGTGGAAGTTCACATGAACAAAGACCGCAAGGTGTGGCACAGTGTAACTAAAGCACAGGCCCAATGACCAGATGTCCCAATTTAATAGTGGTTTAACCCCTACCCCCACTAAACATGCTGCATCAAAGGCAAGATATATGTAGGGGCTTCAGTAGGAAGTCAACTGCCCTTCCCCACAAAGAAGGGAGTGTTAGTTATTAGAGACAGTCAAGAAATAGTATTTTTTAATGATTTTTTAAAAAAAGATTCTTTTCCCAGAAAACTGGAAGTTTTTATGCAAAAGGAAAGCTAACAAAATTAATAGAAGAAAATCAAACAAAATAAGCATTTTTCATAAGCTCTTTTGGTGGTGGGAGTGGGAAGCTAGTTACTGAAAATTTCTTGACTTAATCTTTTAAAAATGCTCTGAATTTACCTGTTATCTTTTATGGGATCTCAAAGTATCCATTGACCAAGCATAATGATCAAATCCTTGTTAACTCCATTTTACAAGTGGAGTGGAGAGAGAGAAGTACAGTGACTTTCCCAAGGTTACATAGTGAGCCAGTGACAGAGGTGAGAATAGATGAGTCAGGACACCTGGGTTCTGTGTATTTATCTATTCATTTCTATTTGTATTATGGTAATGCCTAATGATCCTGAGGTCTGGGGCCTATTGTACATAGAATATGAGATGGTCCCTGTCCTGAAGAGTAGACAATCTTAGGCCTTTTCTACATAGGAATATTTTACCTGTTCTACCACAGTAGCTTTACTGATCTGGTTACACATGTGTAGATACAGCTGTATATCCTCTGTGTGTGTGTGTGTGTGTGTGTGTGTGTGTGTGTGCGCGCGCGCGCGCTTGGACTAAGCATGCCTGTCTGGGGAGGGGTTTACACTTAAACCAGAACAAGAACATCTACAAGGGGTGGAGGTGGTTATACTGGTATAAGTATATGGGTTTAAATTCACTTTCCTAAGCAGACAAGGCCTTACTCTCAGCCCTCCATCTCCACCCGGTGAGCTGCCTCACATCTGATCTGAAGATGAGCTGTGTTTTAGCTTGAAAGCTTGTCTCTCACCAACAGAAGTTGGTCCAATAAAAAGTATCACTTCCCCCTCCTTCTCTCTCTCACCTCTGATCTTGAAACTGACAAAAGCACACTCCTCTTTTGTTTGACAAGCATTTAGTAGCTGTTTCTGGGAAGGTGTGTGTGAAGCGGCTTCATATCATGATGCCTGCAACTTATTAAGGATGCTAGATGCAGAACATCTCATGGTGGTTAAACACCTCAGGTCTCTTAACCAACAAAATCAAAATGTGACTTTTCACTGAATCATCTCACAAGGATAGTGGGGGGAATAAATTATGAAAATCACGCCTTCACTACCACACCTCTGCCTCATCCTGTTTTCTTTTTTGTCTTGGGTGATTTGTTTTGATCACTCGGAACTTTTGCTATTTAAGTTCATTTGAATCCCATTTGCAGTGAATTTATTAAAATAACAATCTGTTAATGAGTTTTACAACTGTTGGCACCTTGCAGAACTCAGATGGTGGTACAAAGGTGCAGTTCAGCCCTGCACCTCACAGCACTCTGACTCGCATTGAGAGACCAGCAGTATAAGAGACCTAGACAGGTTTATATATGTGCAGTTCGTGAGGATACAGTTATTGTGATTTAAGATTTTCATGCAAGTTAGTCCTGCTAGGTCTGGCTCAGAAAGCTGAAAGGGAGCACTGGAGTGCTGAAGTCATTAAATAAGTATCTAACTGAGAAGTTTATACTGAAAGTAGTAGCAGAAATGATACATCAATGATACCTCGTTATCTTCCTTACCAAACTGTAGCCAGTCAGCTTGTGCTTGTGGAACAGATGTTTTAAGCTAGCCTTTGGAAATGTGATATGCCATTGTCAAATATTCTGAAGAATGCCTTAAAGTAGTGCCCAGACAGGGATCAAAACCTGATTGTGCTAGGAACTGTGCAAACACACAGGAAACAACAACAATAAAAGCCAGTTCCACCCCCAACACTTTAACTTTAGGGTTAATGGCTAACCTCAACAGGCGGTTGAATCTAGAGGTGGTGAAAATTCTTCAAATTTTTACAAATATTCATTGAAGCTCCAAATTTGGATGAAAAGAAAACAGAAACTATTTTTATGTTGACAACATTTCTGTGAATTTTACCTTCCCTACCTATTTTTTTCAGCCCAATAGAGTTGGTTGAAATTTTTGGCCCATTAGAATTTTGATGAAAGAAGTTGAAAAAATGTCAGATTCAGTAGAACTCTGCCTCTGACTTGGTGCAGAATCAGTGCTCCAGCATGGTTCAGATGGCTTCTTATTTATTTATTGTTTTACAATAAAGCCATTACTGTGTTCCAATGCCTCCATGCTGTATTGCTATAAATAAGGGGCCTAGAAGCCCCAACCAAAATTGTCTCCTCATTGTACCGTACTGGATATACCTATAATAAGAGAGCCCCTGTCCCCAAAGACTTTGCAATCTAAATAGACATGACAGCCGAAGTGTGAGGGAACAGAAGCACAGAGATGAAGGGTAAAACTTTCAAAAGTGCCTAATTGATTTAGGTGCTTAAGTCCTATTAATTTCCAATGAGATTTTGGCTCTTAAGTTTCTAAGTCACTTTGGAAAGTAATGTATCTTAGAGCCCTATGTCACTTGAGCCCTTTAGGAAAAAATTTCCCGAAGCAATCCAGGAACCTGAATTCAAATCTCCTGAGTCTCAGTCAAACACCTTAACCACAAATCCACCTTCCCTACCTATGGTTGGCTTCTCTTTCTGTCCTAAACTATCTCACAGTGTTGCATGACTTTCAATAAACATAAGTCAGATTTATGCAAAAGCATTGAGGAGAGAATGCCCTCATTTATCTGCAGGTCAAACTCATTTCAGATGAAACATCATTTGAGATACATTTTCCATTGTTCAAGGAGAAAAGAAAATCCAAAGGCACCTACCTGCCCTGAAAAGCACATTTCAAGCCTCTCCTAGACTGACAGATGATCGCTCTGTCCCAAAGTTTGTTGTTGCAGATGTTTTCAATTTCTCACCGCTTTGTCATAATTGTTATGATAATCATTTCTGCCAAAATGGTGGTAGTAACTCAATTTTCCTGAGGAAAATTAACAAAAAAAATGTTCACGGCTCATGCAACCTGGTTATTAAACTGTAGCAGGAATTGACTGCAGCTGTGAAATAAGATATAATTAAAGTCTGGGGCCCTCCACCAGATACCAGGTTTTGAAAATTTGCTATGCTGTACATACATGAATTATTGTGGTCAGGCAGCACAATCTGTCAATTGGGAACATTTCCAATGGTGTGTTTTATGTAGAGTGTTGGTGTGCAGATACCACTGGGATGTATACTTTGGTTTACACTTAGGTAGGGCCAGGCATTGGAGCAACTCTTATTTGCGCCAGCTGAGGATCTGGCCAATAATGTGTCTCCTTCAATGTCTGAGGAGATGTAAAGGAGTTTTTACTCTACATGTTTTTTCCAGAGGAGTAAAATGAAGTGCACACAGGGGCCAGTCATGGGGGTGGGGTCACACACTGAATCGGTGCCAGAGCTAGGAAGAAAGAACCCAAGAGTCCAGAGTGCCATGTGCTAGATGCTAGACTAAGCTGTTGTAAGCAAATGTGAACAGTAATGTGTAACACCCCTTGAGAGGTTCTAAAGGCATTCTGCTGCCCACATCTAGCAATGCCCCTTGGGTGACAGGGGCCATGGCGGTTGTTGGATGGGACTGAACCTGGGATCTCGGGGTCTAAAAGCAGAAGCTTCCACCATCTGAAAAGCCTCTCTCCCAGGCAGCAGCAGACCTGTCTATCTTTATAAGTAGGCTGGAGGGGGACAAAGCACTACATTGTATTAGCATGGGTTACATACAGAAACCAAGCCTGAGTCACATGTGCCCAGAGATGATGATGATGATAATGAGGGCTTCTCCATGTGCACAACATATTAGGCTGACTCTAAGGGTGGGCTGCTACATCCTTTGTTTGCCAGGTGTAAGGTTCTTGGGGAGGCTTCGGGCCTACCCAGGGTGCTCTGCAAGAACGAGGCCCGCACGCACTGTGAGTTATTGGCTTTAATGAAGGAAATGTGACACACCCGCAACGGGGACTCCTGGCGTTGCTGTCATGGAGGTGGGGAACCCAGCGCACCGAAGCTCATCCTGGTACAGAGTCCAAAGGTGGGATAAAAGGCATACAGCTATATATACCAAACACAATAGCAACTCATACATATGCAAAACAGGGCTTTCCATGTCTCCGTCCGCCCCCTGGTTAGAGGCCAGGGACTTTCCACCAAAGGCCATACGAACTGGTCCTAACTGGTTACAAGCAGTGCTAGATAGCTTACCGTGTCCTACAGTGACCGGCTGCTTAGCAAGCAGGGGCTTTCCACAGGCCACCGAGAAAGCAGAAAGTACCCTAGCTAGGCCGTTACACAATCTTCCGCGGGTCCCTACACCAGGGCTCTTATCTGTTTGAAGGATCTCTCACAATTCACATTGTGTTTCCATTAATCTTACTGTAGATATTACAAACTGCCCCTCTGCTCTGAGCTTCTGCTCAAAATCCAGCCACCCTCTGCCCTCAGTTCACATGGCATCCCCAGGCATGTTATCCACACCAAACAGCCTCCTGCCGCTGCCCGTGTCGCCCACCATCATTCTGGAAGTCTCAGGCTCCCAGCATTATGTAGGTTGTTCTCCTTGCTCCCCAGGCTGCCCAGCAAGGTTGCCTAGAGTTGACAGAATGTGTCAGAGAGATTCTACCTAGTGGAGGAGCAGGAAGGGAACTCTGGCCTCCTGTAGAGCCAGGAGAAGGGATACATGGTCTTCCACCAATGCGGAGGGTGTTGTGTGTGTCCAGGAACAAACCAGCCAAATATCAGGTCCCAGTGAGGCTGTTAGAATCTAGAGCTGTAAAGGCCCCAGTTGGGCCATTCTGTCACCCTGCCCTGGTGCAGTTTCTAGTTGCTAGTATTACACCCTTAATAACAAGACTCAGTTTTCCAAAGAGAACATTGTTTATTCTGGAAAGTCTAACCCTCTGCTTTAGGAGCTACTTGCAGGCAGAGATCTCCTCAGTGCCTAGCTAGAGGCCAGTATAACTTACTCAGCAAACTCTAGCCCCAATAGTAGCTCTCCTGCACTGGGCTCCCACCCTGTTCTCAACGGAGCAGCTCCCATTGCTCTTATTAGGTAACATATATATTTTCATTAATGGGGATATACAACACAATATTCACAATGGTTACTAAATGCACATGACTGTGCTGTTATTTGGGCAGCTTAGCCGTGGCGAGGTTGCTTGACTTTGACTTGGTTCATTTGCATGCAAGGGAATCCTGCCCACAGAGTAGCAGAAGCCTAGGGAGAGCCAGGAAAGCGTGGAGAGTTTAGTCCAGCCGGGGGGAGGAGGAGGGTCTGCGGGAGGATGTGTAACCTTGCATCTGATCATCACTTCTTTTTGCAGTGCCTGCAATTCATTCTCACTTAGGTGTCACAGCTCCAGGACCTTGCAGGTCATGGCTTGTTCTCTGCAACAAGCAAACCGGCTGAGACTGTATCTGTGACACTCGGATTTAGTAAAGAAATATTTAACAACGTGCTGCTGTGACCCTTTCACAAAGGCAGGGATGCTCCTGACAGCTGGGAAGGACCAGACTGGTCAAGAGGCAATTTTCTGATTAAACAGGTTTGCATGATGTTTGGCAAGGTCTTGTGTATTCATTTAATCTGCTGACATTCTCTGAGCAGAAGTGGACTGGGGAGACAGAGAGAGAGGGTGAAGGCTACAGAAGCCTGATTGTGCCCAGTTTGACAGCAACTGTATCTTCTAGGTCTAACCTTATTCATGTTTATTTTGCTTAAGCTTCAAAGGATCAAGCAGGCCATCAACTAATGAATTGGACATGGAAATTGGCTTTGGCAATTTTGGTCTAGAAGACTCAGCATGGGACAGGGAGTCAAGATACCTGGGCTCTCTTCCAAGCTCTGCCACTGACTCTCCCTGGATCTTGGGTAAGTCATTTAATCTCTCTGTGCCTAAATTCCCCTTTCTAAAACAGGGATTAACACTGCCCTTTGGCAAGGGGGTGCTGTGAAGTCTTTTAATGTTTAATATTTTAATGCTTTTAATGTTTAATGTTTTAATGCTCAGACACCCCATTATCTCCGAGGCAGCACTGCCTCATGGATGGAGCACTGCACTGAGACTCAGGAGACCTAGTTTCTATTCCTGACCCTGCTGTGGCAGATCCGGCAAGTTGCTTTGCCTCAGTGTCCCCATCTGTTAAATGGGGATAAGGATACTGAACTCCTTTGTGAAGCACCTTGAGAGGCTAATGTTCTGTGTTTATACAGCACCTAGCATAATAGGCTCTTGTGGCTCCTACATGCTGCTGCTGTACAAATAGCAAGGATGAAAATTGTAATATGAAAGCCTGATATTCCTGTTACAGAAGTGGGCAGGTAGATCCTAAGAAGGGATAAAGTATAATTTGGAAAGTGCTTTGAGATCCTTGAATGAAATGCAAATTACTAATGATTTACCCATTCCTTTCTGCTGGCTCCGGCCCTTGCCACAACCTGACAAACGAGGTCAGACGGACACGGCACAAGGACAGGAGCAGTTGTTTGCTTGTGTTTTGGATGGGTGGAGTATCATGTCTCCAGAATACTTTTGCAAACTATGATGAATGTACCATGACTGCATTGCATGTGTCTGTGCGGTGGAGTGTCCATGTATATGGGGGTGTAGCCTGTGTTTTTTCACCAGCTCCAAATATAAACTCTAATGGAGATGCCTGAGTGACAACTCACGTCCATAGAACGTTGTGAAAGGCGCTAAGTACAGTAATTTATTGTAATGACTCAAATTTAAAACAATAACCTGGAGGCATAATGGCACTAGCCAAGAATACCTACTGTATGCAACAAGGTCATTAATGGGAAATAAAGGCCTTGATTCAGTAGTAATGTGATTGCACTCTAGATGGAGACTGTGAAGTGCTAAGTTTCCTATCAGGCATAATTTGGACCACTTTCCCCCTTCCCTGCAGAGAGCTGTTCAGCTGATGGAGAGACTTTATTGCCTTTATTGCTGCACTCTCCTCATGACTAGAAGTAAATTTCTTCTGCCTCTCGCACTGTGATAAGGCCTGAGCTGCAAAGCCGGGAGCTAAATGAAAAGAAAAATAAATGAACAGCCACAAACAATGGGACTACAGCACCAAGGCAGTCTATGGAGTTACTGCTGCTTCCGTGAAAGGGACTAGTCTGATTTTTTTTCTCCTCCCCAAAAACAAAAGGAGAGGGGAGGAAGGGCCCAGGGAGTCAAGAACAGGGCTGGCGCTACCATTTACGCAGCCTAGGCAATCGCCTAGGGCGCCAGAATAAATGGTGGTGGCGTGACTGCGGCAGCTCCACCGGAGCCACGGAGCACCAGGCCGTCCGCAGGCACCACTGCGGCAGCTCCAGCGGAGCCGTGGGACCAGCGCGCGGGGCGGCGAAATTGCAGTCCGCCTAGGGTGCTCAAACCCCTAGCGCCGGTTCTGGTCAAGAATCCTCAGTTTAATCCCTAGATCGGCCACAGACATGGCCCCCTTATTGTTCCTCGGTTTCCCCCATTTGTATAAGGAAGATTATGATACTGACTGACTTTACAGGGGGAAGGGGATGGCCGTGAGGTGGAATTGATTGTTTGTAAAGCACTTTGAGAGGCTCACAAGGGAGGGGTTAGAGAAGGGAAAAGTGTAACGATCCTTATGATTATTATCGGAAAACAAAGACTAAGGAGTAAAGCACAGTTTCCATCCCCAGCAACAGTGCTTCCTTGCTCTGCGCTTCCATGGCCAGGGGAGTGATGCTTAACGTTGGTCAGACTTTTCATACTGGGCATCGAATCTTGATACACTGGGAAGGTATCCAGGAGACATTCACCCATCGCCTGGCCCCTCCTATTCACCATTGCTCTGCCCCTATTCCTTTGCCCAGAGCAATCAAATAATGTCTCTGTGACAATGACTGCAATTGAAAGTGCAAAAATCGTATTAGGGATGTAGTTGCTTCCTTTAATGTAATTTACCCACTGGAAAGGAGGGGGAACCAGCACTATGTGGCCAGCCAGCTTTCTGCACACCACCAGCAAGTGCTGTGCAGACCACAGTACTAAGTAATTAAGGGGGGGACGGAGTTTTTGGCTTGGAATGGGTCCTGAAGAGCCATTCAGCCTTGCTTATATATTGGCCAGAAGGGAAGATTGCAGAGCCATGTTGGCCTTTCCCATCCCCATGCTGCGTCCGAAGGATCCTCAGGCTGTCGGGAAGGGGGTGTGGGTGTGGGGGCTGGAGTGAGACTGCTATGTTCCATTAAAGTTTCCAAACACCCAGTTAATTCAGATTTCACCAGACAGCTATTTGTTTGTTAAATTAAAACCAGCTGGTTATTGAAAGAAACATATTTATTGGGAATTAGCAGCCATGTGCTAGATGGATATTTACTACTTAGTTGTCAGAGCCCAGTGAATCTGTGTTTAATAATAATTTTTTCTTTCAATTAACATAGGAAAAATTGTCCCATTAATTCCAAATTAAATGCATGTTTGGAAAACTTTAATTCAGAACATCAGTGACGTCTCTATCGAATTATCTCTTCACTGGCTTTGAAAGAGACCAGGCTAAAAGAAAGTGCTGGAGACAGATGGCTGATATCCTCTTACCAGAACAGCCCCCCTTTGCCTATGTGTCCCTCCACCCTGACCCTGGCAAGTGCCTGATCCAAATTGGAGCCAATGGAAACATTCCCATGGACTTCTCTGGGATTTGAATTTTGAAACAAACAAAAAGAAGTGCTTCTTCACACAAGGTACAGTCTACCTCTGGAACTCATTGCCAGGGGATGTTGTGAAGGATGTTGTAATTGGGTTAAAAATAATTAGATACGTTCCTGGAGGATAGGTCCGTCAATGGCTATTAGCCAAGATGGTCAGGGATGCAACCCCATGCTCTGGGTGTCCCTAGCCTCTGACAGGCAGAAGCTGGGAGTGGACAACAGGGGGATGGACCACTTGATAATTGCCCTTTTTTGTTCATTCCCTCTGAAACTTCTGGCTCTGGCCACAGTCGGAAGACGGAATACTGGATAGATGGACCATTGGTCTGACCAGTATTGCCGTTCTTATGAATTGTGTCATACAATTAGAGTGGAAACTTTGTCTATTACTTCTATGCTGAAGGAAGCAATCAGCATTTCTGAGATTATGGACTTCTATCTAGTAGGAACTAGACTGAGACCTACCAGCAAAGATTACTGACTAGGCATGAGGGGTACAATTCCTTCTAGTGCAGAAGGCCACCAGGATGGACTAGATTTTCAACTGGAAGTCAATGGAGTTAAGCTAATTTATGCTGGTTAAGGAGCTGGCCCAAGGCCTATGACCACCTAAACTCTCCAGATAAGGTTTAAATGGGACTTAGCTCTTGTGCTAGCTTCTCTGCTGAGGGGTGAATTTCACTCCAGATGAGAATCAGCTCTCAATCATTACCAAACTGGGATGGATTGAGACATGAAAAGCTGGTTGTAGCCCCATTGTGAGTCCCCTAATATCAACCAACCTGCCCCTACTCAATGTCTTCCTTGACCTTTCTAAAAGCCATGACGCTTTGCACCAGAACTCCAGTCCCTTGTGGTTTGAATGCAGAGGCTTGTCTGCTGCTATGTGTTATTTTGAGCCTCATTGCCAGGGCAAATCAGGGTAAACCTGCCTCTCTGGCAATCACACTCTCTTTTTCTATCCTCTCAGCCTCACTGCATTCAGCTTCATGCCGCATCTCACTATTACGTGCTCAGTATGTGCCTTGGAAACATTTGTGTTGGTAATGAATGCTCTGAGGGTTAATTATCATCCAAAAGACCACTGCACTGGGCACCGAATGCTGCATGGAAAGCAACGATTCCTCTCCTCTTTCACCTTGCCACGTGGTCAAAACGTGTGCCAGATTCTAATGCTTTGGTGCAACTGCTCTCACTCACATGTCTTGCAGCCACAGAGCAAGGGAGAAATGCAACCTTCTCATGCTAAGCAAACCTTGGTAATAAGATTGGTAGTCTGTCCTCCCTAGATGGAACAGGAGAAGGTCCTTTCAGCTGCTCTTCCTGCTTCCTGTGAATGATCCCAGAACAATAGGTTTCAAATGTTCCAATGGTTGGAACTAAATGTTAGTAATTGGGTCTTCCTGGAATAAACAAAGGAAGACGTGAATCATTTAGAGAAAGCTGAACGGGGGAACAGATAGAAAAAAACCCTCTTGCATTGTGTGTTTTCTTCCCTCTTGATCTCCTGGTCTGTTAAAACATTTATTCTCTACCACAAATGGTTTCTTCAGGCACACTCCAAAGGAGATGAGGTTTTGTTTGTTCATCTGAAAGAGCTTAGTTGCACAGTGAGTCATGCAGGCAGCAGTATTTTCTGGTCTAATGTCCCAGGTTATCTTCGCCTTGTATTAGCTGGTTGTTTTGCAAATGCACGAGTGCCAACAAGATATCAGAAAGGAGGGTGCACAGCATGAAGATTCTCTTTTCAGATGTGTAGAAAGAGCAGAAGGTGCTGGGATAGTTGTACAATTCTTTCCAGTAATCACCCTGCCAAGAACAGGCAGGTCAGTACCCTCAGCCAGGCTCTTTGCTAGCTCCTCTACCCAGTCCCTGCCAAGGCCAGCTAGCTCCGTAGTCTCCTCTGCCAGTTCCATTCTGGAAATCCTTAAAGGGAAAGGTCTGTCTCTCACCCGATTATCTGGAGCATCATTGTTTCGTGGCTGCTAACCGTTCACTGAGTTGTCATCCTGCTCCTTCCTTGCAGAAGAGTGAGGGGTGTGCATGTTAATCAGGACATTTGCCTCATGAGGTCAACCTTGAGGAGAGCTCTAAGGAGAGAGGAGAACAGCAGGGGCATTCCAGGTCAGAACTGAGGCACATTGGTAGGGGGCACCAAGGATTGGAATGTTGAAGTTAATGGTGGTGTATTGACCAAGATGGGGGGGAGGGTGTCTGGGAGAGAGAGATAGAGAGTGGTGAGTGCTTATGTGGGTGAGAGAGAGAGAAAGCGAGGTGGTGGGGTGGGGACTGGAGTATCAGTGGTAAAGATCATGATTAAAGTGCATTGGTTGAGCTGCATGGGGAGATTTGCACATTGCATACCCAATCTATCCTGGGTTCTAAGTTTCTTGTCTTTGCCCCTCACTTTCACAGGTGCTAATCCTGAATCCTTACATTTCTTTCCATCTCTTTTTGGCTGCACTGAACAATTGCTTGAAGAAATCTTGATCCAGACAGACCAAGTCCAATCCTTCAGGCTGGTCTGATCTTTACAAGAGAGTTGCATCAGCTATAGTTAATTTGATGTAGTTAACCTGAGACAGAATATCTGCCCTCTGCACTAGAACAAATAGAAAATTTTCCAGTGTAATTTTTGTTTCAACAGGAAATGGCTCTTCAAATAACTGCAAATTTTCCTAGACAAAATTTCCATTTTAGTCAAAAAAAATTTCAGCGTTTAGTTTCATCAAGTTTTTTTCAGGGACTTAAAAAAAAATTCTAACCAGGTCTACTGAGCATTCAAGTTGGAGGATTTGTGGCTTTGCCTTGCCTCTACATTGCTGCCAACTCAGCTGAGTGCAGTGCTAATGTCATTTGGGTTTGTATCCCAGAATTCCCAGCACCGATCCAAGCACCAATGCATTATGGATGATTGCCAGTGGCTTTCTCAGAGACTTAGTGGGAACTGTAGCCATTGGTGTCACTGCATCCATGTGTGGACACTCTTATTCTGGATTAAGTGGATTAAATTGAATGCTGGCTATAGTCAAGATGCCCCTTTTCTGAAATAGTAGCCCTCTGAGATAGTACTTCAGACATGAGCTTTCTCAGGAACAGCAGCAACAGATGGTGCAGGACTATATTTTGGGTCAATGGCCCACTTACTGGCAGATTGACAACTCAGATCTGCATCCCCTAGTCTCTCCAAATCAGCTCTTCCATATCCCTCTCGACAACCATCTGAACCTAAAGATCCTTCTTTGGTACAACAGGATACATTGTGATCATGGGTGGGTAAATTTACATCTTTATCATTGGGGATTTTTGAGCTCCTCAGCCTGCCCTTGAGGAACTCAAAAACAAACAGCAGGTCCCATTTAGCTACAGCCTGCCCTCCTTGTCATCTTGATGGTGGATGGATGTGCTTGACATCTCTGGATGCTGCTGCCATGACAGAGTGGCTACATCACTTACCTAACATCTAATTCATTGTTTGTGCCAACAGAAGCCATATGCTAGAAGAAGCAGCTAAACTGAAATAAGTTACTTTTATTCCAGAATAAGAGCATCCATATCTGGAGTTATTCCAGAATAGCTATTGCACTTGAAATGCACAACTCATCTTAATCTGAGTTAATTTTCAAGTCTATGCAAGCTCTTTAATCTGCACAGGGAGCTATGAGGAGATCAGATCTTTCTGCCTGAACATCTCTGCTCTTGGAAACAGAAAAACCCCACTCCTATTCTTAGCCAAGCTGCCATAAATAAATCTCTTGCTAATGTCGGCAAGCGTGGGCCCGGAGCCAGAGCTGTGATCTGCTGCTCATCAATAAATCCTTGAGGTTCTGTCTCCCACAGAAGCCTGGCTTTGTTCTGATGGTGCTGGTTTCTACCTGAGGCTGCCCTTTCATGAGTAATTTCTTTTAACCCCAAGGATCATAGCTGTGAGCAATGAAAAGGTTTCTAGTGGATGGAGGCTGGGAAATGTAAAGTGTAAAAAATACCCCAGAAAGGTGGACGGAAAAGGAAAAGGTTGGAGAGTCAGAGCTTCAGGGCCAGGACACCAGCTGGTGTAAATCCATGTAGCTCCACTGGAATCAATGGAGTCAGATCATCAGCTGGTGTAAATCATCCATTGTTCCGCTAAAGTCAGTGCACCTTTTGATTGATATCAGCTGAGGATATGGCCCATAGATTTTCTGTTCAGAAGAGATCGTTTTGATTGGCTTCCTGCATAACACAGACCATTGCATTTCACCCAGGGGTTCCTGCACCAAGCTCAGTATCCTGTGGGTGAATTTGAATATATCTTTTAGAGAAACATCCAGTCTTGATGTGCAGACTTTGGGCCAGATTCTGGTCCCCACTCTGGCAGTGTATTGGACTGTAACGGAACCAGAATAGCCTCAGAGAAAATTCTTCCAGCACACAAGCAATGCTGGCATACACTTCTGGCCACTGTCCCCTCCCCTGCCCTCATGGCCTCAGCCATAGGAGTCTGCTGCAGATCCGAGGGGGTGTGCTGGTGCAAGATGGGGAGTGGCCAGAGCATTTTGCACTATGGGTATCTTGAACTGCAGAGCAGCCTCTTTATAGCTGTTGGGTGGCTGCTATAAGTGAAAGCAGCCCTGGGTCAGTAATGAAACAAAATACCTCGTAAGTGGGATGGAAGGATGGTCTCAGGAGACCTTGCTTCAATTCCTAGAGCTGGTAGATGCCCTGTGTGACCTGGGGCAAATAACTTATTTTCTCTGTGCTTCAGTTTCCCATCTGTAAAGTGATCTACTGATTATCTTCCCTGAAACTTCTTTTTTTCATGCTCTCCGATATGTATCCAGCTTCTTAATGAGCTGAATGGATTTATCGAAAGGCTCTCTGACTCTTCTCAGAAACTCGGCATCAGAAAGGCATTTCCATATCATGGCGGGGGAGTTCCTGGGTGTTAATTCTGGCATGCAGATTTTTAAATATTTATTGCTGTCTTTAATTTCTCCCCTTTGGAGAAGTCTGTAACCAGATCTTCCTAGGTCAACCATCCAAGAACATACAGCCAAAGGGTTGCATTTAAAGTCAGTTCCTTAACTGGAAGGCAGCACATAAGAACATGAGAATGGCCCTTCTGGGTCAGACCAAAAGTCCATCTAGCCCAGTATCCTGTCTTCCGACAGTGGCCAGTGCCAGGTGCCCCCGAGAGAATGAACAGAACAGGTCATCATCAAGTGATCCATCCCCTGTCTCTTATTCCCAACTTCTGGCAAACAGAGACTAGGGACACCATTCCTGCCTATCCTGGCTAATATCCATTGTTAGACCTATCCTCCATGAATTTATCTAGTTCTCTCTTGAACCCTGTTATGGTCTTGGCCTTCACAACATCCTCTAGCAAGGAGTTCCACAGTTTGACTGTGCATTGTGTGAAGAAATACTTCCTTATATTTGTTTTAAACCTGCTGCCTATTAATACAGCAGGCAGATACCTATATAGCGAACAATTAATGAAAATTACAGAGGGGTGTGTGTGTGTGAGAGAGAGATAGAGGTGTGATTGTGGGGAAGTCTGTTGAGAGGAGTGGAGAAAAGAAAACTCACACAGCTTGGAGTGATGCAGAGATTGCTTTTCACTTTATTTTTTATAAAGGATTCTGTTGTTATGAATAGTATCACCGAAAGGCTGAGATCAAGGATCAGGTCCTCATTGTTCTAGGCCCTGTACACGCAGGTATGGGAAATATAGTTCCTGTTCGCAAAGAGCTTCTAGTCCATGTGTATAATGAGAGATCGCATTCCTCATCCATACACAAGAGGGGCAAACTTACCTGCAGAATTCCTGGGGCCAATCATTCTATTACACCCCATTGACTTCATTTGGGTTTGAAGTTGTAACTGAGGGGGCAGAATTTGCTTCTCTTGTAAATCCGTCCTACTCTGGGCTGGGCTGGGAGCGCAATGCTATGGAAGTGGCGGGGACCAGAGTATGCAAATCACATGAAGTCCAAGGGGAAAAACTGGATAGACCTTGCGGATTTAAGATCAAACACTGGGACTTCCATTGGCCCATGCACAAATGCCTGTCTCCTTTCTAATGCTGGCTGCGTAGCTAGTTCCTTGCCATGCTGTCACTGGCATCTGGAGCAATAAGCAAATGGCCTGATTTTTCAATAGCATTGCTCAAGCTCTCATGGGACCATCAGCCATGATGCAAAGGCCGCCAAAGCCAATGGAAAAATACTCTTTGGTTCCGATGAGGTTTGGATCCGGCTCATCAACACTAACAGGAGCTGCAGGAGATCAGTAACTCTGAAAATGAGGCCATTGATTTAGGTGCCTAACTAGATTTGGGTGATTAATTTTAGGCCCCCAGGCATGAAAATGTCACCTTAAGTAATTTTCCCAGGGCCACTCACTGACTCTTTTTCCTCATTCCCAGTCCTATACCCTCTCCATTCAGCCAGGCTGCCTCAGCTAGAGCAAATCCTACTTCCAGTGGAGTCACACTGAATTACACGGGCAGTATCTTTCCAGAAGGACATCTAGCACTGATCATGTCGACTTGCAGCTCTTTAATGAAGGCAGGTAAAACAGCTAGGGTTGGACTAGGTCATGTTTCCCAATGAGGAATGATGAAATCCCAGAGGCCCCTGGTCCAGTATCCCCCAGCTACAGAAAGTTTATCAGAATGTGCTAATGGTGTGGTTTTAGTTCTCAAAGTTTATCCAAGTCTGGATTGACCTAAGGCAGCTTGGGTGATTAGACTTGGGGCCCGATGCATCTCATTTCAAACCTCAACTGCTCCAGGAGGACACTCCAATATCATGCCTGGGATTCTAGGGATGATACTGTAAATAAAAACAACCAGTGGCACTTGTATTGATCAATAAGTGATTCAGGGAGCAGCCAAACATGAGGTATTGGTGCATGCATGCTCCACGGTTAGGTTGTTGATTAGAAGAACAGCCGCTAGGTGGCATTGCTAAACAACTAAGGAGAAACATACTGACCTATCAAGGATCTGTTATCTCTGTGATCATCCTTAAACGTCTGAGCATGTTCTTTTTGGAATACGCATGTTCCTCTGTTTTTGGGGCTTTTATGATGTGGTTTAACTTGTTAAGAAAGGCTTTCTGTGCTTGGTGAGAAAGACACAACATATGAGCATAGGAAATGCCATTGTGGATCAGACCAGTGATCCAGGTAAATCAGTAGCCTGATGTTGGCCAGTACCAGCTGCTTCAGACCCCCTTAATGGGCAGATATGCATGTACTGTCCATAGGGTCAGTTTCTTTTTCACCACACGTAGTTAGATGTTTTATACCCCATAGCATAGTGTTTATATCGTTTATAAAAGAAATGGATCCTATCTAGTACAGTTATATGTGGTTATATAAATGTTAGACCTCAATAAATCCTTATCTGCAGGCTAATTACGGGCTGTTTGATTTTTTTTAAAGCATTTTTTTTTAGCAGCTTTAAATTTCCATTTAATTTCATGTGGCTTTGTTCCTGCTCTATGAAGCAGAGCAAGCGGCAGCACCCAATCTGCATTCTCCATATCATTCACTCTTCCATGGGCATCTGTCATGCCCCTCTTATTCATCTCCTCTCAAAATGAAGCAGTCCCAATATTTTCCTCTCTCTCTCTTCATAGGGAAGTCTCTTAATCTCTCCCTTTACTCTCTGGCAGCACAAGCAGACCCACTGATCCTCTTCCAGTCTTGTTTCTTGTTATTTTTATGTCTTTGGCTATTTGTTAAGGAATCCCCTTAGTCCTTCTATTTTTACCTGCCCTAGTTTATGCTCCTTGCTATTGGCTTCACTGGGGATGGAGGGTTGGACTAGATAATCTCTGCCGGTCACTTCCAGCCCTACGTTTCTCTGACTATGATTCCTGCATGTACCTTTGCTATTTGTACCTTGCTATTTAGCCAGACTGCATTTCCCTTCCAGTCTTCTTCCTATCTGTGAGGGCGCATCTGCCTTCTGTGACTGCTTAAGTAGCCTCCATGCTGAGATGAAGGATTATAATTACATTGCGAAGCTTGATAGCCTAAAAGTCAGCGAGGATGTGGGTGTATTTCTCTGGGCCTGCAGCCAGACCACCTTGTGCTGCAGTTTTGGCAAGGTCCACAGTCTTAGCAGGGTTTGGCTGGGTCATTGCTAGGTCCCTACCAAGTTCATGGCCATGAAAAACACGTCACAGACCATGAAATCTGGTCTCCCCCACCCTGGAAATCTGGTCTTTTCTTTGCTCATACCCTATACTATACAGATTTCATGGGGGAGACCAGTGTTTCTAAATTGGGGGTCCTGAGCCAAAAGGGAGTTGCAGGGGAGTCATAAGGTTATTTTAGGTGGGGGCATGGTATTTCCACCCTTACTTCTGCACTGCCTTCTGAGCTGGGTGGCTGAGAGTGGCTGCTGTTGATTGGGTACCCAGCTCTGAAGTAAGAGTGGCAATACCATACCATGTCATCCTTACTTCTGTGCTGCTGCCTTCAGAGTTAGGTGGCCAGATAGTGGCAGCTGCTGATCAAGGGCCCAGCTCAGCAGGCAGCCGCACAGAAGTAATGGTGGCAATACCATACCGGGCCAGCCTTACTTCCACGCTGCTGCTGGCAGTGGCTCTGTCTTCAGAGCTGGGCTCCCAGCCAGCAGTTGCCGCTCTCCAGCTGCCCAGCTCTGAAGGCAGCGTCGCTGTCAGCAGTAGTGCAGAAGTAAGAGTATCAGTACCACACCCCCCCTACAATAACCTTGTGACCCCATGTGATGCAGTAGGGACTGTCTGTGCGGGGAGTGGGAGACCAGGGGAGGACTTGAGGGGATGGACGATGCCAGGGCCTGTAACCTGAGCTAGGTAAGGGAGGGGAAAAGTCAACACCTTTGCCCGGGAAGGGGACAAAGGAAGGGAGTGGCAGGAGGGAAGCAGTTTGAGTTTGGGCTTGGGGCTGGATGGGCGGAATTCAGGGTATCCTAGCTAGGATCCAAGCACCCTGAAAGCCCAGAAGGACTCAGTGGAGGGGTCCTGACTGTGCCTGCAAGCTCTGCTGTAACCTGTGTTCCTGTTGTCCAATAAACCTTCTGTTTTACTGGCTGGCTAAGAGTCACTGTGGGTCCCAGGAAGAGGGGTGCGGACCGGACTCCCCCACACTCCGTGACAACTGGTGGCAGAGGTGGGATATACTGCACCCCATGGACGGCGCTTCCTGCAGTAAGTGACTGGGGAGCAGTAAAACGAAGGTGTGGTTAACCCCTGGGGAGTGTGTGCCCAGTGAGAAGGACTTTGCAGTAACAGGGTCCCCCGGGGGATTGCAGCGAGTGGTGGTGTACAGCCGACTGAAAGGGGCGGAGGCAGGGGACTACGAACTGTTCAAACAGGCCCTGCTCTGCGAGTTTGGGCTGACTCCTGAGATGTACCGGAAAAAGTTCCAGAGCCAGCGTAACACCCGTGAGGTCACATACCTACAACTGGTCAACCGGGCGCAGGGATATGCCCGCAAGTGGACAGCTGGGGCCCAAACTAAAGAGGACCTGCTTGACCTATTCATACTGGAGCACCTGTACGAGCAGTGCCCGTCCGACCTGAGGCTGTGGTTGATGGACCAGAAGCCGGAGAACCCGCAGCATGCAGGCCAGCTGGCCGACCAGTTTGTGGACAGTCGGGCAGGGGATGGCAGGGAGGAGTCTCGAAGGAGCAGTCCTGCCTCAACGCAGAGAGAGTCATCATGGGACCTCCCAAAGGGGGCCTATGGAGAACCCCCCCAAAAGGGGAACATCCAGCGTCAGGTCCCTCCGACCCACTCAATGGGACCCATGAGACATGGGCTGCTATTGCTGTGGCCAACAAGGTCACATACGGGCCCAGTGCCCCAAGCTCAGGGACAGACTAAGCAGACCCAATCCGCAGAGGGTGGACTGGGTAAAAACCCAATCGGAGGAGGGGCTACATTCCCAGGAAAGGGGAGCTGGCAACATACCACCTGTGGATGCTCCAGGCTCCGGGTTTTTGGTTTACCGGGTGGGCGCGGGGCTGCCCCTCCGGAAAGAGTGCATTGTTTCCCTGGAGGTAGATGGGAGGAAGGTCACTGGGTACTGGGACACGGGCGCAGAGGTGACGCTGGCCCGGCCTGACGTGGTGGCCTCAGATCGGATGGTGCCCGACACCTACCTGACCCTGATGGGTGTGGGCGGGACCCCATTCAAGGTACCCATGGCAAGGGTACACCTGAAATGGGGGGCCAAGGAGGGCCCCAAGGATGTGGGGGTACACCAATATTTGCCCACTGACGTGTTAATGGGAGGGGACCTCAAGGACTGGCCTAGTAACACGCAGAGTGCCCTGGTCGTGACTCGTAGTCAGAGTCGGCAAAGGGCACTGCACCCCGACAACGGGGAAGGTACTCAACCCGAGGTGCAGGACCCTAACCCAGGGGGCGGGGAACGCCCAGGGGCACAGTTCAGAGAGGCTGCGGCCTCAGACCCAGCCAGCAAGAAAGAGCCGGTCCCCATCCCTGTCCCAGCTGCTGAGTTCCAGGCCGAGTTGCAGAAAGATCCCTCCTTGCGGAAGCACAGGGACCGGGCTGACCTTAGTGCGGTACAGACCATGAGGAGAGGTTGCAAGGAGAGGTTCCTGTACCGAGAATGAGCTCCCCCAAGGGAAGTAGAGTCATGGGGGATCAGGAGGCAGCTGGTGGTTCCCCAGAAGTTTCGTCATAAGCTGTTGTACCTGGCCCATGACATCCCTCTCGCAGGGCACCAGGGAATCCGGTGCACCAGACAGAGGCTGCTACAGAACTTTTACTGGCCTGGGGTCTTTACCCATGTCCGACAGTACTGCCAATCCTGTGACCCCTGCCAGAGGGTGGGGAAGGCCCGGGACAAGGGGAAAGCGGCTTTGAGGCCTTTACCCATCATAGAAGAACCTTTCCAGAAGGTGGCCATGGACATAATGGGACCCCTCAGCAAGACGACCCGGTCAGGGAAGAAATACATCCTGGTGGTGGTGGATTTTGCCACTCGCTACCCCGAGGCAGTGGCCTTGTCCTCTATTGAAGCAGACACAGTGGCAGATGCGCTGCTGACAATTTTCAGCCGGGTGGGGTTCCCCAAGGAGGTCTTAACGGACCAGGGGTCCAACTTCATGTCGGCCCTGCTCCGGTCCTTATGGCAGAAATGTGGGGTCCAGCACAACTGGGCCTCAACGTATCACCCCCAGTCCAACGGGCTGGTAGAAAGGTTCAACGGGACGCTGAAGATGATGCTAAAAACATTTATGAACCAGCACCCGCAGGATTGGGACAAGTACTTACCTCACCTGCTGTTCGCATACAGGGAGGTATCCCAGGAATCTACCGGGTTTTCACCTTTCGAACTGTTGTATGGAAGGCGGGTAAGGGGGCCCCTAGACCTGATGAGGGACGAATGGGAGGGGAAGGCCGCTCCCGAGGGAGAGTCAGTGGTGGAGTATGTCCTGACCTTCTGGGAAAGACTGGCCGAGCTCATGGGCCTGGCCAGGGAGAATCTGGCCCGAGCCCAGAGGAAGCAGAAGGTCTGGTATGACCGCACGGCGCAGGCCCGCGCCTTCGCCACCGGGGATCAGGTGATGGTTCTCATCCCCGTGAGGAGAAACAAACTCCAGGCCGCCTGGGAAGGGCCCTTCAAGGTTATCAAGCAACTGAATGAGGTAAACTATGTGGTGGAGCTGTCAAACCGGGCACATCACCGTCGGGTGTACCATGTGAACATGATGAAACCATACTATGACAGGGGGAATGCGGTGTTGGCCGTGTCTGGACATTGGGAGGGGCAGGGAGATGACCCCTTAGTAGATCTATTCCCTGGGACAAAAGCTGGTTCCCCCCTGGAGGCGATTCCCCTCTCTGATCAACTGACCCCGGGACAGTATGCTGAGATCAGGGGGGTGCTGCATCTATACCGATAGCTGTTTTCCAACCAGCCTGGATGCACTAATTTGACTGTCCACCGGGTGGAGACCGGGTCACATCCCCCTATAAGATGCTCCCCTTTTCGGGTCACTGGTAAAACTGCCCAGGATCTTGAAAGAGAGGTCAGGGACATGCTGGCTTTGGGGGTGATCCAGCCGTCTTCCAGCCCTTGGGCCTCGCCAGTGGTGCTGGTCCCCAAGAAGGATGGGTCAATCCGGTTCAGTGTGGACTATCGAAAGCTCAATGCCATCACCGTATCTGATGCCTACCCTATGCCCAGGCCTGACGAGCTCCTAGACAAGCTGGGAGGTGCTTGGTACCTCACCACTATGGATCTTACCAAAGGCTACTGGCAAGTGCTGCTGGACGCAGATGCCAGGCTGAAATCGGCCTTTATCACCCCTCTGGGGCTCTATGAGTTTCTGACCCTGCCCTTCGGCCTCAAGGGAGCGCCGGCCACCTTCCAGCGCCTGGTTGATCAGCTACTGCGGGGATGGAGAGTTTTGCCGTGGCGTATATTGCCGACATCTGCGTCTTCAGCCAGATCTGGGAGGACCACATGTCCCAGGTTAAACAAGTCCTGGACCGACTCCGAAAGGCTGGGTTAACAGTAAAGGCTGAGAAGTGCAAGGTGGGGATGGCTGAAGTATCTTACCTGGGCCATCGGGTGGGGAGCGGCTGCCTGAAGCCGGAACCAGCCAAGGTGGAGGTGATCAGAGACTGGCCTGCTCCCCAAACCAAAAAGCAGGTCCAGGCTTTTATTGGGATGGCGGGGTACTATCGAAGGTTCATGCCCCACTTTAGTGCCATAGCCGGCCCCATCACTGAACTGTGCAAAAAGGGGAAGCCAGATAAGGTGATCTGGACTGAGCAGTGCCAGGAGGCTTTCCGGGCGCTGAAGGAGGCTCTGGTTAGTGGCCCAGTTCTGGCAAACCCAGATTTTGACAAACCCTTTATGGTGTTTACCGATGCCTCAGACACGGGGCTGGGGGCGGTGTTAATGCAGGAGGATGAAAAGGGGGAGAGACACCCCATCGTGTACCTGAGTAAGAAGCTGCTATCCCGGGAACAAAGCTACGCAGCCATCGAGAAGGAATGCCTGGCCATGGTGTGTGGGCCCTTAAAAAGCTAGAGCCATATCTCTTTGGGCGACACTTCACCGTGTACACCGACCACTCTCCCCTGACCTGGCTGCACCAGATGAAAGGAGCCAACGCCAAGCTCCTGAGGTGGAGCCTGCTCCTGCAGGACTATGACATGGACGTGGTCCATGTGAAGGGAAGTGCCAACCTGACAGCGGATGCGTTGTCCCGGAGAGGGGGACCTGAACTTCCCCAGGTCACTGGGCAGAGTGACCCTGCTCAGTTCAGTTTCGAAGGGGGGAGAGATGTGATGCAGTAGGGACTGTCTGTGTGGGGAGTGGGAGAGCAGGGGAGGACTTTAGGGGATGGACGATGCCAGGGCCTGTAACCTGAGCTAGGTAAGGGAGGGGAAAGGTCAACACCTTTGCCCGGGAAGGGGACAAAGGAAGGGAGTGGCAGGAGGGAAGCAGTTTGAGTTTGGGCTTGGGGCTGTTTGGGCGGAATTCAGGGTATCCTAGCTAGGATCCAAGCACCCTGAAAGCCCAGAAGGACTCGGTGGAGGGGTCCTGACTGTGCCTGCAAGCTCTGCTGTAACCTGTGTTCCTGTTGTCCAATAAACCTTCTGTTTTACTGGCTGGCTAAGAGTCACTGTGGGTCCCAGGAAGAGGGGTGCAGGACCGGACTCCCCTACACTCCGTGACACCCCTCCAACTCCTTTTTGGGTCAGGACCCCTAGAATTACAACACTGTGAAATTTCACATTTAAATAGCTGAAATCATGAAATTTATGATTTTTAAAATCCTATGATTGTGGTATTGACCAAAATGGACCATGAATTTGGTAGGGCCCTAGTTATTACTTAGATGGGAGACCTGCTCAGATACCACAGTGTTGGGAAAGTGGTCAGACCCTAAATAGAACAGAAGGGACTCCAGTTGCTGCACTCCATACCTTGGATCTCTGTCTGCAAAATAGGATAATACTTCTTTTCTCCCATGCTTGGTCTATATAGACTATAAGATCTTCGGAAAAGGACTGCCTCTTACCAGGTGAGTCCAGCACCAGGCACAAAGATATCCTGATATCGGTTGGGTCCTCTGGGTATTAGGGTAATACAAATGAATAGTAAGGTGAGAGTGTCAGCTGCTGGATCACCAACACAATTTCCTCCAGCCACTGCATAGCCAAGTGCAGAGACTCTGCACTATCTTACACTTCCCTGTGAAGCAGCTGGCACTGGCCGCTGCCAGGAGATTGGATTACATGGACCACTGGTCTGATCCAGGGTGGCGTTTCCTAGGATCATAGGTTGTGCCTGCCTCCTTAATAAGAGCTTTTTAACAAGTACAGGGAGCAAAGAGGAATGTTTTATCCATTTGGACCAGCAGAAGGAATTTGGAATGTGAGTTAGAAATGAGTCATGACACTAGGATTATTGACACCCCTGTTCCAGAAAGTGCCACAGAATCTTTAATGACTGACTACAAGGCTCAGGACCTCAGCATTTGCGTATGAGATGAAAGATGGTCTTCACAATGATTCCCTGGGGAAAGATAGCCTTGTGTTTAAGGCACAGGACAGGGCTTCAGGAGATCTGGGTTTCATTCCTGGCTCTGCCACTGACTGCCTTAGGTCACTTATTCATGGTTGCTGTATGCTGCCCCAGAGATGGCTGCTTTGCAGTGGTAAGTGCAATGATTGCCTGGAAGCAGGTTGCATAGCTGTTTGCAAAAAGAGGGAAGGTGCTTTATAAATCTCAATTATCATTATTTAATTGCTAATAGGTACATATGATAAGTGTGTGGGCTTGATACCGGCTACACAGACAGGGCAAGACTCATGCACTGCAAAACTGATTTGTGCCCTGAGCAGCCCAGTAGAGAACAACAGACATTTACATGAGCTGGAAAGTATTTAACAGATGATTTATGAGATGTAAGGTGATAAAACTCGAAAGGTCCATGTGCAGCATGGAGGTGCAACGTTTCTGAAGAACAGAGAACCTTAAGTGCTTGATTGGTTGAGATTGTTAGAGTGTAGCTGTGGGCAGCTGTCCCAATATAATAGTGTCAGCTTCTCACACCAGATCTCTGCCAGAGGCAGCTTGATCAGGAATAGAGATAGGCACACATCTGGACAGGTATGGCTATCGGGAATAGGCTTCTCATCAATGACCACTATCTCTAGGACCTACACGTCATTGCACCAGAAAAGAGTAGTCAAATTAATAATGTTCATAGAAAGAGAAAGCTAAGAAAAACCCTAATTTCCCTACTCCCTCCCTGTTTCCATTTGGTTCAGTGGGTTAGAATAGGGTGCTAGGGGACAGGACTCCTGGATTCTAATATCTGCTCTGGGAGGTGAATGGGGTCTAATGGGTTAAAGCTGGGTAGAATGGAAGTCAGGACTCCTGGATTCTAGAATAGCTCTGGTATGTGCCTGTAGGTAGTTAGAGCAGGGCACTTGAACAAGCCCAGAAATTCTTGCATTCAAGCAGAAGTAGTAGTGTGATCTAGTAGCTAGAACAGGGGTCTGGGAGTTGGGTCACCAGGGATGTATTTCTAGCTTTGGGAAGGTCTCTAGTCTAGTGGCTTGAGCAAAGGACTAGAAATCTGGGCTTTGAGTTCCATTCCTGGCTCTCCTACTAGTTCCCTGTGTGATGTTGGACAAGTGACTTTCCTCTTAGCATCTCAGTCTCCTCATTTGTGAAATAGAAACCATGCGATCAGTTCACCAGGACGTGAAGAGCTGAACTGAGCAGCAGGCTTGGTTAGTGTGCACAGCATGCATTTCTTACAAAGGCCCAGGAGAGCCCAGCTGACACTTCTTCACCATGTGAAACCAAACCCATGCAGCCCCCTTCCCCCCACACCCATTTACAGCATAAAATAGCCCTGGCACAGGGCAACTCCTGCTCTTTTCTCATCTGGTCAATGCCCTAAAATACTCTATACTGCGGTTGTTAATGCTTGTTTCCAATGGCCTTCTAACCCAAAATATATTGCTGGATATTCCACTCACAACAGTATTTCCCTCATCAAATAATACTATAGCATTTTGCAAAAATTATCCACAGCCACCTTACATTTGTACAAGATAAGTGTTTTTATTGGTCTGATGGTAATGCCTGGGGGTGTTCCAGGTGCTGCACATACATGTAGTGAGAGATGCTGAGCTTACAATCTAAATAAAGACAGAGAAAAACAGGTGTGTGTGTGGGGGTGGGGGTGGGGGCGGGGGCAGGAGGGGTTAATAATGACTTACCCAAGGCTCTGAAACAGAGCCAGGATTAAATCCTAAATCTCCTGACTGTGAGGACAGTGCTTGCTCTATTAGACCATGCTGCTACCCCTATGTACTAGATGGCTCCACGTAGTGTTCTGGAAGGATATTAGACCAGTGCTCTAGTAGTTTTTATACATAGCAGAGTTGTTCACACCTTTAACTATTATTAACATACATGATGGAATCAGGGACTGTGTCTTTAATAATACCTAGTTCCCATATGTGCTTTGCAGAGGATGTTCGTATCATTATTCCCATTTTACAGATGGGGAAACTGAGGAAATGACTTGTCCAAAGTCACCCAGCTGACGAGTGCAGAGCCAGGAAGAGAATCTATGCCTCCCCTTGTACAAATCCATGTTATTACATGTTTGTGTAGCACCTAGCACAGGACGGTCCTGATCCTGACAGAGGGCTATAGGTGTTACTACAATGCAAACAATGAATGATGATAATCATATGAATTACACATACAGAGCCCAATTCTGCAAGCGTTCATCACGCGGGGGCATCTTACGTTCCCATTGAAATGAATGGAACTACCTGTATCAGAGAGGTTTTGCAGGCTTGAGCCCATGTTTGCCTCAGAGGGCATCAAAATCTTCCACTCTCGTTAAAGCCTAACACAAGAGCTCTGTGACTCCCTCCTTTCACTGCAATGTGGTTATTTCTGATACAGAATTTGAGAGATGTAAATACCAGAGTTCTGCATCCAACTCCATGTCCTTTAGCTGTCCTCCCACTAAGAACTTTCTCTCTCCTCCCCCTCCCCACACTGCCCCCCCCAAATATGTTTCCTCGGGGACCAGAAAACCTGATTGTGTTAGTGACTTTGGACGATGGACAAAAAATCACCATGTCGTGCAGGAGACTGTGCAGTGGTTTGCATACCAATTACTATCCTCTCCTGGCATACTTAGGAACAAAAAGCCTTAATCAAGGAGAACAATTATATTTGAGAAGAACAACAAATAGAGATCAATAAGGAGACTGTGCTGTCTGCTGGAGAAAATTTATGATCTCTTAGCTGGATTATGTGGGCCAGCCAAGAAATATAGTAATACAAAGCAGTCCTGTGGCTTGGGATCAATCATGACATTTTATTACTCTTCTAAAGCCTGGTTAGAGTTCCCCCACTATTCCCCCCACCCAGTCTTATTAGAACCCAATCTTCAAAGGAAAATATTGCACTTGTTATCAAATTTTTATGAAAAAGTTTAAAGCACAAAGTGATTGAAGGTCTCACTCTTAAAAAGGGTGAGAGAAGGCAGGTAAATTTCATAGCACCCTCTCGATTGGTCCCTTGGCTTATCTCCCAAGTTTTATGACATAATCTGTCGTAGCATTACCCAGGGTGCTCTCCATTGCGTGTGCTCACTTGGCATTAGATAAGGGGGATGATAGTGTTGGAGTGTAAAGTTTAGTGCCTGTGGTGAGGACTCATTTTTCTCATTTCAAGTAAGGGAGAAAGGATATAAAATGAAAAGAAAGTAATCAATAAAAGAAGAAAGGCATACATCTTCAGAAAATACTTTGCTACCTACACTTTTTTCTGAGGCCTTAACACCAGAATATTGAGCTGAAAACCTTATTTTAGCAGTCGAGATATGCTGTTAGACAACCCCCCAATGCCCTCTTCCACCACAAAAGCAGAGGGGCAGATTCTTCCCTCTGTTAGGACAGCATAAATCCAGAGTAACACCACTGGCTTCAATGATTTTGGGCTGCATTTACACCCACATAACGGAGAGGAGAATATGACCCAGTATCTTTTCAAACGATCCAAAGATCAACTCTGGAGGTAATAAGCTAATGATTGAAATTCTGGTTTCACGTACTCTCATGTAACTCCACTAACCCTAGTGGAGTCACTCCTGATTTGCCCCACTATAAATAAATAAATAAATAAAAATAATCAGGCCCCACATGACTGCTTAGCTACCACGGAGATCTCTCTTCAGATTTTGTAGATTAAAAATCAGGCACAGAATCACTGTTTTCCAGAGTGTACACTCTCATTCTCTCTCCTCCACACACACACATTTACAATTTTTTAAAAAAGCAAACCTATTCTTTCTTTAATGACGAGAATTTACGATAGAGCAGTCTGATTTAATGGCTGTATAGTCACTCCGTTGTTAACAAATCTATATTTTCCTTTGAAACAGTATGGACTGCCATAAATATCCTCATAGTTATATGAATCTTAGCCACATCATTCACGCACTGCAGAGGCTGTAATGAGTTACATGATGGCTGTGTCAGAGGGGCTATTTATTATTTATTTCTAATATTAGCTGGATGGCCTGTTTAAAAAAAAAAAATAGAAAGGAAAAGAGGGAGAGAGAAGCCACAGACCTGTTCATAATTCTTGCCTTGCACAGCAGGTATCACTTTAAAACATACGTGTTCATTGTTAAAGAACTAAATCACATGGATATTGGGTAATAGAATTTATTTGCACTTGCAATATATAATCTAATAGGTATAAATTTACAGCTGAATAGAAACACTCCTAGGCTGTTGAGTGGAATTGATGTTCCATTGAAACCAGCAGAAAGTGTTAGATATGTTCGCAAGCATGGCAGAAGCAGATTTCCCAGTCACATCTGGACTTACTCGCTATGTTTAATTGGTGAATGTAATTGGCTTGTCTGAACAATAAAAGAAGGAGGGATAGTTTAGTGTGTAGAGCAAAGGCCTGGCCATTTGGACTCCTGAGTTCCTATCCCATCTTTAGGAGCGAGTCTAGTCCAGTGATTAGAGCGAGGAACTGGGAGTTACAACTCTATGGTTCTACTCCCAGCTGTGGGAGAAGAGTATGGTCTAATGTTTAGAGCAGTGGGGACTGGGAGTCAGGCATCTGGAGGTCTATTCCTGGTTCTGCTCCTCAGGGCTGTCCTTAGGATTTATGGTGCCCTAGGCAGGATTATTAAACTGGTGCCCCTGTGCCTGACTTGATCTGAGCAACACAAACATAAGCTTACACTACTGGAAAACTTGCCACATGCATGTTTTTAAAACCAGTTTAACGTAGTGAAGCCACTGTAATGCTGATCGACTAGCACTAAAGAAGTAGCACTATAGAAAAAATTCTGATTTGACAGAATGATGCAAATAATATAATTTTTTTTAATTTGTCAACATATTATTGGAAATTTCTATGAAGAGGTATTGAAACAAGGATTTGTTTTTAATTAAAAGCAATCTTTCTGGCTTTTTGGGCTGCAAAATCAGTAATAATGTCACTGTATGACAAAGACAAAGTGGTGTCTTGTTTGATTGCAAGAATAGCAAGACCAGTCAAGTGTTCCTAACTCATTGTAGAGCAGAGATAGTTTTTAACAAGCTTTAGTTTTGAGAAACTCTGTTCTCCTAATGCTCCTGCTACAGGAATTGTCAGTAGAATATGAGTGGCAATGTACACATTAGGATATATCAACAAGTTTGCTGGTATGAATAAACTGTACAATGTCCATCACTGATTTTGCATGTGGCAACATCGATAACAGTGTACTCAATTCTTCATACAGCTCAAGTCCATTTAAATCAAAACTATCACCGTGCTTCAGGAGGCTCTCTAGGTTCTTGCACTTTGTCATTAGTTGCTCTTGTTTTCTTATTTCTTTGAATTTAGTCCCGCTCAGCCTGCTGCCAGATGAGTGAATGGAACCCCAGGCCAACAGTGGGTTGAGTGGCTCAGCTAGGGTCTCAGCTGTCGGCTTGCTTAGCCTGCTGCCAGCCTGGGGTTCCTTGGGAGTCCCCAGGCCAGCAGCGGGTGCTGAGTGGGGCTGGTGGCCGGGACCCCGGCTGGCAATGGGGCAGCAGCCGGAACCCCAAAGCATCAAAAATCAGCTGGCATGCCACCTTTGGCACATGTGCCATAGGTTGCCAACCCCTGCTCTATTCCAGTGGTTCTCAAACTGGGGTTCGCAAACCCCTGGGGGTTTGCAGAATGTTACAGGGCATTTGCCAGAAAAATTTCACTAATGGCGGCCAGAGGACCTCGGGCATTGGAGACAGCAAGTGGGACCCGGTTGCAGGGCAGACACCCTGAGCCCCAGGGAGAGCGGGGCTGGGCAGTTTGGGCTGACAGCCCGAGTCCCGGCGGTCAGCAAGGGAGCTGGCACCCTGAACCCCAGTGCTCTGTGTGGGGCTGGCAGCCTGAGTAACAGGAAGAGTGGGGCTAGGCAGTTGGGGCTGACAGACTGAGCCCTGCCCCCATCAGTGGGGGAGCGGGCAGCCTGAACCCGAGCCTGAGCCCCAGGAAGAGTGGGGCGGGCAGTTGGGGCATCCATCACACTGAGGAAATTTAAACTTAAATCCCTGAAAATATTCATTTTTAGGAGGGGGTTCATGACACTTCACAATTTAGTGAAAGGGGTTCGTGGGCTGTTAAAGTTTGAGAACCCCTGATCTATACACTAGTAAGGAGATGAGCATCTTACAGTTGTTGGAGGGCTCTATTTAGCAGTAACAGGGCTATAGGAAAGTCAGTAAACATTTTTTGTTTTTCTGATGAAACTGTCCCACTCCCTTCCCCATACCAAACTTGTCACAAATATTGTCAACAACTTAATTTTCTGGTTTTTGGCTAAGATATTGATTTTTTTTTTAAATTGAAATTGAATTCAGGATTGTTAGCAAGCATTTCTGGCAAACAAATTTGTTAAATGACAATCTAAATGGCAACACAGCACTGCTTTCATGCTTGGCTCACCCACCAGCCTGCTGGTCCAACAGCTGAAGTAGAGGAGGAGATAGGTGGAAAACTGCAGGACCCCAAAATCCACCTCTTAGGGTGCGGAGTGGCAACAGCAGCAGCAAACCCTCAGGTCCGATCACACATCAATAGGCACCTCCACCAGCCTAATGGACCATGGTGAAGTTAGCACAGCATCTGATCTCGGGGGGTGGGGGGGGGCACCCATGGAGCCACAGCAGCTCATCCTGCCCTGTGCAGCTTCGCCCAGGGGACAGATGCGCTCCCCAGCTAGGGTGACCGGATCTAGATGTCCTGATTTTATAGGGCAAGTCCCGATATTTGGGGCTTTGTCTTATATAGGCACCAGAGCCTATATAAGAAAAAGACCCCAAAACTGGGACTGTCCCTGTAAAAGTGGGACATCTGCTCACCCTACCCCAACTCCCTGTCCTGATTTTTTGCACATGCTATCTGGCTATCCCCAGCCCAGTCCTGTGTGACCATTCCAATCCTGGCTGCCTGCCAAGGAAGTGAGTTACTTTCACTTTCATTCTTCAGCAGGCAGCCAGAGAGGGCAGGGGGGAGAGAGGAGAGCTCCATGGGGGGAGAGAGAAAGGTGGGGTGCTCCATGGGGTAGGGAGGAGAAGAATGGATGTTATGGGGGACAACAAAGGATACTGCCAGAGCCGCCGAGCCTGCCTCACTTCACACCGGGGGAAAGAGTCACACTCACAGGTGAGTTCCTTCCCCCACCCCTTCCAAGAGACCCCAGCAGCCAATCCCCTCCCTCAGACTGTGCTACATTCGGCTCTCTCTAGGACCCAGCAGCCCTGCTCTCACATGCTCCACTGCTTCCCGTCTGTCTGGCAGAGCGGTGCCCCCAGACCTAGTGGTTCCCTAGGCGGCTGCCTATTCTGCCTATGGCTAAGGACGGCCCTGCTGCTCCTGACTCATATATAACCTTGAATGAGTCACTTGACTTCTTCTAGCTTCAGCAGTTGCCTAATTAAACATCCCACACAAACTAGCAAATCAGATTAGATGAAAGAAGAACCAGCTTGAATCATCATTTCCCAGACTGGCAGCAGAGTTTTCCACCCAGAAGAGGGAGCCTGATTGCACTCTAACTACTCTTGTATCAAATTCTGATCTCAGTTCCGCACTGTACATCCAGAGTAACTTCATTGACACTTGGTTTATACGGATGTGACTGAGAACAGAGGTGGGTCCGTTGTGTTCAAATGAGACTGTTTGATCTTTCCTGCCTGATACTGAGCGGCAGCCACTTTGCTCCTTGATGGCCACTTGATGGCTACATATAAATTGAACTACATTGCCCAGTGAGCCTCATTATCCACTCCATGCCAGTGTCCTGGATGGCCCTTTATTCCCATCCTGGGAACCTTTGTAGATGATGTGCAGAGAGCAAATTTGCCAGGGAGGAAATGAGCAATGCTCACTTGGCAAGAAAACATCCCCTAACATGCAATTATTTCCAAACGTTCTATTTATGATCCATCAAACAACCCCTGCAGAATAAGAAGGGGAGGAAGAAAGTAAGTCATTAGGGAATCATTCACAGTTTAAATTGTCCCTAGAAAATAGATGTGTCAGACTAGATTGAGAGGTGGTGTTATATTGGGAAGGGGAGGGATAGACAGCAATAGATAGCAATGGGGAAAAGCTGCCATACAGAAAAACTTAAAAGATGTGTAGGATGTGATCCCATGACCACTGAAGTCTGTAGAAAGTCTCATTGGCTTCAGTTGGCTTTGGGTCTGCTCCATAAAGAAGTGATTTTTCTATTAAGATACAGTGTCACTTTATTAAGGGTATAATTATATATAGCTTATAAGGGGTTAATAGACTAATAGAAATTGTAATAAATAGTGAATTGATTATTAGAGAATCCAGTAGGTCAATAGATTGCTTATAACCTCTATAACACTTATGGATGTGTTCATAACCATCCATAAAGTATACTACTCACCACTGCAACATGCTTAGAACATCTATTAAACATGGATTAGCCCTTAATAAACAATTTATAAATATACCTTTAAGATAAAGGGTGACCTGAGACACAGACACATTGCATCAAATTCATCTGCATTCACTGAAGTCAGTGGAATCGTACCAAGGGTGAATTTGGTCCATACATAAAAATGCACATTCTTTCATCATAATCCTAGAACTGTTTTTCCTGTCACTCCCCCCAAAAAGTCATAATTTCCCATCTTTGGACAGGTAGTTCAGGGGTTCCATCATGCTGTCTTTCAGGTGAAAAGAAAAGTGAGAATTCTAACCGTATGTGATCTTTCCAGATACCATGACGCTTCTTGCATTGATGAAAATGTTATCCAAAATATACTGGTCATGTGTTTGGCCAGGAGTTATTTGGCATCTCTAAATCGCCCCCTGTAATTTCATTGAATATGATATCCTTCAATCCCTGTCCCAATATGTTGTGAAGTATTATTATGTGCTGTTAAAGTGTGTGTGTTACAACCCAGATGTGGCTGGACTTCAGCTGCATCTGGAATGATCCCTAAATAGATTGACAAGGTGGTTGAGGAAATATGTTTTATTGGACCAGCTTCTGCTGGTGAGAGACACAAGCTTTCGAGCCCCAGAGCTCTTCTTCAGGTCTGAGAAAGGTGCTCCCAACAAAACCGCAAAATCCAAGGTGGAACAGATTATTTATCATAAGTAGTTAGCACATATTGTAGGAGACCGTTCAAGGGAGAGTAGCCTGTTAACACTTCTGCGGTCATAGGACAAAAAGAGAGGGTTATCAGGTTACAGATTCTTGTAATAAGCCATAAATCCAGTGTCTCTGTTCAGTCCATGAGTTTTAGTGTCTAGCAGAGTAATGAATTTCAGCTCCCAGGCTTGTCTTTTGAAATTGTTGTGCAGGTTTCCTTGGAGGATGGGGACTGATAGGTCAGCTATAGAGTGATTGCTTTGTGAAAAGTGTTCATCCACAGGTGATAGGATTTTTTTTTGTCTTTGATCATTTTCCTGTATGAGTTAATTTGAGAGTGTAGCAATTGTCTGGTTTCACCTACATAATTATTTTTGGAGCAATTACTACACTGGATGAGGTACACCACATGTGATAGGCATTTGTAGACTCATGGATCTGGAAGGGTGTATCGTGGGGGGTGTTGATCATTATAACAGTGAAGATATGTCTGCTGGTTTTACATCTGTTCTGGTGGGGTCTTGTGCCGCTTTGAATTGGTGTGTCCTGGTCTGTGGGGAGCTTGCTTCTGATGATGAGCCTGGAGATATTGGGGGGTTCTTTGAAAGCCAGAAGTGGGAGTTCAGGAAAGATTTGTTTCTATCAATTTGTTAAGGTTGTGATTCTGCATACGTTTGCTTGGTGTAAGGTACTTCTCAAAGTAACCAAAGGTCATTACTAACAGGGTATGTCTACACTACATTGTAAACCCAGGGCTGTAAGACCCAGGCTTGTGGACATGCCTACACTGCAATGAAACACCCATGGCTGGCCCATGTCAGTTGACTCAGGCTGCAGGGCTATACAACTGGAGTGTAGACATTCAGACTAAGCTGGAGTTGAGGATCTGTGACTTGAGCTGTCTCTGCCCTGCAGAATGATAGGGCTTGGACCTGAGTCACAGTGGGACTGGGTCTCTGACCCACCCACCATCAGCATCCTAGGACCTAGTCCTGAGTTCTTGCTGACCTGAATCAGACGGATTATACAAATTATATCTCCCCTTGCCGTAAACTGAAGACATAGGGAAATACTGTGGGCCAAACTCTGTTCTCAGTGGTGCAAATCCAGAGCAGCTCCTTTTACTTCAATAAAATTAAAACTGCTTTAAGCTGGAGTAAGTGAAAGCAAAATTTGGACCATTGACTGTAATGGAGTCACTTTGGATATACTCGGGTGCAACTGACGGTAGAAGTTTACCCATAACGATTTCACCCAAGACTGAATAATTTCCTCTTTGCAGCATCTCTCTATGCCAGAGATACACTGGAGAAATCCAGCAATCAAGTCAGTCGTGCACTGAAAGATTTCAACCAGCTTTCCTGTGCAAGCATCTCTCTCTCTCTCAGACGCTGCATGCCAAGAAACCCTATTGAGAGGAGATGATTTAGGATATATGTTTTAGTTCCATGCAATATTACATCTGTTTTATCTCCCTTCAACCCAGGCAAATAATAAAGAAGAGAGTTTTCAAGGGTGACGGTGAGTGAAAAGGTGGCGACTTTGTTAATATCACTTTAAAGTGAGACATGCTGTGTAGTTGCCATGCAAAAAGAAACCTTCATTTTTCCCCCTTTATTATCTCCTTTAACTGCCTCTTAAAAAGAATTTCATACTGACAAAAGGACCTAGATGCACATGGTGCGTGGACACAGTGAGTGCACAGTGTTAGCGGTTCTTACCCTGTCCTCCCTCCCTAACCTCCTCGGCCAGACTCCATTTGTTTGCTTCAATCACGCATTATATCTTGTCTTAAACTAAGAGAGTACAGGGTTTTTTATGGAGCTGGGACTGTTTTTTAAATCTGGCTCAGATTCTTGCTGGCAGCAAAGTAGCTCTGTTGAAGTCAATGCCATTGACTTCTTTATTAGCATTAGGCCTGATGCTCAGCTGGGGTAAATTAGCATAGCTCTACTGCAGCAATGGAATTACACCAGCCAAGAATATGACCGTCAATTGAGATCAGATTTTTCAAGAGTGTTTAGCTCCCATTCAGGCACCTAAATATGGACTCAGTTTTCCAAACTGCTCAGCGCCCAGCTGGTCCCCTTGCGACACTAGGGGGCTAGAATTTAAAAAGGCCCCAGTGCTCAGAGTGCACCCAAAAGAGGTGAGTGCTTATGAAAATCTGGCCCCGCGTATCTTTAGAACAACAAATACAATGGGACTATGACCTAGCTGAAGCATCTAAGTGCTGCTATCATATTAATAATTTAATTTATACACAGCACCCCAGTAGGAGATTGGGGGGCGCACAGACTGCCTGCCATGGAAGGGAATGGAGGGCATGTGGGGGTGCACACAGAGCCACTGGTAGTGAGGGAGAGAAAGAGGGACCCTTGTACCTGATGAGTGGAGAATCGGGGTAAGGGGGGCGGATTGAGGAGAATTGCAGAGATTCCCTGAAATAGAGGGGAAGGTGACGGTGGCACATGGGTAGCTTGTGGGAGCCCCTAGTGTGTGCAATATGTTCAGATGACATAAGCTATGAAGAACATAAGAACGACCACACTGGGTCAGACCAATGGTCAATCTAGCTCAGTATCCTGTCTGCTGACAGTGGCCAATGCCAGGTGCCTCAGAGAGAATGAACAGAACAGAGTCATTTACTGAGTGGGCCACCCGCTGTCATCCAGTCCTAGCTACCCCCTAGTAATACTAATACTTTTGGATAGTTCCCCATCTGTCTCCTTTTTTATCTATAATTCAAGCATTGGGGTCTCTGCTTTGAATTCCCCCTGAGTATTTGGGATCCAATAGGTAGTTTTCTTCAGAATTGAAATAAGGTTTGAGATTTGACCTATAACCCAGTTGTCACATGGTATTATTGATCTCCTTAAAGGGAATATGCAGGCACACAAGTCTGCCATTTATTGGGCAGATTTATTGGAGCATTCTTAATTTACCAGGATAAACCCTGTTAGGAGGCATTAATTTCTAAAACGTAACTGATTCACAGTGGCTAGGCCTGTTCCTCAGCTGAGGTTGCCACTAGCTGAGAATTATTCAAATATTGATCTGGACATTTCTAATTAACTGCACCCATAAATTGTTATGCATAAGCACAAAAATTGATTTTCATAGGCCTGATAATTAGATTTAACACCTGGGGTAACTTATATTTATGTGTTTAATTATCCAATTCATTATGAATTGTAAAGAACTTTATTGGCTCAAGAGCTAGCCACCATATTTGGCACTCATTGACTTTTCTGTTTGCTGGTGAATTAATTGGCTAATCAGAACCATTTCTCCATACTGAAGATGATGGTTATTAATAACTATATTTATTTATTTTTATTGCATTTGCATTATAGTAGCACCTAGAAGCCATGGCCCTATTCTGTTAGGCACTTGTACAGATACTGAAAGGATGGATTCTGCCCCAAATTGCTTATAATGTAAGTTAAAGATGAGAGACAACAGGTGGATACAAGATAAGGAGAACAGAGGAAATAGCATATTCAAGTTACGCCTGGGACCCCATCATGCTAGGCATTGTATATCCTGAGAGACACTGCCTGGCCCAAAGAGTTTACCATCTCAATAGACAAGAGAGATAAAGGATTGGCAACAAGGAAGTAGCATCATCACATTTACAGAGAAATCAAGTGACTTACTTAAAGTCACACAGTGATTCTGTGGCAGAGCCAGGAATTGAGCCCAGATCTGCTTCATCCTAGTCTAGGGGTTATAACATCTCAATATTACTGAGGTGTGAGCCAGCAAAGAATAAAATCAAAGATGCTCCCCACCCCCAAACCTTTGCAATCTCTAATACCAAATGTCTGTGCAGAGAGCCTGAGTTGAGTGTGATTACACTGAAAAGTCAAATGAGTGCCGACCCCTTATCCCAGCTGTTCTTTCACTCAGTGAATGGAAAGTGCACATATTCAGTGCTTCACAATAATCTCACTCAGACACTATGCATTTTCAAAGAGCCCAAGTGAGTTAGAAGCATAAGTTCCATTGACTCTAAAGCACTCTGGACAATATTACTGTTGGGAAAAATTCTTCATGTTGAAAGCTAGAAGTAGCTATATCAGTATCATAGACTCATAGACTTACAGCCAGAAGGGACCATCATGATCATCCAGTCTGACCTCCTGCACATTGCAGGGCACAGTACCTTGCCCACTCACTCCTGCAATAAGCTTATAACCTGTGGCCGAATTACTGAAGTCCTCAAATCCTGATTTAAAGACTTCAGGTTACAGAGAATCCACCATTTACTTCAGAAGAAGGCAAAACAAAACCAAACTCAGGATCTCTGCCAATCGGGCCTGGGGAAAATTCCTTCCTGTCACCAAATCTGGTGATCAGTTAGACCCTGTGCATGTGGGCAAGACCCACCAGCCAGACACTTGGGAAAGAATTCTCTGTAGTAATTCAGAGCCCTCTCCATGTAGTGTCTCATCTCCAGCTGTCGAAGATATTTGCTAATAGCCATCATGGATGGGTCATGTGTCATTGCAAAAAAACAATGAGGAGTTCAGTGGCATCTTAAAGACTAACAGATTTATTTGGGCATAAGCTTTCATGGGTAAAAAACTGCACCTGAAGAAGTGAGGTGTTTTACCCACGAAAGCTTATGCCCAAATAAATGTTAGTCTTTAAGGTGCCACCAGACTCCTCGTTGTTTTTGTGGATACAGACTAACATGGCTACCCCCTGATACTTGATGCTATTGCAGGCAACCTCATCATACCATCCCCTCCAGAAACTTACCAAGCTCAGTACTGAAACAAGTTAGATTTTTTTTTTGCCCCCCTACTCCCCTTGGAAACGCCCGATGCCCTGACCCCGCTCCCTGGCAGGAGCACTGGAGAGGGTGGAGGGTGGGGCAGGAGACTGCAGGTGGAAGGGGTGGGTAGGGGCCCCCACTTGCTCTGGTCCAAGGCCCCACAAACCTCTAATCTGCCCATGCTCTTAGAAGTGTATCACAAAATCTCACCCACCTTCTCACCATGCATGTACAGGGACTTGGAGATGAGGACAAGAGTTACCAAACTGTCAGCTTCCAAAGGGAGTACATAAAAGCTTTGCCCAAGTTTTGTTTTAACATCTCGGCTCTCTTTTCCCCCGACCTGCCTTTATTGTGACCACAATGCCTGTGCTGTAGCAGAGTATTATGGAGCATTCACTTGCAATTTGGTGCCAGGGCCACTGGGAAATTGCTGACAATTTGGATGAAAATGCTTGGAAAATTGCAGTGTTTTAGACCCATTTTGTGTGCGTATGTGCAGAAATTGGAGAGGAAGCACAGGAAGAGGCAAGTGGTGGAAATCTGTAGTTATTTTTCCCCTTGCAGTCCTTATGTATTTGTAAACAAATGTGTAAATCGAGCAAAAGAAATGGCCTTTTAAGGAATCAGGGAAAGGCTAAAAATATCAAAGCGAAGGGAAATGAAACTGAGAATGCAGGACAGGACTGTCTCTGCTTTTCCTGTCTCTGAGGGTAAAATTTGTCCTAGTGCAGAGGGGATTAAGATAGGGTTTAAGCAGTGCACAGATTTTGGGCTGGCTCTCTACACAGGGTGAATTTCACCCTAGGGAAAGATCATGGCTCAGTTAAAGCATGTGTAACCCATTAGTTAGTGCACGTTAAGTGTCTCCTTCTGTGTCTGAGCCACAGAGGTCCTGAGTTAAGCTAGTGTGGCCTTTTAGCTCAAGCAGTAGAAGCCCATGCTTGTTTGGTTGTGAAGGTTCCTGGGTTCAGCTCCTGGGGTTGGATGGCATTCAAACTGTGAGTGGATTGATACCAAGGAGCTTAACAAAAAGCTGCATCAGCATGTTCCTGGCACGTATATCCCATGAAGCTACATTGAGAGGGGAGTCTCTGGCCGAATTACTGAGCTAGGTGCATCCTCTTCTTCTGGCTACACCAAAATTAAAAAAGGCGCATGCAGACGAACTCTACCCATGTCTCAGCTACTGGGCTAAAGTCTTGGGGTCTGATTTTTCCATTGTTCTGAACCTGTATCAGATCAGAACGATGGTGTTTCACACCCACTTTGCACTGGTGTAAATGACTGCACTAGCCGTAGGGCATTGGAGAATAGGGCCTTGGACTGTCCAGGGTTCCACTTTAAGTTTTGCATCTAAACCGTATCTCCTGTGTATGTTGTAATCAAGTAAGGTGGCAGCTATGTTGTCACTGGGTCCCAGCTAAGTTGGAATTTGAGTGGTGATGGAGCCTAGGGGAATTTAAGAGGAGGGACAAAATTTTCAAGAGTGATTAGAGATTGTTGAAAAAATTTTGATGGAACAATTGTCCTACATAAAATGCAGTTTTGTCAAAATTAGGAATGTGTCAAAAAGAGATGAAACATGACATTTTGACTTTATCAATTCATTTAGTTTAGGTTTTTATGTTTATATTTGCATATATTTAATATTTTAATGTAATACAAAAGTGGAAACAAAGTGAATCCAAACAATAAAGTCAAAATGAAACATTTCAATGGTCCCAAATCAAAACATTTTGGAATTTTTATTTCATGGGAAATTTAGAAGTATCAGCTTTTTTTCTCTCTTGGAATGGGTTTTCCCCCCTGGATTGGGGGAATTTCCTATGGAATGGAGCCCTGCTCTTGATGAGCCCTGCTAGTGATTTTCAGTAGGAGACACTTCACAGCCACCTGGTTTTCAGAAAGCCTTGAGCATTTACTGCCTGAAAATTGGGCCCTTTCAAGGTATCTCAGGATGACCCTCCCAAAAAATGGACACACCCTAAATCACTAGTCACTATTTAAAATTTACACCACCATAATAACTTATACCTTCTTCTCTTCATTTGCTCCATAAAATTTCCTACTAACTGTGAAGTTATTTATGTGCAAGGGCAGTTACAGGTGAATGGGAAGTCTTTATTTTGTAAGTTTAAGTGAGACACCCATCAGGGGCCGTTACGAACAATAGGATTTTTCCTTATAAATAATGGGCTTGTGCTACCCTGGCGCCATTGATCACTCTTCGTGGACACAGAAGCAAAGAGCACAATGATGCAGTAAACCAGCTACCAGCAATGTCTATTGATCTGTAAAAGCCTCTTGAAACAGAGTGGCTTTTCTTTCTGGCCTTGACAGATTTATTTCTTCCTGCTGTGACAACATAGACAAACTTTCACTGGGAAGGGAGGGAAGTGGCTGTTAGTGGCTTTTGCAACCCCTCCGTCCCCATGCCAGCTAGCAGCCTCTCTGCTTGGATTTCAAACAGAACTGTGTTTGGCACTTGTCAGATCCACTGAGAGAAGCAATGTATTCCCAGGAATGTGACCACGTCAGACCTGATTCATCAATGTCTAGGCTGTAAAACCCATTTGCTCTGGATGGCAGTCGTTACAAGGAGCTGGAGGACAAGCGCAGACAAATGGCTGAGTTATGTGATGTAGCTTTTCTCAGCTTCTTGAAGGTTCAGAGATGAAGCAGCACAAGGGTAACCCAAGAGGGAACGGCAGCTGCACACCTTTGGCACCCTATCAGAACAAAATAACCCCTCGATTTCAGATGAGTGTGTATATTTTGCAAGACCGCAACAAACCTTGATAGGGAAAATCTTATAAAAGTGAGAGAGACAAAATGGGAGCTGCTTTCATGCAGAAGGAGTGCGGTCTAATGGTTATGGCAGGACACAGCTGTCAGGACTTCTAGATGCCATTCCCAGATCTACTACAGGCTCACTGCATGACCTTGGGCAACTCAGTTAAGTTCACAGATGAACCACAGATAAAGTAATCCTGCCTCTTGGCAGGTTGTTAGACTAGATGACCCTTGCGGTCCCTTCTAACCCCATGGTTCTGATTCTAGGATTCTAATACCTACCTTCTCCACAAGGCTGTTTGAAGCTTAATTAATTGGGGCCCAGGAACCAGACACAGCGGCAGGCCTTGCACTCAGGGCATGCAGTGGTTGCTCAGAACCTATTACACTGCTGTCTTAAACCTTACCAAAGGGATTGGGGGGTGTGGAGATAGCGAGATACAGAAGGGAATGGGCCATTCACCTTGTGAAGGTGGATTGGCAGCTTTGGAAGGGACTGTTTGAAATGGAACATTGCCCACGGGGGTTTGGCTGGAGCAGTCCATTTCAGAGTACTTCATGTTGGAATACTTGAGTGCACCTCCTGGAATCTGTTGTGCTACTGGGAATCCCTTCTGAAGTACTTCCAGCATCTGAAGTCCCTTGTGGAGCACTTCAGTTGCTGAAGTCCTTTCAGGAGTGCTTCACTCTTAAAGTACATCCATCTGGAGTACTTCAGTGCATCTGAAATACATTTAGGATTATTTCAGTCAAGACTGAGATGAACTGGCAGAGCTGAGAGTGGGGATCCCACAAATGGAATATCAAAGGTTATTGCAGGTCAGGATGGAAGAACACTGACAGAGCTGTGTGTTGGGTAGAACTGGAGTAACAGGGTGAAGACTTTAGAGCATGACTGAGGGGCATCAGCAAAGTAGCGTGCAGGGAACTGGGGAATAGAATTGGAGGAAGGGCTGCAGGTCAGGCTCAAGGGACATTGGCAGAATTATGCATATGTAGAGGCTCAGGACTGAAATAGAGGGGATGCTGGACTGAGGTGCTCTGGCTGGCTGTGCTTTGGCCTGAGCTTTAACGAGATCTGACACCAGCAAAAAACAGATAGCATTAAAAGTACACTTGTAAGGAAAAATGACTTGAATAATGCCAAGTACTCGATGCCTCAGCATTCTTGCTTCTATGGGTTTAACCCCATGGGCAGTGGACCAAACCATGATGGAACAGGTTTGGGGGAGGGGGGACCCTAACTTCTGCAGTCAATAGAACATGGGCTCTGTCATAAACAGATAGCTAAGGGTTAATGTTCTTTTACCTGTAAAGGGTTAACAAAGGAAACCAAACACCTGACCAGAGGACCAATCAGAAAACAAGATTTTTCAAATGTCAAGGGAGGGAAGTTTTTGAGTGGGTGTTCTTTGTCTTGGTTCGGTGGCCCTCTCGGCTCTGAGAGTGATCTCTCTATCTCCAGACTTTCTAATCTTCTGTTTCCAAGTTGTAAGTACAAGGATAGTAAGACAATAGGTTTATATTGTTTTTTTGTATTTACATGTGTGTAGTTGCTGGAATGTTTTAAATTGTATTCTTTTTGGATAAGGCTGTTTATTCATTTTCTCTTTTAAGCAATTGACCCTGTATATTGTCACCTTGATACAGAGACCAATTTTATGTCTTTTTCTTTCTTTTTATATAAAGCTTTTTTTTTAGGACCTGTTGGATTTTTTTTTCTAGTGGGGGCTCAAGGGGATTGAGTCTGCAGCTCACCAGGGAATTGGTGGGAGGAAGAAGACAGGGGGGAAGAGAGAATCTCTTTGTGTTGAATTTACTAAGTCTGAATTTGCATAACCTCTGGGTGAGGGGAGAGAGATATTTGATTTCTCGGTGCTTGTGTTTCAAGGACTTGAAGCAGGAAATCTCTTAGAGTACCCAGGGCGGGGAAATCTGGGAGGAGGTAAAGAGGGGGAAGGGAAGTGGGTTATTTCCCTTTGTGGTGAGACTCAGGGCATCTGAGTCTTGGGGTCCCCCAGGGAAGGTTTTGGGGAGACCAGAGTGAGCCAGACACTGGAATTTTCTGGCTGGTGGCAGCGATATCAGATCCAAGCTGGTAATTAAGTTTGGAGGTTTCATGCTAGCTTCTCATGTTCTGAACTCTAAGGTTCAGATCTGAGTAGGAAAGTTATGACAGGCTCACAGTGTGATACTGTGACCAAAAGAGCTAATGCGATCCTGAGATGCATAAATAGGGTAATCTCATGTAGGAGCAGAGAGGTTATTTTACCTTTGTATTTGGCACTGGTGTGACCATTGGTGGAATAATGTGTCCTGTTCTGGTGCCCATCATTCAAGGAGGATACATCTGAGATGGTTCGGAGAAGAGCCACGAGAATGATTAAAGGATTAGAAAACTTGTCTTATTGTGGGAGACTCAAGGAGCTCAACCTATTTAACTTAACAAAGAGAAGGTTAAAGGATAACATGATCACAGTCTGTACGTTTCCACGCGAGGAACAAATATTTAATAACAGGCTCTTCGATCTAGCAGAGACAGGTCTAACGGGATCCAGTGGCTGGAAGCTGAAGCTAGACAAATTCAGACTGGAAATAAGGCATACATTTTTAATGGAGAGAGTAATTAACCACTGGAACAATTTACCAAGGGCTGTGGTGGATTCTGTATTACTGATAATTTTAAAAACAAGATTGGATGTTTTTCTAAAAATGAGGCTTTTGGAATTATTTGGGGGAATTTCTATGGCCTGTGTGAGCCAGGAGCTCAGACTAGATCTAAGTGGTCCATTCTGGCCTTGAAACTCATGACTCTATGAATCCAACTGACTCTTCCATTGCATTCTCTTTGCAGTGACAGCAGTAACAAACGTCCATGGGGCTTAGGCATTAATGACAGTCTGGCAACTGGCAGCAGCTCATGGGCTCTCCATCCTGCCCACAAGCTGATTTGCTGTGTCTCGTTCGTGAGCATAACGGCTGTGCGAATTGTCCTGTGTGAGGCTATAATGACGAGCCTGCGGGAAGATGAAAAGGCTGCTGGGAATAGATGGGGACAAAAGCTTGCTTTTTAATGAGGTAAACTGCTACCTAGGGGTCACTGTTGCTTCTCTTTCCCCACTTCCCATGCAAAGGAGATTAAAGGAAGGAACTCAGTTCTACTGGCCTAGGCAAAGATGGACACGACTGGATGGCAGAGCCGGAGCTGCATTGCATTGCACCTCTCTCTTCTAAAAACAAACACGTGTCAAACAGACTTAATTTCCTTGTCCAGTGGCCTCTGTATTATCTCTCCTGTTAATGTGATGCTATTATTACCGTAACATCTACTGAGATTGGGGCCCCATTGTGATAGGCCCTGCGCACCGACGTAGCGAGGGATAATCCCAGCCCCAGAGAGCTTGCAGTCTAAAGAGACAAAGGCACAGATAAGCATGGAGACAGATTTTCCAAAAAGCTCAGCGCCCAGCTACTCCTATTGCAATGTTACTGGCCAGCATTTCAGCTCAGCACCCAGCCTGCTGAGCTCTTTTGAAAATCTGGACACAGGTGACTTGCACAAGGTCCCATAGGAGGTGGGTGGCAGAAGTCGGAATTAATTTTAGTGAAATTACACCAATCTAAATCTGGAGTAGGGAATCAGCCTCAGCTTTAGTTTTCTCACCTGTACAACAGCTGGGTCACGTGCCCCACCCCCCCACAAAATTTGCTGCTTGTTTTGTACTGAGCATGCTCAGTGACACTGCTGAAGTGAGCTGCCCTCACTCTGCTCCCCCCCAACTATTGGCAGGCATGGGTCACTTCTGGTTGAGGTTTACAGGGCCACCCAGAGGATTCAGGGGGCCTGGGGTCTTCGGCGGCGGGGGCACTTCGCCGGCAGGTCCTGGAGCGAGTGAAGGACTCGCCGCCGAACTGCCGCCGAAGACCTGGAGCGGAAGGAGCCCCCACTGCTGAATTGCCGCTGAAGACCCAGAGCGGAAGAAGCTCCAGGTCTTCGGCAGCGGGTCCTTCACTCAATCTGAGTGTGTTCAGTGGCCAAAGACCTGCCGAGAACTCTCATGGGGGGTCCCTGAAAACTCTCATGGGGGCCTGGGGCAAATTGCCCCACTTGCCCCTCCCCCTTCTGGGCAGCCCTGGATGTTTATCAGGGTTTAGAGCACTCATCTATGAGCCATTCTGACTGGTGTGTTGAATAGAGCTGGGTGAAATATTGTAAGTGAAAATTTTGTCAGCAAAAAGTACAGACATAATGACACCAAAGCATGTTGTAAATTCATGTCAATTTCACCATTTGTTTGGAAAAACAAAACAAAACAAAAAATACCCTCCAAAACCCCAAAATGTTTCATTCTGACATTTTCAAAATGAAACATTTCAATTTGAAACTATTTTTTCTTTCGTATTTCCTTTAATTTGCTTTCTTTTTAATAAGTGTTTTTAAAAGCTCAAAATCAAAATGAAATATTTTCTTTTGGGTTGAATGAAATTATTTTTTTTACTTTTTTATTTACCTAAAATTTTTTAAAAATCATTTTCTCTTCTCAATGCATTTTTTTTTTAAGGAATTGCCATCAAACTGAAAAATCCAGTATTCACCCCCAGATCAGGTGCTGAGTATATACCACTGCTAGTTAGTGCTCTCAATGGTGATTCATTGCTTGTTCCCATCTGTCCATGCTCTCATGCAAGCACCATGGTTCTGCTAACTCATTCCTAAACTTGTTTTCCTTTCTTTCCACTCACTTTCTTCTTATTTCCAAAACTGCAACTCTCCGGAGATCCCTTGTAGCACAAGGCAGTTTACATTCAATCTAGGAACCTTGTTAAAAACCTGGAGGGAAGGGAAAGAGAAAATCAAACTGTTGATCAAATTAGACGAATTCTCGAAGCCTGGCTTACACGTACAGAATGAGATGCTAATTAATGAACGGCAAAAGCAGCCAGGCTCCAATTTGCATAAATATGCATTGTCAAACTGTTAGGTAAACAAAGCCCAGTAATGGCAGTGCAAGATGGATTCATTACACAAGAGATCCCAGCAAGGCTGTTCAGAGGGGATTACAACCTCTGCAGTTTTATTTATTTATTTATTTTCCTTTTTAATTTCTCTTTCTCCGGTTAGAATTCAATTTGACATCTATAATCAGCTGCAGACAGAACCCCTGATGTAAAACCTAGACATGAATAATAATAAATGGAACCTTTTCCTTTTTTTCTTTCTTCTTTCTTTGTATAGAAATATTATTGTTAATATATATATTTGATCTGCACATAAAGAAATGGGATTTTAATATGTACATGTAAAAATGCATATGACGGATGCTTTATAATCCTTTCTAATTACAGCTAACTGGGGCCCTTGATCATGCTGAATGCTGAGAGCTGGCACAAGGAGGTCAGCCCATTCCAGTGCTCAGAGGATAATTAGATACCCTGGAGTTAATGGGCAACTTGGGAGCTTCCTTTTTCATTCCCCTTTGATAAGTGGAAATGCGCAAAATAAGAACACAGTCGCATTTCAGCTTGATCGCTCCTCCTCTGAATCATTGGGGTGTTTGTCGCCTGGGATTCATTCTTCATCGGGAATTAGCAGAGCCAGCCATTGCTTTGCTCCATTGCTGTAGGCTTGACGTGTGTTTTGTTTGGCAGCTGTAGTTTTAATTTGGTGGGTTGGATGAGATGTGTTTTCTGGTCTTCTGGGAGGAAAGGTGTGTAATGAATTGCAGTGTGTATGTGTGCGCAGGAGGGCACTTCATTGCCTTCTACTGGCTGGAACCAGAACTTCTGATGGGTAGATCTATGCAGTTAACAGCAAAATGGAACTTCAGTTTCAGCTCAAGTGGTAGAAGCCTGCGTGTTTGGAGCCAGAGTATCTGAGTTCTTTCCCTGCTCTTGCTGTGATGCTCCAAGGGTGCGCAGTATAGTATCAACTGAAATTCCAAGAGGTCCTCACCTTTGCTGTAGGTGGTATATCATTGTGCTCTAGATGACTAAGTTTAGTTGGATTGGTTCTTTGCATTTTGGCTGCTGCTGTTGACTTGGCAATTTTGCTTTGAGTTTCTAGTGACTTTTGATCACTAATTTGGGTTTCAGCTGGTAGACCCAGCCTGGTAGATCAATTGTATCTACCTTAGGGGTTTATACTGCTGTCTTCTGCTTTGAGCTGGGGGTTGGACTAGATGACCTCCTGAAGTCTCATCCAACCCTAATTTTCTATGATTCTATCACCACAGCATCTGAACACCTTTCCTTAACATGTTTGCAGTAGAGCGGATCAAATTCAGCAAATTTATTCCATTAATATGGGTCTGAATGTGCAAACACATACTGTATTTTTGTAGTTGTGTTTGGGACACCTTTGTGTTCCATGAACATCTTACCATCCAGTAACCGTGATATTTCCCTTAAAATGTTCAATGCCTATAGAATACCCAATGCCAACCAAAGTGACTCGAGGTCAAAGGGGTTTAAATTCCTACAGCACTTCCCCAACCCTTTACTGGAGTCTACATCTATACCAGAAAAACTACAGGCTAATAATGTGAGGACGCTTCTTTTTTGATTTGATGCAATGCTTATATGAGGAAGGCTGCCAGAGGTATTCTTGGAAATCCTAAAAATACAGACTGAAGCAGAGGAGGCAAAGCCAACACGTTTTATGTTTACTTGTAAACTATGTAATCATACGAGTGTATCATTTGCATTAATCCCAACCCCCTACCATTCTTGGTGGAGCAGTTTTTTAGTGTGTGGTGGAATGATCTAAACTGACATTTCCTTGGACTACCAGGGGAGAGGAAAACCTGCTGAGAAGGGAGATGTCACCAGAAATGGCCCATTGCCACTAGCTGTAGCACATTTTTTACTTCCTTCCTCCCAGCATACAGCTTTGCCATTTTCTGACTAGAACCAAAGGGACAGGAGCTGATTTTTCCAACAGCAGTGACTGATTTCCCAGAGTTTATGGAGCCTTCTCCCAGAAATGTGAAATGTGAAAACCCAGCTGCCTTTCACAAGGAAAGGAAGTAGAGTCCTGGTGCTCAGTGTCAGTGCAGCAAAGCTTGGCTTTCTTGAGACAGTGCGAGCCCGCTCTACATTGTTAACATGGTGCAAACTGCCCATTGCCATCGATTTCCAGAGTACTAAGCCACTGCGGCACGCACATAACTCGCTATGTGTTTAGCATTGTCCTTTCCTGCATGGAATCAGAACTAGAACTGCCCAATCATATATCATAGGCTCTCTGTTATAGGCGAGGCAGCGTGGTCTAGTGGGCAGGACGGTGGCTTTCTAATCAGGAGCCGAAGGTTCTAGTGCCAGCTTTGCCTCCAATGTGCTATGTAACCTTGGGCAGATCAATTCTTCTCTCTGCGCATCTGCTTTTCCTCCCACCCTTTGTCTATTTAGACTGTAAGCTCTTTGGGGCAGGATCTGTCTCTCAAAATAAATAAAACATGACCCCCTCAGAATGTAAATGTCTCCAGAAAACCACAGCAGCAATGACAACATTTCTTCCCCCTCTCGGTAACCTGACTGCAGAAGGGCCTATGCACCATTTCAATCCTGCTTAATCCCTGTGTTGAAGATTTACGTGGTGCATGCCTAAAACTTTGGGCTGTCCCTGTGTACAGGAGAAGGTTTCACCCCTATGCAGTTTGTTCAATGAAATGGCGACTGTACTTTTCGGATTAAACATTGAACCAAATCCTGATTTCAGTGTATCTCAGATGTGCCCCTCAGAGAGAGACTCATGTGGAGCTTTCCATTTAGGAAAAGGATGGCCTTTTTCCATTTCAGAATTAGTGTGAGTTGCGCTGGCAGCTGGAGAACAATATATTACAGTATGTGCTGCCAGGTATAGTTTATGATATCAATTACCAAGGCTGGGCTCTGAGTAGCTGTGATACCGCCGTTATGGGCAGAATTTGGTAGGTCAAAATAATAAGTGTTTGCATTGGAGGGAGAGGGGAATGGAAATCTCTAAATCCCACCAGGATATATTATTCTTCTACTCCTGTGCTCTGCTCACCTTCTTGGCTTATGTAATAAGCTTCCGGACAGGATGTAAAATAAATTTTTTAAAAAAGAAAAGAATTGTTAATGGTTCCCTAGAAAGCCTCCTCAACCAAAGGAGATAGCAAAGAAAGTTGCACTTCCATCCTTAACCCGCACTGTTACACCTAGGTATAGGCAGCATTTAGGCCCGTATTCAGTAGAACACTAAAGAGTATGTTCAACTTTCACCCCATGAATGCAAAGCATCATTGACTTCAATGGAACTCTCAAGCACTTACATGCTTTGCTGAATCGAAGCCTTACTGAGATTATTTGAGGTGAGGTAGTTATGATTTAGATCTTCTAATGCTCTTCCCCTCCCCATCCTGCGGGCAGATCTCAAAACACTTTATGCTTGAAGGTCAGTATTGCTGCCTAGCACCCCTCCTCCCCGAAAAAATGTGAGGAGCATTAGGCATGTCCCTGTGACATATCCCTTCCTTGAAACTGTGCTCCTCAGCCATTATCCTAAGCACTGAGTATTAGCTCCCTGGGGCTAGTTCACTCAAATGACCTTAACAGGCAATGCTAATGGCCCCAGTCTCTTCCTACTCACTACTCCATCCTTTCCCAACAATACAGCGTAGCTAGAGAGCAGGGCACCAAAATGCAGATGTCACATGCCACAAAATGGTTTCTCATTTATATCTGTCAAATGAGAGTCTTAGGAGATGGCAGCTCAGACTATTACATAGCCTGCTTTCCTTCAGCCTCCCAGATGCCAGAATAACATCCATCCATCCAGAGGAGTTACTCCAGGTTTGCACTGGTGTTAGGGTGACCAGATGTCCTGATTTCATAGGGACAGCCCTGATATTTGGGGTTTTTACCTATATAGGCACCTATTACCCCCCAAACCCCTTATCCCGATTTTTCACACTTGTTGTCTGGTCACCCTAATGGGTGTAGCTGAGACCAGACTCTGGATGCTGACTGCAAAGTGCTTTAAGATCCCTTGTCACCAAAATTATGTGAGGTATTCAATTTCCTCACATATCAATGGGCTTCAGCCAGGTCTGGAGTGAACCTGACCCATGTTAGCCGTGGAGGAGCAGTATGCTCCCTCCCCCATTGTGCCATCCTCCTCATTGTCCCCTGGGAGCAGTTTTCTCTGAAGACACCGCAGTTAGCAGTTGGAAGAATAGAAGGAGGATTAGCAGAAGACAAGGGATCAGTAATCCAAGGGGAATTGGCCTGGGAGGAGGAGGAAGGGAGAGTTTGCTGCTTGCAGTCTCGTCTGTGAGAAAATCCTCTCATGAGCTATTTGAAAGGATAAAAACACCTGCTCATGTTGACCCTGTCCCTCTGATTGGTGTGACATCAAGCACTCATGAAAGGGACAGAGGGTGTTTGCATTGTCAAAGCAGGAGCTCAGGGACAGGAGGAGGGGAATATACAGAACTATTCACCGCTCAATAGAGACTGTAGGAGGTACTGAAATACAAAACAGGCAGATTGAGTTAAGTGAACAGCAAGGAACTATTGGAAGAAGTGTGGGTCAAAGGGAATGGGAGTAATCAGAGGGTCATTTAGTACTGTTTCTCCTGGTATTATAATGCCAGTGAGTGGGAGTGTAAGTATGCATAGAGAGTATATCCGTAGATGTGTGCGTGTGGGTGTATATAGTCGTATGGACATAAGCAGCGAGGGGCTGTTGTATAAAACCCCAAGACGGATAGATTATGTCTGTGAATGAGTGCTATCTATCTGTATCAAGAGGGGGTGCACAGTTGTGAATGCTGTTTGGTGTGAGTGAATGATGTGTGGTGTGTCAGAGAAGATTGAGCATGCATGTGTGGGTACTGTACAGTATGGTCCCTGTGCATGTGATTTTCCCTCTGAGAGCTTTAAGAGCTGGCTGAGGTCAGCACACTCACACATTAGAGTTCTGCTTGTTAATAACTTGTAGATTTTTATGGGAGGTCTAACCCTCTTTTTTATGACTTATTGAATCTGTTTTATAGACGCCCAAAGAATCATCTGGGAAATACCAATGTTCTGTTTTCCAAGGAAGACCAAATGAGGTTAGGCAGTTTGTTCAAAGAACTCCATCAGGAATTGAAAGAGGCAGCCCTGCGGATGACCATATTATGACCTGCATGCTGTAACTTTTCCATCTATTCTATCATCTTGCTTACAATGTCCGTGTGCTTGTGTGCATTTCTTTATTCCAAAGAGAAAGTTTTGATGCTCCTTTTTTACACGCATAGAAATCAGTGTCAGAAACCCTCACACTTGTGAGAAACCCTGCAGGAACAAACTAATATGAAGAGCACAGGACACTAGAAGATACTTGCAATAATAGATTACTGTATGCATGCCCTGATGCTTAGTGACCATGGAATTTCAGCACTTTGGTAAAAACACAGATAGGTAGATATGTGTGTGTATATATGGAGAAAGACAGATGGATAGATTTTGGTAAAGCAACAGATTTTCAGTCTGGATCCCAAAGGGTTAATATAAACAAGACTGTGAGGGGAAAAAGATATGAAATACCCATAATATTCAAACTGATGACTCATGCCTTTGCCGTGTTCCTTTAAGGATTTTAGAAGCAATGTGGAAAAGGAGGTAACTGATGCTCTAGCAAAGGTTTGCATAACTGTTCCACTGGCAAAGGTTTGCAAAAGATGCAGATGAGAGTTTTCCTGTATTGCAGTGGGTAGGATCAGAGAGTGAACCAACCTCCAGGTTTTAGCAGTTCTAACACACTTTACAAGGTAATTCTTAAATATTTATTTAAAAACAAAAGTGGGAGGAAGAGAAGAAGAGAGGGAGACATAAAAATTAAAATTTTAATTATCTCACAATTCATATTTAATGCCAGTCATCATTACTTCTGGATAATGGATTTACTGTAATAAGCACTGTCTTTCAGCTCTTTGTGGGCCGGTCCTTGGGTGTGAAAGTCTGGGAGGAGATCAGGGTCTTAGTTTATATGACACTTCCAGTGCTTAGAAACTGTGTTGGTGGGCAGTATGGAGAAATCTTAGATAGTTGTTGGATAGACAAACAGACAGACAACCATTCACAAGCTCCAGAGGAAGTCTTGTGCCTTCTATGCTCTCTAGGTCCATTGGAGTTCTAGCTTTTTCTGGTATTGGTTTTCCCCATCCCTAACGTGGAACAGAGGGAGGCTACGTGATGAGGAAGAGGAGAGGGTGCAGTGAAGTTGCTGCAAAAATCCATGTTGAACAGTTGCTCAGGCTGTGCTGGGGTCCAAGATCTGCCCATTTAAAGCAGCCCCCTTTTCCCCTCCAGGAGGCCAATAAAAAATTCTTATGAGGCCCCAGAATGCTGATGGCTACCACTTGAGTTTACATTTCAGTTTCCCCAGGATACCCCCCTGGACTGATCAGCTTCCTTTGAACCCAAAGATCCGCTGAGCAAAATTGCAGCTCCATAAACTCCAGGAAGGTGCAGTGCAACTGATATTAAATATTAATGTGTTGAGAACATTAGGAAAATCCATCGGAACTTAAGTGACTTTAAATGCGAAACACTGATTAACTGCTGGAGGGGATTACCGGGGAGGTAAATGGGAAGTTACATGGGGAATCGCCTAATATGGATTGATCAGGGGCTCCCTTTAGACCAGAGAGGGCTTATTAGACACAGTACCTGATGCTGCTATTCAAAAGCTATTGTTAGTCAAGCTCCTTTGCCTCGCCTTTCTAACAGTTTATTAGAAGCCCCAGGGTAGTGGAATATCTCCAAATAGGATGAAGCTGTGTTTACTAACTCGTGAGGATTAGCAGAAATAGCATTATTAAGATCCCTATCAGAGGCTGTTGCAAAGTATGAGGCTGCTCTGTTGTATCTCCACATTGGTGAAGTTATAAGGAGCGGGAAGGCAGAAGCTTGACGTACCAATAAAATGAGTCCAGTTACTCTGACTTACCCCTGCCTGCTGTGCCCTGAAGCCCATAGCGGCTTGGAAAAGACATTGTAGCAGAAAATCATCTGATCTTTTTCAGGTGCTCAGAAATACTCATACCCAAAGATGGTGTTTTCAATAGCCATGTAACTTTTTGCAAAATAGAGGCCACAGGTGTGGGAGTAACAGCATGATAGGGGAAGGGGCTGGCATCCTCCCTTTCAGAGCTCCTTGAATCTTAATAGAGAATGACTGCTGAGAATAAGTTAACTCTAAAGGGTGTTCTGGGACTGAGTACAGGACTGAGAACCTGGACTGCTGAATTTCATTCCCAACTCTGCTACTGCTTTGATGTGTCACCTTGAGCAAGTCACTTCACCTCAGCTCTTCTGCTGTACCCCAGTCCTGGCCTGAAGTACCCCTGCTATTCTAGCCTTTTCCCTCCTAGTTCCACTGATGCACCCCCAGCACACACTTATATTCCAGTCTTTCTGACACCCAGCTCTCCTGCCCTGCAGCACCCGTACTATATCCTGAATAGAGTCTGCCAATGGGGTGAAATGGTGAGCTGGTTTCTGCAGTATAAAAAGAGAAACACTAAACCTAATTTTCGCAGTGACCTAAAGATCAAAATTTAGTCCAGGTCTCAAGTGGCAAAAAAATGTTGATGAACTAGTGGACTTTGCCTCAGCAGCTTCCTTGGTTCTCTCTGTATAAATGCTCAGATATCTGTCATATCTCTGAGCATACATAGTGCTCTGTATCCAGCAGACAGAACCCCAGAAGTGGAATCTTTGAATGAGTCCTCATGTTCTGTTGGAAGGGATGGTAACTGACATAAAAGGGTCTTCACTCAGATTTACAGAAAACCTCTTGTGCATTTTCCATCAGACCAATAGACTTTAAGGGTTAGAAGGAAAGAATCACATCAGCTCTGTAATTAATGTCTCTGGCAAGGATGGGTGGCTTTATTAACTCTCTCTTCCAGAGCAACATAAATACTGGCAATACATCAACTATTTACAGACTTTAATAGACACAACTCACTGTGGTCAGTCCAGCCCTTGTCCCTCTTAGACTATGGTGCCTTCTGACAAGCACCAGCAGGAAGAACCAGTTTAAGCTTTGCAAATGGGAAGAAAGTTATTTTGTTGTGTAAGGACTTAGGAGAGGCCACTTTCTCAATCCCTCTGCATGAAGAAAATAGGCTTCCAGCAGGGTTTGAAAAACAGCTTGTAAGGTAACTACTAAAGTGCAGTTAAGGTAGCCTTGTGGCTGATGCATTGGAGTGGAGTGCTGATCATCTGTATTCAAATCCTGACTTTCCTATAGTCTCTTTTGTCTGAGTCACATACTCTCATGAGGAAACTGAGCCAGAGGGAAATAAAATGACTTGTACAAAGCGGGTCAAAGACAAGACTAGACCTCAGGAGTCCTGATATGTTTTGTTTTTCCTTTCCCACAAAATTTCCTCTCCTCTAAAATTTTAGTTTTTAAAATAATTATTTTATTATCAGTTTCATCCTGACAAATTGTTCTCCCTCAGCTGTCACTTTTCAAAATGCCTCCTCCAGCAATTTGTTTGGTAACAGGAAGGAAAAACTCTTTCAGGAAGATGAATCTTTTATACGGAAAAAAATAATCTTTCAAATCATTTTTGTTAAACAGCTTTTTGTCATTCACCTTTTTCTGTTTAATGGCTTCAGAAACACACCATTTAACCATTAGTTTGTCTGCTCTGGATGTGCCTTTATTTTTTCTCTATCTACAACCGATTATTTGACTTTTATTTTTTAAACTTTTCTTTCTTCTCTAGAGATATGTGGTCGCTCAACCAGAAAGTCTGACCATAATGTAGGAAACACAGAAGGAAATTCCAGGGTTTGCATTATATAGGAGGTCTGACTAGATGGTCATAATGGTTCCTTCTGGATTTGTAATCTGTTAATCTATGAATCTCTATGTAAACAGAGTCAGGATGAGCTCTACCCTGACATCTGGTGGAAAGAATTTCAGAGAGTGCATTTGCAACGGCAGCCTGGGATGGTTGTTTTGACAGCTCTGGGATCCCCAGTTTCTTTGTTGTTGGGGCGGGAGGAGTGGAGTTTGTCACCCTGATTGTGTGAATGGGGAGCTATGGGACTGCTTTGTGACAGAATCGTCTCAACCTCAGTTGGGTGGTACTTGCTAGACAAGGGACATGGGTTCCAAAACCCAGTGAATTGAGAGAGGCTGGGGACAGGTATTTGTGCCTGGTGGAGTAGGTGCCTTGTAGAGGCAGAAGCACCAGTTCCACCCACTCCTTTCTCCACTGTGGAATGTCAGAGTTGATTTTTTATTCCCTTAAGAATCTAGATACAGGTTACTAAGCTGAACTCACTTTGGGCTAATGGTGCACTAGCACTGGGGCTCCCCTACTATGAGCTGCGATCACTAAGAGTTGAAATCACTAAAGAGCTGGAATTACTGAGCTGAGAGCACTGGGTACTGTGCTAACTAGTGGGGGAGCCTGAAGCTATACGGTGGAACAGAGCAGCTGGCAGAGTGGAGTGGAGCAGTTTGTGGGGACGGCTGGAGCGGATCACAGGACAGCTGGTGGAGCACAGCAGCTGGCACAGTGGAGTAACTGTGGGATGGGTGGAGCGGCCCATGGAGCGAGCGGAGCCGAGCAGTTTGCGGGGACAACTGGAGCAGCTCACGGGACAGCTGGTGGAGCAGAGCGGCTGGTGGAGCGGAGCGGAGCAGTTTGTGAGGACGGCTGGAGGAGCAGCGTGGAGTGGTTGATAAAGCGGAGCAGTTCGTGGAGAAGGCAGAAGCAGAACCCCACGGAGAGGCAGGGCAATTGGCCCCGGACCACATAAGGTGCCCCTTTCTACCCAGGCTGGGGGGAGGGACCTCTGCAGATAGACTCTCAAACTTTGGGGCTGCACTGATCCAGGACAGAGACTTTTGGATTGTGGGACTTTTGAGACCGTGGGTGATTTGGGGGTTGCTGGATTCAAGAGCCCAGGCAAAAGGACATGGCCCAATTTCCTGGGGTGAGTCTTTGCTCACGGTTTGGTCTAGGAACTCTAGTTGAGGTGTTTTCCCAATTTAATGCTTGTTGTTTATCTCATGTAATTAAACCTTTTCTGCTACACCGAGACTCTGTGCTTGCGAGAGGGGAAGTATTGCCTCTTCGAGGTGCCTAGGGGTGTGTGTAAGATTTTCCCAGGTCACTGGGTGGGGGCTCGAGCTGGTTTGGCATTGGGTTATTGAAACGGAACCCCTGGATACTGAACCCGGCCCTTGTTGCTGTCAACTCAGAGGGGCAGAAGGGTTACATCTATCTTTGATTAGTCAAGACAAACATTGGGCTATTCCACCAGGCTTTCGTATCTGAATACCTCAGTAAAAATCTGGTTCAGGTAATTAAGGAAAATGAGGTTTTAGTGGTTCTATCATATATTCCATTCCTATAAAGTAGTGTGTATTTGCTATAACCTTAGACAGAGTACTGGTCTGAATAGATCAGTGATCTGATTGGATGTAGCAAACCCTGTACTCCCGGAGTGTTAGATGAGACTGCGGCAGGTGTGTGTTCATATCATAAAAACACAATTCTACTCAGCCAACTCAACAGTTACTTTTCAGCGGCTCAGGACTAGAACAGCTCCAGGAGCCGGGGGAAGGAGGGTCCCAAGATCAGGATGGAAGAGCCTTGGCACAGCTGTGTGAGAGATCAAGACCAAAGTGGGAGTTAATATTGCAGGTGAGGGTTAAGGTGCACTGACAGAGCTGTGCACAGCAGGCTTAGCATAACAAAGGTTACTAAAGGCCGTATTTGAGGCACATTGCCAGATATGTGTTTGGGGCTCAGAGCTAGACTAGGGTGCAGAGGGAGGTTGCTATTAAGGTGCATTGGCAGAGCTGTGGTTTCTGCTGATTGCGACAGGAGAGGCTTTGCAAGCCAAGACTAATATGCATTGATAGATCCATGTACAGGCATAGGAGGACTAAAGCAGAACAGGCTGTTGAGGGAGCAGAGGAAGGGCTGAAGGTCTGGTCCAAGGTGCGCTGGCAGAGCTGTGGTTTCCAGACTGGAATACAAGAGACTGCTGCAAAACAGAGGTGTGAGGCATTGGCAAAGCTGCCAAGGGGTCCCAGGGCTCCAATAGAAGGGAAAGCTGTGGGCCAGGATTCAGATGCATTGCCAGAGCTGTGTGAGGAGGCTTCTAGAGAGTCCCTGCCTGCTCTATGCCTGGTTGTTACCAATGCTGTCATTCCCTTACTTTCCCGAACATCAAAAGCCAGCCCCCACACCTCAAAAATGCATGTTTTTTTATGTTTGCTTTAATAGAAGAGTCTTGTTTTATTGATTGCAATCCACATGCTGGCATGGCCGTGTGTAGCTTCAGAAGACAGAGAAGAAATCAATCAGAATCCCAGGGTATAGTGGTATTTCCCAGTTTAGTGGATTATCTCATTTCTCATTGTGGAAGGAATGCCCATCGCCAGGACTTGGAACATGAAACACTCAGCCTCATAAGCTCCCAGAGGTGCCTGCTTGTGATATTCAACAAGTAAATCAACCTTCTGGAGACTGAGTGAGCTGACTGCCCAGCTCAATTCAAAGGAAAAGAGAGGTGATCAGCCAGCCAGCAACATTCATATGTATCGAATCTGGGGCCAATTGCAAAGGTAAGGTAAAAACGCCATGTTTCAACTTTATCACTTTGATTCTTGGTGTTTATATTATATTTAGGTCTGTCAAGTGATTAAAAAAATGAATCATAATGTTAAACAATAATAGAAAGCTATTTATATAAATAGTTTTGGATGTTTTCCACATTTTCCAATATATTGATTTCAATTACAAAACAGAATACAAAGTGTACAGTGCTCACTTTATATTTATTTTTTATTATAAATATTCACACTGTAAAAATAAATGTCTGATGTCTGATTGACCTTATAATGTTTCTTATAGTCTGCATATCTTAACCAATGACCTCATTTCTTCCCTTTTCTTTTTCCAAATCCATCCACAGACGTATCAATGCTCTGCAGCTGTGAGTTCCACAGGTGAACGCTAGGCTGTGCATACAGAAATACTTCCTTTGGTTGGTTTTTGATGTACTGCCCTTTCATGTCAGAGGGTGAATCAGAAGGACTGCCTGACCAATTTTCATATAGTTCATAATTTTCTGCAGGTGACAAGCCTTTCACGTGTTCCAGGGAAGGGAAAGAAAGAAAGACAGATAGATAGAGACCTGCTTTTGATAGCTGACTGGGAGCCTTGATTTAGATGACAAGGCACCAGCTTGTTACATTATGAGCTCCCAAAATAGAACAATATACTTGCTATTTATTTTTAGTCTTTATTTCTTTTATTACATCACCATATCATATCGAGTCCTTTAGGTTTTTGTGGGATTTTTGCTTTCGTCCCTTGTGCTCTGTCTATGGTGCTGAATAGCTGATCATCCAGTTCAATTCTAAAGACTTGGGAAAAGTTTGCTCCTTTGCCACTTTATGTGGCCCATGATAGCAGTGATTGACTGGTGATTGTGTGCGTCTTCTTCTAGCTATCTCAATTGACCCTCCAAGAACCTACTAAAAACAGACAAATGTTGAAAGCTCCTAATCCCTTGTATTCTATCAGGCTTTAACTTTCTGTGTCTGCTACAAGTCGAATGGGTGGGAAGGGATTCCTGGCGTACAACCTGGAATTGTGGGACTGGTGTGTCCCCTTAACACTCCAGCCTGGGCTGTCTCTCACAAAGCTGTGCCAGTGACAAATGGCAAACCCTCCAGGTGCTGTGATCACTCAGCCATCAGTATGTGGAGCCCCACTCCCAGCTAAATTGCATTAATGCTCTCTAAGCCAGTCATTAATTATACAGAGAGAGGAACCAGCCAGTCACTCCAACCCTCAGCCTTGCACCCCAGAAATATACCGTCTTACACTGCTCAAGACTCCTGGAACGGTGCAAACTCATGAATTAGTTCACCACTCTGACAAAGGGTAGTGGGTGTGCCACAGCCATTGTTAATCTGAGCTGAGTTTCTCCTAGCACTTCAACCAAAGACACACTGTTTTAGGTAAAATATAAAACAGGTTTATTAACTACAGAAAGATCAATTTTAAGTGATAATAAGTAGCAGGCAGAGAGATCAAAGTTGGTTACATAAGAAATAAAAATAGAAACCCAGTCAAAATTTTAACTTTAACAAGCTTAGCAAGATTTGAATCAAACATCTTTTCTTACCCTAATAGATGTTACAGGCAGCTCACAGTTCTTAATACACAGGCTGTATTCCCTTTCAGCCTGGGACCAATCTCTCCAGTTCAAAGCCTTTGTCTGCCACACGATCTTCTAGGTGTTGAGATGAGGGAAGAGAGAGGCCATGCGATGATGTCACTGTCCCTCTTTTATGCTTTCCTCCAGCTGCCAGAAATATCTTTGCTGTATCACGTGAGTTAGGTCTCCTCCATCCTGCATGTGCCCTCTGAGAAGTCTCTGGGTGGCCATTGGGAGAGTGGATTCCCCTTAATAGGCCATCAGTATATGTTTGGCTGGTCCTGAGGTAAATCCATCTCACAAGGTGCTCCTTTGTTGCCACTCAAAGGCTGGCTGTAAGTGTCTCCCACCCTCACAACATGTTTCAGTAACATGCACATAGCAATACCTCACAGCTTCAGATGCAATGGGAACACAGCCAATTCAACAGGGTAGTAATGTTCAGCAGATCATGACTTCTCACATGATACCTCACAAGGCATACTTTGTACAAAACAAATCACAGTCATATCACAGTGAGGGTTCCAGGGTGCTATTTTGAGGTACAGAATGATGCAGAAGGAAATTGCTGCTGTTTGGGTCCCATGTGGCTTAGATCAAACTGGGGCCAGTGCGAGGCTTTTCCAACTTGGAATTGTTTTAAGAGAACAGATTTCCTCCCTCCCCCCCGCCCTTACTATTATTGGAGAAGAGCTGCAGGAGGAAGGTCAATGATCCCTTGAAACTCCAGTTTAAAAGCCCAATGTCCTGCTTTGTACCTATAAGCCTCAGTGTATTATTTCAATAAATAGCAGACACTTTTCAAAAAGCCATTTGAAAAAGGTGACCCTGAGCCCCTGAAGAGTGAAATAAGATATCCAGAGGAAGAAGAGTCATTAGAAATCAGAACTAAAAATGTGTCAGCAGACTGATTACTGAGAAGGCTGCAGAGGAGTATGCACGACACAGATACACCTTGGACTGACCAGTCAGATGGAACATTTACCCTCTCAGTTTTGCTTCCTAACCCTATTCCCTTAGAACCACATTCTGCTCTCAGACTGTGGTGGATACATTAAAACTCCATTAATGTCAAAGAACAGCAAGGGAGAGTGGTTTTATAATTAATTCAGAGAGCGTCCACTCAGGACAGTCTTGCCTCTGCCACAAGCATCCTGTGTGCCCTTGGGCGAGTCATCTAACCCACAAACCCCATTTCAGCAGAGCATGTGCTTCATAGGGTAAAACCCCAGCCTCTCGAAGTTGCTAGGAGTTTTTGCAATTGACTTTAATAGGGTCAGACTTTCACCCATAGATTGTAAGGCTGGGAAGGAGCATTGTGATCACCTCATCTCACCTCCTGCATAACTCTTCCTTCAGCAAGACTGAGGCACATGCATGAAATTAAGCATGCGCTTAAGTGCTTTACCAAACAGGGCGGGCTGCTGAACTCAGACCAAGGAGAAGTGAAAATGACCCACAGTGATAATGATCTTAGTGTATATAATACAGTTCATTTGTAAGGACTCCAGAGCATTTCACAAACAGATCTTCAAGCTATCCAAAAAGAAGTTCGGCTGCCATTCAAGTGCAGCGTCTGGTCCAAAGCCCTCTTTCATCAATTCGGGTTCCACCTCAGTTTCTCGCTCCTGCAGCTCCATTCATGCTGTTCAGACTCCATGCACATTTGTCTTCCCCATGGCTTTTCATTGAGCAATCACACTCAAAACATGAATTGCTGGCAAACTTCAGCAGAGTAAAAAATATAAGTTGAGTGGGTGGTTTTAGGGGGAAATAAAGGGATTATTATGCTCTGTGCTGGTTAATGAAATCAGAAAGTGGAGTGGAACTCATCTAATATCACACAGATAAAAAATAAAATAGGTAGGTTAAAAACTCCCCACACAATACTGCAGATTCCTTGAAATGTCAAAATATCTCATTATTCAGATGATAAAGATGCGAAGAATAACAGAGTTTCAGTTATATGTGCCACATCATATCTCCTCCCCTCTATAATTTTTATAAAAATATTAGCATTCCAGTAAGTTATGAGACCTTCCTATCTATATGTGTATATGAAATACTAAATGTTTGTGTCTGGGAGGAGCCTCGAGCCTGGAGCTCTCTGTTTAATTCTAAGAGCAGGAGAGCATCAACAATGACCACATAAATGTCTTTCCCAGAGCCTGGAACCTGTCCTTATTGGACCATCTCTAGGCTGTGTGGGGAATTCTGTCCCCATTGGTGGAGAGTATATTTCAATATGGGTAGATAAACAGATACAATCAAAGAGAAGGAGAGAGGACATAGACAGTCAAACAGGAGGCAATTTGATGCAGTGGATATGGTGCTGGCTGCAAAGTCTGGAAACCTGGCTCCTCTTCCTTGCTCTGACACTGACTTGTGTGACCTTTGGCAAGTCATTTCACCTTTCTTTGTTCCCTTCCACCCTTTGTCTATGTAAGCTCTTTGGGCAGGGATTGTCTATTACCATATGTCTGGGGAGTGTCAAGTTCACCAACTGGTGCGTTGAGATGCAACTAGATTACAAAAGATAATAAGATTGATAGAATACTTAGTTCTCAGCCTCTCTACTGCCAAGAGAGGCTTTAGAAACAATGGTAATGGTGGTTTAACCAGGCAGTTATATGGTTTGCACCTCTCTGATTAATTTCATTGGAAGGCAGAGCAGAATAAATTGTGGAACCTAAATGTACTTTATGTAGTACATCCAGATTTAGGCAGTTTCTGGCCTGCATTTATGGTCAATATCAGAACCACAGAAATCAGAGACACAGAAGCTCTAGTGTCAGGGGTGGCTCCAGGCACCAGCGCAGCAAGCGCTTGCCTGGTGCAGCAAGCCGCCGGGGGTTGCCTGCCAGTCGCCATGAGGGCAGCAGTCAGGCTCCCTTTATGGGCATGCCTGCGGGAGGTCCACCGGTCCCATGGCCTTGGTGGCAATTCGGCGACGGGGACACTGAAGGCATGGGAATGGTGGACCTCCCGCAGGCATGCTACCGAATCAGCATGACCAGCGGACAGCCTGCAGGCACACCTCCAAAAGTCACCTGACTGCCGTGCTTGGGGTGGCAAAAAACATAGAGCCACCCCTTTCTCGTGTGGTCCCATCTAATCATGCCTATCCAGCCAAGACAGAGGTCAGCTTCCTGCAGTGCTTTGTCCAGCCTAATTTTAAATTTGGCAATAGTTTCCCCTTGCCGGTTTCTGACAATTTCTGCTCCTTCGTGCCTAAACACCAGCTGTCTACTTTCCCAGGACAGCAAAATTGTGTTTGCCTTTCCCTTCTTGAAGTCCCCTTTCATTGCAAAGTGCATCCCACCAGAGAGGCCTTGACACATGCACCAACCTCCATTCTCCACACCCCAGGGCACGGGACATGCATTGCCTCTGCTAAGCTAATGGCTTTATTAAAGACAAGATTCAAGGGAGCTAAAAATAACCTCTCCCAGATCATAGGAGCAGCCAGCGAGCACAGCTTGAGAATGAAACTCCTGCTGTTGCTCATGACCTTGAGTGCTTTTGAAGAGTTAAAAATAGCATCAGGGTGCTGGGGTGGTCTGGATTCAGAAGAAACATTTTTCAGTTGGCTTGGGGAATATCTTAGCTCTGCTTCTGGCGATGGATAAGGTATTGAGGGGGGCTAGGTTTGAATGAAAGCAGGGACTTGCTGCTGCTTGAGAACAGAAGGAATGGTATTTAGTAGTCAGAGCACAGGAATGGGAGCTGCGACTCTGGGTCTCTATTCCCAGCTCTGCCACTAAAGGAAGCCATAGGAAAGATAATCTAGTGGGTAGCACACTAAGCTGGGACTCAATAAATCTGGGTTCAATTCCTGATTCAGTTACTGACTCTCCTGATGTACTCTGTCCCTCAGATCATCTACAAAGCAATAATGTTTATTAAACAATCAATCTGTAAGTACCTAGAGGCTCATAGGGATATAAGCAGTAGCCAGCATGGATTTGTCAAAAATAAATCATGCCAAACCAATCTAATTTCCTCCTTTGACATGGTGATTGGCCTAGTGGATAAGAGGGAAGCAGTGCGCATGTTATGTTGATTTTAGTAAGGATTTTGATACATCTCACTTGACGTTCTCATAAGCAAACTAGGGAAATAAGGTTTAAATGAAATTAGACACACTAAGGTGCCCAAAGAATAGTTATCAATAGTTTGCTGTCAAACTGGGAGGGTTTATCTAGTGGGGTACCATAGGGCTCGGTTCTGGGTTCTGTACTATTAATTATTTTCATCAATTACTTGGATAATGGATTGGAGAGTGTGCTTATAAAATGTGCAGATGACACCAAACTGGGAGGGATTGCAAGCACTTTGAAGGACAGGATTAGAATTCAAAACAAGCTTGGTGGTAGTACTGCTGGAAAGGATCTGGAGGTTATAGCAGATCACAAATTGAATATGAGCAGCAATGCAATTAAGTTGCAAAAAAGGCGTATATATTCTGGGGTTTATTAACAGGAATGTTGTATGTAAGATAAGGGTGGTAACTGTCCTGCTCTGGTGAGGCCTCACCTGAAGTTCTTGTATCCAATTCTAGATGCCACACATTAGGAAAGGTGTGAACAAATTGGAGAGAGTCCAGAGGAGGGCAACTAAAGTGATCAAAGGTTTAGAACCCCTGATTAACGAGGAAAGGTTTAAAAAACTGGCATATTTAGTCCTGAGAAAAGAAGACTGAGGAAGTCACCTGATAGCAGTCTTCAATATGTTAAAGGCTGCTATGAAGGGGACTGTAATCAATTGTTCTCCATGTCACTGAAGATAGGACAAGAAGTAATGGGCTTAATCTGCAGCAGGGAAGAGTGAGGTTAGATATTAGGAAAAACTTTCTAACCATAAGGGGAGTTAAGCACTGGAACAGGATTCCACAGGAGGTGGTGGAATCCCTGTTACTGGAAGTTTTTAAGAAGGTTGGACAAACACCTGTCAGGAATGGTCTAAGTTATCTTGGTCCTGCATCAGCTCAGGGGGCTGGACTTGATGAGTTCTCTAGGTCCCTTCCAAACCTACGTTTCTTTGAGTCCATGAAAATGGAGATAATACTTTCCTACCTCACTGGGGTGTTGGTAGGTTAAAGCCATGAACAATTGTGAGGAGCTCAGATACTTCAATCAGCAATGTATAAGTACGTGGACTGTCTTGCTTTGAGTGAGTCACTTCACCTGTTTGTGTTGCATTTTTTCCCATCTGCAATATAGGCATTAATAATACTGGCCTCCCCCTCAGGAAAGTCACGACAATCGGGGAGTGTTTCTGGAGTGGTTTGAGATACCTGGGTGTATGGCATAGTTAGACATGCTAAGTGTTGTTATTCTATGGCGTGGTGTTATTATTCTATGCTAAATTTCCTCTGTGGGACCAGTGCATTCAGCTCTCCTTGGAATAACTAGGAGGAGGTTTTGGTTAGAACAAATTATGATGATGTCTTGTTGAAAATTTTCCATCAAAACAGGTTTTCAATGAAAAATTGTTTTTTCTACTATTTTTTTTTATTTGGTGAAGAGTATCTGTTATTCTCCAATTTTTTCATTGAAAAACAAAGCCTGAAAACCAAAATATTTCAATTCTGAACTGCCACTGTAGTGTCTCAAGGGAGCTGTAATTTAGGTGCCTTGTGCTCCCATTTTCTTCTGCAGGCTGGGATCCCCAGCTGGACTTTATCTCCCATGACGTACTATGCCCACAGGGCCGGTGCAAGGAAGTTTTGCGTCCTAGGCGAAACTTCCACCTTGCGCTCCCCCCAGCCCTGCAGCAGCTCCCCACCCTGAAGTGTGCCGCCCACCCTCGTGGCAGCTCCCCAACCCCATGGCCTGAGGAGCCCTTTGGTACCTCCCCACCCAAGCTTACCTCTCCTCATCCTCTCCAAGCAAGACTGCACAGTGGAACCCCTGGGCTGGCGGCTGCCGGCAGTGGCGTGCTGACCCAGGGGACCTCCCTGGGTTGCCAGCGGCACGCCAGGGCAGCCCAGAGGATTCCGGGGGGCCTTCCGCTCTGAGGAGGAAGGACCCCCCGCCGGTGAATTACTGCCGAAGAGGGACCCGCTGCCGACATGCAGCCTGGTCTTTGGCGGTAATTTGGCAGCGGGGGGCCCTTCCGCCCTGGGACCAGTCACCAAAGTGCTCCGGAGACCCGCCGCGGGGCCCCCCCACCGCCGAATTGCCGCCGAAGCGGGACCAGCTGCCAAAGTGCAGCCAGGTCTTCAGCGGTAATTCTGTGGCGGAGGGCTCCCACCGCGGGTCTCCGGAGCACTTTGGTGACTGGTCCCAGAGCGGAAGGGCCCCCCGCTGCCAAATTACCGCCAAAGACCAGGCTGCATGTCGGCAGCGGGTCCCTCTTCGGCAGTAATTCACCGGCGGGGGGTCCTTCCTCCTCAGAGCGGAAGGCCCCCCCACCAGCGAGGACCGGGAGCAGAAGAAGCTCCAGGGGCCTGGGCCCCGTGAGAGTTTTCTGGGGCTCCTGGAGCGAGTGAAGGATCCTGCTCCAGGGGCCTCGAAAAACTCTTGTGGAGGCTCCTGAGGGGCCTGGGGCAAATTGCCCCTCTTGCTCCCCTCTCTGAGCGGCCCTGCTGGCTGCTGACCCAGAGGAAGCCCTGGGCTGCTGGCTGCTGTGGCGGCGTGCTGACCCTGAGGAATCCCTGGGCTGCCGGCAATGGTGCCCTGACCGGAGGGACCCCCTGGACTGCCAGCTGTCGTGGTGGCACCCTGACCCGGGGGACCCCCTGGGCTGCCAGCTGCCGCCGGTAGCTCAGACTCCCTCTCTTTCCCAGCAGCAGCGGCTGCTCAACCATTTAAAAAAAATTTGGGGACACTTTTTGGCGCCCCCAAATCTCGGCACCCTAGGCAACCGCCTAGTCCGCCTAAATGGTTGCACCGGCCCTGCATGCCCATGATGCTCCCATGATGCACCACCTCACCAAGAGGGGAGATGGATGCATCAAAGTACATATAGTCTGACCAGAGAGTCTGACTGAAAAGTGCCAGACTGACAATTCTGGAAGTCTCTTTTGTAGCCTAAGGCAGCATCAGCCCCAGTGCAGTCTTTGTACATGGGTGTGCACGCTCACACACACATGCTGCCTCCAGCCAATGTCCCTCAGCTCAGATCTGCAAGAGACTGCTTCAAAAGTGGAAAGAGGAGCTCATGTTTCTTGTCCCATTCAGTCCTTGGCCTGTGCTAAAAAGGCCATTCACCGATATTGACGTTGTGTGAAAGTGCTTCTGTGATATGGTCACCGTTTGTTATCAGCATTGTGTTATTTTACAGTCATCCAGTGCAGACAGTGTTGTGTCCTTTGCTCCTTCCTGAATATACAGGACTAATCTGTTGCATATTTCTTCTTTATGCTTTGATATTATGTGTTGAGTTGTGTCTCTGTGTGTGCAGATGTAGTCAGATCCACACCAGGCTCAGTGCTGCTGGGTGCGCAGTGCAACCCCTTCTTCCCCCACTCTTCCGCCTTCCTTGGCAAAGAGTTTCAAGGTCCATGAGACACCCTGGTTTTCGGGTAGCCTTGAGATTACATTAGTTTTGCCCCTCAGGGTTTTGTGCCTTGTGAGTAGCATGGGGAAAACCAAGTCTTTAAAGCACCAAGACATAGAGAGCAATTACCAGATGGTGGCAGTGCCTGGATAGATACACAGAAATGTGTGGGTGCAGGGAAGCTTACGTGTAGAAGGGATTCCAAGCTCTGTCTGAGCAGGGGAGTTTGGGGTTAGGAGGATTACAGTTTGCATGTGGGGCTGGAGGAGGGTCCTTGATGGGATTGGAGGCTCAGCTTCACTGTAGCACTTCTGCCTGAATAGCTCTTTGTAAAGGGGGAAAATATAAAATCCACATATCCTCTGCTCCTAGAAATTCTCCCTGGTGGTTTCGGAGCAGACTACTGATCTGAGCAGCGCAGCCTGACAGCTGAACTCTCCCAGCTCCACTGAGGAGTAGGCAGATCACACTCTGGTGGAGTTCACGCTTTTGGCTGACAAACCATGGCCAGCACTCAGGAGACATTGCCTGGAGTGCTACGCAAGCTGGAGAAAAAGAGAGTGCTCTTAAAGGTAGCACTGGCTGACAGCTCGGGAAGCTGAAATAGAATAAATAGCCCCCCCCCCCCCCCACACACACACACAGAGTCCCTGGACATATGGTCCCTGACAGACAGACACACACCTCTCTGCTCCCACAGCCCCTTGACTCACATGGCTTCCTGATACACAGTCATTGACAGTATGTCCACACGCATTTTCAAAAGCCACCTAGATGACCAAGTCCCTTAGAATACCAAATACCTAAATCACTTACAGCTGCCTAAAGCAATAATAATAAATATTAGGCTGAGATTTCCAGCACTGCTTAAGGGATCTATGCAGTCAAAATCCCATTGAAATGCTTTTGGAACAGGGCATCCAGCTGCTTTTGGCTTTTTGGAAAACTCCAGAGAAAAATAATACTTGTTTTTCATTTTTATGAGCTGTTCAAAACCAATGGCAGGACAGTGCTGTGGTAGCACCCAGCATTCTGACAACACTGTACCAACTCTAACAAATCAATTTATGTACCCAACACCCCTACTGGGTAAACAGGGAAGTCATTATCCCCATTTTACACATGGAGACCCTGAGGCACAGAGAAGGGAAGTGAGATGCCTAAGGTCACACAGCAGGCCAGTGGCAAAGCTGGGGACAGAACTCATGTGCAGCTAGAGACCAGTGGGCCTGACTCTCAAAGATGCTGGCCACCTGCAGCTGCCAAGGACTTCACTGGAGTTTGAGGATGCTCAGCACTTCTGAAACTAAGCCAAAGAAGTTCAGGAAGACACCATGAGGTACTGATTTTCTAGCATCATTCTAATAGTTAAGTGGGACATTCTTATTATTGTCAAAATTTTTCCCCCCACTACTGCTTCTGATTCTTTTTTGGAAGCTAGCACTGGTTTGTTATTGTGCAGTTTCTTGTAGACACTGGTTTGTTACTGTAGAGTTTCTCTTGATACCGCTTTCCTATCATAGAGCTAATTTATTTATTGAGATTTATATGCAAATGTGGCTTTTTGTGGGTGTGCTGCTTTGTTATTGTAGAACTGGCCACAGCCAGTTATTGTTATTGCAGGGTTGCTCTGGATCATTGTTCTGAAATCCTAAGGGCAGAGCTTAGCTGTAAAAAAAATCCAACATACCTGCAAGAAGTTTTACTATCGCCCAAGGGCCAGATCCTTAGTGGGTGTAAAGTGGCATAGCTCCATTGACTTTAGTGGTGCTAAACTGTTTTATACCTACTGAGATTTGAGACAACATTCTGGTGACAAGTTCTTCCCCATCCACTGGAATTTCTCCTCTGTACCTTTAATATGAATCTGTTCCTTTTTTTGTTTTTCCTTTTATAATTTCACTCTGGTTTTTTGTCTCCCCTCTGGGTTGCTCTAAGGGGAGCTGACAGTGAAGTTAAATGCACCTGGTTCTCCTTCCTGACCATCTGTTTCCACATCAAAACATTTAAGTACTGGAGAAGATGGTGCTTTTTAACATTAGGACTGAAAGTTGGAACCCAAGCCAGAGCTTCAGAGCTGCTTCCCCTGGAACCTGGGGTTCTTTGCAAACCAAACTGTCTCCTCAAATTACATCTGCAATGTGAAGCTGTTTTAATTTTGGAATTTTATGCTTGAGAAACACACACACATACCAGCATTCCTCCCCCTACCTGGCACATGCTAATGGAAAGTAAAAGCTAAAGGGTTATTTTTTGTTATTTCTATTATCTTATTTTACATGCTTAAATTAACTCCTGGGTGTCTGGATTCCCTACTAGTGTAACGTGTACAAGAGCTCTGCTTAGTGGGTTTTATTGCAAATCACTTCAGGCAAGATGGAAAGAGGCATTTTACATTCATAACTTTGCCATTGCCATTGGATGCCCTCCTCAAAAAACCCACCATTTCAAATAGCACTGATGGGATCCCCTGGCTGGTAATCTCAGCACAGAGACCAACCATTGAATGAGGCTTGGAGACTCAACCATTGCCCTCTTGCACTCATTCGAACAGTTAAATGTGATTCCCTGCGTCCACCACGCCTGAGAGATGCTCTGATTATTCGAGCTTGAGTGAGTGAGAGACTCTCTACAGGAGACAGAGAAGAAGGCATGAACTGGTAGGAGAATAGACACGCAAAGCCAAACGATGGACATTCTTTGTTGGGTAGTAATTTACTGCAAGAGTTGCACCAGTGACTCAGCTCAATGGGACTCTTTGAGCATGAATGCACTGGTCAGGAATACATTTAGTCTGGAAGTGAAAGGAAGGTTTCTAATCATCAGAGGTGTGAGGTTCTGACCAGCCATTCAATAGGAGGAGTGCGGGGGACAACTACCTAACTCGTTTTCAGGTGGCGCTTGATAAGTTTATGAACAGGATTAAATGATGGTGTTGGGTGTGATAGCAGAGGACTGGACTTGATGACAAAGGAGTCCCTTCCAGGCCTATGTTTCCTGGGTACTGTATGTCAGGCATGGATATTGGAATCTGGGTCATAGCAATGTGGCCATGGTGACATGAATGGTGGGAGGGGCTAGCTACCCCAAGTACATGCCTAGTATGGTGAGCCCCTCCCACTACTCATGCCACTTCGGTTACACTATTTTTAGCATGTTGATGGGAGCTAGCATGGTTATGTCTCCTCCTTCTGGAACTTATATCTCCAGCTCCAAGTATAGACATGCCCTGTGTGTCTTCCATTCAGCCTTCATCTTCCAGAGATGCAGGGAGTACCTTGGACTCTGCCTGGTGCAGGTTGGAGGGATTTTTCTCCATGTTCTATCCAGAGAGGAGGAGATTAGTGTAACTACGGCACAGCAGGGAAAGGGATTACTGCCTGAGAGCATGGGAAGAGCTCTGTTTCCAAGGAGGGATATAGTTATTTTTAGAGAGTCATATTTTCAAAGGAACTCAGCTCCCAGCAGATCTCATTGTGACATGTACAGCCTGAGATTGACATCCAACATGTTGAACTCTTTTGAAAATCTGTCCCATACTTACTACAGATGGACTCAAGAAGTAAAATGTGGATCAGAGTCTGGATCTAGATTTGGATTTTGGACAGCCTCCAAAGTTGATGGGTGACTAGGTCTGGCTTTTCTTTTTATGGGACCATTTCAACTAATAGATGCTGGAGGCTGCTGCTTGTGGAAACCCAGGGCAATGGCATGCAATCATGACACTTCCTTGATTCCATGTTAAGAATATATTCCAGCACAGCATAATCTATCTATGTACCTACCTGCCTTAGGTATTTATAATACATTAATCAGTATACTGCACACGTTCTCCTAGCTGCTTTTGGGAGAGGCAGGCACTAGAGGTAAAGAGCCTTACAGCATCTAGATAGGAGTGTCCATCTGTCAAAGTTCCTTCCCCACTCTGAACTTTAGGGTACAAATGTGGGGACCTGCACGGACACTTCTAAGCTTAATTACTATCTTAGATCTGGTAACACTGCCACCATCCAGAAATTTCTGTGTCTGGATCACTTCTTGTCCCCCCCTCCAAAAACTTCCCCTCCCTGAGCAGCCACGAGAGGCTTCACCAATTCCCTGGTGAACACAGATCCAAACCACTTGGATCTTAAAACACTTAGAAATTAACCATCCCCCTTCCTTTCCCCCACCAATCCCTGGTGAGTCCAGATCCAATCCCCTTGGATCTTAAAACAAGGAAAAATCAATCAGGTTCTTAAAAAGAGAGCTTTTATTTAAAGAAAGAAAAGTAAAAAAAAATCATCTCTGTAAAATCAGGATGGAAAAATACTTTACAGGGTACTCAGATTCATACAGCCCAGAGGAACCCCCTCTAGCCTTAGGTTCAAAGTTACAGCAAGCAGAGGTAAAATCCTCTCAGCAAATAAGGGACATTCACAAGTTGAGAAAACAAAAATAAAACTAATCCGCCTTGCCTGGCTGTTACTTACAATTTTGAAACATGAGAGATTGATTCAGAAAGATTTGGAGAGCCTGGATTGACGTCTGATCCCCCTTAGTCCCAAGAGTGAACAACCCCCAAAACAAAGAGCACAAACAAAGACTTCCCTCCACCAAGATCTGAAAATATCTTGTCCCCTTATTGGTCCTCTGGTCAGGTGTCAGCCAGGTTTACTGAGCTTCTTGAACCTAAGGCTAGAGGGGGTTCCCCTGGGCTATATGAATCTGATTACCCTGTAAAGTATTTTCCATCTTGATTTTACAGAGATGATTTTTACTTTTTTTCTTTAATTAAAAGCTTTCTTTTTAAGAACCTGATTGATTTTTCCTTGTTTTAAGATCCAAGGGGATTGGATCTGGACTCACCAGGGATTGGTGGGGGAAAGGAGAGGGGGATGGTTAAATTCTCCTTGTGTTGAGATCCAAGGGGTTGGATTGGTGTACATCGGTGTATTCAAGGCTGCCCAGGGAGGGGAAGGTTTTGGGGGGACAGAAAGTGTTCCAGACACTGAAATTTCTGGATGGTGGCAGTGTTACTAGATCTAAGATAGTAATTAAGCTTAGAGGTGTCCATGCAGGTCCCCACATCTGTGCCCTAAAGTTCAGAGTTGGGGAGGAACCTTGACACATACAGATAATGAGAACATCTACAGTCTGTTAGCTAAGATACACATGGAGAAAGGCTATGAACCATCCTGCTTTAGGGCATAAGCTAACCAGGGGCTGAGAGAGGTCAGGGAGAAAGTTCTTGTATGAGCAGGTTATTCCATAATTGTCCACTAAGTGCTTTCTTGCACTTTCTTCTAAAGCATCTGTTACTGGCCACGGTTAGAGACAGATTTCTGAATGAGGGGAAAAGACTGGTTTTATGGCCAAGGCACTGGACTCAGACTCAGATGAGCTTAGTTCCACTCCTGTCTCTGCTACAGACTCGTTGTTCGACTTTGGGTGTATTGCTGAATCTCTTAGTGCCAGATTTTAAAAGGTACTGGGAATTGAGCATGCAGATAGGCCTGACGTGACATTTTCAAAAGCACCTACACTGGCCCTCAGTGCCTCAGCTCCCCATCTCTAAAATGGTGATGATAATATTTCCCACACTGGGTGCTGTGAGGATGTAGATACACTAATGAGAAGTAGGCACTCAGATACTAGAGACATGTAAGTACCTGATATAGCCAGGCCGCTGGGCTGATGCAGTCTGGCAATTCTTTTGTTGGTAGGTCAGCTTGGAGGAGACTAAAATATAGTGAATGCAGTTTTGGGGGGGAAAGGAAAAAAAATTAAAATAGCTTCCAAATGTCCCCACTGCTGTGCAGCCATATCTAGGCATCCCAAAGCAAGCACAGTGCCTTAATTGTCTCCTTTGTTAAAGGTAAAGCCCTTAAATGAAAATGTTCATGGTTATTGACCACGCTAACACAAATGGATAGCTCAGTACTCCCAAAGTACTGGATAAGTTGTCTGCTCTGCTGGCTGGAATATTAGCTTTTGAGTGTAATAGCATTTAGAAATGACGTATATTTCTATGAGATTCCCTCTCACAATTAGAAGCCTAGAGGGATTTTTTTTTAAATTCAAAATTATTGCCATAAAAGCTCTTGGAGGAAAAAAAAATAAGTGAAATTTTAACTCTCCTTTTTAGTTTCTAAATAAAAGTCTTTAAAAGGTATCATATCCTGAATAAACTTCCTAAGATGCATTAAAGCCTCAAAGCTGCAGCTGGAGAAATGACTGTATAAATAATATTTCATGCTGCCATATTAAATGCCCTCAATAATTTCCAGATCAGATTCACTCACTTTATAAGTCAAACAGGATTAATTCCACCCTCTGCCTTCTATTCACTCCCAACTTGCCTGATGCTGTACAGCACCACCTTGTCCCTGAAAATCAAACTGCATTTCTCTTCTGCACTGTAAAGGTTCTGGAACTGGAAGCTGGCTGCCTGTAGCCTGTGAGTTGGAGAACAGGGGATCTCACTCCCTAGAATGCTTAATTCTTATGTAGTGCTTCACATCAATGGACCTGAAATCATTTTACAAAGGAAGCATCATACACTCATAGTACAGAATGGGAAACTGAGGCACAGGAAGGGTCCAAATCAATGGCAGAGCTGGGACTAGAACCCAAGAGTTTAGAATCCCAGGGCAGGATGCTCTGGTCTGCTAAGGCTACAGTTGGAAGATGCCAGAGAATTTCCCCTCTGTTAGGGAAATTCTCTGCTGCTTTAACCACTTCACTCTTTCATGAAAGGGAAGGGAGTGTGTTGGGAGCATTCCCTCCTTCCGGTCTATGTGTGTACATAGCTATTGATCAACAGACTGATATAGAGCTTCAACTATTCCTATCTCATTCTCTGGATGCAGTTAGAAACTTTCAAAAGCATGCAGGGGATTTAGGAGCACAAATCTCAGTGACAGTCAATGGGGCTTGTGCTCATAAATCATCTAGACACTTTGAAACTTTTCCTTTGGTTTATCTGCAATTGGATGCACTGTATAATACAGACAGACATGGACAAACTGTACAGCTGGCTAATGATGCACAAACCACTTCTCGCAAACACCTTGGAGCAGAAAACTTTTCCCAGAGACCTCATTCTTTTCCCGCACTGTGGACTCACGATAAGCTAAGCTGCCATTAAAGTGAGGAATCACTAGCAGTCTGGGTTATTTTAAATCTTTAATAGACATATTACCTCACATTAGGGCTTCATCATCTGCTTCTCTGTGTAAGCACAAAGAGAGTATCCATCACAATTAGTGTAACATCCCGGAAGCCATAAAAAAGATGGACGTGTGTGCCAGAGTGAAGCGTTACGAACTATACACCTCTGGGGTACATTTGCTCAGGTTTCAGGCACAGATCCAGGGCAAGAAGTTGCTCCTTCCTGAAGTAACGAAGAGCTTTAAAGTAAGCAGAGGCACATGGGCAGCTTTAGAGATACCAGCCCTGGAATTCTAACTGGAACATCCATTGTGGGGCAATTTTATCACAACTTTCACAACATTTGGTGTTTTCCTTAAATCCCAGGGGCCTGAAGTCATGATCTTACACGAGAATCTGAGCTTTCATTTAAAAAAGAAGTACGTTTCTAGCCCACATGATTCCCATTAAAAGCTGTGAAATGTGACCCAAGGCTCAGAAGGCAAATTAAAAGCAGATACAATTTATTGTTAAATATCTTATGATTTTTAAGCCAAACTCATGATTTTGGGAGCTTTGATTCATGGGTTTTGAACACTTCGCTTTAGCAACACTGAGTGTGTCTCTTTTTTTTAGAGCAATGCTTTTCAGCCTTTTCCATCCTGGGAGCACCTTCTCATTTAACGAGGATCTGTCCAGGACCACCTGCCCCCTTAGCAATAGGGGAAGGGCAGCGTGGCCACTGTTTGATTAGTAGGAAGTGATGTGGCAAACAGACAGCATTGCAGGAAGCAGATCTTTTTTAAACAACCATGCGCTCAATTTAGGGGATGGAGTTGCTTCTAGGTTGTGAGTGGGGTTCTGTTTAGACTGGGGCTGTATTTAAGGTGAAAGGCATTACATGAGATATTTGAAGCGACACAAACTAAAAGCCAAATGCAATCTCATTAGAAAGACAACTGTGAGAACCAGGGTGGAGGGAGCAGGGGAAGAGATAACAGCCAGATGGCTATGGGAAAATAACTGGCTTTCCAGAGTCTAAGTGGCTGCTGCTTCTGCATTGGAAGGAAGGAATTTCCTTGAAGGATGTCTTCTGTATGTGGACTTACTACTAGATAGATGGAGGCTTTGCTCCCTGTAAAGGTAACAGATGGCTGACTAGGGAGTATAAGAAAGGCTATAAAAGAGACAGATGGAGTGTGTCAGGGTGGCAATAGATTAATTGTGGTACAAGCTATTAAAGGCCAGTCTGACGAAATCAATCCAGAGAATCCTTGGCAGCTGAGCAGGAATGGGCTTGTCAGCCTGAAGACTTCACTTACCATGATGATTGAGAAGGAGATATGAAGAGCTTCGCCTAAGGAAGCTCTCCCAGGGAAAGCTTTCCTTCAGATCCCCATTCCTCAGCCCTGCTCCATTGGTACTCTGGTTTGGGACGCACCAAGTGGAACCAAGATGAAATGACTCAAACCATCAGACAAAACTCCCAGCAATTAGCATTATGGTAAAGTTCAGAGAAATGAGGTTAACAGAGTGAATACATGAAACCAATGGGAAGTTTCAACACACACGTGCTGTCACACACCTTCACACCTGCATAAGGACTGGTGAGTCCATCCATCTTGGATGTAACATGGGCCTCTCATCGCAATATCTGAGCACCTCACAAACAGCAATGAATGTATCCTCCCAGTCCCTCCATGACACAGCTCAGTTCCAGATGGTGAAACTACGGCTCAGAGGGATAAGTGACCTTCCCAAGCTCAAGCAAGTGGTGAGCTGTGACATCTGCTTTTCTGCCAAACCCAATTCATTCTAGTGTTTCTTTGTCCATTCAGACCACCCCTCCCTGAACTGCCAGCTATATCCCTGTCTGACATACAGCCTGTACGTTCTTGGGGACAAGAACTATCTTACCTCTCTCTTGCTTGTACAGCACCTAACACAATAGGGCTCTGATCTTTGACTGGCGTTCCTAGGTGCTACCGTAATACAAATAATTATAAAAAATGCACCCCACAAAAAGCTTATAGTCAAGCCAGGAATAGAACTCTGATCTCCAGAAACCCATCCCTTGAACACTAGGCCATCCTTCCTCTGCTGAAATTGTCTTCCCTGAGGTTTATTGCCACCTCTTGTGAAGATGGCTTTGGTGTGTTGGGGAAAATGGATTTCTTTGACTACATTTAAATAAATAAATAATATATGTATGTTTTAGTGAACGCAAGGTGGAGTCTAAAGCTGGGATATAAGTGGGTGAGCGCTATGGACAGGTCTATGTTTTTTTAGGAGACGTGACGAACTGGGAATGTTCTTAATGTTTTCTCTGAATACTGTGTTGGTGCCTCACTGTACCCTAGGCAGTTCTTAAGTATCTGGCAGAGCAAAGGGCCAGTGCACCTAAATGCCTGACACTCTGTCTCCTAGCAACTGATGGCCTGGGTCCCCCCCTGCAAAGGTGCCAGCTGAAGGTGTTGGAGACAAAGGGATCAGGTGACCTCCTGGCCTGGGAAAGGAGCTGAGCAGAGAGGAGGGGCTGGGAGGGGTGGTTAGTCTGGAGCTGGCTGAGGGCAGACGTGGGGGTCTGGCTCACTGCCCCTCAGAATGGACCCAGCTGAGGGGTCCGGTTCGCTGTATCTACAAGCTCTGTTTTAGACCCTGTACCTGTCATCAAATAAACCTCTGTTTCACTGGCTGGCTGAGAGTCCCGTCTGACTGCAAAGTGGGGGCACAGGATCCTGTGGCTTCCCCAGGACCCCGCCTGGGTGGACTCGCTGTGGGAAGCGCACGGAGGGGCAAGAGGATGCTGAATGCTCCAAGGAGAGACCCAGGAGGTGAAGCCTTGTGAGCTTCTTGCCCTGAACAAGTCTGCTCCAAGGGAGAGGAGGCTCCCCAAAGTCCTGACTGGCTTGGTGGGGAGCAGTTCCAGAGCATCGCCCGGTGACTCCGTGACACGTGTATGATGGGGTCATTTCTATATCATGTTTTCAGATGGCTATTACATGCGGGAAGCTAATCAGTGCAGGGGGCTGGACTTAATGACAACGTCCTTTCCAGCCCTACATTTCTATGATCCTATGAATCTCCCATGGATTTCCACTCTCCGTATTTTTATCCCAGAGTTGCTCTAATGATGCTTCTCTTCTGATCCCAGGGTCTGAGGAGTGGTAGAAAGAGAAACTTTTCAGAACTAATGATAAACCCTGTGTCTCAGGCATAAGAAACATTAGAGAACAATTAACAAATAGAAAATGTGAGGGAGACTTATCCCAGCCCAGAGGGGCAAACTTGTGAAACAACCCTAATAAGGTTATAAAAAAAACCAGCAACAACATTTATGAACTGGAGCAGCATCAGCAGTGACAATACATAGTACAGATCCTTGCACTTCAGGGTAAAAAATAAATTATCCTTATCTGGAGCGGGGGAAATATCTACCCACATGGTGTGCACATCAGGGTTTTACAACTTCCTCTAAGGGTATGTCTACACTTGAGTTTGGCAAATGTAATTTCCACCTTGGGTAGACATATGTGTGATAGCTTTGATCAAGCTAACATGCTAAAAATAGCAGTGTAGCCCCGACAATGGGGGACAGACTAGCTGCCTGAATAAGTACATAGGGTCCTGGGTGAGATTGTATTTAGGATGACACAGCTCATGCCAACAAGGCCATACTTCTATTTTTAGTGCTCTAGCTTGTACAAAGTTAACATGCAGAAGTCTTCCTGAGCTGAAAAGTGTGAGGAGATTGTGAAATAAATAGGGCAGAGATTAAACAATCATAATCTTGCTTCCGGTCTTGCTTGTAGTTTAAATAGGCTGAATAAGCAAGTAAAAGCATATAAGTGAAAGCACAAGGCTGCACCCCTTCTCCTCCCTCCCATCCCTCAGCTGGTAGCCTTGAAGATAAGGGACTAATGGAGCAAGGGGTTGCAGTGGTTACCTAGTAGCTGGAAGGGAGGGGAAGGTGTAAGGGGGAGATGCAGAGTCTGTAAGAGAGTGACCATGACCAAAAGAAACCCCGCTTCTTACCCCTCCCATCAGGTACAAAAGAAGCAGTGTTATCGACCCCAGAGTCAGGACCCCCCAGAATGGACAAGGACAATGTATTGGAAGAGGTGGTACCCGGGGAGGGGCACTACAAGAATAATTAAGTTTCCCAAGAATGCGGGGGAGAGGGCACTCTAGTGTCATGCAAAGCTAGGGGTTAAGAAAGGAAGGAGGTTCTATCAGCATACAGAACAGTAGTTGGGGGAGGAGAAGAGGAAAACTCTATTGGCATATAGAGCTAACCTGAAGTGTGAAGGGCTTCAGGATATGCTTGCTTGTTTAGCCCCAATAAACCCACCAAGCTGTCCGCAGACTGGACTCTGGACTGTTATTTTCCGGCGAACTGTGTCTGGGAACTGAGAAGGAGGAGAGAGCTGGACCCCTGCCAACAGAAAGTATAACACCATCTCTAGTGCAGAGATAGCCTAAACCATCTCGAGCTGGCCACTGCTGGAGAAAAGATATTGGATTGGAGGGATCATCTTGTGGGGTGTCAGGATTCCAAACAAGAGGGACTGAGGGGAGCCAATGCGATCTAGTCAATAGGGTTTATGGCCAGAAGACTTGGGTCGTAGTCCCAACCTGCAGTGTGACCTTGGGAAAATCACCTAACCTTCCCAAGCCTCAGTTTCCCCCAAATTCAGATGGTGCTCCTCATCCTCCTTGGTCAAGTGCTTGAAGAGCTATGGATGAAAAGAACAAAGTGTCATCATTATTATTCCGAGCAGATACAGCAGGAGGTAGCAGAGCAGACTAAATGGTTTGTTTGTTCTACCATGGCAGCTCCTTTTTTACTATACTCTACAAAGAAAGAGCCATTGAATTAAGGTACCTATTCCTGTTAGAATCAAATAAAAACTCATATAGACGTCTAATTAGGAAGTAGTTAAGGGAGGGTAGCTGAGTCGGGTCTGGTGGGCATTTCTTCAGCTCAGAGTACGTTGCTTTCCCCACTTAAGCTACTGTTCAATGGGAGACTTGATATCTTCACCCCATCAGCCCCTCCAATAGATAAATCTATGCCCGGACTTTTCAAACAGCAGTTCAGGAAATAAATAACCTTTGTCCTGTTAATTTATCATTTTTGTAATCCAGTAATCAGTTTTGTACAAGCACGGCCATTGTATTACAATGGAGCATGTCAGAGCAGCCTCAGAGCTTAATGAATAAAAAGCAATTAAACTTCCAAAACCTGCACAAATGTCTGTACAGATCCCCTTCTTTTTTATTAATAGTTCTAAGCCACTAAAGAAACTAAATACTTTTTTTTTACATTTGCAGAATAGTCAAAGTGGGACCTCAGTAGGTAAACACTGATTTGCTAACTGCTTTGACTTTATATCAGCACACACAGAAGCTGCTTTGCTTGATGAGGTTTCTCCTTCTTGCTCAATCTGCAAAGAGAAAAAAAAAGCTGGCTTTCATCATGCCATTAAATCTAAGGAAAGAAACTATGGTACCATGGCAAAAAACTTTTACTTAGATTGTAAGCTGTTTGGGAAAGGAACTGTCTATTTGTTCTGTTTGTACAGCACCTAGCACAATGGGGCCCTGATCCGTGATGGGAGCTCCTCCATGCTACAGTAATACAAATACTAACAATAATTGTTAGTGCCATGGCCGCAATGCCTAGTGGGATGGCAGAAGGGTGGAGGGATTTGTCACAGTGGAAGTGGTCGCTTGAGTTGAATGAAATTTTTTCTCCCCCCCCATTTTTTTAATGCAAAATATATTTTCAGCTTAATTGATTTTTTTTCTTCAGTTTTTGGTCCAAAAAAGAGAAACATTTTTGGATTTCAGGTTTTTTGGGCTTTTACCAATGAGAAAAAAAAAGTTGGGGATAGGGGAAATGAACGTCAAAAACTGGAAAATGTCTGGGTTTTTGTTTTGTCAAAAAACTGAAAAAAATCCCTAGCTCTAACTTGGGCTCCCTGTGCAGCCTACAGCAAACCACATCTCTCTGTGCCTCAGTTTCCCCTTTTTTATAGTGAGGGTAGCAATGCTTCTTCTTTGTCTTGTCTTTTAATATGGCAAACTCTTCAGAGCAGGGACTGTGTCTGAAAAGCAGCTACCACAATGGGGCTCTGATTTCAGCTGGAGCTGCCATCACAACAACAATAAGAATAATAAAATTCAAGCCTGCACATGTCATTTACATCCCTGATCCCATTATGCAAATGAGACTAGGGAGTAAGATTGCCAAAAATATATGTGTGTGTTTGTGTGTGTGTGTGTGTGTGTGTATATATATATATATATATATATATATATATATATATATATATATATATATATATAGTTTCTCCTTATCCCAAAGTATCATTAGTGATTTTTTTTTAATAGATTGTATTTCCAGTTGCAGAGTCAAGTGACTAACATGCCCTAGAGAATGCAGCAACAGTAGCCCGTTTGCTTGCTACCTGGCTACTCAAAGTAAATGCAACACAGGCCCACTGCCCGGCTTCTGGGAGACAGGCTAATGACTGGCCATGTTTGTGTCAGGTTAGAGACACTTGACAGAAATGCCTCTGCATACTGGTAAATTTTTAACCAAAGGTGACGTTACAGATGTCTCTGGGTTTGCAGTGTTCTTTCATCTCTGCTGAAATGCTTCCAACTGAAAGAACCCCCTTAACTGACCTGTATGATTTATACACCTATAGCCAGCTGTTGAACACTTGGAGGTAACCGCCGAGGTGCAGAATCATCAATGGGCTTGAAATTTCACTACTCCTTGGTGTACTGAGTGGTGAGGCTGGGTTTTCTTTTGTTCCTCTATCACAATCACATGTTATTCCTCCCTTTCTCCTACGTTTCCCACATCCATGTTCTCTCGCTCATCTTCTTTCATCATTCCTCCCTTTCCCCTTCTTCCTCACCCATTCATTCTCTCCATCTTTCACAGTCACTGTCCCATTAACTTTGCCTCTCTCTCATTTTCCCTCCTTTTCTCCTTTATCTCTTGCATCCATTCTCTCTCATTCATTTTCTCTCCCTCTCTCAGGTGAGTTCTTGGTTACAATTGCATGGATGGTAGATATTTGACACCTGCTCCCAACAATTCCAAAAAACAGACATTTTAGTCAAATGCCCAATTTTGACAGAATATTTCCAACCAGCCTGCTGGTTCAATGGGTCAAGTTCCTGTGACCTGGGATGAGTGTTAGCCTGCATTACTGGTCATTATTGTGACGTTATGGCACCAAGTGAGGAATCAGCTGTGTAACAGGTGGGGTTGGCTCAAGGCTTTTCTGTGGTAGAGATTTTGTTGAGAGGTTGATGATAATTGGTTCTTGCCTGTCGCTTACAGACATCAGGATGACTGGGGAAGGGGGTTCCCTAACTCAGAGCATCCACCATCCCCCTAATGGTGTTGGAAACCCTCTTCCCCTCCCCCCTGTAAAGTACAGCTCACCTTAATTTTAGATGACACAGTCAAACCTGGGAAGAGCATCTCTCTTCAGCTCCAGATGTTCTCACACAAAGCCTCTCCCAAGCCGAGTGAGGTCCACAGGAAAGTCCCCACTGAATTCAGGCTTTGGAATCAGGCTCAACAACATCAGATCCTCCTCACCCTAGAAAGCAGCTCACTCATGCTCTGCAGACCAGGCAGTTCAGAGAGCATCCTGGTTCCTCTCTCTCATAGGAACCCCCTCCCCAAATCCCACACATAAACAGGCTGAGCCTTCCTTTGAACTGAAACAGTTATTTAGCCCTGTTCATCTGTGCATCGATGCAAGCGCTGCTGGTGAGGCCGCACTCAGCCAACACAAGACTGTGGTGTGGACACACAAGATCATCTTGTTTACACCAGAGGCTCAATGTTGACTTACATAAAGTCAACTTAACTTTGTAGTGTAGACATGGCTTAAGAGTTGTAGTTTGCTCCCTGCTTGCAATGCCCAGAGTATAAGGAAGATAATGAAACACCATTTACTTCATTTCAATTTTTTTTCTTTAAAGATGGGACTATTTTTCTTGAAGAAGCAGGACACTAGGGCAGAGAAAAGGAGTACTCAGTTCCAGGGTTTATAAATAGCTGTAGATTGGAGCACAGCACAATAGCTGTTGCTCAGTCACTACAGAATGGGGCTAATAAGCAGAAGGAGCAGCTGACTTTCCTAAGCAACAAAAATCCTGTTTTCATTGCAAATAGCTCTTAGTCATAAAATTCAGAGGAAAAGAAAGGCTAAGGCTGTGTTGTATAAGCAGGATTATCTTGGCATGGAATGTTTCTCTCAAGTTGTTTTTTCCCAGGAGGCATCAGAAGCCCTTTAAGCCGCTTGACTCGAGCTGGAAATGAGCAGTACTGAGTGATTTGCCACACAGAATCTGCTCTCATTGCCTTCAAAATGCTGTGAGAGTTTAACGCATGCAGCAGCTAATGTGAATGAGAGTGAGATAAAGATGCTTTGCAATGATGCTACAGCATCTTTCACCCCACAATTCAAAAGTGCTTTGCAAACATCAATTAATTAAGTCTTTGAGGTAGGTATTATACCCAGTTTATAGCTGCAGGGTAGGGACAAGATGTGCCCAAAACTACATGGTGAGTCAATGTCAGAGCCACGAATAGAACTCAGGTGCCTCTTCTCTGTGTTCTGTGCTTTAACTGCTAGGACAATAGGAAGTAAGAAGAATATGTAATTGTCTTTTAAGCTACCCAGCTCATCTTATCTTGTGAGAGTGGTATATGAAATTTTTATGTAGGCGTTGGTGTCAGATGTACCCCCTTTACAGGGCATCTAATGTATGAAATTCACATGAACTATCATTGGTGCACCGCTGCCCTCTAGTGTACAAAATTGGAGCATATCAACTGTGTGTCATAGATGCTATGCTCCTAATAGCCAGCAGAGATTCTCCTTCAACTCAAGTAGTTGGGACCTTGTGTTTGGTGTTTGTGTGTGGTGTTGCCATGAAGCTATGAATGGCCATGGCATGAAGCACAGTGACATCTGTTCAGTCCGTAATGGCAGCAGATTTGTTCATAGGTAAATAGATCACTGCCAGTGCTGGTATTTGGTCATTGTGTGTTTCAGTGGGGATCAGCACAGGAATGTAAATCTACAGCTAACCCCTCCTCCCCAAGCATACAGGTTCCCCATACCAAGGTCCCCCATACCAAGGGTACAGGTCACTTGAGGTATGTCTGCTCTGCAATGAAACACCCAGGCTGACCCTTGTCAGCTGACTCAGACTTGCGGGGCTTGGGCTGTGGACCTGTAAAATTGCTGTGTAGGTGTTCAGGCTCAGGCTGGAACCTGAGCTCTGGGACCCTTCCTGCTAGTAAGGTCCCACTACAGAGCTGAGCCCGAATGTCTACATTGTGATTTTACAGCCCCGTAGACCAAGTCAGTTGACTCGGGCCAGCCATGGGAGTTTAATTGCAGTGTAGAGATATCCCTTGTTTGTTCTGCTCACCAAGCTGATCTCTACTGGCCATCAGAAAAGGAATTCCTGCTATGGGAAAGCATAAAGCAGCAGATGCTATTCATGCCACATACAACATAAGTAGCCTGTAAATTATGTAAATCAGACTTTGCCTGCTATTTAAATTAGACCTCACCTTCTAAAAGCCAAGCACCTTCCATTCATCTGAATAACATGTTTGCATAGTGTGCTTTGTGTTCCCCTTTAGCAGCTGGTTCATAGCAGATAGCTGGTCTTCCCAACCAAAGCCAGTCCTTTAGCTCCAATGTTATCGTGGAAGCTTTGAGGTCGAAACCCTACTCATGGCCCCTCGCAGGGCTTCCATAAATCTTCCTGGAGAGGGAAGGGGTAAATCAGGATTGCACTGGGAAAACCTCTACCATAGAGATTTGCATACAAACTTTGGCTGATCCAAACTTCCATTACCTTCTCCAAACCATAGACCCCTGAGCGCAGCTGACATCACAAATACCCATATATTCCCAGCAAACCTTAACTTCTGGCTTTAATGTATTTATTTAATTCCTGCCTGCTTCCTATTCCTTGTCTTGGAGGTGTCTCTCCTCATCTCTGAATCTGCTCGCTGTAGCTACGCATGCTCCTAACCCCTGGCTATTTCAGAGGCTTGCTGCACTGGAGAAGAAGAACCTTGCACATCAGATAAGGCCAGAGTGGCCCTGAGGCCAGAGCTGGAGCTTTGTGCAGTCATGCTGGCTCTGGGATGGATGCCAGTTTCAATTGTCTCAGTTGTTCTCCTTGTGTAAGCCCCTTTCCAAGACAGCAGGAAAGCCCTTCAAATGCTTCCAAACAAAAATGGAGGGGGGAGGGGGAAACAAAAAGAAACAGCACTGTCTAGAGAGCTCTGCTGTGGATTCCAGATGAAAGACTCACGTGCTGATGGACAGCCAACCTGTTCGCCTCCCTCACCCCGAATGCTGGCAATTCCCAAATGGAAGGACAAAAAAAAAAAAAGAAAGCTGGTTTTATGTGCCCCTACAGAGGCTAGGAGAGAAATGAGGTACAAGCTGTTTCTTGGCACAACATGGGTGAGACACCTGGCCTGTTCCAGCTACCACAGCTCTGCTTTCGTGTCCTGTTCTTGCCCCACTACCGGCAAGCTCCCATTTTGCTCGCTCCTCTTGATATTGGTTCAGGAGGCAGGATGATCTTATGGTAAAGAGCTGGGACTCAGGAGCTACACCAAATGGAACCAGAACAGCTCTGTATTTAGTTGGGTTTCCTGTCTGTGGCAGCACCAACTGCTTCAGAGGAAGGTCACAGAAACTCCCCAGTGCTGTAACCTGCCTTTAGGAGAAGTTTCTGCCTAACCTCAGACAGTTAGTGCTTGGTTTATTACAGGAGGCAGAAAGGTTTATATCCCTCATGATTTCTTATCCTGTCTAATGTTCCACTGGATGTTTTCATGACCCATATAAATCTCTAGTCTGTTTAAAAAAATCCTTATAGGCTCTTGGCTTCAATTATATCTTGTGACAGCAAGTCCCATAGGTTCATGCATTTGTGGTTAAGCCACGCCCACTGAATGTGGCAATCTGTCACCCTCTCACGGTGGCTGGGACACATTGAAGTTGATAAGCCAGCTATAGGCTTGGCTGACAGAGGTCGGTCTTTTAGCGCAGGCAGTAGAAGTTCAAACATTTAAATTGAGAGGTCCCAGATCTAATCCTGCTTTCACCACTGCCACATCCGGGGGCGCTGGGATTACATGTGTTTTTTTGTTTATTGATTTGGAATGTGCTGTCTTTCCCTCGAGGCGCACTTTCTGGTTTTCACAATATAGCAGTGGCTTGAGTTAAAGTATGCGGTTTCCAATGTCTCAGGGAGATATGGAGACCCTCATCTCAAGGTTACCACTGGATAGGGAGCTTGGACAATAAATAGTACCTAGTACTTACACCACCCTTTTAATCACTAGATGTCAGAGCACTTAACAAAGGAGGCAAGGATTTTCATCCCCATTTACAAATGAGGAAACCGAGGCACGGGGTGATAAGGTGACTCACCCAAGGCCACCCAACAGACCAGTGGCAGAGCTAGGAATAGCACACAGGTCTTCTGAGCCTCAGTCTAGTGTTCCATCCACTGGCTCACATGACCAGGGATCAGAAAGCACCGCTGCTCTTTGCCCCAACTTGCCCCATGTTGACAGACTCAGAGGAACCGGCAAGAACTGAATTGTCAGAGGTAAGAAGGCAGTTACTGAACGACACAGATAACAAATAATAATTGACATTATTTAATAATGAAGTAGTGAGTTACTATTTATTATTTAATAATTTATAATATTAAGGTTCCCCATATAAATAGTGTATACCTGTTTAATAAATGATCAACATTTATTAAAAATCTATCGAGTTCATCATAATAGGTCAACAGGTTCCTTATAACATTGCCTTTGGATGTGCTAATAACTAGCTACAGAAGTTACCAAGGGAGGTTATGGAATCTCAGGCATTGTGGGTTTTTAAGAACAGGCAGGACAAACACCTGTCAGGGATGGTTTAGGTTTACCTGATCCAGCCTCAGTACAAGGGGCTGGGCTAGAAGATTTCTCAATATCCCTTCTAGCCCGACATGTCTATGATTCTATGGCCTAAAACACATACTACTCGTGTCTGTTACACGCTTATAACATGTATTCACCCTTTATTTATAAATTATGTATAAAGGGAACTTAAGCATAAATTGCAACGAGCGAGCAGCATAAGTGTGCAAAGCTCTTTATGCAAAACATAAAGAGACAACTCCTGCCACAGGAAAGCTAGTTGTAACAATGTTGATGGTGGGTGCCACCATTTAAAGAGTGAGTCAAATACATGCCCAGTGTGTTGGCACATGTCTACCCAGGACCATCTGTGTAGCATACATCATAATGTGCTTGGCTTTGACTTCCCCCCACACCCAGTGGTACAGTAACCTGCCTCATTCTGCTGTGGGGATTAATGCAAAAATGGATCTGAAATAGAGTGACTTTTCAAATACAAGAAGGCCTGGTGCCAAACTCTGGATACGAGCACCCTTGAATGCTGGGGTTGTCTGATTTCTGAATCTGCTCCTAGGTCCACGTCCTAGATCTGATCATCCTTGAACTCTAGGGTATTTGAAAGATGGACCTTGAACTTTGAATTCTGAAATCAACATGAAAATCAGTTGAAATCACCAAATCTTGCTGGATTTTTAACCCTAAAACAGACTCTAGAGCCCTGGCTCACTGAGAACTTCCAGAATTTCAGTTAGGGGAAGGGTATTTTCATTCTTTCGTTCTGTTATTTTTTCATTTAAATGGAAGAAGGATCTATCTTTCTTTTCTTTTTCCCTCCTGTTGTGATTAAGATCTCTGCATTGATCATAACTGGATACATTCACTCTTTACTCAGCCTACTACTGCTGAAATCCTCTCCAAACTGTTACACCTTAGTTTCCAACCAATAATTGAAGTTGCTTGTGCTCACTTCAGAAAGAGTCAACAGAGAGAGGTGAGCCTCCAACTTCCCTGAGTGTGTCGCTCCCTGGGTTATTAATGCACTTGGCTACGATGACATGTTTTCTTGTTGCCCTTAAGAACTTTCATCAAATCTTTTCTGTAGCTAAAAGGTTTCTTGTGTTGTTTTTAAAAGCCTACATCTCGTCTCCCCTCCCCACTGCATCTTACAGGAGCTACTGAATGGGTGTCAATCAGAGAGACAAGGCTCGTGCATTTCCATGAAGGAGATATTCATTTGTACTGTCTGGATAAACACAAGTTTGGTGCAAAGTGATTTCTCTCTCACACACACTCACAGAAAGATATGGAGTCCAATTCAGAACACACACACACACACAGAGAAATTATTATGATGTCCATAGTTAAGGTTGAAATGTGCACCTCATTGTAGGTCTGATTTTCAATCCATCTGCCAACCCCACACCACTTCCCTGGCCCCCCCATTATCTTCCTGAAATTTTGCAAGCCACGTCTCAACCCCAGGGAGGAAGTCTGGCTGCTGGTAGCAATCTGGCTATGAGTTTCCAAGTCACTGGGCTTGAGTTTCCTCTCACTAACTCAGGAAATAACTGCAGTGACCAATAAGAGGGGAGTCAGGCCTCATGGGTGTTTTTCAAATTTAGCTGATTCCTTTGTCGTTCACCTGCCACTGGTTTGGTCCTTTGTTTATGCTCTCTCTCTCTCTCTCTCTCCTCTCTCTCCTCTCTCTCTCTCTCTCTCTCTCTCTCTCTCTTTCAGACCCAAACTGAGTCTGTTAACATCAGAACAAAGATGTCTCAGAATTCCAACCTGCTCTCCGTTTATAAACTAACTCTCCCCAGAACATCTTTGTCTGCTCATTGCATCCTTTTCCTGTCTAGGGATGTAATTACTTCTGGGGCCATTATTGTTGCAGTAATGCAGACTATATGATTTGGTGGTCCCTTCTGGCTTTAAACTCTGTGATGCTATCAAATTAGCATGTAGAGGCTCCAGTGAGGATCAGAGCTCCACTGTGCTAGGTGTTATACAGACACATAATGATGGTCTCTGCCCCAAGGATCTTGCAGTCTAGTAAGGGAGAAAGGCTAGTTCAATGGAATAAGCAATTGACTGGGATGCAGGAGCCCAGGATTCAAGTCCAGTTCCAGCCACAGACTTACTGCATGATATAGGCAAGTCACTCAATCCCTGGTGCACCTCTGTTCCTCAACTGTAATAATGAGGATAATACATCCCTTCCTCATAGGGGTGTTCTAAGGATAAAAATCCATTGCTGATAAGGAGGTGCTTTAATACTGTGTGCATTAGAATCTGAATGGACAAGACAAAGAAAGCATCTCTGGAGAGACAGAGGTATCATGAAGGTAAAGCCTCAAACAGAATCCAGGTCTCCTGACACCCAGTCAAATATTCTGCTGGACCAGGTTGGCATTCACATCTGCTGATCGAAACTCCCAATGTCTAGCCATATTTATAATTTCTTATGGCCCTTTCTCATTCATGGAATGTTTCATATTTGTTTATAGGTGATCCCGACTCTTGGTTCTCTGAGGTTTTGACAATGGCTGGTAACTGGATGAAGGAGCAGGGAGATTTATGTCAGATGAGAATGGGTGCTCCCAGTGGCAAAGAGATTTTACTATCTGTATTGTAATCATTGTGGAGGTAGTTGTCATGGTGACTCAAGGTATCAAGAGACTATTCCATGGAGCCTGCTGCTCTGGGAAGCAGAGAAAGCAAGGGCATGAGACAAAGAGTTATGGAGAAAAAGAGAGATGGAGAGATGGGAAAGACAGAAAGTGATGGCAGGGCAGGAACAGAGAGAGAGATGGGGAGAAAGCAGAGGAGACAGTGAGAGGAATTAACTGAGAGAGGAAGAAACGGAGAGGGAAAGGGATGTAGAAAAAAAGTAGTAGGGAGAGAGAATGAGAGCACAAGACAGCTGCAATAGAAAGTAAGGAGATTTACCACTGATTTCCTTTTGTGTATACATCTGTAGCTTTAAAGATCAGTGTGGAGATAGTGACACAGAACATACAGTGGCTGCAATAATCAACGATCAAACTGAGTGCGCTGATTGGTCAGCAGCTCCACTTTGGCCCATGATGGACAAAGTGGGTGTGCAGTCAGTGCTCAGTTTGATCCTTATTTATTGTAATTGCTGCATATTACCCATGTCTATTTCGGCTCTGATCTCTAGTTGCATGCACTGGCTATATGACTAAGAAAGTGGAAACGTTCTCTGTCAGCACCTGCCTGTGGATGAAGGACAGAACAGGACATACTTAGCTCATTAGCTACCTTCACTAGACTATGGCTGGTCCAATGAGGTTAAAACAGGACTCCTAAATCTTGTCTTCATCTGAACCCACTGCTGATGTTCAAGAAGTTTAGTGAGATCAATGGTCATGTGCCCCGGAGGGGAGTGGTTGCATTCAGGCACTGACGGATTTGAGCATGTGTGTGGAGGTCTTAGAATTTGTCAGCTAAGGTGACACTGAGTTATCTCTGTCGGGGAGCAGGAGAGATACAGTTGTTTCCTTCACAGGATAGTGGCAGATCATGTTCTTTTTCCTCATGTCCTGCTCCGTCACATCTGGACAAGCACCCATTGCTCTGGTTCACTGCCTGAACGGCTACTCCCCTTCAGACTCACTTGTGCTTAGGTACTGACTACAGAGAGCCTCACCTCCCCCTTCCCAATGTCCTTTGGCTCCCATCTCCTTGCAGTGGATTCAGCTGCCAAACCCAAGCCAGCTCCTGTGATCTCTCTTTTCAGGAGCACTAAATCTGCAAAGTAAACTCCAGCAAGAGCACTTTCCAAGGGCTGCTGGCTATGACAGATGTTATTTTATGAAACACGGCACCAGAGATGTGAAAAACATAGTTCATAAATGTCAAGTGGAAGGAAGCAATATCCTGGATTGAGGTCAATTATTTCCCTGCCCTCTCCCAGAGAATATCTCTTTCCTAGCAGACAGTGACCTGAGAGCAGCTATTTACATGAGGAAGCAGCACCCTTTGGGGAAGATTGTGGTTGCTGCGCTTGGGGGAGAAGGTGGATAGATTTGTAGCAAATTTAAAAGTGATGGAAGCAAATGTTTTTCACTCAATGCATCGTTAGCGTGTAGGACTCATTGCCACAAGATAATATTGAGGCAAAGAGTTTAGCAAGATTATAAGAACGAATTGGACATTTATGTGGATAACAAGAACATCCAAAGTTAGAGGAGTAAGGGTTAAAAAAAACAAGCAATTTGTAAGGGATGTCATCCTTTTTTCTTCTGGGCAAAGGCAATCTCCAAATGACAGGGATCCAGTGATCCGTCTACTCCAGTATCTAGTCTTTAAGAGTGGCCAGTACCAGCTGCTTGAGAGGAATGTGCAAGCCGTGGATAATTATGGAATAACTTGGCCACATGAAGTTTCCTCCTAACTCCCATTAGAGGTAGGATTATCTGTGAAGCTGCAGCATTTCTGTCTCTCCTGAGAAGCTTGATGATTTTTTAAATCCTCTGGATACTCTAATTCTCTATATAAATGTCGAATCATTTTTTGACTCCCACTAATTTCTTGCCCTTGATATCTTGTGGCAATGAGTTCTACAGGCTAATTGCACATTTCACACCATCATTTTCAGGAGGAAACATTTGGAGATAGGAGAGTACAGTGCACAGTAAGAGCCAGAGGTGACAACAACAAACAAGGTAGATATTTAACAAAAACATCTTTTTTTCTGCTGGTCAGAAATGGTAATTGAAATCCTCTAACAACTCATCGGGGGCCAAGGTGAGCCAGCCACAGGACAACCACATCTGCTGGCTTGTCTTTGCTGTGGATCGTATGCCTGGTGAAAAGCATTTCCACCAAGCCCTGGCACCAAAACGAATAGACGCAGTGTCTAACATTAATCCCCTGTGACTGGACTGCCCTGGGCATAGTGCAATGTCACATTGTTTCTTGCACTGCCAGTCAGGCCATGCATAGTGTTGCCACAAAGGCCAAGCTGGGGCAAGTGACAGCCCTGCGTATTTATTCATTATAATATTATGCACCATTTGGGGTTGTTTCTCTTCTCACATTGGTGCAAAGCCTGAAGATCCACTAGTGTAAATGAGAGGAGAATCAAGCACCTGTGATTATTTTATTAGAGGAAGCACATCATCCCTCATCAGTGGGAATATCAGACTCGGTCAAATTATTATTATATGTATTATGGTAGCATAAAGAGCCACCAACCCACATAGGATCCCATTGTACAGACACTCAGGGTATGTCTAGTCTGCAATCAGGTGTGTGATCGCAGCATGGGGAGACATACCCTGTGGAGACTCGGTGTATGTTCTAGTGCTCTGAGCAAAATACAGAGAGACAGGGGTCCTAGGGTGCTTCTCTTGTCTCTGCCACTGATTTATTATATGATTATACTGGTGAGTCTCTGTGTGCCTCATTTTCCTCATTGCAACATGGTGACAGCTGTTGGTTTTGAAGGTTAATTAATGGGGCCTTATCCCACATGCTCTCTTTATGCAGACGTCTCACTGACTACAATGAATTTTCTACACACAGGGACAAGACCAGCATTTTTATTGTACTTCAAGGGTGGGATGTTTTATTGTTCCAGCCAAAAGAAAATCCTTTCCTTTTGGTTTCAGGAGATTTTGCATTCCTGAATTTTTGGTCTTTTAAAAAAAAAATTCCCCCTGCAAAAATTTGTGACTGATTTTGTCTCAAAGCAGGAAAAATGCAGATTTCCTCATGTTCTCTCAGCTAAGCAGTGTTTGGCTGGAAAATAGGCCAGTTTGCACCTTATCTAATGCCTCCAGCTGCAGGGCAAAAAGCTCCATCTCTCACATTATCTCTTAACTGCAAAGTTTAATTATCTTCAGATATTCTACTGAATTATGACTGGCCTTCCCCACCCTATGCTGTGCAAGGGGGAGGGAGACAGACCTGGGGACCACAACACCTGAACTGGACATGAGTGTTCCCGGCAGCCCTCTTTCAACACCCAAGCTCAGTGATTTTGCAGTGTGAGGATTTATGATGACAGCCAGAAGAAAGCTCAGATAGACTCGTTCAGCTCCAGCGACCAGGGACTGCAGGCCATTTGAGGCTGGAGGGGAAAAGCTGGAGAAGAAAGCCATATCATTTAAAAGGAGAAATGAAGGAAGAAAGAAAAGAAAAATCCAATTGTCTTGCAAGAGAAACTTAATGAATAATAAATAAATGATTATTCAGAGTATTTATATAAGCATTGCATATTTAGCTGCAGCCCACCCTGCTATTGTGTTCCTAGGATCCTGTACACAGCTCTGACAATGCCCCTAAATCCTGACCCTTGGCCACCTCTCCTTTTCCAGTGCTGGGATCCCACACCCACAGCTTCCAATGCCCCTGAATCCTCACCTGAAATCTCACTCTGTCCCCACTTTCTGTTCCAGGCCTGGGCCTTTTCCAGGATAGATTGCCAGTTGTGCTACACTGCAGATTTGATTTCTCATGTAGGCAAATGTCTCATGGGGATTAAATTCCTGTGAACCTTCTTGAGAGGTGACAGTCTCTCCCCAAATGCTCACAACACAGCCGCCAGGGAATGAGCCTTTGGCACAACCTACCCGGGAAGGTGAGAAGGGGGCTTTGTTTGCGCCTGCACCTCTCCATTTTCTCCTTCTTGCAGATCAGCATCTCTGCGCTGAGGAAACAACAATTAATTTTGTCACCGAATGAGGAATGGGACAGTCCAATATTACTCTCCGCACTCCTGCGACCAGCAACCAGTTTCCGTGATTGAAAGCAGAAATTCCTTCCCATCTCATTCTCTGGGCACTGTGTATTTCACAAAATCTATGAGGGATTTGCATGTCGCCAAGATGCCCATCAATTATTTATGGAAGAAATATATTCATTTGTTCCTAATTTATTCGTCAACAACTTCATGATACAAATGGGGGGTGGGGGAGGAAGGAAGGGGAAAAATATATATAGATATATATAATCTGCCGAATGGTGTGGCAGAAATAAATCCACTAATGTAGGAGGAATATTAGACAAAGTGTGGAGTGTGGAGGGGGTGCAAGAGAGAGAGCTAGGAGAGAAAAACAGAACGTTTTAATTTAAACAAGGCTTAACTACACTTTGGAATGTCAAATTCTTAATAGCTTCTCCTAAGTCTCAGCCTGATGGAAAATATGAAGAGGAGGTCCTTCCCTCATGTTATCTCTGATCAGTAGTTTCATATATTTCTATTCCTTGATGATATCTGGCCTTTTGCTTTGTTGGTTTTGATTGAGTTTAATTAATTAATTTCTGTTTGGGTGAACAGCCCCACTCCCCTGACCTCTTTCTATTTCCCTTTAGAGTTTAGTAAGAAATTGAATTGTCACAGCTAATGCGTTTAGTGGATCTGGGGAGCAATACGGTCTGATGTCTTTTTTTAAACAATCCACTCTGCTTTGGCACCACGCTATACTGTGTTAATGAAATATTTAAGATCAGCAGTGGTAGAGGGAACTTGAGGAATTGTCCCTGGATTTTAATTTATCCAACCCCCTGCTGAACACAGAAGATGTAACTCCTACTGAAGCCAATAAGAGAGGCTTCTACCTTGTGAAGGGAGAACTGGGCTCCTGCATATTGCTGGAACAGAGGGCCTGGATGGTTGCCTAATGGCACTAGCCTGTGTCCACACTATAGAGAGGTCGTGTTAGTCCAGTGGCACCTTAAAGACTAACAGATTTATTTGGGCATAAGCTTTCATGGGTAAAAAAACCTCACTTCTTCAAATCTAAGGTGTTCCTTGTTTCTGTGGCTACAGACTAACACGGCTACCCCCTGATACGTGACGTTCACCCACAGAATTCCATCTAACACTACTAAAGGACAAAAAAAAAAGTCACAGTGCTACTATAATATACTAAACATGGTTATTTGGGCACCAGTACTCCTGTTTGGTTCCTTCATATTGTAAGGGTTATCTAAGGCTCAAAAGTCCCCAGAGGTTTCCATCTTTCATAGCATTCCAGTGGGAGTTGGGTTCTTAACTCTTATAAAAGCATCTGACAATCTCAACCTACACCTTTAAAAATGAGTTGCATTGAAACTTTGTGGCCAGAAACTTTGACCTACAGGTTCTCCAAAAAACCCTCATGCCCTCTGCAAGAGGAAGATTTTAAGAAGGGCAGATGAATTGATAAGCCCCTCCTCCACTTGGTAGCTGATGCCCTGCAGAGCTAGTGATTAGATATCTTGTCCAGGCTTTCCTCTATGATGTTTAGTTTTTAGCTGATCTGATGTATTGTCTTTTTTTTTCTTCCTACCTTCTCAAATGTTTTTTTTGTCCCTTTCTCTGTGCTGTTTTCATTGTACATCAACCAAGGATGCAGCTATTTCAGAAAAAAAAAAGAAAAAATGAACACTTGAAAGATCAAGATCTCTGTCATCCGAAGGACTAAACTAATAGTGTGATTGGAAAAGCCCCAAGTGGATCCTATCTGTCATATCACTGCCAGCTTTTTGCTAAACATCCATTAAAAAGCATTTACATGGAGAACACAGAATCTTGTATCCAATTGGAATGTAACCTATCACTGCCAGCAAATTGAAGCAGAGATCTCTGGAAAGTCTGGCTTTTTAAAATTAAATGTTCCCTTTCCTTTTTAATACCGCAACAGATTTTTTGGTGGGGGCTGGCAGCCCCAGAAGACTGAAGGAGAGAACACAGCACAGACAGCAGAGAGGCAAACTTCTCTTACACTGCCTTTATTAATGTGCTGCAGACATAACCTCAAGGGGAGTGTAATGAAGTTGTTCTCTAAGGGTATGTCTACCCAGCAAAGAAAAACCCATGGCTGGCCTATGCCAGCTGACTCTGGCTTGCAGGGCTGTTTCACTGCTGTGCAGACTTCCAGGCTTGGGCTCTGGGACCCTACCACTCTGTAGGGTCTTAGACCCCTTCCCCAAGCCTGGAAATCTGCACAGCAACAAGACAGCCCCACAGTTTGAACCCTGTGATCCTGAGTTAGTTAGCATAGGCCAGCCACAGGTGTCTAGCTACTGTCCAGACATACCCTTTTGGAGGGTTGAGGGATTCTGATGTTAGCATTAGACTTAGGAAACCCAGGTTCAAGTCCCTGTTCTGCTGACTTGGGTAAGACACTTAGTCTCTCTCTGGACCTTGGTTCCCCAATTTGTAAAATGAGGATAAGAGAACTTACCATGATATTAAAAAGGAATGAAGGTCAGATGAGTGTTTTAGATATTTATTGCCCATTCAGTCCATAGCCTCTCTGCTGAGAAGGTCAACAGTTAGTACCAAGTGTTATGTAGGTGGCAGGCAAAACCTCTTAACTGCTCAAGAACCACCAGCTCATTCCACTGATCAATGGTTCGTCAGGATCTCTGTCTCAGGGTGGATCCAGAGCTTGAATAGAATCATAGAATATCAGGGTTGAAAGAGACCTCAGGAGGTATCTAGTCCAACCCCTTGCTCAAAGCAGGACCAATCCCCAACTAAATCATCCCAGCCAGGGCTTTGTCAAGCCTGACTTTAAAAACCTCTAAGGAAGGAGATTCCACCACCTCCCTAGGTAACCCATTCCAGTGCTTCACCACCCTCCTAGTGAAAAAGCTTTTCCTAATATCCAACCTAGACCTCTCCCCCCACCGCAACTTGAGACCATTGCTCCTTGTTCTGTCAAAAAAGGTTCTGGAATCAAAAAAGTGAAAGGCTCCTGAGACTGTTTCCAGCACTGAGAAAGAAGATGCACATTTCCAAAGAACTTCAAAGGGACACAATTGTAGTGGGATCCCACAAGTATTCCCTGCCCTTCCTCATCACATAGATTCACTCCCAGCGTAGTTGGATAATAACACTGGTCTACAATTTTTGAGAAGTCGTCTGCTTCAGAGATAAAATGTGATATTTATTATGTATTTTGATGTGCTGAATTCAAATATGACAATTAAAACAACTGATTGGCTACTGTTTCTAAGATATTTTAAGTTTTTACATTTTATGTCTATGTATATTGTGTAGATAGTAGAGTTTTAATCATAAATTGTAAACCTAGGTCTTTTCATGTGTTTATGGTTGCTTTACATGATAATATTTTACCTGTCCTGTTTATGTAACACTTTAAAAATCAGTAAAAAGGTTATATCAATAAAATTTATTATGAAACAAAAGGCAAAAAACTATTATGTACATAGTTTAGTCCTATTCAGTGTCTACTTGGCGCTTCTTGGCTTGTCTCTTGTATTCATTAAATGGAGCATCTCTTGTCACTGTCCAGCAATAGTCTGCAAGGAGATTCCACTGCTGTAGTCTGGAGCCCAACAGCTCTGCCTTACTCTTGGGTAGTTCCAAATCCCTGACAAGGTCATTTAGTTCACCTTGTGTTATGAGGTGTGTTCAGAGGAGGAGGATGGGAGAAAAACTTCTAGGAATAACATGATGCAATTCATATCATGTATGATGCAATACCAGCTTCAAATTGCATCATTCATTGTTTTGCCTAAAAAGCAAGTACTGTCCAAACCCAGTCATAGATTTATTCATAGATCCAGTCAAAGATGTATTTTAGTCATTTCTGGTTTAAATTGAGATCCCTTCCCTTTATAACTCACTTATCCTCCACCATTCCCAAGTCAAGGGTCGTATATACAGACCCAATAGCATATCTTGAAAACTAGAGCCAATCAACAATTTTAAGCATCATTTTCATTCTCAGTTAACCAGAATTAGTAAAATTGGACTACATTTATTTCAGAAGCATTTTGGCTGTAGAGGAGTGTAATTAAATATGGCTTCCACTGCCATTGATATCAGAGTGGTAGCTTCCAGATCCCAGGTGGCTGTGATTTGCATTGCAAATACCCAGGGAAACGTGTTACCTTGATTTTGAAGGGCCAAACCTGAGGCAAGTTCTTGTGAAGTTTGAATCATGGGAGTGAGGATGAAATGATGTGATGAGTCATCCCTGAGTCAGCAAATGTGATGAATCATTAGAGGCAATGAACTGCAGGGCTTGTGATAGGCCCTACTCCACTCCAAAAGGGTTCAGCCAATCTATAGGCAAGGACTCACCCAGGTGATCCCAAGGCAGGTATATAGGCTCCCAAGAAGGAGCAGCCTCTGTAATTTGCTGAATATTGCTATGTGAGTGGGGCTAGTATGCCTGTTGGTTGTTGCAACAGACTGTTCTTCTACTCTAGCCTATGCCTGTTTCCACACTAGCTAGCCCATCCCTATTGGTAGCAGCTCCTGCCTTAGCCAGCTGCCTGGCATTTCTGACAAGTGGCTGCTGAATTTTGGAGCGTATCTCTGTTTCAGTTAGGGTTGTCAGGCTAATTTGCTAGGGATTCAGGGCCAGTCAGTGAGTCAGATCATAGAAACTAATGGGAGCTGCAGGTGTTTGACACCTCTGAAAAGCAAGTGCTCAGGAAATAGGTGCTCTGACTGTAGGGAACGATCAGGAGTGAAATGTGGTGATGTAAGATCCCAAAGGAGAGAGCTGGTTCCCTTGAGCGCAGCTCTGGCTTTTGCACTGATGGCTCCATGCCTGGATATTTTGTATGTTTGAACGAAGAAGAAAAGTAGTTGTAGGAAAATATTACAAAGGCAGAAATGAAAAGAATGAGTGGCACAAAGATCAAGAGAGGGAAATTCCCACAGCATCCCATTTGACATCACATGCTCACCAACCAGGGGAAAGGGGCACTTGCTCTTCCAGTGTGATGTGACCCCTGAATCAAGCTTCCCTTCATTATGTGTCTTGCCCAGACAAGCATTAAGCAGAAATCCCTTAACCCTTTCCAGGTTGCTGATTTTCTTTATCACCTTAATATAAAAATGGTGTTCCTACCAAGGCCTTGGAATAATGGGCTAGGGGCCAGCCAACTCTGTTGAATCAGTCTTTGTTCTAATCCCAAAAGTACTTTCCTTTCCTCCAGAAAGTGGCCATGGGGAATCCCTTAATAAGAGCAGGAGTGGCTCCAGGCCCCAGCATGCCAAGCGCGTGCTTGGGGGGGCATGCCACGGGGGGCACTCTGCTGGTCACCGGGAGGGCGGCAGGTGGCTCCGGTGGACCCTCCGCAGGCACGTCTGCGGGAGGTCCACCGCAGCCGCGGGACTGGTGACCGGCAGAGCGCATCCCGCGGTGTGCCACCGTGCTTGGGGCGGCGAAATGGCTAGAGCCGCCCCTGAATAAGAGGGAGTATGTACATTGATTGGCAAACTGTGACAGCCTTCAAACGGGAACTCTGCATATTAGGAAACTTTGAAGAGTGTATCCTTAGGGCTCGATTGATGGAAAATCTGACATTAACAGCCAAGACATTGGATTTTCCAGTGCGGCTGCTCATTTTTGCTTCTGCCTCGTACACGCCTGGAAAGAATGCTCTGAAGCTCTGGATTACACTGAACTCTAATTCCCTTGAAATTGGTTGTTCCAACCACTCTCTGAGGCTCTTTTAGGTTCTCAGATGTCCCCTGGCTCTGCCTTTGGAGGTTCATTCTTCTGTAGCTGGTTGTGGCTAGCACATCAGAGTCCCAGTCCCATAAAATTAAAGTGTATTTTTCATTAATGGGGGGGTGGGGGAGAGGGGAATAGCATCATCCCTTTGCAGAAAAAGAATCAAGCCTGTTGATATTCCAGATGCGTGTACGAAAGAACAAGGGCTGTAGATGTCAACTGAGTTGGTGGAAGGCTGTCTAATTTATACAGCTGATTGTGTCCTGGTTCAAAGCCCTCAATATGGGATTATTTCCCTTGACTTTACTGGGCTTTACTCTTATTGAATCAGCTTTTCACCTCTAGACTTAGGGCCAGATGCTGATGCACTGGTGCAAACCTGAAGCAAAGGTTAAGAGGTGACTTGATCATGGTCTATAATTACTTCCACAGGAAGAAGATACCTGTTACTGTGGGATTCTTAAACTGAAGAGACAAGACATAACACAGATCCAGTGACTGGAAGTTGAAGTTAGCTAAATTGTAACTGGAATTAAGATGCACATTTTTAACAATAAGTGTAATTAACCATAAGTAGTAATTACCAAAGAGCAGTATAGAAAGTATAGTCTAGGTCAACCACAAGCTATTGGGCTGGAGGCGGGAACCTCTGAGTGAAATTCTAGGGCTTGTGTTACATAATAGGTCAGATTTGGTGATAATAATGGTATCTTCTGGCCTTCAAAATTTATGAATCCGAGAGTAACTCCAATGAACTTTATTCTGGCCCTTTAATTTTCATTCAGGTCTTTAGGTTCAAATCCTAACTCAATTTACCATTTGGAAGAACTAGAAAAGATATTAGAGAATTCTGAGGATAACAACAGACTGATCAGAAAGGGAGAAAAGTAGAGAACTTTGAAAGAAAGTTAAGAGATGTAAAAATAGTTTAGTGGGAAAATAATTAGAAAATAGGATCATTCATAAGTAGGGTAGAGGGTGAAAAAATTAATAATGGAACCAAAATAACTGGTACTGACTTGCATTTACTTTTCAACATTGATCTTTAACAAGAAAAATAATGAAAAAGGGAAGGAATAGCAAGCTAGTCAATGCAAGTAGGAAAGGCAGAAAAGGAATCCATAAATCCTGGGTTTGAATGATAAGCATTAGGGCTGGTCGAAAAATATCAATTGTTTTTTGCCCTGATCTTGAGTGGGACCTCTAAGTGCTACCAGAGTGCAAATAATAAATGATAATAACCTGAGAACCATGGCTAGAGGCCTGGGGAAATAATGTGTTATTGGTTTTTTTATAAAAGAAAAAGAGTAATATACTGGAGGGATCAATCCTTCACTAGCAGGAGAAATAGGTGAAACAAACTAAGAGGCCTTTCACATATCTAACTGTAATTAATAATGATAATGAATAATTAATTAAAACACCACCTCTTAATATAGCGCTTTTCATCAGCAGATCTCAAAATGCTTCAAAATTTATGCTTCGCTATGAAGGCACATTAAACAATGCAATGTACTTAAAAAGGAGGCTCTCAGGCAGATGTGAATGCATCAGTCATTTAATATGCAGAATTAAACATAGCATAATCATAAAGCCAAGTGTTTGAATCTTTTAATATGATCAATAAAGGGGAAGGAAATGCCACGAGTAACAAGCCAGGCTGTGATTTTTTCACTTCATGTGAATAGCAGACCGCTCTGGTAACTAACTTTAGGAATGCATGTCAGAATCTGGGCTAGAAGAGCAGTGAATATAAGGAGGAATTGTAGCCAGGCACCAAAGGACTTGAAACGTTAAAAGACTTACAGAGAGTTACAAAGGCAGTACAAGGAGGATAAATATAGCATAATGATGACTTGGAAGTCTGAGCGGCACAAGCCTTTGAGTTGCACAAAATGAGAGGCAAGAACAGCAGACATGATAGTCATGGTACAAGCCCGTGCCTGTTATTAATGAACAATGAAAAGCAGAAAATGCTGGAGACAAATGTCGCAGCATTCAAAATAATGATGTCTTTCATGAGCCTTTAACGTTTAAAAGAGCTGAGCTGTTCCCCAAAGGACTTGGGAGTACCAAATGGGCATATGCTGCTAGCACAGGGAGAGAGCATGGGTATCAGCCCAGAGTCATGGAGGGGGGAGGTTATTATTGTTTGCATTAAACAATGTGTTAAGCACTGTGCAACCACATAGCAAGATACAGCCCCTGTCCTAAAGAGCTTATGCGCTACATAGCGAAAGGTGCACAGAAGTCAAGTGACTTGCCCAAGGTCACACAGAAAGTCATTGGCAGGGTCAGGAATCAAACCCAAGTCTTGTGAGTCTCACTCCAATGTTTTAGCCACTTGATCACCTCATGTCACAAGGGGAAAAAAGACACAAGTTGAGTCATAAAAGTGGAGGAGACACTGATATCCTGTTACAAAGACAGGAGCCTGGGTGCAGGCACTGGATCTGCAAAGACTGAAAAGATTTAAGGCTTGGCTACAGTAGGAAAATTATCCTTTGCTGACAATAGGGGTCAGGAACAGGTTTGGAAAGCGATTTAACTTACAGCTGCTTGGGAAATGGATTTCCCTTTCCCTGAACATTTTTAAGATTTTGAATTTTTTCCTCATCCGAAATCAGGACTAAAGGTTCCCAAGCGCACTTTAACAAAGTATGTTTCAAGCAGCGCTGTGTTAAGGCACAACAGCAGGGTCCACATCACCCAATTAATGCTCAGCTCTTTAGTCCACTTTAGAAATCATACCCCTATAGAGTGCATTACTCACCATGTAGATAAGCCCTAAGAGGCTCCACTGACAGAACCTTTTCAGTCTAAATCTTCCTTTCCTGAGCATTCATCCTATTCTCACAATAAACAATTCTTCTCCCACCTTGGGGTCCCCACCTTTCATACACTTGTAGATGGTCACTATCTCACTATCTGAGCCCTGACCACATATGACCTGGCTAAATGATGACTGATTCTAAGCTGTCTTGTGCTGCAAGAATATCAGGCCCTAAATACTTTTATTCTTGCCTCATATATCAGTTTTTACCAGTCCCTTCATGTTATTGGGTCATGGTCAGATTTATAAAGGTACCTAAAGATGCAAATTCTATTCTATTCAAGGCACTTAATGAGGTTCACAAATGTGCCTAAGTGAGGTAGGGGCCTAACTCCCATTGATTTTCAATGAGAGTTAGGCACCTAACCTGCTTAGGGGGGTTTGAAAATCCCACTATGCTCCTATGGACTTTAAGCATGTACTGTGGCCCTAGATCCACAGAAGATGTAAAGAGGCCTAGCACTATAGATGTGCATGGAAGTGTGCTGATTTACCACAGCTGAGGATCCGGCTCTTTAATTTTATTGTCCTTCTCAGAACTCTCTCCAATTTCAGCAACATCATTCTGAGCATTCACAGTGTCCAAAATCCAACGCACTGCTTGAGTTTAGTGCTCAGCAAATGGATTCCTTATGCAGTCAGGGTCAAGCAAGCTGAAGCATTGACTGCCAGCTGCTGGTGCAATGTGGCAACTCTTAGAGGAGCAAACAAGTGTGACTCTCAGAAGGAGCATTCACGTTACCCACTGCATTGAAAACTAAAATATTCCTAGCAATTCCAATTCCAAAGCCTCTTGACAAACAGCTCTCAAAGTGGGAGCTCAAAGCGCTGATAATGGTTTTATAAAACAAATCTGCTGCAAACCAAGGCAGTTATTGCCATGGAGTGGGGTTAATGCAGAAGCTCCAGAAACTCTTTGACACAAGCTGCGTGCAATGTTCCAGTAATCCAGGAAGCAGCGCCTATTTTACTAACAAATGCCCAGGAGTTGCCCGAAGCTGTTGTTGTCTAGTTCAAGGGTTGTCAAACTTTTCAGGCTGTGAACCCCTTTCCAAATAATGTAGTCTATCATGTACCCCATCTGAGATAGGGTCATAATATACCTATGATCAGATTGTCAAGCCTTACTAAATAAAATACATTGTCCGCCTTTACAGGATTTTTCTCACATATCCCCTGACGAGTGCTTGTGTACACCTAGTGATACATGTACCCCAGTTTTAAAACCTAGACTCTAATTGCAATGACATATATTGAAATGTATTTCCAGCATAATGAGAGACCTTGGGGAGAATTGACAGGTCACCTGCCTCAGAGGAAATGCTCTTAAAATACACAATGAAAAAGTTATTGCAAATGTGCACAGGTCAGATGCTCAACTGGTGTACATCTGCGGAGCTCTATTGATGTCAGCTCCAGCTCAACATGCTGAGGTTAAGAACATAAAAAAGGCCCTACTGGATCAGACCAAAGGTCCATCTAGCCCAGTATCCTGTTTTCCGACAATGGCCGGTCCCAGGTGCCCCAGAGGGAATGAACAGAGCAGGTAATCATCAAGTGATCCATCCCCTGTTGCTCATTCCCAGCTTCTGGGAAAGAAAGATTTGCCCATTGGTAGTTATAACTCCTCCTCCCAGCATTTATTATCCCTGTTATGAAATAGAGCCACACTGTGGTTCTGGCCTATCATTTACAAGGTAACATTTCCAGTTATAGAGATGGGGGTGGATTGAGGTGTGACATCACTTCAAAACTCCAGCTCAATCTGCTCAAGTACCTGCATCATTTCTGGGTTCAAAATAGGGGTAAGTGGGTGAAGACAATTCTATGGTCTGTGTTATACAGGAGGTCAGGCTAGATGATATGATGATCCCTTCTGGCTTTAGAATCTGTGAATCAGTATTTTTAACTCCAGAAACCCTTCATTATCCTTTAGTCAATGGAGTAGAATCTGGCCTGGGATTTCCAATGTAAGACATTTCACATTATGTGAAGCTCTGTCTAAGCATTGTCTTTCAGGTAAAACATGAAACCTGAATCCTGACTGCTCCGTTATGGATCCCATGACAGGTAGCTGAGTTTTGTTTGTTTGGGTTTTTGTTGTTGTTGTTGTAAGAATGGGATAGTTAAACCTATTTTCTTGGACAAATCCAATGTGGCTATTACGCTCCTGATTTTCCCCCAACATCCATATTTTCAGATAAGAAACCAGGACACTTTTATGTCAACATATATTAAAGTTAAGAAATAGTCATACAAAGACAAAAGTGCACTTTTAAATAAAATGAGAGCCAGTCTTGCTGTTGCCAGCTTCTGACTCACAAGCGACCTGGGCATATTACTCACAGAGGAGTGTTTCTTCCGGTAACTCAGTGTTCCGAACCAGTTCATCACGAAACTCAGAACAAATGTCATTAACATTCACTTGGAACAAAAAGAACAGCTTTGATAGAATCTACACTCAATCACTTTTTCCTTTCTCCCCAGATACTGCTCCTCACACTGAACTCTCATTCTGCTGGCCTGTTTGTTCCTGGTAAACACTGAGCAAAAGTTACTCGGTGCAGCATATGTCCCTTACAAACAATTTACAGTTGGAGGAGGGAGGAGATCAAATATTTTATTGACAAAATAAATAAAAAGAAAAAAAGAGGTCATTTCAGGTGCCCTGAAATGAAATGAAGATTTTGGGAAACTGGAACAGCATATAAAAAATCAGAACCATCAACTGGGGAGTGTGGGCACTTTAACTTTATGTTGTCCTTTACATCTGTGCAAAGTGGGAATAAACTGCTACCAATTCAACACAGCTCCCACAGACCAGATCCTCATCTGGTGAAAACTGGCTCAGCTTCATTGACTTTATCAGCAGGGGAAATCTGAACTGGTATCTAGCTGATGGAACTGAGCGTTCAATTGTGATCTTTGTCTTATAAATATGAACACCCTCCCTCCCATATGCTAAGAAAACAGGGCCATCTAAATGTTCTGATTTTCCTCTCACTGCCACCAGATTTACACTAGTGTGACACCGCTGGAGTTGCTCTTGATTTACACTAGTGTAAGTAGGGAAAGAATCAGGCTTCCAGACTACCTTTCTCCAATCATTTGGGATGAACCTCAGTTCACTGACCGGTCTTTCTGTGGTAGCAGTGTGTGAAGCAGAAGAAGACCTCCCATGTACATATGCAAAGTGATTGTAAATTCAATTATTCACTTGCTTATACTGGTGATAACATCTGCTCGTTTTCACAGGTGTAAGTGATGATGCAAAGTGCTAGACAGAGCAAAATAAGGGCCCTAAACTTCAAACCAGACACAAAATAATGGGATTGAAAGGTCACGTCCAAAATAAATATCACAGAATGGAATGGCATGTAACAGTTCCATGGCACAAGAACTTCACATGATCATTGATACAGCTAGGACTCAGGACCAAATGCAGAGCACACACCATTTCAGCTGCAGAGACAGACATAACCACTGGGTGTAGCCACTGGGGGTAGCCTGGCCTTCTAGAAGTCAGTGGTAAAGCTCCCATTGACGTCAATGGGGCCAGGTTTTCATCTTAAATCTAGTTAAAAAATAAATCAAAATTTTTGACCACTTTTTATACATCAACATTTTTAAAACTTCATCTTTTGAAAAGTGAAACATCATTCTCAACTGGCCATATAGCAGGTTGGAAAACTTATCCATTTTTATGACCATTTTTGTTAAAACATTTTGGGTTCTTTAGTTGTTGGCAAAATTCAAATTTTCAACCCAAAAAATAGAAATTTGACAGTTTTGACCAGGTGTAACAATCTCACATGTAGAACAGGTCTGACTTTCCCTCCAAGAGTGGGTGGGGGTGAAACTTACACATGTAGGCTTAATTTCAACCCTGGGGCTTCAACTACTGCAAATCAGTATAAGTTCGTTGACTTACGTGAAACTATGCTGATTTATACTAGCCAAGGATCTGGCCCCTGAGGATCAGCTCCCAATGAATTTGTCAGCTGGCCACAATGCTGAATTTGGCCCATTACCACTATAGCACAACATGAAATTATTACACTTATCCCAGAATCATTCTCCCCACTCCCTCCACCAGCACCCCTCACTCCATACCCCAGGCAATTCAGAGCAAATATTCTTGTGAGATCCTGAGCTCTGATGCCTGGGAACATTCAGTGTGGCTCCCATATCACATGTATCGCTCATCAAAGCTTTCTAGCACACATCAGCAGCCGTGATTAGGTGTCACTTCCACAGTGGCCTGGAATGAGGATCATTAGGAGCTGTCATAGAGTTTTGCCAGAGTAATTTGTCTATATCAGTTGTTGCCGGACAAGGAAATCTTTCTCTGACAGAATTACCTGCGCATCACAAAAACCCAACAACCAATTCCTACATCAAGCTGGAAAAAATCCACTCATGACAAGTGTCCCCTCCCCGATTGAGATGCATCTGTTCTGCCAGAATTTACGATGCTGCAGTTAATTTTTAAAGGATTTCATTTATCTACTTGTTATAATCTTCCCGATATTCCCCTAGGGCTTCTATTGAAATGGCCAGGTATATTTAGGCATGGTTTAGTCAATTTGTTATTTTATTTCATTTATTTTACTATTTCACCCTTATCTTTTATCTTGTAGACAGCCTCTGAATTGGCTTGTTATGTTCTTATGTTGTCTTGACCAGGGTGAGAAGGGTCCTGAGATGGAAGACAGCCTGCATGGGACAGGTCTTGGAAGTCTGCCATCCTGCATGTTGAACAGACCAGAGTGTTATCTTCCTGCCACAGAGTAAGACAGTTAGGACTGTCCATTCTATTTTGCATCTTTCAAAGGGAGGCAGCGTGGTCAGAAATTAGCAGATGTTGCAGGAGATACAGCACTGCAGCTCGTTGTCAAATCTGCAAGGGCAGTCTGTCTTGCTGGGGAATTCACAGTGTAGGCAGGGAACTGTGCAACCTGGAAATACCCTGGTCAGGAGGGAAGGAACACATGCACCTCCACCCAAGAGAGGTGATGGCTGGAGAGTTGGCACCCCAAGGTTGGGTGTCCTTGCTGGACTGTGGAGGGGGAATAGAGATGCAGTTGCCCTGAACTTGGACACTGAGAACCTGTTTTATGTCTCATCTGACACACAGTATCATTATCAGCACAGTACCATGCCAAGACATTTGTTCGGTGCTGACCCAGAAGGCAGAACTCCTTTGTCCCCTAAATTACTTGGAAGTCTCTTATCCTGATTCAGCAAAAGTATGTAAGCAAGTGCTTAACTTTAAGCATATGCTGAAGAGCCATCAGTGTAAAAGTTAGGCACATACATTAGTGCTTCGCTGAACAGGGAAGGACTTAAGTGTGTGTATAACTGGCTTGTTAAATCAGCCCCTTAGCTTGGAAGACCTGACAAGATCATAGCCCAAGTTCCTACTGCTCAACATTTGGAGTTAGGCTTTGTCTACACTGGCAAGTGAAAGACAAAACTTTTGTCATTCAGAGTTGTTTAAAACACACACACACCCCTCCGAAAGACAAAAGTTTTGTGGACAACAAGCACCGGTGTGCACAGCACTTTATGCTAACACTGCTCATTGGGGATGAAAGTTTTTCGTTGCTGAAAGCTGTGTGGTGTAGACATAGACTTAGGTGATCATAGGTGATCAGGAACAGTCAGCATGGATTCACCAAGGGCAGGTCTTGCCTGACCAACCTGATTGCCTTCTATGAGGAGATAACTGGTTCTTTGGATATGGTGAAAGCAGTGGATGTGATATATCTTGACTTTAGCAAAGCTTTTGATATGGTCTCCCACAGTATTCTTGCCAGCAAGTTAAAAAAGTATAGATTGGATGAAAAGGACTACAAGATGGATAGAAAGCTGGCTAGATCGTCGGGCTCAACGGACAGTGATCAATGGCTCAATGTCCAGCTGGCTGCCGGTATCAAGTGGAGTGTTCCAGCGGTTGGTCCTGGGGCCGGTTTTGTTCAACATCTTCATTAATGATCTGGATGATGGGATGAATTGCACCCTCAGCAAGTTCGTGGATGACACTAAACTAGGGGGAGAGGTAGATATGCTGGAGGGTAGGGATAGGGTCAACAGTGACCTAGACAAATTGGAGGATTGGGCCAAGAGAAATCTGATGAGGTTCAACAAGGATAAGTGCAGAGTCTTGCACTTAGGAATAAGAATCCCATGCACTGCTACAGGCTGGAGACCAGCTGGCTAAGCAGTAGTTCTTCAGAAAAGGACCTGGGGATTATAGTGGATGAGAAGCTGGATATGAGTCAGCAGTGTGCCCTTGTTGCAAAGAAGGCTAGCGGCATATTGGGCTGCATTAGTAGGAGCATTGCCAGCAGATTGAGGGAAGTGATTATTCCCCTCTATTCGGCACTGGTGATGCCACATCTGGAGTATTGCATTCAGCTTTGGTCCCCACACTACAGAAGGAATGTGGACAAATTGGAGAGTCCAGCAGAGGACAATGAAAATGATCAGGAGGCTGGGGCACATGACTTACGAGGAGAGGCTGAGGGAACTGGGATTGTTTAGTTTGCAGAAGAGAAGAGTGAGGGGGGATTTGATAGCAGCCTTCAACTACCTGAAGGGGGATTCCAAAGAGGATGGAGCTCAGCTGTTCTCAGTGGTGGCAGAAGACAGAACAAGGAGCAATAGTCTCAGGTTGCAGTGGGGGACGTCTAGGTTGGATATTAGGAAACACTATTTCACTAGGAGGGTGGTGAAGTACTCAAATGGGCTACCTAGGGAGGTGGTAAAAGCTCCATCCTAACAGGTTTTTAAGGCCTGGCTTGACAAAGCCTTGATTGGGATGATTTAGTTGGGGATGGTCCTGCTTTGAGCAGGGGGTTGGATTAGATGACCTCCTGAGGTCTCTTCCAACCCTAATCCTCTATGATTCTATGATTCTATGATAGGTGGGAGGGAAAACAGTTATTTTCTTTTCAAAACTCTGCTCCAGTTAACAAACAATCATCTTCGGGGAAGGGGAAAAGAAAAGAAAAGTAAACAGAAATTGGACCCAAGATCTTTTCACATAGTGCTCAAGGCAAACAAATAAAGGATGATAGATGATAAAAAATAGGGTGAGGAAATTGTGCTTTTTCTTTCCTAACAGAGCCACAAAAGGCCCATCTCTCTGGTTTCCTGGTAATTACTAGCCTTCCTGTCAGTGGGTTACCTTATATTAATTAACTTTATTTATTGCTGTTGGCAGAGTGACTGCTACAGTAAATCAAGCAATTAGCAGCCTCGCGTATTACACTTGGAAGAGAGGTAATCAGGTGCCAGAAAGGATTTACTTTCTGATTCATGTTTTATTCAGCATCTCTCTGTTTATCATTGTGTCTCTGTGTCACAATTACAGTTGCTTTACAAAAAGAGGGGATGGGTTGCCTGGGTCAGAGGACCAGGGCTGCTTTGATAGACAACAATATGGTTAGCAGCTCTCAAGGCCTTTATTCTGCAATCAGATGCATGTGGGAAGACTCCTACACCTAAATTTCAGTGTCACTCTGCTTGGGTACAGAATTCTGCTCATATGAATCAACACCAACTTTTTGGGGTGCTATCCAACAGCCTGCAAAGAAGCCCTCCAGGACTTATAAAGACTCCTGACATTTCTTATGAAAATCCAATACATTTTTGAAAAACCCACAAGATTTCAGTTTTCTCCCCTTTCTCCTTTATCCCCCCAGGGAAAAATACCCAGAAATATTTTTCTGTTTTGAAAAAAAAAGTTTCTAGCTTATGTTTATTCATAGAAAAACTGGAAAATGTCAACCAAAACTTAATTTTCCCATGAGAATTCACCCCCTGAAAAAAATCCAATGATATTTCTGGAGCAAGAATGAATTTGGCGCAAGAGGCTTTGAACAGTTCAGAGAAATGTGTAATGAAGGGAAATCAATTCATGTGGCTAAGATCACATGGCTAAGAGTCAGGTCATGTAGGTTCCCATCTCAGCTTTTTGAGTGACTCAGAGTGTTCAGAGGGTGACACTGAGTAATTTCTCTTCCTCTCTGGCAGCAGTCTAACACAGAACTCTGTTCAATGTGTACATAAGGCTTTGGGTGAGATTGGGAGGAATAATGGGCTACAACACACAGATGACACTCAGTTCCATTTCTCCTTTTCCTCATCCCAGATTTTGCTAGTTAAGGTGCTTTCCTGAGTAAGTGCTACATTCTTCCTGGTTCAAAACTGGGGATCATGATAGATACCCACTCACCGAGATATTGGGAGTTCTAGGGTAAAATCTTGGCCCCATTGAAGTCAATGGCAAAATGTCCATGGACTTCAATACAAACAGGATTTCCTCCTGAATGTTTGCAAAGCCATTTGAGAGCTGCTGACTTGAAGTTGGCACACGAATGCAAACACTTTAAATCCCTAGCACTTAGACCATAGTGTTAAGGATTTATTTTTATATATATAAAATATGGATCAGAGAAGGAGAAGGAAAGAGAAATACTTCTCATGGTGTATAAATGAGAAGCAGACCTGGTTGAAAAAAAGAAAAGAAAAACTGGTTTTGTGCAAAATGTAAAAAAAAAAAATCAATGCTTCTTTTGTATCTATGGGTATTAAATGGACCCCTTTTTTGGAAATGTTCACTGAATTTTTTTTAACCAAAATATATATTTTTAAATCAATTATTGAGAACCTAGTTACTGGGGCATTTCAATGACCATTTAAATAGCATAGTTGATATATTATGATTTTTTAAAAATTATTAAAAATTTCATGATTATTTTCATGAGAAACAAAACACGAGGATTTGTCATGAAATGAGTTAGTTTAGGGGGAAAAGGTCATTTTGGGATGTAAAAAAATTTCCTATGTGAAAAATTTCAACCAGATCTTGTGAGAAGTATCTGCAGGATATTTGAGCCCCTGCAATTTACAGAACTCACTTAATCTCCATGCCATAAATTCCAGTTGTAATCACAGTTCAGCAGTATTTCTGTATTGCTGAGTTTTGGGACCATCTGAAATGCTCCCCCTGGTTGCAGCAGGATTTGCTGTTTCACCCTCTCTGTAATATACTTGATTTACTTTGTCTGAGTGAGTGGGCTGCAGTGGCCCCTTGGAGTTTCTCCAGCTGAGTTCTGTTTCGTCAAGCACCCCAGGGCAGGGTAAATAATGACCCAATGTAAGCCCCAAATGAATAACTTCTCATCGCCCTGCCGGGAACCACTGTTTAGATTCCACTAGCACGGTCTCTAAAAGAGCTTTGCAAGCTGCCAATTCTGATTTAATTATATAGTGGGAAATAAAATTTAAAGAATGGAAGGGGGGGAAAGACCCCCAAGGAGGAATCTAAAGGGACTTCCAGATCATTAAAGTAAGGCAATTGCAGCTTGCTGCTAATTACAGGAAAAAATACAGCAGTCCCTGGAGGAGAGGGAGAGAGAGACTCATAAAACCTACAATATGGTCTGGAACATTTTCTGCTTTTCAAATTTTTCTTTGATTTCTTTTCTTCTGGTCACTCGACAACCTTTGTGGGAGTTCCTCATCTGTTTGGTATGGCCTCCAGCAAGATACAAAACGGTCCCCTTCTGTGGATCTATTCTCTTCCATTTATCTTGGTCTCATGCTTCAGACATTGGCGATGTCTATTCAATTCCTCGCTCTGCCACAGATTCTCTGTGGGTGGAATTCTCCCCTATGCAGAGGAGACAGCCCAAGATCTGGACAGCACTTATGGATCAGATAAATCCTATTATGAGGGTTTATGTGGGAAGTAGAGGGTCCCTCATGCTGGCTATCTGCACAGGGGCGAGTTCTACTCTGTAACCTCAGCCAAATCACCTAATCTCTCTGTGCCTCAGTTCTCAGTCAGCTGACCAGGGTTAATAATACTGATCTGTTTCACAGAGGTGCTGCGAGGATAAATCCACTAAAGTTTGTGAGAGGCTCAAATATTGTGGGAATGGGGACCATGAAAATATCTACTCTTATGATACCAGAATATTTGTATTATGGTAGTACCTGAAGGCCCCCGCTGAGATCAGAGTCCTGTTGCGCTAAGCACCGTGTAGACACATAGTAAGAGATGCTCCCTACCCAAAAGAGTTTGTAGTCTAAACAAAGAGCAAAAGGGGAAGGGACTTGCCCAATATCACACAGTTTGTCAGTGGCAGAGGTGAGATCGGAACCCAGGTCATTTGAGGCCAAGTCCAATGTGCTATCCCCTATAAAGAATATGTAACCCTCTAGCGACAATTTTAATTTCTGCACACATCTCCATGGGAGCTGACTGACTTCTTTGCTGGGCTCAGTTACGTATCTCATTATTTCTTTATCAGTGAGGTGAGCCTATAGGACCTTACATGAAAGGCCAAATATGAAGGGGCAGATTTACTAGGAGGAATCTGGGACACATAGGGTCTCAAAGCTGCCTCTTGGTTTAGGAATGAATCTGATAATGCGCCACTCCGTTTGCTCGCTCTCCCGCAACTAATCAATGAGGTCAGGGCATTTCCTACTCACTGCAGCAGTGGAAGCTCCGTGGGTTCCCTTCATAGCAAAATAAAGTTGTAGTTGAGATGCAGGGAAGGAGGTGGAAACTCCCTAATGATGCCTGCTGCTGAGTCTTCTCCTCCAAGAGTAAACTCAAGTGAGTGCCATTAATCAATCATATTTTGCTCTGCTGATGAGCGTGTTGAATAGCAACCCCCGGGATGGGAATCAGGAAAAGTCGGGAAGGCAATGGCTACTGCCGCAGCATGGATTCAAAGGCAAAACAAATCAATAATTAACAGCAAGGCAAGAATTTACATTAAAGCAAAGATGGGCTGAAGTCACCCCATTTCAGGTCAGGCTGTTGTATCCCATCATGCATTCAGTAAATATACGCCCACCCTTGCAAGCAGTCTGCTGAAGAAGTTCCCTTTACATGCACTCAGCCTGTAGCCACGCTACGTGCCCATGACAGAGAGTCGTGTCAGAGCTGATCAGAAAATAAAAAGTAATTAACCCACCAAATTTAGAAATGAACAACATGTTTTCATTTATTCCAGGGGTTTTGGCAGAAATGTTTTGGTTTACCAATGAAAAAATGAAGAGAAGGGGTTTTGGTTTTTTGGTTGTTTTCAGTTGTCAGGAAAGTAAAGATGGTTGGTCAGATTTTGAAAACTGAAAGGGTTTCTTGTTTTCAGTTTTTGGGGGTGTTTTTTTTTTAGTCTGGAAAATTTTAAAAGAAACAAAAATTTCCCACACAAATTGAGGAAAGAATTGAAGAAAGAATTTCATCTACTCATAGATGTGTGAAATAAAGGAGTTCTAACAGCCTTCACCTAATTCATCTCCTGGCTGCTCTAGCAGGACTGAGCCCCCCAGTGCCTTCCTAAGTCTCCTTTAAATGTCCCAAATTATGGGGCTCTCTCCCTCCACTTCCCTTAGGAGACTATCACGCAGCCTAACAGTTCTCACTGCTATGAAATGTTCCCTGAGACTTAGCTTACATTCCCCCTCATTCAGGCTCACGCTATTAATCCTGGTTTATACTTTCTCTGATTGCTTTGTCTTTCTTCATAAATGTTCAGAGCCACGGCTTGTCCAGTGGGTGTTAACACTGAATCTCTTACTCTGGGGATCTTACAGATACTGATGAGAGAAGCCCAGAGCTTAGAGCTCTTCCACATCTCTCTACTACCCACTGCCTGACACCCTGCAGGTGAGAAATATGCTGTCCTCAGCCAAACCCCTTTTCTCATGTATTATTTGAAAGGTTTCCTTAATAGTTCTGCAAGAAGTCCTATAATGAAAGGAGTGGTTTCCTTTGGCACTCTTCCCAGATCTACCCAAACAGAAGGATGCTGACCTAAGGCTGTTAAACACTTTGATGTATGGTTGTGTCTCCTTAAGTAGAAGATCCATATTCTTAAACTAAGCTGCCATGACACTGGGACATTATGAACTCTCCGAACCAATTGAATCTTACAAATGAACCATTAGTTGGCTGTACGGAACACTGGGTTCCATGAGCCTGCGGGATCTCACGTTAAATAAGATATTCATTGTTGTCCACATACCCCACAGGCTTTTTTATTTTAATTCAATTTGTCTTATCCCCTTTTCTCCCCTGAATGCACTAATAACCACACACTGTTGTGCTGTCAGGCTCTGTGATTTTATGTTGCTGTATAAACATTGGTTATTTCAGATGCCTCTACTGAGAAGAAAGAAAGAAAGAAAGAAAGATGCTGAAATTCAGAGAGGCATGTTTCACTAGTCTATAGGTAAAAGCTAACTGTGAAGTCAGTGTCAGTCAAACTGCGCCTTTTGTCAACCTCTGAAGACAAGCATGCCACCATATTCCAAACTCTCCCAGCCCCAGCAATAGTAATACCTCTAAGAATGTACCACCTTGATGAGTCAAGCAAATTCCCATTAAAATCTATGGAGAGACTCCCATTGACTTGGGGTCCTAACTGAGCATCCAGATTCTCTCTGAGCATCAAAGAGATGGAGATGCCCTGCTCCCAGGGGGGTGTGGTGCATCAGGCAGTGCTGAAGAGGCACATTTCCTGGATGTCACAGTTAAGTCACAGTGAAGGATTTAGGAGGAGTATTTCATTGATGTTCTGTGGGTGAAATGAACACTTGAGAGACTTAACCCCCCAAAATACCCAAACAAAAGTCAGCATAAAAATGGAAGATTTCACTGTCTAAAAATAAAATTGCTGTTCAGCTAGCTCTGCACCCAGCAAGCATCCCGGAGGATATTTAAACACCCACTACATATCAGAGGGGCGTCTTGGCTCACAAATGTGCGCTGCGCTCCTAACATTTTGGCACCCTTGACAGATCGAATCTGTCTTGCAACATTGTCTGCGTGCAGGAGTGTGAAACTGGGGTCATTATTGCAGGGAGAGAAAATGTATGGGTAATTTATTGCAAGGCAAAAAGGAAATAGGACTCAAACCCAGGAGAGCAGCATAAGTAATTACAATTGTACTCAATCTTCGCTGTGGGCCAGGTTCCTCCAAGCAGGTGCCTGTGAGCACAATTTAAAAACATTTGGTCCAAGGTTGCTCCTTAAGGGATTCCCCCCATCTCATAATTTTAGTGATGAGAGAAATACCTTAGAGTAAAAGCTTAGGTTTATCTACAGATCAAATAGTGAAATATGTATATTTACAGATTATTATTTAGCCACCAAATGTCTATATGTGTTATATAGAGTTTAGGACAGGGTCTGGTGCCTGGAAACCATATAAGAGAAAGCTGGAACTGAAACTGGGTAGAAGATTGCTTGCAAGTCAGCCACTTGTACCTGTTAAGAAAGAGTAAGATTGATTCCATATATCATGACCAGTACATCATAGAGAGCAACAATATAAGCTTTCCTTAAAAAACAACCAAAAAAAAGTAACCTTTCCCATGCATTTATATATTATAGTGATGGAATCTATCGATAGCTCAAAACTGACCCTCAATTCTCACCTGGAAGGACATGATTCCAGGAATCTAGTCCACTATTGACCTCTTTGATTATACTCCCAATGATGGGGATGAGTATTTCATACCAATTGTGGTGACGTTATTTTGTGTTTCAGATCCCTGCTCACTAGGAATTGAACAAAGACTCACCAGGTTATTACACAGAAACTAGAGCTGGTTAAGAAATGTGTTTTACTTTGGGAAAATGAAAAGCTTTTGTTTTTCTTTTCTAAATGCAAAATTTTTCAGGTTTTTGTTGGAGAACAAAAAAAATCCCAAACTGAAAAATGTCTGGTGTTTGACAATCCGTCCCACCCGCCCTCCCAATTAAACACAGACAATATTTTCTTTTGAAATTTTTAATTTAATTTTGTCATTTTATTGTCAAATAACAGTTTCAACAAAAAAGGGTGTGACCATCTCTAACTCAGATAACTGACAAGCCACCAGGCAGCCTTGGACCAGACCCTCAACTGTTCTAACTCTCTGCAGCTCCACCGACTTCTGCTAGGTCTGAGCCCTTAACTACAGTTGTACCAGTGACCTAGAGATGAACAGCTCCACAGTATATTTCCAGTGACTCACTGAGTATCACAAGTATAATGGTATCCAAGTGATATTAATAGTCTGATTCTGGTCTCCCATGGGCGTGATAGGGAACCCCCCCCCCCTTGACCCTACCTTACCCAAGGCCCCAGGTTTTTTGCTGAGAATAGAGTAAGAGTAGGCCCAAAAGCCTTTAGCTAAGAGCAAGAGTTTTAACTTTTGCTAAACTTGTTTTTCTGTACAAAGGGCATGCTGAGGAAGAAAGATGTGGTCAGGGCCCCAAAAAGGGGAACTAGAATTGAATTGAATAAAAGGGAGCCAGAAGATCTGTTAAGTTACAACAGCTGAGCCTGCTGTCAGGACTACAGAAAAGGTGCTAGAATGGTCAAACCGCAGACTTGACTGGCAAAGACAATAACAGGAAAAGCCATAAATGGAAAATTAATTGGTCAGCTTGCTTATCATCAACATTATATTCCAAATAAGGCAAATAACATGTATAACCAGCGTGCTACGTTTTGCAGTTTTAACCTTTATAAGCTTGGTAAAATTTATAATATGTAGAGCAGCCAGCCTCTTGCGTGGGGTCTATGCTGTCTCTCCCTGCATATATGCTTGTATGAAATAAAAGAGCCTTGGGCTGTCTGATCTAAAATCAATGGTGTGGTCGATTTTCCACAACAGGCGTAAATCAGAAATTATTCCACTGAGGCCAAAAGAGCTGCACTTGTGTGTGAAAGGAGAATCAGATCCAAATAGAGTGTAAAACTGGTGTAAATGGTAACAAAGCCAAGCCCTGTGATTTTCGTTCTTTTACAGAACAGCACTAGAAAAGAAGAGGAATTGTACAGGATGCCCCAAGGGGGAATGACTGGTGGTAACACGATGAAACTGAACAGAGCAAAAGATGAGTTGACCAATTAAAAGTATCTTTTGGTGGTGAATTCTATCATTCATATTTATATTAGGGTAGCACCTTGAGATCTCAGACAAGATCAGCACTCAGTTGTGCTAAGCACACAGCAAGACACAATATCTGCCCCAAAGACTTTATAGTCTAAAGAAACAAAAGACAGAAGGGGATGTGAAGGTGAAGTGACTTGACTGAAGTCATGCAGCAGCCAAACTAGAGGTAGAATCCAGCGTTCTCATTCCCAGTGTAGGATTCTATCCCCTAGACCATACTGCCTCCCTTAGCATGCTGTATACCACTGGGCTCTGGGGGATACTCTCCCAAGGGAGGTAGAAAAGACTCCATCATTGGGGATATTTAAAACTAGGCTGGACAAAGACCTAGTGAATATGTTGTAGGGAATGATCTTTCACAGGCCAGAAGAGATTGCACTGGGTGATATCTAATCAAACTTTCCGACCCTTAATAAGTAAGATTGGGTGATATTATTTGAGGGTGCCTGGGACTAGAGGGAGCCATTGGAGAGTCACACTCTAAGCCTGATTCTGAAGCACCTGCAAAGACCTTTACCACGTTCTGGCCAGTGTTTGAGATGCACACGTTTGACTAGATCTGTCTGGACAGGGCAGGATTTATCAGTGGAAGATACTTTCTGTTTCTCTGAAATTTTCATGAACAAATGACATTTTCCCCTTCATTTAAAATAGAAGGAAGATAAATAATAAATAATCTCTGGTGCTAATTACCAAAATTCCTATATTTATAGAAAACCAGCACTTTATGAATATTGAATGGGGCAGATATTATCTCCATCAGTGCCTCCAAATTATCAGCAAAACGATAAGTTATTTAGTTGTGATTCATACTTTAATATGTAAGGGAATTGCCAGTCTTCCACTACACAATGGAACAGAAAATAGTTGTCTGTTCCAGCTCCTTGCAGAATTAGGGTGCACAGGGTTGGAAATAAGAGGCAGTGCCCCCATCCAACCCTTGTGTCAGAGCCCCTCTGATACCATTGTTTTAGAAGGTCAGAGCACTTAAATAGCGCAGTGATGATACAGCCTGGACAGTTCATTCCTCATCAGGTCACAGCAAAACTAGCATGTTTTAGACCTAATTCTTCACGAACACCCCAGCAAAGCCAGTGGAACAAGCAGTCAATTGCCAAGCAAAGGATATGAGGGTGTTGGATTTGGCCTGAGGTTTGGAGTGATTGGGTTTGTAACAGAATGGTTTCCCTTGGAAACACAGGAACAGACATATAGCATCAGAGCAGTGAATCATCCAGTCCTGTCCCACTAGTGGCCAGCTGCAGAGGTTGAGTCTAATCACTCACTGAAGTCAGTTGAAGTCTTCCCATTGAACTCAATATGTGATGACAGACCAACCCCTAGTTGCTTCAGAGAAGGTGCAAGAAATGGGGATCAATATGAAAACTGAAAGGTGGATAAGGAACTGGTTAAAGGGGAGACTACAACAGGTCATACTGAAAGGTGAACTGTCAGGCTGGAAGGAGGTTACTAATGGAGTTCCTCAGGGATCAGTTTTGGGACCAATCTTATTTAATCTTTTTATTACTGACCTTGGCACAAAAAGAGGGAATGTGCTAATAAAGTTTGCGGATGACACAAAGCTGGGAGGCATTGCTAACACAGAGACGGACCGGGATATCATACAGGAAGATCTGGATGACCTTGTAAACTGGAGTAATAGTAATAGGATGAAATTTAATAGTGAAAAGTGTAAGGTCATGCATTTAGGGATTAATAACAAGAATTTTAGTTATAAATTGGGGACGCATCAGTTGGAAGTAACAGAGGAGGAGAAGGACCTCAGAGTACTGGTTGATCACAGGATGACTATGAGCCGCCAATGTGATATGGCCGTTAAAAAAGCTAATGCAGTTTTAGAATGCATCAGGCAAGGTATTTCCAGCAAAGATAAGGAGGTGTTAGTACCGTTATACAAGGCACTGGTGAGACCTCATCTGGAATAGTGTGTGCAGTTCTGGTCTCCCATGTTTAAGAAGGATGAATTCAAACTGGAAAAGGTTCAGAGACGGGCTACTAGGATGATCCAAGGAATGGAAAACCTGTCTTATGAAAGGAAACTGAAAGAGCTTGGCTTGTTTAGCCTAACCAAAAGAAGGCTGGGGGGGATATGATTGCTCTTTATAAATATATCAGAGAGATAAATATCAAGGAGGGAGAGTGTCATAAACAGATAGTTAAGGGTTAATAGAACAGGAGTACTTCATGTCTCTTTTGCCTGTAAAGGGTTAACAAGTTCAGTGAGCCTGGCTGTCACCGGACCAGAGGACCAATCAGGGGACAGGATACTTTCAAATCTTCAGGGAGGGAAATTTTTGTGTGTGCTGTTAGTTTTTGGTTGTTGTTCTCTCGGGGTTCTGAGAGTGACCAGATGTGCAACCAGGTTTCTCTCCAATCTCTCTGATACAGTCTCTTATGTGCTCAGAATAGTAAGTACTAGGTAGATGAGGCGAGTTAGGCTTATGTTTGTTTTCTTTATTTGCAAATGTGTATTTGGCTGGAAGGAGTTCAAATTTGTATTTTGCTGAAAGGATTTTAATTTGTACTTGTATACTTAGACTGGGAGGGTATTCCCAGTGTCTATAGCTGAAAGACCCTGTAACATATTCCATCTTAAATTTAGAAAGATAATTTTTACTGTTTTTTTCTTTCTTTAATTAAAAGCTTTTCTTGTTTAAGAACCTGATTGTTTTTTTTTATTCTGGTGAGACCCCAGGGGACTGGGTCTGGATTCACCAGGGAATTGGTGGGGAGAAAGGAGGGAAGGGGGAGAGAAAGGTTAATTTTCTCTCTGTGTTAGGATTACTTTCTCTCTCAGGGAGAGTCTGGGAGGGGGAGAGAGAAGGAGGGGGGAAGGTGAATTTTCCTCTCTGGTTTAAGATTCAAGGAGTTTGAATCACAGTGATCTTCCAGGGTAACCCAGGGAGGGGAAGCCTGGGAGAGGCAACGGTGAGGGAAAGGGTTTACTTTCCTTGTGTTAAGATCCAGAGGGTCTGGGTCTTAGGGGTCCCCGAGCAAGGCTTTGGGAGGACCAGAGTGTACCAGGCACTGGAATTCCTGGTTGGTGGCAGCGCTACAAATACTAAGCTGGTAATTGAGCTTAGAGGAATTCATGCTGGTACCCCATCTTTTGGACGCTAAGGTTCAGAGTGGGGAATTGTACCATGACAGAGAGGAATTATTTAAGCTTAGTACCAATGTGGACACAAGAACAAATGGATATAAACTGGACACTAGGAAGTTTAGACTTGAAATTAGACGAAGGTTTCTAACTATTAGAGGAGTGAAGTTCTGGAACAGCCTTCCAAGGGGAGTAGTGGGGGCAAAAGACATATCTGGCTTCAAGACTAAGCTTGATAACTTTATGGAGGGGATGGTATGATGGGATAGCCTAATTTTGGCAATTGGTCTTTGATTATCAGCGGGTAAGTATGCTCAGTGGTCTGTGATGGGATGTTAGATGGAGTGGGATCTGAGTTACTACAGAGAATTCTTTCCTGGGTGCTGGCTGGTGAGTCTTGCCCACATGCTCAGGGTATAACTGATCACCATATTTGGGGTCGGGAAGGAATTTTCCTCCAGGGCAGATTGGCAGAGGCCCTGGAGGTTTTTCACCTTCCTCTGCAGCGTGGGGCACGATCACTTACTGGAGGGTTCTCTGCAGCTTGAGGTCTTCAAACCACAATTTGAGGACTTCAATAACTCAGACATAGGTTAGGGGTTTGTTATAGAAGTGGATGGATGAGATTCTGTGGCCTGCATTGTGCAGGAGGTGAGACTTAAAGTCTATGAGTCTATGAGTAAATGCTGAAGCAGGACAAGATACCCTTCCTCTTGGAGGCAAGGGGAAATATTATGGAAGAAGAGGAGGAAGCGACTGAGAAATAAAAAGACAGAGAAAGAGAGAGAGACGAAAGGGAGAGAGACACATTAAATAACAACAATTATAGTCTGGAGTCTGACAAAGCTGCTTTAACGGAGCCAACTTAATAAAATATATATTTAAAAAACAGAGGCTTATATTTTAAAAGCTCATGGCAGCTGTGCCATCCATTTGCTATTAAAGTGCCTAACAAATACTTGAGTCTCACAAAAACCAAGAAAAATCAGATTAATAGCTCAGCTAACCTGCTGGAAATCCAGACTGTGGGATATTTGTTATCTCAGGTGAAGAGTGAAAAGGGTCCATTGTAAGCAAAGCATTTGCCTTTATTTTATTCTAATTTATTTGTCACTGGGATTCCACAGCAGATAAAAGTTATGCAGCAATTAAATTACATTACTTTTGATGAGATTAAAGACAAGGAAAGCAATGTTTTCCTTGCAAAGGAAGCAGAGGAGAAATGAAACCACTCAAGAAAAAAGAATGACTAGCTCAAAAATGCAAGAAACAAATTTATCTAGATGGAAAAAGAGAGATGTCTTGAACCTGAATGTAGCAGGAAATCTTAGGAGAGGATCACAATTTGGGGGATTCATTGAAGGAAATAATTGCAACACGTATATTGATTTTAGGTAGATAAGCAAACAAATGTTTGTGGGGGATTGAACTGGGTTTATTACATTTATTTCCCCACAGATCTGATGTTTCTCTATTAGAAAAAAATAAACTGTGTTCTTAAATGCATTGTTTTCGGAAAGAGGTTTATTAGGTTAGTGCCTGATCCGCCTGCTTCTGTCATTTTGCAAATTGGTTTGTTTGGGAAAAGGTTACTCTTTCTAAGGCCACTCAAAATGAAGCCATCAGTTTGCTCTTCGTCTTAGCTAGTTGTATTTTGGTAGTACCTAGAAGCCCAGGTCAGGGATTGGGACCTCATTGCAAACACTGCTTTACATGCATGCAATGAAACCACAGTCCTGTCCCAAGGCCCTGGATGAGACCAGAAAACAGGTGGACACAACAAACAGATTGCCAGTGGGAGGCTGGGGGGGGGGGTAGGGGGCAAGGTAACACTGACACAGCTTGTTTGGTATGATAATCAGAAGGCAGAGCACACTCACTGTTAGAAGAGTACTCTATGAAAGAAAGGTGCCTGTATATATACAGTTACTTCGTTAATAGAAACTGTGCCAGTAGATGGCACTCAAGAACATGCAGCATTGTTCAGACTTCAGTCTGGCAGGACCAGTAAAGGTTGTGCACTTCACAAGGTTCCATATGTGCCTTTGTCCATATGGCCAAACCTTTCTGCATCTTGCAGATGCTGACACAGGCTGAAAATCTGCCTATGAGCGAAGCACTTTGCAACCATTAACACTTTGCAAGGAAGCTGACAAGAACTATTTGCCTCCATGTTGCAGGTGGGGAAACTGAGGAAGGAAGTGCATTGTCAAAGGTTCTGGTCCCACTCACTGTGAGAGACCAAGTTGGAGATAGGAGCACACAGTCCCAACTCCCAGCCATCAGTCTCTGTCACTCAGAGCACTTGGCAACAATCTGTCTGACACAAGCCAAAGCACACATGTCATGAATGCAGCCCATGCATGCAACAATTCAAGAAAAAATTATCACATGATGAAAGATTCTTTCCTGCACTGAGAGGACCATAAAACACTTTTTAGTTGCCAGCATGACCACTTTGGCCACGTAAATTATTCAGAATTAATCCTGCACCCTCCTAAATCTCCTGGTAGCTTTTAGAAGTAACTAATACTCTTCTTAATCACATCTCATGCACAGCTTTACATTTCTCAGAAACGCTTTAAATTATGATTGATTGGAATTTAAGGTCTGATTTATCTTAGAACGTAATCAGGCCTGAATGGGAATTTTTTATAATGACAATTAAAATAATGAAATCGAACTTTAAATGACATTCAAATGCTGTTACCTGCTAGGAGCTCCAGAGTTCCATCTTCCTTCATTGCATTCTGGGTGCTGTGCATCGTTCATTATGGGGTGATTGCAGCCGAGTCTGTCCAGCATGGAGCTGAGACATGCTGTTAACCCCAGAGGCCAGAATTTTCCCAAGGGACCAGCACCCACAATGAGAGCCACATTTTCATAAGAGCTCATCACTTTGGGTGTATTTTGGGTGCTCAACCTTGAAAAAGTGGTCTTTAGAATACCTCCCTCCCCTCATATTTCTGGGATATAATAATAGCTTTGTACCGAGCAATTAATATTTATTATTCTTATTTAATATTTATATTGCAATAGCATCTAGAAGCCTCACCTAGATTAGGGCCCTACTGTGCTAGGCACTGTACATAGACATAGGCAGGCTGGACGCAAGGCTCATTGCAGTCAATGGGAATTTTTCCATTAACTTCAATGGGCTTTAGGTCAGGCCAGGGGCTTGATGGTCCATGGCCCAGCTGTGAAGTGCCTCATGTACAAACACAAGATAACATGAAAGGAGCAGGAGTGGAGAATCCTGCAAGGCGCTGAGTACCTGCCACTCCCACAAAAGTGAGTAGAAGAGGATGGTGGTCAGCACTTTCCATGATCGAGCCCAGGGGCCTGTGTTAATGGAAGCGCTGCTGCAGAGCTGTCAAGTCCCTGCAGCTAGAGGCTGGAATGAGGCCCAATAGGTGAGTGGGAAGGGAAGAGCCTCACTCACATGCAGAGAATTGTGTTTAAGCTCAAGCCTCCTGAGCCAACTCTGCCCCTGCTACGCCTGTGAGTAAGAGAACATAGGAGGCTTGACAGCTTGTGCCTATACACTAGAGTGCAGCAACTTCTGTTGCACAGCCGTACAGGGTGCTGGGACCGGAGGCAAATCCCATCCCAGACTCCAAACCCTTCCCAGCAGCAGCCAAAGCACTGGGTTGTATTCCAGTGGGAGCCAGGGGATGCTCATTTGGTGACCAGCAGCTCCCCTGCCCATCTCCTCAGGTCACTGGGGAGGCCAGTCCTGTCCTGCTGTGTATTTGGCTGCCCTGCCTGGAGCTGTCAGCAAATCTGATCTCTGTTGGAGGCGTATGAAAGAAACACCAGACAAAGAAATGGTCTTGTTAACCCACCTCTGTGCCTGTGGGCTAGCCCAGACAGGCAGAGGCAGGCAGTAGGAGGGGAGTTCTGACTGAAGCCTGAGGCGATCATAATGAACACCCACTAGGATGGCAGGATTACTGATGAAAGCAGTTCAGCAGACCACCCAGAAAGTGCCAGGCAGAGCACCAGTGGCTGATCTGGGCATCCCAGCTAGAGAATCACTAACACCTTCTTCAGAAAGGCAGCATAGCCATGTTTGCTACCCCCCTGTTGCTAGCAGGGCTTCAGTGCAAGGTGGGATTGTCGGAAGAGGGTGGTCCGGAGCTGGCAGGGTGAGAGGGTCTTGGCCTGTTGTCTGCACATACTTCAGGGTGAGACACAAAAGGGAAGAAACATAACTGGCCTGGCTCAGTCTGGGCACCATGAGAGACAAAGAGCAATACTATGGGCCAGATCCTCAGACCCACTTCCAACTCCAGTGGCATAGATTAGGCAACATGCAGCAGCCAGAAAGCTGCCTTAAAAGAGAAGCCTGGGATTTCCATAGCTTGGGGAAATTCCTGGGTGAGTTAAAGCCGAAGTAACCTGCTCCTTCTCTTCTCTTGGCATACAGGGCAGGAAGGAGCATGATAGGGCAGGGCCAGAATGCAGTATGCTCCAGACAATCTTTGCAAGAGGAAGGCTTTTACAAGCAGATACAAATTAGAGCAGCCTTGTGACTGCTCTAACTTGCATCACAGTCTGGTTCAAGCCCAATAAGATGACATAGAACCACTTTTGCCTCCACCCGCTGCTGCTCACCTGTGCCATGTGTGAGGATTCAGCCCTATGCCAGGTTTATCTGACCCTTCAGATGTCAGCCGGTCGGGGTTTTGGTCTGAGAACCCTGCAACCAACTATGCCACAAATGCCACTCCCTTTAAATTCTTAGACTCAGTCTCCATCCATACTGGCCAGAGAAACTGTGCTTGGAAGCCTGCTAGACACAGCTGCATTTGATCTCAGTGTTTGCTGATAGGTGCAGTGCCTCCCTGTGGACAGGGCTTTTCTGAGATGGCTATAAACGGAAATGGATTCAGTCTCAAATCCAGCTTGCCTGATTTACCTGTACATTCCCATTCACTTCACTTTGGCTATCCATGTCACTAAGGGGAAGAGAATGCCTTCAGCAAAGACACGGCCGCAGCTGAGCAGGACTCCAAGGTCTGTGCTTCCTGGAGGTGCTAATTCTGAATGTAACAGAAGGGGATGGTTTAGAATACTTCCAGCCCAGGAACCAGTGATGAAGTTCCTTCCCCTCATTGTCTGCATGAATTTAAGCCCCACCCCCATCCCCAGCATCCCTTACACAGTCCAACAGAGGAAGCAATCAAACAAGTAAAGTGTCTTTCCTACAACTGATAGCGACTCATGGATGAAAAGGGCACCAGGGAATAGGGAGAGTTGATTGTTTGTACTGCGGCACTCTGAAATCATTACATATTGAATCCTTGAGAAGGCGTGTTAAAATCCGACAGTACAGAATACAAACACACACACACAGCCCGACACCCCCCTCATGCAACATACATCAGGAGTACATGGGTAGACACACACGCATGCCTTATACAGGTACCACTTGTCACAGCCACACTCACACCACCATCCTATACTTACGCATGCAAAACTCTCATGGCCATACCAAACGCACACACATGCATGTGAGAATACACTCATACTTCACATAGTTATACACGCACAACTCAGCCACAGATACACCACAAACACCTCCTCTCTCTCTCTCTCTCTCTCTCTCACACACACACACACACAATTGCAGCCTTGTACCCTTACACCCACCGCACACATGTCCCATGCACAGGCTTAAGGGACTCACTTGCGTCTCATTCACTCCATATATGCACCACTTGCAACACAACACTCCCACCCATCCACAGTCATTTTGTGCAGTGTTGCGCAGGGCTTGTCTGAAGACATTATATGCTGTTGAAAATGCACCAGAAAAAAGAGCAGAAGAAGCAAAGAACTGTGCTCAGGTTGGTGGAAACTGCACTTGGGACCAAGAATAACTCAGTACTTCCGAGATGTGCACCAGGCAGTGCCGTGGCAGCACTGTGTTATAAGTGACATTTACAAGCCATCCTTCTTTCCCCTGCTATTCATTGTAATCATATTAATCCTGAGCACGTTGTTAGCCCTTCATGTAGCTGTGATAGGAGCTGCCCTAGGAATTTACTTGTAATTTAGTAATTATTAATGTCTACTGATTGTTCCACTTTTGGGAGTAAATTGCAATTCCCTTCAGTGTCAGGGAGTCACAGAGCTACAGAGAAAGCAGGAGTGTGGGCAGGTGAGGGCAGGATTCCAACACACAGAGCACTGTCAATTCTTTGCTCTCCAGCTCTGGGCTCCTACAGAGTCCTGCCAATGCAGCTCAGTTAGAGATCATCAAAACAAGGTAAACATCTTTTAGAAAACAAAATACGAGGACAAGATATGTATTTTGTTTTGCACAAATTATTTGTTTTGCTGGAGGAAAAATTAGTTAAATTTCTTTTTTAATGTTTTCATTTTGTTTTGGTGGGAAAAATCTCACTTTTTTTTCTCTCTCTCTCTTTTTTTAAGTTTTCCCTTTTTAAAGAAGGGAAAAAATAACAGTGGGAGAAAGTAGATTCCCTCCTCCCAATTTTGAAATGAATCATTTTAAAAAATTTGAAAATGTTTTGTGTGAAAAAGTTTTGTTTTGAAAATTTGTCCAAAAAAATGAAACATTTAGATTAAAATGTTTTTTTTTTTTTGAAACATGGTATAGTTGAAATGTTGTATTTTGGGGGGGCAGTATTTAAAAAATTATGACCAGCCCTAATCTCAGTTCTTAATCCTGACTCACAGTCTCACTGCTATTCCAGTCCTCTGCTGATGCACCACAATCCTATCCTACACATTCCCCTGATATTTCTGAGATGGGCAGTTCCACACATAGTCCTGCTATTGCACATCAATCCTTACCCACAGCTCCCTCCGTACTGTTCCAGTCATGGGCTCCTTACACACCTTTGTCTATGCACCTCAGTCCTGATACATTTGAAATGACTCCTTCTAATGGGATGAATTGAACAAGGGAAAATAGAGACTTAAAAAGAGGAAAAAGCTTCCTAATGATGAGATCTATTACATTTCAGAGTAGTTTCCTAAGGGAGGTATTGGAAGATCTATTGCCTGAAACCATACTGGCTTGAACGAGGCCCTGAGGAATAAGATGTGGGGAATTAAGCCTGTTTTGATGGAGGAGGGCAATAGACTAAAAGTGATTTAATAGAGTTTTTCATCCTTCCTTCTAAGAGTCTCATCAGTCCTACTCTCTATGCCCCTCTAGTCTGTGAGTGATAATGTTACGACCAGGTGAATCTTGGTACTATCTTTGACCAAAGACTCGCTATATGCCAGGCACACAAGCAGCACTACATGTCAGACCTCAGGCCTGGCAGCTCAGCCAGGAGGAGGCTCACGAAAGGAAGTCAGACTTGGTGGACGGGACCTTTCTGTCTTTGGAAGGTAAGCGCCAACCAACACTAATGTACAGTGGAAGAGCAATATGCCCTACATCACGGATTGGATCAAGTAATCTCATCTGTTTATTTCGCACTGGTGAAAGAGCTAGCAAGACAGATATCTGAACTGGGTTCTGAGGTCTGTTTGGGGCACTGGCCTCACCTCAGCCCATAGAACTCAAGAGCTTCTGGCTTGGGTCTGTCCCAATCACTGGGCCAGGGAATTGCCATCTGCCCAAGGAGGAGACCCCCTGCTCACCTCTTCTGCCTACCCCCTCAACTCAGGGCCCAGCCTGGCTGGAAACTCGGACACTTGTCTCAGGTGATGCCCTACAAGGACACTGATTGGTTCTTGTCTCAGACCTTCCCCAAGGCTATTAGGAATGGGTGACAAGCACCCAGCATGTAACTTGACCGCTCTGGAGACTGAAGTCCTGTGCTTATCCACTAAATCAAGCAGCAGTGAGAGATTTCCCCATACAGTGCTGCCAATGAACCACAGCCAACCAGCCTCCAGAGTTCAATTAACATGGCCCATTCAATACCAGCACAAGTTACTGAGCTGGTGAAGGAATACTGGATGGAATTTTACTGTCTATGTTATGTAGGATGGCAGACTAGATCAGGGGTCAGCAACCATTCAGAAGTGGAGTGCCGAGTCTTCATTTATTCACTCTAATTTAAGGTTTTGCGTGCCGGTAATACATTTTAATGTTTTTAGAAGGTCTCTTTCTATAAGTCTTTAATATATAACTCAACTATTGCTTGCAAAGTAAATAAGGTTTTTTAAATATTTAAGAAGCTTCATTTAAAATTAAATTAAAATGCAGAGCCCCTCGGACCGGTGGCCAGGACCCGAGCGGTGTGAGTGCCACTGAAAATCAGCTCTCGTGCCACCTTTGGCACACGTGCCATAGGTTGCCTACCCCTGGGCTAGATGGTCACAGTGGTCCTCTCTGACCTTAGAATCTATCAGTCTACTTAGATTGGAAGACAGGGCAAAAACTGTCTTTTGTTCTGTGTTGGTACAGCACCTGACACAGTGCGGTCCTGTTCCATGATAGGGGCTCCTAGGTGCTCCAGTAGTACCGATAATAATAAATAATAATATTAATTAATGAATCTGTAAATGCCAGATCCAAATGATGACACTGCCAAATGTGGGGGTCTATTGGTGGTGTTTTTATAATTGATCACCCCCTGGGAACTGGACTGAGACCCGATAATGCATTTCATACATGAGGCACTGAACAGCTGTTAGATGGGGATAGCTTTTGCTCATCAATGACCTGTAATGGATTTCTACTGCCAACCACTCAATGGAAAAAAATCTCTGGTCTACCTTCATCCCTGAAGCCATCTGGCATGGATTTGGCTTCATTCCCCAGCCAGCTTGGAACAGATGCCTTTTCCAAAGTAACTTTAGCAATGCTGGGTATAGCTGGTCTCATAAGAGGTCTTATGTTGTCTGCCTTCTACAATCAAGAAAACAAAATAACTTTCTGCGCAGGGAGCAGTGAGGTCCCTTCCAACCCTGATATTCTATGATATGACATGACAGTGATAGACTCAGCAGGGAAAGAATAGAATGTTACTAGTAAAAGAACCTGGCACCTCAGCACCATGCCCAAGGGCAGGTTCCCAAGCTTCCAGTGACGGCAAGTTCCAAGGCTTGGTCCTTGTCTCCCAAGCCCAGCGTCCCCCCACCCTTCACCCCGCCGTGGATATGCTGGCACATGCCCCGCATTGATAAATCAGTGTGGGAGCAGTGTCTGTTACCAAGTCTTGACAGTTCTCCAAAGCTAATTGGTGCTGGGTTTATCCCCTGCTTTGCCACCAGAAGGAGCCTGGCATGAAAATAAAAGCACACCGAAACCTAGGGAGAGACTCTTCATGGCATCAAGTACTAGGGAGACTCCCCATCCTGCCCCTTTCGGTCATCAGGCCCTAATCCAGCACATTGCCTATAACAGGGTCAGTGATGGGGGTATCATGGGGCTACCTAAATCAGCCTTACACAGTCTTTGTGCTGGAGAGATTTTTCCCTAGCCATTTGAGGCTTCTTTGCCACCCCTGCATGCCACTGTGAGTGGAATACAGGAGCCAGACTAGGAGGCTCTTTCCCATGCTGCATAGGCACATCCCCCCTGCCTCCTGGCATTTCCAATCCCGTTACTTCTCTGCAGCTGCCAGCATGACACTCACACCCAGCATGGAGCAGGGGAAGCATCTCCAGGTTGCTATACAGAACTGCCCCGTGGCCAGTCTTGGAGCAGCATTAACAGCCTCTGAAGAATGGGTCACCCAGTTCTCCTCACCCAATGAAGCCTCCATGGCATAAGTCTCTGCGGAGAAGAATGGCAGACAAAGGGCACTGAAAAGGGGAATCCTTGGAACCTCAAGCGGACCACAAGTCTCCACTACCAAAAGGTAAAAATCTGCCACTCTGTTTCTCTTATAGCAGTGAAGGTCTGGAACGAGCCTTGCCATGTTCATGAGGTTATTTGATGGGTCTCAGCCTGGTTCCTAGTAATAAAAGCCACAAGCATCATTGCCAGCCTCAGCAGGAAGGCCAAGGTCAGGTGAGCCGTAGAGACTGATGGGCCCTTTCACTCCTGGAGGAGGCCCCTCAGGCAACATTAAGAAGTGCGGGAGAGTGGGCAAGACCTGTCCTGCTGCTGCCTGCAGAGCTAAGGAAGGGACCATTGGTGCACCACCAAATGGGGCCCCATGGCTCCACCCCTTTCCCAGAGAGGCTGGGACAGCAACATGGGGCTTCCATATTTTTCCCCCAGGTCCAGAAGGTGTCTCTTCCCTCATCCTAGAGAGGCAGAAATAGGGTCTCACTATTTACTCCAGCAGCTGGGGTGTATCTGATAAGGTGTGTGGAACAGGCCTCCTGCACTTTTCCCCTCCTGCCATCAACAGACTCTTCTGCTGGGTTGCTGTTGGTGGGTCAGTTCTGTTTTTTTTTTCCATTTATTTTTGAATCTTACTTAGAGACATCTATCTATCTATCTATCTATCTATCTATCTATCTATCTATCTATCTGTAAGCAGACAGGATGAGCTCTACTCTGACATCAGGTGGTGAATTATGGTGAATGTGCAAAAGAATTTCAGGGGCTGATCGTGTTTGCATAGGCACACCCACCCCACCTGGCATAGCCCACGGCAGCCTGGATGGTTGCTTTGGCAGCTGTGGGATCCCCAGTTTCTTTGTTGTTAGGGTGGGAGGCGTGGAGTGTTGTCACCCTGTATGTGTGGACGAGGAACTGTGAAACTACTTTGTGACAGGGAGTCTCGCCATCAATTGAGTGGCACTCGCTTGACAAGGGAGTGGGCCTCTTGTGTGAGCCAGAAACATTAATTGCACCTCTTCCTCTCTCCACTGTTGAATACCAGAGCTGATTTTTGATTCCCTTAAGAATCTAAGTTACAAGTTCCTGAGCTAAACTCACTAAGAGCTGAAATCACTAAAGAGCTGTGCTAACTAGTGGGGGAATCTGAAGCTATATTGCAGAGTAGAGCAGCTGGTGGAGCGGAGCAGTTTGTGGGACAGTTGGAGCAGCCCACAGAGCGAGCGGAGCCAAGCAGTTTGCGGGATGGCTGGAGCAGATCACAGGATGGATGGTGGAGCAGAGCAGCTGGTGGAGCGGAGCAGAGCTGAACAGTTTGTGGGGAAGGTGGAAGCAGAATCCTATGGAGAGGCAGGGCAGTTGGCCCTGGACCACGCAAGGTGCCCTTTCTACCCAGGCTGGCAGGGGGAAAACCCCTGCAGATAGACTCTTGAACTCTGGGGCTGCACTGACCCAGGAAAGAGACTTTTGGGTTGTGGGACTTTTGGGACTGTGGGTGATTTTTGGGTTGCTGGACTCAAGAGCCCAGGGAAAAGGACAAGGCCTAGTTGAGGCGTTTTCCCAACTTAATGCAGTGTTGTTTATCTCATGTTATTAAATATTTTCTGCTACACCGAGACTCTGTGCTTGCGACAGGGGAAATATTGCCTCTTTGAGTTGCCTAGGGGCGTGTGTAAGATTTTCCCAGGTCACTGGGTGGGGGCTCGAGCTGGTTTGCATTACGTTATAGAGATGGACACCTATGTATTGAACCTGGCCCTTGCTACTATCAATTCGGCCTGGCAGAAGGGTTACATATCTATCTATTTATCTATCTCTGCACATGCCCATTTGTCTAGCTCTCTTTCTCTATCTATATTTTCTCTCTAGTGCTATCACCATAGTGCCTAATTTCCCAAATGGCTTCTGACACAACCCCTGCTGCGAGTTGTAAATAAAGGGCCTGGCAATTTGATCCCACTGTGATATGATGGATGGGTATGATCTAAGAGAAGTGAATGTCCCTTCTAAATCACAGTCCGCATGCAGAGCTTCAAATGGCCAGCTTTCTTGCGTGCCTACTCAGCATCTCCCAACCTGACCCTGTGTCTGCAGTGGCTTGGCATATGGTCCTTTGGGGTGTAATGTGTCTCCTAAAACACTGAGAGCTAAAATCAACATGACGTGCAGGGGTGTGGCTACTTCTAAATGACACAAGATGACCTAACTTAGCTGAATTCAAAAGTTAGCATCAATGTGGCAAATCTTGCTTCTTTGAATAGGCTGCATTTTAAAGTAACTATAATGCCTCTCAGTGGGTAAAAAAGTGAGGCAGTTCAGCCATGAGTTATCCCCCAAAATATCTTTTTCCAACTAAAGGAAAAAAACAATTTTGGGAATGATGGTGCATTTTTAGTGCTGGTGAAAGTGACAGACTGATAGCGAAGGCAGGAGCTGTACATATTCCCCCAACAGTAGTGTGGGCAGGTGAGGGCAGGATTCCAAAACACAGAGCACTGTCAATCTTTTGCTCTCCAGCTCTGGGCTCCTACAGAGTCCTGCTAATGCAGCTCAGTTAGAGATAATCAAAACAAAGTAAACATTTTTCTAAGAGGGCCCTGCGCCCAGCCAGAGCCCAGCAACCCCGCGGCCCTGCAACCACAGCAAGTTCCGTGGCCCCACTACCCCAGCTGGAGCAGGGCCAGTCCTGCGGCCCTGCTCCCCCAACCAGAGCGTGGCAAGCCCTGCGGCCCCGCTTCCCTGGCCAGAGCGCAGCAATCCAAAGTGCCACAGAAGACTCGGAGCGCCACACGTTGAGTAGAAGCCCCCAGAATTGGGCCCGCACTTGCTAAAGCCAGCCCTGTTTGCAGCTACCCCTCACTCCTAATCTTCAGGTCTCTTGCTGTCACTGCCACCTGACTCCTAATGTGCAGGTCCCCTATGGTTCATAGATTCATAGACTCTAGGACTGGAAGGGACCTTGAGAGGTCATCAAGTCCAGTCCCCTGCCCTCATGGCAGGACCAAATACTGTCTAGACCATCCCTGATAGACATTTATCTAACCTACTCTTAAATATCTCCAGAGATGGAGATTCCACAACCTCCCTAGGCAATTTATTCCAGTGTTTAACTACCCTGATAGTTAGGAACTTTTTCCTAATGTCCATCCTAAATCTCCCTTGCTGCAGTTTAAGCCCATTGCTTCTTGTTCTATCATTAGAGGCTAAGGTGAACAAGTTTTCTCCCTCCTCCTGATGACACCCTTTTAGATACCTGAAAACTGCTATCATATCCCCTCTCAGTCTTCTCTTTTCCAAACTAAATAAACCCAATTCTTTCAGCCTTCCTTCATAGGTCATGTTCTCAAGACCTTTAATCATTCTTCTTGCTCTTCTCTGGACCCTCTCCAATTTCTCCACATCTTTCTTGAAATGCGGTGCCCAGAACTAGACACAATACTCCAGCTGAGGCCTAACCAGCGCAGAGAAGAGTGGAAGAATGACTTCTCATGTCTTGTTTACAACACACCTGTTAATGCATCCCAGAATCACGTTTGCTTTTTTTGCAACAGTATCACACTGTTGACTCATATTTAGCTTGTGGTCCACTATGACCCCTAGATCTCTTTCTGTCATATTCCTTCCTAGACAGTCTCTTCTCATTCTGTATGTGTGAAACTGATTGTTCCTTCCTAAGTAGAGCACTTTGCATTTGTCTTTATTGAACTTCATCCAGTTTACCTCAGACCATTTCTCCAATTTGTCCAGATCATTTTGAATTTTGACCCTGTCCTCCAAAGCAGTTGCAATCCCTCCCAGTTTGGTATCATCTGCAAACTTAATAAGCGTACTTTCTATGCCAACATCTAAGTTGTTGATGAAGATATTGAACAGAGCCGGTCCCAAAACAGACCCCTGTGGAACCCCACTTGTTATACCTTTCCAGCAGGATTGGGAGCCATTAATATCTACTCTCTGAGTACGGTTATCCACCAGTTATGCACCCACCTTATAGTAGCCCCATCTAAATTGTATTTGCCTAGTTTATTGATAAGGATATCATGCGAGACCATATTCCAGTGCTATCATCTATAGGCACCTACAGTTCTGCCAGTGCACCTCAGCCCTGACCTGCAGCTCCTCCATGCTCTTCTATTCCAGGCCTCTCCAATTTGCTCAACTGTGTGATTGCGATGTGTAGAAAACTCAATTTGGCCGAGATTTCCAGGGGAAAATGCTTTTGCATTAACACAACGGACAGCCCAACCCCAGCTGATTAGGGTTGGGACTGAAGAAAGCCTCTGGTAACCCAGAAAAGCAGGTTTGGGAGAAAACAACCCAGCTGCAGCCATGCACAGCCCAGCTACCTACCCTTGTCCCTATCAACTTTAGCCCACATGGGCAGAATTGCAATCCCACAGTGGTGAAAATCCAGAGTAACTCAGCCTATAGCCAGTAGTCTGGATTGATTCTGGTGTGCCCTGGCACTGGGCAAACAGCTATTAATAGTATTTGTATTCCAGTAGTGCCAAGAGGACCATACTGAGATCTGGGCCTTGTTGTGCTAGGTGCTGTGCATCCATAATTGAAAACTCTTGATTACATATTTGTATTGGGGTAGCACCTAGAGACCTCATTGTGATAGGCACTGTATTTACACATATAACCCAAAAGGCAATCCCCATCTCAGAGCTCTGACACTGGGAATACATGGCAACAAATGAATACAGTAAACAGATAGGAGAAGCACAAAGTCACAGTGAGCTATTAAGATGTGTGGTCCCAGCATACCCTGGCAACCAACAAAGGAATTATTGTTCTTCTCATTTTACAGATGGGAAACTGAGGCATAGAGCGATTAAAGTGACTTGCACGAGGCCCACACAGGAAGTCCATGACAAAGCCATTAATTGAAACAGCCATGCTTTAACCACAGGACCAACCTTCCCAGATACCTCTACAATGTTTTTCTAAAGCTGGCTCCTCTTGATATCATCCTATGTTTCCATGGTTAAACTTCCTGTCCGTTTCCCCCAGCGTGCCAAAGGAGTTGTCAGATTTATCTTCTGCTCAGCATAAGGGGAGTTAGTTAGAGGAAGACTGTCTGCTGGAATGCAGGAGCCTGGCTCTAGGTTCTGGGAATCTATCATCAATCTGCTGTCTGGAGGAGATAAAGGTTTGCTCGGGGATGTTTCTGTCGTGTTTATTTCATGGTCCAGAAGTCGCAAGGATTTTAAAGTCATTGTGCTGAGAGGTGCAGTGATCTCTGCAACATTTCCCTGCCACACTCCAGTCAAGTTCACTTCTGTCTCTGGTTTTGAAAAGCCTGAGGCTGCACCTGGATTCCTAATGTATTTGCTAACCTGGCATGGTTCGCCTCACCAGCAGAGGAGACCTGAGCGAGGCAAAGGGCTTTGCAGAGTTCAGAGTAGCTGCAACACTTTGTTGTGGGGGTAGTTTTGTCCCTGCTAAGACTATAGCTAAATGGAAGACACACTGCAGATTGTGCCTCACCTCCCTGTGGCATTAAAATTAATCGGCAACCCTCTGCTTACACTTTAGTGCATATGCCTAGCTGAGGGACAACACACTGTTCTGTTCATTTGTTTTCTAATAATCTCTGCTGGTCTCCAAGGTTCTCCTTCCCCCAACTACAACTGCCACCTGCTTATTTCCATCCAGATCAAGAACAGCTGCTTGAGGAGCCCAGCCTTCCATTCACCTGATGGGTCTACGTGTAGGGAGCCCCACTCCACCCAGCCCAGTTTGAAGACACTATTTACAAACCGGCAGTTGTCACATGCCCAGTGGCCCACCTGGCCCTGTGCTGCCAGCATGCCCCTTCTCCTTGGGGGGCAGGCCCATGTTGCACCCCACAGCCTCCCCTGCCCATCATCCCCCAGCTCCCTATGGCCAGAGCCCCTCCCAAACCCACTATGCCCGTCACCCACCCTAGACCCCTTCCACAAATGCATAGCACCCTGCACAGCACCACCCCTGCCCATGGCCCCACCACAACTGCCACAGAACCCACACTCCCTAGTGCCCCAACACACACATCTTCCCCACCCCTTCACAGCCCATCATTCACCAGACTCCTAAGAGATCCACTCCCCTATGCCCTGCTTTCCAGCCATCCTCACCAGCCCTGCTGGGAGGCGACTGTCTGCTGGTCCCAGGGCAGGGAATCGCTCTGGCCCCTTGTGAGTGGTCCGATCAGCCAGGCCAGGGCCTGCCCCAGCTGTGTTCCCTGAGGACCAACTTGCCTGGAGTGGCCCAGCCAAGCTCCACTTCCCCCCACTGTCACCCCACCACCACCACCAGCTGAGACCTGACACTGGCCAGGCTTCTGCACCAGTACCAGGTGGCTCAGCTCTGGGGAGACAGGTGAAGCCCCACAGGTGGTGGGAAGCAGAGACTGCTCAGAGCTGGAGGTGCACTGGGGTCCAGCCAGGCAGGGCCGTCCTTAGGATTTATGGTGCCCTAGGCAGGATTATTAAACTGGTGCCCCTGTGCCTGACTTGATCTGAGCAACACAAACATAAGCTTACACTACTGGAAAACTTGCCACATGCATGTTATTAAAACCAGTTTAACATAGTGAAGCCACTGTAATGCTGATCGACTAGCACTAAAGAAGTAGCACTATAGAAAAAATTCTGATTTGACAGAATGATGCAAATAATATAATTTTTTTTTAATTTGTCAACATATTATTGGAAATTTCTATGAAGAGGTATTGAAACAAGGATTTGTTTTTAATTAAAAGCAATCTTTCTGGCTTTTTGGGCTGCAAAATCAGTAATAATGTCATCGTATGACAAAGACAAAGTGATGTCTTGTTTGATTGCAAGAATAGCAAGACCAGTCAAGTGTTCCTAACTCATTGTAGAGCGGAGATAGTTTTTAACAAGCATTAGTTTTGAGAAACTCTGTTCTCCTGATGCTCCTGCTACAGGAATTGTCAGTAGAATACGAGTGGCAATGTACACATTAGGATATATCAACAAGTTTGCTGGTATGAATAAACTGTACAATGTCCATCACTGATTTTGCATGTGGCAACATCGATAACAGTGTACTCAATTCTTCGTACAGTTCAAGTCCATTTAAATCAAAACTATCACCGTGCTTCAGGAGGCTTTCTAGGTTCTTGCACTTTGTCATTAGTTGCTCTTGTTTTCTTATTTCTTTGAATTTAGTCCCGCTCAGCCTGCTGCCAGATGAGTGAATGGAACCCCAGGCCAACAGTGGGTTGAGTGGCTCAGCCGGGGTCTCAGCTGCCGGCCTGCTAATCCCGCTGCCAGCCTGGGGTTCCTTGGGGGTCCCCAGGCCAGCAGCGGGTGCTGAGTGGGGCCGGTGGCCGGGACCCTGGCTGGCAATGGGGCAGCAGCCAGAACCCCAGAGCATCAAAAATCAGCTGGCATGCCACCTTTGGCACGTGTGCCATAGGTTGCCAACCCCTGCTTTATACCAGTGGTTCCCAAACTGGGGTTCGCAAACCCCTCGGGGTTTGCAGAATGTTTCAGGGGATTTTCCAGAAAAATTTCACTAATGGCGGCCAGAGGACCCCGGGCATTGGAGACAGCAGGTGGGACCCGGTTGCAGGGCAGACACCCTGAGCCCCAGAGAGAGCGGGGCTGGGCAGTTTGGGCTGGCAGCCCGAGTCCCGGCGGTCAGCAAGGGAGCCAGCAGCCTGAACCCCAGTGCTCTGTGTGGGGCTGGCAGCCCGAGTAACAGGAAGAGTGGGGCTGGGCAGTTGGGGCTGACAGACTGAGCCCTGCCCCCATCAGTGGGGGAGCCGGCAGCCCGAACCCCAGCCTGAGCCGCAGGAAGAGTGGGGCGGGCAGTTGGGGCAGCCATCATACTGAGGAAATTTAAACTTAAATCCCTGAAAATATTTATTTTTAGGAGGGGGTTCATGACACTTCACAATTTAGTGAAAGGGGTTCGTGGGCTGTTAAAGTTTGGGAACCCCTGATCTATACACTAGTAAGGAGATGAGCATCTTACAGTTGTTGGAGGGCTCTATTTAGCAGTAACAGGGCTATAGGAAAGTCAGTCAACATTTTTTGTTTTTCTTGTGAAACTGGCCTACTCCCTTCCCCATACCAAACTTGTCACAAATAATTGTCAGCAACTTAATTTTCTGGTTTTTGGCTAAGATATTGATTTTTTTTTTAAATTGAAATTGAATTCAGGATTGTTAGCAAGCATTTCTGGCAAACAAATTTGTTAAATGACAATCTAAATGGCAACACAGCACTGCTTCCATGCTTGGCTCACCCACCAACCTGCTGGTCCAACAGCTGCAGTAGAGGAGGAGATAGGTGGAAAACTGCAGGACCCCCAAATCCACCTCTTAGGGTGCGGAGTGGCAACAGCAGCAGCAAACCCTCAGGTCCGATCACACGTCAATAGGCACCTCCACCAGCCTAATGGACCATGGTGAAGTTAGCACAGCATCTGATCTCGGGGGGGGGGGGGGCACCCACGGAGCCACAGCAGCTCATCCTGGCTTGTGCAGCTTCACCCAGGGGAGAGATGCGCTTCCCAGTTAGGGTGACCGGATCTAGATGTCCTGATTTTATAGGGCAAGTCCCGATATTTGGGGCTTTGTCTTATATAGGCACCAGAGCCTATATAAGAAAAAGCCTATATAAGAGCCTATATAAGAAAAAGACCTCAAAACTGGGACTGTCCCTATAAAAGTGGGACATCTGCTCATTCTACCCCAACCCCCGTCCTGATTTTTTGCACATGCTATCTGGCTATCCCCAGCCCAGTCCTGTGCGACCATTCCAATCCTGGCTGCCTGCCAAGGAAGTGAGTTACTTTCACTTTCATTCTTCAGCAGGCAGCCAGAGAGGGCAGGGGGGAGAGAGGAGAGCTCCATGGGGGGAGAGAGAAAGGTGGGGTGCTCCATGGGGTTGGGGGGAGAAGAATGGATGTTATGGGGAACAACAAAGGATACTGCCAGAGCCGCCGAGCCTGCCTCACTTCACACCAGGGGAAAGAGTCACACTCACAGGTGAGTTCCTTCCCCCACCCCTTCCCAGAGACCCCAGCAGCCAATCCCCTCCCTCAGACTGTGCTACATTCGGCTCTCTCTAGGACCCAGCAGCCGTGCTCTCACATGCTCCACTGCTTCCCATCTGTCTGGCAGAGCGGTGCCCCCAGACCTAGTGGTGCCCTAGGCGGCTGCCTATTCTGCCTATGGCTAAGGACGGCCCTGCAGCCAGAGGGCAGAGAGAAGCAGGGGGATGGGGACAGAGAGGAGTCCTCGGCCAGCTGGCAGGCAGGCTGAGAGGAGCAAGTGTTGGTGGGGGGAGCCAGCGGGGTTTCAGGGCGCAGTGCAAGCGAAGCAGGCCACAGCCCCTTCCGAGCATGGGCCCAGCTCCATTGTAAACCTGGCGCTGCAGGGAGCTTGAATGACAAACTTGACCCTGCTGGCTTAGTACAGCTGATAGGCACCATGATGGAGCTGTATCCCAGCTGGGAGAAAATCTCCCTAACTATCTAGCAGGAAAGGAATCTTTATAATGATTCTATACATGGCTTGCTGCTGTGAATCCCATGCCCAGCCAGGGAAATTACAGCTTTTATATGCACTTTAGTTTTAACATTAAAAAGATATCTATCTATCTATCCCCATACTCTCCCTCTCTCTCTCTCTAATTTTAATGAATCTATCACCAAAGCTTCTAGGGCCAGACTGCACTGCACCTCCAGGAGGAGCAACACAGAGGGTGTGTAGCCCTGAAGGACTTTAAGGCACCACTGCACCTTCCTGTTTCTGGGTTGCTATGGGAACTGAAATCCCGCCCCCACCCCCAATCTGGACAGCCTGCTCTGAGTTAGGGCAGCCTCTTTTGAGCTGCCCATGGCTTGCGGTTCAGTCCAGAATGGTGGTAGCTGTATGGGCTTCACTCTCAGCATGTCCCCTTGTGATGGGGCTTGTGCCAGTGCTACGTCGTATTGCCAGCAAGCAGTATACAGGGAACAATCCCGTAGAATCCCACTGCTTGTTTATATGGGAAAGGCATGTGCGTGTGAAAGAGAGAGAGACAGGGAAAATTAGAGAGGAAGAGGGAGTGTAAGGGAATGATGTGGTGTCTGAAGGGGGTCGGGCAAGGCGGCTGCATGCACAGTCAATTAGCATCAAATATGAAGGTGGCGCAAGTGTAACAGTCTCATATCGACAACCAAGACCACCTTCTAGCTGCTATTCACTTCTAATTACCCTCAGATAACGGGTGACTGCGATAGTGGACGTTATTAGAATAATTTTCTGTTCATCAAGGAAAGAAAAAAGATTGGAATCGTTCGCCTTTAGTATCTGTGTGTTTCTAACAAGGGGTCTGCCCTCAGGACCTTCCTATCTAGCCTCCCCAAAATCTGTTATGGCTATTAGCAACAGAGTTATTGGCTGCGTAATTAACTATGTAATTAACTCAAAGTGACTTTGGCAATAGGGACACCTTTGAATAGAAACATAATTAAATTGCACATTTTAATTCTTGAGAACATGTCTCTAGTTGGACTGTGAAGACAACAGCATTGGGTCTCCAGTGAAGTGGTATTCCAGCAACCTGTCTTATATCAGATTTAATTGTATCGACAATGACGCGATGTGTTTATAGAGAGCCTGCTTTCTGCTCATTACTTAATAACTAGTAAATCCACGTGCTACTCCTCCATGTACCCAAGCGCCATGGAGCACCTCACAGTGAATGACCCCTTTTCATGACTGACTGGTGGTTTGCCTTCTCTCAGCGACCTCGCTGCTCAAGTTGCATTGACTTCTGGGAAGCTCTGTATAACTGACTAATTACTTTTTTAACCCAACATCCATGGATAAGTGTTTATTTGAATGACCTAAAGAGTTGCTATTAAATTCCCCAATCTGCTTTTACACTGGCTTCATTTTTTCCTTCTCATTGATATTGTTGTTTTCTGACCTCTGAGCCTCTCTATTCTGTGTTTCAGTATAGCCAGACACTCCGTCTCAAGTGGGCTTTATTACTTCATTCTTTTCCCTCCTCTTCCCACCTCCCTCTCCCTCTCTCTCTGCTGTGCTTTAAAAAAGGCACAATTGAGATGCACTAATATACTGCATGTGAGTCGTTCCAGCTCAGCCTGGATACAGAGGGAAAGGAAGCAGGTTTGGCATTTAGTAGAGCTATCCTCAAGGACATCATGACACATATTCAGGAACGATCAGATGAAAGGTTTGAATATCAAACAGCAGCTCTGACAGTCTTGAAATCAGAGATCTTTCCCCGTACACCTGATACCCTAATCGGAAATGAGAATCTCTTGGGAGGCATTTCCTTTTCAAAAGATGCCTTGAAAAAACTCTCCCCCCTTCCCAAAAAACCCCTCCAAACCATGTTTTCCTTCTGCCTCCACACATTTAACAGAAGTACATCCACTCAGCGAGATCATATCTCTCCAGGGGCAATCATCTTAAATATGTGCCATTATCGAGCCCCTATACATCAGCGGGTGCTGTTACAACATGGGGCTGAGTGTGGATAACAAGCGAGTAATTGCTTGTCTTTTGAATGTAACCTCAGCTCAATAAGAGGGAGAGAGGCGAATGAAAGCCAGCTGAAATCAGATGACTGAGCGGAAGACAGAGAGAACATGTCTGTGGAGAGAAAGAGAAAAGCTGGGATGGATACAACACTCTGCTGCTCTAGCTTCACACTGGTGTAATTCTACTGATTTCAATTGCCCAACATCTCCACTATGTCTAGAGTGGACTTGGTCCACAATGCTAGAGATGGGGCATAATTCTTCAGTGTAGCAAGCACATGCTTGGGGTCAGGACAGCTGGAGGAGAGGCAAAGCTGACACTTGGACACCTTTCCACTTCCCCCTAATCTGGAGCCAACCAAGCACCAAATCTGCACTTGACATAAATTAGAGCAACCCCAGAGCTGCTTTAATTTACACTGGCTGGAAAGGACTATTCTATTAGCTCAGGATTGCTAGAACCCAGTGCTCTCCAATCCTGCCTCAGTCACACCCTGACTTAGAGAGAATGTCCCCTATGTGGAATTGCAGGAGAGGGACTGGTGTAATGCTGTCTGCACTGGCTCCACAATGAGAATGTCCCTAAATCCAAGGAATTTCCAGCTAGCTACAGGAACATGGATGGTGTCATAGAGATTAAAGCCTGAAACCACATTGCCTAGTCTGACTTTCTGTATATCACAGGCTACCAACACCACCCAGCACCCACACACTAAACCTAGATAGATAGATTAATAGATAGACTTGAATGGTAATAGGTAGAGAGACTATCCTCAACTTCTCTCATTTCAAAAACACATTAGTGGGCTATATCTATATACCATATATGTATATTCTTTGATATATAACTTAATAAAAGTTTATGGACCTAGAATAAGGAATCCACACTGAACAGATGCACTAGGACTGAAATATGGTCCAATTAAGTCTGTTACATGGCTAGCTTTACTTTGAACATCCTCCAAGTTGAAATGAAAGCTTCACCAAAGTGATAAATCACCTGGCATAAAATGCAATGCCACTCCAGCACGGCTCTCAAACGAGTGGGGAAGGCTTAGCCCTATTGGCGCAGGAAGAAAAAAAAAATCCCAATAAGAAATACAGCTGTGGTCCGGTACTGCTCTCATAAAGTGTTTACTTCCCCCCAAATCCCCATAAACAAACATTTATTATTTAGCTATTCCAATTAATACCATCTGCAATAACCATATATCAAGGAGGAGGGGGAAACTCAGCAGCTCCATTAAGTGCTGGAGCAGCTGTGGGGGCTGATGTGTGGCTGGCAATCTTGGTGTTAACTAGCTTTCCCTTTGTGTCTTATTTAGTTGTTTGGGTTGTTAAGGTGCCAATTTTCTGGAGCCGGGAGGGATCTGAAGAGGAGAGATTCCCTGCAGTGGCAATTGGGTACCAGATTCAATATGCTATATTCTGCTAGGCTTTCTAAGCCCGCCAGCACATCCAAGATGGGGAACATCAGGCAAATGGGTGATGAACTAGCAGCTGTGCAGCTATGCATAGGATGACACTGATTGACAGGGAACAAAGGAGATGAGAGAGAACAAGACACAGTGCTAGAGATAGAGACACTGATGCCTAGACAGACACAGAGATATGCCGTGTGGCTCCTGATGGAAATCTCAGATCTTTGTTGTAATGAATATAAAGGGAATTCTTAACTGAGGCTGCTGTGCACAAACAGATCCTGTGGTTCTTTCTGGCTTTCTTACTCTCCAGCCTGTGCTGCCTACTGTCCACATATAGGAGTCCCATGCAATCAGGGAAGGAGATGTTGGAGTAAGTGATGGGAGAGGGCTGGAGAGAAGGGAAGCCTCATCTGATGCAAATTGGATTAGAGCCACTGATTTTATTGTGGCAACATTGACTTTCAGCAGTTGAGAAGAGCAGATTAAGCAACAGCGTTCCATGGGAGTTGGCTCCATGCAGAGCCATGTGCTGGTACAAACACTATTATGGAGTCAGTGTGGCCCAATGGATAGGCACAGATCTAGGACAGAGAAGATTTGGGTCCACCAACTAATAATAGCCAGGTCTTACATAGTGCTTTTCACCTGTACATCTCCAAACAGCTTACAGTAAAGGTGAACACCTCGCTAGGCGCTTATATGACCCTCCTCTCCATTGCATCTGAGCCCTTCGCTGCCATTAGTGGATTTTACTCTTATAGCATGCCTCTATTACCCCCATTTTATAGAAAAGCAACTGAGGTACAGGGCAGATTAACTGATTTACCCAAAGTGACACGGAGAACCTATGGCTGAGCTGGGGACTGAACACAGGCATCCAGAGCTCCTAGTTCCCTAACTACTAAAACACTTTTTGAGTGCCGCCTATCACCGCCACCATTTTAGGGGCAGGGGAACTGAGAGGTAGGGCGGGGAAGTGTCACTTCCTAACATAAGCTGACCCAGCAGGGGAATGGCAGAGCCAGGAAAATGACACAGATCTTCTCTGTCCTAGGTCCACGCCTAGCCATCAGGCCACACTGCCTCCCATAACAATGCCTGCATCAGCACATGGCTCTGCATGGAGCCAACTCCTTGGCACGTTACTGGTTAATCTGCTCCCCTGCCTGTGCCAAAGTGCCTCTCATGCGTTACTATAGAAAGAAAACAAAACAGCAAATTGTTTTGCCATCATGTTCCCACAGCTGTAATCAGCACATTCATACACTAGTTTTATTTCCCCTTATTCGTCTTCTTCTTTTTCTTCTTCTGCTGCTTCAAGAAAAGGAGATTATTTTTAATTACAGTTTTACATTTCATTAATGAATCTCAACAATGTGCTAATGAGTGAGACCGTGGCACATGGACACAACACATTCCCATAGCTTTCAGAGGGTTTCTATAGGCTTATTTATCCCCAGGCTGCCCCCGTGGAGACTTGCAGACAGGGAGGGAGGCAACCCAAACAGAAACATTGTATTATCCTGAATTAGTGCACATTAAAATTACCTAGGATGCTGCAGCCTGTAGAAACACTGTCAAAAGCATCTGGGTGACTGTAATATTACCACTGAGGGTTATTATTTCTATCAGAGCTCATATCTACATTACAGCTGCTACTGTGGCACAGCTACAGAAGGGGTTTCTCCATTGATGTGGTTAATCTGCCCCCTCCAAGAAGCGGTAGCTAGGTCGACGGAAGAATTCTTCTGGTGACCTAGCCCATAGCTATACTGTGGGTTAAGTCAGCCTAACTATGGTGCTCAGGGGACAGATCTTTTCACAGTTCTGAGCAGCATAGCTAGGTCAATCTAATTTTTAAGTTGTAGACCAGGCTGGAGGAGTTCCTAGAAATCCCAACCCAGATCTGAGTCCCATCATGCCAGGCATCGTACATGCACATGGAAAAAGACCGAAATCTCCCTCAACTAGCTTGCAGTCTGAATTTAAGGCAAGGCACCAAAGGTGGGTGAAATATAATAACTGTGATGGGATGTAAAGCAGTACAAAGTGATTCTTCATAACGTGCTAAAGGACCAAAGCCCGCTGAAGTCACAGGGAGTTTTTCTATTGACTTCATTAGCTTTGAATCAGACACTTAGTGTATAGTTTGAAGCTCTGGGAGGGGTTTGATCATTAGCAGGAGACAGTAGTCTCAGTTTTTTAAGGTTAATCTTCCTATTGCACAACTGTGTGTCCAAGTAGGCAAGGCTGTGGTGTAGTACTCAGGAGCCTGGGTTCTATTCCTGGCTTTGCCAACTACCTTGAATGGATGATTATGCCTTTCTTTCCCCCCTTCTTATAGTTTATCCATCTTGAACATTTAGATTGTTAGCTCTTTGGGACAGAGACTGCTCTTATTGTGTGCACTTGCAGCACCACACACGAGAACTACTGTAATATAAATAATGACAGGATCAGAATCCACCAGCTCTGGGCTTCTTTCCTCTAGATAGAGCAAAGAACTGATGAGTTCAACTCTTCAGTTGTTAAAACGCTTCTTGTAGAAGAGCTCCACATAGAGCTAAGAGCATGCAGCAGGATCTTTCCCTCATTCCAAGATGAACGATTGCATTGATCTCATTTTATCACCTTCGCTAGATTCTTATGTATCTGTGAATCCTACTAAAAATTGTCCTCTTGGCTTGCATAATTCTCCAGGAACATGTGCCCTTCCTCTCTGTCCCCTTCCTTCACAGCAGGAAGATACAGCCTGCTCGGCCATTCACCCTGCCCCATGCATTTGAAATCTCTCACCTTCAAGCCTCATTTGGAGATGCTTAGTCATTTCCATTCCTTAAATTCTCCCTCAAATCCTTCCTTTCCCCTTTAGCTTGCAGCAGTCTCGCTCTTTGTGATGCCACACGTGAAGGATGTTGTATAAATACAAATCGTCTCTCATTGAGGTTGCAGGGTATCTGTGAATTTAAACGAACCAGGGCCAGATTCCCCAGCTGGCGTAAATTGGTGTCGCTCCATTGAATCAAGAGAGCAATGCCAGCTTACATTGTTTAAGATCTGGCCCATGCCCCTTTCTCTTGTGTGTGTCAAAACAGAATATTATGCAGCTCATTAAATCTGTTGTACTTTTCAAGTGCGCTCTGTGTAATACACTTTTCACTTTGTTAAGGAAAATCAGCTTTGTCCAAGAGCTGCAATAGGCAGCAGAAAGCTCTTCTCAATAAATAAGTAAATAAAAAGCCCACCCGGGGGAAAATTAGTATACACAAAAGTACAGTGAACTCTGTGACAAAAGGAATGAATGCTCATTATATGTCTCACAGGAGGCGCCTCTCCCTGCTCTTTCAGCTTCCAGTGTTTTGCCCACCTGGCCTTGAGATCTAGGCTAGGCCTGTGATGTGTCATTCCATATTCTTTATGAAAATATGCTTATGATCTGAATATATCATAACTGAGACATACCTAATGCCAGATGGCTCATGTGAGATATCATTAGAAAGGTTATGATTTACCGAATGTGATTATCCAATTTGTATGCCTGTATCATTTCTGTATCTGAAGTTAGGAATATTGAGTATGTATCTGTATCTCATCTATGCTACGTTGGGTAATGCACTTCAGATACGACAATGGAAAAGCCAGACAGGGCTGATGACCCATCAGTGAGGACAATGAACTGTGAAAAGCTTGGCCTTCCTGTGCACACCATACTGCCACTGACTCACGGACACCGTGATACTACAGAATCAGTTGGTCGTATCACCTGATACTAAAAATTACCTGAGACTTCTTGTAACTTTCCACTGTAAGGGAAGGAGAGTCAAGTTTGGGAAGCAAAGGATTCCTGCCTTATGTAAATCCTATTTAAGTGTGGGGAGGAAGGCAAATGGGATCCCTCCTCTCCATGGCCTCTCTGCCCAAGAAGAAAGATTGCAAAAATCACCTGAAGGGAAAGCAAAGGGAGAGTCCAGACTGGGACAGGGGTCCAGTCTGAAAAGGACTAACACTGGAACTCTGAACTACCGAAACTTTGCAACCTGCTGGCAGGTAAGAAATACTATTTGTAACCAATTTCTTTAGTGAAACTAGGTTAGTTTAGGTGTTTGATTTCATTTGCTTAGTAATCTGCTTTGTTCTGTTTCTTACCCCTTTTACCACTGCAAATCTGCCTTTTTTTGTTTTGTTTATTATTAAACCCAGTTTCCATAATTTCTAACTGGGGGAGGGGGCAAGAAGTGTGCACACCTCTCTCCACATTGAGGGAGGGGGCGAATTTTATAAAACCTGTGGGTTTGTACCCCTTAAAAGGAGTGAGCACCAAAGTGTTGGAGCAAGTCCCTTAAGCTGAGTCTTCCCAGAGCTGATCTGCAGATGGGTGTGGCCCTGCCTGTGGATGTGTTAGAGGAGGCTTTAATAGCCTGGCTCAGCAAGACCAGTTAAACGGGCCGCATGCTGGCAGAACAGGCAGACTCAGTGATATCTTAGCACGTCAGGTGGCATCCCAAGGGGTCCAACCCATCACAAGGCCTTTTTCAGTTCCTTTTATGCATCTTGGTATTATTACTATTTATTGTATTGCAGAAATCTCAGCACTGTTGTGCTAGGCATTGGCCTAAACTTTTGAAAATAAAAGAGTGAGAGGGAAAGAGTCCATACAGTGAAGGAGCCAACCGAAAGCTTTGATGGCCACCATCACAGCTAGGTGGGATCTAATGCAGAACGAGGATGGTCTAGTGTTTGGGGCATTAGACGTGGGAGACCTGCATTCAATTCCCTGTCCTGCCACCACTGTCCTGGGTGCCCTAGGGCAAGTCACTTCACCTCTCTGTGTTTCGGTTGCCCATGTATAAAATGGGGATGACAGCACTACCCCATCTCACAGCGGGATTGCGAGGATAAATAATATGAGGTGCTCAGGTACTCTGGTCATGCAGGACTGGGGCTGGATCCAGATTTTCTGCTAGTTCATGACCCGTGTTCATTCAGGGAAGTTAGATGGGGCTGTATCACAGACAGAGATCCTCCTGAGGGCTCCTGGGCCATTCATATTGGCTTGCCCACTGTACTCCACCACTCATGAAGAGTGCACGACATTCCACCCCTCCCATTGTATCTGTAATGCCAAGCCATTGACCTGCCCTGCACCCTATTCGGGGGCACTGGCTGGGAGTAGGAACGGGGCTTTTTGTTGACAGTCTGAATGGCCCCTGAGCAGGGTGACTAGGAAGGGGGTGTAGTTGGATAAGTGGAATTGGAGGAAGAGGATCAGGTTCGAATTTGGCGTGGCACCAGGGAGTTCTGCAATGAAAACTGGGGTCAGATTGCTTGCACACAAACTCTAGACTAGAGCATTGGCATATACTCAGTAAACACCTAATTCCTACAGCTTTGCCTTCCTATAGCATCACTTATTACTTATGGGAAAGAGAAAGTTGTTATTGCACCTTTCACTAGCACACCCATGCAGGGGGTCGACAGAATTTGGCCTTTACGACTGTCCCCCATTGTTTACAATGGCCCAAAGAAACACCCGAGGCCCAAACAGCTGGGAGAATTCAGCTCTGATGCAAACTTCAGAGCACAGTGCTGTCTCTCTTTTGGAAAGAAGAAAGAAAGAGATTTTTTTCATCTATCTATCCCCATACACCTTATCTATCTATCTATCTATCTATCTATCTATCTATCTATCTATCTATCTATCTATCTATCTATCTATCTATCTCAGACACCCATTGTTGATTCTGTACATGAATGTTGCACAAATAGTGAGAAGTAAATTTGAGTATTAAAATTCTTTCCATTTTAATAATCTACAATATTATTAGAAATGCCAGTGAGGATTTTTATTTTATTTTAAGAAATACGCACTGTGTTTGCCTGATTTTTACACTGACGGTGTTCCTTTAAGGGAGATATTTATTTAGTTCTTGAAGGCACCAAGCCAATATGAGGAAACGCTAACAGGTTGGACAATCAAAAAGCAACCAAAAGGAAAAGCAGAAAGCAAATTAAAAAAACCCTGTATATATATTTGTCTTCCTCCCACAAAAAGGAATCTACATTCATCCTATCTACAAGGCTCAATGTGCATATGTCCCCAGCATGATAAGACTCCTTTGAAATCATTTTCAATCCTTCTACTTTACTGCCATTGGCTGGCTTGTTGCTGGAAATTTACTGTGGGAAAAAAAAAAAAAAAAGCCCTGGACTGAATCTCATCTGTTTATTCATAAGTCATGGATCATTTTTCCCCTTCCCCTCGAGAGTGGCAGAAAATGCCCATAAGTGAAAAATTATAGCCCGGCAAATAAACACACCCTTTCTCCCTTGAAAAAGGCCTCAAGGTGGTAGCTTTATCAAGGCTGTTGCAGGCTACAGGTGCCTGCTAGGTGACCTGTTGTCTCAGTATTTCATTCAGATAAACACGGAAAAGCTTTATAAATAAATTATGAGTCATGGATAGGGAGGCAAAGAGAGGATGGGAAGCAAGTGAGATATTAATGTATAAATCTGAGATAGAGTTAACTCTGCAATTGTCAGTCTTTTTGTTATTCATGAGCCTGGAAACCTTTTATGATAGGAATGTTGTTTGATCCCCAGACTAGAAAGCGGAGAGCAGCCAATGCTGTCTAACCCTTTTGCTTTTCATTTGAGACAGGCTGAGTTTGCTGACAGTCCCTGCTTTCATTTGGAATAATTGCTTAATGGGGGCAATTAAGCTTGGCAACGCTTTGCAGGCTGTCACCGTTGGGTGGGAGGAGGTTGCATTTGTTCCCCCTGGTTCAGTGGTTTGCAAGATATATATACAAAAAACAGGCCAAAGGTCAAATAAATGACTAGCTTTAATTTCAAGAGGCGAATAGGTGACAAAAGTCGCCGGCTAGAGCTCATGTGACCTCCTGAGGAAGGATGCTTAAACGGCTGAACTGGAATTCTGGAGATCTAGGTTCAAATCTTAGCTTTACTACCAATCCCTGGGTGTTTGGGGGTAAGTTACCATGGGTATGTGCCCTCACCCAGGTAGAGAGATTTGTGTAGCGGTGTGGGAGCTAGAATGCTAAAAATAGCGGTGTGACTGTTGTGACTCAGGCTAGCTACTTGTGCTCAAGCCACAATGTCCACACTGCTGTTTTTTGTGTGCTCGCTCATGCACCGCTCACCTGAGTCTGCTGGAATCTGTCTGCCTGGGCCGGAAGGCTCACGTCCAGCTGAAGTCTAGACATAACCACAGGGGCTGAGTCTGGAAGGGTACTGACCACCTGCAGCTCCCAGTGACTTCAGACTCAATTGCTCCATCTCAGTCCCGCGAGTATAACAATAATTCCATTCTCCCACCTTTCACCTGTCTTGTCTATTTAGATTGTAAGCTTTTGGGGGCAGGGTCTGTTTTTTTGCTACATGTGCATACAACACCCAGGACAACAGAGCCTTCATTTTGACTGAGGCTTCTACACCCTCCCGTAACCCAAATAATCAACCGGAGATTAGTTGTGTGTTTCTAATGGGTCCCAAAGCCAGCAGAACTTCCCTTGGCTATGAGTTTCATGGTGGATATTTAATAACATCATTGACAGCTTGCATCTGTTCAACCAGAGGTTATATTCTTTTCAGATCTCATAAGATATGCAATAGCAGGCTTGGATGGCCCTGTAGAGAGAGGAATGGCAACTGGTCTAGCCCAAATGTAGTGTGCCACAGCAATGCTGATGGAGAAGCCCACTTTTAGATGAGCTTCTGAGCACCCGTGCTCACTCCGAGATAGTTTGCAAGAGCATGGAGGTATTATCCAAATGGCCTGTTACAACCCTAAATTTCCCCTGGAGGCTTTAGTCCAAGAAGGAATAATTCTTCAGTTCCCATTCTAAAGTGCTAGGTAATGATACTGCATTTGCAGCTGGTTAATAGCTGCCACATTCCACCCCTCTGGTATGATGTGAGAGTGGATCTCTCTCTCAGTTTGTGAAAATCGTTGTCTAAACAAAGGATAATTTATCATTCCTCCTTATATATTTGAAGACTCCAGTAAAGAGACCCACCAAAAATCATTTTCTCCCCCAATTCATGGCAAAGGCACAGCAATAAAGGCACCACATTCGCGGATGTTCTTGATCAAATTGAAACAAGAGAAGATAAAACAGGAGGAGCCTTACTCAGGGTCAACTCCAAAGAGGAAAGAGAACAAAGACAGAGAGAGAAATCTTGCCAGGAAGTTTCTTTAAAAAAAAAGTCACAAGCTGACAGGAAGGGAATGTCAGTTCCAGAAGCAAGACCAAACTGTGATTACATTCAGAGATATTGACAGGGAAGAGGTGGGCTTGTGGTTTTTGCAAGTGACACATCGACTAGACAGAGCCAGGAACAAAATTTTTATTAAAGTTAATGTTTAAAATTAAATATACACAATTTAAGAGGGAAGGTACTGGACATCTGGGGTCCAGCTTGAATTATGAAGGATTACAGGTATCGGTTATAAGGATGAAGAGATACATACGTATCACATAACCAGCATAGACCCAGATTGGGGTGTGGGAGTTTTTAGAGCGTCAGTGGTTAAGTGGGCTCAGGTACGCCACATGGAATGTATTAAGAGTGCAAATCTGTATCGGTGTAGCAAATAAGTACATGGGTGGGGTGTGTCCTTTGATTTATCAGGGAAGTAAGTGGGTTATTTCCCTGGTAGGTGGTCTCAATTAGTCAATGTGGTATTGATGGTGTCCTGTGATGTGTTCCGTATAAATGTTTCTGGACCACCTGATGGTGTCGGACACCATGAGCTGTCTCATGAGCCGGGTGTAGCGTTGACCAATTCTGCACGCTCTCAGTACCGGCTCGTTGTGGGGGTCCAGTCCACGCACAGCTCCACCAGGTCTCTTCACTCCCTGCCTTTGTCATTCCCTGCTATTCCAATCCTGTGATGCCCATGCACAAGGTCTGCTGAGGGGCCTCAGTCCTTACCTGCAGCTCCCCCACCCTCCCAGTCCAGTCCTAAGCACAACTTTGTTTGTGCACCTTAATCCTGACCTGAACCACCCTCTGCTATTCCAGCCCTGAATCTCTCCTGGTAGAGATTGCTAATCATAAATGATTTGTGCAGTGGTTAGTTCTCCAGTGGTGAAAGGTTTAGGTCACTGCAGGTGAGAACTATATATATTCAGGAGCAAAGCCTCAGCCTAGAATCATTGAGTCCAATGGAGCTAAGCCCGAGGATTTACATCAACTGAGGACCTGGCCCTTGGAGATTAATTATTGCTTCCTGTTTCAATCATCTCAGCAGCTCTGCTACATCCCAGACATATGATAGGTGGCAAATGCCTAACAAGGCATTTTTCTTGTCTATGCCTTGCTTAAACAATTAGCTTGTGGTATTATTGAAGTGGGGCGGTGGTGCATGTTGTAAAGTATATTAATTATGAAAATGCTTCACAATCGAGTTCACAGCTTTTAATGGGCTACTTCCCATCACTAGCAGATGGGTTCTGGCTTCATTTATGGCTGTGCTATTGCTGACAATGTTCCCTTTTTGCAAAAGGCAAAAATGGTCCACGTCACCCAGAAATGCCAGCAAAGTAATCAGGAAGCACAGTGAAATTAAGCACTAAAACATCCCATAAAGTGTAAGTGCTTCATCACCATAACTAATGAAAATATATGATTGCCTAATAAAGAGCCCCGAGAATGGGCCATGCATGAGGGCCCCGCTTTTGTTAGCATTGCTGCACTATCTGGGAATGTCAGCCTGCCCACCACAGGGCTGCAAAGCCTGAATCGGCTCCATGCTGTTGGGCAGATGTTGGATAGGCATGTGGCCCAGGTCATTTCTGCTGTGCCAACAACAGCTATGGAGTGTTGCCACTTAATCTCCTCAGACATGGAGTAATATTGGGCAATAACCACAGAGGGAGAGGAATAATATAATCCCATGCTATCCCCACCCATACATTAAAAGATCGTTAGGAGTGCATGGTTAAGCTGCTTGTGCCGTTTTAACTCTGCTCCCTTGGGCATGTGCTTCACTACAGGACAGTCCCAAATAAATGATCATGCACTACTCCTTAAATAATACATAATAATATACTATTGTTTCTGCAACCATAGATACAACGCATGTAGTCATATTCTAGTAGGCTTACTCTATTATCAATGGAACAAGGGGAGTGAGATAATATTTATTGGACCAACTTTTGTTTCCTATTTCTAGTGTTCTAATGACCTGGTGTAGCTTTGCTGCTGCTTCTTTCTTTCTTTGCTTATTTGTATCACAACGGCACCTAGCAGTCCTAATCCAGGATGGAGACCCCACCGTGTTCGTCATTTTATACAAGCATAATGAAAACGCTGTCCCTGCCGGAAAAGGCCTACAATCTAAGAGCCTAATCCAAAGCCAATTGAAGTCAAAAGTAGTCTTTCCATTGATTTCAGTGGGCTTCAGAAGAGAACCCCTGTTCAGAAAGGGCTCTAAAGAAATGGCTTATGTGCTTTCTTGAATTGGGGACAAGGTTCAGCACTGACTTAGGACTAGACTGTGATCTTGCTGTACCTTAGTGCTCAGGATTCTTTGGGGGGTGGTAGCAGGGCTATGGATCCCCCCAGTCATTTCTTTCTTTAGAGGGGAACAGCAGTCACAGGAACTCCTGGGGCAATAGTGGCTTTTCTGCATATCTGCTGAATTGAGGAGGGGGATTTCTTCCCCCAGCTCACCTGCATCACTCTGCATACAGCCTGGTTGTTCAGGCTGGGTAAAACCCACCCCTATAGGCAGGGTGACACAAATCCTACATGCTGGAACTGGTCAACATTTGAAATTCTTCTTTTTCTTCTTCTTCTTGCAATGGCACCCAGAAAACGCCATCCTGGACCAGGGCCCCATTTTGCTAGGTGCCATACAGATACAGAACAAAAAGCCAGTCCCTGCCTGAATTAACTTACAACCTAAGTGCTGTTTAAGACACTGGTCGTGTCCCACTCAGCCCTCAAAATGAGACTTGATTGGTACATAGACATTGGGCTGTTTCTTTGAATAGGGATGAAATTCATTGCTACGTGCTGAGTTTAAGATTTGCTCCTTAGTTATTATTAGCTTGTGATAGCTGTGTTTAGAGGCCCCAGTTGAGATCAGTGGCCCATTGTGTTGAGCTCTGTACAAACATGTAGTGAAAGACAGTCCCTGCTGCAAAGAACTTGCAGTGCAAATGGATAAGACAGACAAAAGGTGGGGGGGAAAGGAAGTGTAATTATCTCCATTTTACAAATGGGGAACTGAGGCACAGAGCAATTACAACTACTAACCAGTATGCAGGTGGCGAATTGTGATTCCTGCTCCCAACTGACCACACATGGTGCATACCCTATTATTTTTGTTATCCTGTCTCCATGCCCTCACCCCAACCTGTGTGCTTGTCTCATCCACTTGTAATGTCTTGTCATTTTAGACTATGAACTCTTTAGTGAGGGACTATTATTTACCATCGACTTGTACAGCTCCAAGCACAATGACCCCCTGACCTAACTGAGGCCTACAGAGACTACCATAACAAATAAATGTATAATAGTGTGATGGGGCTTAACCCCCATCACCTATTAGGCAAGGGAAAGAACCCCAATTAGTCATGCTCAGTACTTGGGGCGTGATTCGCTAATTGCCTTCTGGCCACAAGGCAAAGCCTGGCCTTATAAGTAGGCTGTGGAAGCTCAGTTGTGGAGAAGAATGCTGAGGAATGGGTTTCTCTGGCAGAGAGAATATCTGGGAAAGACAGAGGAAAAACACTAGTGGATCAGGTTTGGTTCCTGCTGAGGAAGCTCTGAGGTAAGGCAAACAGGAGCCTGAGAGGGACAGAAGAGCTATTTGTTTGAAGACTGGTTTGTTTGGACTTTTATTTGGGTTTGTTGGTGCTACCTAGCAATGGGTTTAGACTTGTGTGTGACTTGGCTGGATTTTGGTTGCACAAACTGAGGCACCTTAAAAGAGCTTGGTTTTCAGAAGGGCCTAAGAACCTGCCCTCTGAACACTGGCTCCCTTTATGGCGTCTCAAGTCGTGCACCTAAAATTACTAGTCTCTTTAGAAAAGCTTGGCCTAAGAGCCAGGTTTTTAGGTGCCTAACTCCCACTGAAGTGCCTTGCCCAAGCTGACCCTGAATCTGTGGTAGAACTAGGAAATAGATTCTCTGGCCCCCAGTGTCAGTCCCCTGAGCTCTAGTCTAGTTCATTAACCACAAGCCCATAGAGCTGGAAACAAACCCTGACCTATCTGAACAGCTCATCATATTTACACCTGAGCAGAATATAATTAACCAACAGAGTTTTAGAGAAAATAGGATTGTTTTACTTGGGAGGAAAGAGATTGTGAGCGAGAGAGAAATTCCTCATTTTATCCATAGAAGCTAATTCCATTAATTATGTTATGATGCAATTAAGCATTTCTTTCCTAGCTATTAAAGCCTAAATTATTTATTAATAATTATAGATCGTTACCTGATAATGCTCACTCTGCAGCGCGGGAGTTGAATAATTCATCTACTTTGCTGGCCTTTCCCCTCCCCCCCCTTGCAAATTGTATTTAATCTCTCTCAACAAGTTTGAACATTTATTTTGAGGCTGGGAAAAGAAACACAGCCTTCAGTGGATTTCGGCTTTTGTGGTGTTGGATGGGATACAACCAACCTTTTAGCCCACAACACCAGATGCAGAAATGCCCACAATGTATTATGCCATTCACCCACACTTTAGAGCTCCCTTGATGGTGGGGCTTTGTTCAAAGCATTTTTAAGCCAACAGCACAGCATAATGCAAGGTTGGGCAATGCAAAACCATACAATGGAATAGCATTTAGTTTTATATAGCCTCTTTCATACCCAAGGTGCTGTATTCCAAAGTACTTTACAAAGCAATGAGGGAGAAAGCTGCAATTTTGTTAAGGCCCATTCCAAAGATTCCCATTGACTTCAAAGAGCTTGAGATCAGGTGCTTACATTTCACATTTACACAGTAGCCGTGCTGTTCTGTGATAGCAGCTCACACACAACTCTGGAGAGTTGAAATAGCTCCACTGGGCACGCCAGGACACTCAAGGTTATTCCCACTGGGCCAAAGGATTGTTAACGTCTCCCTGAGATGGGGACATTCTGCCAAAGTCCCATCTGAAGAACAGAGCAGCAACTCTTCTCTGAAGTGTGGCATTATGGCAGATGTGCAGGTCCCCAGGTGGCACTCCATCCCACAGTCTGATGCCCTCTTCCAGAATGTAGCATAAGAAAGGGCCCTTGTGTGGAAGGCAAGTGGTTCTCTCACAAGTGGAAGGGCAGTAGTGATACCTCTTGTTTTCCCCTCCAGACCAGAAGAAGAACTTTTTGCTATAAAAATAAAATAAAAGCAATTAACAAGGGCTAGTCAGAGCTAGTGGCTCTGAGATCATTGCTTAATTATCCAGTGCCATCTGTACTTTTTGAAAATTATGATACTATGCCCAATGCCCTGTGCCCTGATTTGTTGGATAATGACTGCTCATGTTAATAAGGCTTTTCCCCCGCAGGGCTGGAAATGGTGCTTTTCATTAGCTAACAACAGTGCAAACACTCCATTAGGCAGAATCTGTGCTGGGCAACAGACTTTTTGTGGAGTAACCAAACATTTCTCCTTCTTGGGGAGTCATGTCCCCCAACCTCCAGAGAGGCAGGCAGCAGGAAGGACCTTAATACCTTGTTAAACTCCTCTCTTCCTATTCAGAGACCAACCCGCAAGACCTGTCTCTGCCGCTTGGCAAACAGGGCCCAAATGCTGTCAAATTTGCAAACTAATGATAAGAAATAATTGCTAAATAGCTCAATAACTGATAAGAAATGGCCCTTGACTCACTGTAACGATGCAGCAAGGCTGTTCAATTAAGGCTACTGTAGATGCTGTTTTAAAAGAAAATAATGAATGTTTGTTTACAAGGATCATTCTAAGCAGAATGATAGGAGCCAGGAAGTGAAGGGGGACTGTTTCTCATCCCTATACAGATCATAGTCTCAGGGCTTGTCTACATCAGAAAGTTGCAGCGCTGGTGAGGGAGTTACAGCACTGCAACTTAGGAGGTGTACACATCTGCAGGGCACCACCAGCGCTGCAACTCCCTGTTTGCAGCGCTGGCCGTACTCCCGTTTTGTCTCGGGTGTAGAGGATCCAGCGCTGGTGATCCAGCGCTGGTAATCAAGTATAGACACTTACCAGCGCTTTTCTTGACCTCCGTGGAATAAGCAGGTATCCCAGCATCACCGAGGAAGCCTCTGGTAATCAAACTGGTCTCCTTCCCCAGCTTGCTCTCGCGTTCCCCGAACCCCGAGCAAGCAGGTCTCCTTCCCTGCGGTTTTCAGGGTAGTCCGGGGAACGCGAGAGCAAACCGCGGCGAAGCTGGTCTCCTTTCCCGGTTTGCTCTCTCGTTCCCCGAACCCCGAGCAAGCAGGTCTCCTTCCCTGCGGTTTGCAGGGTAGTTCGGGGAACGCGAGAGCAAACCGCGGCGAAGTTGGTCTCCTTTCCCGGTTTGCTCTCTCGTTCCCCGAACCCCCGAGCAAGCAGGTCTCCTTCCCTGCTGTTTGCAGGGTGGTTCAGGGAACGCGAGAGCAAACCGCGGCGAAGCTGGTCTCCGTTCCCGGTTTGCTCTCGCGTTCCCCCGAACCCCCCTTGAAGCCGCCCAACAGCGCTGCAGTGTGGCCACATCTAACACCACTTGCAGCGCTGGTTGCTGTAAGTGTGGCCACTCTGCAGCGCTGGCCCTATACAGCTGTACTAATACAGCTGTAACAACCAGCACTGCAAAATTTTAGATGTAGACATGGCCTCAGACAGGTGATACTAGCTACAAGAAGACTCATCCAGTGGAGAGATGCTGGATTGAGACTCCGAAGGACTTGCCTTCTATGTCTGGTTTACCCACTGACATCCTTCCTGATCCTGGACAAATTGTTTAATGTAGCCTGCGCTTCATTTCCCCCATTGTTAAACTAGGGCTAATAGTTCCCTACCTCTCTGGGGTGTTGTGAGGCTAGAATCCATTATCTATCCAAGGTACTTATATGGCATCACCACAGTGATGCACCTCACCCTCTTTAATGCATTTATCCTCAGAGCACCTTGTGAGGTGAGGAAATGCCATTATCCTGACTGTATAGATGGTGAACGGAGACACACAGAAGCCAACTGACTTTCCCAAGGACACACAAGAAGTCTAGGACAGAGCAGGGAACTAAACCTAGGTCTCTTAAGGCCTAGGCTAGTACCCTAACCTGCCTCGCTAAATGAGAGGAAGATCATTAAGTAGGGATAGAGAGGATAAAGTTCTGTTCTATTCCATCTCCTCTGTCCTCCCTTGGCAAGAGCGTGCTAGCCCATACAAATCTGCTTTCTATTGCTTTGTCCAATGCAGTTGAAGAAACCAAAGGGGTGGGGATCCTATCCCTTCCCTCAGGAGGCTGTTTCATAGCCTAATATTTCTCACCAGTAATAATGGTTTGATAGCTCCTGGATACCTCAGCTGTGACTGGAATTGGATGCTGTGCATATACATGAGGAGAGACGGTCTCTGCCCCCCAAAAATGTACATGCTAAACAGCTGGGACAGACAAAGGAAGTAATGCTAGCCCCATTGTACAGATGGAGGATTGAGGCACAGAGAGATTTGTTACTTGTGCCAGGTCACAGGAATTGAATGCACATCTTCTATTCTCCACATCTACTTAGTCCTTCTGGTTGACCTTGGCTTTTCTAGCACATCTCATGATTGCGGTGTATAAAATACCTAGCCCACTGCTAGCACAACACTAGTAATAAATAATGGCACTAATAGCTGATGGGGTCTCTGAACAAACCCTAAAAGGTGCAGTGTTCTGGATAGTTACTGTAGAGTGCTTCACTATTATTTAGTACTGTTAAGCTGGTGGGATGGGTGAGCTTGTATGTTAGCTTCAGAAGTGTGGAATAATAAGGAACAAAAAGGGAGGAAATCAGGCAAATTCCCCCTTTCCTCCACACCTTTTTTTTAAAGCCGCTTCAGTGTAACTCAATTAATAAATTAATGTTTGTACAGCACTTTGAAGATATAAAGTGCTAGATAAGTACTACATATTATTATTAACTTAAATGATCGACTTACTGTGCAAGATGCACTCAGAGCCAAAAGCATGCTCAGCCATGGAGGCAGATGAACTGGAGGGAAAAAAAGAGGAAGCAGCACTTTTCATTCTGCTCATAAATTTTTTTGGATTCACCCGGTGAGTCTGGAAGCACTTTAAAAAAAAAAAAAAAGGCTGAGCTTAGAAGAACTCATTGTTACATCTAGGAGCAAATGGGAAATGTAATTTATTATTTCCTATTATATGAGTTTTCAGAGCAGAAAGTTAAACTTTTCAGCCAAGTATTCACACCCCAGTGAGATTCAATCATCATCCAAACCCCTGGAGAAGCCAAAGCTATGGGGAGAAATGGGGGAGGGGGAGTTTACCACGCTCCTTTCATTTTCCTTGGCACCCAATTACAGGCGGCTGTCGCGAAATTAACGCTCACAGCCATGAAATGATGCTATAGGCATTCTGTAGGAATCATTGAATCAAACAGAGTGAAATCTTTTTTATATGGTAATCATTTCCCACCATCAAATTTCATGGGAGCGAACAGTTTGATTGAGCCACCCTAGTTAAACTGTGTATGAAATTAGTCATTCTCTCCATAAACACTGTTCTACAGCCTTTCCAGACAAAAGCTATCAGACGCAAGGTGGTAATTGACTAGGAGGTAACAGCCTAGATAGCAGTTACGGCACCTGGATTATTCCTCTTCACTTCACTATTGAACTGGAAATACTGGAGTCACTTGTTTTTGTGTGTGTGTGTGTGTGTTTTTTTTTAAGAGGCTTGGCTCTGTTCAGAGATTGCTCCACTTACTCTCGCAGGTAAATCTATACTGCAGCTGGGATATGTCACTCCCAGCTCAGGTAGATGCACAACCACAGATTTGAGTGAGTTAGTAGCAGGTGGCGGCTCAGGCCAGAGGTGAAAGTTAGCTGGCACATTTCAGTACGGAGTATTGGCAAGAGCCAGTGCGCCCTACCGGGGCAGATCAGCTTCCCCTGGCAGCAGTTTAAAGGGCCTGGGGCTCCCAGAAGTGACTGGAGTCCCGGGCCCTTTCAATTGCCGCCAGAGCCCAGCTGCTGGAACCCTGGGGTAGCGGTGGCGGGGTTCAGGCAGCGATTTAAAGGGCCAGGGGCTCAGCCACTGCTACCGCCCCAGGCCCTTTAACTTGCCGCCGGAGCACTGCTGCCGCTACCCCAGGGCTCCAGGGACGATTTAAAGGGCCCAGTGTGGTAGCGGCAGCTGGAGCCCAGGGCCCTTTAAATCACTGCCCGAGCCCCCGGCTGCCACTGCTACCCTGGGGTTCCGGCAGTGCGGCTCGGGTAGCGATTTAAGGGCTCGGGGCTCCCACTGCCGCTACCTTCCAGGGCCCTTTAAATCACCAACCGAGCCCCGCTGCAGGAGCCTTGGGGTAGCAGCAGCGGGGGGCTGGCGGTGATTTAAAGGGCAAGGGGCCCCTGGCTACTGCTACTGCAGCAGAGCTCTGGGTCCTTTAAAGCTCCGCCAGAGGCCAGGGCCCCCTCCCATGGTGATTTAAAGTGCCCAGGAATTTAAAGGCTCCGCCTCTTCCGGTAGAGGCCCCTTCCCCTCCCAAGAACTCCGGAGTATTGGTAAGTCCTTTAAGTTACTTTCACCCGTGGCTCAGGCTAACTATCCAAGTGTGTCCCTAGGATCTTGGATGAGGTTGGACTCAGGCAGTTAGCCTGTGCTGCCATGGCCACATTGCTATTTTTAGTGCACTAACTCAATCAGAGCTAGCGCTTGTACTTCTACTCGAGTTTGGGATTGCACATCCCAGATGCAGCTTAGACATACCCTCAGCTGGGGCTGGTCAGACACAATAGATCAAGTGTTCAAAGCCTTGCAACTGGGTCAGAGCTATCGAAATGCCCATTAGAATTTTACCTCCAATCCTCACCATTGGTTTTTCAGTCCTGGTCTGCACTACAAACATATGTCAGTACAACTGCTTCTCTCATAGGTGTGGATTTTCCCTTGGGTAGACAGCGCTATGTCGACGGGCGGGCTTCTCCAATCAACACTAGGTGCCACTTCTTGGGGAGGTGGAGTTCCTTTGCTGATGAGAGAAGCTTGTCCATTGGTTTAGGTGGCATCTTCACAAAGCACTACAGCTGTGCCATGGCAGCCCCCTAAGTGTAGACAAGCCGTTAACACAGTTCTTCAGATGGCCACAGCTGGAGCTGGGCAAACGATTTGTATCTAATATATTTTGGGGCTGCCAGATTCTAATACTGTTAATCCCGGTGAGGTACATGAAAAGTTTCTCCACAAATAGCCCTTCTGAGTCACTCTTCACAATGAATAAGATCTGATCTACACAGTTTCCCTACCAGCATAACTATTTTGGTTTAGGGGTGTGATTTCCCCTCCTTTGACTTAGTTATACTTGTATGATCCCTAGTGTGGGCATGGTGATACTGGTATAAAAGGGCTCTATAGTGGTATATCTTATTACCCTTCCTGTAGGAAGCCATGATGCATATTGGACAGAACACTGAACTGGGACCCAGAAGACTGGATTTCTAGTCACAGCTCTGCCACTTGCCTGCTGGGTGATTTTTGAGCAAATCTCCAGGCCTCAGATTCCCCATCTGTGAAATGGGGGTACTGATATTAACTTTGTTTATAAAGCACTTGAGAGCTATTAATGACAGTCTGTACATAACAGTGGGGTATTATTATTATTAGACCCACATAACTGCATCCACACTATCCGGGTTGTACTGCTTTAACTACAGGGGCGGCTCCAGGCACCAGCACACCAAGCACGTGCTTGGGCCGACAAGCCGCAGGGGGGCGCTCTGCCAGTGCCACGAGGGCGGCAGGCAGGCTGTCCTTGGCGGCTTGCCTGCGAAGTGTCCGCTGGTTCCACTACTTCAGTGGACCTCCCGCAGGCGTGCCTGCAGAGGGTCCGCTGGTCCCGCGGCTTCGGAGGACCTCCCGCAGGCAAGCCTGCAGGAGGTCCACCGAAGCCCCGGGACCAGTGCACCCTCCACAAGCAAACAGCCGGAGGCAGCCTGTCTGCTGTGCTTGGGGCGGCAAAATTCCTAGAGCCGCCCCTGTTTAACTATATGGGCATGGTGAAAGCAGTCCCGCAGTTCTCTGTGGGCAAAGCTTTTAAAATTTTTACTTACGCAGTTTTAAAAAATAAAGTAAGTTCTATCAAGTGATCTTAACACAGCTGGAAAGCCCACTTACACTGGCACAGATATAGCCCAACACCTTTAAACATCAATTATGTTTAGCAGGTAATGCTGTAGCCTAGGTGGGAGGCATAGGCTGCAACATAACTAGCTAATGTGACTAAACAAGTGTGTTGAGAAGGATTTGAGGGGCTAAGGTTTCCTGTTGTGTTCAGCTAAAATTGATGGAGCTCAGCTCATCCAATTTTAAAGAGCACCTTTTCCTGCCATGTAGACAGACCCAAGGGAGTTACGTATAGAGTAAGTTGCTGTTCAGTGTGAGGAACAATATCGAAATCTGTCTCTTGAAGAATCCCCCTCCCTTTTTTTCTTTTCAAAAAGAGATTTGGCTTCTATGGAGTTTTGCCAGTTCACCCCAGCTGAGGACATGGCCCTGCATTCTGAGCTCATGCTGGATAAGCAGGGGGAGCAGCTCATTCAGCCAGAACTGTAGCTTCCTGATTTCCAGGACAACCAAGAGAATCCCCTTGCAGAATGAAACATCAGCCATGCCTGGCTGAATTTGATTGAATAGGGCTACACTTCTGTCTGAGCATAGTGGGCAGGTTCAGGATGGAAAGGGCAGCTGGTATGTACATGCTTGGCTCTGGGTTTGCAAAACATCACACGCTGTGACACTTCGCTGCTAGCTGCTGTGGGTGTCACTGTTGCTGTATGCTTTCCTTTGCAGCCTGAGAATTTGTTCCGGAGGTTTCTGTAGCTTCACATTTTTCAGACCTGTGGCACCAGGCTTTGGCAGAGCAATGGTAAGGAGAGAGAGTGGAGAAAGAGTCACGCAGCAAAGATGAACCAAAAGCAGAACCGCTTAGCCAAACTCTCTCCCATGTGAGCACTGGAAGCTCAGCTAAAATAATGGTAATCCCCCACCCCCGCCACACAAATTCTTTTTAATTTTTGCCCGTTTGTTTTACCAGGTGACCTCTTACCTGTACTACTCTGGATATTGGGGTTACAATCCTCCTGAGCCCTCCAGGGATGGATCCCATAGCACTGCCAAATCACATCCCTCCTTATCAGATCTTTCCCTGGCCCGTGTTTGTTCCTAATGGGGTTTCTCAAATTCCCGCTGTTCTGGCATTCAGTCCAGCACCCGTGTGTTTGGGCAAGATGCACTAGTGAATACAAGCACTTATTTCCCTCACAACTGTTTTCAATGGCCAGGGAAAGACAGACTGGTGGCAGAGGACCAGCTTACATATTAAAAAGGGGTGATTCACTGGGCCAATGCGCACCACCAGGAAGGAGGAATAGCTAAGAGAGAGGAAGGCTGCTCTTGGGGTTAAAGCACTAGAGTAGGACTTGGGATAGCTAGATTCAACTTTTGGCTTTTCTATAAATTCCTTGTGTGATGTGGGGCCAATTGCTGACCAGCTCTAGTGGTGAGGCCAAAGGCACTAATGTCTGTATGGCTCAGATACTGCAGTGAGGGGGAGGGGGGGACATAGAAATATCTAGAGAGAGATAGCTCTTGTTAGATGCATGTGAGAGCATCCAGATAAATAAAATGTGGGGTGCCTTAGAAGTGTCTAGAATAACAATTAAAAATGTGCACAGGAAAATACACAATGTATTAGAAGAAATCCATCCAAAATGAAAACCTCAGGGCTGAGTAGTTTCAGAAAGAGAGGAAGGGTGAGCTTGAGGTTCTGGAACTAGACAGGGACTCAGGAGATCTGAATTCAGTGCCTGGCTCTGCCACAGACTCCCTGTGTGACCTTGGGCAAGTCACTTAGGCCTGGATCCTCAAAAGTATTTATGCTTCTAACTCCCATTCATTGCAAACAACTTTGAGAATCTGGGCTTTAGTTTCTCACTTCCTCAGTTTGTCATCTGGAAAATGGAGATAATAATTCTTCCCTCCATGACATGGAGGTTATAGGAGTTAGTTAATCCACAGTATCAAGGGCCCTGTAAATCTATAGAAAGAGTATGTCCCTTTCTTCAGTGCCCTGAACAACTATAGACACTGCTAATCAGAGAATGCTTTACTAAAATTATTTTTAAAATTTCAGCAACCCTTGATTCAATGAATTAATGGGAGAGGGGTGAAATTCCCATTAGCAATAAACATAATTCATTGCATAAACCACGATTTGAAAAACAAGTACTGGAATAAAATTGAGACTGGCTTTTAAACTTAATTATGCACGTTTCTCAGGCAGAGTTTATTGAATCATATGGTGTAAACCATAAACAAACACTAAAAACCTGGCTGTGTGGACTGCTACAAGCAACAAAATGATCTTTAAAGATCAAATATTTATTTCAAAATCCCAGGAGTCAACCTCTTTGCATAAAAGTCAAAAGCACGTTGATCCATTCCTCTTAGACGTAGCTTATGAATCTTCCCCTTGATTGCAATGTGCATAAACAAATTATTGTGCCCCTTTGCGCAGCAAAGGAGGAGGCTGTTCTGATGACTCCACAAATGCATAATCTAAAGGATTAGTAGGATGCCTTGGCAGTGAATTATCTATGCACATCTTGACATAAATCAGCAAAGTGACATGCTGTTTGAAAACGGCAAGTGCCTCGCTTCCCTGATGGCTACTCAGTTCCCTCTAGAGGGTCCTCATTAAACCTCATAAGTTTGAAATACTGCACAATGCAAGCTTTTGCTATCCCGTAATGGGAAAAGGAACCTAGTCGTTCCAGCCAGCACATAATATAATCAACCATATGATTAGCTACAGCGCTGGGTCCCTGTCAAATCTTGGTAGCATTGTCTCTTCTGATGTTGTTTGTTTCTAATTGTCATTCCGTTTGGGAAGGGAAAAGTAAGCCAGAGTCACCCAGAGCATACCTTTTGCGACCGTGCTGATTAGCCATGCTTCAGAGGGGAACTGCAACCACCATTTCTGCACTTCAGAACTTTGGTCTCGCAGCTGGATTGACACATTCGCCCAGTGTCTGTGTCTGTTATTACCAGAGATGCCGTGTGGAAGAATACCCCAAAATTCAGAGGGTTCAACAAAGCTTATAAGACCTGTGAAGAGCTCTTGAGTCTAATTGTTCTCTCACACTAATGTGATATGGGTGCAATTCCATTGTCTTCAGTGGAGTTAACTCCTGACTACAGCTGGGCAAAAATGGTATATATTTTCCATGAAAAAAAATTAAAAGAAAAAACATATCTGTATTTTCTAGAAATTCTCACCCTCCACCCCTGTTTCACTAAAAAAGGAGAGAAAGGTTGGGAGGGAATAAAAAAAACAACCAAAAAGTGTCAGCTATACATTTTAGATTTTTTTCCCATAAAATAAATAAACAAAACAGAAAACAGCAAAAGAAACAAATTCTCCTGGAAATTTACAAATATTTATTTGAATGGACTTTTTTTCAAATGAAAAAGGTTTTTTTTGGGTCAAATTCTAGGTCTGTGCCAACTCTTTTATTAAAACTTCCCCTCAGAGACTGTGGCATCCTGCTACAGTATATAATATTTGACATTGCAGCTGATCTCCAAGTGCTTGCCTATTGAAAATAATTCTCATTATCTGCATAGTATGGGGGAAACTGAGGCATACAGAGGATAAATACGTTTCCCAATATCATAAAACAAGTCAACGGCAGGGACTGGAAGAGGTCCCAACTCTTTTGATTCCCTGTCTAACGCTCTATATGTAGCCAACCTTAGCACATCATGTCCTCCTGTAGTAGCTGGTCCTCATAAGAGGATAAAAGCCTACAACAGCTAGGAGCTAAGGGAGTTATTTCTCCCTTAGCTCAATTGGTTATTGGGCTGTGCTTTGGTCCGGAAGGAGCCATTATCCCTCTGGAGGGTCAGTACGTGTACAGTAGACAATGCTGCTTTCCAAAGAGGTGCCCTAGGCCCTGCAGGACATTGTATTCCAGCAGCCAGTAAATCCTTCCTCTTCTTGGGAAGTGACTTTTCAAGGAGCAAAGCCCTGTGGCCAATCCCTGTGGCAGATAAAATTTAACACTGATAAATTCAAAGTAATGCACATTGGAAAATGTAGTCCCAACTACGCATATATAATAATAAGTTTGAAATTAGCTGTTACCACTCAAGAAAGAGAACTTGGAGTCACCATGAACAGTTCTCTGAACATTTCTGCTCATTGTGCAGCAGAGGTGAAAAAAGGCAGACAGAATGTAAGGAAAGGGATAGACAATAAGACAACATATCGTAATGCCACTATATAAACCCGAGGTGCACCCACATCTTGAATATTGTGTCCAGTTCTGGTCACCCATCTCAAAAAAGATATATTAGAATTGGACAAGGTACAGAGAAGGGCAACAAAAATGATTAAGGGTATGGAATAGCTTCCATAGGAGGAGAAACTAAAAAGGTTAGGGCTGTTCACCTTAGAAAAGAGACAACTAAGGAGGGATATGCTAGAGGTCTATAAAATCATGAATGTTGTGGAGAAAGTGAATAAAGAAGTATTATTTACCCTTTCCCACAATATATAAACCAGGAATCACCCAATGAAATTAATAGTTGGAGGCTTAGTATAAACAAGAGGAATTACTTTTTCACACTATGCACAACTAACCTCTGGAACTCATTGCCATGGGATGTTGTGAAGGCCAAAAGCATAAATGGGTCCAGCAAAGAACTAGATTAGCTCATGGAGGATGGGTGCATCAGTGGCTATTAGCCAAGAAGTCAGGGATGCAACTCTGACTTCCAGAAGCCAAAGACAGGCATGGATCACTCCAACTGTCCTGTTCTGTACCCATCCCAGAAGCTGTGGCATTTGCCACTGTCAGAGACAGGATACTGAGTTAGACGGACCATTGTTCTGACACAGTATGGGTATTCTTATGTTCTTAACTTAGCCCTGGTCTACACTGGGGGGGGGGGATCAATCTAAGTTATGCAACTTCAGCTACATGAATAACATAGCTGAAGTCGACGTACTTAGATCAACTTATCATGGTGTCTTCACCACGGTGAGTCGACTGCTGCCTCTCCCCCATCGACTCTGCTTGCATCTCTTGCGGCGCTGGAGTACAGGAGTCAACGGGAGAGTGTTTGAGAGTCGATTTATCCGTCTAGACTAGACATAATGAATCGATCCCTGCTGGATTGATCGCTGCTCACCGATCCGGCAGCTAGTGAAGACATACCCTTAGAAACTTTAAAAATTTCATCTCTGCTTGACCAAGCATCTCAGAGAGATGACACTGTATGTCACCTGGACTCAAATAGATTTTCTCCAGGAAGAAAACAAAGCTTTTAATCCTTCAAAGCTGACTGCTGGGATTGCTCCATGGAGGAGTGAATTCAACATGGTGCCTTGGATGCAATGGTTTGTCAAGCCTGACTTTAAATTATTCATGCCATTGGCTTTTCACTCCCTGAAATAGCTCCCTTTTTGCTGTTTACCACCCCTTGTAGATGGATGTCATGCCTCTCTTCATTTGCTTATTGTTGGGCCAAGCTATTTTGAGCTTCACTTTTTGAAAGGAGGGGATGATTATTATTACTGTGCAGTCCATAACTCATTAATCTCCACTAAATGTGTGAGGATGGGGCCAGAACACCTGCTAATGCAAGTTTTAATGTTTGGCATTGATAGAACACCTGACCACCAATCGATAAACTAATGAGAAGTCCAGAAGTCTGTCTATTTATCTATTTAGGTTCTTCGACTATCTCCCATCACCGTGGTATCAAAACACTGACACAGGAAAATGAAAACAAAATCCTTGCCAAGTGAGGGTTTGATCCAACATCCACTGAACTCAGTGTGAGTTTTAATACTGATTTCCTGAGGCATTGGATCAGGCCCTAAGTTTGCAACAACAGCACCAAACATGAGTTCCACTCATTCACTACCAAATTAGTGCCCCAGCCTGATGCTCTGGGGTGTTCTGCTCTCTTTCAGGTGGGATCAAAGGCCAGTTTAACATTAGCCGGCTGGATTGACTTCTCTTCTGAAATATGCACCTCCAGAGGCATAGCAACCCCTAGCCTCAGGCCAGGGCATTGGTTCAGTATTGAATCAGTGACCTCCCACCTCACCAGGTCCTGCAGCACTCTGAAATCCTCCTCTCCAAATCTGGTCCAGACTCAGCCTTGCTTAGGGTTTGTCATCTAGCGAGAGTACCTATCAGCATGGTTTGATATGCAGCTTCCTAATTCCCCCTCGTCCATACAGGGAAGTCTTTATTTGCAGTGGAATATTTATTGAAGAAATAGGCTAGAGAGGATTTGGGGGAAGGAAAAGGGACAAATAAAGCAGCCAGGCAGCCTCCCCTGCATTATCAATGCATGAGTTCTCCTTTGTATGCTTTGCACTCTCTGTGACTTACTCTTCCCTCCTTTGCAATATATATGGCTTTCATGTCATTTGAAGGTTATTTATAACAATTATGGGAGGAAGAAAAAGTGCCATAAACTGAGGTAATTTACTGTAAAATATCTGAAATGTTAAAAAAAAAACCAATCAAAGTGTGCATTACTGTAGCCCTGCAAGTGCTCCAGATTAACAAATACAAAACCCAAAATCCATGTGTCTAAATATACCGTCCAGATACCACCAACCTATTATATCCAACGCTGAGAGATTTATGAGCTCACTTTGGAGGCTGGTGAGTATAAATTTTAATGATGTTTTGGTAGAATTTTGCTTTCTCTTTTGACTGCATCTGAGTAATTAGATGAATTATTGTCCGTAAAATAAAATAAAATAAAATAATGCGACAGCTCACACGCAATAGCAGCCCCAGCACTTCTAGGTGAGGGCATGTGAGAAGGAAAGGAAAATGGGAGGCCCAGCATTGAATTCTGGAGCAGTGCTGTTATTACTGGTATTACATCAGTACCTTGAGGAACCAAGATTGGAGTCTCATTATGCTAGGCACTGTACCTACACGTATTAAAGAGGCAGTCCCTGCTTTAAGGAGCTTTCAGACTGATTAGACAAGACAGAGAAAGAGTAGGGGAAAACACACATTATCCCAGATGGGAATCTAAAATGGAACTCTAAGACACAGAGAGATTACGTGATCTGCACCCAGTGAGTCTGTGGCAGAGCCAGAAATGGACCTTGGCTGCCCTATCTAGACCCATTTTTGTGCCTTAGCCACAAGACCAACCTTCTTCTCAAATAGTAAAATGATCCCTCTCTAGTTTCTGTTCTCTGCTCAGAGCAACTCTGCAGATCTTGGCAGCATATTCTGAGCCAAGATGAGCTATGCATGGAATGCTCATTGATGCCCACAATAATACCCACACTCGAAGAACACGTCACGCAAGGAGCTCAAAGCACTTGATACGCATTTCTGACTTCAGGACTCAGTTGTTGCTTCCCAGCCCATGGGATCACTGTGGAGTTGCATAGCCCCCCTGGGAGCCGGTGCACAACATGTCTAACCAGTGAGGCAGACCCAGTGCTACTGGGAGTGCATCGAAGAGGGTGATACCCATTGAAACAGTACAATGTCTGCACCTTCCAGGGCTGTCCCAGTGCTCTGGCTGGCATATGGATGTCAAGGCCAACCCTGCCCCCCATCACTGATTTTGCAGAGAGGGCATGTTGCCATTCCCTATTCTAAGCCATCCTCTTTTGGGGGAGCATAACACCATTGTCTTTGCTACCTTCAAGCAGTCTGAACACTTATAGGTGCAAGGGCCAAGATAATGAATAATCTCAGCGAAGGGGGAAGATTCCTGCACCTTTTTCCTCCTGTCTCTCTGCAAGGTGGGTCACCACCTACCCCTGAGCCTCACTACTCCATGCCATGAGGTGGATAGGCATCTTTACTTTCCTTTTACAGAAGGGAGGGCAGAGGTGAGATCCACCCCTTCCCAAAACCTTTGTGTGAAAGTACCAGTAAAAAACAATCGCAAGTCCTAAGCCCTGGGCGTTGGTTATCTGATCCCATTGGAGTCACTGATGCCATGGGCCTTCTTCTGTAGACCCTCATTCCATCTGTCCCTCCATCAACTCCTCATAGCAAAGTCACTCCCTGCAGACCCTTCTAGGGGCCTGAGGTTCTGCCAGGCAGGCTTCATATACAGGCCTGCAAGTGCAGATTTGATTGTAACTGCTTATAGAGAATCACCCCTTGATAAGGCCAAAAAAATAAAAAACCGAACGGGAGTAAATGAATTCATCAAAATGAAAAACTGTAACTCAGTTATTAGACTCATGCAATGAAGTGAAGCCCGCAAGTGCTGACGCAGCATTCACTCTCTTAATTCAATGTCTCCAGCATCCCCCTCATGCCCACTCCCAGCCTCCCACACCCTCCAAACACTGACAGAAAACAAAAATTAAAGAAAGAAATGTGCTTTGCATTCTACAGTTATATCACATGCAGCAGCCTGGGAAGGGAGGAGCGGACTGCTGGGTTCTTTCTTTTTTCAGTCCATGTTGATACTTTTTGAAGTTAAAAGCAACAGTGTAAAGTTTCCCGTGAGATTTATCAGAAATACCAGGGTGAGTGGTTCACTACCGAGAGAGAGCGAGAGAGACTTGAAACCTCTAGAACACTCGGCCTCTCTTCCTGACAAGGTACCAAAAGGTCACACTCCACAGTTGCTTATGAGTGCATCAAGTTCATCCCCAGGCAATCGCTAACATCTCAGTGGAGACAGGAGTTCCTAATTGGAAGGTGATGTGCATGAAAGTCTGCTTTGTACAATGGCAAAGTCACAGGCCCCTGGACCTCTTCTGTTTAACTCGTGAATAACAGCCAAGACAGACAGGTCTCATCATCCTGATTAGAGAAAGTTAAATGCCTGCTTGGTTTTGTTGTAATGATAAATTTAATTAAGATTGTTTCCTAATTTGGAAATCATAATCTGGAAAGACTAGGGTTAGATTATAAAACGCTTCCGCTGTGTTGACGGGTGGTTATTAGACTGAGACCAGCAGTTGTCAGATGGTAATTCATTTCACTTAATACTAACTGGAAGTGGATTTAAGCAAGTGACCTAGAGGTGATCTGCTGCATAACAGCATGGGTCAATGCTTATGACATTGGACTGGGAGCTTGGAAAGTAGGGCTCTGTCCTGATGCATATCCTAGTTCAGTCTGGATTTTCTAGGGAGCCACCAACAAAGAAAGATTTTTAGGGTAAATAGCCTGGGTTTAAATGGGCTTATGGCCTTCTTCCTGATCCAGCAAATGGACAGGGTTGGAAGGACTGAGCCTGCCAGAAACTATGTTACAATTGACGTTAATTCTGGTAATCTTTTTAGTATGCGTGTAGGCCCTTTTATTGTTCTGAATATGTTTTCTCTGGAAGACTTTTTGCCTTGAAAATAAAGCTGGCTTGCCTTGGAAGTGCTGTGTGGTACTTATAACTGCAGCAATTAAACCTGCTAATGATCTCTAAAGAGAAAGAAAGCAGGTGTCCTTGGGCAACCTGTCTGTGCTGGGAATAACACAGAGAAGGCAGAGACTGGCGCAGCCTGGGAATACCCCAGAAAGAAGGGAGAGAGACGTGGGTCTCTACCCAGAGAGGTAACAGCCAGGGAGCAGGAAGCCAAGAGAGAATGTCTTTGGTCAACCATTGAGGGAAAATGCAGGTGTTGTCACCCTGAATTGCTCATAACTTTGCTGTGTGACTTAGGGTAAGTCACTCCACGTCTCTGTTGCCCTCTCCTCATCTTAGACTGCAAGCTTCTTTGGGCAGGAACGGTCTCATATTACATGTTTTATTGTGCTAGGTGCTGTAAAGACTCGGATCTCAGCTGGGGCCTCTAGGCTCTAGTGTGATGCAAACACCAGTAATGATAGTGATAGGCTCGCATATTGCACAAGTGCAGGTGAAATTCCTCATGGAGCTGCATCATCTACATCTCAGTTAACCCTAGGCACATGAATGGTGCATAGGCCTTGTGTTGCTGGTTCTGTACTGAGGGCTGAATGTTACCCTTGGAGAATGAATCTACTTTGGGTGCCCGTGGCCTACATTTGGGAAGACTTGATGGAAGGAAGAAGACAACACCCGATGAAATGGTGCAGTTTATTCTAACAGGAGGGACTCTAGCCCCAGAAGGACTGCACATCCCTAAGTTTACGGACTCCACCCTTGCTGCTGCACATCAATAAACAAGCGTGCCCTATTTCATAAAGCAGAGGGCGGGAAACATGGAGGCACCACCCATCCACCCAAAGAGCGGCGATTAAAAAGACGGGCAGAAGAGAAAGCTAGGATTCTCTAGCCACCTTCAGCTCTGACAGCTTTGCCAAATTGTTAGGGATCCTTGCATGACATCCCAGCGGTGAATAGCTGAAGTGGAGAAGGTGAATGACCATCCTCAGCATATGTGGGAGATAGATGGAGCTTAAGTTGATTTTTGGGTGAATTTTGTGATTTTTCTGGGGCTGATATAATTGGCTAGAGCTAAACAGAGGGTCGCCCAGCACCTTGCAAGCTTTTCCCATCTAGCTATGCCAATGGATTGCCATCCTGACCAATCAGCCCTTCTGACCTTAAAGTCTATGAGTCTGAGAAACAACCAAATGTGTATATATTGCACTTGTGATGCAGTCTGTAATTAAATGCAGGTTTTAAAAGCTGAAATGCTACTGTATTGACCTGCTGCATAGCTCAGTTTGCCTAGGGATGGATTTTACCCCTTTGCAGAGGGCCAGCACAGGGCCCTGGCACTATTTAAGTTCAGAGTTGTACGGAGATTTAAGTAGTGCATAAACTTGGTGCTATCTGAAGCGTGAGGACCTAAATGAAAAGAGGCTTTAAGCCACAACCAAAAAAATTCCAGAACCAGGAAGTTCCTATGCTGATTATGCTCCCCAAGGTGCTGCAACATATCCTGGTCCTCTCTGGTAACTAGGGAGGATCAGGAACCCTATAACCACTCCACCTTCAAATTTTGCTCAGGAGTGAACTTCATCCTTAGTGAGACCAACACATTTGAAAGGACAGCAGGAAGACTGAAGTTAGAAATTACCATTTTGACTAATTTCTTCCCTATCGAACCCAGAATCTGTAGCTTCCACATTGTGCTCAGAGGGTACTGCATAGAAATGAATAACCCAAACAGAAACCACAGCTTCCCTCTGGAGACTGGATAAACCCTCCAGGAAGAACAATCCCCTTCATATCTCTCCCCACAGAACCCAGACAGACAATGAAGCAGTTGCCAGAGGCTTGGCTTTGCCACTTGGAGAAACATGTCACATTGTTTAGTACTTCTGAGGCATTTTGATGTCGTTGTTATTTTTAAAGCTAAGGTTAGTGATAGGTTATGGAGCAGAATTGTCAGAGCAGGGCTGGATTAGAGTTGGTAGTCAATGGTTTGGGAAAGGAGTAGGGGTTGAGAATGCAAATGAAAGGATAAGGTTAGTGGTAAGATCAGGATAGCAGTTAGAGTCATGAGTCCGGGATACACTTACAATCAGAGGTGGGTTAGTTGTAATTTGGTCAAGTGTAGGTGGGCTCAAAGCTGTGTAGAAATAAGCAGGGTTTGTGGTTGAGGTACTTCCCTTCACCTCAGGACATCTGGATTCAGCTACCCCTTCTTCCCCAGTCTGATGTTGGACCTTGAGCAAGTTACTTCATGCTTCTGATCCAGATCCGTAAAAGGGGGATAATATTGCATCTTTTGTCTGACCTGTCTGTTTAGATTGTAAGTTCTTCAGGACTGGGACTGTGTATTACTGTGTACAGGTACAGCACAGAATACAATGGGGTCTGCTGCTTCTAGGCAAGTGTGTGGTATACGTAGTAATAGTTACCTACTGTAGCTAGCAGTAGATTTGGAGTCAAGATTAGTTTTAGGAGTAGGCTGGTAGTCAAGGACTGTAGCAGGTTGTAAAGTTAAGTCTCAAGAGTCACAGTACGGAGTCTACTATCTCCCTATTTGTTTCCTTTTAAAAGAAAGCTCAGGCTGACACTTGATCCATGGCTCTGTTTCTTTTTTTGGCTGCTCCATTTGTGAAAGAGACAGAGCAATTCTCCCCGTCTGGGAAGAGCGTGCCCCTCCACACTACCAGCCAGACACAGAGATGGATGGGGTTTACCAGAGTACAGATTAAAAACAAAACCCGTCCTCCTTTCTTAGAAATGATGCAAGGTGAGCGAGGGGAAGAATCTGTCCCATTGGCTCTGCCCTCCCTCTGCTCCTCACTCCCTGAGGAACCAAGTGAAAGCAGATTCTAGTGCCCCCCGCCCCACCCTCTTGCCTGTCTTGTTAAGTCCACCTCCATCCTTGCCTCTGCCACTGAAATAAAGTGGTTGGCCTCTAGCACAAAGCTAATGCTTTTGATGGATGCACCTCACGCCTCCTCATGAAAAGGGAACAAGGACTGGGGAAGGTCCATCCGTCATTGTTCATAAGAAAGACACCTGAAAAGAAAAGGGACTCAGGAAACATTCTTAGAAACCAATCAAGCCAGCAAGATGCCTTTATTGCCCCCCACGCGTTCCAGGGTCCCTCTCCTTCATTGTATGTGGTCTTAAATTATTTTCCTTTAAATATATGTGGAGAAAAAGCCTTTGCTTTGAAGCCTGTTGAGGGGGAAAAAAAACAACAACAGATGCAAGGGGTAATGGGTAGAAATTAGTGGCAGAGGTGGGGAAGGTAGACAGCTCTGTTAGAGGCTCTGATGCAGTCATTGGAGGTCTTCTGTTTCCAAGATGAAAAGATGTTTTACTGTTTGCTGTGGCATGAGAGCTAGAATTATCTGGATGGTGCCACAGCAGGGTATCGGCTTCTGTCTACTTTGCATGCTGTGAAATGTGAATTGATACAGGGCTGATAATTTGAAAGGGGGGTTGGGAGGGTAGGGGGGATGGGGATACGTGTCAGTGCATTGTGTACAATAGCGATAAAACCACTTTGCTAAGAAAGGCTTTCTTCCCCCAGCACAGTGGGAAGAGCTACCTTCGGAAGACCTTCCTGACAGCACCAAACAATGAGTTAATAATTCCAGGGTCTCCACTCAGGCCATTATTCATACAGCTTGAAGTGATTATTTTTTTTTGCTGCTGTTTTTCCTTTTAAAGCATTGAGGTTTTTCGCAGCAGCACAATTACTTTTATGCGAAGCACTTAACTAACAAGATGGTACATAAATGGAATGTAAATATGGAACAACTGCAAATAAATAGGCAGGTAACAAGACTAGCAATAACAACAACAACATTGTCCGATTGGACAGCATCCATCTGTCGTTAACTTCTGAGGCAGTCTCTCCACGTGTCATTCGGGGCTTTGAACTAAGTAGCAAACACCATCACAAGCAGGGTTAGAAAAAAAATACTAATCCATGACCATGTACCGCTATTGCAGGAACAAAGAGAGTGCCATACTGGATCAGATCACTTCATATATTCATCCATTTTAAGGCCAGGGACCACGGAGATCATCCAGTCTGTCCTCTGGCAAAACCAGACTATAGATTTTAGCCCAGTGGATGGAATTACTCTTCTTACTACCCAAGTGAATGTTAATGAGCCTAATAGTTTGTGGTTGAACTACAGCGTAACATTTAGAATAACATCTGATCTTGGTTTTAAGACTACTGCATCTAGAACAATAATCCCTTGTCTCTGACCAGATACTTCAGAGGAAAGACAAAGGTCAACAATTACAGACTAACCAGCACTTCTGGGAAATTCCTTCCTGTCTCCCATCAATTAGTGCTTGTCTTATGCCCTGAACCATGGAGGTTTATATGATGTCCTCCCTCACCCCCCACGTACATGCACTTGAATTATCCCATTTAGTTTAATTGTGGATGTACTCATTATCCAGATGCATGTCTAATCCTTTTCTGAATTCTGATAAGCTGTTGGACTCAGGAATATTTTACAGGATCAGGCATAAAGTAAAGATTGATTTTTGTCCAGAACCTATAAGATTCACAATGATTTAGAAACTGAACTCTGGTCTGGCTCTGCATTCCACGGGTGCCCCATAGCTTCTATAAGAGGCTGGCTCCCAGATACCACGGTGATGGGCACAGCATAGGAACCTAAATAAAATCAAATCCTCAGATCTGGATGCCATCGCATTTTGGGAGGCTTCAAATTCTAGATTTGTGTCTAGGGCTCATCTTCTTATTAACCTACATGTGGATGCGCCACAGGGAGATCCAAAATTTGCAAAACTAGTGTGAGTTGGGCTAATCATGGACCTTTTGTCATCTCATAACACATTTTTATTTGTTCCCCCCCAAAGTTAGCCCATTTAAATTTTATTAAGATGCTTTTGTAGCTGTGCTGTCTATCAAAGATCAAAGAACTCAGCTGAGATTTGCTTTCCGTTTCAGGTTTGAACAAGCTCTGACTCGATGTGAAATTCAGCCAAAATTGTTTGTCACCAAAAATGGTTCTGTAAATCAGCCAAGATTCACTGAATATTTTTCGAAGGTTTCCCTGCAAAGTTGAGCCCACGTCTAGCTAAAGGTCTGTGGACATCAACAAACCACAACGGAGTTTCAAGCTCAGGATATAAATCAAAGCCAGAATAGAATCAAGAACTAGGAAGGTTTTGCTCCATTCTTGTGTACACTAATGGCCTGAAGGATTTACTTTCTGGCCATCAGGTCAACCCATTGGATTCAATGGGTTAACCTGATGGCCAGTTTCTTTTCAGGCCCGGGTGTCACCCCACTACAAGGGCAGCGCGGTAGTGATCCTGAGGACCTCAGAGGGGGCTTAATAGTCGAGACAGAGCAGGTCTGAAGGAGGCTTAATAGTCGTCCCCTGGGTGCTCGGGGGAAGGCGGTCTGCAGCTCCCATTGACATCAGTGGGGCCAGTGGGCATTCAGCACATCTAAAAGATCAGGCTGTAAAGGTAAAATGTCCCCTTTGCAGAGAGACAGCCACAGGGCATATGCGCCACACAAGTCCCACTAATGCCGAAGGGCAAGATTCAGCCCTGCGTGGGCACAGGCATCAGCCCAGGAACAGGGCACAGGCTGACTGAATCTCCCCTATTCAGGAGTTGCTGGGAGTTAGTGTGTCCTCCCACCACTCCTCCCCTAAACAAAGCAGGCTTGGGAATCCCTCAGGGCAGCCATAATTTGTGTTGCTGCTTATCTGTGACCCTTATAAAACTTCAGTGGCAGGCATGCAGAATTACCAGGATACAGGGCTATCCCAGCCGCAGCTCTTCCTACCCTGACACCTCCTCTCTGCTTCCTTCGCTCCACCCTCACTCTGCCCCATTGTACTCTCTGCCTGCGGCACCTGTGGAGACCTCTAGGGAAGTGCTACAGAGGTTGGGGGAGGCTGGAATTCAGGACCCCAGGGCTGAGGCTATTCTCCAGGAGAGACTTGCCTGACCTAATTTGGACCAGAGTCTGTGGCAAAAATTGGCTGCCAGGTAATGAAGAATCAGGCCCTACAGGGACAAGTGGGACTTAGATGGTGCATATTGCTCATGATGGCCTCTCTGCACAGGGGTGTCTTTCACCCTAAAGGCTTCATACTGAAGTCTGTACTCAAGCAATGACATCAAATAAGGGCTGAGCCAGGAGCTGAGACTATGGCTCCAAGAGTGTGATTTGTGTCTTATTGCTTGTTTCCCACCTATCTTTTATCCCTTGTGAGTCTTGATTATAGAGGATTTGATGTGTACACAATGGCTAAGTGGCGTGAATAAATTTTTCTTTTTTTCATTTAAATATGAAATTCAATACCTGATGTTCAATTTCCTTCCCTCTCGACTTTCTCGAACAACCAATTCATCAATGGCAGAGTGCAAGCGCCTTGGTGTGAGCTGACGCTCTATGCCTGTATTTCCACAAGGCGTGGCTTATTAACCTGTCCGCACAGTACTGTTGCGGCTAACAGAGCAATCCTTTCCTGTTTTGCAATGGGCTGTACCCTGGAGGGAATTTAAAGCTGCAGATCTCTCTTTTCATCCCAGAAAGGTGCTTGCCACCAAAAAAATTCCTGCAGAGCTTCCTCTGAGGTGCCAACAAGAAACAAGAGAGACATTTCATGTGGCTGGCACCTGACACCTGTGCTGATTAAGAAAAGGAAAAAAAGGATTGAAAGAAAGCTACTTCCCTGACAGATGAGCATGCTGCAGCTGCTGGGGAAACACTTTGGTTCACCACAGGCTTGATTTTGCTAAAATGATGAAATGAGAAAGAAGATATCCAATTATTTCATGAGGATTCTGCATTCTGCAGAATTATCAAGAAGAATTTATTTATTTATTTATTTATTTATTTATTTATTTATTTAAGAAAGAAAGAAAGAAAGAAAGAAAGAAAGAAAGAAAGAAAGAAAGAAAGAAAGAAAGAAAGAAAGAAAAAGAATTTAGAGAGCCCAGCTGAGACTGGGATCATTGTGTCAGGTGCTGCACATACATTGCGTAAGAGTCAGTCTCTGCCTTGAAGAGTTTACAGATAAACAGACAAGACAAAGAAAGGTGGGAGAAATGAAATATAATCATCCCCATTTTATAGACGAGACACAGAAAGATTATGGATAAAATGTTCAAAAACATCTAAATGCCTTAGGAATCCAAGTTCTTTCAGAGGGTCTTAAGCTCCAAGGTCACCTGAAAATTTTATCCAATGTGACTTGACCAAGGTCCCACAGAGAGTCAGTGGCAGAGGCAGGAACTGAATACTGATTGCCTGAGTCCCAGCCTTAACCACAACACCATCCTTCTTTAATTAGTGCTGTCCTCATCTGTAATGGAGGTTAAGGTTCCAGGCCTGCCACGTTCATCACAGCCACCAAAGTGTGAGAGGCCACAGCGGCCAAGGTGGAACATTCTGTGCTGGAGCCTTGCTCTCTAGGAGAAATGGGAACTCAGTCATAGTCCACCCAGCAGAACTCACAAGGTCGGCTTGGGCCCATAACCCACACTTTGCCCACTGTGGAAGAGTTTCAGTAGATCCATTTCCAGTGAGGGCCTTTATGGTAAAGTTTTCCATGAGGGATCAGTGGCATTTTTATGACAATTTGGGGCCCAATGAATCTCTTCAGCAGCTGTTGGTAATTTTCTCATGAAGACAGAAGACATTTATTTTTTTAATTTTAAATATTTGTTTTGTCGCTGCGGATTCTTATCAGCTCTTTCCATTTTCTGAGGAATTCCATTCTCTTTTCTGGCCTCTGTTAGCTGGAGACCTAGATCTGAAGAGCAGTTTATTATCTGCTTTGCTTTCTGATAAGTGCCTGTTTATAAATTCGCCTTTCCCAGTGTATATCTCCATTTGTTTTTTCCTTTTTTTTTTCTAAACTGTAGATAAGACATTTTCGTCTTTTGTTGGCTGACTTCCAGCTGAATTAACCTCAGCTGCCTTTGCCGCTGATTCATTGCAGCCAAGACAATGGATCTGATTCTCCTCTCGCACCTCTGTTACAGCCACGTAACTCCACTGTGGAGTTATCCTTGCATTATCCCAACGTGAGAAGAGAATTGGGTCCAGTGTGTTCCCATTATAGTCAGAGGCAGATGGTTTGGAGGCAAAAATAAGAAGTGACCTGCTAAACCTTCTGCCCAACATTCAAACTGATCCCTAAAACATTCATCAAGTTCTAAAAGTTTTAATTGTTTTGTTTTATTATTTATATTACAATAGCATCTAGACACCCCCAACTGAACCCAGGGGCCCATGGTGCTAGGTACTGTATATATTCATAGGAACATCTCTGTTCCTACTCTAAAGAGCTTGCATTGTGAATAGAGAAATAAAGGATAGTTATTCCCCATTTTACAACTGGGAGACTCTTTTGCAGAGTTGTTGGAGTCACGTTGGTCCCAGGATATGTAAAAATGGGGATAATATTACTGGTACAGCTATAAGGGGAGGAGGGATAGCTTGGTGGTTTGAGCATTAGCTTGCTAAACCTAAGGTGGTGAGTTCAATCTTTGACAGAGCCACCTAGAGATCTGAAGCAAAATCAATACACGTTCCTGCTAGTGAAGGTAGGAGGCTGGACTCAATAACCTTTCAATGTCACTTCTTGCTCCATGAGATAGGTATATCTCCATGTATTATTATTTAACTCTCAGTGGGAGTTGTGGGGATTAATAAGTAGAACTGATAAAATTTCTCCACCAAAAAATTACAATTTTCATAGACAACCCCCATCAAAAAAAAATCAAGGAAAGTTTTTGTCAATTTGAGTGCTTCTTTTTGACCATCTGTTTAAATAAGTGAATGCTGGTGATACGCTTGGGAAAAAAAAATACTAAGTACTGTAATGAACAGATTTGTGTGTGCCTGAAAAGTTCCTTCCGGAAAAGGGAAGAATTTATGCTTACTTACCTTTCCCAAGCACTTTGAGATCTATGGCTGAGAAGTGCAAAAATTGTCATTAAAAATGGCTTGGTTTGGTTTAGATTCAGTTCCAGACAAAGCATATCTTTAGGAATGAGAGTCTTCACTGTATGGAGCAGCTTCACCAATCTTATGGAAATGCCATGAGAAAAGCCTTTCTGATCTTGAAAAACCAGCATGTAGAAATAAAGATCCCCTAGTAGAAACTAGGAATCCATGGGGATGCCAAAGAAAATCAGAGAAGTGGATATAGATCCAAACCAAACCTGTAGAACTGTGGGGTCCATCCATCACCAGACATAATGGGTTGAGACTCCAGAATTTTTGCTTCGGACATGCCAAGTCTCTAGGTTTCTATTATCTCACCTTCCCAGCTGCTTATACTAGTCAAGAGGATAGAGAAACCAAGGAAGCAGTATGGGTCTGCCTTGATTACAAGTGGAGAATAAGGATGAGCAGCTCAGAGTAAGAAAACCTATGTTTATTTCAGGACCACATTTGTACCCCAGAAGTTCAGGTCTCCATTCTGGGACTGACTGTTCTTGGCAAGCCAGCAAGTGGGTTTGAAAGAACCCACTCTGGGACAGTTATAGGTTGTAGAACATAATTCTATCCATGACAGCAGTCAGCGGAGTTACTCTTAATTAAAAAACATTAAAATGAATGCCTCTGTGCTTCTGGAGGGGGTCGTCATCAGAGTAAATATGGACTGCAAAGTTTTACAAGTAATCATTTGTGGGGTAAAAATATTATTCATCTAGCTGATGTCAGATCAGGGCCTCCTCGTTCCTTCTTAAAGCCAGATCCATCATGTCTCTTCAGAACAAGGACGCCCAGCAAGGTCTCTGTCAGCATTCCTGAAATATACAAGCATGGCAGAGGCCACCAAAGACCTGAGCAAACAGATGTAGATTAACAAAAGTTAAAACAAAACCAATGTCACTTTTTAATGACTTTGCAGCTTCCTGCCAACATCCATGTACAGAAACTTGTAAACCACCTGGAGACTGGATATCTTAGGGGATTGGGAATGGGAATGCAGACTGGTCAAGAGTTTCAAAAGTGACTAGTGATTTTGGGGTGTCCAGCCCGAGACACTTGATTTTCAGGAAGTGCTGAGCATCTAACTCCTGAAAATCAGGCCCCTTTAAGTTATTTGGAGTTAGGCCTCCAACACCCTTGTCACTTTTGAAAATCTTGGGCAGACTTTCACCTGTATGTTTGCTGGGCCTGAGCCCAAAATGTGGATCTGGTTTTTAATCTCTCCATCACCACCAAATTTTGGGTAAGCATAAATTTGTGGGCTTGGTTTGCCCTATTACAGAGATAAAGCCAGACCTGACATTCCAACTGAGATTCAGGCTTGGATTGTAAACCCCTTCTAAAGTTTGAGGCTGTTTGGATCATGTTCATCCAGTCACTGTCCACCTGGTATGGAAGTTATTATCAAAAAGAAGATTGTTTCCTGACCAGCTTCAGTTCAGAGCAGTGATATGACTGTAGGCATTTCCCCTCAGCAGCTGCATAGCCAGTTTGTAAATGCAGGACGATCTAGCAGGAGCAACAGTCACTGTTATAGTTAAGGCTACACAAGAGTTCCCATTCTAAATCCTGTTTTCAGGCATGTTATTCTGAGAACTTCACTTTCTGAGCTGAACTTTGCCGGACTTCTTGGTCTCTCTGCAAAGGTCTTTGTTTGTTTGTTTATTTGTTTTACAAAGTATCAGAGGGGTAGCCGTGTTAGTCTGGATCTGTAAAAGCAGCAAAGAGTCTTGTGGCACCGTATAGACTAACAGACGTTTTGGAGCATGAGCTTTCGTGGGTGAATATCCACTTCGTCGAATGCATGCATGTTTTACAAAGTTTGAGCAAAAAAAAAAAAAAACAGTTCAAAATTCCTGAGAACCAGGTGAATGAGGAGAGGTGGGGGGAATATATTGTATAAAAAGTAGTCTAGTGCCAACATGACTGGGCGTAGAAAGTGAACATTTTTTCCAGTGTCCCAAAGACAATAACAATTACCCTCCTGCCCTGTAGACCTTTCTCTGCCATCCCATTCATGCCTGATTCATGGGGAGGAGGAATATGTGATACTATGTTAGCATCTGAGCTGAAACAAATCAGGGCTATGAGCAATTAAAACCTCGCTTATTCTCTAACTAGGGAGGAATATACAGAAGCTACAGGACCAAAATGTGCAGCAATTAATCAGACCATCTTTTCAACCTGGATTAAAAATGCACGGGCAGATAAGTATTGTAATTGTGAGTCTGTCAGGCACTGGGAGGCTGAATGGCCTTAATCCTCTTCTATTTGCTTTCCATTTCCATCTCAGCAAGATTCCTGTTTAATCACTTCGGGGCACTCCTGACCACTCAAATGTGGCATGCTCTTCAAGTGCCAGACCATCTCAGGATCTGATTCCACATTGTCCTGCGCCTTGCAAAGTCATATGCATCAGTGCAAAGGGAATACAGAATGCTGCCAGATCAGAAATATAGCATTTTACAGACATCTTGCACTTGCCTTGTGCTGGTATAAATGACAGTGCAACGTGGAGGCCAGGAGAAAAAACAGAACCACAGGCTGTGTCTACACAAAAATCAGGAAATGTGATTGTTTAGGTATGTTTACATACTGCAATCTTAGATTTAGGAAGCTCACTACAAATAGCAACGAAGCTGCAACAGCACCGGCTAGTCACCCAAGTACAAGTGCATCTGGGACCCTGGGTGCAAATGCCAGTGCCTAGCCTGTGCTGCTGCAGCTTCATTGCAAGCTAGCTCAGTCAAAACCAGCTCGGTTGTCTACACATGCTGCAATAACACCTCCTGACTGGCATGTAAACATACCGCTGATGTCTCCATTAGAGCTGTATGGGATTCAATCGTCCCATCTCGTGAATATTTTAAAGAGTGTGAAATCTTTTGTTGCCCAAATCTGGATGAAAAGTTGAAATCTCAACAAATTTTATGACCCAGAAAAGATTTTTCATCTTAGCGTTGACTTCCCCCCCACACTCAAATTAGCTTAAATTTTAAAATGAAAAGTCATTTTGAACCAGAACTTCAGAAGTTTTAGTTTCCAAAATGTCAAAACTAGACATTTTGATGATTTATAAACATTTTTTTCCAAACAATTTTCAAGTTGGGAGATTCTTCAAAATCAACCCTCTTTTGTGAGTAGTTCTGTTTTTGACAAATAGGCATTTTTGACCAAAAAAAAGAAGAGTTTTTTGTTGAAAAATTCCTAACTGACTGTGGTTTCCAAATCTCTCTAGTCTGAGGGTCAACCTGAGCCTAGAAGGAGCCAGAATTTACCAATGTACATTGCCAAAGAGCCACTGTAATATGTCAGCAGCCCCGCTATCAGCTCCCTCGCCGTGCTCCCAGTGCCTCACACTCACCGGCAGCCTCGCCCATCAGCTCCTCCCCCTCTCTCCCTGCACCTCCCTATTAGCTGTTTTGTGGCATGCAGGAGGATCTGGAGAGGGAAGGGGAGGAGGGAGGACATGGCAGGCTCAGAGGAGGGGGCACAAAGGGGTGGAGTGGGGGCAGGGCCTGTGGCAGAGCCAGGCATTGAGCAGTGAGCCCTCCCAGCGCATTGGAAAGTTGGTGCATGTAGCTCTAGCCCCAGAGTTGGTGCCTATACAAGGAGCCACATATTAACTTCTGAAGAGCCACATGTGGCTCTGGAGCCACAGGTTGGCCACCCCTGCTCTAGCCTATTTCCTCCCACCTGTGCAGCTGAGATATATGCCGTGTCCACAAGAGGGGCTCTGGCACAGGCGGGCTTTTTTGCACGGCACAGGTTGATGGATTTCTCATTGAAGATTCACTGAGCAGGGACTAGCTTAAGCTAAGTGAGTGGTATTTGATGTGGGGAGGCATTAATAGAGCACAAATGGCATACATGAAAAATAGTGTAGGGCCTTGCAAGCTTCTTTGAAGAAAGCTTCCTTGATCAAATGAACTAACTGTGCCATGTACTGTATAAATTTGGGCTGAGGAAGGATCACGTGTGTGTGTGTGTACTAATAAGGACTATTAATATTTATGTCTTACATTTGAATCTCTCCTTGTGACCATAATGAGTCCATCGTACATGCAGAGAGAGGTTTCAGTGCCAGTCATCTTCCAGGCTGAGACGAAATAATGCATGAGGATGTGACTTCACTTTTATCACCTTCAGCTCTCGGTGTGGCTGGTGGAAGTGCCTGGATCTACAAAAGGGCAGCCGTATAAAAAAATGGAAGCAAACGCAATCCACAGTGGATTTATACAGCAGGCATTAAAATCCCTGAGGCAGTTTAGAAGATCTCAGCTGTAATTGCCCTGAATTCTGTTGTCAAAAAAGCTAGAGTGACCCTATTGACTCCTTTCCATTCCCCTCTTGGTCTGAGCTCAAAGCCAGCTCCATCCTCCCTCTATCCGCCACCCCTCTGCATGCAAGAGGCAACTTGTCACTGACAATCTCGCTATGGAGCAGATCAGGCTTCTGTTATATAGGGACAGGCAGCTACACGGGAGGAAGCTGAAGGTTAATTGTATCTGTTGGGTCTTGATCAAAGCTATTAAGAAAGCTGTTTAGTCTTGTGCTGGTTGAGTGCCAGATCTCCCTTTGTGTGCGTGCATGTGCTCATTTCTCTCGCTGTCCTAGTGTCTGCTGCAGAGCCACCTGGGAAAGGCGAATGCTAATAGAGAGCAAACTTTTCTTTGCTGGAGACTTTGTTTGTTCGCACACAAACACAAGACAAGCTGCCATCTGTGTTTATCCCTTTCTCTGGAGCATTTGTTTATTTCAATATTCTCTTAGCACTGATGAAAGGAGCTGGACTGACAGCCCTGATGAGTGAAATGCAGGTGCGGCATAAAGCGGCAAACCACTCTCTCGCAACCTCTTGCTGATGGGCTTCACCACTGACTGGTGAGCACCTGTTTTTAGGAGTAACAGAGAAGTTAAATCTCCACGTTCCATGCAGACCTTGATATTTCTGCTCAGCCGGTCAACAATGATGCTATTAACTCTGGATCAAATTTCTCCTTGTGCAGAGGGCCAGGACAAGGTCTATGTGCCATTTCATTGCCACTGAAATGGGGTTTTAGTAGGACTTAAGCAATGAATCGGCCTTGTTCCATGGGGTGCATTTCACTCTAAATATAGATAAGGAAATTGCTGAGGAAGAGTGTGGGCAAAAGCAATTTTCTCCTGCTTATTTAAAAAAAGTAAAATAACATTATAGTTCACCAAATGGAGATCATTCATAAATGATTTTTAATTATTATTTGTATCACCAATTGAGGCCTAGGCCCCATTGTGTTGGGTGCTGTGCTCTCAGCCCTTAAGAGTTTACAATCTAAATAAGCAAGACAGATGAAGGAGGTGGTAATATCTCTAGATGGAGAAATGAGGCACAGGAGGTGGATTTTTCTACTTACCTAAGGTCACATGGGGAGCCTGTGATAGAACAAGGAAATGAACACAAATCTCTTGTGTTGTCAGCCAGTACGTGACCCACTTAACTACCCTTCCTCTCTCTGCTTTAGGTGGAGGAAAGCAAAAGCTTTTCAGGGGCAGCTGTATCAGCAAAGAAGAAAATAAAACACACGACCTGGGGAAGCCTGAAGCAAAGTCACCAACTTGGATTCAGTTTTTACTACAGCCGGTGCTGGTGGCTCAATGATATTTTTACCGGCAGATATTTGTGGGACAGGGGTACATGGCAAAGGATCCATGACATTGCAGTGGGTTCACTGTTGTATATCCTGTGGTACAAATCCAGCCGCTTGTTCCAGTCCCATGTCACTCTTCATATTACCTCTCTCATTTAAGATACCTCCCACCTTCACTGGGGATGAGCACTATATGTTCAAAGGATTGTGGAGAAGTCCTCTCCTTCCATAGATCAGATTGCAAACTGTGTTGTAGTTCAGGCACAGCTGCTGTCTTGGTCCCCAGTTTAGAAGATGTCCGGCTTAAGGAGGTTGGAAGTCTTTGAGTACTGATTGGCTAGAGTTCTCTCAGGAACCATCCTGGTTTCATGTAGCATGAGTTGGTATCTCAGCAATAGGGACCCATGTGGGCTCCTTGCTCATGGAAGGCAGACCCCAGTAACCACATGTTAACCTGCAACATGGCTTCATCAGCCTACCCATCTGGAATGTCCATTAAGGACAGGGACATGAGACAGGATCTTTGGACCAAGCTGTGCCCAGGGTGGCTTGCTGCAGTTTGGAATGGCAAAGAGTATTTTATACTAAGAAAAAAGGGCAAACTGGATATGAAATTAAATTGAATTTGAACTGCCAACTCTTGGTGTTCAGGCAGCTCTGAGGATGCACCTCTACTCTGATCTTTGATGCTTTAATCCTTGGTTCTCCATTGTACCTTAATTCTGACCTTCAGCGCCTTGTGCCACTCCAGTCATTGGTCTCACTTCCAGACACTTCAGCCCTGACCTACAGCACTATGGGATTCCAGCCTTGTTCCTTATTGCAGCTCAGCTACAGCCCTTAAATCTTGAATGGTTCCACCCCCTGCTATTCCAATGCTGAGTTCCAGAGAGCTCTGCCAATGCATCCCAGTCTTAATTTGCAACTTTATTAATTATTGTGGTCTAGGGTGACCAGATATCCCGATTTTATAGAGACAGTCCTGATATTTTGAGGCTTTGTCTTCTATGGGTGCCTATTACCTCCCACCTCCTGTCCCGATTTTTCACACTTGCTCTCTGGTCACCCTATTGTGGTCTTGGGCCTCTGCTAAGCAAGCACATTGACTAGTTGCAATGACTTTATACTGTGAACCTATGTTCTCTGGTATCTAGAATGGAACAAACTCATTTCACTTGTGACCTAATCCAGTTTTGAACATAACACTCCACAAGTATCTAAGACACTTTCTAAGCTATCTCTTCAATGCATGCACCCACTGTGTGTGGGTGGAGCTTATTTCACTGGTCAGGGCAAAGATACTAGATTTATATTGCCAACTCTCTGAACAGTTGTTCCTCTTCCATAGGATTTCAAAGGTCTGAAACAAAGTGCCCTTTCCTACAGCTCTGAAATGTAAAATAAATTGAAATAAATAAATACATAAATAAAGGGAAATAGGGAGGGAGCTGCAGCTCACCGGAGAGATTTTTCATGTTCCAGGTCTGTTCACAAATGTCAAGATGTGTTACGCTGACTCCCTCTGAATACTGATGCAGTGGATGGGCCTAAGGGTGAGCTGCACAGTGCAAATGACAGGGTGAAATTCAAATTGGCAATGGGCATTATCCAGGAAGCCATCATATTGCCAAACCCCCAAGGATGAGCACTGCACTAAATTCTCAATTACAGTCACTGTGGCTTGGAATTACCTCTAGAGGGAGGAGACACGTAATGGGACTGTTTTGTTTTTATTGCAAATCTCTTCAGCCATCCATGGAGGTGAAGGAGAAGACTTGTCTTTGCCCAGTCCTGAACCAGGACCCCAGTGTGCTAGGTGCTGTACAAACGCAGAACAAAAAGACAGTCCCTGCCCCAAAGAGGTTACACTCAAAGTGTAAGCTTTTCTGATTGCCTTCTGTGATGACATAACTGGCTCTGTGGATGTGGGGAAAGCAGTGGACATGATATAGCTTGACTTTAGCAAAGCTTTTGATACGGTCTCCCACGGTATTCTTGCCAGCATTCTAAAAAAGTATGGATTGGATGAATAGACTATAAGGTGGATTGAAAGCTGGCTAGATTGTCTGACTCAAGGGGTATTGATCAATGGCTCGATGTCTAGTTGGCAGCCGGTATCAAGCGGAGTGCCCCAGAGGTCGGTCCTGGGGCTGGTTTTGTTCAACATCTTTATTAATGATCTGGAGGATTACACCCTCAGCAAGTGCGCAGATGATACTAAGCTGGCGGGAGAGGTAGATATGCTGGAGGGTAGGGATAGAGTCCAGAGTGACCTAGACAAATTGGAGGATTGGGCCAAAAGAAATCTGATGAGGTTCAAGAAGGCCATTCGGCACAGGTGAGGCCACATCTGTAGTATTGAATCCAGTTTTGGGCCCCCTCACTAAAGAAGGGATGTGGACAAATTGGAGAGAGTTGTGGAGGGCAACAAAAATGATTAGGGGGCTGGGGCACATGACTTATGAGGAGAAGCTGAAGGTACTGGGCTTATTTAGTCTGCAGAAGAGAAGTGTGAAGGGGGATTTGACAGCAGCCTTCAACTACCTGAAGGGGGGTTCCAAAGAGGATGGAGCTCGGCTGTTCTCAGTGGTGGCAGACAACAAAACAAGGACTAATGGTCTCAAGTTGCAGTGAGGGAGGTCTGGGTTGGATATTAGGAAACACTATTTCACTAGGAGGGTGGAGAAGCACTGAAATGGGTTACCTAGGGAGTTGGTGGAATCTCCATCCTTAAAGGTTTTTAAGGTCAGGCTTGACAAAGCCCTGGCTGGGATGATTTAGTTGGGGTTGATCCTGCTTTAAGCAGGGGGTTGGACTAGATGATCTCCTGAGGTCTCTTCCAACTCTAATCATCTATGATTCCATAGTGGGTGTAGGAGACACAAGGTAACAATGAGCTGCTAGCGGTCAGCAAGGTAAGCAATGGTTACTTCACCCCAGATTAAGTCACTGAACTGTTGCTCATGCGTCCTGCATTCAATTCCAGGCTCTGCTACAGACTTTCTGGATGACTTTAATCAAGTTGCTTAATCTCTCTGTGCCTCAGATCCCCGTGTTTGTAAAATAGGGGCCATAGTTCTGCCTTGTTTATTGAGATTGTATGTGCTACAGGTCAGAGACTGTCTCTCATATAGTGTGTATGTACAGCACCCTGCACAAAAGAGCCCTTATCTCAGCTGGTTTCCTTGTAATATAAATAAAGAAGATGATAAACGTCACCAACTCATGGTGAAGCAATTGCCCTCTTTGACCAGAAACTAAGCCAGGATGGAAGCACATTGGCAGGGCAGTATGTGGAGGAAGCTTATCCTGCCTTTACTGCACCTGTTCTGTGGATAAACTATGTCCCAGGGCTGCCAACCCTGCAAACGTTTGCCAGCACAAATCACTCTAAAAGGCTGTGATATGGTGACTTTGCATTCTCTACTTTTCTTTTTCAGGACAAAGAAGTGCAGTGATGTGCAACTGGAAGAGCAGACATCATATAATGTAAACATCAAGGCAATCATCTTTATATTCTTATCCTGGTACTAAAATATCCCTGTAGCTGTCCCCAGGGTCAGGAGGGGTGGAGAGACCTGACAAGGAGTCCAATGGTTTCATCAGCAAAGCCTGTGCAATGCAATATGAAGGAAAAATAGCAACTGCAGCTGGTCCCTTATGGTGGTAGGTAAGATGAGAGGCAGGCTAGTCCAGTAGTTAGAGTGCAGGTCTGGGGTTTGGGAAAAGTAGGCTCAATTCTTTGCTCTGCCACAAACTCTCTGTGTGTCCTTGAGCACTCGGTCCCTCTATGCCTCAGGTCCCAATCTGTAAAGTGGGGAGACTAGCAAGTCCCTATGTGATAGGATGTCCATCTCATACTCACCCTGAAAGGGTTAAGAGATGCCAGCTGGGCCAATTAACCTATTAGGTTGAATGCTGAGAGGAAAGCTCTAATTAGGGAAGCTCAGCTGTGTGGGAACAGGTGGGGCTTCTATAAAGCCAGGGAGCTGAGCACAGGTAAAGGGTTACAGGAAGGGGCTCTACATGTACTTTGTGGGAGAAGGGAGGTGTGTTTGGGGGCTATAGCAAGAAATAGCCTGCACTTGCTCCCTCTGAGGAAGGAGTAGAGAGGCTGGCAAGCCTCACAGAGTGGGGTAGGAAGCAGCCCAGGAAGTCAGCAGCAAGGTTGAGGAATGGTTGGCTGCCTGTTGTAGGGTCCCTGGGCTGAAATCTGGAGTACATGGTTGGCCTGCATCCTCCTACCCACACTGTGGAAGTGGCCCTGATGGGACAATGAATGGGAAGACTGCCTGAGTCACTATGGGAGTGACAGAGGATTTGATGGACTGTATCCTGGAAGGGGAAAACAAGGAGTGACCTGGCTGGAGGGTCCCAAAGAGGATACTGCAGTTCCTGGAGTGAGAGAGGGGCTGCAGACTAGAGACAAAGTGAGTGTGCAACTGTGGGGAGAGACATTGACCTTGCAGTGCTAATCTGCAGAGTTGTCGTGAGGAGTTGCCATACCTGTGGTGAGTAGAGCACCCTAGCTCACAGGGCTGTGGTAATGCAGATACATGTGCATACATATGCAGGTTTAATGAAATGGAGTTTAAAAATTAATTTTGTTAAAATCACCACAATGTTTCCACATAGACAAGGTGTGGTGGGATATCCAAAACTCATACAGAGCCCATAGGGGTTAAAGGCAATGCTAGTCCCATCTTTACAGGCCCACTAGGCATGCTGCAGCTGGAGGAGCAGGTTAAAAGGCATTCAGAACCCTAGGTAAGGAGTGGCAGGAGTGGACAATCTTTTTCCAAGGAAGCCAGGCAGAGGGTAGAGCCTGAGTAGGGGGACAATGTAGATGGTAAGGTCCCCAGTAGCGCCTTCCTCAACCACCCACCCCCACTTCAAGAGGCAGCAGGTCTTGTGGGGCCTCCATATTTGGGACTTTGTGAAGTTATTGCCTCTTTGGACTATAAGAGCCATGGCCCAAACTGAAGGGGGACATAGATAGGAAGTAGCCCAGGGTGGCAGATTTAGACTTTCTATGGGGAGGAACCTGCCTGTGTTACTTCCCCCTGGGCTGGGACCAAGTGGAGAGGGAGGGCCTGGATCCCCCTCCCATGCCCGACTAAGGGCAAAGGCTCAAGGTGTGGGGGGCGGGTGAAGGGGGAAGATAGGGACTAAGCACTGCTACTGACCCCTGACACATGAGGTTGATGATCAGATGCAGTAACTAGACCATCCACACCTTGAACCCTCATCACCGCAGGCCTTTTGGCCACCCTGGAGCAGGTGCGTGGGAAGTAGGTGGATTAATGGGCAGAGCTGGCTGGCTGAATATGCGCTGAGCTGGTAGAGACTGGAAGCAAATTACTACTTCTCTGCTTCCGTCATAGGGTAAATTGTCATTCCCAGAGATGCTTCTTGGTCACAGAGGCGCAAGGGGTGAAAGGTAATTTACCCATTTGTGATTATTGCCCTGATGTCTAGCGCTTACTCATGTCTCCTCCATTAGCCAACACATTGGCTATAGAGCAGGCAGTGTGCCCTATGGGTAGGGAGCTGAACAGGAGGTCAGGTAATCCTGGGTTCTAGTCCCAGCTATACTGTTGGCTTGCTGTGTGACCTTCCCCTCCCTGTGGCTCTGTTTCCCTTCCTGCTCGTTGCCTGTCTTGTCTACTTAGTTTGTAAACTCTTTGGCACAGGGACTGTCCCTCATTGTGTTTGTATGGTGCCTGGCAGAGTGGGAGCCTGATCACGGCTTGGGCATCTAGACACTCATGCAATATGCATGGGACAGCTAATGGGATATAGACTCCTAAGTGCCTGGATCCCTTCTGAAAATGGCTTAGGCTCCTAAATCTGGTTGTTGTGAGGCTGAGCTCAGCAAGATTTAGGCCCAGGTTTTTAACGGTATTAAGTGACTTAGGGGCTTCTGAAAGTATTACTGTTGGTGACATTGATATTAAATGGGATCTGAGTACCTAAGTCACTTAGGCCCATAGCCCTAAAGATATTTAGGTGCCAATACAAGTTAGATGCCTAAATACTTCTGGGGATCCTGGCCTTAGCTCCTTTTGAGAATCCCACCCAATATCAATCCTGAAACCCAGGCTGTTAATACAGCATGGGGCTCAGTGCCTTGTGTATTACCAATGACTTGAGCAAAGAGGAAAATCTGACTTTCAAAGTCACTGTTGGTCTCTGGCATGGTGTGTGCCAGGGATGCAAAGTGCTGTAAGATAACACAGATGACTTAGTTGGTCTGAAGATAATGCTTTGAGCAGGAACATCCTTCACCTCAACAGTTTCCAGACACCCATAGTGTCATTAGTCAGCACTTGTAGCTGTCAGTCACGGATGCTGCTAAGGATGTGCTGTTGCTTCAGTGTGACACTTAGATCTCTCCCTGGATAGCTGACATTTGAATGCAGGATCTGACATAATCACACACTCCAAATGCTTTGCTATAAACATGTTTTCCCTTTTAGCAGAGGGCCTGTCTCTTCCAACAGTTGAGATGGATGGGGGCCCAGGCATCTGGCAATGATATTTGGACTCCACCTTGGTGGGATGCTTTCCTTGCCTGCATTCATGATATAAGATGAGGGTGGCAGGGCCTGTTTATGAGCTTTAAAAATGGATGTGTGATTGTACTGCTAAAAATAAATCAAAATGCTGTTGCAACAATGACACCACTCATGGTGGGAGTGGAAGTGCCTGAGCAAGTCAATGAGACCAGAAGAGGAAAATGTAGCTGATGGTGTTACTCAGCTATTCTGTATAGTTGACTGGGCACTGGGCTGTGGGTTGCATTTGCTGATTTGCTATGTGACCTTAGGGAAGTTGCTGCTTCCCTCCTACCCTTGCTCTGTCTGTGTGGACTGTCAGCTCTTTCTTGCTAGGTGTTTGTACAGCACCTTGCACAACTAGGCTTTGGTCTTGGTTCAGTGTTACTGTAAAACCCACTAATAACCATTCAACTCCCCCTTGACTTTCATGCTCGCCCCCAATACTCAATAGGAAGCCCCACCATACCCTGAATACTTGGCATGTCTTGCCCATCTTCCAAAATGACTTACATGTCCCATTAATTTTCACAATGACTCTTTCAGTTAGATGTGATTTTTACCAATTAGTAAAACAGATATAGCAAGATAGAGATGTAAGTTTGCGCAATGAACTTACACCTTCATAAAGTCCTGGCCCTTTAAAACTTCTCAGATCCTGCAACTTGAATGCTGTTGAACAATTGAGTTTCTGCCAAAAATAAGATTCCCCTTTGTTATGGGAGAGGAAACTCTCTTTAAAGGGCCGGGTCTGTATTCAGGTGGGAAGAATTGGAGGCTGCACACAGATGGTGGAACAAAGAATTTTAACTGAATTCTGTCCAATCACGAACCATGTTTCTGCTTCCTCTGATTCTTTGCAATTGACCTGGTTCATCTGACAGGATGGGTTGTCCCCATGTCCACAACTTCATATCAGGAAAAGGGTATCTGCAGAATTCCATGTATGCAACTGATGCATGAAAGGCATTTGGGTCATTAGGGGTGTTGCCTTCCAGAAAGAGCAGTGGTGGAATTGGGTCCAAAGTCTTTGCAGCTGAGAGATTTGGACACAAGGACTATAAAAACTGGTACTTCAGGGCCATACTCAGCTGTTAGCTGCAAAAAAAACACAGAATAAATAACCCCCTTGCTGCAGATGTGAGCAAACTGTGCAAAGCACTAAAAGGGATTGGAGTCAAATATGTCAGCAGCATGTCGCATCGCCTCTTAGCTGGGGACCTTTGTTACCCCTGCCTGGCTGATAGTTATGTTGCCATGTCAATAAGAGAAGAGGCTATTTTCCATAGAACTTATCTTGGGAGAGACTGCAAGCAGGGTGAGAACAGTTGACTGTAACCCCACCTGGGAAGGAATATTGCCATGGAAACCAGACCATTATTTTTGTCACTGGAGAATGCTTGTTACTTGCAGACAGCTGGAGTTTCTGAAGTTTTTACAGAGGGATATTTGCTACAATGAACAGCCCAGAAAGGAGAGAGATGCAGGAGGCTAGACAACAGGACCATAGAGCAATCCCACCCCGTCTGCTGGCTGCTGACCTGACTTTAGCCTGCCAGCTGCACTGTGTTCAGTGCTGCAAAGCAGCAAGGTAGGGTTTGCTTCATTGAGATACCACTGCATTCCTAGTCCCCACTGAGCAACCAGCAACAAAATGATCATGCCCTGATGTCCCAAAATTAGGTCACTGACCTAGATCGAGCAAGGCACTTCAGCATGTGCTTCACCTGTAGGGACCATCCAGATGCTTAAGTACTTTGCTGGATTGGGGCCTTTGTATTGATGAACGTGACATTTTTCTCTACTTGGAAAGGATGACAGATGAGTATGTTGCAATCTTCTCTGTAACAGGGAGGTGCTATCAATGAGCCACCATGCATTGTAAAGTCTTGGGCAAGGACCATCTGTCTGTGCTGTGATTGTATAACATCTGCCCCATGGCTGGGGCTCCTCAGTGCTACCACAGTGCAAATAAGTGCAGGGATAGGTCTGTGCCCTGGATTCCTACCACTTCCCTTTACTTTTACTCCTCTGGACTAGATCTCCCCCAGAAAAACCCACTTTCTGTGTTTTCCATGCACCATCCAATCAGCAGCATTAAATGCTGGTTCATCCTACCTCCCTCTCCATCAGGAATCTAATCCAGTCTGGGCATAAGGGGGCACTGGAGTCAAGCTGTATTAATTTTACTCCAGGGCTAAAATTGGCCCTGGAATTCCTGATGTTGCAGTCAGGGCTCAGGTCAGTGCAGTGGTGTCTAGAGATAATCAAAGCTCAGCTCAATCTCTTGCCAGTGCCCTGATAACAATTTGCAGCAGAATATTCCATGCCATCCTCACCACCTTTGCCATGCTATCCTCTTTCCTTCAGCTGTCCCTTATCCAATTACCTTAACCATCTGCTCCCTTCATTAAGGTTTATTCCATCTTTCTACTTCAGACTTGTCTACACAGGAAAATTGCACTGGTTTAAACTTAAATCACTCTTTAAATTGATGTTAAACTGGTCCAAACTTCTGTGTGGACATTTGTTTAGTTTCAAGCTCTTTCTCAAGCAGTGCAGACACTGTTCTTAGTTTTGGTCTGGTGCTATTAGATGGGCAAGCTAAACTAAATTTATAGACGCAATCAAACCTGATAAGCCAGGATCAAACCATTTTGAGGGTTGATGCACAGAGCAGCACCCATTAACCAAGGCCATGTCTCTGCAATACAGCAGGGGTCAGCAACCTTTCAGGAGTGGTGTCCCGAGTCTTATTTTATTCACTCAAATTTAAGGTTTCATGTGCCAGTAATACAGTTTAATGTTTTTAGAAGGTCTCTTTCTATAACTGTATAATATGTCACTCAGTTCTTGTATGTAAAGTTTTAAAAATGTTTAAGAAGCTTAATTTAAAAGTAAACTAAAATGCAGAGCCCCCTGGACCGGTGGCCAGGACCTGGATAGTGTGAGTGCCACTGAATCAGCTCCTGTGCCACCTACAGCATGTGTGCCATAGGTTGCCTACCCCTGCAATAGAGCCTACACTGGCCTAGCCTCCTCATATAGACATAATATATGCCAACAGGAGGAGTTCTGCTGCCAGCATAGTTGTTTACACTGAGGGTTTTGGCAGCATAGCTGTGTGCCTAGGGAGTGATTTTACACCCCCAACCGCAACACATGCACTCATAGGTACGCCAGCATAATTTTGTACTGTAGACTAGGCCTAACTTGGTTTAAAATCAGTTTGACCCTACAGCCATGTGTGGGGATCAGGATCAATTTTAGCTAAACGCCAGTAACTCACTTGTAAGCTGAAATAAGAACCCCCAGGGTTTGCACAGGCTTAAATTCACACCTTAAACTAAACTGGTCAAACATGTAGACAATCACTGAGACTTAGCTGCTGTTCTTACTTTAGTCATTGTTGCCCATAAGCTCGCTTGCTCCCTCTGAGCATTCTATGCTCCCTCTTGGATGCTTGTCCTGTTTCCCAGACCCGACCTGTGGGGAGGTGTAGCTGGGCTTGGCTCACTAGCCCATCACGAACACAAGGCATGTTCACTAGGTCCTTACCGATCAGGTGGTATGGACTGAGCTCCTTTCTGGAGGTTCGTGAACTGAAATTCCCACAGGGTCCCATGAGAGTGCCAACATTTTCTTGGAGGAAAATGTTGTTACTGAGACTATTGACCTTGAGAGCAGAGTTAAAGCAGGTTAGAATAGTAAAAAAAAATCCATTTTCCATCTAGACTATCAAGTGTTCTAGCAAAGTAAGGCTGGGTTGTTTTTTTTCTATTACAGGCATTTTTGAAGGTCATGATGTCTGGGTGCTATGCATTATCAAATAATTTGCACAGTATATTTCTTCACTCTGTATCTTCAACTGATAATGTATCAAATGCCAGACCATTAATGGGAGGTTTTTACACTGACTGCCTATCCACTGCACACACAGCAGAACTCTTGAAAGAAGGAAGGTGGCAGCATTGTGAGATGGACTCAGAATGGAATGAAAGGCAAGAGGCATACAGAAGAAAAGGGGACTAAGAGCAAGGAGGGAAGACGCAATGGTGAAGGGATTTTTTTGGTCAGGCATTGACTAGGGGTGTGCAGTGCTCTTTGCCCCTGCTCTGGATCATAAGATAAAGATACTGGAGTGGAATTTGGTAGAACTGGCTTTGTCAGAGTTTCAACAACACACGTGGGGGGAGACTTGCAAGGGCTGAGCAATTGCAGCCTGATCTCCAAAGGATCTCAAACGCTAGAATTAGAGGCCAGATTTTCAAGTGTTTGGGACCCAGTGTGCTGCACTCTTCTGAAAACCAGGCCTCACATTGCTCTGTACTTGTTTTCCCACCAGCAAAACAGGTGAGAGTGCTTTTCTTTTCAGTTTGGCATATAAGCAACTTGTTGCAATCTAACTTTTTGCACAGCGCTGGCCTCTAGCCGCTAACCTAATATATTAGAGCAGGTCAAGAAATCCCAGAATGTCTGTCAAAATTTTCAAATTGTCAAGTCAATGTCTTGACCAGCTCCTTAATACTCTGCATGAGGCCAAGCAAGTGAAATGGAGAACCCAGTTTAGCACTGAGCTCTTCTGTTAAGGAAATACATTGATTATCCTGTAAGCTCTAGGACTTGTACACCATGATGGGTGAGTCTTTTGGCTCTACATCCCCATAATAGTGCAGTGCAGGCCACAACACCAACAAGCTCCCCTCTTGCTGCTGCCCCAGTAGGCTTAATCCCTGCAATGGAAGGACCACCCCTAGGTCTGAGGGCAATGCAGAGAAGAGTCAGTCCTTGGCCTCTCTGCTGAGGCTGCAGACCAGGGAACCTAGTTAAAGCTAGATGTGGTGGTGTAAGGCTGTGGAGAAACAAGGCCATATTTTTGTTGTTGGTGTTTATATAGAAATGTTCAGTTTAATAGGCTAGATAACACTCCCTTGCTTAAAGCCACAGGAAGGTCCCATTAGTAAGGAAATCTGAGAGGAGCCCATCATAGAGGCTACCCCAGAGTCATGAGGGATTTGACTCTCCTGGTAAAGGCTGTGGGGTTTTCCACTCCTGCTCCCAGCCTGATGGCTCACTCAGAATCTGCATGGAGCCCAGGAGGTCCTGGGTATCTGTGCAGAGGGATCTTGTACCTGTTCATGCTCTGAACCCCTGCAAGATGTCCATACTCCAGAGCCATCTTAGACAGCCCCCCACTCTAATGGGACAGTGAGGGCCAGGTCCTTAGCTGGGGTTTAATCAGAATAGCTCCATAGATGCCCCATTGCTATGGCATGAAATCAGTGGAGTGATGCAACTTGCACCTGCAAAGTAACTGGCCCTGGAACTCGTTATGTCTAATTTCTTGCCCAGGCTACAGGTATGTCAGAAATCCAGGATTCTACCCTCCCTCCCCTAGCATCCTGGCAAAGCCCAAGGATTTGTTTCCCTGCAGCAATCCCAGTGCTGCCCTTCTGTCCGTGTGCCATCATGTGCATGGAACAGGCACAAATCAAAACATTCAAAGTTTAGTCTGTACTTTGTTTTTTTGCTAATTTACTCTCTAGGGACTATAAATCTTGAGTTTTCTAACTTGCTGATCTGTTCTGCTCTATAGCAAGTTGCAGAAAGATACAAAGGTTGGCTGGTGAGATGCCTTCTCTGCCAAGTGCATTTGCACAGGTTTCATACAGTGCTCCAGGTAGAATGTTTAAAAACATGGTGCCAAGTTTACTCTTGAGGTCAATAGAATTACACCTGAGATGGAGGGACTTGCCCCCTTATCCTCACCTATGCTTGGTAGCCTCCTGTTGAGGGTTCTAAAGATGTGGCCATGGGGTAGGTTAAGCAGGAATAGAGCATCTCCAGGGACTGCCAGGTGTGCTAAGGTGATATGCCCAGGATTATGGGTAACACACCAGCATGGGGAAGGCATAGAACAGTGCTCTAATGGAATGAGGCGCTTATTAGAAAGGAAACCAAACTCCTGTGAGCAAAGATGATGCCATGAACATGGAACCAAGGGTCAGCTTGAGCTGGTTGTGTCTGCAACCCCCATGGAGAAACTCCACACTTGCTACTCTACATAGCACTGACTTGAATAACTGCCAAATTTGCAGAAAGGAAGAACAGCTTTGTGGTTAAGGCAGTAGACTAAAACCTCACAAAACTGGGTTCTGGTCTCCGTTCAGCCAAAGACTTCTTGACAAAAGTCACACAAGTCACTTAACCTCTGCCTCAAGTCCCTATCTGTAAAGAGAATAGCATTCCTGTTGGTGTGGTTTAGATGGTAAATTCTTTGGAGCAGGAATGTACAGTGCCTAGAATAGCCTGGCCTCTTGATGCAACTCTAATGTGAAGAATAATCCTAGAGAAATGTCCCAGGAAATCAGTGGTACATGCTTTGCACAACATCTAGCACAACAGGGTCCTGGTCCATGACTGGGGCTCCTAGGTGCTACATCAATGGCAGGCAGGCAGCAGGTGTGATCATACTGGGGACTGCAAAGCAAGTAAACAGGACTTAACACCAAGACACAAAGAACCAAGTCTGGTGAATGCAAAGGAGTAATTACTCCCTCCACCCCCACATGAGGAGAGAGAGCATTTACCAGAGGTCAGGAAGGGTACAGTTCTAATTGGCAGCTGGGAAGGCTTGCGTAGATACAGTGCAGATCTGCTGTTTCAGAAGCTTCTCGTTTTTTCACCCCAGCTCTGAGTTAAACAAGCTTTTTCCCTGGACTAAGTGGACCTTCAACTTCCCCTGATTATTAAAAGTACCTCAAGGGAACCAGAAGCCACCTCACCTGCCCTGAGCCCAAGCAGTAATAGCATCTTTTACCTGCTCTCGGCTCCTAGTCATTTTGCTGTGTGGAATATTGCTTGCTTGACACACAGCAACTGCCAAGAGATTTACTTAGCTGGCTTGCTCCTTCTGCAGGCTGTTCCCTTTTGCATCATACTTTTTTGTGGGGTGTCAAGGTATGATTCCCCCACTCTGAACCTTAGCATCCAAAAGATGGGGTATGTGCATGAACCTCCTAAGCTTAATTACTAACTTAGAAATGATTGAGCTGCCACCACCCAAAAATAGTGTTTTGGGACACTTTCTGGCCCCCAAACCCCTTGGATCTCAAAACAAAGGGAAATAAACCATTCCCCTCCTTTCTTCCTTCCAGATTCTCCCCTCCCTGGGTTACACTGGGAGATCACTGATTCAAACTCCTTGAATCTTAAAACAGAGGAAATTCACCTTCCCCTCTCTCTCTCCCTCCCAGACTGTCTGAGAGAGACAGTGATCCTAACACAGAGAGAAATCAGGCTTTTCCTCCCCACTTCTCTCCTTTCTTTCACCAATTCCCTGGTGAGACCAGACCCTGTCACCTGGGGTCTCTCACAAGAATGAAAAAATCAATCATGTTCTTAAAGCTTTTAATTTAAAAAAAAGTAAAAATTATCTCTGTAAAATCACAGTGGAAAGTGTTACAGGGTCTTTCAGCTTAAACACTAAAGAGAAGCCTCCCCCCAGCACAAATACAAGTTGCAGCAAACAGATATAATCCTTCCAGCAAATACACATTTGCAAATAAAGAAAACAAACAAATCTAATCCACTTTCTACCTATTACTTACTATTTGAATAGAAGATTTTCTGAGAAGATGCCAGAGTCTGTATACATGTCTGGTCCCTCCCAGACCCCAGCGAGAACAAAGAAAAAGCACAAACAAAGGCTTCCCTCCACTGAGATTTGAAAGTATCTTGTCTCCTGATTGGTCCTCTGGTCAGGTGTTCCAGGTTTACTGAGCTAGTTAACCCTTTACAGGTAAAATACATTAACCCTTAACTATTTGTTTGACATGCCCCCCCAAATCGCAGACAGTGGGGAACCTCACTGGTGATTTCTTCCTAGAACTTTAGAATGAACAGATTAAGACAACACATGTACCTTTATATATACTACTAAGTATGTAAACTACAAGACTTTCTACATTTGAAGGACAATTTTTAACCAGTTGATTCTGGGAAACTTTTATGGGAGAGTGCATCAGCTACTTTGTTAGAAGCTCCTGAAATGTATTGAATTTTAAAACTAAAGTCTTAGAGCTAAACTTCATCGAAGCAGTTTTTTGTTTCCCTTGGCAGTATGAAGCCATTTTAGCGCAGCGTGGTCAGTTTGTAGCTGGAACAGCTGTCCCCAAACGTATGGGCGTAGCTTTTCCAGGGCGTATGCAATGGCGTAGCATTCCTTTTCACTGATGGACCAGTGGCTTTCCCTCTCTGACAGTTTCTTGCTGAGAAACAGGACAGGATGGAAGTTGTGATCTGATCCTTCCTGCATTAGAACTGCTCCTACACCACGCTCAGATGCATCTGTGGTTACTAGGAATGGTTTGTCAAAGTCCGGGGCCCTTAGCACAAGGTCAGACATGAGCGTCACCTTAAGCTGGGTAAAGCCTTTTGACACAATTCACTTAACTGCATTTGGCTGGGTCTTTTTGGTTAGGTCAGTCAGTGGGGCAGCGATTTGGCTATAGTGTAGTACAAATTGCCTGTAGTACTCGGTTAAGCCTAAGAAGGATTGGACCTGTTTCTTTGACTTTGGGACAGGCCACTTTTGGATAGCATCCAACTTGGCCTGTAGGGAGTTTATGGTTCCTCGACCCACCTGGTGTCCCAGGTAAGTCACTCTGTTTTGGCCTATTTGACACTTTTTGGCCTTAACCGTTAGTCCTGCCTGCTTGATGCTTTTAAAGACTTTTTCCAGGTGTTTGGGCCATGAATCACGAAAAAATGGCCACATCATCGAGGTAGGCAACTACATATTTTCTCAATTCTGCTAGTAGACCATCTACCAGCCTTTGGAAGGTGGCAGGTGTATTTTGCAGCCCGAAAGGAAGCACATTAAATTCATACACCCCCTCATGGGTTAGGAATGCTGACCTCTCTTTGGCAGGCTCATCTAGCAGTACTTGCCAGTACCCCTTGGTTAAGTCTACTGTAGATATGAACTGGGGCACATCTCAACTTTTCCAATAGCTCATTGGTGCATGGCACTGGATAGTTGTCTGGATGAATTACCACATTTAGCTTATGTTAGTCCATGCAAAAGCATATTTCCCCATCTGGTTTGGGTACCAGAACCACTGGAGATGCCCATGCACTGGTAGATGAGCGGATTATACCCATCTGGAGCATGTTTTGGATCTCCTATTCTATAGCAGCTTGGGCATGAGGAGACACCCGGTAGGGTGGGATTCTAATTGGGTGAGCATTACTTGTGTCAATGGAGTGGTATACCCGTTCAGTCCATCCTGGGGTGGCTGAGAACGATGGGGCAAAGCTAGTGCACAGCTCCTTGATCTGTTGCCGCTGCAGACATTCCAGGGTTGTGGAGAGGTTCACCTCTTCCACGCCATCATCACTTTTTCCTTTGTAGTAGACACCTTCAGGCCACTCTGCGTCATCTCCTCCCTGGGCTGTAAACTGACAAACCTGTATCCTTCTGGAATAAAAGGACTTGAGAGAATTAACATGGTACCCTCTGGGCTTTAGAAAGGAATTGGGAAATGCTATGAGATAAATAACAGCTCCCAGGCACTCGGACTGTGAAGGGCCCTTTCCATGACACTTCCATTTTATGGGCCTGTTGCACCTTCAAGACCATAACCTGGTTTCCTACCTTGAAGGAACACTCTCTGATATGTCTATCATACCAGGCCTTTAGCCCTTGCTAAAGAAAACCTAAAGAATGCTCAGAGCAAAAGAGTGTTGAAGGGTGCTTTGTAGGTTGCTTACAAAGTCTAGAATGTTAGTTCCTGGAGAAGGTGTAAACCCCTCCCATTGCTGCTTCACCAACTGTAATGGCCCTTTAACCTCATGGCCATACACAAGTTCAAACAGTGAAAACCCTAAACTGGGATGTGGTACAGCCCTGTAAGCAAAAAGCAACTGCTGCAACACTAGGTCCCAGTCATTGGAGTGTTCATTTATGAATTTATGTATTATGGCCCCCAAAATTCCATTAAACCTCTCCACCAGGCCATTGGTTTGATGGTGGTGAGGGGTGGCAACCAAATGATTCATCCCATGTTTCCCACAGATCTTTCATGGTTCCTGCCAGGAAATTAGATACTGAATCTGTAAGGATGTTGGAGGGCCAACTTACCCTGGCAAAAATGTCTGTTAGGGCTAAAACTGTGTGCCAGGCCCTAGTGTTGCCTAGAGCTACTGCTTCCGGCCATGGGATAGAAAAGTCCGCGAAGGTCAGTATGTACTGCTTTCCTCTGTGGGTCTCTTGCCTGCTTACAAACAGCTAGCAGAGAGAAGAAAAAAATAATTCTACTGGCTTTTGCTTTTAAACTCACAGGTTTTTTGATTCTATCTATCCCACCACTGCCACTATGTCAAGGTATGATTCCCCCACTCTGAACCTTAGTGTCCAAAAGATAGGGTACCTGCATGAACCCCTCTAAGATTAATTACTAGCTTAGAAATGATAAGAGCTGCCACCACCCAAAAATAGCATTTTGGGACACTTTCTGGCCCCCAAACCCTTCCCTGGGGACCCTAACACCCAAACCCCTTGGATCTCAAAACAAAGAGAAATCATTCTCCTCCTTTCTTCCTTCCAGATTCTCCCCTCCCTGGGTTACAATGGGAGATCACTGTGATTCAAACTCCTTGAATCTTAAAACCGAGAGGAAATTCACCTTCTCCCCCTCTCGGACTCTCCCTGAGAGAGAGACAGTGATCCTAACAGAGAGAAATCAGGCTTTTCCTTCCCCCTTCTCTCCTTTCTTTCACCAATTCCCTGGTGAGACCAGACCCTGTCCCCTGGGGTCTCTCGCAAGAATAAAAAAATCATGTTCTTAAAAAGAAGCTTTTAATTAAAAAAAAGTAAAATTTCTCTGTAAAATCATAATGGAAAATGTTACAGGGTCTTTCAGCTTAAACACTAAAGAGAAGCTTCCCCCCCAGCACAAATACAAGTTGCAGCAAACAAAGATACAATCCTTCCAGCAAATACACATTTGCAAATAAAGAAAACAAACAAATCTAATCCACTTTCTACCTATTACTTTCTATTTGAATAGAAGACTCTGAGAAGATGGGAGAGTCTTTATACATGTCTGGTCCCTCCCAGACCCCAGAGAGAACAAAGAAAAAGCACAAACAAAGGCTTCCCTCCACTGAGATTTGAAAGTATCTTGTCTCCTGATTGGTCATCTGGTCAGGTGTTCCAGGTTTACTGAGCTAGTTAACCCTTTACAGGTAAGACATTAACCCTTAACCATCTGTTTATGACATGGGGTCATTAGAAATTCCCTAACAAGTTTGTTCCTTGATCACATGCACAGCCAGGCTTTGCATTCCCAACATTTCAGTTTAGCCCAGTGGAGCAGAATTCTGCCAATTGCACCATAAATTAGTTTCACTGGCAGACACTAGCAAATTTAGTTGCAGAAATAATATAGGAATACTTATGAAAATACCCCTTTATTTCTTGTTTTGCTGCATTAGTATCCCCATACAAGTGGCTGTTGCAGAATCTCTCAAAATCAGAGCTGGAGCATGCAACCTTGATATTGGGACAGGTGCTCACAGGAATCTGTCTCTAAAACAGATGTCCTGAGCAAGAACAGTACAGTAACACCTCACATAGCACTTTTCAGGAACATAACTACAATGTTAACTTAAGCAAAATGCTGTTAATTAACTCCAATATCTCCATAAGAATTGATCTAAATAGAGGGCTTAGGTTCCAGAGAATCTTTTCATGAGACAAGAAATATTATACTGTATATGTATTGTGACAAAGTTCCTCCTCTACCTTGGTGGGTCCTGCGCTTATTTGGCAGATTTGCTCACCTCAGTGATCTTCCCCACAGTTTGGGTCAACTTCTCCTGTGTCTGATCAGGAGTTGGGAGGTTTGGGAGGAACCCCAGCCCACTCTCTACTCCGGGTTCCAGCCCAGGGCCCTGTGGATTGCAGTTGTCAATAGTGCCTCTTGTAACAACTGAATGACAGCTCCCTGGGCTACTTCACTATGGCTTCCTCCAAACACCTTCTTTATCCTCACCACAGGACCTTCTTCCTGGTGTCTGATAAAGCTTGTACTCCTTAGTCCTCCAGCAGCACACCCTCTCACTCCCAGGTCCTCACACACTTCCTCTCCTCTGGCTCCCTGCTCACCCAGTTGGAGTGAGCTCCTTTTTAAACCCAGGTGCCCTGATTAGCCTGCCTTGATTGTCTGCAGGTGTTCTAATCAGCCTGTCTGCCTTAATTGGGTCTAGCAGGCTCCTGATTACTCTAGTGCAGACCCTGCTCTAGTCACTCAGGGAACAGAAAACTACTCACCCAGTGACCAGTATATTTGCCCTCTACCAGACTCCTGTACCCCACTGGCCTGGATCTGTCACAGTATATGGTTTTTTTAACACAATTTAATACTATATACAGCAATTATTTTGAAGAATGGTGGAGTAAGAGGGTGAAATATTTCCCAGGGAATGCCTGGCTGCTAAATGAATTATCACAGGGGTCACAACCTTTCAGAAGTGATGTGCCAAGTCTTCATTTATTCACTTTAAGGTTTTGCGTGCCAATAATACATTCTAAACCTTTTTAGAGGATCTTTCTATAAGTCTATAATATATAACTATTGTTCTATGTAAAGTAAATAAGGCTTCAGAATGTTTAAGAAGCTTCATTTAAATTAAATTAAAATGCAGAGCCTCCCAGACTGGTGGCCAGGACCTGGGCAGTGTGAGTGCCACTGAAAATCAGCTTGGGTGCCGCCTTCGGCACCCGTGCCATAGGTTGTCTACCCCTGAACTATCACTTGGCTGAGTCCTCAAGGGTTAACACATTAATATAGCCTCACTCTACAAGGCAGCATGGACTGGGGCAGGAGGGAGGAAACACAATAATGCAGGGCAGTGATTGCAAACACTGATGAACCCACATTATCTTGCCGGAGCACACCACTCCCTCCTCTGAATGGCACATGCATGGCACTTACTTACTTACAGGGAACTTAGGGGGGCTGCCGGTCCACCGTGGTTCCAAGCCTTCATGAGGACAGGCTGCTGTTCCAGAGAATCCTGCAAGCAGTGGACAAAGCAGGTGGCCAAGTGACATTGTAAAGGAGCATTGTGCAACTTTAAATGAGCATGTTCTGTAATAGATCAGCAATGTGACCATGTTAACTGCGCTGATAAGTGTGGAGTTATTGTGTTTCCAGAGTCAGGAATGTGAAGTAAAGGGAACTACCTGAGTAAAGGTTACACAGCTGAATTCTTAACCTTTAGCACCTTGAGCATCACATAGCTGAGATCCAAAATGATCCCATGCCTTTTTCTCCCTAGGGGAAAAACTCCTTGTGGTGAGTGGCCAGAACCCTTGACTTGAAGAAAAGCAGGGAGAAGGAGGATCCACAAAGCTGACTTGCATTACAAACATCCTACCTGTACCAATATAAAGGCAAGAAGGAGAGGAAAACAGTGAGCCTGAGTTTCAGAAATAGAAATCAAACAATTGCAGATCCTCTGGGAGCTCCCAAGTAATTAGATATATGGCTGAAAGTGAATAATTAAGGATTCTGATGTGGGCAGGTAGATTAATGTCCCTCTGAAAGCTTCAGATCAATGTTGGAAAGGGGGAAAAAATAGAAGACATGCATAATTTAAAAAAACACATCAAACTTTGCTTGACATCATGACATTACAGATTTTTATGATCTTCTCCAATATACTCTAACAGTTATTCATTTAGTATCGTTAAATAGCTCATCCTTCAAATGTCAGGCAAAAACTGAGGCTGCAAAGGAGGATTTCTTAGAGCAGAGGGAAACCAATAGTAAAGTGAAGGAAAGAGCAACTACAGATCCTAATTCTACAAGTGCTAACTCCTATATTGGGGGGAGCTTTCTTCTATAAGACTGTCCTTGCCAATGGTTACCTTCTCAATTGCCTATCTCAAGGAACATAAAAATGTCCATACTGGGTCATACTAAAGGTTCATTCAGCCCAGTATCCTGTCTGCCAATAGTGACCAATGTCAGGTGCCCCAGAGGGAGAGAACCTAACAGGTAACGATCAAGCAATCTCTCTCCTGCCATCCATCTCCACCCCCTGAAAAAACAGAGGCTAGGGACATCGTTTCTTGTCCATCCTGGCTAAAAGCCATTAATAGACTTGACCTCCATGAATTTATCTAGTTCTTTTTTTTTAAACCCTGTTATCGTCCCAGCCTTCACAACCTCCTCAGGCAAGGAGTTCCACATGTTGACTCTGCATGGTGTGAAGAACTTCCTTTTATTTGTTTTAAACCTGCCCATTAATTTCATTTGGTGGCCCCTAGTTCTTATATTATGAGAACAAGTAAATAACTTTTCTTTATTCACTTTCTCCACCCCACTCATGATTTTATATACACCTCTATCATATCCTCCCTTAGTCTCCTCTTTTCCAAGCTGAGAAGTCCTAACCTTTCCTGGTTTGGGACCCATTCCAACCCCATAATCATTTTAGTTGCCCTTCCCTGAAACTTTCCTACTGCCAGTATCTTTTTTGAGACGAGGAGACCACATCTGTACACAGTATTCAAGATGTGGGTGTACCATGGATTTATATAAGGGCAATAAGATATTCTCCATCCCTTTTTTAATGATTCTCTAACATCCTGTTTGCCTTTTTTGACAGCCGCTGCACACTGCAGGGACATCTTCAGAGAACTATCCATGATTAGTTGTAGCTAAACTAGCCCCTATCATATTGTACATACAGTTGGGGTTGTTTTTTTCGAATGAGCATTACTTTACACTTATCCACATTAAATTTCATTTGCCATTTTGTTGCCCAGTCACTTAGTTTTGTGAGATCTTTTTGAAGTTCTTCAATCTGCATTGGTCTTAACTATCTTGAGCAGTTTAATATCGTCTGCAAACTTTGCCACCTCACTGTTTATCCCTTTCTCCAGATCACTTATTCATAAGTTGAATAGGACTGGTCCTAGCACTGATCCTTGTGGAACACCACTAGTTACCCCTCTCCATTCTGAGAATTTACCATTAATTCCTACCCTTTTTTCCCTGTCTTTTAACCAGTTCTCAATCCATGAAAGGATCTTTCTTCCTTATCCCATGACAACTTAATTTGCGCAAGAGCCTTTGAGGGACCTTGTTAAAGGCTTTTTGGAAATCTAAGTATACTGGATCCCCGTTGTCAACATGTTTGTTTGACCTTTTCAAAGAATTCTAATAGATTAGTAAGACACAATTTCCCTTTACATAAACCATGTTGACTTTTGCCCAACAATTTGTTCTATGCATTTGACAATTTTATTCTAACTATTGTTTCAACTAATTTGCCTGGTACTGACATTAGACTTACTGGTCTGTACTTACTGGGATCACCTCTAGAGCCCTTTTTAAATATTGGTGTTACAGTAGCTATCTTCCAGTCACTGGGTGCAGAAGCTGATTTAAAGGACAGGTTACAAACCGTACTTAATAGTTCTGCAATTTCACATTTGAGCTTTCAGAACTCCTGGGTGAACACCATCTGGTCCTGGTGACTTGTTAGTGTTTAAATTTATCAATTAATTCTGAAACCTCCTTGTGACACTTCAGTCTGTGGCAGGTGACAAATCTGAGCAACTGTCAAGGATGGCTCAGGTTTTGGAATCTCCCTAACATCCTCAGCTGTAATGACTGAAAAAAAAGAATTTTAGTTTCTCCACAATGACTTTATCGTCTTTAAGTGCTCCTTATCTCAATCATCCTAGGACCCCACGGGTTGTTAAGCAGGCTTCCTGCTTCTGATGTACTTAAACATTTTATTACCTTTTAAGTTTTTGGCTAGCTGTTCTTCAAACTCTTTTTTGGCTTTTCTTATTACATTTTTACATTTAATTTGGCAATGTTTATGCTCCTTTCTATTTACCTCACTAGGATTTGACTTCCACTTTTAAAAAGATCGCGGGGTAGGAGTGTTAATCACAGTTATCTTTATAGCAGTGGCCACTAGACTGCAGAACTCAGGAGAGGCAGAGTAGTCTAGCAGATAGGACACTGGCTTTGGAGTTGGACAGCTTGAGTTCTAGACTCAGTTGTCACTGATCTATTGTGTCACTTTCCCTCTGTCAGCTTAGATAAGCTCTTTAGGGCAGAAGCCCTTAACCATGTCTGTAGAATGCCTAGCACAACTGAGCCTTTAGATACTATAATAAAGTCCTTCCTAAGTTGTAGCTTTGGTAACTGGTTACCAAAGAGGCCCTGATAATGCAAAGGCTAGTTAATGGGAATGTTTACCATGTGCAAAGTTAAGCATAGGCCTATGCTTAAATCATCCTGCAGTGACTTAAGTATATGTCTAACTAAGCTTTTCCTTGCAATTAGAGGTGAGATTTGCTTTCCTCTCCTGAGCTGACATACATGTGGTTGCTTAGCATCGCTGAACAGCAACTGCGCTCCACTCCAGAAATGGCTGCATTTCAGTGGTGGGTGAAGGGCTACCCAGCAGTCTGAAGCCCTTTAATCAGAAAATATTCCACTTAAATTTGAGATCAATAAGAATTCTTACCCATTTCAGAAAGAAACATCTTTACTAATTCTGAGAGCAACCCCTTTTTTGTATCATTTAATTTCAGCCCTTTGAGGCACCTTCCAGCTGGTCTTGAATTCCATATGCTCCATCTCAGGACAGATAAATGGTGGAAAATGATTGTACAAAGCTTAAAGTGCCAAGCACATTGGTCAGAAACACTAGTTTCCAGTATAATATTCAGACTATTACTCTTAGGAATCAATGCTCATGAATTCATTAAGACCAAGAGGCTGTAATATTTGCTGGAATACAAAAACAATCTGCTCCTGTCCAGAACATAAATTACAATGTGGTGAAAACTTTTTTTAGTGTGCAATTTAATTTTTCTGCTGAATAAAAAAGGGATGTACGTGACTGCAGCTCCAGTACTTCCATAATATTATGCAAATAGCACAAACACATTAAAGCAATATGTGTGCGCTCAGGTGTCTGCACACTCACTGATGTTGTGGTGTGGAGAGACCTGTCCTTTGGTTTCCTTATGATAGTGCCTACCCCACACAAGGCTTGGACAGGTAAAACAGGCCAATCAACTTTGCAGGCTGCACCTGCAGGAAAGTCCGATTGAGGCCTGATGGCTGGATGAAGCCCAGCAGGAGAAGGAGCTGGGACAGCCTTATGAAGAAGAAAGCACAAGTAGGAAGGATTTGCAAGGAGGAGCCATGCCGTCCCTCCCTGGAGAGAAGAGGCGTTCTCCCTAGCCAAGGAGAAGCACTAGGGAGAGAGTAAGTGCTGGGATTTGCCTTGAGCTACAACCTGGCAAGAAGCTGGGATTGGAGGAAGCATGGGCTGCTAAACCAAGGAGGGGGAGGGCACCAGCAGATAGTAGAGTCCAGGGACACAAACAAGGTTGGAGCTTGAGCAAGCAACCAAAGGAGGGGGTACCAGACCAGGAGAGAGCTAATCCCCCAGATGTCACCACAGTGGTGAGTGTACCCGGTGACAGTTCCCTAGGTGTTTAATAGCCAAAATTTTATTGGCTTCATTTGATTCCTTTTAATCACTGTTCTGATGGTGAGATCTCTCAGCACTATTAGCATGCAGCCTCCCAGTAGTTAAGAGGTGGGGGTTTTACCGTTAAAACCCAAGCCTTAAAGGGTGGGGAGGTGTTGATGTAAGATGCGCAACTTCAGCTACGGGAATACCGTAGCTGAAGTTGACGCGTCTTATTCGGACTTATCTCCCGTCCTTGCAGCATGGGATCAACATCCGTGTCTCCCCTGCCGACGCCGCTACTGCCGCTCGCTCCGGTGGAGTTCCAGAGTCGAAGGGGAGCATGTTCAGGGATCAATCGCTACCCACCAATACGGCAGGTAGTCAGGACATACCCAAAGCTTGGGCCAGATTCTGAGCTTTTATACATTGAGAAGGTACCATTCAGATCTATGGAGTGGTGGTGGCTCTCACGAGCTGATAATCTGGCTCAGGAAATAGTTTAGCCATGGATCCTCTTTGCTCAGTTTGTACACTTCAAAGGATCATGGAAGTCAGAGATAAAGAGCTAATTAGGTCATCCAGTGTCTCTCCCTGATAAACAGCATTTCCCCCTTCTGTGTGTTTTCTAACTAGCTCTAGTGGCTGCAGCTTGGTGGCAGACTTGTAGCCTCTGGTGGCTGGTCCACTGGAGGACAACACACTACTGTTAGTGCCCTTGCTCCTTTAATTCTCATACATTTTAGCAGTGTCTTCCAACTAGATCAATGGGGCGGGGGAGAAACTGGTAAAATGCCATGTTCCTGTCTAGTTGCTGGGCCCCTGCAAGATAAGTCTGCTATTGCTGACACTTAATGGGATTGCTATTTCAGTGCAGGTAGTAAATGTTTGAGGTGATGTTGAAGGTCATAGGTTCAAAACCTGGTGATTAGAGGTGGTTATATTTGCAGATTATAGCTGTCTACCACTTCAGTTAGTCAACCTTCAGCCAAGCTAGAGACACTATGCTCTTTTAACCTTCTTTCTCTTATGTCCTCCTTCAAACCTACCCAGCTTTTTCCAGTCTGCCTCCAGTATGTAGGCTTGGTGGAACTTGACCTTGATATTTTATAATTTTGACAGATCAGTTAAGCACTTTTTTACTTTATCCTTTAAACTTTTACTGTTGTGGGGAAATTATGCAGGTCAGACAATTACAGTAGATCTGGATTTTTAACATCACATGCCAAAGTACACAAAGTAAATAGCCTTACATCAAACTCTAAATTCTCTAGCAGCACTTTTCTTTATCTATTTGTACATTTTGATTACTATCCATGGAAATATTTTGTGTGCGCACAGTGGAATTGTTTACTCCTCCCAAGCCTGTCACTTTCTGGTTTCCCAAACCTCAATGCAGTAATACAAGTATGGTTGCACTGGTGCTGTGAAGACAGAATCTAGTGCATCCCAGGAACTGTGAAGGTGCTAGGTTAGTCCTGGGAAAACTAGGGCAATCATGTATGCAGCACCACTACATGTGGCAAACAGTCTGAGGCAATGTCTACACTTCAAATGCTACAGCAGAAGCTGCATGGCTGTGATGCTTCAGTGTAGAAACTACCTATCTAGACAAGAGGGCTTCTCCTATCCACATAGGTAATTAACCTAGCTACTGCTTCTTGGAGAGGTGGACAGAATTTTATTGACCTAGTGCTGTCTGCACCAGGGGTTAGGGCAGCTTAGTTGTCACTCAGGAGTGTGGATTTTTTTCTCCCTGAGCAATGTAGCTAGGTTAACTTAACTTTAGTGTAGACCAGGCCTCAGCAATAGGTAGTTGTGATGAGACCCCCTGGCACCACTGTACCCCCAAATGCTCTCCAGCCTGGGCTGTTTCTCAATGCCTTGCTAGTGACTAGCAGCAAACCCCTCCAGGAGCTGTGATCACTCTGCCCAGTGCTCCCTGAGCCACTCATCTTTCATACAGAGAGGCATAGAGCCCAATCCTCCCAGCACTGTACCTCAGGAATATAGCATCTTGCAGTGCTCATTTCAAGCAGTGTATATTCATTAATTGGTTCACCACTTCCACAATGGAAAGTGGATATACACCAGCCTTGCAAAACCTGAGCAGATTTGCCACATACTTCTCTCACACTCCCTGGTAAAGATAAACAGTAAAAAGTTTGAAAACAAATGTTTGATGCAAAAAGTCAGTTACCAAAAGAAATAAAATATAAGCACGCAGTCTAAACTCTCAATCCTATTAGATTGGGTAACAACTAATTAAGCAGTTTTTCTCTCCTCACTGGATATCAGGTTCAGACACTGCCTACTAGGATGATCCGAGGAATGGAAAGCCTGTCTTATGAAAGGAGACTGAAACAAGCCAAGCTCTTTAGCCTAACCAAAAGAAGGTTGAGGGGGGATATAATTGCTCTTTATAAATATATCAGAGGGATAAATATTAGAGAGAGAGGAATTATTTAAGCTTAGTATCAATGTGGACATAAGAACAAGTGGACATAAACTGGACACTAGGAAGTTTAGACTTGAAATTAGATGAAGGTTTCTAACCATTAGAGGAGTGAAGTTCTGGAACAGCCTTCCAAGGGGAGTAGTGGGGGCAAAAGACATATCTGGCTTCAAGACTAAGCTTGATAAGTTTATGGAGGGGATGGTATGATGGGATAGCCTAATTTTGGCAACTGATCTTTGATTATCAGTAGGTAAATATGCCCAGTGGTCTGTGATAGGATGTTAGATGGGATGGGATTTGAGTTACTACAGAGAATTCTTTCCTGGGTGCTGGCTGGTGCGTCTTGTCCACATGCTCAGGGTTTAACTGATCGCCATATTTGGGGTTGGGAAGGAATTTTCCTCCAGGGCAGATTGGCAGAGGCCCTTGAGGTTTTTCAACTTCCTCTGCAGCATAGGGCACAGGTCACTTGCTGGAGGATTCTCTGCAGCTTGAAGTCTTCAAACCACAATTTGAGGACTTCAGTAACTCAGACATAGGTTAGGGGTTTGGGAGAGATTGTGTGACCTGCATTGTGCAGGAGGTCAGACTAGATCATAATGGTCCCTTCTGACCTTAAAGCAGTGGTCCCCAACCTTTTTGTCTGGCGGGCGCCAGGTGAAGGACCACTACAGTGGTGGAGCACCTGCCAAAATGCTGCTGAATTTCAGCAGCATTTTGGCAGCAATGCCTCTCGATGTCACTTGTTGGCAGCAAGCGGCATCATCAAGAGGCATCGCTGCCAAAATGCCACTGAAATTTGGCGGCATTTTGGCGGGTGCTCTACCGGGGGCCAGGGTGCAAGCACATTAAGATGCCCCCATGGGCGCCATGATGCCTGCGGGCACCGCATTGGGGACCACTGCCTTAAAGTCTGAGATATTTCAGTCCTTAATATATAGATTTTTCCTTTAAATCTGGGTCAGTCTCCTCTGACGTCCTCAGTCTTCTCAGTTTCTGTGTTGCTTGCAGCATAGGCAAGGGCAGGAGAAAAAGGCCCAGCATATGGTCACTATCTGTTTTATACCCTCAGTCCATGTGCTTGGGGAACACAAGTCCAGGCATGTCTGGACAGGCATTGCTGAGTGTCCAGGCAAGGCTGAGCAATTCCCCTGGTATCACCTCTGTCATAAACAGATAGCTAAGGGTTAATGTCTCTTTTACCTGGAAAGGGGTAACAAACAACACCTGACCAGAGGACCAATCAGGAAACAAGACTTTTTCAAATCTGGGTGGAGGGAAGTTTTGGGTGTGAGTCCTTTGTTCTTGGTCTGTTCTCTTTCTGGGCTCTGAGAGTGACCACAGGAATTTCCAGGCTTTCTAATCTTCTGTTTCCAAGTTGTAAGTACAAGGATAGTAAGACAATATGTTTATATTGTTTTTTGTATTTACATGTGTGTAGTTGCTGGAAGGTGTTAAATTGTATTCTTTTTGGATAAGGTTGTTTATTCATTTTTTCTTTTAAGCAATTGACCCTGTATTTGTCACCTTGATACAGAGAGACCATTTTTATGTCTTTTTTCTTTGTATATAAAGCTTTATTTTTAAGGCCTGTTGGATTTTTTTTTTAGTGGGGGCTCAAGGGGATTGAGTCTGCAGCTCACCAGGGAATTGGTGGGAGGAAGAAGACAGGGGGAAAGGGAAAATCTGTGTTAGATTTACTAAGCCTCAATTTGCATACCCTCTGGGTGAGGGGAGAGAGAGATTGATTTCTCGGTACTTGTGTTTCAAGGACTTGAAGCAGGGAGTATCCTAGGGTCCCCAGGGCGGGGAAATCTGGGAGGAAGTAAAGAGGGGGAAGGGAAGTGGGTTATTTCCCTTTGTGCTGAGATTCAGGGCATCTGAGTCTGGGGGTTCCCCAGGGAAGGTTTTGGGGAGACCAGAGTGAGCCAGACACTGGAATTTTCTGGCTGGTGGCAGCGATATCAGATCCAAGCTGGTAATTAAGTTTGGAGGTTTCATGCTAGCTTCTCATGTTCTGAACTCTAAGGTTCAGATCTGAGTAGGACAGTTATGACAACATCATGCAGATGTCATTGCATTGTAGCTCCCTTGCTGGACAATGGTGGCTGATGGGTTGATTTACACCCTTCCCAGGCATTGGTTACTTTCCTTGCAGTTGCCTCTGGGGAGTTAATATCTGGCTGATTTCCCCAACTTGTAGCATGTTTTAGTGGCTACCATACTACACAGTTATCATTAATGCATATGAAGTTGAGATCTATATCTGGATAGAGAAGACTTTCAGCAGATTATAACTTTTAGCCCTGATACCTTACAAGACACACTTTTTATAGGAACATCATGATTATATAAAATGAGGAATACGGGGGTTCCAGGACACTTTCCCAAAGTACAGTGTCACAACAATGTTTCCAGTTTTTCTCCCCACGCTCCTATAAGGAAATGCAATAAATCAGTGGTTCTGAACCAGGGATTTTCCAGGGGGTAGATCAACTCATCTAGATTTTTTTTTTTTCAGGCCTGGTTTTGCAACAAGCTACATAGAAAGCACTAGCAAACTCAGTACTAACTAAGTTTTCATACAGACAACTTTATACTGCTCTGTGTACTATACACTGAAATGTAAATACAATATTCCTGTTTTATTTATAACATGGTAAAATGAGACAGTAAGCAATATTTCAGCAACACTGAGCTATGACAATTTTGTATTCATCTGATTTTTTTTTTAAGCAAGTAGTTTTAAGTGAGGTGAAACTTGGGGGTACATAAGACAAACCATACTCCTGAAAGGGGTACAGGAGTCTGGAAAGTTTGAGAGCACTGCACTAAATCATACTGTGCCATTGTAAGAGACAAAGGAGGATGAGGGAAGGGATGGGTTGTGGTCCACTTTGCTGATTCATCAGATAAGAACTTACCATTAAGTGATACAGGAATAGATGGATGCTCCTTCACGCCTGCCATCCACACTCCTGGTCTGCTGCAGGGTAACACTGGCTTGTAAAACAGGCCATGGGGGCAGAGAAGCATCTGCTCTGCTCTGTTACCAGCCAGTGCACTAACAATCCAATGGTGCTACTGGCTTAATTATAACTGCTGGCACAGATGGCTGCCTCTCCATCACACACATGGATGGGGAAAACGATCACTCCATCTCAGGCAGGCCTCCCTCAAATGAGCATTTCAGACTTGTGCCTAGCAATTTTCCACTTGAAGCACAGTAGCCTAATTGCCTGCACTGTCTAATTGTTGAGTAATTGTGAGGATATGTCTCACTTGCTGGGAGCAAGTCTTTTTCTTTTAAGAGTTCTTCCATCTGAGTGCCAACCCCCTACTGTATGCCCTCTGATGTGCCTTCTCAAAGAGAAGTCTTTTCAGTAATCAGAGTGCCTTAAATGAGAATAGAAGGGTGTGTGGAACAGATGGCAGACAGGGCAGGAGAATTCTATACATGCTGCCAGGGTGGCTTGGGGAATTTCTTCTCGAGCCTTTTCTCCATTACACATAAACCTGCAGAGCCATCTTCTATGCCCTTGACTCCACCAGCTAGCAGCCATATGCTAGAGCTGTCATAGCCAACCAAGCGTAGTGTCTCATTCAGCAGCCAGATTTGCTCTGTTCTCCCAGCTGTGTCTAGAACCAGATGCCACGAGCAGAGGAGGTAGGGGCCATGCTGAGCTGCTTAGAGCTCTGCAGAGCTGACCAGGAGGAGACTTGTTTACACTGTAACTTCACACACAATTCTCCATCAAAAGAATGTTAAGATTGCAAAGTCAAGCATTGAAAAACCAGGGTATGCCAGGATCAAGTTTGCATGTGCAACAGGGTTAAAAAAACACAACAAAACAACTCTGCACATTGCCCCAGATCTACCACATTTTGTGTAGGTAGCTTAAAAGAGCTGCCTATCATCAACAATGCAAGGCCATGTCAAGGACAAATATCAGCAAAAGCCCAGTTTTAAAGATGTCCTATTAAAAATGTATGAAGAGAAATCAAGCAAACTGCATAGAATTCAAAGAGCATTTAAAAACTAACCTTACGTGAAATTTCATGCCCACACGCCACTTATGTTTAGAGAGAGGCCATAAATTCCTGGCTGTCTGGAGACCAATTTACAACTCAACCCTAACTGTGGTGTCACTATTAGGGATGGTTATAGCGCTGCCTGTTGCTCGCTTCTGCCGACAGAGCTCAAATATGCCCCAGATTCAGCAATTGCACTTAAGCACATGCATAAGCCTCATTGGCATCAGTGAGGCTTTAAGCATGTTTAGCTGAATTAGGGTCTTTGAATTTATCCTCTCAGCAGCCTTGGAACTGGGAAATTATCCCTCTATTACAAAGATTAAGTGAGCAGGGCAAGGTCATACAGCAAGCCTGCGGCAGAACTAGAACAGACTACAGATCTGCAGAGCCAGCTTTAGTTCAATTCCCCGGAATCGGCACCATGCCTAAGAGGGCAGTGCGGCAAGCCTCGTGGCCCCGCTCCCCCCTGGCCGGAGCCTGGGCCGACAGCTGTAAGGCTGCGGCCTCGCTCCCCATACCGGAGCATGGCAAGTCCAGCTACCCCAGCCGAAGAGCAGGCAGACAGCTCTAAGCCCATGGCCCCACTCCCACCACCGGAGCGGTGGCTGGAGCACAGCAATCCCCGTGGCCCTGGTACCAGAGCGCAGCAAGTCCTGTGGCCCCACTCCCCCCAGTACCAGAGCCCAGGAATTCAGACCCACGGCCCCTTGCTCCCAGTACTGTAGTGCGGCAAGCCCCGCTCCACCTGGTACCAGAGCCCAGGAAGACAGCCTTAAGCCCTGGTACTGGAGCGCAGCAAGCCCTACTACCGCAGGCAGACAGCTCTAAGCCTGCAGCCCCCCTCTCCCCTGCCAGAAAGTGGCAATATCTGCTATCCAAGCCAGAGCATGGGCAGACTACTCTAAGCCCCGCAGCCCCCCACTCCTCATACTGGAGCGCGGCAAGCCCCGTGGCCCTGCTCTCAGTACCGGAGAGCAAGCAACAGCTCTAAGCACATGTCCCCACTCCCCAGGCTGGAGCCTGGTAAGGCTGCAGCCCTGCTCCCCTGGCCACGGCCCGGGCAGACTGCTCTAATCCCACGGCCGGCAGAGCACAGCAAACCCCGTGAATTGGGCCTTGCACTTGCTAAAGCCGGCCCTGCAGATTTGCTAGCCCATAAGAAATGCAGAACTGGATCAGATCAGAAGGGCATCGAATATACGGCCTTTAAAAGAGGCCAGTCTCAGCTGCTTCAGAGGAAGGCACCAGACACCTTGCAGCAAGCAGTTATGGAATAACCTAGCCACAAGGAAAACTTGTTCATGTTCAGCCTTGATAAAATCTTCCTTCCTCAATGTACTCTTTAGAATATCTAACATGGCCCCAAGATATCTGTATATGGGCACTTGAAGGGACCACATCAACCAACCCCCACTGCTACTGCTTGACCTTCCCTTAGTGACTTGGGACCAGATCCTCAGCTGGTGGAACTGATACAACTACATTGATGTCAGCATGTTGGGGCTTTAATTGTGGCTGAGTACTTGAGTCCAGTATGTGATATCTTGCTGCCCAAAGGATCTGACTTAACAATACAAGGTGGTCTGGGGCTAATGACAATGCACCCATTCTGTAAGATAGCCAGCATCTAGATACCGTGATCATTGGTAGCTGATCAATCAGTGGCATAGATAGAGTCTACAAAATGCCATGCATAGCAAGTAAATTGATGTGTCTGAGTATAGATAGATAATATCCAGCTTATAGCACTCTTGGCTTTTAGATCTCAAAGTGGCTTACATAAGTGTTTCATCCTTGTCCCTATGTTACCCATGGAAAGCACACTCACCTTCCACAGTTTCCCATGAGACCAAAGGCAGAGTAGGGAATAGAACCCTGGCCTCCTGAGTCCCAGTCTAGTGTACAGCCTGAAAATGGATTTCTCCATAAGTCTGCTGGCTTCCTAAATTGCCCCTTCCAAGTGGGGCTGTGCTTAGTCATGCCAGGATTTCTAGAACTCCTGGAAGTGTAACCAACAGTAATTCCAAGCATTGCCTTAAATACTCTTCCATTTCTCCAGTCAGAGAACAGATGCAGATTTACTGAAGGAAAGGAAAAAAGCAAAAGAGAACCCTTAGAAATTCAGTTAAAGCCACTGGCTTTTTTGAGCATTAGTTTGAATGGATTTGTTTTCTTTTGTAAAGCAATTTAGTTTATATCATGCAAAAGGAAAAAGGCACAGCTGGATCTATGTGCCCCTTACTTCAGCTTCTCCTTTTGGCTTCTTTATCTTGCCAGCATTATCCTTGTTTTCCCTTTATTTGTATTTCAAGCAGAAGGGGCATGATACCACACGTCAGGGTTGCCAGTCCTCTCATTCATGTTAACAGATTTCTGGCTATCAGTATTTCATTCTTTCAGATGCTAGTGGCTTTGCACCCATTTCTGGGACAGGTTATCCTGCCTCCTTCGCATTCTTCTATTTTGTGCTCATCTGTATGAGAGGGACAGAGTAGCAGGGGATGAAGCTTCCTAAGCCTACTATGTACCTGCACATTCCATCACATTGGTGTCTACATTACAAGCACTGCAACTACATCACCATAGTGGTGAAGAGTAGACACTATAGTGACAAAAGGGTTCCCCTCCCCCCATCATTAGTAAATCAAGAGGAGGTAACTAGGCTGACCAGAAAATGTCTTTTGCCTAGCTGTGTCGATGGTGGGAGTTTGATCTAAGTGCAATCACAGAGACTTTTTTTTCCACAGCTCTAAGTGTAGCTAAGTTGACCCAAGTTTTAGGTGTAAACCAGGCCTGAGACTTCTTGGGAAGGATTTGCTTCCTAGAGGAAAGAGAATGAGGCCCTGTGATGGGGAGAAATACTTAATACTAGAGGGTCAGATTCTCTGACCTGTTCCACTACCTTTGCACTGCTCAGGTGGCAGAATGGTTGCACCTGCTTAGCTGGAGATTCCCCTAAAGGTATATGTTGGCTCCCTCCCTGCCACCTTCCCTGTAGTCCCCTGTGCTGGGATCAAGAGATCCTGGTCTGTAACACTGTAGGGTGCTAAGAGATGTGGCTATAATCCCCTGGGGTTTGGCTGTCCTCCCAGGGGTCAGATGGCCCCTTGGGGACAGTTGCCTGCTAGTTCAGGTTGAAGCAGAACCCAGCCTGCTCTGACCTATCCAGGCAGAGAATCAGAGATTCCCTGATGCCCCCACTCCCTCAGCTGCATCCAGAGGAAACTTTGGTGCAGCCAAGAAACTGGTCCAGAGTTGGCAGAACTGTTCAAAGAGAATTTCTTTGGATTTTGCCTTTTCCTGTCTGCAAATTGTCCAAGAACAGAATGGCAGTTGCCTCAAGGATGCTTGTCCCCCAAAATCATGCACAAGAGAACCTCCCTGAATGCTTTCTTTTCTGCTGCTTGTTTGAAAGCACTTTGGTGTAAGTCTCCAATGAGCTGCTTCAGCTGGACACACAGGTCATATGGCATTATTTTCATTTCTTGATTGTCCGAGCGCAGCTCTTAAAACTGGTACTTTGCGTACCAATTAATTACTCTGTAAGTGGCTTAAACTGGCAAATGCTCCTGCCTATAAACTTACCTGGGCCAGATCCTCAACTAGTATAAGTCAGTGTAGCCCCACTGAGGCCCAAAGAGCCACCCAGACTTAATCTGGCCCATTCTCAAAAACACTTGCAGAAAATGGGGTCCGCATATAATGACAGCAAATTAGGGGACAAAAAAATCACACTTGCTGTATTTTCCCAGTGAAGATCCCCACTTTCCTGCAAATTAAGAGACCTGGTTGATGCCCCAGACCTGAGTCTTCTACACTTTCATGCAACTACTGGTGCTTTAAAAGGGTAGCTTAGCCATGGTAATCTTGGCAGAGGGGACTATAAATTGATTGCATTGTACTGGCTTTTCTGCTGGTATGGCAGCAAGACAGAACAATTCAAACAGGCCTAGTGGTAAGGACTGGGGCATCATGTGCATTCATGATGGCTTATTACAGGAGGAAGTAAGGTCTAGTAGATAGGAAACCAGGTTTCTAGTCCTGCCTCTGCCACTGGTCTGTGTGACCTCTGTGCCTGTTCTCTCCCCTCCCTCGGCCCTTTTTGCCATGTCTGGCTAGATTGTAAGCGCTTCAGTGTACAGACCATTGTTCACTACATGCATATATAGCACCTAACATAATGGGGTACTCCTCTTGATGATGGCCTCAGTAACAATACAGGCCTCCATGGAAGATGTGATCGGTTTCCTAATAGTATAGCCATAGCATTATGTCATTAATGATCTGGGATGGGGATCTAGTACCGTCTCCAGCCTTCCTTGCTTTGCTAGAGGATCTGACCCTATTTGCAGAGTAGGTTTTATGAAGGATTATGATGCAAGTGCTTGGAGGGATGGGAGGAGGAGGCAAGAATGCAGCAACTGCTCAAGCTTAACTTAGCTTCCATGCTGGAATTCTTACCCCCAAATCTTCTAATTAATAGTCAGGATTAACAGCTGCTGAGGTTGGGTCTTAGCCATCTAATCACAGCAGCACAGACTCGCTGTGCGCGGCATCCTGAGAACTCATCAGCCTTTCTAGGCCTCCAGATAAATGAGTTAGCAAATTAAACAACAAAATGCATTCCTATTTGGATGGGAACCATTCCTTCTGTTGTGCTGTTCAGAGAGGGAGGATTTGCTGGTACAGAGTAGTTCCCACTAGTAAGCCCCTCACCCACACCTGGGGTCTAGGTCTGATTTCATCTGAATCCTCCCTCTTAAACATACACACTTCATCTACACTACTGATTGGTTTGTCATGTTCAATATCATTCATGCCCCCTCAGTCACTTCATCCCACCTTGCAGTGACATGTATAGCACCGTGCAGCCAGGCCAAGTGCTGGATCATCAGGGAGATATGGCCTCTGCACCTGAATCACTTCAATGCCTGTGTGGACATGAAATGGTGCACCTAGCCCCCCTTCAGTGCTCTCCTGTGATGCACCAATGGCCTTGCAAACTATCCCAGAACACACTGCTCCAAAGAGCTCAGCTAGGAGTTCTGGGCTGGATACCCAAATGGCACTGCAAGTGAAAGAGTTCAGCACATTAGTATGGATGCAGAGCAAAACCAGAGAATGTGGATATGCTTAAACCTGTTCAAAACAAATCCTTCTGTTTTCTTTAACACTACACAACCACTGAGAGGCTGCAGTTGGGATCAAGCTGAGTGTTGCACATGCATGTGGTAAGCTCCTGCACCAAATCACTTACATTTTCCCCCCATCAGTCTTAGATGTATCATCCCTGTTTTAAATACATGGAACTGACTTGCCCAAGGGCACGTAGGGCATCTGTCACAGCAGGGAGTTGAACCTGCCTTTCCTGAGTCCCCATCTAGCACCTTCACTACAATAGACTCCCACCCCATTCACTAATCTAAATGCTGTAGCTATCTTGTTATTTAAGTTATGATAGAGATTTATGGCCACATCCCACTGTTTGCAGTTCCCCCACCAAGGTGGCTTGTATCAGCTTTCAGGTGCTTGTGCACTGAACCAGAAAGCTGTAGAACCTGTTAATGCCAAGACAGTTTAAGCCCACACGGGCCCTGAAGCTCTGCATGATGAACAGCCCTTTATCCTCAGGGATGTATATGCTGTGGGCAGCAGGGTGTTGAGAGGAACCCTGCCTTTCCGACTGGATTATAATGGCTTTTCTTGAGTTCTTTTAACAGTCCCGTTGATTCTGTTCTTGAACGTGCAATATGAACAAAGGGAGCTCAAACTGTTTTCTTTTGTCCTTTCTCCTGCTGTCTTTATTTCATTCAATGTGATTGCCTTGTAAGTCATTTTCTCAGTGGTCACTAGATTTGTGTGTGTTCACTATATATTGGATGGACCACCAGAAGAATCATAGGTGAACTCACTCCACTCCCATTCACACAGTCCCAGTTTTTCATGGATACTTTCAGAACTTACCTGTCTGTTACAGAAGTGATCTAGAGATGAGATGAGATGCCCGTATATAGTAAATTAGTGGATACTAGTAGATGGTATTCAAGAATATGTACCCTATTTGGGATTTGTAGGACCCACGATCTTGTTTAGTTTTTTGCACTGCAGATGGCTTATTCCGAGAGCTCTTTACATCTGCTCTTAACAGTACCCACCAAATATCAGCTTGCACTGGGTATTTTGGCGTACCCTGGGATAGATTGTACTAGGAACTGTTTTTAAAAAAAAATTACTATTTAGTAAGAGTCTGCCCCAAAGAGCTTTCTGTCAGTCTTGTCTATTCAGACTGTATTACCAACCCAACTGTTCAAGATTCATTCATCGAGAGGCGTCGCCGCCGAAATGCTGCAGAAATTCAGCGGCATTTCGGCAGATGCTCCACCACCGGCCAGGACATGGGTGCATTTAGATGCCCCTGCAGGTGCCATGGCGCCGGCACCCGTGTTGGGGACCCCTGGCCTAGACCAAGTAGGCCTAGGGTGGCAAATCTATAATAGCAGCATTTTTGTAATCGTGGTATCACTGATACCACGATTCTACCAATCCTAGCGCGTATTGAAACCACCAATGATGGTGTGATGCTATTTAGTAAATATACTAATGAGAATCCTAAACATCAATAGTATGACCAGAAGGAAGAAATTAAGCAGTTCTCTTTTTTTAAAAAAAGCTGTAAGAAAGAAAGGGAAAATGAAATGATAGTAAAAATGCACAAAATAGATTCCTTTGTATCAGTTAGTGCAGACAGTGAGACAGAAAAAAAGTTGCAAGTAGTAAAGTAAAAAGTGAAAATATTGGTGTTGATGTTGATGTTTAATTTCATATGGGGCCAGGGTGGCAATTATTTCCAGGGCTGCCTGGGGGGCAAGTGGGTCAATTTTCCCCAGGCCCCACAGGGGCCCTGCGAGCCCTGGCCAGGCTGTGGTCCAGACCTTCAGCGGCATTTTGATCGTGAGGGGGTCCTTCAGCGCTACCGAAGACCCAGACCACTGTTGGGTGCGTACAAGCACCGCAGCTCCCCCTTTTTGCCCAGGGCCCCCTGAATCCTCTGGGCAGCCCTGATTATTTCAGGGCCTAGGGGCAGCAAAATCATTAATCTGCCATTGTCTTCATCCCGTTTCCTCTTCTAATCACCCCTCCCCCTTGCTCTCACTGGCAGCCATTGCTGATATTTGGAGGCTTGATTGGGAAACAATTCCAGTGCCTAATTCAGGTTACCTAGGAACGTGGTAGATTCTCTACCTTGTAGTCTTACACTGAAGACTTTTTCAGCGATATGCTATCACTCAAATAGCAGCCAAGGGCTTGCTACAGAAATTTCTGGGTACGTTCTTTGGCCTGTACTACGCAGGAGGTCAGACTTGACTATACTGGCTTTGAAATCTATTAACATAGTAATGTGCATGCAAACTCGGCACAATTACAACAACTGCAGATGCAGTGCTGTTCACAGCACATGACCATTGCTAGCATCCTTGTGCACTATTATCCAGTTCTCACATTTGCACATGCAGTTGCAATAATGTCCACCTGATGCATTTACTCTTGGATGGAGTGCACACTGGACTTGTCTGAAAATTGGGCCCCTTGTCTGCAGCTCCAGTTCTTTTAGTAGTGACCAAAAGCTCCACTCTACCACTCCCCTTCAGTGAAGCTAATTCTCTGCTTTTGTCAATGCAGCGAAGGGCTCGCCCCACAACACCTAATAGGCACCAATTCCCTAGTCAAAAGTTCCCTCAGCAGTGGCCATGTAGCTGTAAAGAGCCTTTACAAGATGATTAGGACTTATTGACAATGTCAGCCTAGGTGCTATATCAGTCACAAGCCAATAGACCAAGGAATTTCAAATATGGGGAAGCCTCGTTTCGCTACTCCTGCCTCACCCCAGCCCCTTGTTTCTTTCTTCTATGAGGTGCTGCTTGCATTCCCCAAATGCTTCCCCCCAGCACTTGGGCACAGATGAGCCAAAGTCTCTTTATATCTTTCAATTCTCGTTTATGGTGCTCGGTACTTGTTGCCATCTGCTCCCAAATGTTCTGTGCAAATCAGAATGTGCTTTTATGGCTTTAATTAAGCTAATAATAAGCGGTGCTTGTGTGATGCTCGGAAGGGATGCTGGCACCTCACATACCCCTTTCAGCAGAGGCCTTCAAAGGCAAGTCAGGTTATTCACCCCACAGCTCGAGACAAGCTGCTCCCTTTCACCTCCCTTTGGCTGGAGCTGAGGGCACTCTGCAACCTCTAATATTGGTCTCTTCTTGGATGCTGTCTGATGGGGAAGCAGATGTGTACGACCAGATTCCCAACAGGTGTAAAGTGCCATAGAACCATTCAGGCTGTGGCACTGCCACTATTTACACTAGCTATGGATCTGACCCATATAGTAATCTTAACCAACCGGCTGACTTCTCATCCCCCTTCCCATCAAGGAGCCAGGCTTCCTGCACAGTCCCAGCTGAGATTTGGGATGGGAGCTAAAAGGAAATGCCAACTTCTGGGCTGAAAGGTTCGGGGATGGAGCTGAGCAGCTCTGAGCTAGACACTGTTCAGTGCAGCTCTGAGACACTAGATGGGAGAAATGCTGCTTGAGTGGGTAACCACAGGAGTGTTATTACTTTCCACTGTCTTAAGCACAGATTTGCTCAGTGCATCACCCAGGCTGCTGTCGCTCAGAGTGGGATAGCAGGTGAACAGGATGCAACACCCAGGCATGCATACTGGCTCATTAAAAGGAGGGAGAGGAATGGATGCTGCTGAGGTTAATGGAATCAACCCTGAGCCTGCCCAAAATGGAGGGGAGGGAGAATATCCTCCTGATCTGGAAAAATGCATCAGGCCAAGCAATGCAGCCCAAGTGGTGCATTAACAGTACACCTCTGATATACATAGGAATGGGACATGCTGGTCCAGTGGATAAGGCACTAGACTAGTAATCAAGAGACTTGATCTCCCTCCTCTCTTCTACTCCATTACTGAACTGCTGGGTGACCATGGGCAAGTCCCTTCAACTGTTTTCCTTTAAAGCCCCAGCTCTCAAAATCATGTGATTAGTGGAGGATATCCGTATTTATAACCTTCATGATTGTAGAGAGAAGCCTGAATGCTAAAGACTCAGACCCAGGGCTGGCTTCAGGCACCAGCGCAGCAAGCTGGTGCTTGGGGTGGCTCTTGGAAAGGGGCGGCACATCCGGGTCTTCAGTGGCGAGCCTCTCAGTCCCTCTTGGAGGGAAGGACCGGCCACTGAATTGAACAGAGCAGAGCACCACACCGGTAGCATCTGACAACACTGGTGACCCCAATCACTAATCTGGTGAGTAAGGGAGCTGTCCGCTGTATGAATCACAATCTAACATGTGGTCGGGGTCACTAGTGTTGTCAGATGCTACCAGTGTGGTGCTTTGCTCTGTTCAATGTTGATATCACTCGGCTGCATGCGTGTGTTCCATCTGTGTGCTGTCCCAGCTCTTCAAAGATAGCTGACACAGCAGACCCGAAGAGAACCCCCAATGACCACAGAGTCTAATAACGTACGAAGGCACGTCGGCACAATGATAGTTCTCTGTAGATTTCTTAGTCTATTTCAGGGCATACTATGAATATGTGCCCCCTGGCAATGGACTCAGCTCAGTCAGTGGCGGGACTTTCCACTGCCCCCTCGGCTGGACAAAGACACTGCCCAGGGATGTATTCTTATACACAGGTACAAACAAGTTACACATCACTCCTGACGTATTGAGGTACAACCCCTCTACGTAGTAAGGTGCTGCCTCTCACCTTGTATATGTTGGTTCGAACAAAACAACTCTATCCATCATATTACCCTCTTGGCCCTGTTATTGGGATGGGTCAGCCTGTTCCTTGTTATCTGTGTGGAATGTTCAAGTACGTGAATGTTGTGATATCTAGTGTTCAGTACCTTTTAGGTACGTATCTTGCAGCATCAGCCCTTTCCTTGCCAGCTTCTGTGAGCAGGGCCTGCCTCTGGCTCACAGCTTAACTTTGCTTTATGTTAGTAAAGTCTTGACCATTACTTTAGTTTAGACCTCAGGACTCATACTGGGCTTCTGATACCAAGGTTTATATCTTAGGGCCTCCTCTTACTACACCTACCTCAAGGAAAGGGGCAGGTTGGGTTGTGAGGCTTAATGTTTATGCAGCACTTTAAATTCCTTAAGCAAAAAAGGAATCATGCAACAATTTTATTTGACTTGCCACCATATTCCCCACCCTCACCCCTGCCCCCCCCTTTTGCCAGAGGAACTCAAATGTACTGTACAAATAGTTATTAAACCCGAAAGGCTGCTTAATGGGCTCTGGTGACCACAGCTATTACCTTGTGTAATGCATCAGCTTAGCTAGAGACAAACCTTGTAACAATCCCTTTAAGGTGTTCATGTGGGGGAGTTCCTTAGGCAGCTTAACTCCCTTTCCAGTCCTAAATTAACCCTGTACACATCTAGGCTGCTGTTGTTCCCAGGCCAGCACACAGTAGGGAGTGTCTTCGAGGCTAAGAATAGCTCCTGAGAGGCAGGGGCTCCGGCCATTACAGTTGGAAGCATTAACATGGGGACTCTATCCTGGGAAGCAGTGACTCCGAGAGAGATTGAGCATCTTGATGAATAATCAGCTGAATGTGACCTTCCAATCTGACACTGTGGCCAAAAGAGCTAATGTGATCCTGAGCTGTGTAAACAGGTGAATCTTGAGTAGGAGTAGGGAGGTTATTTTACTGGGTGTGACTGGTGCTGGAATGCTGTATCTAGTTTTGGTGCCCACAATTCGAGAAGGATGCTGATAAATTGGAGAGGGTACAGACAGGAGCCTTGAGAATGATTAAAGGATTAGAAAACCTGCCTTATAGTGATAGACTCAAAGAACTCAATTTATGTAGCTTAACAAAGAGAAGATTAAGGGGTGACTTGATTAGTCTGTAAGTATCTACATGGGCAACAAATATTTAATAATGGGTTATTCAGTTTAGCAGAGAAAGGTATACCATGAGCCAATGAGTGGAAATTCCAGCTAGATCTATTCAAGCTGGAAATAAGGTGTAAATTTTTAATGTTGAGAGTACTTAATCACTGGAACAATTTACAAGTTACTTTCCAGCTTTTTTGCTGCCCCAAGCTGTCATAACTGTCCTACTCAGATCTGAACCTTAGAGTTCAGAACATGAGAAGCTAGCATGAAACCTCCAAACTTAATTATCAGCTTGGATCTGATATCGCTGCCACCAGCCAGAAGATTCCAGTGTCTGGCTCACTCTGGTCTCCCCAAAACCTTCCCTGGGGGACCCCAAGACTCAGATTCCTTGAGTCTCACAACAAAGGGGAATAAACCATTTCCCTTCCCCCTCCTCCCCTCCAAGTGTTCCTTCCCTGGGTTCCTGGAGAGAGATACAGATTCAAGCTCCGTGAATCTAAACAAAGGGATTCCACCCTCTTTACCTCCTCCCAGATTTCCCCGCCCTGGGTACTCTGGGAGATTCCCTGCTTCAAGTCCTTGAAACACAAGTACCGAGAGATCTAATCTCTCTCCCCCCTCACCCAGAGGGTATGCAAAGTCAGGTTTAGTAAATCTAACACAAAGAGATTTTCCCCCTCCCTTCGTTTCTTAGCCTTAACCAGTGAAAAACACTCAAACAGGTCTTAAAAAGAAAGCTTTATATAAAAAGAAAGAAAAAGACATAAAATTGGTCTCTGTATCAAGGTGACAATATACAGGGTCAATTGCTTAAAAGAAACATGAATAAACAGCCTTATCAAAAACAGAATACAATTTAACACATTCCAGCGACTACACACGTGTAAATACAAAAAAACAATATAAACCTATTGTCTTACTATCCTTCTAAGTACAATTTGGAAACAGAAGATTAGAAAGCCTAGAGATAGAAAAATCACTCTCAGAGCTGAGAGGGTCACCGAACCAAGACAAAGAACTCACACCCAAAACTTCCCTCCATCCAGATTTGAAAAAGTCTTGTTTCCTGATTGGTCCTCTGGTCAGGTGTTTGGTTCCCTTTGTTAACCCTTTACAGGTAAAAGAACATTAACCCTTAGCTATCTGTTTATGACACAAGCGGCCAAGAGAGGAGAATAAAGCCGATCGGCAGCACTTCGGCAGTAGCTCAATCACGCTGCTTCAGCGACAATTCGGCGGCGAGTCCTTCGCCCCCTCTCTTCCTCTTCGGCGACACTTTGGTGGCAGCTCAAAGAGGAAGAGAGGGACTGAGGGACCCACCGCTGAAGACCGAGACATGCTGCCCCTTTCCATTGGCCGATCCAAGCACCTGCTTCCTTTGCTGGTACCTAGAGCCGGCCTTGACTGAGGGTCATGGTGGATTCTCCATCACTGAATTTTTAAATCCAGATGGGATATTTTTTTCTAAAAGAGCTGTTCTAGGAGTTACTATGGGGACATTTGATGACTTGTCATCCAGGAGGTCAGGCTGTAAATGATCAGTGGTCCCTTCTGCTTAGCCTTAAAATATATAAACCTCCCCCCACTCCCACCATTAACAGTTGAAGCTGAACAAAATGAAGTGTGAAACCCTCTTGTGTGAGCTGGAGGCATTGTCACAGGAGGGTGGCAAATGATAGAGGTGTAGCAATCACTTACCTCTCCTACTCCCCACATAAACTCCAACACATGCCCTGCCTCACCCAATATCCCCCTCAGACCAACTCCCTTCCCTGCATGCACACAACGCACCCTTAGGAAGTTACAAGCGTACTTGTAAATCCCTAAACACATACACACTTCCCCTCCCTTTCCTCTGTGTGTGCACATGCATTTGCTTTGTCCTCTTCTGCCCCATAGCCCAGCTGACCTTCAAACTCCAAGATCATCTCCTCCTCTCCAAGTCAGTTATGTACACACTCCTTGATAAGACCTCCATACAGACAAAGCATTATGTAATGTTAAGAATGCCAGAATGGATGTGGCATTTAACGCAGCAATGGTGGCAGACAAGGAGGCCTCATCATGAGCATAAAGGGAGAACATCCCCTCTGTTCTTAGGGAATGGGACAATGCTGGAAATGGAGTCAACACAACCCAGTGAAAGGGCTGCACTGTCCTACCTAATTGGCACTTCCTTCCCCTCCTGGCCCCAGGGAATTTGTCTTGTATGTTTCTTTCCTGACTGAGCTGCCATGATGGCTCTCTGGTGGGCAGATCCCCTGCACTGAGGAGAAATGGAGACACACACCTATTGGCTAGATAGCCAATTGAAGAAAATTGTCTCACTTAGATCAATAGTCACCCTAAAGCTGAATAGCCCTCAATTTTAAGTATTGTATAACAGCTACTGAAGGTATCTGAGTATCTGGTTCATTATTTTGCTGTTAATCACTCTAACCTGTCCTTTGCTCAGTCTCATCCCATCACTTCTGTGGTATTTATTCCCCCTTATACCTCACCAAATGATTCTTCTCTCTCCTTGGTGTTTGCAGCTTCCAGAACTTGCAGACCATTCTCATGTCTTCTCTCCATTGTCACTTAGTCCTGATGAGACAGTGTAGGTCTAGGGGTGCATGTGAGAGAATGAGAGAGAGAGACGCAAGTTTTCCTTTATCATCTTTCTGTTCTGCAGTATGGTTCCCTACACTGCTTCATGAAGTGTGACATAATTGCCTCGGAACAGGCTGCCTGCCTGTCGTATCTTATTGCTTGGGTAGGAGATCAACAAAATGCAAAAGCGCCACAATTTAAAAGCATTCAATGTCTTTTATGTATTCTCCCCCTGTTAGAAACATATTTAATAAAGTTTTGACATGTAGAAGGAGACTCAGTGAGTGGTGATAAAATTCAGAATGGTAACAGCACAGTGAAAGGGACACATTAAAGTTAATGAATAAATGGGCCGATTGCCACTAAACCGGCAATAGTAAATAAGCAGCATAAGAAATGGAAGGAAAGGAAGGAGCTGTATGTTCTTATTCCGGGGAGAAGCAGATATAAATTGGGCATAAATAGTTGCAATGGGGCCTGATGGATATGGATCAAGATTTATGGAAGTTACTTCACTAAAAATTTGCATGGTGATGATGGCAAGGTCTAGGGAAAAAAACCAAAAGAAATTCCACCTTGGATGAAAACACTGTCCCACAAAAGATACAGTAGAGAGAAGTTGCGGGATGATCATCAGGACTGTTAAATACAGAGCCTCTCACCCTCTAGATCACTGGTTCAAACATAGAAACTGTAACCACTTATTCATATTGATTTGCACTACTGCGGGGGCCTAACTGAGGTCGAGCCTATCGTGCTAGGTGGTGTGAAGACCTACACCCAGAGGTGTGACTAGCATGTGTAGACATACGTGCGCTAACGGATCTAGCTCGCTTGAGTAATAGCAGTGAAGCTACAGCAGCACAGGCTAATGGGCTGAGTATATACCCAGGCTCTCAGGTGGGCTTGTACACGTGCCAGGTTTGTGATGGGTTGAATTAATCCAGCCCCTCATGGGATCAGACCCCTTCTAATGAAATATCAAAGTCACCATTCTCTCTCCCATGTTGGAAGTTTTCAGCTAAGGGAATTGAATGGCCCATGGACACTTGTCAAGATTTTTTTCCCCCCACTTTGAACTTTAGAGTAAAAATGTGGGGGACCTGCATGGACCCTTCTAAGCTTAATTCCTAGCTTAGATCTGGTACGCTGCTACCAGCCAGAAGTCTGTGTCTGGCACACTTCTGTTCCCCCAAAACCTTCCTTGGAGAACTCAAGACCCAAACCTCTTGGGTCTTAGAACAAGGAGAAATTAACCATCCCCCTCTCCTTTTCCCCCCACCAATCCCTGGTGAGTTTACACTCAATCCCTTGGATTCTGAAACAAGGAAAATCAATCAAGTTCTTAAAAAGAAAGCTTTTAGTTAAAGAAAAAAAAGGTAAAAATTATCTCTGTAAAATCAGGATGGAAAATGCTTTACAGGGTACTCAGATTCATATAGACTAGAGGAACTCCCCACCCTCCAGCCTGACATTCAAAGTTACAGCAAACAGAGGTAAAAATCCTTCCAGCAAAAAGACATATTTACAAGTTAAGAAAACAAACATAAGACTAATCCGCTTTGCCTATTACTTACTATTTTGAAACATGAAAGACTGATTCAGAAAGATTGGGAAAGTCTGGGTGCACGTCTGGTCCCTCTTAGCCCCAAGAGCGAACAACCAACAAAAAAACCAGCAGAAACAAAGACTTTCCTCCACCAAGATTTGAAAGTATCTTGTCCCCCTATTGGTCCTCTGGTCAGGTGTCAGTCAGGTTCACTGAGCTTCTTAATCCTTTACAGGTAAAAGAGACGTTAACCCTTAACTATCTGTTTATGACAACACTGAACAATCCTAGGCCATGTCTTCAGTGGCCAAAGGCACTGTGTCAGTTAAAATGGGTTTGCTAACTCTTTCTAACATAGTGCTAAACATGACAGCCCCTAGTGTAGAAAGGGATGTACTATGCTGAAAAGTGTTAGCTGGTCATGATTAAGGGGAGGGTCCCCAGCTAACATGCTTTCTGAAACATGAGGGCATGACTGTGTTTAACATCATGTCCCTCCAGCTTGAAATGAGGTCGCTGTAAGCCAGTCATGAGGCACTTTGTGATGGGCTGATGCAGGAAAAGTTTGTACTTTCTCTGTCTGCTTTGTACCTAATCTGTGGATAAATGAGGAGTATCCATTTCTAGGGCACTTTTCATCAGCATTGATTTCACTTTCCCTAAATCACAAATGCCCTTTGTACACCTCCCTTTCAGTTTTTCATGCTCTTTCTCCCACCACAATATGCATATGTGTTTTGAAGCAAAGATGCTTTATCCTTTGTGTGTTCCTTTCTCTTTTTGTGTGTGTCTGTCTTCAGTGAAGACACCATTGCATCTTTGTAATGGCAAAGATATTTAAAGATTACCATAGAGATGTTGATTCATTGAGTCTAACCACCTGCAGTTCAGAATGGACTCCTCAGCTAGGCAATGTACCTGATATTGAACTGATGATATTTAATCTGACAAAAGATTGGGATGCACCAGGACACACATGAATCAGTGATTTCCATTTGCCTGGAGCACTGAGTGAAGTTGTGAGGACAACATTAAAGAAAAATAAATTCTTGTTTCTAAATGTCCCTAAAAGCACTGGTTGGTGGCTAGTTATTTAGGGATTCTGAGTGCTAGTGCGCACACTAATATTTTGTGGTTCTGTGTTCTTTACTTGCTGTAATTTGTCTGGCACTGAAATTCGAGGTCAGAGATGCTGTCTCAGAGTCAATTAGTCAGTGGCAATACATTGAAAATACCAGTACTTCTTTCTCTTTCCATGGGAGTTGGAAATGCCATGAGAACAGTTTTTTTCTTGCAATATTGTGGCACATCTTCCCTCTGGAACCCAGAACTGCAGAAGCAAGAAAATGAAAATCCCATAACCAGGTGCAGCTCTCACTAAGTGTGACTCTGTCCTCTTTCTAGTGCCTAGACAGGGCATAGATTTGTTATGCATCTACCACTTACAGTGTACTAGGTGACTTGATCCTTCAACATGGATGCATGCTTTTAGATTCCAGGTTTAAATCCCCCAGATGACCAGATGATTCATAGCTCTATTATACACGCATTTTCAAACACACAGTTGGAAGGTTCAGCTTTGTTTTAGTTTTAATAGTAGCTAAACCAAGAACCACTTTTTTTCTGAAACTCCACTTTCCATTATTTAGAGGCTCAGGATAAAAGTCACCCAATCCAAGCCCACCTTGTTCAGCAAAAACCAAGATCAAGTTGATAGGCTTTTGAAAGCCTAGGTCAAGGCCTGATTCCCATCTCCCCAGGACAATCCTAAATCAGGCGTTGATGTTAGTTGGGTGGCACCAGTGTAAAACTGCTATAAACAGAATCAGACCCTGTGACTAAATAAATAAAGTCTGAGTTAAATTGCCCCATCCTCAAAAAAACCATAAACAAAACCAAATGAGTGCCGGTCGTCATTCCAAATGAGTGCAGAGATGCAGTGGGCCTGTTATGCTTAATGCTACATGACACTTAATTAACTTTCCAACAACTGCATTGTATTATGTTCCGTGACGAGCTTGTGCAACAACTGGCATGGTCTTGTGCTTAATATTGTGCAGACTCTGCAGTATGTTAGAATGACTCCCTAGTTGAAAGAAGTCAAGGCAATGGCCTGAGTTGTTGTTCAGAGGAACTTTCACATGAGCCTGAAGCAGTGACTCCATCCCTTCCCCAGCTGCCAATACGGTGCTGCATCACTGAACTATATAATTGTATATTTGTTCCTGTTGGGTCTTGAAACATTTGGGCCTAGTGTATAATTCCATGGTGCCTGTGCTGCCGATACTACTGTGTAACTGCAGAATAAAAGTTTGTATTATGGCATCAACTGCTATATAGCCGCTCCTGGTAATTAAAGTCAAGTCTTATGTAGAGCAGAAAGGGCTCATTTGTTTTTTTTTCTCCTCTCTCTCTCTCAAGTCTTTGATACATCTACGCTGCAAAGAAAAAACCTGTGGTGCCGAGTCTGGGTCAACTGAGCTCTGGCTTGCAGAGCGAAAAATAGCCATGTAGACTTTCCCCACTCACTCTGCAAATATCTCTCTGGCTGTGTTTCAGAGCCCAGGCTCCAGCCCAAGTAGGAATGTATAAAATGCTATTTTTAGCCCTGCAGCCCAAGTCTCATATGCTCTGTTTCCCACCCTCTCCCCTTACTAGTGAGTCATGTACATGGAAATTCAAGAGATGGTCTGAGTGTAGTGGTTGGGTACCATAGTTCCATAGCTAGCTGGATTAAGTTTAGGGTAGGGGCAGGAATTTGGATTCAAAGCTGGAGCAGAGCTTTGGTTAGAGTTGGGATTGAATGGAGATATCCTGGAAAGATTTCCACACCAGATAGTGTAAATCTCATGGAACTGGGATGTAGAACAAGGAAGAAAAAAAATCTAAATCCAATGATGCAAAGAGGCTCTTTCTGTTTTCAGGTTCCAATTTGGAGTCAAAATGTTAGTTGGATTTAAGATTCTGGCATTTGAACCCAAATTCAGGCAGATGTCCAGGTCCACTTCGAATCATTAGAAGATCTTCCCTGATGGATTTACAGGAACCAAACTTTGAACCAGACCCTGTGATGTATCATGTCCTCCTTGACTAAGGCAACTCATATTTTCAAATTTTTAAAACAGGGGTTCTTTTTATGGCTACAGTTTTAAGGGTTCTCAAAACATTCATAGGGAAGACAAAGAATTTTTACTAAGTCCCGTTTCCCTGAACACTGAAGAAATCAAACAGCAGGAGACAGTTTCTTTGCTTACACCACCAAGTCTCTTTCTAGACAGCACTTAGCCCAAAGCAAGTGCTCGCACGCTCTCTCTCAGCTTTTTCTCAGGGCCATGCCACTAATGTTTGTGTCCGTATCTGGTACTTCCTTACTGCCTTTTCTCTGGTCTTTCCAATTGTGTTTCATAGGCACACAAACATTCACAAAACAATACTCAGCGAAAACACTCTACCCACATGTCCTTTCGATGTGCTTTTTGTTTTGGGTGGAGGCTGTTATTGTTTCAGCTACCTGGTTCTAGAAGGAGCTTACCTGTTTCTTACATGATCTCAAATTTAGGGTAGCTGTTCCATCCATCAGTTTCAATGAGGTTTAACCCAACCCATGGCAATATGTTTTGCAGTTATAAAACAAACACCAAACATCTTGACTGATATGAACAACGAGATGTTTCAGGGGTTATAGCCATGGAAGGCACATATCTACTTAACTAAACCATTAGTATAAGTGACTGCCCTTTTCTTTCTTTGCAGCAGTAAAGCACAGAGAAGAAGAATGCAGACAATATATGACATAGCAGAATTGTTTCTAACTAGAAGGTTTTTCAAAGTTGTGTAAGTGTCAGCAGCTCTTCTTATAGTCTGAATGTATTTGGCGTGGTGTCAGTTATCTCTGTTAAAGGAGTCCTCTTATGAACCTTTCAGAGCTTAAGAACACCTGAGGGAAAGTGTATTGCGATCCCTGCCTTAAATCTGACTGCCATTTCTACCTCACTAAGAAAAAGGAAGGAAAACCCCACAATGCACCATTTTCACCCACAACACTTTTATGCTGGACAACAGGGTTACCACGGTAGCCCCGTGGCATTCTCCATGTCTCCAGAGAACAGGCATAGGTTCAGAACATGGGTGTGAGACAGAAAGACCAACCTCAAGAAGGTGCCCGTGAGAGAGGCACTGATCTAGCAGATAGGCCTTTGTACTGAGACTCAGAACCCAGCATCTATTGATCCGACATGTGATCTTGGCCAAGTCACAGCTTCTCAGGGCCTCGCTTTCCTCGTCCACCCTTGGTCTATCTTGTCTCCAATTGGTTTGTTTGCTCTTTTGGGCAGATACTCTGTTTCATCACCTGACAGAAAAGGGCCCTGATTTTGGTTGGGGATTCCTAGCACTGTTGTTCTATGGCTAATAAGAGGAAGCATCTTAGGCTGTGTGTCCCATTTATTCTTTTCCCTCTCTATGGAAACAGATGGAAGTTGGATCAATTAGTACAACACCTTTTCTAAGGTAGATATTTGTCCCTCAGGAATAGGACTTATGCATTTGTCTAAGCTTCAGAGACAAGCCAACGTCTAATAGGGGTTAAGAGGAAATTTTCCCTGGACAGAGATTACCCCATAGCTGCCTGCTGCATAGTTTCCTACACCTTCATCTGAAGTCATTGTCAATGGTCACTGTCATAGGTAGCTACTGAATTTAATGGACCACCAGTCTGATCCAATATGGCAATTCCTATCTGGAGTCTTTGATTATGCCCATCCCCATAGGATCTGTGCATCTTGCACATCTTTGAAAGTGAGCCCAAGGAGAATTAACTACATGAAAGTGTTTTGCATGGCTACCAAACAGCTGGGGGAAATGGCAAACCCTTCTAATCAGTGAGAATATCAAACTGAGGCTAAAGACTCCATAGCCCATTAGCAATATCCTGGCCTGACTGTTTCCGTGACATGTTTGCATGTCCTACATTTTAATGAAAAGCAAGCAAAGATCTCAAGTACTCTGCAGTTGAGTGGGGAAAGCCTTAAAAGGAAATTGTGGCAGTGCATAAATCCTCCCCAAGGCTGAGTTCCACCTTTTCCTGCTTAATGTAACTGTAGATCTTCATTCCCTTTCGGCTACTAAGTTACTTACTGATCATGTTCTTCAAAGAGAAGTGGTTTTTAAAAAACCAAACCCGCAAACAACTCACACACAGTCGGAAACCTCCTAGCATGGTATCTCGCTTTTTACCACCTAGGACCATGTTGAATCTTTCCCTTTTTTGCCATCGGCAGTGTTGTCAAACTGAAAGGCTACATCTTACAAGTTACTAAACAAAATCCAATTAAGCTGCTGGGTTAGAAATGTAATTGTTACAAAAGGTGGCATGTAAGATGGTGAGGAGTTATTAAAGTCTGAGCTTTTTCTTCCCTATCATGTCATGAACGCTTCAGATTGCAATTGTGCCATACAGATATTCTTCCAGCAAACAGCCCATCTCTTAATAAGGTTATTCCCTAAGAGGAAAGCAAGTCTCAGCAAAACATTTGTTGCAAGAAAGGAATGGATTTCAGTAGAGAGAGTGATAATTTCACAATGTTACTTACATGGATACAGCTGAGACAAAGTGGGAGAAAGTGGGAATTATCCACATTTTACAGAAGAGGAAAGAAAACTGTTGTAAATTGTTCTAGTTCACTTCACCTTAGCCACAAGACCACCCTTTCTGTATAGCTGTGTAGCATTTTTATTATTCTCAAACTTTCATGCCGTCCTTCACTAACACTGAGCCAGCGCTGTGGCCTGGCATCCATTTCCCAGGCTTTAAAATGGGGATCATTATTGTCACTCCATTTTTGTCTCAGGGGAGTCATAGGCTTAACTTTCACTTGCTTGTAAAGTGTTTTGAGATCCTCCCTTGGAAAGTGCTATTGAAGTGCTAATGTTACGTCTGGTATTTCTTTACTCAAAACAGCCCCTTTTTTGACTAAGTATTAAGCCAACTATTTCTTGAGCAAACCCTTGAGGTTGTGTCCCTCACTAGCTTTTTTTGTATGAGCATAGCCATTCAGAGCTGCTTCTCATTTATCCTGTATTTTGTATGAAGTAGGTTTATTAATAGAACTAAGCATTATTCCAGCATATGAATAGATGAAATAATATGGCCTGTGTTATACACTAGGTCATACAAGATGATAACAATGTTCTTTTCTGGCCTTAAATGAGTCTGACTCTATAAATTAGTTTAAACACTAGAGGTTGACAAAGCTTTATAGCTGGAAAATGAAAAAATTCAGACACCCTGAATCTGCAAGAAATTTAGTGATCAATTTGTCAAAAACCCCAACAAACTAAAATTCTGAAAAAATCTAAACATTTTGACCAGAGCCGGCTCCAGGCACCAGCTTAGCAAGCAGGTGCTTGGGGCGGCCACTCTGGAGAGGGCGGCACATCCAGGTATTCGGTGGCAATTCGACGGAGGGTCCCTTGCTCCCGCTTGGAGCGAAGGACCTCTCGCTGAATTGCCGCAGATCGGGATCAGGATCCCAATCGCGGCTTTTTTTTTTGGGCTGCTTGGGGTGGCAAAACCCCTGGAGCCAGCCCTGATTTTGACATTTTCTAATTTTTTTTCTATTTTGATTTGGAATGACTTTATTTGAAAATTTACTTTGAGCTTTTAAAAGTTTAAAAATGAAATAGCTAAACAAAATATTTTGTTCCATGCACGATGATGTTTTAAAAACTTTTCGGTTCACCAAAACTAGTTAAACAAACCATGCCTTGCAGGATGACCTGAAATTATTTTTTTAGAATGGCCATTAAACCAAAAAATCAGTTAACACAGCTTTACTAACCACCTTGACTAGTTTTCTATTCACAAATTCCATTTCACCACTTTATTCTCAGTCCATTGTGACCCTTTGTTAGGAGATGCAGAAAATGGTCCCTGATTCAGGTAACACTTAAGCATGTGCTTAGAGATAAGCGCATGAGCAATCCCTCTAAGCAAATGCCTATTTCCCTTGCAGCGATGGTCCAGTAACACTCATCAAGGAAGATGCAGTTGACTCCTATTTTTTTTTTTAGAACTAAAATGATTTTGAATCACTATCATGCGGCACTCAGTATAACTAAGCAACTGACGAATAGCTTGGATGATACCTTTCCCCCATGATACAAGGGACAAACAGGGGTAATAGCATGGAGATTATCAGTTAACTAGAACCTCACATTGAACTAATGAAATTCTAATTGAACTTCAGCTTGTTGGGCCTTAATACAATTTTCAGACTGACCTTGGCTTGTCGCTATCAAGAATGGCTGTATGGTCTGCACGTCATTGCGCTAAGCGTCCTGGACAGAACCTAATAAGCAGAAGGCATTGGGAATCGAACCCTGTGTCAGGGACTCTAACCCAGACGGCAAAGTTCGTTGTCTGACCGCGAGAGAGACAGGCAACACCAGAAAGGTCCGATCAAAAGCTCTTTATTGACAAGTGCATGCATCAATAGAGAGCAGCTCGTCTCCAGAGAGAACCAGCCTCCTCTTTACATCTTAGTATAAGCCTATATAGACAATTCCGTTGCATCATAAATTATTCACTGGAGCAACCCACCCCCTTCTTCTAACAACTAGAAACTAGACACCTTTAGTATACATGCATGCCTAAAGTTAGAAATGTAGGGGAGTTAAAAACAAACAAAGAACAAAACCAGGGAGTGAAAACAAGGAAGCTGAGAAGCTAGGGCTCTTATCAGTCCTTCGAAGGAGCTGCCCTAACACAGCACATCTGGTACTATGCCAGGAATGCAGCTTCTCTCTTATCTCACTTTTTCCCAGCGCTTTGTGAGTCATGCTGCTTTTTCAGCATTTTTCATTCAGGGATTACCCAAACCCTCTGTTAGCCTGACTTTGGTCAGGTTGGCATACCTGGTTTTGTCTGCTATATCTTTATTCAGGCCTAACACCTGGATCTTCCCCCACTCCCCTTCTTCAGTTGGCTTCAGAGAACAAGGCAGTCAGTTGGCTTCAGTGGTCAAGGACATCTCTTGCCTCTCGTTCACTTTGTCTCAGATCCAGTGGAAAAAATTATGCCTTCCTGAGATTTTGGGCCTCCCACTTTGCCAATATTAACCACCCAAGTAAGGAGTGTTTAAAAACATGTGGTCAGATCCATCTGTCTGGAAGGAGATGTATTAGGCCATATCCTCAGCTGGTGTAAATCCACTGACTTCAATGACCCTGTATCAACTTACACCAGCTAGGGATCTGGCCCAGTATAGCCAAATCAATACTTGGGTGCAGAAATGCTCATTTTCCTTGTTTCAGTGTCTATCTGAGGATTCTAATGCAGCACTGGCAAGTGTATGAGTTCAAATTACTCCCTCCAGTCTACATTGTTTAGCATTTGTCAACATTGAATTTTATCTGCCATGATGCTGCCCATTCACCTAATTCGGCTTAATCTCTTTGAAGTTCCTCAGTCTTCTCTCATCTTGATCCATCCAAATGTAGTGTCAGCTGCCCACTTTTCCCCTTCAATGTTTGTCCCCTTTTCCAGATCACTGATAGTTTAATCGCTGTCTGCCTTACCTTGGAATCTTGGGCCTTTCACCGTTAACCTTTGACCACGTTGAAAATTGACTGTTTAGCCCTTCTCTTTGCTTCCTGTCTCTTTCAAAATGAGGTAATAAATAACAGAGGAAGACTGGGAAATCCAGAGGCAAGGACATTTGGAGCCATAGCCAGCCTTTCCCATAGTCCAGACATGTTTGGATGTGAGGTTTCAGATTAGTGGTATCACTAACCTATCAAGTTTTGGTTCAGAAATTTAAGTATTTCACACCTCCAGCTATGAATTTTTTGCAGTAGGGCAGAGAAGAGAAGCCTCTGATACATAAGTTATATCAAACTTTTTCTTGAAATGATTGTTAGCCAAAATGGGCCTGGATTTTGTCTATCATCCAGCAGAAAGTGCTTGTGGCCATGTTTTTGTTCTGAATCCTCCACTGTCATCATTTCTTGTTTCTCGCACGCACGCACACGGTGAAGATGGGGATACAGTTATCCAGAAATTGAAAGGGCCAGGCGGCAAGCAAAACAGTTGAAGTGAGAGCTTCAGGACTCCGTAGGACAAAGGGATGCCCTTTCATTGCTACTTGCTTTAAAGCTGTGCCCTAGGGGGAGCCACTAAACTCTAATCATGCAGAAAGAAAGGGAGCTCTGTTGCACCACTATCTTGCCAAGCCCTATGACTCCCATTCAAGTTGAGGGCTTTGGACTTAGCTCTAAAAGTGGGCCTTTGTTATCAGGCATAAACCCATCTCCAAAGCCAGGTGCCACCCACCCCACCAGGAAATCTGCCTTTAGAGGAAGGCACCACTGAGAATGTCGTCTGCCACAGCAGGGAAGCAGCATTGCTAGGTTGCCCATTCTGGTGCATGATGGAATTATGCAACCAGAAGACAGTGGTATGTTGGCCGAGCGGAGAACATGGCTGATGATACAGCTATGAATATTATGTGTACCTCTGTTTGCTGGTGGTTATGCTATTTGTTAGGGTTAATGTTTGTGGGAGCTCACTTCACATACCTTCACACACCACCCAGGAAAGTACTGCAGTGGTTTCAGATAGCCAGCCACTTACTACCACTAAAGAGACAATTACTGCACTCTTTGATGGCCTCCTCCTACTACATGATGTGTTAACCAGGCAAGTTTGGCAAGGGGAGAAGGGCCCCAACTTGTGGACACAGAGAACAAAGAGTCCTGCCTGGTTTTAAAAAGGCATACTTCCTGGAGCTGAGGACAAAGAGTGGGCAGAGGCAGTGTCAAGTCAGAAGCAGATTCTCAAGTCATTTCCTGATGGTGGGTTGGTTGGTATAAGCTAGGCCTACTTATGCTAGTATGCGTAGCCCTCTTCTCTCACTGCTATGCTCCTATGGATAAATAAAAAAATGTTTTGAGGAAGCTGTCCTGAGTCACTGCGGTTTCTTATTGATCACAGCTCCTGAAGGGAAGTCCTTTGCAGGCTATAAAACCAATTGGGCCTGCTAAGGATGCAGGATGCTGTTGCCTGGAGACCTAGCCTAAAAGTGGGGCAAATCATAGGATTCCACCCAGAGAGAAGTGCAGATGTTGGGCCTGTCACTGCAAAGGAGAGAATGAGAGAGAGGTCCAGCTATCTGTGAACTGTGCCATGTAGATAGGAGAGAAATACCCACCTATTGCAGGCAGGGTTATGAGCATGCCCAGGTGAGGAGGGGAGGATGCTGGATTTTCAAAGGAGGCTCCACAACATTAATATCATAATAAATATAGGAATGGCAATCAATACCTTCTACTTTAACACCCCCAAGACAAAGAACTCTGTCTTTAATAAATTAATTCTCACAATATCCCAATGAAATGGTATTGTTATACTCATTTCAAAGATGAATCAAGTGAAGCACAGAGAAGGGAAGTGACTTGCCTCAGATCACACAATGTCAGTGACAAAGCCAGAAGTAGGACCCAGGATTCCTGATGCCCAATACCATGCAGTAGGTACAAGTTTGCTTTATCAGATGTCGTAAAGACTGCAGTCAAGAGCTTCTACCTACCTACCTCACACATACTTTTCTCAGTCTCTCCCTCTCTCTGTCTAACTTATACCAATCACCATAGTGCCTAGGCTTCTACTCCCTCCCCGACTCCCTCCATCCTCCGATTGTTGGACCCTGGGGACTGCTCAGGAGCATCAGGTTGGTTTTTTCGCCTTCATTCCTAATCTAATTTATGCATAGCTTTCCTCATATTTGCAAAACATAAAAAAACCCTTTAAAACAAAGTAGCTGCTTTCCATTCCAGAGGTGGGTTATGTTCTCCATCATGCACACGCACACATATTTCTGAACAAGTTTGATTCAATGTAGCTGACACAAAAACCACTTAGTTGTTTCCCCTACATCATCCTAAGTTAATACTCCTGACAGGCTGCAAGAGGTTTTTCAGCAATTTTTCTATTTCAGCTTCTCCCACCCCCCTTTCTTTCTCACTGTCCTCTACTGTAAAATTTCCTTTAGTCTAAAAAGCTGACCAAACCCTATGCTTTGTATCCACTGCATTTGAAATAAAATTTGAAAGGGCATCTATGGATGCAGGATCTGACCATTTGAATCACTCAGATGGATTTTATTTGTGTATGTTTCAGTTTTCAGGGGACGTTTTTAACTGTTAATGAGCGGCAAGAGACCGGAGTCTTCAGGCTCTTTGTAGTCACAAGATAGGGCTAGGTTTTGGCTTTGCCAGCATTTCTGAATGGCAGGGCTTCAGTGCTGTGAGCTACTCTGAACTCGGCTCCACTTCATTACTAGCTTCTTTTCTTTTTCTCTTTTCAGGTGGGCTTGAATTAGTGCTTCTGAAATTGAGAGGTCACTACTGACTTGCATAGCATGCTGTGTAGTCTGCACAATATTTCCAAAGACTTCCCTTCTCAGCTCTGCTGATCTATCTCAGTCATCTGCTCTGCCAGTTCTGGTTCCCTAATGCAACATGGCTAATGCTCCTCTGTCCTGACCTGCAGCATCTTCTGCCATTGCAGTCTTGTGCTTCCCTGAGCAACAGCAGTGCCATGCCCCTGACTGGCCCCCCCCTGCTATTCCATCCCAAGACCTCTCCCCACCCAGTTCTACTGATGCACCTAAATTCTGACCTGCAGCATCTTCTGCTTTTCCAGTCTAGTGCTTCCTGTTCCAACTGCAGTACTGCGCCTCTCAATCTTGACCTCCAGTACCACCTGCTATTCCAGTCCTAGTCCCTACACTGCAACCCTGACCTTTTCTCCATTTTATTCCCACTCTCTCTTCCCTGTCTCAGACATTCGCTCTTGATTTGCTACCTGCAGTTATAGCTGCATTTCCATGTTCACGCTACCCACAGGGAGCAAGTGCTCTGTTCTAATCACAAATGGTAGGTGGTCGCATTTCCAATACAAACTTACCTTGCTCACCTTAAATAGCTTGTTAAAACGTCTCCTATGTAGTCTATTGCTGTAGACAAGTGTAAGACACGTCAAGAGAAAAAAGCTGATCATGCTTATGAATTATTAAAGGAGAAGAGCACAATTAAGGCTACAAAATAGCTCTTTAGAAATCTCACTCCTCTAGCGATTTCTGCTGAGTTATTGGAATGCCAGTATGACCTGGGAGCAGCAGGCGCAGTGTGCATCCAAAGGGCACTTGGCCGCGTGTTGTGCGTGCATTTGTGAATGGACATTCTGCACCTAGGATATTTGGGCAAGTGTTCTGTATGCATAGATGAATGGATTTTCCAGAGCCAGGGCAGTGTATGAATTGCTGCCACACTTCATGCCAACCAGTGATGCAGGCAGAGAATGCATTGTTTGGTTGGAATGTTCAAATGATAAAGCAAATCTGTGCCTGGAATTTACCTTGGGTGGAAATGGATTCCCCAGGCTTTTGGGTTCTAGCTAACTAGGTTATTTGTACCATTATTTATTTATATAATACAGTAGCACTTAACCCCCGAAACTGAGATCAGGGCCCTGTTGTGCTAGGAACTGTACAAAACATGTAATAAAAGAGAGCCTCTGCTCCACAGAGCTTGCAGGGTAAATAAACAAGACAGAGAGAGCCTGGGAGAACAGAATTATCATAGGTTTCAGAGGGGTAGCCGTGTTAGTCTGTATCAGCAAAAACAACGAGGCATCCTTGTGGCACCTTGGAGACTAACGCATTTACCTGGGCACAATGCACCTGGGCATAATTATCATACTGCTTTGGGTATTTGAGCATAATTATCACAGTGCACCTTGTTCCTGACCTGCAGCACTCCCTGCTATTCCAGTCCTATTTATGACATTTGTAAAATGACAAACTGAATCAGTGACTAGCCAAAGGTCACTCAGAGACTCTGTGGACTATCCTCAGTCTCTAAGCTCTTATACTGGTGTCCATCATGAAAGTAATAGCAGGATCTGAGGAGGGAAGATGCAGTTGTCCGAAGCCATGTCTTGATTCTGGTAAAGCTTGCAGGTCTGACTGACTACTTGCTCCTAAAGAATAAAACTTTGGTAAGAATAGCTCAGAGCATTGTAACCTTGCTAAGGAAATCAATATTCTTTTGTGAGTGATAAGATAATTGTTTTACTTTTCTTGTAATTCAGTCATTGTTAAAATGTTTTCTCTTTGTTATGGTTTAGTAATTACTTTTGAAAGGCTGGTTCCTTATCTTTTCCCTTTTTGTTTTGTCTGTAAATATTTAGCCCACAGTTTTGCTAGGCTTGTAAATAAATCCATCTACTTTTGTTATTCATGGTTGTTTTTTACCCTTAAGCTTCCAAGCAGTAATAAGTTAGGACTGGCCTCGTTGAGAAATGAATGAAATGATCATGAACATGTTCTTCAGTATTTAATCTCAGTTTTTTTCAGTGACATCCCAACACAAGATTTAGTCAGTTTTAAAATTCCAAATTTTTCAACTGGCTTTAGGCTAAGGTATGTCGGCGCTGCAGCTGGGGGTGTGATTTGCAACTCATGTAGTTTTAACCCAGCCAAGCCAGCTTGCTAAAAATAGCTCTGAGTACACAGGGGCACAGGCTTCAGTACAAGCTGCACAAGCAAGTACGTACCCACGGTGGGGGAGGCAGAACTGTGCAGCTCATGCTGAAGCCTGCACCAGATGTCCTTGCTGCGTAAGTGTGTGCAAGATTAGGGTCCTCATTTGTATTAAACCCTCAAAGAGGGATCCAATCGATCCTCCAAGTTAATGGCATCACTGGATGCCACGACACATGTGAAGTGATCATTTGCATTGCAGTAGTTAGCTGCTGCAACGTATGGAGATGGTTACAGAAGTCTTTATGCATCCAGATCTGGGTCAGGTGATTTTTAGTTCCTGAATTTGTATCTTTCTTTTGTGTTTGTGCTGGTGAAAAGGCCTGGATTGACAGGTCTGGTGAATAAAGGGCTCTCTTTCAACACATGAAAGGCACGGCATGAGCAATGGCAGTGGAAAAGTCAGAGCCTGTATTTTGCAAATGGTCTCTCTCCTTATCATGGACCAAACCAAAACCTAGAGCCAAAGGCATTCAGGTAGTGTGGTGATGACAGCCAAGAGTCTAGAGAGAGTGAGAATATATCTGGAAGAGAGAGAGAAAATCCTAGATCCAAATATCAGCCCATTTCTAATTGTTAGCATCTTTTTATTTTATCCCAGTTAATTTTTTCAGGCTAGTCTATATGTATCCCTGCTGGCAGGGAAAGGACTCAGCTCCATGTGTCCATCAAGCCAGAGCAGCACAAAATGATTGCTTTATAATGAAGGTGTTTATGAAGTCAATTACGTTCCATTTATCGCAAATGAGTTATAAGTCCCACCATGCTGTCCCTGGCTCCTCTCGCGTAATTAACACATTGTCTTCATCTGGCAACGTGGGGGCTGCTGTAGAAGACCCAATTAGTGATGCTAATAAAGTTTATGGCATGTTGCATCACTACAAAGGTGGCTTTAGCCACTGACAGATGAAAGGAAAGGAAGGTGTGTGGAATACCAGGAGCTCCTCATTAAGTGCTGCAGCTCATGTTAGCAGCAGCCATGTCAAAAACCCTGGGGGAGATTCCAGGGACATCTTGCTGCCATGTGGGGTACTCCCCAAGTTCAGCAGCCTGTCCCTCCGTCCAGGTGCAGCAGAGCCCCCTAGAGCAGGAGTTTCTCATTGTGTTCTCTATGATTTCACTCTTACCAAGATTTGTAGCAGCAATTTACAGGCAACTGTGTTAAGGGGCAATGCCCAGGTGGTGAGGTAAATAGAGGAAGGCAAAGTGGGTGGCAGGAGAGAGACAAGAATAATAGAAAGGAGCTGCACAGGGGTTTTGCACTATAACTATTTACACATACTCTCTTTCCAGCTGCAGTCTACAATTCGGAATGCATGCTTTGTCCCTGGTGTTGTGCCTAGTACACACTTTATCCCTGGCACACCTGGCATGGTCTCTTGTGCACTTGATCTTTGAGGCCTAGTCCCTTATGCTCACTTTATTTGAAGAGCGCCTAGCACAATCCTTTGTGCCCACTTCAGCTGCAGAGAGCGATGCATGCTCTTTGGGGTGTCCTTTGCCTCCAGTATTCCCGACACTTCCCACTCCGTGTTCCTGGGCTCTAGTGTTAGAGTCATGGTTTCTGCTGCATGCTCTGTGCCGTGTTGCTTTGATTCACTTGTTGGTTTAATTCCCCGCATTTCTCATATTCCCGGCGCTCGTCTCAATTCAACAAGTTTCTCATTTCCCAATGTGTGTTTAGTTTCAGCATTGGACCCTGTTCAATATTTACCATCTCGTCCCCACTATTTGCTCTTCTTTCCATGTGTTTAACATAGATATTTGTTGCCATCTGTCTCGTAAGCGCAGCTGCTCTCTTCACCACTGCAGTCCTTCCTCACGACTGTGGTCTCCGCTCACGGCGGCTTGACTCTAGGAAGAGTCAGATGTGCCAGATCACTGGCAAATCACTATCAGTGTGCAAGAGGTCATAGTGAATGTGTGACTATGGAACAGGGACAGGTGGCTTAAAGGGCAAGACTGGATGTTGATGAAATTCACTGTTAAGGAAACTATGAGCAATGGTAATAATATAGACAAATATTACCCACTGTTTCAATGAGTGTGACATATTCCCTTCTAAGGGTTTGTCCACATCCGAGGATAAGAGCCTACTACTTCCAGCAGACATTAGAACTATTCCTTTAGCTCAAGTGGGAGAGGCCCACTCTGAAGTCCAGGTTCAGCTTCTGCTGTTGATTCATGGTGGGGTTGTTACAAAAGTTTCATTGTTGTATTTGTTTTCCCCTGTGACTGAGAGAGATTCCTTGATGGAATGTAATTTATTAAAGGGGGTCAAGGGAACAGTAGTTTGCTGAATTCATTGATTTATAGATTCCAAGGTCAGAAGGGACCATTGTGATCATCTAGACCAGGGGTTGGCAACCTATGGCACGCATGCCAAAGATGGCATGTGAGCCGATTTTTAATGGCACGTGGCTGCCTGCTGGGACTCCGCATTCCATTAAAAATCCTGCCAATGTGGCAAGCTGCAGGGTCCATGCGCCCGGGCCAGAGCATCTGGCCGAGTACAACAAGCTGCTGGCCCCTCCACCGCCTTCCCCTGGAGCTGTGTTGCTGCTGTGCACGCAGCGCTCTGGGGGCTGGGGCTAGGCGCTCCTGCGGGGCAGTGTTTGGCTCCGTGGGGAGGGAAAGACACTCTGTTATAACCTTAGTCCCAGATCTGGACCTTAGCGTCCAAAATATGGGGGTTAGCATGAAAACCTCCAAGCTTAGCTACCAGCTTGGACCTGGTACTTGCTGCCACTACCCAAAAAATTAGAGTGTTTTGGGGCACTCTGGTCCCACTGAAAAACCTTCCCTGGGGACCCCAAGACCTAAATCCCTTGAGTCTCACAACAGAGGGAAATAATCCTTTTTCCCTCCCCCCCCTCCAGGTGCTCCTGGAGAGATACACAGACACAAGCTCTGTGAATCCAAACAGAGTGACTCCCCCCTCTCTGTTTCCTCCCCCTTTCCTCTTCACCCAGAGGGAATGCAAAATCAGGCTAGCCACTTCAACACACACAGATCTCCCCTGATTTCTTCCTCCCACCAATTCCCTGGTGAGTACAGACTCAATTTCCCTGAAGCAAAGAAAAACTCCAACAGGTCTTAAAAGAAAGCTTTATATAAAAAGAAAGAAAAAATACAAATGGTCTCTCTGTATTAAGATGACACAATACAGGGCAATTTCTTAAAAGAATATTGAATAAACAGCCTTATTCAAAAAGAATACAAATCAAAGCACTCCAGCACTTATATTCATGCAAATACCAAAGAAAAGAAACCATATAACTTACTATCTGATCTCTTTGTCCTTACACTTAGAAACAGAAGACTAGAAAGTAGAACTACTTCTCCAAAGCTCAGAGAAAGCAGGCAGCCAGAAAACAAAGACCTCAGACACACAATTCCCTCCACCCAAAGTTGAAAACATCCGGTTTCCTGATTGGTTCTCTGGTCAGGTGTTTCAGGTGAAAGAGACATTAACCCTTAGCTATCTGTTTATGACACACTCCCCACTCATCCAGAGCCCTGCTGCCTCACGCGCACAGCGCTCTGAGGGGCGGGGTGGGGCTGTGCACGTGGGTGGCAGCGGCAAGGTTCCAGATGAGCGGGGAGCCTCGTGGTAATGGGTCCAGGGCCAGAGTGGGGGCAGTCAAGGGACAGGGACCAGGGTGGGTGGGATCCTGGGGTAGTGGTGAGGGGCAGGGGTCTCTGGAGGGGGCAGTCAGGGAGCAGGGGGGGTTGGATGGGGCACAGGAGTCCCGGGGTCTGTTATGGGGTGGATAGGGGTCAGGGAAGTCAGGGGACAGGGAGCAAGGAGGGTCTGGTGGGGGCAGTTAGGGTGGGGGGGTCTCTGGATACGATGGTCAGGGGACAAGGAGATTGGGGGGTTGGATGAGTTGGGAGTTTGGGGGGGCTGTCAGGAGGCAGGGGTGTGGAGAGGGGTTGGGGCAGGCAGGGAGCATGGGGGTGTTCTATGGGTCCAGAGTTCTGGGGGTTCTGTCAGGAGGCGGGGAGTGGTTGGATAGGCATGGGAGTCCAGGGGGTCTGTCTGGGTGCGGGGGTGTGGATAAGGGTTGGGGCAGTCAGGGGACAGGTAGGGGATAGGGTCCTAGGGGGACAGTCAGGGGACAAGGGGCAGGGAGGCTTAGAGAGGGAGTGGAGTCCCAGGAGGGGGTAGTAGGGACAAGGAGCGGGGGGGGGGGGGATTCTGGGGCGCAGTCACCCAGCCCTCTGCCCTGAGCCCTGCCCCGAGCCCCTGCCCTGAGCCCTGTACCACCCAGCCTTCTGACTCCTTCACTCCCTCCATGACCCTGACTCTGGCACCCCCACACATACCCAGCCCCCCTACTCTGACACCTGCACCCCCCTCACATGCCCCCAGCCCACCTACTCTGACTCTTGCACCCCCCACATCCCATGCACCCTGCACATCCCCACCCCCACCCTGAGCACCAAACGGGAGCTCCTGCACCCCCACTCACATTCCCACCTGCACGCCTTACACCAAATAGGAGCTGCCCAGGTAAGTGCCCCCACACCCAAACCTCTTGCCTCAACCCTGAGCCCTCTCTCATTCTAGCTCCTGGCCAGACCCTTCACCCCCAGCCCTGTGCTCAATCCACTCCCACCCTCAGCTCAGTGCAGAGAGAGGAAGAGAATGGGCCAGAACCAGGGAGAAGGTAGGTACCCACTGTATGTGGGCAGGGCCGGGACCCCAGACCGGCAGCAGGCTTAGCGGGTCTGGTAGCCAGGATCCTAGCTGGCAGGAGCCAGTGGATGAAACCCCTGAGTGGCAGTGGGCTGAGCGGCTCAGCCCACTGCCAGTCTGGGTTCCCAGCTGCTGGCCTGCACAGCCCGCTGCCGGTCTGGAGTTCTGGCTGCCAGACCCTTCCCAGCTGGGGTCCCGGCCACAGGACCCACTCAGCCCACTGCTGGCCTAGGTGAACAGAACCCGAGACCAGCAGTGGGCTGAGCGGGCCGGGGGCGTAAGATCAACATTTTAATTTAATTTTAAATGAAGCTTCTTAAACATTTTGAAAACCTTGTTTATTTTACAATACAACACTAGTTTAGTTATATAATATATAGACTTGTAGAGAGAGACCTTCTAAAAAACATTAAAATATATTACCGGCACACAAACCTTAAATTAGAGTGAATAAATGAAGACTCGGCACACCACCCCTGATCTAGACTGACCTGTGTAACACAGTCCACAGAACTGCTCTAAGAATTATTTGGGGAAGATCTTTTAGAAAAAACATCCAATCCTGATTTTAAAATGGCCAGTGATGGAGAATCCACCAGGACCCTTGGGAAGTTGTTCCAATGGTTTAATTACTGTTTGTTAAAAATATATGCTTTATTTCCTGTCTGAATTTGTCTAGCCTCAGCTTCCAGGCCTTGGATCTTGTTAGACCTTTGTCTAGATTGAAGAACCCATTATCAAATATTTATTCCCTAATTAGGTGCTTATAGACACTAATCAAGTCACCCCTTAACTTTCTCTTTGTTAAACTAAATAGAGTAATCTTCTTGAGTCTCGCTATAAGGTAGGTTTTCTAATCTTTTAATCATTCTCATGGCTCTTCTCTGAACTCTCTCTAATTTATCAACATCCTTCTTGATCATCCATCCAACTTAGTCCTGCCACAAGTGCAGGGGACTGGACAAGATGACCTCTCAAGGTCCCTTCCAATTCTACGATTCTGGAATTGTGGACACTAGAACTGGACATGTTATTCCAGCAATGGTCACATTAGTGCCAAAATCCGAGGTGAAATAAGCTCTCTCCTCCCACTTGAGATTCTCTGTTTATGCATCCAATAATACCATTAGCTATTTTGGCCACAGCGTTGTGCTGGGAGCTCATGTTCAGCTGATTATCCACTCCCACCCTCAAATCTGTTTCATAGTCACTAATTCCCATGATAGAGCCCTCATCCTGTAAGTATGACCTACATTCTTTGTTCCTAGATGTAAATGTTTCCATTTATCTGTATTAAACCGCAGTGTTAGCTTGAACCTAATTAACCAAGGATCCAGGTCACTCTGTATCGGTGACCTGTGCTTGTCATTATTTACCATTCCTCCAGTGTTTATCATCATTTGCAAACTTTATCAGTGACGATTTTGTTTTCTTCCAGGTGATCAATAAAAATGTTCAATAGTGTAGGGCCAAGAACCAATCTCTGTGGATCCGATCAGTGATAACATAACTTTTACTTCTCAAACATCTTTCATCCAGTCTTTACAAACTGATTTTTCCCCACATTCCCTTGTGTGATGTGTATTATAATTCTCCCTACTTTAAAGATGAGAGAACCGAGGCAGCCAGATTCTGTCATGCTCAGGGGCTCAGATGCTACAGTGATGAATATGACAGATAGGTAGATATGTCTTTCAACTAGTCAATAGCAGAGCAAGTGCCTCAACTACCCCATTCTTGCCATAACAATAGTAAAAAATAGCAGTTTTTCAGACAGGTACAAGAATTTTATAAGCAGCAAAGAGTCCTGTGGCACCTTATAGACTAACAGACATAGTTTATAAGGTGCCACAGGACTCTTTGCTGCTTTTACAGATCCAAACTAACACAGCTACCCCTCTGATACTTAAGAACTTTATAGATAACTGCTACAAAACACTGAAAATGTAAGCTTCTGAAGCATTGTACCGACCTTCAGTCTTCACATCCATGGTGTGAGGCAGGTAGTTATTACTGATCCCGTTGTATATGTTGGAAGCAGATTGGCAAAGGACCTTGCTCAAGACCACACAAGGAAGTCAGAGTTAGAGCCAGGACAAGAACATGAGGAATCCGTGTCTCTAGGCTGTACGCACTGTAGGAGGGTTACATGGAGAATAACTTCACTGTTTGTCTTTGGGTATATCCATGCTACAGCAGCACAGCTATGGTGCTGTCATAGTGTAGATCAGTGGTTCTCAACCTGTTTACCATTGTGGGCCACATATGCAGCTCTCTGGGTTAACTGGGCCACATTGATACAATATATAGACTACCTGTATGGCCCTGAAGATGTCACATGGGCCGCAGTTGTGTGCTGATTGGGCTGCAGGTTGAGAACCACTGGTGTAGATGCTTTCTGCATTGATGGAAGGAGATTTTCTATCAATGTAGTTAATCCATCTCTCTGAGAGGCAGAAGTTGGATCAACAGAAGAATTCTTCCTGTGACCTAGCTGCATCTAGTTTGGGAGTTAGGTCAATCTAAGTATGGCGCTTAGGGCAAAAAAAAAAATTTCACAGCCCTGAGTAACATCTAATTTTTAAGTATATACCAGGCCTTAGCTCTTTTTCCTTCCCATTATATGCTAAGATTTGGCTTGCATTTCTTGCCTGATTATCTCTGAGGTGGAGACTGATTTCTAATGTTTTGTTTGTGTGTGGGTGGGGGGTGCACTTGGAAAATGGAAATCAATATGAAAAGGGGAAAAAAATAAAGCTACATTGAGTGAGACAGAAGCTGGAATTAGAATACAGTGGTTTAATGCTCCCAAAAACAGCCTATTGTTTCTTATCAGATTTCCTCTTGAGCAGGCAATTGTGAAGCCAACCTGTCCGGAGAAATGAGCTGTCATTCCACACAATGAACAAACACCATTGATTTTAACATGTGGGGGGAGAACAAACAACACATAGTGCTGGTTGCTGGAACCTCTCACTGGCAAGAGTCATTCAGCAGGAAATAAATGCTTCATTTTGTTAAGTCTTCAGGCGAAAACATTAGCTGGCAGTGGAAAGCCAGTGGGGGTGGGAGAAAGGGGGGCAGATGGCTGAGTCAAGGAGGGATATGGAGCTAGCTGAATCCTGTGTTAAACAGATAAGAGCCCATTCAGCAGTCCTTACTCATTGGCTGAAATTCACCCCGATATTGAGGAGCCAGCCTAAAGCTAAAGTCTCTGAGGGTTTAAGTAGGACTTAATTGGTGCTTTGGCCTCTTGCTGGCCTTCTGCATTCTGGTGAATTTCACCTAGGGAACTCCAGGGACTCGGCCCACTAAAGTTAGCGAGGGCAGACATGGAAGAATCATGTCTCTGCTATCCTGCACCCTGGAAAGCCAGATGCTGTGGAGTGTAACCCCAGACAAACTATAGCAATCTCTCTAATTAAGAGAGAGGTTATTTTTGCCATGAGTCCCTGGTGCTGGACTATTGGTTCTCCCATTGTTGGTCACCCCAGAACTGTTATTACATCAGTGCTTTGTTGAAATTGCTGGGGTGGAAAATGAATGAATGGCATTTGGAATATTTGGCAGCATCCAAAGGCCAATATGCTTGGCCTGAATTTCTGAGCTAGGGTGCAGGAAGGATGACAGTGCATGTGCAAGGGGCCTGTTGTATATACGGCTGATCTGTCCCTTGATTCAAGATTGAGAGCAAGCCCCCTGGCCCTGCCCCTGCCCCTGGAATGGAATTTTACTCTGGGCTGGATTCCTCTTCCGGTTACAAGGTTTGGATTTTGTTGCCTATGGGCACAGAGGGTCAATTTTTGGTCTTCGTGGCTGTGGTGAAGCATAGTTCAACAACTATTGAAATGAACCATCCACCCATTCTCTCTACTGATCAGTTCTCTAGAATTCATTCATCAGGGTGGTTAAGGGAAATTTTTTTTTGGAGAATACATGAGTTGGGCTAGGGAGTTGCAGCATGTGAACCTTTGACGGCTTGTATGGCGGGAATGTCCTGGGGACTCAAAAGCATTCATTCCTTTACCTTTCCAATGATCCTTCAGGAGAGTAATGCCAAAGCACTGTCACTAGTGAAGACCACAGAAGGACCTTATGGCAAACCGTGGGAGATGTTCCGATACTACGGTGATGGGTAAAACTTTATCATAGACTCATAGACTCATAGACTAATAGGTCAGAAGGGACCAATCTGATCATCTAGTCTGACCTCCTGCACAAGGCAGGCCACAGAACCCCACCCATCCAATTTTATAACAACCCCTATCCCAGGATCGAGTTATTGAAATCTTCAAAACTGGTTTGAAGACCTCAAGCTGCAGAGAAACCACCAGCAAGCGACCCGTGCCCCACGCTGCAGGGGAAGGCGAAAAACCTCCAGGGCCTCTGCCAATCCGCTCTGGAGGAAAATTCCTTCCCGACCCCAAATATGGCGATCAGCTAAACCCTGAGCATGTGGGCAAGACCCACCAGCCAGCGCCCAAGAAGGAATTCTCTGCAGTAACTCAGTTCCCATGTCATCCAACATCTCCCCGCAGATCATTGAGCAGACCTATCTGGTGGTAATCCAAGATCAATTGCCCAAATTAACAATCCTATCATAACATCCCCTCCATATACTTATCAAGCTTTGTCTTAAAGCCAGGAAAGTCTTTTGCCCCGACTACTTCCCTCGGAAGGCTGTTCCAGAACTTCACTCCCCTAATGGTTAGAAACCTTCGTCTAATTTCAAGTCTAAACTTCCTAATATCCAGTTTATACCCATTCGTCCTCGTGCCTACATTAGTACTAAACTTAAATAATTCCTCTCCCTCCCTAACGTTAACCCCCCTGATATATTTATATAGAGCAAGCATATCCCCCCGCAGCCTTCTTTTGGCCAGGCTAAACAAGCCAAGCTCTTTGAGTCTCCTTTCATAAGGCAGTTTTTCCATTCCTCGGATCATCCTTGTAGCCCGTCTCTGAACCTGTTCCAGTTTGAATTCATCCTTCTTGTACATGGGACACCAGAACTGCACACAGTATTCCAGATGGGGTCTCACCAACGCCTTGTATAACGGTACTAACACCTCCTTATCCTTGCAGGAAATACCCCGCCTGATGCATCCCAAAATCGCATTTGCTTTTTTAACAGCCGTATCACATTGGCGACTCATAGTCATCCTGCTATCAACCAGCACCCCAAGGTCCTTCTCCTCCTCCGTCGCTTCCAACTGATGCGCCCCCAACGTATATCCAAAATTCTTATTATTAGTTCCTAAATGCATAACCTTGCACTTTTCACTATTGTATTTCATCCTGTTCCTATTACTCCAGTTAACAAGGTGGTTCAGATCTTCCTGAATAGTATCCCTGTCCTTCTCTGTGTTAGCAATACCCCCCAGCTTCGTGTCATCCGCAAACTTTATTAGCACATTCCCGCTCTTTGTGCCAAGGTCAGTAATAAAAAGGTTAAATAAGATCGGTCCCAAAACCGATCCTTGAGGGACTCCACTAGTGACCTCCTTCCAGCCTGACAATTCACCTTTCAATACGACCCTCTGGAGTCTCCCCTTTAACCAGTTCCTTATCCAACTAACAACTTTCGTATTCATTCCCATCTTTTGCAATTTGACTAACAGTTCCCCGTGCGGAACCGTGTCGAACGCCTTACTGAAATCTAGGTAAATTATATCTACCGCATTTCCTTTATCTAAGTAATCCGTCACCTTCTCAAAGAAGGAGATCAGATTGGTTTGGCACGATCTACCTTTAGTAAATCCGTGTTGCAATTCGTCCCAATTACCATTGACCTCTATGTCCTTGACTACTTTCTCCCTTAAAATTTTTTCCAAGACCTTGCATACTACAGACGTCAAGCTAACAGGCCTATAATTACCCGGATCACTTTTATTCCCTTTCTTAAAAATAGGAACTACATTAGCAATCCTCCAATCATACGGCACAACCCCCGAGTTTACCGACTGCTTAAAAATTTTCGCTAACGGGCTCGCAATTTCACGCGCCAGTTCCTTTAATATCCTCGGATGGAGATTGTCCGGGCCCTCCGACTTCGTCCCATCGAGCTGTTCAAGTACGGCCTCTACCTCAGTTGCGGTAATATCCACTTCCATATCCACATTCCCGTTTATCATCCCTCCATCATCCCAAGGTTCACTAGTCTTATTAAAAACTGAAGCAAAGTACTTGTTTAGATGTTGGGCCATGCCTAGGTTATCCTTGATTTCCATTCCATCCTCAGTGTATAGCGGCCCCACTTCTTCTTTCTTTGTTTTCTTCTTATTTATGTGGCTGTAGAACCTTTTACTATTGGTTTTGATTCCCTTTGCAAGGTCCAGTTCAATGCGGCTTTTAGCCTTCCTCACTTTATCCCTACACGTTCTGACCTCACCAAGGTAGCTTTCCTTGCTGATCCTGCCTTTCTTCCACTCCCTGTAAGCTGTCTGCTTTTGTCTAATCCCCTCTCTGAGTTGTTTGCTCATCCAGTTTGGCCTACGACTCGTGCCCATGGTTTTTTTCCCCTTTCTCGGGATGCAGGCTTCCGACAGTCTCCGCAGCTGCGACTTAAAGTAATTCCAGGCCTCCTCCGCATTCAAATCCACTAATTCCTCCGTCCAATCCACTTCCCTAACTAATTTCCTTAACTCTTTAAAATTAGCCCTCGAGAAGTCAAAAACCCTAATCCCAGATCTACATTTGTTTATCCTTCCATCTAGTTTGAACTGAATCAGCTCATGATCACTCGAACCAAGGTTGTCCCCTACCACCATTTCTTCTACGAGGTCCTCACTGCTCACCAACACCAAATCTAAAATGGCATCTCCTCTCGTAGGTACTTCAACTACTTGATGAAGAAATCCATCCGCTATCACATCCAGAAAAATCTGACCCCTATTATTCTTGCAAGTACTCGTCCTCCAGTCTATATCTGGAAAGTTGAAGTCCCCCATAATCACACATTTCCCCTTTGTGTTTACTTCATTAAAGACATTAAAGAGGTCTCTATCCATATCCCAATCAGATCCCGGCGGTCTGTAGCACACGCCAAGCACTATCTCAGGGGAAGCTCTAGTTGCTTTTTTACCCAATGTGATTTTCGCCCAGACAGACTCTGTCTTATCCATTCCATCGCTTCTTATTTCGCTACAGTTAATGTCATCATTGATGTACAAGGCTACTCCACCACCTTTGCCTTTCTTTCTGTCTTTCCTAAACAGCACATAGCCTTCAATACCCGTGCTCCAGTCATGAGTACTATTCCACCAGGTTTCAGTTATCCCTATAATATCCGGTTTCACTTCCTGCACTAGTAACTCCAGTTCCTCCATCTTGTTACCTAGACTCCTCGCATTAGTGTACAGGCCTTTTAATTTTTGGCGTTTGGCATCAGTGACATTCTTTCCCCCGTCGTGCAGAGACCTTTTACCACCAGCATCACCCGCTACTCTGGTTTCTCCACTATTCCTCCTTGGATCAAATCTTGGGACCACAAGGGTATCCCCTCTCACTTTGTTTACTTTCCTTTCCAGGTTACATTCCAGCGTGGAGATCTCCCGAACATCTCCCAACCATCTCCCCCAACTTCCTAGTTTAAAGCTCTCTTGATAAGGTCGGCGAGCCTCCATCCTAGAATTCTATTTCCCTCCTTGCTTAGATGAAGTCCATCCTGAGCGAACAGTCGTCTATCCGTAAACGCTTCCCAGTGACTGTACATCCCAAAGCCCTCCTTATAACACCACTCCCTAAGCCATCTGTTGATCGCCATAATCTTGTCACTCCTTCGTCGCCCCGCTCTAGGAACCGGCAGAATCCCACTGAAGATCACCTGAGCCTCGATGTCTTTGAGCCTCTTCCCCAGTCTGGCATAGTCCTCCTTGATACAGTCCAACGAGTAACTAGCCGTATCATTCGTTCCCACATGAAGGATAATCAATGGATTCTTTCCCGCTCCCGCTAAGATCGTATTCAGCCTCAGGTCCACATCCTGTATCTTAGCCCCTGGCAGACAGCACACCCTTCTGTTCTCCCGATCAGGTCTAGTTACAGGCCTATCCACTCTTCTCAGTAAAGAGTCTCCAATCACGTAAACTTGCCTTTTCCTGGCGACAGTGCGATTCTGCGGTCTATCCCCCACAGCAGGTGGTCGCAATTCCTTACGATTTGTATTCGCCCTTACAGTCCTCCTAGGGCTCATACTTGGTGTCGCCTCCATCGACTCCTCCCCTCTTTCTGCAGGACTAGCTGCTCGTCTCTTCTTCCTCGCCCTTTGTCCTTCAGCAGCCTGCTGTGCTCCATCTTCATTTCCCAACTCAGCAAACCTGTTCCTGAGTTCTATGTCTCCATCACTGGCCCGTCTTTTCCTCTGCCTGGTTCTCCTAGTCACATGCTGCCACCGTCCACTTTCCTCACCCAGCAGCCCCTCCTCAGAGTCCTTTGGTCTTGCTTCTATCTGCTCGTCTGAGCTTGTCCCCTGCGCCTCATCATGTCTGTGTTCCATCAACTGCTCAAATCCCCTTCTAAACTCAGCCAGAGTTTCCACTTGCATCTCCAGTCCTCTGACCTTTTCCTCCAGCAGCTCTATCAGGCGGCACTTCATGCAGGTGAAACTCCTTTCAGGTGCTCCCTCTAGGACCATGTACATGCCGCAGCTACCGCATCCAGTCATCCTCAGTGTGTCTGCACCTGCTACCTCTGCCTCCATCGTAGCGCTCCAACTGTGTGCCTGGCAATCCACGCCTCACACCACTCTGCAGGCCACCAACGAGGGTTGAGCTGCTCGCAGACCCCTGCCTCTTCCCTGGTCTGCCTTCCTGGTTCCTCTGCCTTGGTCTCCCCTGAAACCTCCCCCTGGAAACTCCCACTGAAACTCCCCTGTTAGCCGCTCTGTTCGCCGCCTCCTGTGCCGCTGCAGCTGACTGTGCCTGGCTCCTTATATAGGACCCCTAATCAGGTAAGCCCCGCCCCCAACTCAGGGCTCAGCCTCGCTCCCAGCACACAGCCCCTAGCAGCCTGCACACACACACTCACTCACACACAAACACCACAAACTACAAAAACCACAAAAACCTGCTCCTCCAACAGCACTCCCACTGAAACTCCCCTGTTAGCCGCTCTGTTCGCCGCCTCCTGTGCCGCTGCAGCTGACTGTGCCTGGCTCCTTATATAGGACCCCTAATCAGGTAAGCCCCGCCCCCAACTCAGGGCTCAGCCTCGCTCCCAGCACACAGCCCCTAGCAGCCTGCACACACACACTCACTCACACACAAACACCACAAACTACAAAAACCACAAAAACCTGCTCCTCCAACAGCACTCCCACTGAAACTCCCCTGTTAGCCGCTCTGTTCGCCGCCTCCTGTGCCGAATCTCAGGGTTGGAAGGGACCTCAGGAGGTCATCTAGTCCAACCCTCTGCTCAAAGCAGGACCAACTCCAACTAAATCATCCCAGCCAGGGCTTTGTCAAGCCTGACCTCAAAAACCTCTAAGGAAGAAGATTCCACCACCTCCCTAGGTAACCCATTTCAGTGCTTCATCACCCTCCTAGTGAAAAAAGTTTTTCCTACTATCCAGCCTAAACCTCCCCTATTGCAACTTGAGACCATTACTCCATGTTCTGTCATCTGCCACCACTGAGAACAGCTGAGCTCCATCCTCTTTGGAATCCCCTTTCAGGTAGTTGTAAGCAACTATCAAATCCCCCCTCATTCTTCTCTTCTGCAGACTAAACAATCCCAGTTCCCTCAGCCTCTCCTCATAAGTCATATGCTTCAGCCTCCTAATCATTTTTGTTGTCCTCCGCTGGACTCTTTCCAATTTGTCCACATCCGTTCTGTAATGGGGGGGAGGGGGCAAAACTGGACACAGTACTCCAGATGAGGTCTCACCAATGTTGAATAGAGGGGAATGATCACATCCCTCGATCTGCTGGCAGTGCTCCTACTAATACAGTCCTATATGCCGTTAGCCTTCTTGGCTACAAGGGCACGCTGCTGACTCATATCCAGCTTCTCATCCATTGTAATCCCCAGGTTTAGCCAGAACTGCAGAACTGCATCTTAGCCAGTTGGTCCCTAGTCTGTAGCAGTGCATGGGATTCTTCCGTCCTAAGTGCAGGACTCTGCACTTGTCCTTGTTGAACCTCATCAGGTTTCTTTTGACCCAATCCTCTAATTTGTCTAGGTCTCTCTGTATCCTAATCCTACCCTCCAGAGTATCTACTTCTCCTCCCAGTTTAGTGTAATCTACAAACTAGACCCTGCATTTGCAGCTGTACTCCCACCTCGCTCTGGGTGAAATCCCTTGAGTGTCTTGCATAGGGTGGGGATGGAATCAAGATTCAGTCACATACACACAGACTGCTGAGAGCTTGTCCCAGGATAACTGTGGGATGCAGCAGCATGTGAATGAACAAGCATAGAAAAGAGCTGTGCTGGCTCTGTGGACAGATACAGTGGGTGCAGAAGGACAGAATGAGAACTGTGCTGAGTTTGGCGGGGGACAGAGAGAGAGAGGAGCCTTTTCTAAGTGATGATCAACAGCTTCCTCCAGCTTTCTCTCAGATTCTCCCCCCTCCCTTCCCCTCAGCAAAGGATTGGGGCCACATAGTCATGTCTGAAGGGTGCAGTTGAGGAAATTGATCACTTTAAGTTGCAGCATTTGTCTTTCCTTCCGCCTCAAGGATCTCATTCTCCTCCCTTCTTGTAATTTCCATAGTCTCCTCTTAATGGCCGCGACACAGAGGAAATGCTTACACCTTAATGGAAGCTATACATTTTCAGCCAGGGACAGCCCGGCACTGGGAAGCATGCCCTTTATCGCAGCTCATGGTAGGCTCTTATGCATGTGGTGATACGAGCTCAGCCGAGTCCTGAAACGGTCGTGATGGGGTCCCAACAACAAGGCTTAGTTTGTGACAATTGACAGCCTTGGGAAAGGTCTTTGGACTGCAGGCAGCAAAGCTGCTCGCAGTGCTGTGATTCTAACATAACTTAACTTCTCCATCTAGGTCCGTTTGAGGTCTGATTTGTTTTGCGGGAGGGGTGGAGGGAGAAGGAGTCCATCAGAGGATAGTCCCTTACCCGTTACAGCAGCTGAGTGCCAGGCAGTTCCCCGTCGAGGGAGCGGCAGACATAAGCCAGCAACAAACCTTTTACTATTCATCAGAGAATCAAATCCATGTTGATCAGAGAGAGGGGAGGTTGTCAAGTAGCAAGCAGTCTCCTGAGGCACAAAAACGTGTGTGTGTGTCATTGTTTGCTGCACTCCTATTTGTTGCTGCTTGCTTCACTCGCCACCTCACACTGTGTTAGCCTTCTGCGCAAACACAAGCCTAAACCAATTATTTAATCTGGCAGCTCAAAGTTTTGCAAAGATTCTCCTTCCCTCTGCCTTTGTTTTCCACACCCTAGGCATCTGTCTTTCACCTGCATTGCTATAGAAACAGTAAGCAGGGTGCTGATGGGCTAGGTCTGTGGAGTAACCACATCTACTCAGGGTTTTTTTAGGACACATTGTTAGCATTTTGCATCTAAAGTCAGTAGAGCTGTGAGTTCAAGAAGCAGCCACCGTACCTCTGGAACAGTATCACCACCCAGAGGGTTATTCAGCAAATAAAACACCCTGTAGCTACAGAGAACATGTTCCTGCAGATTGCTTGGCAATTACACACACAATAGACTGGCACTTAGTAGACCCAAATGTATTGACCATAATAATCCTTCACGTTTATGTACTGCCTTTCCTCCCGAAGGACCCTAAAGTCTTTTACTGGCTGTATATACAGGGATCACTTCACCCACCACTGAAACGCAGCCAGCTCCTGCTGGAATGGAACACAGCAGCTGTTTAATATGAGCTCCTGCCAATGCTACACTGCTGGTTAGGACAGGAAGTGAATCCTGTGTCCAGATTCAAAGCAGCAGAGGAAATGGAGGAAGGGAGAAAATATTCCACGTTAGAATTTGGACACAACTCAGAACAGGGCCGGCTTTAGGCCGATTCGACCGATTCCAGGGAATTGGGCCCCGCGCCTAAGAGGGCCCCGCGCCTTAGGCATCTTTTTAATTTTTTTTTAAACTTACCCCAGTTCCCGGCTGCGGTCTGCTCCAGGGTCTTCCATGGTCCCGCTCCTTTGAGCGAAGTGCCGGCGGGAGTGCGGCACGGCCCCGCTCTCCCAGCTAGAGCTCCAGCTGGGGCGGCGGCGCTTGCCGCGCTTTGGCCGGGGCTCCAGCCGGGGAGAGCGGGGCGGCGGCGCTTTGCCGCGCTCCAGCCGGGAGAGCAAGGCCGCGGGGCTTGCCGCGCTCCAGCCGGAGTGCAGCAATCCTGGCAGCTCCGGCTGGAGCACAGCAAGCCCCGCGACCCCGGCTGGAGCTCCGGCCAGAGCGTGGCAAGCCCCGCGACCCCGGCTGGAGCTCTGGGTCCTTTAAATAGCCCCCAGAGCCCTGGGGCAGTGAGGGGCTCTAGGGGCTATTTAAAGGGCCCGGGGCTCCAGCTGCCTTTGCCACCCAGGTCCTTTAAATAGCCGCTGGAGCCCCGCCTCCCCCATGCATTCCCCAGTGCTCCCGCGGCTATTTAAAAGGTCCAGGGCAGAGTAGAAGGGGGTTTGAGGGCTACTTAAAGGGCTGGGTTCCAGCTGCCTCTGCTGCACCCCCTAACCTGCCCACACCAGTCCGGCCCCTCCTGCCTGCAGCCAGCTCTGCACCCCATGCCAACAGCCAGCCCTTGCCAAACCCCCTGTCCTGTCTCCGGCCAACCCCTGCCACACACCCCTGCAGCCCTGCCCAAAGCCAGCCAGCCCCACACACACTGCTGCCCGCACCAGCCCTGCACACCCTGCTCAGCCCGCACCCTCTGCCCTGTCTCCAGTCAACCCCTGCTGCACCCCCCGGCCTGAAACCAGCCAGTTCCACACTCCGCTGTCTCCAGACCTGCAAACCCCTGCTGCATCCCCCTGCGGCCCTGCCTGAAGCCAGCCCGTCCCACACCCCCTGTCTCCAACCAGCCCCACACTCCTTGCCCTGCCTGCAGCCAGACCCTACCTCCAGTCAGCCCCTGCCCTGCCTCCAGCTAGCCCCATGTCCACTGCTGCCCTGCAGTTTCCAGGGCAGTAACCCTGCACACCTGCTTCAATGAGGGGGGCAGGGAGCAGCTGGGACCAACACATGTGCACACCCCCAGGGAGTGGCGGGGACCCACACATGTGAAATGGCGGTCATTAATAGCCAATCAACAGCATATATGATGCAATGTATATAATATATAATTTTATTATTCATATAGTTATGGAAAGTAAATAATACATGAAAGAAATGAAAGGCTTTTTTTTTAAAGTCATCCCTGCCAGGGCCCCGCCGAAAATGTTCGAATTGGGCCCCGCACTTCCTAAAGCCGGCCCTGACTCAGAAGATCCAGTTCAGTTCTTGGTTCTGCCCACAGACTTTTTAGGTGATCTTGGGAAAGTCCCCTGGGGAAAATCTGACACTTAGTGTCTCTGTGTGTCAGTTCCCCATCTGGAAAGTGTGGATTATCACATGTTCCTCCCTTCATCTGGTTAGACTGTGAACTCTTTGGGACAAAGATTGTGTCTTAATCTCTCTAAGTACAACACACAGTTCAATAGGACCCTTATCTTGGGATCTCTAGGTGCTAGACTAATACAAATGTGTTCGTATTCGTAATCCTTGCCAACATTGATACAAAATCTTTAATGAGCGCAATGACGTTCCCCAGTAATGAGTTGTGGCACCACCAGTTCAGAGCAATAAGTGTCAGCTTCACCAGCACGTTTTCTGCAGCACCTAGGTTTTCATTGCAAGGTGTCCCAGGGTCTTCCAAGTACAAGCTAGGTGCATCCCTGAATGGCCCATGAGATCTGAAGAGATCACAAGCCAAGATGGAGTGGCTTGAAGGCCACATTAATTAACGGATCCAGAAACAGCCAGGTGATTTGCTTTGGAACTAATAATATGCCGTGTACAGGTGATTTTAACTTTCGTTGCTAATATATGGTAAATATCTTCTGTCTTTCACCATCCTTGCCCCCTAAAAGTGCTTTGAGAAATAGTGCAGAAAGATGCATTCTCCCCATCAAGCCATTTAATCTCTTCCCTCCACACCTGCTCATAATGAAGAGCTTAGGATATGCCATCACTTCCTTTGTGTGTTCATTGCTCATCCATTAGCTATGTCCAAAATGCAGTAGTGAACATTTAATATCTCATTCTCATCCCCACCCATCCCACTCCACAACCTCCAGTTTATCCAAACATGTCTGCTAACATCTCCCTGGTGAGTGAAGGCCCTAGACTGTGTCATGTCTCTTGTCATCAAAGACTCAGTTCAAATCTCGGTAGGCCACTGGCAGCCCGGATTGATCAATGCTTAATATGATTAGACAGGTTATACAATACCAAGCTGGCAGTATTACCATTAACACATTCACATCCCCAGTGAGTGCTGCAATTCAGCTAGACAGCTAATGAGCCTCACACCAGCATTCTCTGATTTAATTGTCTCAATATTAATTTGACCATCTGTTAGCATTAATAGTTTCCTCCTCTGCATGCTGTGGTCAAGATACTTTTCCTTGCCTTTTGTGTTCCCTGGCTTAGATTCTGAAGTACTCTAGCTTGTGCTGGACATCCTATTAAAGGCTCATAGGGCAGTGTTATTGGTTGTTTACCCCAGACCATCTCTGAAGGGGTTAAGGTGACTATAAGGGGCCAATTTAACCTTCATAATATGCATATGGGGTAAGGGTGGGAGCAGGGCCGTCCTTAGCCATAGGCAGAATAGGCAGCCGCCTAGGGCACCACTAGGTCTGGGGGCACCGCTCTGCCTGCCAGACAGACGGGAAGCAGTGGAGCATGTGAGAGCAGGGCTGCTGGGTCCTAGAGAGAGCCGAATGTAGCACAGTCTGAGGGAGGGGATTGGCTGCTGGGGTCTCTGGGAAGGGGTGGGGGAAGGAACTCACCTGTGAGTGTGACTCTTTCCCCCGGTGTGAAGTGAGGCAGGCTCGGCGGCTCTGGCAGTATCCTTTGTTGTTCCCCATAACATCCATTCTTCTCCCCCCAACCCCATGGAGCACCCCACCTTTCTCTCTCCCCCCGTGGAGCACTCCTCTCTCCCCCCTGCCCTCTCTGGCTGCCTGCTAAAGAATGAAAGTGAAAGTAACTCACTTCCTTGGCAGGCAGCCAGGATTGGAATGGTCACACAGGACTGGGCTGGGGATAGCCAGATAGCATGTGCAAAAAATCAGGACAGGGGGTTGGGGTAGGATGAGCAGATGTTCCACTTTTATAGGGACAGTCCCAATTTGGGGGTCTTTTTCTTATATGGGCTCTGGTGCCTATATAAGACAAAGCCCCAAATATTGGGACTTGCCCTATAAAATCAGGACATCTAGATCCGGTCACCCTAGCTGGGGAGCGCATCTGTCCCCTGGGCAAAGCTGCACAGGGCAGGATGAGCTGCTGTGGCTCTGTGGGTGCCCCCCTCCCCCCGAGATCAGATGCTGTGCTAACTTCACCATAGTCCATTAGGCTGGTGGAGGTGTCTATTGACGTGTGATCGGACCTGAGGGTTTGCTGCTGCTGTTGCCACTCCGCACCCTAAGAGGTGGCTTTTGGGGTCCTGCAGTTTTCCACCTATCTCCTTCTCTACTTCAGCTGTTGGACCAGCAGGCTGGTGGGTGAGCCAAGCATGGAAGCAGTGCTGTGTTGCCATTTAGATTGTCATTTAACAAATTTGTTTGCCAAAAATGCTTGCTAACAATCCTGAATTCAATTTCAATTTTAAAAAAAATCAATATCTTAGCAAAGAAACAGAAAATTAAGTTGTTGACAATTATTTGTGACAAGTTTGGTATGGGGAAGGGAGTGAGCCAGTTTCATGAGAAAAACAAAAAATGTTGACTGACTTTCCTATAGCCCTGTTACTGCTAAATAGAGCCCTCCAACAACTGTAAGATGCTCATCTCCTTACTAGTGTATAGATCAGGGGTTCCCAAACTTTAACAGCTCATGAACCCCTTTCACTAAATTGTGAAGTGTCATGAACCCCCTCCTAAAAATGAATATTTTCAGGGATTTAAGTTTAAATTTCCTCAGTATGATGGATGCCCCAACTGCCCGCCCCACTCTTCCTGGGGCTCAGGCTGGGGTTCAGGCTGCTGGCTCCCCCACTGATGGGGGCAGGGCTCAGTCTGTCAGCCCCAACTGCCCAGCCCCACTCTTCCTGTTACTTGGGCTGCCAGCCCCACACAGAGCACTGGGGTTCAGGCTGCCGGCTCCCTCGCTGACCGCCGGGACTCGGGCTGCCAGCCCAAACTGCCCAGCCCCGCTCTCCCTGGGGCTCAGGGTGTCTGCCCTGCAACCGGGTCCCACCTGCTGTCTCCAATGCCCGGGGTCCTCTGGCCACCATTAGTGAAATTTTTCTGGCAAATGCCCTGTAACATTCTGCAAACCCCGAGGGGTTTGCAAACCCCAGTTTGGAAACCACTGGAATAGAGCAGAGGTTGGCAACCTATGGCACACATGCCAAAGGTGGCATGCCAGCTGATTTTTGATGCTTTGGGGTTCCGGCTGCGGCCCCATTGCCAGCCGGGGTCCCAGCCACCGGCCCCACTCAGCACCCGCTGCTGGCCTGGGGACTCCCAAGAAACCCCAGGCTGGCAGCAGGCTAAGCAGGCCGGCAGCTGAGACCCCGGCTGAGCCACTCAACCCACTGTTGGCCTGGGGTTCCATTCACTCATCTGGCAGCAGGCTGAGCGGGACTAAATTCAACGAAATAAGAAAACAAGCGCAACTAATGACAAAGTGCAAGAACCTAGAGAGCCTCCTGAAGCACGGTGATAGTTTTGATTTAAATGGACTTGAACTGTACGAAGAATTGAGTACACTGTTATCGATGTTGCCACATGCAAAATCAGTGATGGACATTGTACAGTTTATTCATATCAGCAAACTTGTTGATATATCCTAATGTGTACATTGCCACTCGTATTCTACTGACAATTCCTGTAGCAGGAGCATCAGGAGAACAGAGTTTCTCAAAACTAATGCTTGTTAAAAACTATCTCCGCTCTACAATGAGTTAGGAACACTTGACTGGTCTTGCTATTCTTGCAATCAAACAAGACATCACTTTGTCTTTGTCATACGGTGACATTATTACTGATTTTGCAGCCCCAAAAGCCAGAAAGATTGCTTTTAATTAAAAACAAATCCTTGTTTTAATACCTCTTCATAGAAATTTCCAATAATATGTTGACAAATTAAAAAAAAATTATATTATTTGCATCATTCTGTCAAATCAGAATTTTTTCTATAGCGCTACTTCTTTAGTGCTAGTCGATCAGCATTACAGTGGCTTCACTACGTTAAACTGGTTTTAATAACATGCATGTGGCAAGTTTTCCAGTAGTGTAAGCTTATGTTTGTGTTGCTCAGATCAAGTCAGGCACAGGGGCACCAGTTTAATAATCCTGCCTAGGGCACCATAAATCCTAAGGACGGCCCTGGAGGGGAGTCAGGCTTGACTGATAAGGCAAACTGATGATGAATCCCAGCTGGACCGGGCAGGCTGAGTTTGTATAAAACAAAGAAGTTGAGAGCAGAAAAGGGGTGGGCCAGGCTGCAGGCTGGCTGTGTAGGCTGGGAGAGACTGAGAGCTGGCGCTTGGAACTCTGGATTGAGCTGGCAGCTTGCTGGCAGAAGAGAGCTGGAAGTAGAGGTTGGGGGAAAGGCTGGAAGTTGGAAAATGAGGATCTGGGCAAGGACCAAGTGCTGGTTGTTAAACAGCTAATTAGCAGAAGGAGGAGGCTGTTCAAGTAACATTTATATGTGCAATGCTACCTAATGCTGTTAATATAGGATATCAACTCTTCTGAGTTAAAACCTATATCCCAGCCCCTTGTAGATGTTAAAAATGTCAAAGGTTTGGGCACATGGCTGCTGTCTGCCAGAGGGAAAACGAGGTTTGGTAAATGTGGAGGACTCTCGTCTGAGAACTGCATGGAAGGAACAGAACAGAGATGCAGCAATTGTGCGGAGAAGCACAGCGCAGCATACAAAGAGTGTGTGGCAGCGGAGTGCACTCGGGAGTTGTAGAAAATTAAAACTATCCATAAAATATCCTGTGCAGAAAATAGTCACAGCAGAATGTGGAGGAGGAAAACAGCCGCTGGTACAACAACACGCAGTTCAGAGCAGGAAAGATCATATCAGGGGACTAGATGAAGACATACTGCTTGTAGGCAAAGATAAATGTATATCATTTCTGATATAAGTGATTAATTGTACTTTACAGATAATGAAGAAAACTGAAGGAACAAAAACTGTAACAAAAGTGACAGAAAAGTATTTGCTTATAGGCAATCTTTTGACAGATTGCGCTTATGCAATTTTAAATGAATGTAATAATACAGTTTAATCAACATGGTTCTAATGTTTTTTTGCTGGCACGTACATACAGTAGTTGAATAACACCATGGTCAGGAATTTAAAGAGAACTGGTTTTGAAATAGAAAACAAACCTGATGTGATATGTGTACGAGAAACAGGGTTACTGAGAAAACTTATGTTTAGACTTCCAGGAGATGATGATGTCAGAAGTGACAGAGAAATAACAGGAGGAGGGGGAGTGCCTGTATATTTATAAAGGAAGGTCTTTGTTATGTTGCCATATAGAACTTAAGTTCTGAGTACACTAGTGTTGAGATTCCTCTGCAGAGTAATAGTACCTTTATACAAATCTATAATGTTTACAACCTATGTAAAAAAAGAGAGAATTTAGATTTGGAAGAGTTAGTTAAGGGTGTCAAAGGCTCATATATTATTTGTGGAGACTTCAATAGCCATAATGAATTACTGGGAAGCGGAAAAAATGGATTATAATGACAAATGCCTGGAACGGTTCAGTGACCTGCACAACTTGGTATTGCTCAGTTATGGAGCACCTACTATGTTTAATTTGGTGGACAGAACCTTTTCATGTTTAGATCAGGGAATTGCAGCAAGCAAATGCAGCTGGGAAATCTATAAAGAAGATGGAATGGGAAGTGATCACTTCCCTATGCTAATTACATATCCAGGCCAAGATAATGTTGAAAGTATTGAAGGAATTACTACCTTGAGCCTTAGAAAAACAAACTGGGGACTCTTTAAGAGTAAGTGTGCTGGGTATCTAAGTACCAATTGTACAAGTGATAATCTAGAGAAATTTCATGATAATGTAGCAAAGGGAGATGTAGGAGCAGCCAACCTAGCTGTATGTGAGGCACTGAATTTCCACAAACTCAAAAATCCATTTCCCTGGTGGAATGAAGATTGTAAAGCAGCAATTAAAGAAAGAAATAAGGCATACAAACAAGCAAAAAGTACAGTGAGTAGGACTTTGTGAACTATAAAAGATGTAAAGCATTGGCACATAGAATTTTTAAAGAGACACAAGGTTGGAAAAAGTATTGTGGGAACAGGAACAAAGACTCTGAGGTTTCAGAGAGAGCAATAAACGAGTTAAAAGAATGGATATGGAGTAAAATCAAATTTATACTGGATCTTATAGTAAGTTATAAAGTTGAAAGTTCTGAGGAAAAATAGACATTTTAGCAAAAGAGTTTCAAAAAGTTGGTAGTGATACAAATCAAAGTAGAGAGTTTTATGAACAAAGCGAAGTGTTTGCTGAAGCTCTTCCATGGCCAGGTAGAATATAAAGAGGACGTACCAACTGCAAATTTCAGGATACAGAATCTCAAAAAAGCCATAGACAGAAGTAAAAATACAGCCCTAGGTAAAGATAATGTATGTAATGCAATGCTTAAGCACCTACCAGAAAGGAGTTTAAGAATTTTATTGGAATTGTATAATAATACATGGGGAGAAGGAATACTACCGGCAGAATGGAAGCAAGCCGTGGTTCTACTGATAAGAAAACCTGGCAAATTACTCACAAGACCTGATGCATATAGACTCATTTTGCCCTCACATCATGTGTGGACAAAATCCTGGAAAGATTAATAAATGAGAGATTAGTAGTATATGTGGAAAAAATGAAATTATAAACGGTGCACAAAGTGATTTCAGGAAAGGAAGATGCACAGTTGATCATGTTGTAAACTTAGAAACAGAAATAAAAAAACAAACACACACAAGGACCTGGGAGTTTTATGATCGCTGTCTTTTTGGACACTGAAAAAGCATCTGACATGCTGTGCAGGGAAGGCTTGCTGAATACACTAGCCACAACTGGAATGAGAGAGAGAATGTTCTGGTGGATAAGAGACTTGTTAAGTGATAGAACTCTACAAGTCAGAGTTGTGGCAGCTTTCTCGAATATTTATAAACTTACTAATGGCATCCACCAGGGAGTGTTATCAGCCCAACCCTCTTTAACATTATGATTGATGATCTTGCTGCAAGTATACAGACAGGAATAGGTATTATTCTCTTTGTGGATGACTATGTTATATGGGCCAAACATGGAAGATATAAGATAGCTGTGGAGAGAACCAATGAGGCGCTCAGGGAGATTTCAAAATAGGGAGATATTTGGGGATTTAAGTTCTCACTTGCTAAAACAAAGGAAATGAGCTTCACCAAAAGGAATATTGAGGAAGAATGGAACCTGTATCTCTGTACGGAGAAAATACAAGTAGTTCAGATTTTTACATTCTTAGGAGTTGCATTCAATAACAAACTAATGTGGAAGGGTCATATAGATAATATCAAGATTAAATGTAAAGCGAGTATGAATCTGCTTAAAAGTATTGCTGGGAACAGTTGTGGTGCAGATAAGAACACGTTGATGCTGTACAGGGCATTCAGAATACCTGTTACAGATTATGGATGCTAGGCCTTTAATTCAGCTTCTAAATCAACACTAAAAAATTAAAACTGTTCCAAGCCCAAACTCTGCAAATCACGTGTGAGTATTTTGACTCTGTGTGTGGCGAGGGGAGGGCAGGTAGGAGAAAGGCCTATACATTTAAGGATGAAATTGTTTGCTTTAATCTTTTGGGCTAAGGTTAATGGAAATAGTGAAGGTAAAAGTACTAAACAGTTACAGGAGGACTGCTGGGAATTAAGTAGACAAGAAGTAACTGGGCACCACAGACTCCGACATGCTCACAGGGTCAAAAGGTGGGCCAAAGATTTGGGTGAAAAGAAATGTCTGCAAGAAATTAAAATATTTTATTCATGGGAAAATCAAACTACAGCTGGATGGTTGTTTCCAGTTGTGGATTTGGAATTATATGATAGAGGAAAAGCAGGACCATCAAATGGGATGACTAGGATTTCTGAGTTTATACATGACAAATGAGGTCAGCATTACCAAATCTATACTGGTACCTCTAGAGATGACAACGTGGGTAGAGTGGGAAAGGCCTTTTGTAGCCCTGAATTTGGAATTAAGATATCAATGAGACTTTATGAAGAACTGGCAGGATTGGTGAGACTATTGGGAAAGTGGGGTAGCATTTAAAAAGCATTATGTTGCTTTTTTAAGGATCTAGGACTGGGTGAGAGGATATCTATTTTTGTGCTTATGTGAAAACTGCAGCATGTGGCAATCATAGCCCCTCATGCTGAGGCTGCTGTGCCATAGAATGACAAGAAAAGAAAAGGGCTGCAGGGAAAGAGTCAGCAGTCACTTTCTGGACACAGAGAAGTAGGTAGGAGGAAAAACACGGGGGAGCAAAAGCCTTAGGATCCTGCACCTGATGGAAGGGATTTACCCAGAGGAGTTCCAGGGAGGAGAGCCCATGGGAGGCAGAGTTGGAAGAAGCCCAGAGAAATAGCAGCGAGGGGTGAGACTATGTAGATCTTGGCTGCTGATATGGTCCCTGCGCTGGAACCCAGAATAGCAGGCAGGCAAGTGGCACAGACTGGGAACTGACACAGAGGACTGCCTGGGATAGTGTATGGACAGTTGGCCGGGAGGGACTTTGATACCCTAGAAGGGGAAAAAACTGCATAGTGATGTGGCTAGAGGGCTGAGTCAAGAAGAGCGAGCACTGTGACTCCTAGAAAACAAGAGGGGCTGTGGGGTAAGTGACCAAAGGAAGCGGGCAACAAACTGGGCAGAGCTAATCCCCAGATGCTGTCACACGGGGGCGCCCCAGCCGTGAGTAGTAAACCACGTGAGAAGAAGCCATGGCAAAGGCAGCTGATGCCACAAAGCGGGAGCAGTGAGCTGAGGGACACCTTTGGGAGCAGTGTATTTAACATGCGGATCCAGTGTATGCAGGCTTGGGAGCAATGCATACTTAGCTGTACCTGATTGAGGGCAGTATATACTCGTAGAGAGATCTCTCTAACTTTCAGACCCTCGATGACTATTATGCTTTGCCTGATGGATCCTATGCCAAGGATTGTAGTAAGGCATCTGACTGAGAGCAATGAACCCAGCAGGAAATGGAGTTACTCCCCTCCCCCTGTCAAGGGCGTAGAACTGCACCTGGGCTATATATTGCCTCTATGATTGACATGGAGAGATCATTTGATGTTTGGTTTTATTCTTAAAGATTTGGAGTGATTTTTAGTGAGCAAAACAAAAGGGAGGATTGGAAGAAAGGCACAATTTGTAGCTGGTCTCGGGGAGCAGTGTGAACCAGCAGACTGAGCACTGAGCTGCACTAAGAATCAGGAGACCTGGCTTCTCTTCCTGCCCTGGCCCACTGAATGACATTGGGCAAGTCATTTCCCATCTCTGTTCCTCAGTTTTCCCCTCTATAAAATAAGGATAATGATACTGATCTCCTTTGTAAAGAGCTTTGAGATCGACTGATGTAAAGTGCTATGGGAGAGCTAGGGATTATCCTCAGTATGCAAGCTACAAAAGGAAGCAGATGTTTCTGTAGGTTTATTTCTTTTGAAGCAAAGTCATTCAATGGAGGGGGGGGAGATAGCTCAGTGGTTTGAGATTGGGCTGCTAAACCTAGGGATGTGAGCTCAATCCTTGAGGGGACCATTTAGGGATGCGATGGAATATCTGTCAGGGGCAGTACTTGGTCCTGCTAGTGAAGGCAGGAAACTGGACTTGATGACCTTTCAAGGTCCCTTCCAGTTCTATGAGATAGGAATATCTCCATCCTTTTGAGTAAAAGTTAGTGCTATGGAAAAGTTTCTTCATGCATCTCATACTCTTTTTTCATCAAGGATCTCAGTGCACTTTACAAAGGAAGATAAGCATCATTTATCCTCATTTTACCGACAGGGAAACGAAACTGGGTTAAACTCTCCAGGTTGCAAGTACAGATCAGAGCAGAAACATGGTATAAGCTCAAGGAGTTTAAGATACTACCATGTTGAGCACCTTATAAGAACATATATAAATAGAGGGATGATGGGTATTCATGATTGATTGATCGATAGATAGGTATGTATGGCAATACAATGATGGATGGGTGATGGGTATGTATGTTAATAAATAGGTATGGCTCTAGAAAGACAGTTTATGAATATTTTATCCAACCTGGGCCAAATTTGGACCAAATATATTTTAATTTCTAGTTTCAATCATGCAAAATTCAGTGGTTTCAACCTCCTAACTCTAGTCAAAATGTAATGTTCTGGGCTGAGTTTTTTCTTTCTGGTGTTCAAATTCAGTGGAGTGCAAGACTCAGAAGAATGAAAACAAAGGAAATAGTCATAGGAAATGTCTACAAACCAAACTGAGTTTTGTGCATTTCTAAAAAAAAATGTAAAGGTGCTCAGTTACCAGTGTGACAGCTGCTGTATGAAAACGAAAATAGAATACACTGTCTCATTCTTTACAATTTTCTTATTGAAGGCATTACCAGAAACTTTCAACCATACCCTGTTTGGGATTCTTTTGGGGCTAAGTGGAAGCACAGCAGAGACCACTTCAAATATCTATCCTTCATTTCCATCATCATGCACTGAAATGGAGTAGCTGAGAAGTAGCAATCTGGCATTTTTCTCCTATTATTGACTGTCATAAGCAAGATCATGAGCAAATGGCATGAACTGCCATCCATTAGCAATTTCAATAGTACTGCAATTTATCCCTGTCATTTAGGGTTCGTGCTATTATTTAGCCTATCTCAAAAATCTTATTACATTTTTTATTCATAGGGAGGTTAGATTTATATATTGAAGATCAATAAAAACCTCCATCATGGCTACATTATTAATAAGGACTACATTATATGTAGACAGACAGCCCACTCTATTGGATTTACTTAGTGGATATGCTTTTTGGGGCAATTCTGAAAATTTACTACCTATTCAGTCTTTCCTCCTTTCCCCGAGTATCCACAGGCACCCGTCTGAAACTCATTTTGCACAGGGATATTAGTAACTCTATTTAGTATCCTAGCTGTGATCATCTGGGATATATCTGTTAATAGTCCCTAAACTGGAACTCTATGTAACCAAAGGAAGGGCTCAGTGGAAGCCAGCTGTGGAATTCCTTTCCCCTGTTGGTCTGACAGTGCCTGAGTTTGCTGACCTTCTGAGCAAGACATAAAACTTGTCTTTTTCAGGCACACCGATATTACAGGCTCCTTACTTTCTTCCTCACTTTGTCTTGTCTGTTTAGACTCTATGCTCTTTGGAGCAGGGACTGTCACGTATTGTGTGTGTGGGCAGCACCTCTCACAATGGGGTCCCAATTGTAGTTGGGATGCCCAGGCACCCGTGTCCTTTATAAATATTAAGAAAAATATGGACTCTGAGTCCCAGAGCAGCCTAGAGCTGAGTGTCCAGAACACACTGTGTTCATAGTCCTCTCTGGGATACAGAAATTCACTCCAGCTGAGCGCTGCTGTCAGATTGCCTGCATGGATTGGAACTCGGCGTCAAGCTGTGGTGCATCAGTGCTCATGGAGAGAGCTGTGGTTCTTTGCTGTGAAATCCAGTAGGCACTTTGCTGGCACTCCTGATCTTTTATGGAAAGTGATCAGATATTTCAATGATGGGCAGCAGTCTTAAATGTTAGAGAGGCAGTCTGAATCCAGGTGTTTCACTGCTGTCAACTCTGTATGTGAAGCAGAGGTAAGTGTAATTACTATAGCATAATCAATCTGGTCTAGGGTTGCCTACTCCAGCTCGGATCTTAGGGTCACAGCAGCCAGCCAGGGCCCCTGGGGACTACAATAGCCAGAGAGACCACAGACTGTCTGGGTCCAGCAGCTGCCACAGAGAATCTTCTTTGTAGTCATCACAGCCAAGTCCTTTCCCGTCTCTGCCAGAAGGGACAATGCAATTGTGATGCAATTGCCAGGGGTGAGCAAAAGGAAGCATTGGCTGGACTTGGTAGGGAAGCAGAAACCTTAATGAAAACACAAGCATCTTCCAAAGTAAGAAAGGAAAATTCAGTTACCAGCAAGATTTTTCCCTCTGCAAACACATTGTTCCCCCCTCCCGCCCACTCCTCCCACCATTGTCAAGTTTGCTCCAGTATGAAAACCCCTCTTTAAGAAAAGCAGCATTGTACAGTTTTAGAGCAGGGTTCAGAGTCCCATTCCATGTGCTCCTGGATTCTGTCACTGCCTTTCCTTGCTCAGGTCATGTACCATAGGAGTGCTCTGTGCATAGTTATATGTAGCCAGTTAACAAAAGATGCCAGTAGATTGCCCTCAAAAATATGGAGCTTGGTTCATGGGTTTTATAGGATCAATAGAACATGTTGTGTGTGGCAAGTGGTTTCTTTACATCACAAACCTCTCTGTGCTTCAGTTCTCCCTCCTCTGTAAAATAGAGCTAAGAATAGCTGCTTTCTGTAGCTGTTGCAAGTCTCAGTTGATTATTCTTGAGATCCTTTGAAATGTGCTATGTAATATTTCTAAATATTTAGAAAGGAAATAATTATTTCAAGTGTAACAAATATTCTAAAAGGAAAGAAAAAAAATATTACATTAGCATTATCATCATAGCACTCAGAAATCCCAGTTGAGGTTCACTGGGCTTGGCTCTGTAGAAAAGCCAGTTCTTTGTATGTGCCCCAAAGAACATACAATCTAAACATAGGGTGAGAGGCAGCAGCTCAGATAAAGAAACACACAGGGAGTGAACAAGGAAGCAGAGAAAGATCATGTGCTGTAACAGACCAGTATTAGCAGCATTACCATGGCTTTTACCCAGATTGCAAACTTTCTGAACATTGTGCGGCCCTGCCAGTTGTTCCAGATGTGACGGCAATCACAGAGTTGGGAGGGCTGCAAAAACAGCTGAGTGGCTCCTGGCACATGTGGGAGAACTGTCTGGTCATAGCACATTCCAGAGCTGCAGAGTATTTTTTACATTTCTGGATGGAGGTGGAGGGACTGAATCACTGAAACAGCTTCATCATTTGTAGGGAGCCAGGGGAAATAGATGAATGTATTGGTGGGATGAATACAGCACTCTTCAGTAAGGCATGCAGTTCAAGATTCTTCCCTTTCACGCCACTGTCTCTTGACAACTATGACTCCTTTAATACCTCCAAAAGCAAATTCCTCTCAGTTTGCAGCCAGCAGTAGCAGCAGTGCATTGGCCAGACTGATGTCTAATTTCTGTCACATGGTGCATTATGGCCACCTGTTGCAAGATGATGGCTGGAAAAGAATATTTTCCACCCTCCATAAGGGAAAAACACCTTATGGCATTGCTCTGAGTCATCTGAAGCTTTCAAACTGGTTCCACATCTGGGGTCAGCTCTGTCCATTCTAGTTATCTTCGCCTCAGAAAAAAAAAGTAACCCAACAAATTATCTCCCTGATCTTTCTCTCATGGTAAATTCATATTTATCTACATAGAGAAAAAGAACCCTCAACTGCTCTGTAATAATCTGCACTAGCAAATAGCCTTGCAAAGCTTTAAATTATCTCTCTCTTCTGCTTGAAATAAACTATGCCCCTGATCGGAGTGTAATAAGGTATCAGTGGTATTAAATACTTTTACCTCCACTATTTATGATGTTCTGTATTGGAGTTTACCAGGATTCCTGAGTCATTATATAATTTTGGAGGGTTTTTCCCCGCCCTCGCCAGAGCTTGCAGTACTTAACTAGTCTTCAATCAAATTTTAGTATAATCCTCAAATTAAATGTCTCGGCCGTATGATGTTTTATGTTAATTCTATTGTGCAGTAGCATACGCGTAAGAGAGAAAGTTGCAGATTGGCTGTGTGGCTGAGAAAATTCACAGGACCTGATTCTGCTCTCACTTGTGCTGGTGTAACTCCAGTGACCGCACTGGGGCTAAGCTGGGGTAAACCCATTGTGAATGAAAAAAGGAATCGGGCCCATTGGCTTACTTTACTTCAGATCAATTCCAGTGGATTCTTAGCAGTGGTTGCTCTATAGGTGGCTGCTATTTAAATTTTTTTGGGGGGCTGGAAAGGCACTGGCATCATATATGTCAGCTCCACACCAGAATGGCTCAGTGCCAAGCCCTGTATATCTTCAAGTGAGTCTAGCCAGGCCTTCAAATTCTCCACTGCCTTCATTCCTTTATAAGACACCTTTCTCCTGGGTTGCCAGCTTGATAGCTTAAGTTCTGTACCTTCAGCTACAAACCCAGAGAGGATGGGTTGATAGACTGTGTATTAAGGGGAGAGTTCCTCAGTGGTGTAAATTCGAGCGGCTCCATTGAAGTCAATAGAGTGATGCTGATTTATACCATCTGATCCAACATGTATAAGTGCTTGTTTCATTAGTACCTGGTTCTCCCTTGCCTTTGTGCATGGATAATGAACTGTGCTGATAGAGAGAGCAATGGTTTTCAGGAGGTGGGTGTTGTGACGAAGTGCCCTAGGATTGCTCTGTGAATCAAAGCCCTATGAAACTAGCACCAACCTTCTCTCTGGCATCTGCACTGCTGGCCTATTCACACAGCGCTGGTTACAATTCCCACGGCCTGCCCCAGCATACACTGAGCTCGGTGGATTCTTTGAGGTTGGTCTCTGCTCGAGTAGTTCCCAAGCCCAATGCCCTATCCTGCTGCACCTTGTGCAATCATTTACACCAGGGCCACGCAGAATGCAACCCTTTGGATTCGGTAGGACTTCACCCAGTTCACTTGTGCACTGACAGGGTGGACAGGTTAACAACGGGTTGGAAAGAAATTGGTATGCGACATACAACTGAGGCAGCTTTTATATCAGAGTCTCACAAAGGCAATTCTCTGCAGTTGATATAAAAAGGTGTCAGTTCTGGTTTAAGTACTGTATTACCAGCTAAGATTTATCAGCTTCAAAGGCAGCCTCACGCCACCAAGGGAATAAACAGCTCTTCTGCTTATCTATTTCACATAGTGCAATATTTTCTCAGTTGACTTTGGCTCAAAAAATACTTTTTCTTTTGCTCTGCCATTCACATATTCTAATTTAAAACAACCCTAAAAAACTCACCATAAAAATAAGCAATGATTGGTGCCACTGAGACAGCCCCAAACAATAGCCCCAATCCAATCCCCTTGTCCCTGAAAACTGTGAACAATGTATTTGGAACATGGGGCTGACTGGTATTTTAAACATTTTGTCTCCTAACACTAGTCAGAGTGTCTAAGATTTTCAAAGAACCTAAGTGACTTAGGATCCTATGGGCTAGCTTTTCAATGGGATTTAGGTGCCTAAAGCTGCAGATAGCCATCTGAAAATCCCATGAGGCAACCCCAGGCATCTAACTCGCACTGAAATCAAGGGAATCGGATTAGGCAAGGCATTTTCTCACTCTCCACAGCAGTGCTGAATGCCATTCTGTCCCATCTATGCCAACAAAACATTGCCAGCACCAGTTGACGGCATCCACTGCTGACAATCTCAGCCAGCAATGGGTAATTTTTTGCTACTGTAGTTCTGTAGGTGATCTACTCAGGGCCTCCCGGAAGATTCAGGGGGCCTGGGGCAAAGCAATTTCAGGGGCCCTTCCATAAAAAAAAGTTTAAACTATAGAATATTCTTGTGGGGCCCCTGCGGGGCCTGGGGCCAATTGCCCCATTTGCCTCCCCCTCTGGGCTGCTCTGTCTCTACTTCTGGCACAGACGTGGTCTCCATTCCCATAGTATGTGAACACCTCACAATCTTTAATGCACTGAACCTCACAACTTCCCTGTGCAGTAGGGCAGTGCTATTATCCCCATTTTACAGATGGAGAACTGAGGCCCAAAGAGGCAAAGGTCCAGATTTTTAATGGTATTTGGGCATTGCTGTGTTCAGCGTTGCAGGACCTAAGTCTCATTTTCCCTTTTGAAAATTAGATTTGGGCTCCTAAATCAATTTGGTGCTGCAACTCGACACAGCAATGCCTAAATGCCTTTAAGAATCTGAACATAAATGACTTCTCCAAGGGGACCCAGAAAGCCCTTAGCAAAGCAAGGAATATAACCCAACTATTCCAAAACCCCAGCAAGCACCCTGACAATTGGACCGTCTGTCCTATCCAGAGCTAGCTAGACACTTGAGTAAGTAGGCAGTGTGGGGTGGTCCCTTTATGTATACAATTAAATTTTGATTATTAGTGGCTTCTTTTTAGTGGGTAACAATAAAATAATGGGGCAAGTACTCATTGCCTTTATTAATAAAGTTGCCTTTATTATTTAAGAACAGCTATACAGTACTCAGTCCTTGTAGCCGATAACAGACTGGTCCCATCCTGGTTGGTCAGACCAATAACTCAGCTTTGCAGTTGCTGGCAAGCCATACTTTCCTTTTTTACATACATGGCAGTTACACGTGGTCTATGCTGCCCATGTCCAAGCACATATTGCAATATCCCGAATGGCCGCACTAATGCAATTAGTACATTTTGAAGTTAAAAACACTTGTTCTGATCAACTGGATATTATCCTAGACCTTAAACAACTAAACTTTCCACTCTTACTAAACTACTTTAGACAAGAGGTCATCTAGTCCAGTCCCCTGTACTTGTGGCTGGGCTAAGTATTATATAGACCATCCCTGACTCCCACCCTTTACTCTACTTAATATTATTATTGATGGTTATTCTTAAGCTTGCAAGGGGTTTGGTTCACTTAACCATTAAGCCAAAAGGCCTATTGTTAACAGGGGAAAGTTAGTACTAATATTTATCCTGTCTGGCTTTGTCTTCAGGGCTTTTAACACCAACACTAAATTCACTCCAAAAAATAAACAAAACCCCCAAGCATGCAGGCTTTGGAGACTCCACTAGGTGATGAAGTAGCGATTTGGTTGTTAAAGGTTGAGTAGCACTGTAGACGGATCAATAGACAAAACAGCTTTTACTGGCTCATTTGCCCAGCCGTCCATGTTGGTGCAGCGCCCTGAGTTTGTGGAAATGAATGAGCGGCCTTCACATTTTGCAGAGCATGCCGAGGGGGAATAGGAGGAGAACTAACATGACTAGTGCTGCATGCAAAGTTGAAGGCTGGGCTGCCATGTTCAGGGTATGGATCATTGATTACAGGGCAGAGAAAGAGACAAGGAAAATCCCGCTGACTTGGAGGACTTGTAAAAGATCAACTGGTTTATAAGTAAACACTTCCAACATGATTGACAGCTGGAGCTTACAATATCCCCAGCAACAGATCTAGAGAGAGCTGCTTTCTTGTTCTCTGAGGATTAATCCCTTAAAAAGCCACTGTCACTTTGTGGAAAACACATTTCATTTAGACAAGTCCCTGCTTATAGCATATAATGTCTGGTCTACTGTGTTCTTTCTGCATAGGAGACGGGTTAGTCATGTGGAGGTGAGGGTTGATTTGCAAATACACAAGGTGCATTCCTCGTCCTCTATATGTATATGTCCTCATAATACACAAGCGACAACTAAGCAACCAATTCCCATTGAAAGTCCATGCGATTTAAGCATCTAACTCTTATCTGTGGTTTTGAAAATCTTTGCTTAGGGAGAGTATCAAGTTTGGAATATCTAAAATCCTTGGAAGCAAAGATTCAGATCCCAGCAAAGCAGCTCTTTGCAAATGAATAATGATGAAACAATACTTGGTATTATGTAGCTTTTATTCTGTTCTGGTGGTTCTACTACATCCATCACCATGCTGTCTGTGTACCTTCCAGAAGTGCTTTAAGACACCTATGACCCAAAGTATTTTATACAAAAGTCGATAAATATATCCCATTCTATAGATAGCAAAACTGAGGCACAAAAAGTAAAGGAGCATTTTTAAAAAAAGATAGGATCTAAATTACATGTGCAAAATATGCCTGTGGGGGTGCAGAGTAAGTAATGTCATGTGCAAATGCCCATTTGTATGTGCAACCACACACATTGAGCCTGCAGTTTACCTGTGCATAGCTAGTCAAGCGTGATGTGTTGGCTTAAGGCCTTGAAATTTTTACGCTAATTAACTTAACCAAGGCTGCTGTGCAAAATCACTGACAAAGTCATGAACAGGATCCCAATCCCTTGATCTAACTACTAGATAACATTCCTCAGATATTCTATGCCGTATACTCTGTGAAGGTCATTTTGACAAGATCGTTAGGCTCATGATGCTGTCTGCTGTGGGTGGAATCCCTGATCCCATGAGCTGTTTAGTATGAGTGGGAATTTTCACCAGTATCCTTTGCAAAAATGTTCTTGCCTCTCTGACTGTTGTACAAATTTGACTGACACCCATGCAGAAATGACAGAATTTCGGTGCTAACTGCCTGACCCTTGACCTTGTTGGAACATATGTTGCTGATAATACGAATCCTCAGAGACACATACAACCCTTTTCACCTAAAGATCTTAAAGCACTCTAAAGAGGTGGGGGAGCCTTGCTTAAGTTCTCACAGTGGGTCTGTAGCAGAGTCAGTAACAGAGCTCACGTGTCCTGCGTCCCAGTCCAGCATGGCACTGCAGAACCAAGCTTACATACGAGGATAAGAACGGCCACACTAGGTCAGACCAAAGGTCCGTCTAGCCCAGTATTCTGTCTTCTGACAGCGGCCAATGCCAGGTGCCCCAGAGGAAATGAACAGAACAGGTAATTATCAAGTGATCCATCTTGTCGCCCATTCCCAGCTTCTGGCAAACAGAGGTTAGGGACATCATTCCGGCTAATAGCCATTGATGGACCTATCCTCCATGAACTTATCTAGCAAAAGGGGTTGCATAAATGCTAAGCAACATCGCTACAGGAATTTTATGCCAAATACTGTCTTTTTGAAATGAGACCAACAGGTTGTTTCTAAAATTCTGCCTTTAAACATATTTATATGTGGCCACATATATTTTACATGTCTGCACAATGCACTTTATGAAGTGCATAAAAAAACGGAAAGAAATTATCTATTTCTCCAGTACAACCTGTCTCTCTTTTTTTGGGGAGAGATAACAAGGAGCTATTTCATTTTGCTGTGCGCTGCCGGATGCCATGCTATAAATGGAGAAACAAAGCTCTTTTTGAAAAATGCTTCTGCCTCTCGCCCTTTTTTTTTTTAATGCCATTGTAAACTGGGAAGACCCAGCAAACAGAAGACATCATTTGCAGGCTATCTGCCCAAAGTCCCTTCTGTGCCATTCTGTTGTTTGCTCAGCGTAATGAATGGGCTCTTTCAGCAGGAGGGATCATAATGTTAATCGAGAGACAAAGCACTGCTTTGTTTGCAGAGAATCAGGAGCTTCCCCTCTGCAAACTTTGCGAAAGGGCTGCTCCAATATTCAGAATGGTTCGATCAAATTGGTGTCAATGTACACTTGTTATAAATGAGACTGGCCGATCAGCAGCTCTCCACATCATCAAATATGCAGCATGGATATTTCATTATCAGCCTAATTCATAGGCTGGGGCCACGGCTGGGTGATTTTAGAAATTAAACTGTACTCTCACCTCTAAAAAATGCAGTCCCGACTCGTCAGTGAAGTGGAGAGATTGCAGTGCTGCTGGGTTATTGAGTGATCGGGAACAGAGAAGGGGAGAGAGACATGAAGCGAACAGGTTTGTTACCGGCTTCACCTTTCATGAGCAAAAAATTAATCACATCCAAAGTGATCTAGTGAAGAGGCTGGCAAGCTGTGCAATTATGGGAATGTACAGGAGTTAATTAGTCAATTGCCTTTGCCGTAGAGAGAACCTGCAGAGCACCAGCTCAAGTCACTTGGAGTTAGAAGTCAAAAGGGCTTGCCGGTGTAGTGGCACAAACTGCAACCGTCACTTTTTTCCACCCATCGGCAGGGTGGGTTAATGCACTGGGCTTCCAGCTCTGAAATAAACCAGAGGAGATGATTCTACCCTCAATTCTGCCAGGTGCTGGTTCAGTTCCTGGCACAGGTCTGAGCAGCCTATGGGACTGCCCTAATTTTTGCTCATGGTGATGGCTCCTATATGGGCTGTTCTCGTAGGTGGGTCACAGAAAGACACCCAGCCATAACCCTTTTCACCCTGCCATGCCTGTGGGCTCCTGGTGGGAGTGATGTTGAGTTGACAACAGCTGCTCTGCATATGTCCAGGACTCGCTACAAGAGGATTTATTCCCTGTAGGAGACTTCTGGCAGATTTGCAGCCAGTGGAGCTGGCATAAGGTGACTGCAGAGCAGAGATGAATCCCCTCTGTGGGGCCTAGTTCCTCTCTCAGTCACATCAGTTTTGCAAAGACATAAGAGCTCCACCTTGCAGCTGTTTGTGCTGGACACCCATGGGAATGGCAGGAGGGCTGTGGAATTACACTGGATGGACCAGCTGAGTGCAGGCTGCTGCAACCTATTCTGGGCCCCATCCACACTGAAAGTGTTTGAACTGAACTAACTTGGGCAGAACTGATACAACTGCCCAGGCACATAGGGCCCCTGTGGGACCTTAGCGGCGCTTTTCTGCACACACACGAACCCCCTGTCTACACCTGGAAGTTTTATAAGCAAATTCCCCTGGGTGCCATCCAATGAAATAACGTTTTCACCAGTGGGAAGCCCTAGTGCAAAGAAGGGACAAGTGCCTGGACCCATTTTTTTTTAACAGATTTAAAAGTTTATTAGAGAATGTTTAAATAAAAATGATACAAAGAGTTCAAAGCGTCAGTTTTTGGTCATTGGGGGCAACATACAGAGTATAGGGGGACGCTGGTTTGTGGGAATTGGTTAGCACATGACATATACAGTCTGCAAGGTCCCCCAGTGCGGGGTGTATGGTGGGTGGGATCAAGAAGCAGTAAGGAAGCAGTGAGGGTACATCGCTCATACAGTGGGTTACACGCAGTCATGGGTATAAGTAAGCGGGCCGGGTAATGGGGATGGGATGACCCTCGCATGGTGGAATCTAGTTCGGTGGCTTTAGGGCTTAGGGGATATGGTTCAGTAGGGGGGGTTTATAGGCCTCCTCCCCCTGTGGGTGCACAGAGCCACGCCGGCTCACTCTTGGTATTGGCGGTGGCCGGTGATGTGCTCTATGTAAATGTCCCTAGACCGCCGGATAGTGTCCGAGACCATCAAACGTCTCATGAGCCGTGCATAGCGACGGCCCACCCCACAGGCCCTAAGTACTCGTTCATTACAGGGGTCCCAGGCACCCAGAGCCCCGACAATCAGGGCATTGGTGTAAACCTTGTAGCCCTTTGCCCGCAGGGTGTCCGCCAAGGGGGCATGTTTTTCGAGTTTACGGGCTCGGGCTTCACGGAAGGCTGGGGTCCTGTTCTCAAACGGGATCGTCACATCGACAAGGATGATCTTTTTCTGGTCCTCGTCCGTGACGACGATGTCCGGGCGCAGCAGGCTGTCGGTGTCAGGGATGGTGTGGTTGACTGCGACCTCACCCAGGTGTGGGGCAATGGCCTTCACCAGCCGATCCTGGACGGCGTTGTGGCGCAGCTGCCAGGCTCTGGCGTGGGGCTTGCAGCTGCACAGGACATGGGGCAAGGTCTCCAGGGCGTACTCACACTTCCTGCAGCGCTTGTCTCGGTTCCTGTGGCGGATGGCTCCATTGAGCGGGACGCAGTTCAGGCGGGCGCGGTGTATGAACTGCCAGTCGGCGAAACGGGTGAAACTGCCCTCGGGGAGAAAGTGGTTGCTGGTGTCCCACTTGCTGGTCACCTCAATGGCCTGGCCCTGGTCGGGCTTTTTCCTCAGGGTGTCCACATAGAGCGCGTGGACAGCAGCCTTCAGGGACTTCTCCAGCATGCCTCTGGCCCCGAGGCTGACAATGGTGTTGCCCTCTGTCTCGATCCATGTCACCAAGACTGCCAGCTCCTGTCGTTCCTCGCTCCGTATCCAGCGGCAGCCCAGTCATTTTCCCAGCCAGTGCGTGGCGTTGCGGGCGCGGGACCACCGCGAAGTAATGTCGCCCCCGTCCCGGGCGAATTCGCCGTCCAGGGAGCCGCTCAGGAAAGTGGCTACATCCGGGCCGGAGGGAGGCCTGACAATTCGCTTCTTGATGACGGTGCGTAGGGTGGCCGCTGCGATGTTCTTTACCATGGCGTCCGGGCACGTCAGGAGGCGGAAGGCGTGTGTGACGACCGCAATGTCACAGAGGTCACCCATGCGGGGGACGTTGGCACCACCATGCCTGTGGGCAATGTATATGAGCTCATTGCTGGCTCGCTGGGGCAGGGACAGCCACTGCTTAACCAGCTGCCGGATGGTGTTGTCTGCCTTGTTGAGGGGCACCTTTGCCACGGCGGAACCTCTTAAGACGAAGGCGATGCGGGGGATCAGGAAAGTGTTGAGGGCGTTGATCTTCTGCCACGGTGCCAGCAGGGATGCGTCGGTCTTATGTCTATTAAACCTGCTTGTCTGCACTACCCTGGGGCTGCCACTGGGACCAGCTGATAGCACCACTGGGGATGTTTTTCACACAGCTGAAGTGTGTAAAGGCATTCCCAGCATCTGAACCGGCACTGGAAATGCCAGGGTTCTCTGGTGTTCCTGGACGCACAACATGCAGCCGGTGCTCCAGAGAGGAGACACTAGACTGGACCAGCAGGACACAATAGTGGGTTAGGAATGTGGTGCATCAACAGACCAAACTGTGAGTGCAGCCCAGTGCCGGAATAGCAGAGTAAGCCAGGGCTAGGATTGTGGTGCATCAGGAGAGCTGTGTGTGCAGCCTGGCGCTGGAATGGTACAGCATGCAGCTGGTTGTGGCTGTGCTGCGCTGGCAGAGCAGAGGCTATGGTGGTGAGATCTCCAAGCTGCACTAGCAGGAGTGTGCTGGGGTTTAGGAATACTGTGCGTGGAAGGAGCTGTGTGTGTACATTCCAGCACTGGAGCAGCAGGGGTTCCTGCTAGGCAGTGTCTGAGCAGGAAGACTTTTACTGTGCTGGCTTGCAGTGTAACAGATTTTCTTAAAAATACATATGGAGATAGAGGGCAGTCACATTTATTAGAGAAATCAGCACTCCAGTAAAGATATATGCTATTGAGCATAGAGGTGAGCCAGTGGGGCTGCAGGACACACGGCAGGGAAAGGGGTCAGTCTGCCTCCCATGGGTAGGGGGTAGTACAGCCTATATGTGCTTTTATTGTAGTACACGAGGCTGTGTTGCTGACAACACCCATACAGCTGCAGGGAGGTGGGGGTGCTGCATACAGAACAAAGCCTTCTCCCCACTTGACCGTAAGAGTTACAAACACAAATGTTCTCAGCACAAAAAAATGTGTTTTTCTGTCATTTTATGGCAGTTTCCTGTGACCTAACTCTCTGATCTCATAGCCAAGTGGAATGTGGGTTTCTTGTAGCCTACACTACATATTGGAAACCTTACAAACTGTCAACATTTTAACTTCACGGGTCTAGATCTTCAGCCAGGCCAGAGTTCTGCTCAATGAAGTTGAGGAGAGAAGAGTAAAAGCTGCTGTAAATTACACCTGGCTGCAGTGGTCCACAAAGGGCCAGTACACAGCTAGAGACTGACATTATACAGCATGTGTTGGCCATGCACCCTCCTGTTCCTGACAGACCCCTTATGCAGGGAGCTAGCATAGAGCTGGGGATGCTCTGCCACGGGAATCCCCAGCTATCCCATTAGGGCATCTTTAAGGATGCTTTTCACCAATGGAGCAATAGAAACCGCTTTGTCGGAGATCAGGATCTAGTCCACAGTCCTTAACTAGACAAGGAAGTGGAGGGTATGGTGATGCTTATCATTGTCATGGTGATTCAGTGAAGATGGTCAAAAGCTGTGTCTAGACAGTATCCTTCCCCCTCCCCTGATCCCTGTGACAATAGTTTGATTTGGATCCAGGTCCCAAAATTCAGTGGTTACGTATTTTTAGTTTAAGTGGTATGTGCTTGGAGCTGCTTTGATAAATAATAGATATCGGATGAAGTCCTGGCTCATTGAAGTCAATGGAAGTTTTGCCAGAGACTTGGAAGGGCTCAGGAATTTACTCCTGGTTCCTGCCTTCAGGACTTTATTACCTAAGGAATGATACTAAAAAAACCTTGCTGCAGTGCGTAGAAAAAAATGCTAGCCTGTGATGAAGGCACTTGACTGGGATTCAGGAAACCTGGGTTCAATCGCTATTGCAAAATTCCTGTGTGGCCTTGTGCAAGTTGTTTAAGGCCTGAGTCTTAAAACACACACACACATACACACCCTCCAAGCTAGTCCTGTTCAAATCACTAGGACTACTCTTGGGAGTAAGTCGTAGTCAATGGGAGTAAAGGTCTTGTCATCATCCTGTGTGTCAGTTCCCCATCTGTGACATGAGTGCCCTACCACTCAAGTGTGTCATCCACTGTTTGTTAGATACTCCTCATCGTGGTATCTGGGTATCACAGAAAGACTTATTGATAAACATTGTCAGTATTCCCTCTAACGTCCATGGCACGGCTTATGGGAGGAAGCTCTGGACTGGGTAGCTAGAACCAACAGGTGGAGCCAGAAGCAGGCTCAGAAATGCAGACCTTATGCAAGAGATGTAGAAACCAAGACAATTGGGAATAAGAAGGAGATAGCTAGAGCCAGGGTGGTATGATTCTGATCCAAAGGCAATGGAAAGACTCTTACAGGGTGGTGAATTAGGCCTTTTGCTACCACACACATGCTATATGTTGGTTCTGGTTATGGCCCGTCTCTAAGAACTGCTGTGGTTTATGTGTATGGAGTGTGGGTTCATTTGTTGGTCACTATGATTTGGCATTTTGTGTGCATCATTGCTGGGAATACACTGAGCACAGGTTGGCTGGCACTTCTCTGGGCAATTATAAATGCAGATACTCAAGCCGCAGTGGACAATACAAGACATTATGCCATACAGATAAAGTCTGGAATTGGAACCTAGTTGTCCAAGACCACAAAGCACAGCAGGTTGACACCATCAGGTGCTACTTTCTCCACCAGAAAAGCATTATGCTAAGACAGTGGCTGTCCAGGAAGCAGCAGGAGCACTGATGTTAGTACCTAATTCAGCAATTGTATAGTTCTAATGAAAAATAAATTGCCCACAGCATTGTTCCAGTGCTACCAATATGTTTGTGGCCACGTCTGCCTTTCTCCTCTTCATTGGACTCTACTGGCCAGATTAGGGCTGCTTCTACTTAGAAGTATGTGAGATACATGATCTGCTAAGAGATGGTATTAAAAAAAACAGTGCTTTTTACTAGTGGATAGCAATTTTTGCCTACCACGTTGTCTTTTCTCTCTCAGTGATTAAAGATCATGGTAAGGTGGAGATTTTTCTAACCTGCCAAAGAATTTGGCCACTGGCAACCGGAGGCAGGAAAACTTTTGGATTTATTCATGGCCACCTGTCATGCCCCCAGCTGAAGGATAGTGTGAGGTTTGCTATTCCATAAATCAGTTCCTCTTGGACATCATAACTCTTCTTTATAGGTTCCTTCCCTCTCGTAAATAAACTTCATTCCATATGTATATACTGCAAGGGGAAGGTTGATTTGCAGCCCTGTTCAGGCTGAGGTGGCATTCTTTGCCACTTGACAAAATGCCCAAGGATTCTTTCCAGCTGCTGGGTGTGCCAGAAAACCTACCCCCGTGCTCCCCTACCTCGTCCGTACCACATTGAGATGTGACCTACCAGCCCTCACAAGTTTTGCAAGGGTAAGATGGGTCAGGGAGCTTCAAGAAATACTTTTTGAGCAGGGATTGGTGGGGGAGTTTCAATGGATGTCACTCCTTCTGAGTCAGGATAGAATCATGTGGGGCTAGGGTGCCCTGGAGATGCTGTCATTTGGGATGAGAGTTAAAGCACTCAGATAATTATGTCCTACCCTCCAGGTTTAGTTGGATATGAGATTCTTCTTCACTTTCCCACCTAACTGGTGTATGTTAAACAGCTGCTACATTTCACCTCAGAGGTGGATGCCTTTCAGTGTTGGAAGATGGTATAATGACAAGACATTTAGATAACGTGTCCTCTAGAGTGCTAGAAGCCAGCAGTTCTTGATCTCTAATCCCAGTTTGGACAATGAATTGCAGCACGCAGGGCACTTTGGGCCGGCCACTTCGTTTCTCTGTGCATTAGATTCTGATCTCGCTCACATTGATGTGACACAGGCTACGTCCAGACTACCTGCCGTATCGGCGGGTTAAAATCGATTGCTCGGGGATCGATATATCGCGTCTCATCTAGACGCGATATATCGATCCCCGAGCGCGCTTATATCGATTCCGGAACTCCATCAACCCCAACGGAGTTCCGGAATGGACAGGGAGAGCCGCGAACATCGATCCCGTGCTGTGTGGACGGGTGAGTAATCCGATCTTAAATATTTGACTTCAGCTACGTTATTCACGTGGCTGAAGTTGCGTATCTAAGATCGATTTCCCCCCCCATAGTGTGGACCAGCCCTAAGAAGTAATTCCAGAGATTTCAATGGAGATGCCTTGGCACAAAATCATTGTAAGGGATAGGAGAATCGAAATATTGTCTAACTCCGTCCATATATGGCACCCATCACTGTCATATTCTATCAGAGCACACTTCTCACCTGAGAGAGAAAAATTATCTACATTTTATACATGTAAAGCTGAGGCCAAGAGCGATTAAATGACTTGCCCAATGCGAATCCAGTGTTTTAATCACACCACAATCCTTCCCCACTTGCAAATACCCAATGCATTTGCTGAAATCAGGATCAATTGAGAACAATTAATGAGCAGAACAAAAAAATCAACAATTCAAATGGCTCCAAAGCATATTTTGCCCTTTCCCTTCTTCCTATCTCCTTGTATTGTATGTATTTGCAGAGAGTGAGGACGCAGAACAACTTGGGCACTTGTCCATTAATATCAAGGACCCTGCAAGGTGAAGGAGGTATTCCTTCCAAGCTTTACCTCAAAGTTCCTTTTGAAGGGACTAAGGAAGGATCAGAGGTCAGCTGCCAGACTTAGACAAAAACCTTGTTTCAGTTGAAACACTGGAGCAGTTTAGGGGCCTTGCTATCCAAATGAAGAACGGAGCCCTCTATGGCTGGTATTTTAATAGCAGACTAATAGGAAATGGATTTGAAAGGTGCAGCCTGCTTTTTTCTTTTTTTATTTAAGAGGTTGTAAAACTGATTTCTATAACAGCACAGTCCCATGGATGCAGCTGCTGCCATTGCTAATTTTTCAGCCTCTACCACAAGCCCTGGACCCACAACCTCTCTCACTCGAGCTAAAATGACTAACTCCATTGTTTGGTAGCAGAAGTAGGCAACCTCTCTGTATCAGGGCTTAGCCACAGCGAGGAGAGGAGGGGGCAGATGGAACACATACTTCACAGGGGCTTGTGCTAGCTTCCCCCATATTCCAACACCCTTTCAAAACTAGCTACACGGTCTGTGCATGCAGATTTTAAGTGGGATGTTGTGTTAGACCCCTGAAGCCAAGTAACCCAATGAACAGGATCTTAGGGACTTCTCCCAACCAGTTTTATTCCTTCCTCTCCCTTAACACATTCATAATTCTATTAGTTGTTGTTTGTTTGTATTGCAGTAGTACCAAGGAGCCCCAGTCCTGGAGCAGAACCCTATTGTGTTGGGTGTTGTACAAACATAAAGCAAAAAGACTGTCTGTGCCCCCCAAGAATTTACCATCTAAGACAGACAAAAGGCAGCAGGTAGAGACAGACTGACACCAAAAGGACACAATGGTATGATATTTGGTAGTATGATAGGCCGGGATCTCAGCACACCGACTGCCTAACTGGAGTCAAGCTTTTTGTACACATCCTGGCAAAAGCAAGTTTTTATGAGGTACTTGATGGAGGACACTGAGGTGGCTTTGTGGAGGTTTTCAGGGAACTCCTTCCATGCGTCAGGGGCAGCATGGGAAACTGCCTCAAGGTGCTTGTTTTGAAAACACTCCCTGCAGATGCTCTCGCCCACAACACGTAACAAGTCACCCCACGAGGGTCGTAGGGGACGTTCACAGCCCACAGAGCCTCACTCAGTAGAAAACCTCCCAGAAATGTCTTCAGGTTGGGCAAGGGCTTGCCAAATAAAAAGCACTTTCTAATACGGACTAATTAGCATCCGTGCACCCAAATCTGATCACATAATGGAAAAACACCATCTGCAAAAAACTGATTCACCAAACCCTGGTAAAGGACTGTCAAAAAACGGACTTGTGTACCTTGGTCTTCACCACCCTCAGCTGAGTACTACAGTAGCCTCTACAGGCCCCGAGTAAGCTTAATGCTGTGCTAGGGGAAAAAAAATAAACAAGGAGAAACAAAGTAGGGAAGTGACTTGTTTAAAGCCACTCAGCCTGGAAAAGAACAGGTTCCCCTGCTTTCTAGGCCACTAGATCCATGTGGTTTCCCTTTGCTGCATATGCTCCCCACTGGTGACAACTGTGCTGCACCATCTCTCTGGAAATCTTTCTCCTTTCTTTCCCCGGACACTGAGAACTGGATTCAGCCCTGTTGTATGTAGATGCAACTCACACTGAAGTCGGTGCTTCCCATTCACCACTGTGTTACTCCTGCTTTCTGTGAGAATAGCACCACTGATTTTACTGCTGTTACAACAGCTCATGGCTGGAGCAAAGGCCTGGTGAACCAGGCCCAGGGCCTTTAAATCTCATCTCCAAATCGGCCCTTGCCTGGCAGCTTGAGGATGGAGCCTTTGGGGAAGCTGTGGCTGACGGATGCTTCCGTAGAAATAAATTGTGTTGCATAGAGCACCTGTGAATGGGTATCTGCTTTGCTAAGCTGCCCGAGCCACACGGAGTGAATGATGCGCTCGCAGGGGCTGAATTACTGCCACTGCCCAAATTATCATTTTGAATGGTTTAACTCAGCAACTTCCTCAGTGGAGAATGAGGGGAGAAGATTAATCTAGAGCCAGGTACTTTAATAACTCCAACAAACTTCCCTGTGAGGCGTCTGGGGACAGAGGTAATCCCGGTACAGCCCTGACATCCTCCCCAAAGTCCACATGGGAGGGGTATGCCAAGCAGCATTCTCACAATCACAATATCACCCCACCCTTACCCCAAAACTTATGCAACTGTGCTTCATCCCACAGTGAAGAACTGAGTGTGTGCCTGAGGGGGTAGGACTCAGCTCACCTGCGTTCTATCCCTAGCTCTACCACTTGCCTACTCTGTGACCTTAGGCAAACCACTTCCTGTACCATCTCCTGCTATAAATAAAGCACATCTCCACTTAGGGTCTGGTTCTATGAAAGGTCAAGGGTGGCTGAGTACCCTGCGGGACTGTATCAGAGGGGTAGCCGTGTTAGTCTGGATGTGTAAAAGCAGCAAAGAATCCTGTGGCACCTTATAGACGTTTTGGAGCATGAGCTTTCGTGGGTGAATACCCACTTCGTCAGATGCGGGACTGGGTTCTTAGTAGAAAACAATGTGGTTTCTCCACTGAATTGGAGAGGCTGGAAAAAAATAACCTTGATGGGTGGTGAATCAATAGGAAAACAAATATTATAGTGAATTAATGTGCAACCTAAATGATGAGAAACACAGAGATCCAGAAAACACATCTCAGAGCAAGCACATGCAGCTGGATGGATGGATGGATGGATCCTGCAGCTCGATGGGTAGATAAATGGTCAGACACCTGGTTGTCACACAATATTTTGGCCATGTGGACAAATACTTGCTGTGTACGAAAGGCAAATTAACCACCCACATGCACTGTACTTGCATCCTGCATAGGACATTAACCCAGCTGTGCAAAGGCTTGTACATCATCTCACAGCCTGTCTCATTATCAAGCAACCAAGGTAAAAAAATAAATAAATAAAAATCTGTAACCACAGTGCCGAGTAGCGACCTGACACTTGTATTTATTTATGTATATTTCTAAGCTCAGACCTTGTTCAGCAATCTCTCCCATCTTTATTAGAAGTCAGTGTTAGAACAGATGTTGTTTCCCTGCATCCTTGACTTTATCTTGATAAATAATCCAACATATTTAGCAGGAATCATGGTGTCTTTGTTTAGAGATATATTTAAACAGCATCAGGAGAGTTCATAACCCTAAAAGTTTTCAAGCAATATTGATATTACAGAGAAGCCAAAGTAATTAGTTACCTTAGGGTTTTTTTCTATTTAATGTATCTAATTGTGTCACTAATCACCATATCATCTGAACAGTGTTCAGGGTATTGTGTTGTTATTTATTATTCCTAGAGGTGCCAATCAAGGATCAGGGCCACACTGTGCTAGGTGCTGCTCACACAGATAACACAAAAATAGTCTCTGCCCTGAAGAGTTGACAATATAAGCATAAAACAGGAGACCTGTATGAAAATATTCTCTCGGGAGTCTACTTCCTTGCCTAACTCTGAGCGGAGTCCTCAGTACAGACTAATTATACACACACACGTGTTTGGTACCAGGACTGGAAACTGAAGAGGTATGAATAGTATCCTGATCATTTTCTGATGTGGTGCGGGCAGACAGCTCCAGTCTTTTGGCTGCCGTCCCTAGTTTAGCTAGTTCATAGCATTATTTGCCTCCTGACTTTTAACAAAGCTGTCGTCCTCAGCTGCCTTTGCTGCCCAGAATTACTTTGAAATCTTAACAGAGCCAAATCAATACATCTTTCACCTACCCAGCAAGCTGTTGGGGCGGGGAGGCAGAGCACTGAATAACATGTACATTCAAAGCATCTTATTGGGCTCAAAAAACACGGCCAGCCATTATTCCCACTTCTCGTGGGTCAGCTGCAGATTCCAATTTTCGTTTCCCTGCCCTTCAACTCATTTGAGTCTCTTGAAAGTCCAGGGCAGACCAGCAATGAGATGAGCGTGGAACATCTCCATGTCAGTCATAGCCTTGCAGTCAGTAAATCACCTGTCTGAAGAGATGCTATGGACCCAATCAGCAAAATGATAGCTGGGGCTGTCCAAAAGGCATGAATAAGCCTTTGATGGCCCACTGAAGCATTAAGACAGAGCTAAGGAATTCAAAGAGACTGTGATTGAGGGATGAGTTAAATGAGTTGAATGAAATAAGACATTAGTTATGGTCAGTTGCTCACAAAGAAAAAATATATGTATCTCCTGATTTGCACTAGTGAACTTAGTTACACTGGTGTAACGCCATGGAAATCAATAGAGTTATTCCTGATTTTGACTAGTGATCTGATTTACACCAGTGTAATGTCACTGATGTCTGTGTCAATAGTGATTTATACCAGTGTAGTAGAGACTAGTATCAGGCCCTTAGATTACCTTTAAGCTACCTTGATTTTAAAAAAAAAGCCTTCTCTGGACTAGCCTGTGTCCTTGTTGCTCTCAGAAAAACAGATATGTAAAGCCCCCTCTAGCTTTTTGCTCACCCTTTCTTGCCCTTAGAGCCAAGTCTGGTGCAGAAAGAAACCTCTGTTCTCTGGATATGCCACTGTGAGCACATGGCTGGTGCCTTCCCTCCATCTACTGCTACCTGATAGCCAGATGAGCTATTGTTTAGAGCTTGTACAGAGGGTGGTGTTCTGGTTAAGATACAGAACTGAGACTCAAGTGATCTGGGTTTAACTCCTGCCTTTGCTATAGACACCCTCTGTACTCTTGGGCAAGTTGCTTAACTTCTCTGAGCTTCAGTTCCCACTTTTAATATGGGGATAATGATGTTTCAGTTTTCTTGCTGTTTGTCTATTTAGATTATAAACTCTTCAGGGCAGGGACTGTCTCTCACTGCATGTTTGCATAGTGCCTAGCATTAACAGAAGCCTGATCTAGCTTGAGGCAAATAGGGTCCACTGTAATACTAGTAATAATTATGCCCATTTCATAGATGGGGAAACTGAGAGACAGAGTGGGGCAGTGACTTGCTCAAGGTTACATAGTGAGTCCGTGGCAGAGCCAGGAACAGAAGCCAAGAGATGTGGGAAGACAGCCAGTCTTGTTCAGGTCTCAGTAAAGCCAATGGAACGACACCTATGGGGAGATCTATGGGTTTTGAATTGTCCTACATGACCTTCTAGAAACCACAGTGGCTGCGGTCTGACCCAAGCCGCTCCTGGTGGTGGTCGTTGTTCCATTGCAGCTGTCTGCATGTGTAATTAATTATCAGTTTGCTAATGGGTTTTATTGGTGCGTTTGCTCCCCGTTTATTGGCAGTAGAGACGTACTTTGCTAGCATTGGTGCAGGTATGGTGCAGATGGTGCATCAAACCCCCTGCTTGTATGTGCGCGCACGCGCGTGTATCTGCTTTCCTCGTTTCACTTGTTTGTAATGAATTTACAAATCCTTTAGCATGGAAAACTGAACCGTTCCCCGGGAGAGACAGATGGAGGCAGAGGCATTACAAAGGCATTCAGAGCAGCTTTTCTGGTTAATATCTCTATATGTACATCTACAGATGACTCATTAGTTTGTTTGACACTCCTGCCCTTCTCCTCTCTATGCCTCTGCATACATACTATGCTTCAGAGCTCCACTCACAGGAAGTGCTATCAAGGCAAAAGTGAGAAAAACATGTGCAAACTGTTAACACAGCCCTGAGGTGCAATCCCTGCCTTCAGTGGGATGTTTATTTCCTCTTCTCGTGGGGTTTCATTTTAATGCTGGATCTCGGACTGGAGAATAAACTCATACAGGGCTTGATTGTGATCCCTTTGCTCACAATCAGGATTTTTTTGATTAAAAAAAAGTGCTGATTTGTTGAAACCCAGACTGTTCCCAAAACAGTATCAGGTTCAACACAATATCTGTCTCAAAACATTTTTGATCAGCATTTCCAGATTTTTCCAAAAGTCTCATTTTGACATTGCCAGACCAGAAAGTTTGAATATTTGAGTTGAAACAACTCTTCACTGGTAAATTTATACAAAAGTATTTTTTTTAAAGGTCAAAATAAAAATGAAGAATTTTGATTGACCCAAACCAATGTTTTATTTTTGGGAGGAGGGCGAGGTATTCGGTTCAGGAAAATTGATTTTTTTGACTTTTCATCTCAATTTGGTACAAGAAATTTTTCTAAAATATCAGATTCTCCTGGGATGGGGGAAATGTTTCCCACTCAGCCCTACTGCTGGTGAACTATATCTTACACCACCAGTGGTCCCACTGACTCATAGGTTCCTAGATTATAAAGCCAGGGGGATAATGGTGATAATCTAGCCTGACCTCCTGTGAAAACAGACCATGGAACCTTCCCTGAATAATTCCTGTTGAACTAGACTAGATCTTTTAGAAAAAATAATCTGTTTCCAAACAATTAAAGCCAGTGACTGAGATTCTCATGCAGCCTGGAGGATAGGTTTTAAGGCACCTGTATGAGAAGTATTGTCTCCCTTTTAAATAGCTTGTGAACCCTCTAGTGGTGCTTATCGTGTTCTGTGTTTTAGAAACCACCATCAACCAACCGGAGTAGCAGCGTGCCTGTGTAGTTGCACCTTATATGTTTGTGTTTGTTTAGTAAGCGTGCTTATCGGAACCCAACTGTGCCCTGTGTGGTTTCTTCATATTATCATCATTGTGCAGAGAGCAAAAGATACAACGCTGCCTTGGAATCCTTCTAAATCTGGGCTGATGTGGGGCCCTAGTGTAATGCAGGGCATCATGAGGGGGAAGGGGGCTGCACTAAGTTATGCCAGCCTCCCCAGGACTACCTATAGCTTACAGCACACCCTAGAATGTGTGTAGCCATGCCTCCTGCCTGGTTTGCAGGAGTGCCCTGTGCCCAGTGAATTCTTCTCTAGTCCCTTGTGGACTGTTTTGGGTGGAGCGGGAAGCAGATCCCAATGGGACTACTCATGGAGTTCTGTTCTGGTCAATAGGAGTGAAGGCATCAGAATCCAGCCCATAAAAAATAGCAATATGTGCATACTCCTCCCACTCCCTCCCCCCCAAAAAAAGAATAGTAGCACCACTTCTCTAATTCTCAGCATCATGAGTCACTCTGTCTCTTTTGCAAATAACGTACGGGCAAGGGGGCTCCGGGTCTGCGTGGGAGAAGTTCTGTATTGAAGGACAGCTTGCCTGCTGCTTAGCTATGTTACAGGAATAAATGTCTACTCTGCGTCAACTTCTTGCAAAGTCCCCCACTAAGTCCTTCCGGCCCCAGCTCCAAGGCTCATGTTCTGCCTCGAGTTTAATAAATATGTACACAGCCAGAAATTGATTTTTCTAAAAATGTAATATGCACACAAAACCCAACATGTATAAAATACGCTGGCATCCAGGGGAACAACTGAATTTCTTTCCTGCCCAAAAAATCAATTGTAAAAGTGTATGTAAAAATACAATGGCACTAAACTCCAAATAATTAGGTGATTGTGCTAAGCGAACATCTTATTTAAAAATGGCTCAGCAGTATGCGTTTGTAAGACACAATCTAATCAGAAAGAAACAGGAAATGTAGCAGTTTCCAGGTGAGCAAGCAGAAATGCAGAAGTCATTTTATGTAGGCAAAAAAAAAATATATCAGGGTTGGAAATGACAAGGGGAGGAAAGGAATCAACTACACAGACAGGAGTAATAACAACACATTGCCATCATTATTCCTCTGTGGAAAGCACGGCAAAAAGAATAAGAGGAAACATGAAATTAAATCAAATATGATTACCAAATAAATAGAAAAGGACTGGCTGGTTTCACAAAGCATGTTGGCACCAGTACTTGGTTAGAGGAGAAGCAGAGAAATGAGAGAGCCTGGAAGGAATTGGACTGGAGTTCAGTTCCTGCAAGCCGTGGAGATAGCATTTGCCACCCCCCCAGTGGAGGAAAAATAGTCCTGTGGTTCAGGCACTCGAGTAGGATTCAGGAGGTTAGAGTTCAATTTAAGACTCTGCCACAGATTGGCTGTATGACCTTGGGTAAATCACGTACTCTTTCTATTCCTTGGTTTCCCGTGTGTAGAATGGGGATAATAATCTGTCTTGTCTATTAATAGCCAGTTCTTTAGGATAGGAACTATGTCTGTGTACAATACCTAGCACAGGGAAGCCCTCATCTCAGAAGGGGCCTATAGGTGCTACGGCAGTAAAATTATAAAGAACAGGCCACTGGTCCATCTGATCCAATATACTATCTACTGCCATAGAGGCACAGACTACATGTACCACATACCTAAGGATCTGGTGGCTTCTCCATCACCTGCAGGCTTCAAGACAGGACTGGGTGTCTTTTTAAAAGATCTGCTCTAGCTCAACCAGAAGCTGGGGGTTTGATGCAGAAATTATTGGGTGAGGTTCTCTGGTCTGTGCTAGACAGAGGGCTTAAATTCAGCCAGAACTGCCCAGAGCTCTGCTCAGGTAAATATTTTCAAACCCACAGGAGTCCCAGCACCTCCCATGGGGCTGAAACCCAGAGCCTCAGCCTGACCTGTGAGGCAGAAGCCCTGATCCCCAGGAAATACTCAGTAAGAATTTAAGCTCTGGTTACATAGGAGGTCAGGCTAGATCCGTGGTTCTCAGCCCGCAGCCCACTTTCATCCCAATCTGCACACAGCTATGGCCCATGTGACATCCATAGGGCCATACAGGTAGTATACATCTGGTGGAGATGTGGCCTGCATAACATCAAGAGCTGCATATGCAGCCCACAGTGGTAAATAGGTTGAGAACCACTGGGCTAAATAATCATAGGGGTCCCTTCTGGCCTTACATTTTGTGAATCTATCCCAGAAGGCCACCCAAAGACACTGACCTACCCAGACCAATGGTCAAACATTTGCAGCCAGCTGAGGAGCCGGAGTTAATAGTCCCCCTGGTTTCCCTAGGAGAGGGCAAGAAGCAGAGCTTGTCCAGTAAAAGACCCTTGATTTACGAGCTGACTCTTCTCTCTGGGTTTCTTGGCCTTCAGGACTCTCTGCAAGGTCTCTCTGTTTGCTTAGGTGTCCCCTGAGGAGATAGGGAGGGAGAGAGGTGATGTGCTTGGGAAGCCGCCTTGTGGGTGGGACTCCATCAGGATCTTTTGTGTGGATTTGTAAATAAACAACATGAATTATTAACAACAAAACAATAATGATAGTTCATCAATAATAAATATCTCAAGTGATCGGCATCCTGAGTTCCAGAAAGGTGCTTTTTATCAAATTAAAATAAGAAAATAAGTAAATCTCATCTAATATCTCACCTCCTGTCAAACCAGAGCAACCTACTGGTCTATGCTGGCATCCTGCCTCCCTGCCTATGCCGGCATCCTACCATTTTAGACAAATAGCCCATATACACCAGTAATCCTCTGAAGGCATGTCTACTCTGCAAGCAGAGTTGAGCCTGCAGCATATGGAGACCCAACTGAGTTAGCTTTGATAGATCTAGCAGTGAAACTGCGGCAGTCGCATGGGCTAGATGCTCGAGTGCTGTCCAGGGTCCCGGGTGGGGTTGTACAGACTTTGCTGCCACGGCTTCATTGTTCTTGTTATTTGTGGGAGCAGGTGGGAATCTTTTTTTAATTAAAAAAAATCCTATTTTCATGCAAATGTCCTTAGCAATAAAGATTGAGGAAGTGAAATGCAGGTATTGTGGTTTAATTGCATCTAAATAAGTTGCTTTAAAAAAAATCAAAATAAAAAATCAACACTGCACCAGCTGCTCTTTTAAACTTCTCTGGCTTCCAGTCCCGAGCTGCTCCCATCACAAAGTTTAACAGCTCTCATAATCAATGAGCACAGGAGCCCTGGGTAGTTTAGAGTCATTCATCTTTCCCAATGGGTCATTTATCACATGTGGCAGGTGTGTTTGGGAAAGGGAAAAAAAAATCATGATTGAGTCTTTTCTCCTTGTTAGGATGCAGCTTGGCTGTGAAATATCCAGCCACCCAGTCTTCTTCCTTAACTTCTGCAATGCATCTCCAGAGCAACGGGCCTGATCGATAGTCCATTCTCAGGGCATTCGTGTAAATAGCCAGGAGACTTTCCATTGACTCCAGCTGGCGTTGAATAAGGCCATAGGAACTGTTATCTGTGTACATTTGATGCAAATTCCTCTGTCCTATCCCTAGCTCTCTTGTCGCCATTGTGCTGCTTTGCTAAAGGAGGACCCGATCCTGCTGCTCCTGAATTCAATGGCAAAATTCACATAGGGAGGAATATTGAAAAACAAACAAAAACCACACCATTGACATCTATGGCAAAACTCTCAAGTTCAATGGGGCCATTGATTTTGGTGGGCACAGGTTCAGAGCCCAATGCGCTGTGTCCTCAATCCTCATAGATTTCTCTGGCCATAAGGATGCTGGACCCCATGCCAGACTGGCCTCTGATTATCGTGTTGCTCTTCTCTCTCTGCTCAGTTATTGCCCTTGTTGTTTATTCTGTGTTGTCAGGGAGTGATTAAAACACCCAGCACAGTAATGTTCACATTGCAGGGACTGTGGTCTAGATAGTGCCGGGGACCTCTGTTTGCAGAATTGATGTAGCCTAAAGAGCAGCAGCACCATGCTGCCACTGTGCTCTATGCCATTGGGCCTTGATTTCTGAGCTGGAGGTACCATCTGTAATACCAAGCGGGAGGATTCGGTCTCTGTTCCTCTCTTGCCTTATCCACTGTGACTCAGGGCACTGCTCCAGGCTCTAGAGCGTTGACCTTTTAGACTGTGAGTGTGACTCTGGCCCAATATGGTGAGTGACTCTGGGATTGTCTACAGCTGTGCCACTATCATTTCAGTGTAGATCCCTCCACTGGTGGGAAGAGTTCTCCCATCAGTATAGGTAATCCACCTCCCTGAGAGACCCTAATCGTCCGTCGACCTAGTGCTGTCTAAACTGGGGAGACGTCACTCATGGGTATGGACTTCTCCCACCCCTGCATGACAAAGTTGGGTTGACTTAACTTTTCAGCATCCCCTCAGCCAGTTTGTGAAGGAGTGTGAGTAGTCTTAGGCTGGCTCCTCACTGCACTTTGCAAGTATCCCTACATGAGCCAAACTAAGGAGATAATTGGTTAAGTACCAGGAGATACATCAGTTAAAAAGGTGAGTCAGCTCACCCACTGAGAACAGTTAAGAGAGACAGGAAGGAGGGAGGAGAGGGGAAGGCTAGAAAGAAGGGCCACAGAAGTGTAGACTCACAGGGAAATGTGATCTTCCTAGGGAGAAGGTAAAAAGCCTTATGTTGTAGGGGAACAAGGGCTTTACAGCACACTGTAAATAAAACACTTGGTGCTTAGCTTGCCACTGGTGTGCGTGAAGACTGTTTGTTTGCAGCCAGGAAACCAGGGGACCCCACCCTGTGACATGGCTGCATGGTAGAACGAGTTCTGGGGAGCCCCCAGGTATGTCTGCACTGCAATTAAACAACTATGGCTGGCCCATGTCAGCTGACTGGACTCCTGGGGCTCAGGCAATGAGGCTGTTTAATTGCAGTGTAGATGTCCGGGGACCCATTAAAACTGCAATTAAACAGCACTGAGCCCAAGTCAGCGGATGCAGGCCAGCCACAGATGTTTAGTTGCACTGCAGCAGGGTCTGTCCCAAAAAAACCACATCTGCAAATGGTTCTAAGTGACCCCACTGCTGCCAGCATCAGGAGCACAGGTGGATTAACTGCAGATTTCCAGTGTCAGGGTGGAGGACTTGGGCCCTGCATTTTATTCTGTCTCCTGAACTTGCACTGTGTTTCCTGCTATAAACTGAAAATGAGAAAGGGCAGCTGAAGGTGGGAGAAGAGGGAGGGGGAAAAAATCACCTGCAAATGCAAGCAACACCCACCCCCGGCTCTCCGGCACCTCATACCCGGTTTTCATTCCTCCCTGCCCAGGTGCTAAAATTCAGAGCCTGGTTCCATTTATTTCTGACTGTTGCTGGGAAAGTGAAAACACTCTGAAGCCAAACAGCTTTCCCCCCCTTAAACATCTCAGACCAGGCATGTTCCCATCTCCTAGTGAAGAGAGTTAGAAATGCAGGGGGGAGAGGTGGAAGGGGGCATTTGGCCAGAAGTGTAATGTGAGCTGACAGGTTAGTTAAAAAAATGAAATGCAATTTTTATTGGCTCAGAAAATGAGAAAAAAAATCGGTACAGGTGGATGGACTGAGTGAAGTGAGTTGTTTTATCCCCCCCACCTGCATACAAAATAGGTCAGTGCTCAGTAGCACCCAGCTAGTGGTGGAGAAAGAAATAATAAATGGCAAAGGGGAAAGAAATAGAAAGGATCAAGCTATGCGATCCCTGTGTATTGCCATGAATCAAATACGTTCAGGATCGCTGGAAAAGTCACAAGTAGGTTTAGAGGTTGGCTTTTTATTTCGCCTGTTTTACGATTTCAGTTATTCTTGTTTTTTACAAAATCCCCTTCCCCTCTGCCCCTTTTTTGATCTTTTTTTGGTGCACTGCAGCTGTTAACAAAAAATACATCATGTTGGAGACAAAGTGAGCGTGTGTGTGAATGCACGATCCCTCTTCCAGAGAGGAATCTTTGAAGAGAAAAACAAGTGATCTGAATAAAGGGAGGGAGGGAGAAAAAGCAGTGGAGGAGAGCTTTGATCCCACTATCCATGACTGCCTTTCTGGGGGTTGGATTGCTCTAATACAGAGGGATGTTCGGGAGGAGGTATTGTCTCCTGACTCATCTCCACTGACCTGGTGAGACCGAGTCTGATTTTCCTCTGGCTTACATACCAACTGTGCAACGCCATTGTGTCATTATTTACACCAGAGTGCAGAGCTGGAGAGTAAAATGCCACTGTTTTTCATTTGCTTGGCTCCTGCACTGCTGAGTCTGGGTTACACTACCTGCTCTGTGCCCAGTCCACAGAAGAGATGGGTGGTCTCAAGCTGTATTGACTCTTACTGTGCACTCTGGATCAGTCCCCAGCATTGGCTGAGAGGACAGCTGCCACACAAGTAGGATTTGAACTGCTCTGAGCCCCGTATGGGATGGCTACCATCTGAGCCAACACCAGGAATTAAACTGAGCAGCCTCTGTGCTGGATGCATCTGAATCCCTATATTCTCAGCCTGGTAGCTCTGATGGGCCCACAGGGTACATCTGCATTTGAGCTGGTAGGTGCGATTCCCAACATGCTCGAGTTAGCGCATAAAAATAGCAGTACATCTGCGGCAGCATGGATGGGGGGGTTGGGCTAGCTGCCCTGCGTATACTCCTGCCCAACCCCCTGGGTCAGAAGTGGCAGAAGGTCCCTAAATGTGAGGGGGCCACTGGCACACAAACCGTGCCCAGGCCCCTGTGCCACCCCTTCCCCAAGGCCCTGCCCTCACACCACCCTTTCCCCCCAAGCCCTCTCCTTACATCATCGCTTCTCCCCAAGCCTCTGCCCCCCTATTCCTTTCACACACACACATCCCAGTGCTTGCCCTTATGGATGGTAAAACTGATGGGGCCATGGCCCCCTGCCTCACTCCCCCCCCCCCCGCACCCAGTTCCAGCACCCTTGCCCTGGGTACATCCTTGGCAGCCATGCCGCCATGGAGAGACTGCTATTTTTAGGCGCTAGCGAATATTTGGAGCTAGTCTGAATAGGTCGACACTGTTATAACCTTATTCCGAGACCTGGACCTTAGCGTCCAAAATATGGGGGTTAGCATGAAAACCTCCAAGCTTAGCTACCAGCTTGGACCTGGTACTTGCTGCCACCACCCAAAAAATTAGAGTGTTTTGGGGCACTCTGGTCCCACTGAAAAACCTTCCCTGGGGACTCCAAGACCCAAATCCCTTGAGTCTCACAACAAAGGGAAATAATCCTTTTTCCCTCCCCCCCTCCAGGTGCTCCTGGAGAGATACACAGACACAAGCTCTGTGAATCCAAACAGAGTGACTTCCCCTCTCCGTTCCCGGTCCTGGAACAAAAAGGACTTTCCTATTCCCCCAGAGGGAATGCAAAATCAGGCTAGCCAATTCAACACACACCAATCTCCCCTGATTTCTTCCTCCCACCAATTCCCTGGTGAGTACAGACTCAATTTCCCTGAAGTAAAGAAAAACTCCAACAGGTCTTAAAAGAAAGCTTTATATAAAAAAGAAAGAAAAATACAAATGGTCTCTCTGTATTAAGGTGATACAATACAGGGCTAATTGCTTAAAAGAATATTGAATAAACAGCCTTATTCAAAAAGAATACAAATTAAAGCACTCCAGCACTTATATTCATGCAAATACCAAAGAAAAGAAACCATATAACTTACTATCTGATCTCTTTGTCCTTACACTTAGAAAAAGAAGATTAGAAAACAGAACTACTTCTCCAAAGCTCAGAGGAAGCAGGCAGCCAGAAAACAAAGACCTCAGACACACAATTCCCTCCACCCAAAGTTGAAAAAATCCGGTTTCCTGATTGGTCCTCTGGTCAGGTGCTTTAGGTGAAAGAGACATTAACCCTTAGCTATCTGTTTATGACACGCCCCCCAAATTGCAGACAGCGGGGAAGCTCACTGGCGGCGATTTCCGTCTAGAACTTGAAAATAAACAGATTAATACAACACATGCACCTTTACATATACCCCTAAGTATATAACTAACAGACTTCTACATTTTAAGAACACTTTTTAACTACTGGATTCTGGGAAACTCTCACGGGAGAGTGCATCAGCAACTTTGTTAGAAGCTCCTGTGATGTGTTGAATTTCAAAATCAAAATCTTGGAGAGCTAAACTCCAACGAAGAAGTTTCTTGTTGTTCCCCTTGGCAGTATGAAGCCACTTTAGTGCAGCATGGTCAGTTTGTAGTTTGAACCGCCGTCCCCAAACATATGGGCGTAGCTTTTCCAGGGCGTACACAATGGCATAGCATTCCTTTTCACTGACTGACCAGTGACTTTCCCTCTCAGACAGTTTCTTGCTGAGAAACACGACAGGATGGAAGTTGTGATCTGTTGCTTCCTGACACTCAGATGCATCTGTGGTTACTAGGAATGGCTTGTCAAAGTCCGGGGCCCTGAGCACAGGGTCAGACATGAGCATCGCCTTAAGCTGGGTAAAGGCCTTTTGACACTCATCAGTCCACTTAACGGCATTTGGCTGGGTCTTTTTGGTCAGGTCGGTCAATGGGGCAGCGATTTGGCTGTAGTGTGGTACAAATCGCCTGTAGTATCCGGCCAAGCCTAAGAAGGATTGGACCTGTTTCTTTGACCTTGGGACAGGCCACTTTTGGATAGCATCCACTTTGGCCTGTAGGGGGTTTATGGTTCCTCGACCCACCTGGTGCCCCAGGTAAGTCACTCTGTTTTGGCCTATTTGACACTTTTTGGCCTTAACAGTTAGTCCTGCCTGCCTGATGCGCTCAAAGACCTTTTCCAGGTGGAGTAGGTGTTCGGGCCAGGAGTCTGAAAAAATGGCCACATCATCGAGGTAGGCAACTGCAAATTCTCCCAGTCCAGCTAATAGACCATCTACCAGCCTCTGGAAGGTGGCTGGTGCATTTCGAAGGCCGAAAGGAAGGACATTGAATTCATACACCCCCGCATGGGTGACGAATGCTGACCTCTCCTTGGCGGGTTCATCTAGCGGTACTTGCCAGTACCCCTTGGTTAAGTCTATTGTAGAGATGAACTGGGCACGTCCCAACTTTTCCAATAGCTCATCAGTGCGTGGCATTGGATAGTTGTCCGGACGAGTTACCGCATTTAGCTTACGGTAGTCCACGCAAAAGCGTATTTCCCCATCTGGTTTGGGTACCAGAACCACTGGAGATGCCCATGCACTGGTAGATGAGCGGGTTATACCCATCTGTAGCATGTTCTGGATCTCCCGTTCTATAGCAGCTTGGGCATGAGGAGACACCCGGTAGGGTGGGGTTCTGATTGGGTGAGCATTACCTGTATCAATGGAGTGGTATGCCCGTTCAGTCCGTCCTAGGGTGGCTGAGAACAATGGGGCGAAGCTAGTGCACAGCTCCTTGATTTGTTGCCGCTGCAGACGTTCCAGGGTGGTTGAGAGGTTCACCTCTTCCACGCCACCGTCTTTTTTCCCGTCGTAGTAGACACCGTCAGGCCACTCAGCATCATCTCCCTGGACTGTAAACTGACAAACCTGTAAGTCTCTGGAATAGAAAGGCTTGAGAGAATTAACATGGTACACTTTAGGCTTTAGTGAGGAATTGGGAAATGCTATGAGGTAGTTTACAGCTCCCAGGCGCTCTTGGACCGTGAATGGCCCTTCCCATGATGCTTCCATCTTATGGGCCTGTTGCGCCTTCAAGACCATAACCTGGTCTCCTACCTTGAAGGAACGTTCTCTGGCATGTCTGTCATACCAGGCCTTTTGCTCTTCTTGAGCATCCTTTAGGTTCTCTCTAGCAAGGGCTAAAGAGTGTCGGAGGGTGCTTTGTAGGTTGCTTACAAAGTCCAGAATGTTAGTTCCTGGAGAAGGCGTAAACCCCTCCCATTGCTGCTTCACCAACTGTAATGGCCCCTTAACCTCGTGACCATACACAAGTTCAAATGGTGAAAACCCTAAACTGGGATGTGGTACAGCCCTGTAGGCAAACAGCAACTGCTGCAACACTAGGTCCCAATTATTGGAGAATTCGTTGATGAATTTTCGTATCATGGCCCCCAAAGTTCCATTGAACCTTTCCACCAGGCCATTGGTTTGATGGTGGTATGGGGTGGCAACCAAGTGATTCACCCCATGAGTTTCCCACAGTTTTTCCATGGTTCCTGCCAGGAAATTAGACCCTGAATCTGTAAGGATGTCGGAGGGCCAACCTACCCTGGCAAAGATGTCTGTTAGGGCCAGGCACACAGTGTTAGCCCTGGTGTTGCCTAGAGCTACTGCTTCTGGCCATCGGGTAGCAAAGTCCACTAAAGTCAGTACGTACTGCTTTCCTCTGGGCGTCTTTTTTGGGAAAGGGCCCAGAATATCCACAGCTACTCGCTGAAATGGGACCTCAATTATGGGGAGTGGCTGGAGAGGGGCCTTGACCTGGTCTTGAGGCTTTCCCACTCTTTGGCATACCTCACAACACCGGACATACTTGGCAACATCCTTGCCCATCCCCTCCCAGTGGAAGGACTTCCCCAACCGGTCCTTGGTTCTGTTCACCCCAGCATGGCCACTGGGATGATCATGGGCTAAGCTTAAGAGCTTCCCCCGGTACTTAGTTGGAACCACCAACTGTTTTTGCGGCGGCCATTCTTCCCGGTGTCCACCAGAAAGAATTTCCTTGTATAAAAGTCCTTGGTCTATAACAAACCGGGATCGATTAGAAGAGCTGAGAGGCGGTGGGGTGCTCCGTGCCGCTGCCCAAGCTTTCTGAAGGCTGTCATCCGCTTCCTGCTCAGCCTGGAACTGTTCCCTTGAGGCTGGGGTCACCAGTTCTTCCTCAGACTGTGGACTTGGGCTTGGTCCCTCTGGAAGCGATGTAGGTGATGGGGTTGTTTCCGTTGCTGGTGAACCGCTCTCCGCTGGTGCACCTGAGAGTATTTCAGGCTCTGGCTGAGCCTTTTGGGTATGGCTGTCTGTTGCTTCTGCCAGTTCTGGCTCGCTGGCGCCCTCTGGCGTTGAGTTTGAAGATGGGGTTGCAATTGCTGGTGCTGGTTGCTGTTCCAGTTCCGGGCCTGGGACTGGAGATGCTGTGGCTGTTTCAGTGGTAAGCATGGAATCCGGGTCCACTACCTCTGTCTGGGTCTCTGGTAACACAGACGGGGCCTCTGTGGACGGCTCAGGAACAGGAATGGGTCTGGAAGCTTGCCTGGTTTGGCTACGGGTAACCATTCCCACTCTCTTGGCCCGCCTCACCTGGTTGGCCAAGTCTTCCCCCAGTAGCATGGGGATAGGATAATTGTCATAGACTGCAAAAGTCCACATTCCTGACCAGCCTTTGTACTGGACAGGTAGTTGAGCTGTAGGCAAGTCTACAGCTTGTGACATGAAGGGGTAAATTGTAACTTTGGCCTTTGGGTTGATGAATTTGGGGTCTACGAAGGATTGGTGGATAGCTGACACTTGTGCCCCCGTGTCTCTCCACGCAGTAACCTTTCCGCCCACTCTCAAATTTTCCCTTCGCTCCAAGGGTATTTGAGAGGCATCCGGGCCTGGGGATCTTTGGTGTGATGGTGGTGTAATGAATTGCACTCGCATGGTGTTCTTGGGACAGTTGGCCTTGATATGTCCCAGTTCATTACACTTAAAGCATCTTCCATCTGATGGGTCACTGGGCCGAGGTGAGTTACTGGAGACTGGTGAGGTGGAAGGGTAGGGTGTCTGTGGCTTTACTTGGGTGGTATGTGGGGTCTTTGGCTGTCCTCGGTTGTAGGGTTTATGGTCTGTGTGCCCCCTGGGGTAATCGTTCCCCTTGACAGTAGCTTTCTTGCTTTCTGCCAGTTCCATCCATTTGGCTCCAATCTCCCCCGCCTCAGCGATATCTTTGGGTTTTCCATCTTGTATGTACCGTGTGATGTCTTCAGGAACACCATCCAAGAACTGCTCCATTTGTATGAGGAGGTTCAGTTCTTCCAAGGTTTGAATGTTGTTTCCTGTTATCCAGGCCTCATAGTTTTTTGCAATGTAGTAGGCGTGTTTGGGAAATGACACCTCTGGTTTCCACTTTTGGGTTCTAAAGCGCCCATGGGCATGATCTGGGGTTATCCCCATCCTGTATCTGGCCTTGGTTTGAAAAAGTTTATAGTCATTCATTTGCTGCTTAGGCATTTCAGCTGCCACCTCTGCTAAAGGCCCACTGAGTTGTGGCCTTAATTCTACCATGTACTGGTCTTCGGGGATGCTGTACCCAAGACAGGCTCTTTCAAAATTTTCCAAGAAGGCCTCGGTGTCATCACCTGCCTTGTAGGTAGGAAATTTCCTGTGCTGTGGAGCAATAATTGGCGCCGGGTTGTTAGGGTTGGTTGGCACATGCAGCCCAGCTTTTGCCAACTCCAGTTCATGTTTTCTCTGTTTTTCCTTCTCTTCATACTCTTTTTGTTGTTTTTGCATTTCTTTTTGGTGTTTTTCCATTTCTTTTTGGTGTTTTTCCATGTCTCGGCGGTGGGCCACCTCTTCATCTTCTAGTTTTCTTTTGTGTGCTGCCTCTCATTCTCTCTCTCTTATTTCCATCTCTGCTTGTTTTATTTCCAGTTGTCGCCTGTGTTCAGCTTCTCTGAATTGGTATTCGGCCTCCATTTTTGCCTTAGAAGTCATGATTCCTGTTTTCTTGTGTTGGGGTGCCCTCCGGTGTTTATCCTCTGAACTGCAGGTTCTCCGTTGCCTCCTGAAGTCTGCCTAGCAACAGTGCCTTTAGCTAATCTTCAATGTTAAGTAAACCTGAAAAACCACTTTATTTGCATTTATATAGTGCTGGTATGACTCTCAATGGGAGTGCTATTGTGTGACAAAAGACTGTTAATAGTCTGGTAATGGTTTCTTGCTTAACATGCAAGCCACAAACTGCCAGAGAGAGCAGAAAAAAAATTTTTCTCTCTGGTTCCCTTTTAAAACCAAACTGTTTCTCTCTGCTAAAAAGCCCTTAGCAGAGAAAAGAAAAATATAATATTCCTACTGGCTTCTGGATTCTGTCTATCTCCCACCGGCTGCCACTCATGTTATAACATTAGTCCCAGATCTGGACCTTAGCGTCCAAAATATGGGGGTTAGCATGAAAACCTCCAAGCTTAGCTACCAGCTTGGACCTGGTACTTGCTGCCACCACCCAAAAAATTAGAGTGTTTTGGGGCACTCTGGTCCCACTGAAAAACCTTCCCTGGGGACCCCAAGACCCAAATCCCTTGAGTCTCACAACAAAGGGAAATAATCCTTTTTCCCTCCCCCCCTCCAGGTGCTCCTGGAGAGATACACAGACACAAGCTCTGTGAATCCAAACAGAGTGACTCCCCCTCTCCGTTCCCGGTCCTGGAACAAAAAGGACTTTCCTATTCCCCCAGAGGGAATGCAAAATCAGGCTAGCCAATTCAACACACACCGATCTCCCCTGATTTCTTCCTCCCACCAATTCCCTGGTGAGTACAGACTCAATTTCCCTGAAGTAAAGAAAAACTCCAACAGGTCTTAAAAGAAAGCTTTATATAAAAAAGAAAGAAAAAATACAAATGGTCTCTCTGTATTAAGGTGATACAATACAGGGCTAATTGCTTAAAAGAATATTGAATAAACAGCCTTATTCAAAAAGAATACAAATCAAAGCACTCCAGCACTTATATTCATGCAAATACCAAAGAAAAGAAACCATATAACTTACTATCTGATCTCTTTGTCCTTACACTTAGAAAAAGAAGATTAGAAAACAGAACTACTTCTCCAAAGCTCAGAGGAAGCAGGCAGCCAGAAAACAAAGACCTCAGACACACAATTCCCTCCACCCAAAGTTGAAAAAATCCGGTTTCCTGATTGGTCCTCTGGTCAGGTGCTTTAGGTGAAAGAGACATTAACCCTTAGCTATCTGTTTATGACAGACACAAACTAGGAATCACATCTCCCAGCTCAAAAGTTGACATACCTGTATTCTTTGTGGATTAGGTGATGTGGAGGGCTTGGAACATATGCTGAACAGTTGGTTATGCTTATACAACACCTGGAGCTTGGACCTGATGGTGTAACCTAGACAAGATGTCCCAATAGGCCGAACAAGTGGTCGGCCATTATGGGAATTTATTATTTGTACTGTGCGACTGCCCAGGAGCCCCAGACGTGGGCCTGGACTTTGTTTTGCTAGGTGCTGTACAGCCAGAACAGAAAGACGATCCCTGCCTCAGAGTTGAAGCACCTGAATTGTTAGAATATCTTTGTAGTGCAAAAATTCTGCTCTAGATCTCAGAGGGAAATTGCGAGACCCTAATTTTTTTTCTCTCTCTCTCACTTACACACACACCCCATGTTAAATAAGGCTGCAAAAAGGGGATCGAAGGCACACAGGATCCTGGGCCCTAATTCAGGTGAAACAGCTGACTCCTTGTGGGAAGAGGCTTCATTTCTTTGGCAAGGAGATGAGTTCCCTGCCCTTGGCTCAGTTGGGCTGTCCAGTTACTTCACGAATCCACCTGAAACACAGCAGTTTCTCAATTGCCCCATGCCTTGCAGGGTGAGCCAGTGAAAGGTGGGTGCAAACGACCACCATTCTGAGTCGGGGTGACTTCACACCTAGCCCACAGTGTCATAAATGGCCACCCAGGGCAATGGGGACCCTGACCCCACAAGTTCCGATTCTGGGTGTCTCTTGCCTGTCCCTGAAGCTAGACTGTGTAACTCAGCCAAAGTGATTTTGATGCGGTTTACAGCTCTACCCTCCCTGACACAGAAATTATTACTGATGGGAACTAACTACCCCTTTGTCAAGCTCAGCAGAGGCCAGCAACTGAATGGATCGTGGAGACGGAACCCCCCACTCAGCCAAACGTGGTCCCATGGGGTCAGGGTTGGAGCAGTTCTGTTGGAGTCAACATCTGAGGGAAGCTTACCCTACCCTGCCTCTGTTGTACCTGCTCAGTAATAATCAGAGGACTTCACAGTCTCTCAGGTTTACCCCTCCCACCAGCACCAAATTCAAAAGGGAGAGATTGCCATAGCAGAAATCATATAGATAAAAAACCCCAGGGGTTTAGCTGTGACAGGATGGGGGTAGCTGAGATTAGCTTTATAATAACTGTCCCTGTTGCTCTGCTGCCTGCCTGTTCCTGGAAACAAACACTTGTGTTTTCCTCCCAGGGCTGATTATGTGAAGGTCAGTTTTGCCCCTTACTGTCCAAAAACATGCTGAGTCTAGCAGGGCTCTCCACCTGATTTCCTATGCATTGAACTTCACAAACGTGGAAGCCTCTCTGACAACAAGACATGAGGATTTGGCCATTATTTTTCTTTCTCTCCCTCCCTTCTCCTCCTCCAGCCTCTCCCTTTCCAAAAGAGGATTATGGGTTGCACCTATTAATTCTAGTCCTGAAGCATTGAATGGAACCTTTCCTGCTTGCAGAGTGTTTTATAACCTGCTTCCTCCCAAATCCCCTCTCTGTCTGGAAGTGTGCGTGTGTGTCCTTCCTTGGCTCAAGGAGAAACTGTTGGCAACAGAATGAGGGTAGCAAGCAGCATGATTCAGGCTCTTCATGGCCATGAAAACCCTCCCCCACCCCCACTAAATAACACTTAGTTCCTATATTTCACCCAGGAATTTCAAAGCACTTTAGAAATGCAGGTATTTGTTTATATCTATGGTACAGATGGGCAGACTGAGCCACGAAGAAGTCAAAGTACTTGCCTAAGGTCATACAGGTTAAGTCAGAGGCAAAGCAAAGACTCCCAGGATCTTGTATAAGCTGCTAGACAATGCTCTCTCCTGGTTCTGTGCAGGGGCGGCTCTGGGCATTTTGCCACCCCAAGCACGGCAGGCAGGCTGCCTGCTGCCCTCGCAGTGCCGGTAGAGCGCCCCCCTATGCCTTGCTGCCCCAAGCATGCGCTTGGCGTGCTGGGGCCTGGAGCCGCCCCTGGTTCTGTGCTATTTTGAGAGAGACAGTGACTCTGCATTGCCATTAAGTTAACACAGAGACCAGAAATTTAAGAGGAAGTAGGCCCTGGGCTAGGCCTCAGAAAACTGGGATGCAATTCTTGGCTCTGCCATTGACTGCCAGCATGGCCTTTTGCAAGTCACTTAATCTCTCCGTGCCTCAGTTCCCCTCTGTGGAATTGAGATGATGATATTCCTTTTGTCTGTTCTGTCAGCAGTGCCGTAGGGACTATTTTACAGTACAGCACCTTGCACAGCTCAGCTCTGATCTAGTCCTACCACAATATGAATTACTAACTCTGAATACAGCTTCTGAGAGAAGTGTCTGTACAGGGCTCCTGTGCCAACATTGAGCAAAGTCTAGCTACAAATGTGCAAAGTTAATTTGGCAGCATCAGAGCTCTACTAGAGGGACTTGCATCCAGTCCAGCAGCACATGGAAAACATAGATCTGATTATATGTGCGTACTGGTAACAAAATGCCTCGAAGTTTCCATGTCCCAGGTTGCTCTGAGCTCCCGTCACTTGTTCGCTGTGTTGGTTTGCTTCTTCCATGTAGTCTTCTGTCTCAAAGCTGCCTGCAGGCGATGCAAGCAGAGAGGTACACTGAGCTTTGTAAATGTCAGCAGCATGCTTTATCTAGGCATGCCCATGTAAACTCTCCTGACCAAGGAGTTGACTGGATTCAGATGGGATAGAGGTGAGAAGGAGATGTACGTAATTAGCAATCCTATCACTCCACTGCTATGGTTTCCTTTTTATCTCTGGCTCCTTCAAGATGCTTGTCAAACAAGGCTGTGAAATGCAATCCAGTTCCCATGGCTATTTCACTACTCCTGCCCCACCTCGGCAGATGGTTATTGTTCAGAGGTGTCTGTTATGGGGACCATGGCTCCCCCAGGGCGAAATGGAAGCCAGCAGAACCCTCTTTCTTCCCAAGCAGGTCCCTGCCAGGTCAACACCATGGATTTCTATGTGGCAGCATTAGAAAAAAATGAAATATGTTGGACTAATTAAGTGGAAAGTAAAGATCTTTTTGTTAATGTTTCCCCTGAGCAGAAATTGATACCTAGTCATTACACCATGACTGTTATTACTAATGAGGCTGAAACTGGGCAAAATATTTATACAGGATTAGATATTGTGAAAAGCCTAGAGATAAAGGAAGCCCCTTCTATGCACTGGGGCATGAAGCGCTGTCCAGAGGTGCGTTTGATACCCCTGGAGATCAGAGTCTTCTATCTGCAGTGCTATGGAATGGCTATGGGCAAGGGCAGTGCCCCAGGGGGAGCTTGTTCTGGGATCCTGGACTCCATTCCTGGCTCTGTTAGTGTGTGATGGCTGCTATCTTCTCCGACATACTGGGGATTGAACCAGGGACTGCCAAAGCTCAAAGCATGACTTGTGATAACATAGGAGCCCTGGCACTCTACCCCGAGAGCCTCTGTAGATTAGGCATAAAGAGGGACCGGTAACACACACTGACTCATGGGTTACATTAGCAACTGGCTATGCGACCATGAGCAAATCACAGGGGGCCGGACTTTCAGAAGAGCTCACCCAGCAGGCCCCTTGGTAACACTTAGACAGATTTTCAAAAGATCTCAGTCCCCACAATGCTGAGCTGTCTCGAAAATCTGGCCCTTAATCTTTATGTACCTCAGTGTCCCTCTAGTAAAATGAGGACCCTCACACCTCCCTTCTTCCAAAGGGCACTGTCCTGTTGAATTCATTCATGTCTGTAGAATGCTTTGAGCTTCACAGCTGGGAGGCCGTAGAGAAGTGCAAAGTGGAACTACACTGTATAAAGTGACTCGGACTGGAATGCCAGCTGTGGCTAAAACCCAGTTTCTAGAGTCATTGAGGAGGAGTCCAGTTTCCACGACCCATTCACTCTCAGCCAAGAGGAGGGACAGTTAGTACCAGTTCTGACGCTGGTTTCTCTGATGAGGTCACTGGGACCATGACAGTGACTATCTCACAGGCCACTGAGTGAGGAGCGATTTTCAGTTGTATAGCTTCTTGCCCCCTCTTCGTATCTGTTTGTAATCTATGTGTGTACAGTACACACACACTCGCTCTCTCTCCTTTGTTATCCTATCCATCTGCCTATGTCAACCACTCTCTTCTGCTCCATCATTCCTGTGATGTCGCTGCTCAACTTGGAGCTTGGCTTCTTGTGCTTTGCATTTTGTTGGCCCCTTGGTCCTGTCTTGTGCTGTTGCCTTCAGCCTTATCTAGTGTAATATTGATTTCTTTCTTTTTTAAACAGAGTGCACAGAGAAAGCAATGATTGATGAGAGTGAAGCAGAGGCAGCCAAAGGACTGGGTTTGGAAGCCAACTGAATCCACATCCTAGAGCATAGCCGGTTGGGGAGCTATGGAACAACCTGTGCAAAAATCTGCTGTTCCTGATATAGCTCATGGAATGGAGAATCTGGTATGGACAAAACGAGATCAGTTATTGTAGGGTCATGTGCAGAGTGGGAGAGGTGGGGATGAAGAGAGAGAGGGAGAAAATAAGTAATATAAGACTACCTAGATTCATAGTGTTTAAGGCTAGAAAGCACCATTAGATCATCTAGTTTGACCCCTGTATTACATTTCAACTTGTTACCCCTCTGTTTGACTAAAGCCTGTCTCGCAGAAACGCATCTAGTCTGAATCTGAAGAGGTCATGAGATGGAGACTCCACCATTCTATTGGCAATCACCCTCTCTGTTAAAACATCTTTTTTCTCTCCAGTTGGAATGTGTCTGGCTTCAGCTTCCAGCCATTGGTTCTTATTGTCTCTTTCTCCACTATATTAGAGAGCCCTTTAGTACCCATAACGGTACTGATCACCATAATCAAGTCACAGCTCCATCTCCTTTTAGGATAAGTGAAAATGAGTGCTCTACATTTCTTACCTGTGTTACTATTTATTGTGATAGCACAGAGAGGCTCTAATCAAGGACAAGGGCCCCATTGGGGTAGGTGCTATTCCCACATACAGAGATAGACTTTAAAGGGCAGTTTGGACCTCAAATCCCAATGAAAGTCAATGGCAGGTGGGCACCTAACTCCCATTTGTACTTCTGAAAATCTTTTAATGAAAAGAGAGTCCCCGAGAGGCAAAGCCGCTGCTGGACCAGGGCTGCTCACTTGCTACAACCCTCAGCCCTCCAGCAGGGCCTGCAGCAACTCGGCTGCACTAACTCTTTGCTCAAGCAAAGCCTACAGTGTTCCACCTCTCAGGCACTATCCATGGACAGGGGTTAGGCCAGATGCCCCCAGGCACAGGTATTTCATTCTCACCACCAGAGTCGCAGGTTAGTCTGTACAGTGGCACTGCTCAGCCTCAGCTGGGAAACCTCCAACTACCTCGCAGTGTTGCAGACGCCCTAGTTTTCCAGCCTACCCTCGATCCTGTCCCTGTCTGAACCTTGTCCCAGACTGCTCCAATCCTGCTCCCATCTCCTGATGCCCAAACCCTTAGAATGACTCCAGCCTGGCTTCAACCGTCGGCCTGTGTCCAGACTCTGACTATGATCCTGATTTGGCTTGTCTACAGACACTGATCCAGGTTCTGACTCACGGTCTGTCCCTGGATCCTAGTTTCAGTGCTGCTCTCAGCCTGGTGCTGACTCTGTGTTCAGAGTCAAATTGTGCTACCTGTTCTTGACCACTGCTCCAACCACCAGGCCCGACTGCCTAGAACCCAGAGCCTGACAGTTCCTGCCCCAAAGAACTTGCTGTCTAAGAGAGGAGCAGAACTTCAGTCTCCTAAATGGTAAGCCAAGGGCCCACTTACTCCGCTACATGATAGAGAGGAAGGATTTCCTAGTGATTTCCTTGAGAAAACCTGAGTTCAAGTCCCTGTTTTGATACAGACTTCCCCTGTGATGTTGAGCAAGTCACTTAGGCCAGGAGCCTGAAAAGTATTTAAGCTCCATTTACATCAATAGAAGATACCTTTAAGACCCTCAATATCTTTAAAACATAAGAACGGCCAGACTGAGTCAGACCAAAGGGCCATTTAGCCCAGTATCATGTCTTCTGACAGTGGCCAATGCCAGGTGCCCCAGAGGGAATGAACAGAACCAGGGAATCATCAAGTGATTCATCCCGTCGCCCATTCCCAGCTTCTGACAAACAGAGGCCAGGGACTCCATCCCTGTCCAGGTGACCAGCTAGCAAATGTGAAAGATCAGGACACTTTTTTTTTCCTGGGAGGGAATAGTTGCGTATATAAGACAAAGCCCCAAATATCAGGATGGTCCCAACAATATTGGGACATCTGGTGACCCTAAATACCTTTGAGGATCTATGCCTCAATTTCCCCATCTATAAATTGCAGATAATAGTACTGCCCTACCTCAACAGGGGTTCTCAGGATAAATATATTGTTGTGAGCCCAGGTGAAACCTTGTTACAGGCTGAATTCAAACCACCTACAAACTGATGTGTGGACAGGCCCATCACTTAAAATAGCTGTAAGAAACAAATAAGGGCCCACACCTATTTAAAAAAAAAAAAAGCCTAATAGAATCTGCCTAGAGACTAGCACTACTTGGACAGTGGGTTTCATTGGCTTTTTGCAATCATGTGTGTGTGAGAGACAGACAGAGCCAGAGGCCAAAAGCAAGTAGGAGCCTGTGAATGACCCTGGGGAAAGCTAGAGGGAGCAAGCTCTTGGATCTGGTGTTGGCTGAAGAGACTTGGGGGCTAAGAAACTGCTCCTTTTATTTTTGGCTCCTCCTGTGTTCGGAGGAGCAGGATTTTGGTACACTTTTTATTTACAGGGAATGTACAAAGAAAATACCAGACTACTCCAGACCGGAACATCCCTAAGGCCCTGAAATTTGACCAGCTGCTCAGGTAAAAAAAGGGCAACAGAAGTGTCAGGTGCTCAGATACTACGGTGACCTGGGCCAGGTTAAGTACCTTAAAATGGATAGAACAGGCATATAGAGCCAGGAGCTGCAGTGTCTGTGGTTTGGGTTAGTCTTTTTTCTATGTTTTGTAGGAGTTTTGATATGGTTCTGCACAGATTAAAATGTAGAGCGCTTGTTAGGCTTTCGCACACAGCTCTATAAATCCAATCATGATTGATTGATTGATTTTCATTTCCTAGCTTTTACATCCTGAGTTCTGCAGCTTGACAAGGGTGAACACGGGCCAGGTTTTATAGAGCATTTTACTCCTTACACTGGAGCATAAGAGTGACTGAAATAAGAGAGGAGCCATGGGAGATAAAAAGCAGACCCTGCACAAGAGACGTGTGTGAGAGAGAGATTCAACAAGGATTTATTCACACTTGCAGGCAAGCTGTGGCAAGAGTAAACTGGCTCTGGACAATATTAAAATGAGTGTGATTGCAGCTGACCCACGCTCCATACAAGATGAGCTGCTTGCTTCTCTGGAAAGTTTCTTGGGCTCTGGTCCCGATGCTGTGGGATTCAGGTGAAGTCAACCTGGGGTAATGTGGAGCCTGGAAGCTAGATCCCCTCCATACCATCATAGCCCCCTTGGGAAAGTCTTGAGCCATCCTAATTTGAGATGCTTTAGTAGCAGAGGGTTGGGGATGGTAAGGTTACATAGCTCAGAATGGTAACAATAAGCTACAGCACCTTTCATTTCATTTCTAAGCCACGTGCGTGAAACCACCCAGCCAACTATGGTGTTCAATAGCCACCATCCCCACCATGTCTAAGTACACTTGTAAGCAATGACCAAATCTGCCCCGGGCCAGTTTGTAGCCAATGGAAAATAAAGCAGTAGCTGTAGTTAGCGCACTGGAGGGAGGCCAATTACGGGCTTATAGGAGATGATATACAATAGCAATTTTCATTAGGGAGCAGATTCTGGGAGCATGACTGCAGCATCTAGGAATGGGCCCGAGAAGCAAAATGGGAGCATTAGAAAGGAAAAGAAGGGGGCGTAAGAATGAGATTCAGGGAACAAAGGTGCAGCAATGGCCTGAGAGATATTCATGTTTGTTTCCAGTCTGAGCACAAACCCCAACATGCAGTTCAGTCGCCCACATATTTCTCTCAGCATCATCCTGCGACAGAGAGAGGACTCAAACAGGAATCTGCTGCCTCTCTGGTCACCTGGGAGGTAGAACATCCTTATTCCAACTCCTTAACAGGTTAAGGCAGGATTTGAACCAGGAACTCCAAGGATTTATAGACTTAAGGTCAGAAGGGACCATTATGATCATCTAGTCTGATCTTCTGCACAATGCAGGCCACAGAATCTCACCCACCCACTCCTGTAACAAACCCCTAATCTATGTCTGAGTTACTGAAGTCCTCAAGGTGCAGAGAATCCTCCAGCAAGTGTCCTGTGCCCCACACTGCAGAGAAAGCCGAAAAAACCTTCAGGGCCTCTGCCAATCTTCCCTGGAGGAAAATTCCTTTCCCACCCCAAATATGGTGATCAGTTAAATCCTGAGCATGTGGGCAAGACTCACCAGCCAGCACCCAGGAAAGAATTCTCTGTAGTAACTCAGATCCCTCTCCATCTAACATCCCATCACAGACCATTGGACATATTTACCTGCTAATAATCAAAGATTAATTAATTGCCAAAATTAGGCTATCCCATCATACCATCCCCTCCTTAAGCTTATCAAGCTTAGTCTTGAAGCCAGATATGTCTTTTGCCACTACTACTCCCCTTGGAAGGCTGTTCTAAAACTTCACTCCTCAAATGGTTAGAAACCTTCGTCCAATTTCAAGTCTAAACTTCCTTGTGTCCAGTTTATATCCATTTGTTCTTGTGTCCACATTGGTACTGAGCTTAAATAATTCTTCTCTCTCCTTGATATTTATCTCTCTGATATATTTATGAAGAGCAATCATATCTCCCCTCAGTCTTCTTTTGGTTAGGCTAAACAACCAAGCTCTTTCAGTCTCTTTTCATAAGACAGGTTTTCCATTCCTCGAATCATCCTAGTAGCCCTTCTCTGTACCTGTTCCAGTTTGAATTCATCCTTCTTAAACATGGGAGACCAAAACTGCACACACTATTCCAAATGAGGTCTCACCAGCGCCTTGTATAACGGTACTAACACCTCCTTATCTTTACTGGAAATATCTCACCTGATGCATCCGAAAACCACATTAGCTTTTTTAACAGCCACATCACATTGGCAGCTCATAGTCATCCTGTCATCAACCAATACTCCAAGGTCCTTCTCCTCCTCTGTTACTTCCAACTGATGCGCCTCCAATTTATAACCAAAATTCTTGTTGTTAATCCCTAAATGCATGACCTTGCACTTTTCACTATTAAATTTCATACTTTTACTCCAGTTTACAAGGTCATCCAGATCTTCCCGTATGATATCCCGGTCCATCTCTGTGTTAGCAATACCTCCCAGCTTTGTGTCATCCACAAACTTTATTAGCACATTCCCACTTTTTGTGCCAAGGTCAGTAATAAAAAGATTAAATAAGATTGGTCCCAAAACCGATTCCTGAGGAACTCCACTAGTAAATTCTCTCCAGCCTGACAGTTCACCTTTCAGTATGACTTGTTGTAGTCTCCCCTTTAACCAGTTCCTTATCCACCTTTCAATTTTCATATTGATCCTCATCTTTTCTAGTTTAGCTAATAATTCCCCATGTGGAACCATATCGAATGCCTTACTGAAATCAAGGTAAATGAGATCTACTGCGTTTCCTTTGAAAAATCTGTTACCTTCTCAAAGAAGGAGATCAAGTTGATATGGCACAATCTACCTTTTGTAAAACCTTGTTGTATTTTGTCCCAATTACCATTGACCTCAATGTCCTTAACTACTTTCTGCTTCAAATTTTTCCAAGACCTTGCATACTACAGATGTCAAACTAACAGTCCTGTAGTTACTCGAATCACTTTTTTCCCTTTTCTTAAAAATAGGAACTGTTAGCAATTCTCCAGTTGTACGGTACAACCCCTGTGTTTACTCATTCATTAAAAATTCTTGCTAATGGGCTTGCAATTTCATGTGCCAGTTCCTTTAATATTCTTGGATGAAGATTATCTGGGCCCCCTGATTTAGTCCCATTAAGCTGTTTGAGTTTGGCTTCTACTTTGGATGTGGTAATATCTACCTCCATATCCTCATTCCCATTTGTCATCCCACCATTATCCCTAAGCTCCTCATTAAAGACTGAGACAAAGTATTTGTTTAGATATTGGGCCATGCCTGGATTATCTTTATCCTCCACTCCATTCTCAGTGTTTAGTGGTCCCACTTCTTTCTTTGTTTTCTTCTTATTTATATCGTTATAGAAACTTTTACTATTGGTTTTAATTCCCTTTGCAAGGTCCAACTCTACATGGCTTTTGGCCTTTCTCACTTTATCCCAACATGTTCTGACTTCAATAAGGTAGCTTTCCTTGCTAATCCCTCCCATCTTCCACTCCTTGTAGACTTTCTGCTTTTTCTTAATCACCTCTCTGAGAAGCTTGCTCATCCAACTTGGTTTACAACTCCTGCCTATGATTTTTTTCCCCTTTCTTGGGATGCAGGCTTCTGATAATTTCTGCAGCTTTGACTTGAAGTAATTCCAGGCCTCCTCCACCTTTAGATCCACAAGTTCTTCAGTCCAATCCACCTCCCTAACTAATTTCCTTAATTCTTTAAAGTTAGCCCTTTTGAAATAAAAACCCTAGTCCCAGATCTATTTTTGTTTATCCTTCTATCTAGTTTGAACTGAATTAGCTCATGGTCACTCAAACCAAGGTTGTTGCCTACAACCATTTCTTCTATGAGGTCCTCACTACTCATCAAAACCAAATCTAAAATGGCATCCCCTCTTGTTAGTTCTTCAACTACTTGGTGAAGGAATCCATCAGCTATTGCATCCAGAAAAATCTGAGCCCTATTATTATTACTAGCACTTGTTCTTCAGTCTGTATCTGGGAAGTTAGTCTCCCAGGATCACACAGTTCCCATTAGTGTTTGCTTCATTAAAAACATTAAAGAGGTCTCTGTCCATATCCAAATCAGATCCCGGCAGTCTGTAGCACACCTCAAGCACTATCTCAGGGGAGGCTCCAGTAGCTTTCTTTCCCAATGTGATTTTTGCCCAGACTCTTATCCATTCCATCACTTATTTCTTTATAGTTTACCTCATCATTGATATACAAAGCTACTCCACCACCTTTGCCTTTATTTCTGTCTTTCCAGCAAGCATCCAAACCGCTGGACTATAGAGTGATTATTAACTGGCACAGCACACACCAATTAAAAAGCGTTAACAGCTCCAACAGGAAAGACCGAGGACGCTTTAAGAATGTAAGAATGGCCGTACCAGGTCAGACCAAAGGTCCATCTAGCCCAACATCCTGTCTACCGACAGTGGCCAATGCCAGGTGCCCCAGAGGGAGTGAACCTAACAGTCAACAATTGAGCGATCTCTCTCCTGCCATCCATCTCCACCCTCTGACAAACAGACTCTAGGGACACCATTCCTTACCCATCCTGGCTAATAGCCATTAACGGACTTAACCTCCATGAATTTATCCAGTTCTCTTTTAAACGCTGTTATAGTCCTAGCCTTCATCACCTCCTCAGGCAAGGAGTTCCACAAGTTGACCGTGCGCTGCGTGAAGAAGAACTTCCTTTTATTTGTTTTAAACCTGCTGCTCATTAATTTCATTTGGTGACTCCTAGTTCTTATATTATGAGAACAAGTAAAGAACTTTTCCTTATCCACTTTCCCCACATCACTCATGCTTGTATAGACCTCTATCATACCCCCCTTAGTCTCCTCTTTTCCAAGCTGAAAAGTCCTAACCTCTTTCACCTCTCCTCATATGGGACCCGTTCCAAACCCCTAATCATTTTAGTTGCCCTTCTCTGAACCTTTTCTAATGCCAGTATATCTTTTTTGAGATGAGGAGACCACATCTGTACACAGTATTTGAGATACGGGAATACCATTGATTTACATAAGGGCAATAATATATTCTCCGTCTTATCATCTATCCCGTTTTTAATGATTCCTAACATCCCATTTGCTTTTTTGACTGCCTCCACACACTGTGTGGACATCTTCAGAGAACTATCCATGACAACTCCAAGATTTTTCCTGACTCGTAGCTAAATTAGCCCCCATCATATTGTACATATAGTTGGGGTTATTTCTTCCAAGGTGCATTACTTTACATTTATCCACAATAAATTTCATTTGCCTTTTTTTGCCCAATCATTTATTTTCATGAGATCTTTTTGAAGTTCTTCAGTCTGCTTTGGTCTTAACTATCTTGAGCAGTTTAGTATCATCTGCAAACTTTGCCATGTCACTGTTTACCTCTTTCTCCAGATCACTTATGAATAAGTTGAATAGGATTGGTCCTGGGACTGACCCTTGTGGAACACCACTAGTTACCCCTCTCTATCTGAGAATTTACCATTAATTCCTACCCTTTGTTCCCTGTCTTTTAACCAGTTCTCAATCTATGAAAGGACCTTCCCTTTTATCCCGTAACCTGTCCTTTAAATCAGCTTCTGTACTCAACGACTGGAAGATAGCTAATGTAACGCCAATATTTAAAAAGGGATCTAGAGGTGATCCCGGCAATTACAGACCAGTAAGTCTAACACCGACACCAGGCAAACTAGTCGAAACAATAGTAAAGAATAAAATTGTCAGGCATGTAGAAGAATATAAATTGTTGAGCAATAGTCAACATGGTTTCTGTAAAGGGAAATTGTGTCTTGCTAATCTATATTAGAGTTCTTTGAAGGGGTCAACAAACATGTTGACGAGGGGGATCTGGTGGACATAGTGTACTTAAATTTCCAGAAAGCCTTTGATGAGGTTCCTCACCAAAAGCTCTTCTGTAAATTAAGTTGTCATAACCATACTTAATAGTTCTGCAACTTTCACATTTGAGTTCTTTCAGAACTCTTGGGCAAATGCCATCCGGTCCCGGTGACTTGTTTATGTTAAGCTTATCAATTAATTCCAAAACTCCTCTAGTGACACTTCAATCTGTGACAGTTTCTCAGATGTGTCACCTAAAAAAGCTGGCTTGGGTTTGGGAATCTCCCTAACATACTCAGCCGTGAAGACTGAAGCAAAGAATCCATTTACTTTCTCCGCAATGACTTTATTGTCTTTAAGCGCTCTTTTTGTATCTCAATCATCAAGGGGCCCCACTGGTTGTTTAGCAGGCTTCCTGCTTCTGATGTACTTAAACATTTTATTTCCTTTGGAGTTTTTGGATAGCTGTTTTTCAAACTCCTCTTTGGCTTTCCTTATGACATTTTTACACTTAATTTGGCAGTGTTTATGCTCCTTTCTATTTGCCTCACTAGGATTTGACTTCCACTTTTTAAAGCAAGTCTTTTGATCTCTCACTGCTTCTTTTACATGGTAGTTAAGCCACAGTGGCTCTTTTTTTAGTTCTTTTACTGAGTTTCTTAATTTGGGGTACACATTTAAGTCGGTCCTCTATTATGACGTCTTTAAAAAGCACCTATGCAGCTTGCAGGGATTTCACTTTAGTCACTATACCTTTTAATTTCTGTTTAACTAACTAACCCTCATTTTTGCATAGTTCCCCCTTTTGAAATTAAATGCCGCAGTGTCAGGCAGTTGAGATGTTCTTCCCACCACAGGGATATTGAATGTTGTTATATGACTATTTCCAAGCAGCCCTGTTATAGTTACCTCTCAGACCAGCTCCTGTGCTCCACTCAGGAATAAATCTAGAGTTGCCTCTCCCCTTGTGGGTTCCTGTACCAGCCACTCCAATAAGCAGTCCTTTAAAATGTTGAGAAATTGTGTGTCTACATCTTGTCCCAAAGTGACATGTTCCTAGTCACTACGGTGATAATTGAAATCCCCCACTATTATCTAGTTCTTAATTTTGATAGCCTCTCTAATTTCCTTTAGCATTTCATCATCACTATCACTGTCCCAGTCAGGTGGTCGATAATAGATCCCTAATTTATATTCTTATTAGAGTGTGAAATTACTGTCCATAAAGATTCTGTGAAACACGTGGATTCACTTAAGCTTTTTACTTCATTTAATTCCACATTTTCTTTCATATATAGTGCCACTCTGCCCTGCACAACCTGTTCTGTCCTTCCAATATATTTTGTGCCCCAGAATCATTGTCCTTAGTCCACCAGGTTTCTGAGATGCCTATTATATCAATATCCTCCTTTATCATGAGGCACTGTAGTTCACCCATCTTATTATTTAGACTTCTGGCAGTTGCATACAAACACTTTAAAAACTTGTCACTATTTATTTGTCTGCCCTTTTCTGATGCGGCCGATTCTTTATGGGAATGTTTCTTGTCCGAGCTGGCCCTTACATTATCCTCTTCCATCCTCGGGTCTGGACTATAACCTAGAGAATCTCTATCAATAGACTCTCCTCTAAGAGAAGTCTCTGTCCTAGCCACATGCTCCTCTGCAGCAGTCAGCTTTCCCCCATCTCCTAGTTTAAAAACTGCTTGGCAACCTTTTTAATGTTAAGTGCCAGCAGTCTGGTTCCACTTTTAGGATGAGGGGAGCCTATACGGGAAGGACAGGCTCCCCCTAAACCAAAGTTTCCCCAATTCCTAATGAATCTAAATCCCTCCTCTCTATGCCATTGTCTCATCCACACATTGAGACTCTGAAGCGCTGCCTGCCTACCCGGCCCCATGCGTGGAACTGGGAGCATTTCTGAGAACGCCACCATAGAGGTCCTGGATTGCAGTCTCTTCCCTAGCAGCCTAACTTTGGCCTCCAGGATGTCTCTTCTACCCTTCCCTATGTTATCGATACCTACATGTACCACGACCACTGGCTTCTCCACAGCACTACACAAAGGTCTATGCAGATGCCTCGAGAGATCCGCAACCTTCGGACCAGGCAGGCAAGTCACCATACAGTTCTCCCTGTCATCACAAACCTGGGGAGGTAACCTCAGTGAGAGAGGATATCCTAACACCATCTTGAAAGAGGGTCCCACCTGTGGGAAGGTTTCCCTCTGCACCTGTTGACTGCTCTGCTTCCCTGGGCCTTTCATCCTCCTCGGTGGTGTAGGGGCTGTCTGACTAGAGGTAGGACAATTCTACAGCGTCCCAGAAAGCCTCATCAACATACCTCTCCGCCTCCCTTAGCTCTTGTCACAGGGCAGCCTCCACTCTGCAGTAGGACTTCTGCCGCATGGTCTCCTAGTTACTAGAAGGGTTTTGTTTGACTTGCACCTTTTTGCATGTAGTTGAGTTTGCAGGTTGTACATCAAACCAGCAAGGGGCCCTTGCCCCTTCCAAACTCCCTTGCGAAACTCCCTGTTAGCAGCCCCTGGTCGTTTGCGCACTACTGCATGTAGCCCTGGCCTGCTAGGTAGCCCTGCCTGCTGATGAAGGCTCAGCTAATCAACAGAGGCTTCTAGTTTTCATGCCTCCTCATTGAAGCTCCTTGCTTCCACCTGCCAGCCACAGCACACAGTCCTTCAGCCAACCAAACAGACTGACAAACACAAGCACACACCAAGTAACCTCCAAACACAAACACACACACACACACACACACACACACACTCACTACAGCCAGTCACTTACCCCAAGGGTGCTGTATTTGCTCCTCCATCACCTGGAGAACACCCTGTTAGCAGTCCCTGTTCCGAAAGCTCCTCTTTGCTGGCAGAGAGGGAAATGGAATCAAGTTCCCCAACACTCCAGGTGAGTGCTGTAACCTCCACCCTAGCAAGAGCTTGCCATCCTTGTGTTGTGCTTTGGCCTAATTAATAGTTAGTTAAAGTGGAACTGCTTCAAGAGGCAAGGCGGAGGGTGCTCCGTCTTCAAAGCCCTTCACCTGGGCAAGTAGAGTGAGGCATTGAACCAAGGTTTTCATGTTCTCAATGGAGCACACTCACCACCGTGAGCCCAAAACTGTACCCCAGATTCAATTCTGGGTCTCCGACCTGGCATACCGGTCTGAAGCCAGTCTGGCTCTGCATTTGCATTTTAGAGCATTTTAAAAGTAAGCACAGGTCCTTTGCCAGGCAAGCCCTAGACCCCAAATTTGCATGACAAATGGTAGCCCCAAGGCCTTCTCCTAGCACACACATTTCCAAGCCAGTCTGACTCTGTCTATGAACTTTAGAGTATGTAGCTGCAAGCATGTCTTTGGTGTGAGACCTCAAGCAAAATAGATCTGAGGTAAGTGACTGGTCCTTTGGGACTGGGAGTAATCTGAATAGTGCTGTGATTCTTGGGGTAAGTGGCCATCTATCATGTATCACCGTGGTGGTGAGGTAGGTCAGAGTCCCGTCGGGGACCGTCCATGACTTCGCATTAAGGCTGTAATGGGTAGCTGAGGGGTGTTTACACCTGATTAGATTTCACCAACCACTTAATGTAGAACTCACAACCAACGTGGGGTTTGTGCCCCGTTTCTTAACTCTTTGCCCTGAGGATGGTACTATTGAGTCGATGCAAGCAGCGTTATAACTGACCATTTTTGTGAGTAAATATAGCTCTAAGCATTAGACATTCAGTAGGTCATAGTTGTATGTATGAACATAGGACTGTAGAATGTCTTGTAAGTGTCATTACTGTTATATAAGTAGTTTCCAGGTACTGTTGTTATATTCAGCGATGGGAAGAAGGGAATTACACTTGTACCGAGTATGCTTTAGACTTACAGCTGTGGCCTAGCCGATAAGATGATAAAACCTCTATTTTTGATATTAACATCATACAAATGACAGACAGAAAAATGTTTTCCAAATTAGCCTATTCTACAAATGACAAATATTTTGATGTATTATGTGGTACAAACAAACTTATTCTGTCATGTGACTATAGACTCGCTTTAACCGAAAGCAAAAAAATACAGGAAAATGCATAAAATGTCATCTGGGGCTAAATATTTCCCAAATTTTCCAAAACACTATTTTGATAATGCAGCTATGCACTCAATTGTATTTAGAAGTTTTCTACCAATTTGGGTCACAAATAAACTGTTTCTATGAGTTATGGCCTTTCTTGTGATTTTCCGATTTTTTCAGATTGGATGCTCAACAATATTTTAACATTACGTAATATTAAAAAAAAACCACCACTTCCAACATGTACACCCACCCAGCTGATGACCATTGCTATCACGTGTTAGGCTGGCAAATTTTGTCTAGCTGAGAGGTTACCCCTTAGTTCCCCAAAATAGGTGTGGGCTAGTAGGTTAATCTGTGACTAAGTGTGTATGTGAGTGAGTGTACATGCACATGTTCATAGCTGGATGCATGAGTGTCCAAATTTGGATTTGTGTAAGTGTGCACACATCATACCTGTCTCTGTGTGTGTGTTCACATCTGCATTTCTGTGTCCCTTGTTTGTGTGTGTTCCATTTAACTTCTCTAAAGAAAAAAAACAGGAGGGCTGCCTGTGTTTGCTGCCTGATGCCAACAGAAGAAATAAAAACCAAACTTTGCCTTACTGTAGCACCTTCCACCAGAGGATCTCAAAGCACTTCATAACCATTAATTACTTAAGGCTCAGAACACCTTGAGGTGTGTGTGTGGGCGGGGAAGAAACATTGTTATCCCTAGTTTACAGACACAAAAAGTGAGGAACAAAGTGACTTGCCCAAATCCGTAGCTGAGCTGAGACCACAACCCAAGAGTCATAACCTCCAACACCAGGCAATAAGATACCAGCTGTGTACCCCATGGAATCTCAAGCCTGGAATTGAACCTCCTTGGGCCTACAGCTGATCTATTTTCTTGGCCACCTACTTGGGCAGAAGGAGGAGAGGGAAGAAGACAGCCCACTTTTGGCATATTGATTAAAATATTCTTCTCAATTGATAAGCATTTGTAATTATTTTTGTTTGGTTTTCATTGAGCATGTGAATTGCTCATATATGCTTTAATGCTCATGAAGATATTAGGCCTGACCCAATTCTGTAGCTTTATTAAATAACTAGACCCAGCTCCTGCCCTGCAGCCCTCCCTGCAATTCCATCCCATAGATCCTCCTGATGCTCCTCAATCCTGATCGGTAACACCCCTTAATATTCCAGTCTTGGGACCTCCCTCCCACAACCAGAAGTGCCACAGCTGTTCCAGTCCTGGACCAAGACAACTCTGCCAATGCACTTCACTCCTGACGTACAGCCTCCTAAACACACATTATCCATTGGAACAAATAAAGACTCATGTTCAATTTACTTTTTAGTTCTTCACTCCCTCAACTTCTAGGCCGCCAACCTAATAGTCAAAACATTTGGTCCCATTTCCAGTTTAAATAGGTAAGCCATAATATTGATGGTTTGCAACAGGTACATGATACGATGAACTCCTCCATCAGCTAGCAGAACCTCTTTTAACAGGGAATGGAGCACAGCTATAAATTCCAGCAGACAGGATTGCTAAGCAATAGCATAATATATCTTCTGTTTCATCTTTTATACATTATGTTTTGTCCTGCATTTCAGTGGATATATTTATGGACTTGGAAATTTCCTTTGAAGAAGCATCAGCCCCAGTGTGTGTGTGTGTGTCTTTCTCTCTCGCTAACAGTTTCATGGCCTTGGATTCTTTAAAGGAATGGTGTATGGATTTCAGACCTACCTTCTGAATGGAGCAGCAGCTGTTATCGGAGGCCATGGGGTGTGGCTGAAGAGTTCAAATGGTCCCTCGTGACATAGTACGACAAGTCTCCAGAAGTTCAGGAGAACAGAGAGCTGCCTGCTGCAGACAGGATCCAGCTGTGGTTGGTGTGCTATTAGAGGGATGTAAAGTTAAGAACTCAAGAATTAATTTATTTAACACAAAGTTACCTTGCACTAGTGTGAAGATCACCACATCCATGGAGATCTAGTTTGGTTCCTGGTCCGGTCACAAACTCCCCATGTAACCTTGGCCAAGTCATGTTATGTCATGTCATTGTTCCGTTCCTCGGTTTTCCCACCTGTCAAATGGGGATAGTAATAATCTTGCTGGCAGGGGAGTACTAAGAACCAATGCATTACAGCTCATGAGGATACACACATTCCTGCCTCTGTGCTAGCACAGACTCCTTTTCCTCATCTCTTGCACTTTACCCTGAAAGCAAAGGTACCAAGGAAACTCTTTCAATAGGTAAACAAGAAGAGGAACTCTCCTGAAGCAATCTTCTTTCATGTGCATCTGCTTCAAGGCATCTCACTGGTAAAATTAAAGCAATACAATTAAACCATAGCTGGTTCCCAGGTGCCCCTGCACGACATAAGGGAAGAACGTTACCAGTCCACATGACTAGCTTGATACTTGAAGCAGTTGGGCCCATTCCCACTTAGCTTTTTAATTTAAATTTCCTTCCACATTCTGTTCTGTGACCAAAAGTCATTCTCATCTGCTGCTACTCCATAGCCCTGCATGAAATGAGCTGGTGGATCTCAGCTCAATTCCTACTAAACAGATGCAGCATCCTAAAATCATCACAAATGACCATTTTGTTGTCAGCCTCAGTGGAGGCCGATGCTAGACAAATGCAGGATAGGAATATGGTGATGGTAATCAATCATTGGAACAACTTACCTAGAAAGGTGTCAGATTCTCCACCTCTCAAAGTCTTTACATCAAGATCGTGTGCACCTTTCTAAAAGAAATACTGTAACGCAGCCAGAACTTATGGGCTAAATGCGGGAATGACCAGATAGAATTCTCTGGCCTATGTCAAGTGGGTCAGACTTGAGCTAAGGAAAACTGAAAATTTCCATCCGATGGAAAAAAATCTGATTATTTCAACATTTGCTTTCATCTCCAAAAATTGAAATATCAACATTTTATGCTGAATAAGAAGTTAAAAAAATATTTGAAAAACAAACATTTTGTCACTTCTAATCAAAATGAAGTATTTCTATATTCCCAAAGCTAAAAGGTTTTGTTTCCACATCAGTTCAACATTAAATAGTATTTCCCTGAGGTGTTGCATTGCCTCATGGGGATTGTAGTTTGGATTTCTGATACTCTTATTCTCCTCCATGGACCGGTCTCCATCTCCTGTAATACACCTTTTAAATCAATCCCCACCTGAACACCACAATATACAAAAATAAAATGACAAGGGTTGAAAATACATTATTTGCATCGTGGGATTTACATCATAGGTGCAACTGATTTTTGGAGACAGGGTAATCTTGTATTTTTATTTGATGTATTTTTTCAACTGTGTGCATTTTATTGAGCTAGGCTGATTTTAAGGCATAATTAGATAAATATGATTTATGTCCCAGGGTTAAGATCCTCTATTAATGAATTTAATGTACTGTATGACTGGAGAATTGCTAACACAGTTCCTATCTTAAGAAAGGGGAAAAACGTGATCCGGGCAATTACAGGCTTGTTAGTTTGACAGCTGTATTATGTAAGGTTTTGGAAAAATTTTTGAAGGAGAAAGTAATTAAGGACATTGAGGTCAATGGTAATTGGGACAAAATACAACATGGTTTTACAAAAGGTCGATTGTGCCAAACCAACCTGATCTCCTTCTTTGAGAAGGTAACAGATTTTTTAGACAAAGGAAATGCAGTGGATCTAATTTACCTCGATTTCAGTAAGGCATTCGATACCATTCCACATGGGGAATTATTAGCTAAATTGGAAAAGATGAGGATCACTAAGAAAACTGAAAGGTGGATAAGGAACTGCTTAAAGGGGAGACTACAACAGATCATACTGAAAAGTGAACTGTCAGGCTGGAGAGAAGTTACTAGGGGAGTTTCTCAGGGATTGGCTTTGGGACCAATCTTTTTATTACTGACCTTGGCACAAAAAATGGGAATGTGCTAATAAAGTTTGCAGATGACACAAAGCTGGGAAGTATTGCCAATATAGAGAAGGACCAGAATATCATATGGGAAGATCTGGATGACCTTGTAAACTGGAGTAATAGTAATAGGATGAAATTTAATAGTGAGAAGTGGAAAAGGTCATGCATTTAGGGATTAATAAGAATTATTGTTATAAGCTAGGGACGCACTAGTTGGAAGTAACGGAGGAGGAGAAGGACCTCGCAGTATCAATTGATCTCAGGAGGACTATGAGCCACCAATGCGATATAGCCATGAAAAAAGCTAATGCAGTCTTGGGATGCATCAGGTGAGGTATTTCCAGTAGAGATAATGAGGTGTTAGTACCGTTATACAAGGCACTGGTGAGACTTCATCTGGAATAGTGTGTGCAGTTCTTGTCTCCCATGTTTAAGAAGGATGAATTCAAACTGGAACAGGTACAGAGAAGGGCTACTAGGATGATCCGAGGAATGAAAAACCTGTCTTATGAAAGGAGACTGAAAGAGCTTGGCTTGTTTAGCCTAACTAAAAGAAGGCTGAGAGGAGATATGATTGCTCTCTACAAATATATCAGAGGAATAAATACCAGGGAGGGAGAGGAATTATTTAATCTCAGTACCACTGTGGACACAAGAACAAATGGATATAAATTGGACAGGAGGGAGTTTAGACTTGAAATTGGACGAAGGTTTCTAACCATTAGAGGAGTGAAGTTCTGAAACAGCCTTCCAAGGGTAGGAAGCCTGCCAAGTAGTGGCAAAAGACATATCTGGCTTCAAGACTAAGCTTGATAAGGTTATGGAGGGGATGGTATAATGAGATTGGTCTTTGACGATTAGCAGTAAATATGCCCAATGGGATGTTAGATGCGGTGGGATCTGAGTCACTACAGAGAATTCTTTCCTGCTTGTCTGGCTGGTGAGTCTTGCCCACAGGCTCAGGGTTTAGCTGATCGCCATATTTGGGATTGGGAAGGAATTTTCCTCCAGGGAAGATTGGCAGAGGCCCTGGGGGGAGGGGAGTTGGCTTCTTCTGCAGCATGGGGCACAGGTCGCTTGCTGGAAGATTCTCTGCATCTTGAAGTCTTTAAACCATGATTTGAGGACTTCAATGCTCCGACACAGGTTTGATGTGATTCTGTAGCCTGCATTCTGCAGGAGGTCAGACTAGATAATCGTAATGGTCCCTTCTGACCTTAAAGTCTGTGATTTGATTTGATTCCCATGATGTATGACACCAAATGCTCAGATGAGATACTGCATTGTATCATGGGAAATGTAGTCTGGCCAAGGAAAAATAAGCAAAGAGATGCTCTGCCAATCATTACAGCTGTCAAGAATTGGTTGTCCACATGGTTTTATTGCTGATTAAGCAAAATCTCACTTTCTACTGTAACTTGCTGGCCAATTATGTCTTTGTCCCCCTCTAGTGGCTGTACCATATAAAGATGTTTGTGAGCCCACTGCTGAGGCTGGTCCTTGAGTTCAAGCTGTAGAGGTCCATGGTACAAGACCCAGAGGCCTTGTGTCTGATCCCTGCTTAAGAACCCCTCTAGGAGGTCACCATGTGACATAAAGATTGACAGTTTCTTTCATTCCAACCACCAATTCAACAGTGTCCAGTAAAGAATCAGAATTGCAAGGCCAGAATGCCAGCAATGAAAAGAGATGTTATCAAGAAAGGGGAGGGGAGAAGGGAAGGCACCACAGCCTGATGTCAGTGGTTAGCATCAACGGTTTCTGACTGACCACAAGACAATAAGGTGGCTGTTATCACCACGTACAACCAAGCTCCATTGTACAAGGGGATGTACAAATAGGAAGCAAAGGACAATCCTCACCCCCAAGCAGTTGACAAAGTCTGCACACTGGTGTAAATCAGGAACAACCCTATGGACGTCAAAAAACTTAGAGATGTAAGCGAGATCAGGCCGCAGCCCTCTAGAACTGAGCAAAGGGAACTGCCAAAAGAATCGTTTCATTCTTAGGTTCTCTGCAAGGTGGCGCATTAGGAATGAATTCAGCAGCTGCTTTTCCCTAACTTTGTAAAGAAGCTGTTGTATATTCACTTCCAGGTAAAAGGAAAGTGATTGAAGAGCAGGATCATGCACACTTGCAAAAGCAGGAGTAATAATACTTTGTTTGATTTCCTCTAGGAGTGAAAGATGCAAGAGAAGAGAAGTACAAAGAGAAGAAGCATCACAACCTGTGCAAGCATCATTATCCCTGTTTAACAGAGGGGGAAACTGAGGCATGGCAGATCAATCAAAATCACGCAGCAGGACAACTGAAGAGCCAGGGTGGGAACCCAAGAGTCCCGACTCCCAGGTGCTGGCTATAACCACAAGACTAAGGGCCTAGTTTTCTCTTGATTTCATTTGAGAGTCCCTGCGTGGCCCTCTCTAAACTTTTCTTTAATCACTGGCCTCGATTCTTATTTTTCTTTGTCAGAAACTTTTGAAAGTGACATCCACGAGCAAAAGGGAGAAAGAGCAATGTCCTCGGAGAGACCTTCTGGTATATTATATCTATGCACATGCAGCAGGGAAAGGGGAAGAGAGTCATACATCTTGGCTTGCCAGGGCTCCCTCGGCAGTCACCAAATAAATCAAAGTGCAGTTAGAGCAGGCGGCCTCCACCGTCCCTAGCTACACGGGCAAACAGGAATGAGAAAGTTAGAGGAAGGCAAAGAGCTTTGGAGAACATATCCCTGACTTCTGGAGAGGGTTTATCTCATTAAAACAAATGAACAGATGCCTGTTGCCTCCGTCGACAGGGGAACTGCAATTCATGATTACACTTTATAAACCCCAAGCTGTTTACTGCCTCAACAGATAAGTTTAGCCTTTAAGAGAAGGAGATACAGTCTGGATTTATACATTTAATGGACTTTTTTTGGTGTGCGTGCGATAACACATCTCACTGAAAAATTGATTCGGAGACCAGACCAAACCAAACTCTGCATTCAACTGCAGTCTCTGAGTAGTTGAAAAGAGGGAACTCACACTCTGCCCACAACCCTGATTGTAACAAGCCTGGGCTCTCAGAAGCTGCAAGGCAGAGGGGTCTAGTTGGGGTAGGGGAGGGTTTTGGGCATAGCTTGTGCTGGTTACTCAGGGTCATGTGGGGATTTTGCTCCTGCTCAGCATTTTCCTGAAGGCTGTGGGAACATGATCTTCCCTCATGCAGATAACAGAAAGTTAGGGGAGTTGCCAATACTTTGTAGGATAGAGCTAAAATTCAGCAAAATCTTGATAAGTTGGAGGACTGGGCTATAGCCGACAAAATATAATTCAACAAAGACCAATGTAAGATGCTACCACTTAGGGAAGAAAAACCAAATGCACAAATACAGAATGGGGGAAACTGACTTGGCAGCAGCACATCTGGGAGTTGTGGTGAACCACAACCTCAACAGGAGTCAGCACTATGATGATGCTGCAAAAAAAAGGCACATGCTATTTTAGATTGCATTAACAGAGGCATACCGTGCAAGTCATGGGAGTTGATAGTACCGCTCTACTCGACACTTAGACCTCAGGTGGAGTATGGTGTCCAATTTTGGTCACTAATGTATAGACAGGATGTAGAGAAACTGGAAAGGCTCCAGAGGCAAGTGACAGAGATGATCAAAGGGATGGAATGCAAGCTATCTGAGAAAAGGCTGAAGGAACTGGGTCTGTTTAGTTTAGGAAAGAGGAGGATATGATGGTGGTCTTCAGATACTTGAAAAGTTGCCATAAAAAAGATTGAGAAAAGTTGGTCTCTCTTGCCCCAGAGGACAGGACAGGGGGCAATGGGTTCAAACCACAGCACAGCAGATTTAGATTAAATCTCAGGAAAAATGATCTACCTAGGGAGGTTGTGGAAGCTCCTTCACTGGAGGTTTTCAAAAGGAGGCTGGATAGCCGTGTGTCTTGGATGGCTTAGAAACAACAAATCCTGCATCTTGGCATCCTTGTGGTCCCTTCTAACACTATGGTTTTATGATTTTAAGGGTGTCTGAGCTACCAGTGGGATCAGAGAGCTTGTGTCAATGAGGCACAGGAGGGCATATGGCCACCATTTTTCTTTCATTCCTTCAAAAAACTCTGCAGCATCACAGCAGAGCAAATTGGTATTTAGAGGGTGCCTGTACCATTACCCACAATGTTCTATGCTGTCATGCCAAGGCACCTTAATTGAGCAGACAGACTCCCATGCCAAGTTACTCTGAACTGTCCAACCCTCTGAGGTCTGCAGTGCTGGTATGGAGGTTATCTGTCTGTCATTATTATAATAATTATTCATATGCAGCTCCTCAGCTGAGATCAAGGTCCCATGATGCCAGGCACTGCTCATAAACAAAATGAAAAGGGTCTGTGCTCCAAAGAGCTCACTATCCAAATAGACAACAGAACTGGTGGGAGGGGAAATGACTTACCTGAGATCACACAGCAGATTCATGGTAGAGCTGGGAGTTGAATCTAGGTGTCCTGACTTTCCTGCTTGGGCCCTGTCTGCTTGAGCACACCACCTGGAAATCCCCTAGTGCCTAGGAACCCAGCTCAAGGATCAGAGCCCCATGGGTGGTAGGTACCATCCAATCCAATTACATTCACAGAGGCTTTACTGGCATGACAAACTACATAAACGTTGCCAAAGAAAAAGCCAGGCCCTTCATGTATCTGTCCGAGGCAGTTATTCCCCACCCAGCATAAGGCACTGTTTACAGCCAGGTAACAAAGACAGCAGTCTGTGCCATTGATAACTTATGATCTATATGTCAGACAGGACAGAGAAGATAGCTGCTTTTCTGCTAACCTTTTTTGTATTATAACTTCATCCTTCCAACCTACCCCATATATCATTCTGGAGTCTTACATATTCATCTATTCTATTATAGAGAGGAGGGCCTGTTTCTACAGGAATGAAATGTCCTGGTTAACTCCTGAGACAGGGGCAAAATGTAAGTTTTCAGGAGTCACTCATCCGTCTGTTTATCCCCCTACATACTGCTCTGCAAACCCCACCTATCCTTGGACACAGTGATGGGCACCATAGTGGCTGGCTGGCTGGCTGGCTAGGTTAATCACCATACAGATCTAAGTGCTGGCTCTCATGAGATTTCCCTTGTATCCAATATGAGGTGGGTCAGAAATACTGCTGGAATAACTTTCCCTAAGGACTTTCTGCATGTTGACTCCTCTCTGCAAACCAGAAGTTGGAGGTTGGGGGAGGGGCTGAGAAGAGCATGTAAGTAAACAAATATTTTGGGATCTCTTAAAGGTTCTAGAGGCTTCTTATTTTTTTCCACAACCCATTTGCCCACCCCGAGCCATTCGTCCATGCCGTTTCATTTGATAAAAAGCCATTTTCAGGCATATTTCCCCACACCCAGATATTACAGATACACACAACACAAAGCACATCTTCATCAATATGAGAGATTCTGCTTAAAACCCAGTGATTCTGATCTGGAGCCTGACAGCGTGGTAATTTATATTCTGTGCCGCATAACCAAAGAGCTTGTTATGCAAACACAGGCCACTGATTTGACAAATCTCCTGGAAACAGAATTAATGTCTGTATTCTGAAAAAAAATGTAATTTATTTTAATATGTTAGAAAGGAAATATCATATGGATACGTGTCTATAAATACATCTAACTATAAATACACACACACCTATATATTGACTTCCAAAGACCTGTGCTGATTTACCAAGGCTAAGGGAGTGACTCTAGATATTTAACTGGTGTAAACTGCCATAGTTCCAGGGATGTCAAAGGAGCTATGTTGATTTACACCAGCTAAGGATCTGGCCCACCATATAAAGCCATCCCAGGAGGTGTCTCTATATTCAATAGTAAGATGTTAACAATGGATATGATCCCCTGCCCACCTTACTGTCAGTGGCATCTTTCATTATTTGTTTATGGTCTGTGATTTTATTAGCATAATAGTAATGTCCTTTTGCTAACTATGTTTTATTGATGATGCTGAGGAGGGAAGTGCACTCTGCACAATTGAGATTTGGATGGAATGAAGAGTTTGTCATCACTCAGATTCATATGTGAGAGATTTCTTAATTGGATTTGAGACAGGGAGAGTGTTCTTTCTTGAATCTCCCTCCCCATGTACACATCCATCCATCCATCCCAGATTTCCATGACACACATCTCCATGCAATCTGAGTGCTGGCGTTTATGGAAGAGGGAGTGTAGCAGGCAAGAAGGCAGGGAGAGTGGGCTGTTGAAAGATGCCTCTTGATAGGAAAAAGTCTGAACAAGCTAATAGGGAGGACGGGGCTGTAGGGTGGAGGGGAGAAGAGAAAAGCATGTCTCTAGGGAAAAGGGAACAGAGGATGAATAGTCCAGTGGCCAGGGCACTCGCCTGGGACCTGGGAGAACTAGATCTAATTCCCTGCTTTGCCAGAGACAAGTTCTGTGACTTAATCCCTCTATACCTCAGTCGTCCTCTTGTAAAAGGAGGAAAATAGCATCTCCTCCTAGAAGTATTTAAAGAAATACACTAAAGACAGTGAGGTGCTCTGATGGTCTGATAAGTGGGGGCCATGCAAGTACCTTAGCTTGTTAAATTTGGAGCCTTCAGTGCGATCTGCCTTTCACCAAGGGACTCTGTGGTGAGGTGTTCACCATGTGCTGGGAAGAACGTGAAAAGATCACTGACTGAGCTCTCAATTTGAGAGACAGGGCTTGAACCAATGTGCACTAAATCACTGGAAGCATCGGCATTAACTTGAATGGGTATTGGATAGAGAGTCATACATTTCCACCTGTCCCCCCTACAGAAAGTGTCCTGCCCTGCAAGGTGAATTCCATTGAGTTCCTGAATAAAATACACTTTTTCTCCTTCAAGACAGAGGAATTTTAACTTTCTCTGAGCTGTCAGACAGAGCTTTTATGGTAACGCCTTCCTTTTCTTCAGGCCATTATTCTATGCTGAGTATCCCACTCATCACTTGCGAGTTGCTGTGTTTCCCAGAGCATTACTAGATTCCCCCGACCCCCACCACCAAATACGGCAATACTTCCGTCCTTTTAATGCCTTTGCAGCATCAAGGCCGTTCACAGTCCACGTTGTTAAACACAAATGATTTGCACTCAGGGCTGCAAGACCCTTTTGTCTCTATTAGTAGTTTATGGATCACTAAGCCTGAGCCAAAGCACTCAGTCCTTACTCAGGCAAAACTCCCAGTTAAGTCAAGGGGACTTTTGACACTCAACAAACTGCAAGATGAGGCTCTCTATATACCAGTATATCCTATATCACAAGAGGGGATGGCAGTTCAGATACTTGCCAGGCATTTTGAAGACATGGATTCCATTCTTTCTCTCTGCCACAGGCTCACGGTGTGACCTTGGGCAAGTCACATGGATCTGTCTGTGCTGTGGATCTGTCAGTTGGTAAAATGAGGTGGACAATTCTTCTATTTAAATTTTAAGGGTGTTGGGGCAGAAGCTGTCTCGTAGGGCAGGATGCACAGACGGAGTGAGGCACTGTGATGTTGAGTATCACAGCAGCTAAAACTCTTAGGCCCCTAGAAAATCATTGCAATCTACAAAGTCTGAGCCTAGGCTCCCTGCACAACGAATGGGGAGAGAGAGGCACCTTAGGCTGTGACCTGCAAAAGCCTGCATGCTAGGCAAGGAGCTGCCTCCTAAGCTAGCCGATAGGAGATGCAAACAAGAGAAGCGTGTCCTATTCCTCACCCCTTTCATTGAGATGGCACCTAAGTCAAAGCAGGAGGCACCTATTGCTGCTTGGGGCTTTCAGCTGTGAGCCTTCTCCTGGAATTAAAATAATTGGGGTAGGGGGCAAGGGAACTTGGAGTCTCCCTCCTCCCAGAGGGGGTGCCCTATCCACTGAACTACAGAGTGATTCTATCACACCCTCCTTCTTTGGCCCAAGGACCATTTGTACATCACAGTGGTCCTCAAACCATGACACCTAAATCATAGACTTTGACACCCAACTCACTTTGTGTGTCCATCCATTACTGCCTCTCTGGACAGTGCTCAGAATGATGGGGCTTCTGGGTCTGCCTGTAAACCCAACAGATAACATTAATCATAAAGTAAATCCCACATGGTCGACAATGAAAATGGACCAACTGATTTCATTCCCATGTCTTATAAATGATCACTCCAGAACATAAAAACATAAGAATGGCCATACTGGGTCAGACCAAAGGTCCATCTAACCCAGTGTCCTGTCTTCCGACAGTGGCCAATGCCAGGTGCCCCAGATGGAATGAACAGAACAGGTCATCATCAAGTGATCCATCCCTTGTCATCCATTCCCGGCTTCTGGCAAACAGAGGCTAGGAACACCATCCCTTCCTGTCCCAGCTAATAGCCATTGATGGACCGATCCTCCATAAAAGCACTGGACAAGTTCAGAGTTAGCTGCTAGCAAACTGCTTTTAACTAAACTGCTCTGTAAAATAAACTTCTGACAGTCCAGTACTTATCCAAAGCAAGTTGTCGATATAAATGCTTATGATGCTCAGCTCCCAGTCAACTGCTACTTAAACCACCTTTGTTTTAAACACTCATCTCCCCTGTGGTGTAATGTCAACTGAACTGTATAGATTGTAACCTCAGGGATTTATTTTCATTTGCATATATTTCATCTCCTCCCCCTTTCTAGTCTATTGTCATTAGATGTGTGTGAAGCTACTTAACAGAGTTGATCCATATCCATAATCATATGTTACTTCCATTATGTGTATGTACACACACAGCTTGTAGGTATACAACTTACCCTAATGCCTTTCAATAATGGAGCACTTTCCTTTCAGAGTCACTAATACTGAATCAATGACCTAGCATCGATTACTCTTCTAATGCTGTCTCCAGCCCAATTTCTTCGCTCTCCAATCTGATCTTCTGACCCTTCCTTATTAGTTAAGCAATCAAGCCTAATTCCTTGTTACCTTCAGCTTCTCTGAAACTCTATGATATGCATCTCTGTCTCCCACTACAAGAGCCCAGCCCATATTTGTGGATGTTTAGCAACCTACGTGCAATACCATCCACATACTATAGCAGGAGAGGCTGTAGGAAACTAATTAAGCATTCTGTGCCTCTTTTGCCTTAAAGATGCTATGCAAACCCAAGTTCTATGGAACGTTGAAGCAGAATACTTATTAATTTTATGTAGGAGATATGAAAATAATTGCCTGCAACCTGGTTTAGAGAATGGAAATAGTCTCTTTTTTGACATTTTAATTTGCATTGCTTTATTATTATTTGGCTGGAAATACATAGTGTAATTTTTAATGCTTTGAAATCTGTATTTACACCCCCACTTACAGGGATGCTGTGAAGTAGGTTAGACCAGACAAAATGCACTGCACAGAAGGCAGCAATAGAAGTAAATAATAATTAAATAAATAAATAAATAATGTCACGGCTGTCATTGTGCAGTACACCATGACTGCTAGGGACTTCATAGCAACTGTAAGGATACAGGTCAGACTCTGTTGTTTCAAAAAGCACTTGAGCTACAGGAGAATCGCCATTAGCTGCTTCAAATATAGGGCTTATGTCATAGAGTCAAAACAGTTCTAATTCTATCCAATAGGTGGCAATATTGCACCTGTGCATGAACACACCCACCCAGCACCTTATATCACTAATAATAAATACATTTATTATTATTTAATGCAAATTAAAGCTATCTAATCTCCTTATGTATCAGCTGATTGCCCCTGACAAGTGCAGAGTCCTGTACTTAAGACAGAAGAATCCCATGCACTGCTACAGACTAAGGACGAGTAACTAGGTAGCAGTTCTGCAGAAAAAGACCTAGGGGTTACAGTGGATGAGAAGCTGGATATGAGTTAACAGTGTGCCCTTGTTGCCAAGAAGGCTAACAGCATTTTGGGCTGTACAAGTAAGAGCATTGCCAGCAGATCAAGGAATGTGATCGTTCCCCTCTATTTGGCATTAATGAGGCCTCATCTGGAGTACTGTGTCCAGTTTTGGGCTCCACACTGCAAGAACGATGTGGAAAAATTGGAAAGGGTCCAGCGGAGGGCAACAAAAATGATTAGGGGGCCGGAGCACATGATTTATGAGGAGAGGCTGAAGGAATTGGGATTGTTTAGTCTGCAGAAGAGAAGAGAGAGGGGGGATTTGATTGCTGCTTTCAACTACCTGAAAGGTGGTTCCAAAGAGGATGGATCTAGACTGTTCTCAGTGGTAGCAGATGACAGAACAAGGAGTAATGGTCTCAAGTTGCAGTGGGAGAGGTTTAGGTTGGATGTTAGGAAAAACTTTTTCACTAGGAGGGTGGTGAAGTATTGGAATTGGTTACCTAGGGAGGTGGTGGAATCTCCTTCCTTAGAGGTTTTTAAGATCAGGCTTCTCAAAGCCCTGGCTGGGATGATTTAATTGGGGATTGGTCCTGCTTTGAGCAGGGTGTTGGACTAGATGATCTCCTGAGGTCTCTTCCAACCCTGATATTCTATGATTAGCATCCATGAATTACCCTATTTCTTCTTTCATATCTTTGATTAGTGGTATTATTGTAGGGGTATTATTGCATGGTTACTATTTTAGTTCTACTCCCAAGCTTCAAGCAAATGTTCAGTGATGGGTGTCTCACCTTCCTCCTGATTCTCATAATCTCAGAACTGGCATCTCCTTCATTCTCCGGCAGGCTGAGTAGCTACAGCATCGGTCTTATGAATCCTCTTGCTGACCTTGAGTGATTGCTGGCATCTGGAAGCATTCAGATATGAAGTTAGACTGACCACATCAGACCTTCACCTGTGTGCAACAATTAAAGAAAAACAATTAATTTAACTGAACATAAGAACTGCCTGGGAGGTGCTTTAGGAGAAACTTCCTACAAAGCAGGCTTTGGAAATGGGTGGAAAGGAATTAGTGGTCGATTATTCTGTTTAGCAGACCAGGAGAGGAAGGGTTAAATGCTGCTCTGGTACATGACAGGTGATGCTGAGATCCATTAGAGGCAAGTTTTCTTTCCCCTTGTAAAAAAATTTAATGAAAAGAAAAATCACCCCTACCCCCAATCTTCATCAACAATTTTCTTTCAAGTATTTGTGGGGGTCTATTGATAGGAGTATGAAAATGCAAAAAAAATTCAGCAAAAGGGACATTTTTAACAAACGTTTCCATCGTATCCAAAATGTTATTTTCTAGGTGGGCATGGGAGAACATTTCCATGGAAAACTTTCAACCGTCTCTAGTCTCCATTGAAGCTGGAGCTAAGCTGCATCCACAGACTCACAACAAGCAATCCAGAGGCCATATTGGACCCTCATGTATATTGGGTTGTGTGGGGCTAGAATCTGCTAGCGTCTTTAACAAGAGCCCTATGACAGGAGCTATCATGGCTGCGGAGGACCCTGCCTGTAGCAGGACCAAGGCAGCTTGGGCGGGCAGGAGCCAATACAGGGTGTGCCCCTCCAGCCACACCATGTTCCAGAGCAGAGAGGTCTGCAGGTGAATCGGGGTGGACCTGCCAGTGTGTGTGGATCTACCAGCAACTGCCCTGCTCCATAGAATGGGAAGCACACCACCACCCTGGGGGCTGCAGTGCTGGCTGCATAGTGACCCCACTGCTTCTTTGCTATCTGCTTTACCTACTCCCTGTGGAACATACCAACCACACCTCCTTCCCCTAGGGCCAACCTTGTCTAGTCAGTCCCATCCCAGCAAAGGGCAGGAGAATTTATCCTTTCACAGATAAGCAATACAACTGAAATGAATGAACCAGTTAGGGCTCTCCGAATGGAGGGGGGAGGGAGAGAGGGAGGAAAAGGAAATGTGAGAAAGAAGAGGAAAATATGAGGGCAGAGGAAAAAAAAAAGAACAAATGTGAGAAAAGGAAGATGAGACAGAGGGAAGACAACAAAAAGAAGGAGGGAGAGGGAAAGAGGAGGAGAAGTTGGGCTTAGGAACAATTCCTTTCCCATGCTTGAGCTGAATTGTCAGGGGGACGGTTGTTTGTACTGCTGCAGGGGAGCGGGGGTGTTCTTCTCTAGGCTGAGGATCTTACAGAGCTTTTGCCCAACCGAAGCAAAAGGCCTGGGCATTTCCTTCTAACCCACTCTGGCCTCTGGAGCAGGCAAGCAGCAGGGCTTTTAAGGACTCACAGGATGAAGTTCCCAGTTCTCCAATCCGAGTCTGTAGTTTACAGGCTTTATTCCACTACTCTGCTCTGCTAACAGGTTGGCTTGCTGTGGCTGGACAGAGGATTTGGGCAGGAATAAGGGAGGTGGGGAAATGAGACAGGAAATACCAATGAAATCAGCCTGTGAATAATTGTGAGAAAGGTGTTAGCGGTCCAGGAACAGAGAGGTCAGAGAAGTACTTCTGTGACCACTGATTTCTTACACTATGATTACAATAATTCCTGCCTTCTGGGAGGGAGCCCCATTTGCAGGCCAGTTAGAAATGACTATGCTACCAGCATTCCCATAGCAAGGAGGAAAGGCAAACAGGCCTGTCTATAATTTGGTTGCTCTGCACTCCCGAGCGAGGGCTCAAGCATACTGAGATCTGTGCATGAGCAGAAGCTACATCACTCCGCGGATCTTCAGAAAAATTTCCCAGACATTGCTTCATCCTGACATGGGCTGACACATCCCATCTCCCTAGGGCATGACAGCCCGGCACATACACACGAGAGGTGATTGCAAAAAGCGTGCATGCATGAGAGAGAGGATGAAATCCTGCCATCTCTGCTGCCTCAGACCATAAAACTCCAGTGGGTGGGTGCTAGAATCACAGACAGCACCACACTGCCGTATCCATTAATCAATGCCTGCCCCAGCTGTGTGCACAGCCTAAATGCAAAGGGAATACAAAACTCATTTTCTGTTGGGGGGAGATATGTTTAATTTGGATCATGGGTGTAAAGGGTAATGCACGGGTTAACGCTCTGGTTTATCTACGGCCCATACAGAAGATCCTTGACAAAGCCCGAAGCTCCTTACCTCCTACACTGGGATCCAGAGTGAGAGGTTTCGGATTTATAAAAGCCAGCCTTCAGCTTTGCTGCTGCAGTGCCACAGAAAGGCTGAGAGAGATTGTCGTGTTTTCTCACTATTTGTGTAACAGTCGCAACGTGAGGCCCCAACCAAGATCAGGGCCCCTGGTACACATTGGAAGACTGTCCCTGCCCTCAAAGGGATTACAATCTAAAGCAACAAGATCGACTAAGGGAGGTTTATCCTCCTCCTTTTACAGATGGGGAATTGAGGCCCGGAGAGACTTAGAGCCAAATTTTAATAAAAAGGTATATGGGAGCTTAATTCCCACCAATTTCAAAAACCAACCTTTAGAAATCTGGCCCAAAGTGTCTTGTCCAGGGTCTGACAGGGACTCTGGGGCAGAGCTGGAGATTAAGTGCAGGTGTCCCGCGTCCAAGTCCACGGCTTTTACCACATGGCCTTTCTTCTGCTCTAAGCAGGCATATTGGCTAGAGTATTGGCTCAACATCGGTGGCCATACCCAAATGATTCCCCTGAACTAATTGGTTCCCACCTGCAGCTGCGTTTCTGAAATTCCCTGCTGCTCTGAGAGGCCAGAACAAGACCTAGTCTTCTTTTGAGGCCTTGAGAGTGGTGCATAAACCTCATGTTGGCTCTCCGCGCTGGGGAGAATCTCACACTTTACACAGACATCCCTTGATTTGCTAGGGCTCAGGAAGCTCACCGTCAAGAATCAGTGTTTGATGGCCTTGTTTTCAGCAAACCCTGCTCACGTAATGGCCGCTGGCTTGGCCGACACACCAGAGACTGAATTACTGAGATAAAAGTATGAGCTGATAGAGCTTGAGCAAGAGATGCGTCTTCCTAGCTAGAGCTGTAACTGCTAATATTCTCTGTGGCTCAGGCAGTGGGTTGCAAGGATCTCCCTCAACTCTTCCCTATTATCTCATTCTCATTCTGAATGCTGCACCTCATCTTCGCCTCACTCCCCCTCCTTACCCCCAGCCATGTACAGCTAATAGCCTCACACAAATGCTCATTAGATGACTACATGGGTCCCCAAATCCTCCACTGCCGCCTTCTTTCCATATTCTCCAAGCGAGAAGATTGGCAGTGACCTTTAAATGTCATTTCAAAATGCCAGCCTTAGCTAACTGGCTACAAAGCACAGCGTTTACGCTAGATTATTGGGAGAGATGAGGCCTGAACCACTCACCTTCCTATGGGGAGTGAAAGGAAGGACATAGGACACTGCAGAAAGGCAAAGGGTCTTGTGCCAGCAGACAGCTAGGAGGCTGGGGGAGGGAGGTTATTACAGCAATACAGATCAATTGTCTTGATGGCTTATGTCTCCTCTAACCAGCAAAAACAAAGAGGAGCCCTTGTGGCACCTTAGAGACTAACGCATTTATTTGGGCATAAGCTTTCATAGGCTAACCTCTAACCAGAGCACTCTCAAATACTTCTCCCAGGGGTCTACTTTCCACCCAGAGAACTAGGTCTGCGCCCGACAGAAGTGTGCATGTGATTTGTTTTGTTTCATTTGCACTCACATATGGCACATTAGCAACCATTCAATCAATATGCTAATGAGGTTCCGTATGGAAGATCAAGTGTGGATAAGGAGGGCCAGAGTTCAGGGCAAAGTCACAAGGCAGATGGGCCCTTTCCAAGCCACTTCAGCGCTGTAATAATAGATAGGGTTTGCAATGCTGACACTTATCGCTACTGCTACAGCAATCTTTGGTGGCACAGAGGGTTCTGGCCCTTAGGTCTCTGCCTACTGGAGTTGAACTTGAGAATATTTTGGATCTCAGCCTGGATACAAAAATCATTTCCACTAGTCTAAGGCAGTGACGGACTTAATTGGCTGAGGAGTCCTTCAAAAATATGCTTGACTAGAAGTGATGGGCCTGATGCAAAGCTCACCGGATGGAATCCTCTGGACTGTCTGATGCAGGGGGTCACATTAGATGATCACAGTGGTCCCCTAGTTCTTGGGTTTTTTTAATTAATTTTAAATCAAATCAAATAGTCTAAAAATATCACCAAAATTTCTCCAGTACATGCTCTGGACTATACTTGTTAAATTATGAGCTCAGCTCTATAGCTGGACAAATAATCTGAAATAAAAATCAGATTAATTTAAAATAAATGAACAGTCCCAAAATTCAAATCAAGGATAGAACAAATTTTTTGATCCTTCCCAGCATTGGCCTGCTCCAGAGGGCCATGCATGCGTGTGGGTGGGGTGTCACAAGGCTCAGCTGTTTAATCTTTATAAATGGCTTTGAGATTCTTGAATGAAAGTTGCTGTATACATATAAGTTATTATTTACAGATCAGCAAACTGAGAGTCTGATTCAAAGTGCAGTGAAAGGGCCTCCATTGACTGCACAGGGCTCTGACTGACTTCCCCAGAGCACTGTGAATTTGTCAGGAGGTTGGGAACAGAACCCCAGAACCTTGCCTGGTTCTCTTCTCCCTTAGAGCCTGACCCAAAGCCCATTAAAATCAACAGGGGCTTCACACAGTCTTCAACGGCTTCTGGATCAGATCATTACACTGGTGTAAATCAGGAATAAACTATCGAAGTCAACAGGGTTACCAGAGTGTAAAGGACTGGAGAATCAAGGCCTTCGATTCATTAATTGATGTTATAGTAGCATCTAGAAACCTCAGGTGAGGTCAGGACTCTATTGTGCTAAGCAATGTACAACAGGCACATAGCGAGAGAAAAAGCCTACCCCAATGAGCTTAATAGAGAAATGGCTGGAGGAGACAGAGAGTCAAAGTGATTTGCCCAAGGTCATACAATAGATTAGTAGGTGATCTGGGGATAGACTTTTGACTCCTTGTATATTCCACTGCTCTAACCCTGGCTACCAATCGCTCTGTATTCGTTTGAAACTGACCTCAAGCCTCAAATTTCAGCCAAGACTCATGTTTTACAAATCCTCAGAGAGAAGAGGTTTATTATGGAAAATCAGTTGTAGTTATATCAAAGTGAGACCCCAGCTGGTCAGTGCAGCGAGAAGAAACAAAAAATACTTGACATATGTTACCTTTATGATCAAATAAAATAAAGCTACAAGAGTCACAGCTACAATCACTGCCAAGCTGGAAACATCAAAATTAACCCGCGCAAGATAGCTATCCAGAAGAAGGCAAGAGACGGTCTTTGGCTACACAAATCGTATTTCCCTAGGCATCGGATTAATTAAAACTATCAGTGTTCCCAGCTTTTTGAAATTAACTTTGAAAGTGTTTGGTGTGGAAGGACAGATAAAAAAAATAGAATGAACAAACGAATGAAAGAAAGCATGAATAGTTTTGCTCCTCCCTGCACCCCCTTAAATGCAGGGAAGGAGAAATAAAACAGATTCAGAAATTTTCCTAAAGTGTCTTTAGCCCAGGAGGCAAACAAATACCCTAAGGAATCATTTCCTAATTGAGAATGCTAAATTGCAGCTTCATGCTGGGGCTTGAGCCAAACTTCCTATGTACTGGATTTCTGGATGGTTGGGTGGTAGTTGTTTCTTAAAAGAGGATTTCTATGTCTTTCTTCCTTGCCCCTCTTTTTGCTTCTCGTTCTCAGGCATATGGGAATGGAAATGGGCCTCCTTGCTCCTCTCTGTGGGTTAATTGGCCCTCACAACAGCCTTGGAGGTAGGAAAGGGTTATTATCCCAAACTGAGGCACCAATAAGAGAAGTGATTTGTTTAAGGTTACACAAGTCAGGTAACCTTAAGCAGAGGCAGGAACTGATACCAGATCTTTGAAGTCCCAGACTCACATCTTAACCACAAGGCCATCTGTCCTCTGACTCAGTACCACTCCTTGGACCAATACAGCATTGTCTCATAGGGTGGCAGGCACTAAGCAGACCTCAAAATCCCCAGCTTTGCTGCTCAGTTGTAGACCACTGCCCCAGCACTTGGAGGCACGCAGTCGTGACCATAAATCTGATTAACTGGGAGAACAATGGAGACTTGCCTCACACATGTGGTGTCCACACAGACAGGGGGGACAAGACAGAGCAAACAAATAGAATTTCAGAACAAGTCTCCCTGTCTCTCTCTCTCAGCCTGGGTGAGCTCTACATTAGCAAGCAGCCAGAGCTTTGGGATATGCCCCCCTGGGTGACACTGAGTGTTTTCCTAATTAAGGATGAAACATCAGCTAATCAGCTGTTGGAAGTCCTAGTCAAATGTGGCAGGTGCCAGTTAAGACCAACTCAGCTGCTCCCACTGGGGATGTCAATGCTGGTAGCATGCAGGGTGAAAACATTAAGACGGAGAGCGTTAGAATTAAAGAGACAATAGTAAGATAAATATAATCGATTTACAAATCTCTGTGCTGCTAGTAGGAAGGAATGTCTCGCTTTTAGGGTGTTAGCTTCGGGGACTCAGGGCACCTTTGTTCAATTCCTTGCTCCCTGTGTGACCTTGGGCAAGTAATTGAGTCTGTGCCTCGTTTTCCCATCTGTACAATGGGGATAGTAGCACTGCCCTACCTCACAGGACTGCTGTGAGGATAAATACTTCAAAGATTAGGAGTAATCAGTAAGAGGGGACATACAAGTACCTAATTAGAGAACATGGCTGGACTTGTAATGACTAGACAGCTCCACAAATATGTTTGCAAATAAAGAGGCCAACTTAAGCTCTGCTGCTGTGAGTTGGGGCTACATTATTCATGACTGAGGACTCAGATGCATGCCAGCTGATTATGGAACAGAGTCACAAATGCTGAAGTATTCACAAATTCAAAGACAAAGGATTACTGGTCTGAAAATTCACCCTGGAGCACACATCATTCACTGCTCATCCTTCTCCAGTTGCTATTTTCTGTTTTCCTGTTCTAAAAATTTCTGTCATGCAATTGAGGAGCATGAAGCAATAACATGAGACTTAGGAGTCCAGTCTCATAACATAAATCATGAAACAAAGAGGGACCCTGGATGGGGTAGACTGGTGCTCTGATGTGGTACAGAGAATTCTTTCTATGCTTAACTCACATGCTCAGGTTCAAACTGATATCATGGGTCATTGATCACCACTTAAAGCACTATGGAAGGCATTGAGGTATCACAGTCATGGACTCAGTATGAGAACCTGAACGGAATAGAATTAAGTGAGGTGCAGTCCATGTGGGGGCCTTCTGCCCAAGTGAGAATTTCACCCTGTCAGGGTCTCTTTCCCACTTTGAACTTTAGCGTCCAGAAAGTGGGGACCTGCATGTCCCTTCTAAGCTTAATTCCTAGCTTAGATCTTGTAGTGCTGCCACCAACCAAAATATAGTGTTTGGTATACTCCTTGTCCCCCCAAAACCTTCCCTGGGGAGACCAAGACCCAAACCCCCTGGGTCTTAAAACAAGGGTAAATAAACCATCCCCCTTCCCCTTTCCTTTTCCCTCCCAGATTTTCCCCTCCCTGGGTTACCCGGAGAGATACTGTGATTCACACCCCTTGAATCTTAAAACAGAGAGGAAATTCACCTCCCTCCCCCTCCTTTCCTCCACCAATCCCTGGCGAGTTCAGACCCAGTCCCCTCGGGTCTTACACAAGGACAAAATCAATCAGGTTCTTAAAAAGAAAAGCTTTTAATTAAGGAAAGAAAAAAGTAAAAATTATCTCTGTAAAAATCAAGATGGAAAAATGTTTACAGGGTCTCAGCTTTACCTAGACCAGAGGGACTCCCTCTCCCAGCCTAAGTATGTTACAGCAAACAGAGGTGAAATATCCTTCCAGCAAAATACACATTTGCAAACAAAGGAAACAAACAAATCTAATCTGCTTTCTATCTATTACTTACTATCTTGAACCTGAGAGACTGTTTCAGTAAGATTGGAGAAATCTGGTTACATGTCTGGCTTCTCTTAATCCCAAGAGAGAACAAAGAACAGAACAAACAGGACAAAATAAAGACTTCCCTCCACCAAGATTTGAAAGTATCTTGTCTCCCGATTGGTCCTCTGGTCAGGTGTCAGCCAGGTTCACTGAGCTTGTTAACCCTTTACAGGTAAGAGAGACATTAACCTTTAATTATTTGTTTATGACACACCCACAAAACCAAAGATATACCTGAGATACATTGAAGATATTTTCATCCTCTGGACAGACAACCTAAACCCCCTCACAAAATTTCCACCACAACTTCAACCTATCCATCCAACTCTCTCTCTAGAATGCTTCACACCAGCATCAATTTCCTGGACACTACCATTTGCTTCAACAACAGAGCCCTACGGACAACTATATATGGGAAACCACACTTACCTCCCTACAGTGACGGCTGTGTTTTCCTGTTGGTGTAGTTAATCCACCTCCCTGAGATACAGTAGGTAGGTGAACGGAAGAATTATTCTGTCAACCTGGTACTGTCTATGCCAGGAGTTAGGCCAGTTTGACTATGACACTCAAGGGTGTGGATTTTTCACACCCTTAAGTGATGTAACTGGGTCAACCTAACTTTGAGCATAGTCCAGGCCTTAGCATCTGGCAATGGCTTCTATCATACAAGAGGGTGGAGCAGCATGCAGGTGCCATAGAGACATTTAAAGCAGCTCTTTCCGAGCTGATAGCTGGGGGGGGTGGGGAATCTCAAAAAATTATTACCACGTGTCACACCCTGTCAAGTAACAATCTGATGTTCCTAGTTCAGCATTAGGGAGCTGTGCTGATGTGACACTAGGCGTCAACTACTTACAATGCCTGAAAACCTCTAGCAGAAGCACAAGCTAATGCTCAAGCAGAGGAGGAGCCATTAGCTCTATCTTCTGCATCCATCAGAAGCTTCAAAGGTCTACTTAACAGAAGAGGCCCAGGTAGAAACAGATCAGGAAAGCAGTGGGGTTAGCTTTAACAACCCATAAAACACAACTAGCTTCTGGAAGGCAGAAGCAACAAGCAGCACTACGACAGCTCTATTCAAGCACATCTCGAGTTTAGACTGAGGTGACTGTGTTTATGTACAAAGCTCAGATGGCAAATGGAAACCTGAAGCACCTATCAAATACACAGCATTCATACATAATTGAAACACCTGGGGGAGAACAGATGCAACAGATGATGCCTGATATAAACAAGAGGAGATAGAGAAATAAAAAGGAAAAACAAAACAAAACCCAACCAGCATACAAGATGTTGCAGGCTATCATGAAGAATTCTGCTCAGCACAAGAAGAAGAGACTGAACTAAGCATACTTGAGTTAGCTGCCTGAGGGGATGGCTTAGTGATCTGAGACATGATTTTGAAATGCAGTACCTAGTTTCCCTGGAGGGAAAAAGTTCACTTCTCAGCAGGTTCAGCCCTGTGGTAGGTACGTTCAGCACTTTGCTCTTTATTGCCTTTCACGTCAGAGCGAACAATACCATCCCCTTCATATCCTGTGGCACTTTTCAAAAGAGCAAGTTGTTCAGCCCAAGTTTTGCCAACCAAAACATCCTTTTACCCTATCACAATATATGTACTTTCAGATTACTATTCAGCCACTAGATGTTTCCACATGGTATGGAGTTCTAAAATAGTCCCTGGTAAACAAGAGAAACCAAGGTGGAACTCATGCTCGGAGGAAACCTGTTTACCTGAAGCTGCACTTGTTTTCTTTACTAAAAGCCTCCTTCTTAAGAAAGACTTATTCCATACATCATAACGACATCTGCCACTGCAGCACAGTGGGCTAGTTGCCAGCCTTCATCTTAGTATTGCTGCATATGTAGTGTGGAAAGCACTTTTGTATGGAGGACGATATAAATATTAGAGCAACTTGAAAATTTTCTGACAATTCTTTTTTTTTTTTGGGAAATTATCCAAACATTTTGAGATAATGGAAACATTTAATTAAAATTTTTCATTTTGATGAACATAACATAAATCATTCAGGATAAACACAAGAAATTAAGCTCCTTTATGGAGTAAGATAAATGGAAACAATAGAAAACACTGCCCAAAGGACTAGGTCACAAGCAAGGGCTATATCAGGGGGTAGCCATGTTAGTCTGTATCCACAAAAACAACAAGGAGTCCAGTGGCACCTTAAAGACTAACAGTTATTTGGGGATAAGCTTTCATGGGTAAAAAACCTCACTTCTTCAGATGCATCAGGTTTTTTACCCACAAACACTTATGCCCAAATAACTCTGTTAGTCTTTAAGGTGCCACCGAACTCCTTGTTGTTTTTGCAAGGGCTATGTGAGCAGAGATGTTTCTCTGGGGGCTGATTGCAAATGCAAGGGCTGTGCGTTTGTGTGTGTTAGAAGCAGACAGGACTAGAAAAAGCCAGAGAAGCACTGATAGTATGGCCCTGGAGGAAAACCAAGAAATAGAATTTCTTTGGGGCAGAGTGCTGGTTGGAAGCAAGTCTGGATTACTGAACCTCCTGCTGTATTCAGGGACAGAGGACGTTGTATACATTCTCTGTACATAACCGGGACAGCACCCTAGAAATGCCTGGCTCTGACATCAATTTCTTCTTCTAATGGAAACAACCCTCCAGGCTCTAAAGATTGGCTAGCCGCTCAGGCCAAAAGGGACAACAGGATAGTGAGGAGGGAAGTTGGCCCTGCTGCTGGGGATAAATAGGAGGCTTCCTTCACCAGGGTGGTCAATGAGCACCTTCCAACCAGGCTGTGTTTAACTGTGCTAAGCTAAACATTACTACAAGGCCTAGTGATGACTGTGCTGTTTATCTTCCATAGGAGTTTGTCAGAGAGATGAGTGAAAGAGACTCATCTAGAAAGGATGGGAGCAATAAGACCAAGAAGCATATTCTGCTTAGCCCCCATTAATATATATATAGTGGGTTCCAATCAAGTATCCATCTTAGATCACAGGTGCAAGGACCAGCTCTCCCTAGGCACCAGTTTCCTCAGAGAGGAATTTAGTGGAGTGGACTAGAAAATGCCAATCCAGTCAGACAGAACTGGTGGGCTGTATGACATTGGAACATGTTTTTAGAAATGAAGCCAGAGGGCTGAAATAAAAACACCTTGGACCAAGCTGAGCTCTCATTTCTACCAGTGTAAATCTGGAGTAGCTTCAGTGGAGGTTCTCTGGATTTAATCAGACCTCTGCATTTTCTCCCAAGCCCTTTTGTACCCCATGACATCAAGTCAAGGAAGTGACAAGAAACCATGGCAATGCCCCTCAAAAACTGTTGGGCAAAAGAGGGGATGGGGAGCTTCTGTTAATATTGACATAACAGGGCTCATGACCACGCACACCGATCCTTCTGCTATGCGTGCAGTGAAAAACAGCCAGGTTGGAGGGTGGGGTGGAGATGGTATGTTGTGTTTGCAAGTGCTGTATGTGGACTCACACTCCAAGGTATCACAATTCCTGCTTTGCCTCTTCACAGTCCTGCTACTGCACATCAGTCCAGACTTACACCAGCCCCTGCCATTCCAGTCCTGGGCCCCATGCCACTCTGGCATTGCACCTCAGTCTTGGTCTGCAGCAGCCCTGCTATTCCATTCGCGCCCTGCCCCACACTCAGCTCTGCCAGTGCTCCTCAGTCCTAGCCTACAGCACCTGCTGCTGGTCAGCCCTGGCTGCTCCACCCCAGATACAGATACTCCCATCAGAGTTTTGCTAACAGGGCTGTGCAACATTTGAAAATAGAAACAAAATGCCCTGGGAGCAAACCGAGCAGACAGGATTCCAGAAGGCTCCTGGATCAAACCTAATTACTCTTAAAATGGCTTATAATCATCTCTCCCTCTCCCTGCCCTGCAGGATCTATCGCTCTTACAGCCGTGACACGGAAAGGAACAAAACACATGCAAAACAAATCATTAGGAAAAAAGAAACAGCAAAGCGCTACTAAGGGTTTCTGGGCAATGGCTTGGCCCGTCTTGTGCATTTCTGGCAGCCAAGAGAGATTTTCTCTTCCCCTCCTTCCTTATCTTCAGACTCAGGCTAGCTGCTTTGGCTGTGAAGCGTGTGGTGCCTCTAATCCCATCTCATACAGGGTCCCTGAAACGAGTCGAGCTGGAAGGATGGAAGCAGCAGATTTCATTCTCAGGCCTCCTTCCTCCTCCCCCATCCAAGCCTTTGAATTCACACTGAGGAGAGGAGGCTGAAAGCCACAGGGAGCCTGTGGCAAGTAACTGGGGCAGTAGGGAACTGATTGACAACTTCAGGGCAGAGTAGCTGAGCTGAAATGCTTTGGTGCCTGGGGAGTCCATTCCAGGGGTGAGAAATCCAGTCCTGATTTGCCTCCCTTTTCCTTTAAGGCATAGATGACTTCCCTTTCTGCCCAATCCCCGCAGCACTTGCTGAATGGTAAATCCCAGACTGCATCCATGGTGCACCCACTGAACAATCAAAGGGCTTGGGAGATGTTTGATCCCGTCATATCTGTCCAGGATTCACAGTGTTGAAGTGCCAAGTGGCACTGCTATCCCAATGAGCCAGTGGGTGCATGCCATTGGGTTGGTGACATTTTGACCACATTATGACATTTAATAGGTGTTATTTCTAAGTCACTTGAGTAACAAAGGGGGCAAAATTAGCTGCAAGGTAGTGAACGACATGGCACATGCCTGATTTAGCAATTTCTCCCCTTCCTCTCAGGTCCAACTCTCACATAATCCAATTATTGGGGTTATTTTTAAAGTGGGCGAAGTGCTGCTGAAAGGTGTTGGCCGGAGACCTGTGGAGACAGAAATCCTCTGTATATCCACAGAGCAGGTACCGCATGGGCAACAGCAGGGCAAATGTCCCCCGCATTTCCTCCCACCAAAGAGGAAAGAAATTGTATCACCACACAGTTCACAAAGCATCCCAAAGCAACATATAAGCTGTCCCTAGAGAGAGCTTTTCAGTCATCAGTGAAATGCAGCCACCTCTGGGGTGGAACGTGACCGCTGTTCAACAGTACACAAAAACACTGCATTGTAGTTCAGGAGAGAAGCCCAGTTAGAATCCTGCAGTGTATTCAGCAGTCTATTCCACCACTGCATCATCTAGGTCAGGATGTGGACAGAAGCTCTGCACTGAAATTGTCCAGCATAATCTATGTTTCTTAGCCAGCCACAGAGCTAGAGCAAACTACAGGGTTAGCCTGTGTCCTGCAACCTGAATCAAGACTCCCTTTGCCTTCACAAGAGCTGAATCATGATTTTTCTCTGCTACGGGGGATGGTATAAATCTCTCTTTGAAATCACAGAGGGAGAATTAGAATGGGTGGGGAGTGGGAGATTTAGCCAGGATCAGCTGCACTGCCACAAGATCTTCCCAACCACTTTGGCTTTACGTCTCCTCTGAAGAGCAGCATCTCCTTAGTACAGCACACCCTGATGCCACATAAAGGTCATTGGGTTCTATGCTGACTCAGAGCCACGGGAAGGAGGCTTACACCTTGAGTCACTTCCTACAGCATCTGGATTTTTCCAGGTGGTCTCCTGACCAACCTGCCCCAGCAGTTTACCTTGTACAAGCTGACAAGAGAACAATCTAAGGAGGGAAATTCACTCTGCTTTACTCCCTAAAAAGGAATGCAGGCTATCTGCATTGCTATTGACAAGCAACCCAGAATCATGAGTCTCATGATTTTTGTGGATGGACTATGTTAAAGCATGAGCTTTTGAAAACATAATACATTTGGGATTTTTTTCTTTAAATTTGCCTTCTTTTATCTGATCCTTTATGGCCCACATTTCCCATCTTTTCTCTGCAGTCACAAAGACTAAACAGGTTTCAGAGGGATAGCCGAGTTAGTCTGCATCAGCAAAAACAATGAGGAGCCCTTGTGGCACCTTAGAGACTAACACATTTATTTTGGCATAAGCCTTCGTGGGCTAAAATCCACTTCATCAGATGCATGAAGGGGAAAATACACTAGGGAGGTATAAATACACAGCACATGAAAAGAAGGAAGTTGCTTTACCAAGTGGGGACTTGCACTTTGTTTTCTTTAAAGAAAACAAAAACACTAGAGTTGATGTTCTCATGTGATCACATGACTCCCAGACCAAGAACTTTAAGAGAAAACACCAGAAGACAATTAGCAATGGCATGTTTTCTCTGCCACCGGGCAGTTGCCTCTCTCTCTCTCTCTCTCCTTATGAGTGGGATCCCTGGCCTTGCCAAGAAGAGCAGCAATGATCAATGTCATTGCAGAGACGTAGACCACAGGAAGCTTAATCCAACCCCAGTCACTGTGCAGCTCAAGTCATCCTATAAGAAGCTTATTTACACAAACCCACACTGCGGAGACGAGACACTAGCCACAAATGTGTCTCACTTAGTAGCACTCTTCTTCCATTAGTTTGATATTTTTATTTTATATATATATAAAAATCAGGAGGTTTTTATTTGCAAGCTTATCGTGGCTGTTGCTGTGAAGTCTGGGGCTGTCCCCTCTGGAATGGGTAGCACTCTTCTCCAACTCTGGCTTCCTCGACAGAGGCTGAAAACGCACTAGAGTCAGTTGTTTCTTAGCGTGGTCCCTCTATCCCAGTACAGGTATAAAACATCTTGGCCTATCACCTCTCTTTTAATACAGGTCACATACATCTTAACTTGTCCCTTGTACCCCGGTAGAGGCAGCAGATGTCTTGGTGTAGCCCCACTACCTTGGTAAAGGCTGCAGACACACTAACAATTCTGCTCTTCATTTGTTAGAGAGAAAATAAATGCCCTCCAAGTGGTGTAGGAAGGGAAATGGAGACAAGGCGGTGAGGAGCATTCTGATTAATGCCACGATGTGATATGTAAAACACAACATTAGCAAAAAACCTGGCCAAGCGCATTCTCTCAATTACCTCAGAATTATAATTACACTGGCCCTTAATATCCACACATCTGAGTAATTACAGCTGGCTTACTGCTTCCAGCCGTGATCTGATATTAACTTTTAATCACCTCGCCTTTGTTCTGGGGAAGGGACTACCAAGGCTCCTGGGAAACTGGGGCCTTGTCCAAGTACCATAAATCTGTCAGCTCTTTGCTTCTCCTGCACTTTAATAGGCTTTGGATTCTTTTCACTCTTGGAGACTGGGCAGGGTTATGCTTTCATTTTCCAGAGCATCCAGCATTAGCACCTAGGTTCAACAAAGTGAGTACACGGTGATCACGGATAGATAGATAGATAGATAGATAGATAGATTTCCCCCATATGTTTATCTTTTTTTCCTCCAGGCTGTTCAGATCCAACCCACTGCCAGTAGAGAGCAAGGAGAAGAACTTTCTCCATGACAATCTGTAACAGGTACCTGCCACAGGCCTTACACTAGTCTACAATTTTTGAGAAGTCGTCTGCTTCAGAGATAAAATGTGATATTTATTATGTATTTTGATGTGCTGAATTCAAATATGACAGTTAAAACAACTGATTGGCTACTGTTTCTAAGATATTTAAGTTTTTACATTTTATGTCTATGTATATTGTGTAGATAGTAGAGTTTTAATCATAAATTGTAAACCTAGGTCTTTTCATGTGTTTATGGTTGCTTTACATGATAATATTTCACCTGTCCTGTTTATGTAACACTTTAAAAATCAGCAAAAGGTTTATATCAATAAAATTTATTATGAAACAAAAGGCAAAAAACTATTATGTACATAGTTTAGTCCTACTCAGTGTCTACTCGGCGCTTCTTGGCTTGTCTCTTGTATTCATTAAATGGAGCATCTCTTGTCACTGTCCAGCAATAGTCTGCAAGCATTGATGGGCTCCATTTCCCCTAACAGCCTGCCAGGAGATTCCACTGCTGTAGTCTGGAGCCCAACAGCTCTGCCTTACTCTTGGGTAGTTCCAAATCCCTGACAAGGTCATTCAGTTCACCTTGTGTTATGAGATGTGGTTCAGAGGAGGAGGATGGGAGAAAATGTGAGTCCTGTGACATTGATGGTTCAGGACCAGAAGTTTCATCCTCTTCCTCTTCCTCGTCTGATTCAAGTGAGAATGATTCTGGTGCATCAGGAACGGGCAGTCCTTCTCCGTGGGGTACGGGGAGTATAGCTAATGGACTGTTTGGATAATGCACAGTCCACTTTTTCTTCTTTGACACACCTTTCCCAACTGGAGGCACCATGCAGAAGTAACAATTGCTGGTATGATCTGTTGGCTCTCTCCAAATCATTGGCACTGCAAAAGGCATAGATTTCCTTTTCCTGTTCAACCACTGGCGAAGATTTGTTGCACAAGTGTTGCAGCGTATGTGTGGGGCCCACCTCTTGTCCTGATCTCCAATTTTGCAGCCAAAATAAAGGTGACAGGCTTTCTTAACCATAGTGGTTATACTGCGCTTTTGTGATGCAAAAGTCACTTCACCACAAACATAGCAGAAGTTATCTGCACTGTTCACACAAGTATGAGGCATCTCTGCTCACTTTGGCTAAACAGAAATGTGTCCCTTTGCAAAATCAAACACTGATAAATAAGAGAGCATGACACTGTATGATTTCTAGAGCTGATATAGGGCAATTTGTTCAGCAGAGTGATGTAAGCTTTGTTATGATTGCATCATCCATGACTTCTAGGAAAAACATGATGCAATTCATATCATGTATGATGCAATACCAGCTTCAGATTGCATCATTCATTGTTTTGCCTAAAAAGCAAGTACTGTCCAAACCCAGTCATAGATTTATTCATAGATCCAGTCAAAGATGTATTTTAGTCATTTCTGGTTTAATTTGAGATCTCTTCCCTTTATAACTCACATCCTCCGCCATTCCCAAGTCAATGGTCGTATATACTGACCCAATAGCATATCTTGAAAACTAGAGCCAATCAACAATTTTAAGCATCATTTTCGTTCTCAGTGACCCAGAATAAATAAAGTTGGACTACATTTATTTTAGAAGCATTTTGGCTGTAAAGCAGTGTTATCAGACACTCCATCCACAGGTAGAATGTGGAAGGACTCACCTTGAATGACCTGCCCCATGCTTAAGAATAATAATAGCAGCAGTGAAATGCTATATCATGCTACAGTAACAGCCTTTGACATTTTAGCATCACCACTGTATGTTATTTGGGACCAATACCATATTACATGTTTATACAGCAATTGAGACAAAGACCACTGAAGAATGAGTCACTGGAACCAGACCAGCTCTGGGACACTATGTAGCAAGAAACCCTTTCGCCCAGCTTTCAAGAAACCCACACACTGGTGATGGAGGGGGCTGTTCTCCTGTGTCCAGTTTCATATTCTGCACTTCTCATTACATGCACTGGTTGCTGAAATTCATCCCTGGGCAGAGGGGCAGGGTGAAGTCCACACATCACCTAAATCCAAATTAAACCCTAGGGTTTAAATGGGATTGAAATGATGTATACCCATTGGGCTGTTCCTCTATACAGGGGGCGAATTGGACTTTCTTGTGCATATTCTGAATTTCTATCACACGTTCCATGCTTTACATACATTAGCTAGACTTCAGGATCCCCTGTAGGCAGGTATTTATTATCCCCATGTCATAGAGAGGGCAAGTAAGGCAGAGAGGAATAATAATAATATCAGTGATCACAAAGTAAGCCAGGGGCAGTATCAGAACCAGAAACCAAGAATCCTGGTGCCCAGGCCTCAGCACTAACCACTAGAGAAAATTCCTTGCACTGATATAGGCACATACACAGGACCTAATTTTCTCATACAAATGCTATATTTAGCAGCAGCACAAATCGCACCCAGGTGCAAATATTGTATTTACATATCTCTGTGCTACATCTAGAAGAAAGAGCAATTAACTGGGTGAGCTCTGTAATTGGGAAGCAGTGTGGGCTAGTGGCTAGGGCTTAGGTTTTTTAAGGTATTTAGGCATTGCTGCACTCAGCATTGCAACATCTAATAGATTTAGGAACCTCCAACTCATTTTTAAAAGGGATTTAGGTACTTAGGAGTCAAAAATCCCTTTTGAAAATGCGACTTAGAACCCTAATCAATTTAGGAGCCTGTGCCCCCAAACTAAGAGTCCTGGTGTCTATTCCGTTTTCTGCTGTGTGACTGAGAACATGTCATTTTCCATCCAAGCCACTGTCTGCCCTGTCTGACTGTAAGCTCTTAGGGGCATGGATTCTTTCACTCTGTGTTTTATCAGTGCCAACTTCAATGGGGCTGTTATCTTGGCTGTAGCTTGTAGAGCCTCTACTGCAATATGAATAAAACAATACTCCTCTCAATTAAATTACTTATAAAAACATCCTGGGTGAAACCCTGGCCCCCTTGAAATCAATGGCAAACCTCACCTCCTGTGCCTGCTAGACAAAAGCATCCTCCGCCAAGCTGCATTATTATGAGGATCGGTATGGAACTGATAACCCCAAAAGATGGAAGAAAAATGTAACACATGAAATTAACAGCAGGGACACATGAGGAAAAGAGGAGAACGTCAGCTAATGCAAAAGATTTTCCCCAGAGGACTGATTTCAAAACATGGTCTTAATTAACTAACTGTGCCTTTCACTGGAGCTTAGTATCAGAGTTATTGTATGTTAAATAAATACCAGTTGATTATTAAAAGCATATTTACTGAGCCTTAACTACAGTAGGTCACAGACACACACCTTTGTATTGTACATGTGTTTCTCAGTAATCAGTTATTTACTTAGCATATAATAATTGCCTCGCTGAATCTGAACAAACTCCTCAAATGATGTTTTGCATAAAACAAATCCTAACTGTTAATTACAGAGGCACTTTGGTCATTTCTGGGGGCAGTTATGGAATTAGTGCCTATGGTGGGGGAAGGAGGGGACCTCAGGCAATATGTTTGTATGCGTTCTGAGGCATACAAATTATGGAATTAAAGCACTCCCTGATGCACACCCTTCATTTCTTTCCATAGCGGAGCACATAGTGCAAAAGAGAATTGTGGTCAGAGCCCCAGTCATGAGCTAGGACCCTATCGTGCTAGGTGCTGTACAAACACAGATCAAAGAGACAATTCTTGCTCCAAAGAGCTTACATCCTTCTGCAGCCAAGTATGTGCTGCAGTGTCCCACTATCACTCTGGAATGATTCTTTCCAAGGCTATAATCCAAAGTCCATTGAAATCAATGGGAGTCATTCCACTGACTTCTGTTGCTCTGGATCAGGTCCCTAATGGCTCCATTTGATTTAGCAGCTGTGGGTTCTTCTGGCAGAGAGATACAAATTCATCTCCAAAGGTGCAAAGCAACGGTGGCTGATTAGCTGATTGACTGGTACCTAGCCCACCACCTGGAGAAGCCCATCCTTTCCTCCTCCTACTCCTGTTCTCTTTCACAATGGCAGGCACTTTGTAATATCCCCTGGCCTGGTTTGTTACTAGAGTAATGAGGAAGAGCTAAACTAGGAGGGAGAAAGTGATTAAAACAAACAGAACCAGGGAAAAGAAAAAGGTTTTCCTTCCACCCCCATCCGCTTAAGGAAAAGTTGTCTTTGCATATTTATCAGTGCAATAATAAATGAGGGTCCAGGCTTTGCCCCCTGATGATTGATGGACACAGGGATTAGTTTAAGCACAAGGAGAGACTAAGTGGTCTGGCTCGGACCACAGCACATTCATCAATTCGACAGGCAGAGCATGGAACTTATTTCCTCCTTCACAGGGGATTTTTTAAGAAAAATGTGAACTTTTTATTAGAGCAAATATATAGAGAGTCAGTGCTGTTCTTTATCCAAATTAAGGGCAATTCTGGCAACCAGTTGAATAGACTGACTCAGAGTAGTTGGCTTTGAACCGATCATTGAGATGTCATGGATGCAGTTAAATGGTTCACAATGCTTCATGGTTCCAGGACATTCTCCCACCTCACCCTGCAGATCCTAGTAAGTGTGTCTGTTCATCCGGCCATCCAGCATCACAGCATCTAGTTAAATAACTGGGCCAAAGAGTTAGCGCCATACCTGAACTGGTCCATCTTGTCTGATATTCTGTCCCCAAGAGCAGCCTGTGCCGGAGGTTGCAGAGGTTTCCACTCAATTATGCAATACCAAAGGGAGACGTTGCTTCCAGGGTCTGTGTTAGTTTCCCCCCACACACACACAGTAATTCCTGCAAGGCTAAAGAAGAGACTATGTGCATTGCCACTCCCATCATACACTAGTCCCATCCTTATCCCATCCATGCCTAGTTTCCAAACAGTCCCCCATCACAGACTACACAAGTCACAGAGAGGCCTCCCTAAGCTCTAGAGTCATGGATGAAGTTGAGTCTTTTCTTCCTCACAGAAGCAGAGATTCTTAGTCATGGAGGTTCCCCATCCACCATGTGCGTGGACATAGAGAGAAGCAGGATCCGTCCCTGGGTGGAGAGAAGCAGGATTCAATCTGAGCTGGCACCATGGTCTCCCCCAGAATCCCAAGCACTGAAGAGTGGGATGGCGAGAAACAAGAACCAGATTTTGTGGCTCTCAGCCATGTCCTCTTAAAAGTGAATTCATGGCTTCTGTCTACCTGGGCCATCATTTCACAAGGTTTATACACAAACTACATGCAACTAGACTGGAAACATAAAATTATATAGGGCAGTTAATTGAAAAAGTGCCTGCGCTGCATGCAATAATTGACATTAAGTGTTATTTGGAGCAGGAAATCACTTGATGTTAACAGGCACAACGGTAACATATCAGTCCTAAATGGCTTGGTGCCTGATCCAAAGACCATTGAAACTAATGGAAATCACTCCATTGGCTTGAATGGAATCTGAATAGGGCTCTTAGAGCATAGAAAGTAAAGTTTCCAGTAAGCAGGATTTTCCACTGAATCTGTTGATACTAATCACGCTCCACTGTGTATCGTGAATGGACTCAGACTGTCCTGATAACCAGGAAGAGATTCACAGAGTTGAGGTGTTGTTCCAAACAGCACAAAAAAGCCAACTAAGAAGAATAAAAATCCATTATATAAGCTCTTTCTTAAAGGGAAGAGGGAAAAGTTCTCTCCCATCCCCATATTCTCTCCTTTGGCTTGGGGTGCTGGAGAGACTCCATTAATCCAGCTCCATGTCTCCCCCAATAAATCAGCCCATTGATTACTCCGGTTATATTATTTATCTTCCAGAAGTACCATGAAACCCCCAACCAAGATCAGCGCCGCACTGTGCTAGGTGCTGTACATATACAGAGTAAGAAACAGTCCCTGCCCAAAGGAGCCTACCATCTAAATAGGTGAGGCAGACAAAGAGTGAGAGGGGAAACTGAAGCACAAAGAGGGAAGAGACTTGCCCAAGGACACATAGTAGGTGACTGGCAGAGCCAAGAATGGAACCTAGGTCTCCTGATTCCCACTCCAAAGCCCTCCAGCCCTCTCTCCATCACCATAGTATCTGATGCTGAGATCCTGAAAGGTGTTTAGGCACCTAATTCCCAAGGGAAATTAGACTCCTACATACCTTTGAGGATCTGGGACCAAGTGCCTAGATGGAGGCCCAGCACCATGCAGGGTTATGTGGGTGAGGAATTGCCTTTTAGCTCACAGGGACACAAATGGCCCTGTGGAAACAAAGAAGGGCAGCTGAAAATCCCAGCTGTTTGCAATATATCAGAGATAGTCTCAGCTTACGTTCTGTGGAGGGGTTCCTGCTGCTCTGTAGATCCATCTGCCAGGCTTCCGGCTGTGATGCATGTTATGAGCCTGTCTAGGACGCTAGAGAAGGTTCCAAGTGGCTTCTTTGACCTACTGATCTCCAAAAGAGACAGGCTGAAATATTCAAAGCTGATTTGGGGACTTAGTCACATGGCTCCCATTCATTTTAAAACTGAAAATCTCAGCCAAACACTTCTCTGCACCCTGCCCACATGCCTTGTACCATCCATTGTTGGATGGATGTTTAGTGTGAGTTCCACTTTAATCAGACTTTCCAAGGACAAGCGTAAGTGGGTTTCTGACATTGCACAGAATGTGTACACGACAAATGAAAGTATCAGCTGTGTGATGTTGGTATCCTGTGTGCATCTAAGTCATAAAGCTGGTCAGACTTCGTTATGAATGCACCCTCTTTCCCCTGCTCCTACCATTAGGCCAAACGCACACTCAGAGTTCAGAATAGAACCCAGGAGTTCTGACTCCCCAATCCCTTGTCTTAATGACTAGACATTTCCTCTTGGATTCTATTGTCAATTCCTCTAGGCTTGTGAAAGTCGCAATCTCTGGAGCGAAGCTTTTAATGTGCCGATTACATCACCCATAACCTTATTAGGAACATCAAGCAACTGCAATTTATAGATGCTCTTCTAAAGAGACTTATCAATATATTTATTTTCCTTCTGATATATAGCTGAGTCGTGCATGAAGTTTATTATGCCTGGACAATCTATCAAGATCTATCGATTTTCCCCATATAGATATTTGGCTCCACCTCAGAACAGAAAATCATTTTTTAAGAAACAAAAAGCATTTTAGTCCTCTCAAATGCCCATAAGTATATGATGGAAGTTCTTGTTGGCTGTATGTGAAAGCAAAATTTCTGCAGTCAATCAGCCAGGGGTAACTGGAGTCATTTAAACATGATCACACTGGAAAAAGTATTACCTTTAATACCTATAACATTGGATTTTATTTAATATTGGTTAGCACTTTCTAAGGGCGGGTTTTATTATTGCCATTTTTCAAAGGGGAAATGGAATGAAGGGGAAGTCAAATGACTTCCCAGGGCCACAGAACAGGTCAATGGAAGAGTTGGGAAAAATATGACCCAAGAATCCCCTTACTCCTAATCCCCCTGCTTTAACCTACTAGATCACACTGCCTACTAGAGGTAGGAATAGAACCCAGGAGGAGTCCTGACTGCCAGTTCCTGGTTCTAACCCTTAGAAAACACTGCTGTCCAGAGCTAGGTACAGAGCCCAGGAGTCCTGGCTCTCATCCCTCACTTCTCTAGGCGCTAGACCCCATTCAGATCCAGGAGTAGAACCCAGGGTTGCTGGCTCCCTCCGCTATGCCCACTAGATCACATTGCCTCCTTAAAGTTATTCACTTTGTAGGGTGTGGTGTGGCACCCTCTCCAGATGTACAGACAGACACTCTGCAAACTGAGCTCCCCCTCCCTGCAAACAAAGGGGGATATATGACACCACCATCCCTCTCTCCAGGTGCCATGACAGGCTGTCTGCAGGTCAGCAGATCAACAAGGGAGAGGAGTGAGCTGTCTGGAGGGATGGCTGGTCAGGCGCTTCCCTCTCGACCCAGCAAAAGAGCTTTATTACCTGCTCCACTGAGTCCTCTCAGCACAGGGTTCCCTGAGGCAGCAGCCGCCACTGGCAACCCAGGGAAAGCAGATCCAATCAAGCCATGCTGCTGGAGAATGGCCAGGGCCATAGGAGCTAGGGCCTCTGCATACCTCCCACTGAACTGCCAGGTAGCATGCAGATCCTTGGGGAACCATGATGTTTGAGGAGGTGGGTGCTGCTGCCTATTCTGGTGGGGCGGCAACCCCTGCACTGACAGGATCCTGAGTGACTGAGTCCCCTCCCAGGCACCTAATCACAGAAAGGAGCACAGGAGGGGCAATCCACAGAAAGCAATGAGAGTACACACACCGCAGCCTACTATACAGCCCATTGAAAGTCTTTCAATGGGCTGTATAGTGGGAGACTTTCCTCTGGCTTTGCATCAAGCCCAGAGGGAGAGATGATCACTGTACGGCACAGCCCCTGTGCCGAGAGCAGCCATAAAAGGAGCCATACAGTGAAGCTTCATTGATTCTCACTGACGGGGCTGCTGAGAGATTTTGCGAATGAGGACTGAACAAATAAAGAGCCAGGCTAATGCATCCCAAAATGTACTCTGCTCATTTATTTTGGCAGTGGTAGTTTAGCTTTAAATATTTATAATGCTTCCTAATGTACTAGTAAATGTACTGTAGTATATTCCACGAAGATGATGAAGTCTCAAAAACATTGCTGCAAACATCAGTGTCTCTCCCCTGTTAAATCTTTGATGAGAAGTGGGGAGAGAGTGTGTGTTTGTATGTGTGAGTGCACATGTGCATTCGTGCAGCAGAAAATGGTTGGATGGCTGCTGGGTTTCTGCTGGAAGAAAATGCATGCATGATTTCCCCATACGGGGGGAAATTTTCAAGAGCTCCTGTGGGATTGGGAAGCACAAATCCTTCAAACACAAAGCTTTCAGATATCCCCTCTAGAGACGGATTCTGCTTTCACACACACAATGGAAATCAGGAGTAATTCCATTCAGCTGTTGTAAGTGATGTGGTGTGAAACTGATGTCAGTGTGAAGCTATTCAGTCTTGGAGAGAGACTGAGCAATCAATGCAAGACAGCTTGCAGTAATAGTCTGGAAAATACACACGGGCACATGGTGTTCCTTTCAACCCCCACTGCTCACCTTCTTCAATCCTGGGAAATGAAGCAAAGTTTTCCTCACATGCAATACTACACGGGCATTCCCCATAATTCCCAGGCACTACATTGTGCACCTCAGTCAGAATCTGAAACCCATCCATTATGTCAGTCCTGGATCCACATCCAGCTGACCCAATGCACCTCATTCCTGACCTGCAGCTCTTCCCACTGCTGCAGTCCTGGGATCCCACACAGCTCAGTCAATGGCCTTCCGCACCCTGTGCTTCCAGACCTGGGCTCCCCACACGTAGCTCTGCTGCTGTACCTTTATGCCTACATGAAGCACCCCCTGTCCTATTCTTTCATTCCAGGCACCCAACCCGACAGCCTTGCCAACATACCTTTATGCTGACTTGCAGCCCCCCCAACTGCTGTCTCAGTCCAGGCCCCAGGCTGCTAATTGTACGGGAATGTCGACTATTATTTTGTTTGATGCAACTGGAACCCCCACCAGGATCCACCCAAATGAGACTCAACCCACTCATTCCACTGGTGACCTAAGGCCAGGTCTGCAGGCAGGCCCCCTGGAGCCACTGCCCCCAGGGCTGTGTGTTCAACTGTGCTCTTACCATCCAACTGCACATACTGAAGGAAGGACATTCTTATCCGCTCTCTGCAGGCAGTGAGGGTGGGGGGGGGGAGATTATTTAATCAAAGACTATTTAAACTGCAAGGCGGACTTCATTTACCATTATGGTGTGACATAAAATTTAAAGACTTTAACAGAAAAAAAAAATCTATGATCCAGTTTTACGCCCCTTCAAGTTCTTCTAATAAATCTGCCAAAAGGAATTTATCTTCTCTCTGTAAATGTGCCACTTCCCCATTGGCTCCTGAAAAGCCTGGGAGGCCAAGCATAAATCCCTCACTCCAGCTCCATTTCATCCTCCCCGTCCTTATCCCTGAGAGCTGGCCACTTCACCTGGGGAGCTGCCTAGAAGAGTCATTTCACCCCATGCCTGAACAAGGCTAGCAAAGAGAGCTTATTCCAGATTCCTGTATAGGGTCACTCGGAATACATTCTTGTTGAAGCGAGCAGTGTGATACCAGAGCCCGTGGAGAGCAGGATGGGGGGTCTGTCGGTCTTTACAAGCCCATTATCATGGTATCCGAGGGCAGAACCTGCTCCTGGATGGGCTGATACCAGCAGCAGAGAGGAAGCACTGGGGACGCTTGGCCTGCACGCAGCCCTCTATCCCTGATGGCTTTCATCTTTTGTGCTCCATTTGTGACAGTGCAATGGCAAAGGCAGTCGGATTGGGCAAGTGTGGTCTTTGTGTTCCTGAGGTCAGAAGAGTTGCTGTTGAGCGACAGGCACTGATCTAACTGCGGGTGTCCTATAGCGCCCATGACAATCTCCACCTGCAGGTGTACAGTGGGGGCTGGATACAGGATTAGATAGTTCACTAGCCCTAGTTTGATATAGCTTTCCTATACACGCCATTGCAATCCTACCAGGCTTTCCTAAACACCACTCCTCAGCAGGAATAATCTGCAAATCCTCCTCTGACCTGCTGTCCTGGGTTTATTAACACGTTTTTTGGAGCAGGGGAATGTGTCTCCTCCGTTGAGCCTGACCCATAACTCACCAAAGTCAATGGAATGACTCTCGTTGTCTTTGGATTAGATCCCAAACATGTAGAGAACCATGTAAACCTCCAGCTCTACCTAAATGATTGTTAATAACAAATCAATAGTGATAACAATTGCACAGGGCAGTTTTTCTATCAGAGTAATCTGATTATAGACACCTAACAATGCTGCTCTGACATGCTGAGACCCAAGGGTGCTTTGAAGTGCAAAGAGCTCTGCAAACTTTAGCTAAGGAAGGTTCTCAACTCCCAAGCCCCACCCCACTCTGAGGCACAGGCAGGGTGACTTCAGAGTCAGGTCTCATGGCTTCTAATGCTGGCTCTGGAACAGACTCACCAGGTGACAACACATTTCACCTTTTTCTTCCTCAAGTTGCCTCTCTCTAGAACAGCTGGGATCTCGCTTGGGGGATCAAGGGGTGCAGTGAATGGTAGTGACTGATGTTTATAATGGATGAACCAAGATAGAGAAGGGCAAGGTCTTGCCTGTGTTTTATAAGGAGACATGAGGAAACTGAGGCCCAGAGCGATGAAATGATTTGCACACAATTATACAAATGAGTGTAAGCACCTTGAGAATGGCGCTGCTCTGTCTCTGTGGTGCTTATCTATTCCATGTTGGGTACTCAGCAAGCTGGGGGATGGAGGGCTTTAGCGCCCCCATTTCCAATGTTATTTAGTCAAGCCGCAGGTGCTCTGCAGCACCCATGAGATCTGGCTTGCTCAATAGCATGCCCGCCACTTGCTTACAGGGTCTGGAAATAGAACCCAGGAGTCCTGATTACTGCCCCTTTAACTCAAGCCACTCAGCGCAGTGCCTTGCATCAAGCTCACGACTGACGGCATCATATAGTTGTGGCATAAGGAATTGGTGGAGGCCAGTGAAACAGCTGGCACCTACTGCACCCATTAAATGTCCATGTTAGAAACGCCAAAAGGAGAAAGCCAGCTCTTTTCCTTCCTCTTTACCCTCTCATCATTCCTGTTGCACACAAATAACAGCCTTCAAATATTTAAGCTCTTGCATACAAAGCCCTTGTTCCCTTGTTTCAGGCTGGCATGCTCCACTCATCCAAGGAGGCTTGTGGACCAGAAGGTTTCCCTTCCCTTTCCCATTGTTCAGCACCTTACATGATTGCATAATCGCTGAGTGGGGACACAGGCTATTTGCAGGGGAAATAAAACTGTATCTATAATTAATGATTCTCCAAGAACACAGGGCCCCTTATTAATGCAGCAATTTAGTGAAACAGTTTGAGACATTGAGCTTAATCATCAGCAAGATCCCAAGCCAGACGACAGAGGAGGGAGCCGGCTCCAGTCGCACATCCAAAGGATGCTTGTAACATACAAAGCTTTTGGCAGAAACTACCTCTCTCGAGTTATGTCTGCAGAAGAGAAGACTGATCTCAGAGGTAGCAGATGACAGAACAAGGAGTAATGGTCTCAAGTTGCAGTGGGGAAGGTTTAGGTTGGATATTAGGAAAAACTTTTTCACTAGGAGGATGGTGAAGCACTGGAATGGGTTACCTAGGGAGGTGGTGGAATCTCCTTCCTTAGAGGTTTTTAAGATCAGGCTTGACAAAGTCCTGGCTGGAATGATTTAGTTGGGGATTGGTCCTGCTTTGAGGAGGGGGTTGGGTTAGATGACCTCCTGAGGTCCCTTCCAACCCTGATATTCTATGACTGGAGATAGGGTGACCAGACAGCAAGTGTGAAAAATCTGGCTGGGGAGTAATAGGAGCCTATATAAGAGACCCAAAAAAATCGGGACAGTCCCTATAAAATCGGGACATGTGGTCACCCTAACTGGAGATAACCCAGGGTGTTGGGGCTGATTTACAGGAAACTCCTGGGAAGGGAATAAAAATTGGCAGGCAATTTATAGCAGAAATCCCACCCATAGATGTGGCCATGCTAAGGGCCCCAGATCTTGGGATCTGAGATCAGGCAGTATTGAGTAGGACCTGATTTTTAGAAGTAGCTGCCAATCCCATTAGTGTCATTTGAAATTGTGACTTTTTTGCATAAGAAATAGAAAAAAATGGCCTTTCCCCCCCCAAATTATATAAATAATATTTAGTTTGTGAAAAAAATGTATGTATACACACACTCACACACGCAAATATTTCTGTTAAAGTAAGTGTGAGTCATTGCCACTTTAGACATGTTTTCACTTACTGAAAAATTTGTTTCTTGACCATAGCCTGATTTTTGGTCAATGAAAGATTTTTAACACACCCAGTAAACATGCTGATAAAAATAGTGGACAATGTCATGCCAAATAAATTAAATAAATAAATGTGGTAAGGCTGGTTGAAAAATTTTCCATTAAAAATATTTTTTTAAGTGGAAAATGGCTCATTTGTCAAAAGTGATTATTTCCATGGGAAATGTTCATTTTCACTGAAAATTGAAAACAAAATTGAGTTAGCAAAACTAAAAAATGTTCAATTTTTTTTTGTTTGTTTTTACTACTGACATAAATTCAGCTGATTTGATTTTAATTGAAGGTTTTGACCCATTTTTTTTTCTGGTTAACTGAAAATGTTCAGATTTCAGTTCCTGGGGAAAAAACCCAAAATAATTGCATTTTTTGGCAACTATAAGACAAAAAAAAATTTTTTCCAGGCTTTCGGCTTTTCAATGAAAGCCACTCACTATTCTGGGGGAAATATTGTATGCAAAAAATGAAAAAAAAATCATTTAAGTTTTTCATGGAGAAAAAAAGTTCCCCAACAATTCCAAAAACAGACCATTTCAAACTCTGTGAAATAGAAACAATTTTGAAGTGTCAATATTGTTTTTAAAATCACTTGCCATTTCTTTACAGGCTTTAGTGATACATGCTCAGCACTTCCAAAAACCAACCAACTAACCAGGCTCAAGGTGGGATGCAGCACGTGTGAGAACTGTTATTCAGATGACCATAACTAGGAGCTTTAGTCACAGACCAGGATCCCATTTTGTTCGGTGTTTGTACAGTACCTAATACAAAGACAGTCGCTGTCACAAAGAACTTACAAGTATAAACGGTCAAAGCTATTTTTGAGTAGTTGGATAACGGATATGTAGTGTACACATGGGAGCTATACAACAATTAAATAAACCCTGCTTCATTGTTATTTATATTGCAGTAGTTGCTAGGTATCTCAATCAGCAACCAGGACCCCACTGCACTAGTTCCCAGATTTAGCCTAGTGTTTTCTGCATTCAGATTGTATAGTGCACTTAGATGTTTCATGGAGATCATTTATTTTATGATAGCCCCTAGTATACTCGGTGTCTGACAGTTTTATCATTTACAGGCACTCTTGCCTGTGTGTTGTCACCATATTCTTTAATAAAATGTACATGTGTTGCACCCAAAGGGGCTTATCTGCCACTCCCCATTGCACAGACCAGCATGACATACTGATCATAACATGAGAATGCCACAGTGGACAGACTAGTGTGCATGCATGACAGCCGCCTTCTCATGGATGGAATCACAACTGCCCATCTGTGGGTCACAAGCCCTATACAGTAGTACTAGCAAAGATTCTCCTTTAAGAACATAAGAACAGCCATACTGGGTCAGACCAAAGGTCCATCAAGCCCAGTATCCTGTCCTCTGACAGTGGCCAATGTCAGGTGCCCCAGAGGGAATGAACAGAACAGGTCATCATCAAGTGATCCATCCCCTGTCACCCAATCCCAGCTTCTGGCAAACAGAGGCTAGGGACACCATCCTTGCCCATCCTGGCTAATAGCCATTGATGGACCAATCCTCCATAAATCTATCCAGTTCCCTTTTGAATCTCATTATAGTATAGTTTAGCTCAACTGAGAGGACTATTTGGGTTTGAAGGAGGCAAACCTGAGATCGACCCCTGCCCTAAAGTTCCAAGTGGGCAGCCTGGCTAGCCTGGTCCTTATCCCAAACCTTTGTTTGAGGATTTCAGAACACTTTGCACATGTGAAGTAGTGAATGCTGGCAGTGTGTCGGTTGGTGACATGAGCAAGATTACCTCCCGTTATCCAGAGGAGCAACTGAAGGTTCCCACTCCCCTCCACTCCCTGCTGATATCACATCCCAGGAAAGAGCATTTATGAGTAGGAGGAAAGCCTGCCCACCAACTCTTCCCTGCACAGAGATGCACCCCCCCCCCCGATCAGCCAACGTCCCCGCAGGCATCCAGCTCAATGCTGCTTTAAATCATGCTACAATCTGCTAAGCATTTGTGACCCTTTAAAATGATAATCGCATAGCATGGGGCATAGCATAGCGGTGGCCATATGAATATTCAGGAGCTGGGGACCCAGCAACGTTACTACTTCCAAAGGGAAGCCAGGGGCAGATCTCTGATTGCAGCCTTAGCAGGAACCAAAGAGCTGTCTCCTCCCAAGGATTGTGAGGAAATAGTATTGTACAGTCATTGTGTTTTTGATCCCCATCTTCCCCTTAGTGCTGCCTGATCTCCTTATTAGCCTTGTTACTCCCAGAGGTTGAGGTGCAGAGAGGCAAAGACCCAACAAAGCAATATCAGTTGAGGTTCATCCATAGAGGATGCAAAGATGTGCTGAGTGAATAGGAAGGGAGAGACTACTCTGCTCTATGACCTGCCAAATGCAACTCAGACCCATTCCTGCAGCAGCTCCAGTGGGCAGGGTGTTGTGGTTACTATTGTGACTGGCTGTCTGGCCTTCTGGATCCTATTAGAAGGAATTAAGAGGCCGGTTGCCTTGTAAGCCCAGAGCAACTCTGCTGGCTTCAGGGGAGCAGATCCAGGTTTACACTGGTGCAAACAAAATTCAGGAAGTGTGACTCAGCTGAAGTGGGCAGCAATAGTCAGGCAGAGAACCCAGGACCCTTAGTTCTACACAAACATCTGCCCTTTATGGGTAGCAGGGGAAATGCAAGGTGAGAGAGAACAGTGAAAGCCACCCAGAAAGCACAGAGTGTAGCATGCTCAGGATGGGGCAGCTGTTCCCGCTGCTGCTGCTGCTAACAACCTTGCCAAGGCTGTTCTCAAGGGCTATGTGCAGGTCTGACATCCACCAAGAAAAAGTGCCATGAAATCAATTATCCTAAACTCTGCAAGGAGAGCTCTCGGGGAGGCTGTAGTCAAGCAGCAGGATTACCAAGGGGGGCAGTCACGCACCACTGCTGGCGTGGACACTTGGAGAATATATTTTAAAGATCGTTTAATTAGCATGATATATGTCACCTCCCATTGATCGGGACCCCAGTGTTGCAGGAATCTATCACAGGGAAAACAGACAGTATTGATTGCTTTGAACCCCTTGCTGGAATAACTGACTTGTGCTATGTTTAATAAGCAAATAGCTTTGCTGTAAATATAACCAGAGGAAATGCTGGGACAGGGCAGAGTGGCTTATGGGCCTTGCTGTGCAAAAGGAATGCTGTTCTGAGAAACTCTTCTTTTGAGGCTGAACCACTGGTCACAGAAGGGAGTTAGGCCAGGGGGACAAATTGCTTTTGCCAGGCTCATGTGGAAACTGGGTCCCTGAAGGTCAGGCTGACACTGCAAATGCCAGCAGCACAAGGGACAGGGAAGCTGCTGTCATGGACAGAGTGAGCTGAAATGTCATCTGACACACTAGCTGTGCCCTAGTCCCAGTGACGTCTCGGACAAATGGCACTGCCAGGGATACGATTTAGTCAGGCTGCTCTGTGCAGAGGGACTTTTACAGGGACATTCTCAAGATAAAGCCAGGGGTTTGTGGCGGGGAGAATTTCAATGACACAAAGGGGAGTTAAGTGTAGAACTGCCACTGAAAGTCAGTGCCAGTTGGGTGCCCAGTTCCCTTTACTTTCAATGGAAATTCGGTGCCTAACTGCCTTTTGGACTTCTCCGCCTGGATCATTTTTGTTTAAACATCCCTGAGCCAACTAACCTCTGGCTAATAAAACTGTTTTACTTCTTGCCCTGTGTGTGGCCTGCCTGCTTTATTTTGCATGTCATTGGACTGCAGACAACAGAACTCGGCCTGCCCAGCTTCATTGCCATGTTTCTAGCCCCTTTTACTGTTTGGTTCTCAGGCACTCAAGCAATGTTCTTGTGCTTGGACTTCCGGCAATGCAAGGCAGTGTATACATTCCAATAGATAGGGCAGAATCATTGGCATTCTCTGACAGCAACGTGTCACTCAGGTCACTACAAAGCAGAAACAGAGAGCGACATCTATTTGTATGTACTACTGTTCCAGGATCTAGTTCTCCATTGTCTGGCCTGAACCTCATGTGAACATTTACATCAATGCAAAAGGAGTTCAGAGGGAGTGTAATGTGCCGTTGTCATGCTTTCCTGAGACACACTGGATCCAGAGACAGAGCATGAAATCTTGATCTTTGGAGAACAGGGTCCTACTCTTAACCTGCTTTGTGACTGTTTCCTCTTATTTTTCTTTGGTATTTGGAGCAGGAACTGTCTCTAACGAGTTTGTACAATCCCTGCCACCATAGGTTCTGGATGCCAGTTAGGGCCTTTAAAGGATACATCGATACAAATAATAATTTTACATCTATTTTACACATTTGTGAATGATGACGAAGGGCAAGACAGTGGAAAATCAGAACCCCAGTGAATTTAATAGGAGATGAGAGTGATTACATCCCTGGAGGAATCCAGCACCTTGCAGGATCAGGCCATCAGGCTAATTCCCTGCTGACTTTCTGAATTCATTCCACTGCCTGTAAGTTGACCAGACCCCAACAGTTAAAGGTTTGATGCCATGAACCCAACCACATATAAGGAGATAAGAAAGTGACCAAGGATGAAATTTCCTGCCCTAAGGAAGATAGCAGCATGTGTTCAGTCTTCACAGGATTGTTTTCCCCCCTGGGGTTGTAATACAAATTAGTGAAACAAATGAAAGCAAAAAGCTTTACAGGACAAGGATGGAGCAGGCAATTAGCTTGTACTCTCAAAACATTATTCACTAATTGTGCAAAGAGTTGTGTACAAAAATGGACTAATCAAATAGATTTAATTTCATTCTGGGAAAGGAGTGAGTGGCAAAAGAGGAGGCAGAATGCAGCTGAAGTGCTCATAAGCTCCTCATGTACCTCAACTCTTTCCTGTAATAAATACTTCTCGGCAAATGTGAAATTGTATCTATTGACATCAGGGACTGCACTCCACATGAATTACCTATGATTGTACAAGTGCCTGCTTTCCAGGGGGACATACCCAAAGCCCATTATTAATTATTATTATTATTGTTGTTATAGCCAGAGTGCCATGGATGTACAAATGGCTTCACATGTAAAAGACAAGGTCTCTGGCTTGAGACTAGGGGCACAAAGGCTCTGGTCTCTTCTCCTAGAGTGCAACAACTCTAGCAAAATCAGTACCCATAGTTCAGCAATGGTATAGCTGCAGTGTATGTAAGCCACTAGTGTAAGGAGCCCAGGCGTTTCTGTGGCTGTGATTTACAATAGCAGCACACCAGGTCCACTGCACATCAGGACTGAAACCCAGTTCAGCCTCCTCCACCCCCAGGTTGCATACCACCCCCAAAAAATATATTGTAGTTGAATTTCAACCTCTGCGATGCCTGTGTATGATCCAGATGAGCAAAGGAAACTGAGCTAGATGTTAGTCACAGTGCTTAATGCAATGCTGGAAGATGCTCAGATGTGATCATAGAAGATTAGGGTTGGAAGAGACCTCAGGTGGTCATCTAGTCCAACCCCTGCTCAAAGCAGAACCAACACCAGCTGGATCATCCCAGCTAGGGCTAGGATAATGAAGGCAGAATAAGAACCTGAATAAGAACCTGAGTAATAAAATAATAATAATAATAATACCTGCCTCTCACATTAGCCACTATCACAGAAAGGTTTGTTTGAGGCTGGAAGGAGATAACAGTCCCATCCTTAATACACAAACACTTTTGCTTAGATTGGAAGCGGTTCCACACAGGGACCATCTTTGTTGTGCCTCTGTAGAGCCCAACACTGTAGTGACCGTGTGAAAACCTGCATGGATTCTCTCAGGGGAGATTGTCTCTTAGGTGGTTCCAGAGGTCTTGTCAAGAAGGGGAAGGGGACTTATCTAAGATTTTACAGGCCCTGGCTAGTGTTCCCAGTAAGGAGAGATGGCCCAAACTCATCCCACCCTACAGCCACCAACCCTCAGTCTCCATCCACCTCCATTGTGTGCAGGCATTGGCATTTATCCATTAAGGGCCTGATCCAAAGCCTGTCTTTTAAAAAAAAAAATAAAAAATAAAAAATAAAAATAAAAAAATAAAAAAAAAGGAAAGTCTTCCATTACTTCAATGAGCTCCAGATGAGACCATGAGAGGACTACTGCTGTAACTGGACCTTATTTGTCAGGCTCTCTAGTTCTATCCTTCGTTCTAAATACTCAGGAGTCTGTGGCTGTCAGGATTTAAAGGACAACATCCCATGTGTTAGAAGGGAGCTCACACTCTGCGCTCTCTGACCTGTTCCATTAGCAGTGAAAGATCAGGGCTGCGTATTCTTCCAAAAGTCATCCCCGCCTCCCTTCAAACAGCCACGCTGAATCCTGGTATCCACCGCATCAGCACTTTTAGCCACAAATTAGATGGCTGCTGCATCTGAGACCACATCAATATTTCTCCTCAGTTTGTAGTAATCCTCCCTAAGCTTCAACATAACTGCTCACACGACTGCTGAGGAACTGCTCACACGACTGCTGAGGAAACAACAGATCAGTCCCAGCTACAGCAAGAACAAAGTGGTGAAAGAAGCAAACACCATTGGGCAGTGTGTATGCACACATGTGCAATACCCACATCATCAGACTGGTCTGCACTGGGAGTCTCACACTTGCCCTCATCCATTTGCACTCAGATGCGCACGGCTCACACATCTGAACACTCTCCCATTGGCACGACCACATGTACGCACACTAGAAAATCCACACGAGACTCTCTGTAGCAAATACACTAAACAAGCCCTGGTCTGCAATAAAAAGTTTAGCAGCTTAGCTGTGTCTGTTAGGAGGATGGGGAGAGAACACAGAACACAGGCCTAACTTAGCTATGCCAGCAAAGACCTTTTACTGGCATTGTCATAGTATCTTTCCTCAATCTGAACCTTAGAGTCCAGAAGTTGGGGTACTAGCATGAATTCCCCTAAGCTTAATTACCTGCTTAGATCTGATAAGCTGCCACCAATCAGGAATTTGAGTGCCTGATACACTCTGGTCCCCCCAAAACCTTCCCTGGGGACCCCCAAGACCCAGATCCCCTGGATCTTAACACAAGGAAAGTAAACCCCTTTCCTCACCGTTGCATTTGTCAGCCTTCCCCTCCCTGGGTTACCCTGGAAGATTACTGCGATTCAAACCCCTTGAATCACAACACAGAGAAATTAGGTCTCCTAGAGAGAGAGAGATTCACGCTCGTGAATCTAAAACAAAGGGATTCCACCCTTCCCCTCCCCTGTTAAGTACAGACCCAATTCCCTTCAGCCTCAACAAGGGGGGAAAAAAATCAGACAGGTCTTAAAAGCAAAACTTTTAATAAAAAGAAAGAAAAAAGTAAAAGGTCTATCTCTGCAATTTAGATGGTAAAAAGTTACAGGGTCTATCAGCTTAAGAAATTTGAGAAACAGCCTCCTCCAATAGAAATACAATTTAAAATGCTTCCAGCCAAATATACATTTGAAAATAAAGGAAAACAAATAAGACTATACTGCCTTTCTACCTTTATACTTACAAAATTGGAATAGAAGATTAGAGAGCCTGTAGGTATGTGTGGTCACTCTCAGAGCCCAGAGAGAACAAAGCAAAACCCAAAAAAACCAAACAAAGGCTTCCCTCCACCGAGATTTGAAAGTATCTTGTTTCCTGATTGATCCTCTGGTCAGGTGTTGCAGGTCACTGTTTGTTAACCCTTTACAGGTAAAAGAGACATTAACCCTTAACTATCTGTTTATGACAGGCATAGCTTATTCTGGGAACTGGTATAGGCCTGATTTGCTGGTGTAAGTCACCTCTCCACTGGAAGGAGGGGAAGGTGGTGTTCTGGTACAGCTATACTGGTAAACACTTTTAAGTAAAGGCAAGGGGTAAAACCTCCCTGCTTGGCAATGGTGCCCCGCCCAGTGAATTCACATTCCAGACTGGCCTCACTCCTATGACAGCCCCTGGACTTTCTTTTTCCAGGGGCAGCGAGTACTATTCCTTTTATCAATTAAGGATCCCTTGCCACCTTGCTCCCTGGCTTGAATTAACCTGCTACAATGGATAAAGTAGGGTGACCAGATAGCAAGTGTGAAAAATCAGGACAGGGAGTAGGGGGTAATAGAAGCCCATATAAAAAAGAGCCCCAAATATCTGGACTGTCCCTATAAAATCGGAACATCTGGTCACCCTAGGATAAAGTGTTAGAAGTGCCCATCTCTTTAACCCCCTCCACACGTACCACTTCATCACCCCTCTATTACAGATAACAGGTGCTATGACACACCAAGACTCAGTAATGGCTTATATAATAAGTATGAGCTTGATTAATCATGTGTCCATTGCATGCACTGGCATTCCCATGCAAACCTGAGGATTTGTTCAATTGTGGGAGAATTTCACCCTAAACTCCCAAAGTCCTGTCCCAGCAAGCACTGGGCTCTGTGTAAAACCTGGAATAGACTCTCCAGGCCAGTCTTTTCTGGGGTTATTCTGAAGTCCTAGTAAGGTATTTAGAGGTGATGCCCAATTATATGTAAGCAGCTTCAGTTAATCTGCATTAAAGAGCATGCTACATTCACAGAACAGAATTGCCACCAAGTCTGAGCAATAGAGTCGTAGCCAAGACAAAGAAAGCTGCCCATTATGGGTTCTTCCCCAGCTTTAACATGAGCCCCAGTCGTTCCTGGTTGAAATCCCCACTGACATTAAAAAGGGATGAGTTTGTTAGACAGTATCCCTCTTATAATAAAGATGTAAGTGTTACTTGCTGGATGTGTCTCTCTGCCATCAAATTGCAGCATTGCTGAAACAACAACACACCACCACAAGGCAGTTCCAGAAACTAGGCTGGAGACTTAGCTAATGGGATAGAATTCAGAGGGGAACTCCTGAGCTTCCCAATCCTTGGCTTGCTGCCACAGCAGGAAGAAATGCTTGGACATCGACTGGCTACTAGCAGGTAGGCAAAAATGAAATCCCATGATACCTTCAGGATGTACATGCAGAGATTGAATGCAAGAGCTCCCCAAAGTCCATGGAGAGCCAGAGTGTATGGGGGCAAAGGAAACATCAGCCTGTGCCCATTTGATGCCATTTGTGAAATGCTGCTAACCTGCAATAAAGATGGCTAAGAAGATATATGTACAGCATAGAGGAGAAAGCGTACGCAGGGGTAAAAAAAGTGTCCCCACCAGGGGTTTCCTCTCAGCATCGACTGGCAATCTCACTTGTTTGCCACTTTGAGTTGTAAGGAAACTTTCTTTCTCCTTTGTGCATGTCACGCTGGTGAGATGGGCCACACTGCATGCTCTGGAGACTAGTCCTCTGCAGAGAGCAAGTTTAACCACAGCAATGATACAGCAAGCTCTGCAGTTTGGGAGCTAAACTCTGCTCCAGGAAGGCCACATGTAGTGGGTAGGGAAGAACTTCATGAACATGGCCAGACTCCTCAACAGCACCAATGATAATGGATGGGTTTGAGATATGGTCACCTATCCCCTAAAGAACAGACTCTATCATGCTCTTTACACATAGGCTACCAGACAGGTACCATGTGGTCATCACAGACCCATATTGATTCACAATGGCAGCCTTATTTCTGTTTCAAGATTGTGATGGGTACTTGCCAATATAAGCAAGAAGTCTTGGGATTTTTACCCCATGAGTGCATTAAAAGCCTAAATCCCATTCTCACAAGTGACTTGGGCACATAGGGACAGATTTTCAGAGGCACTTAGAGATTCAGATAGGTACTTTTGAGAATTCCACTAGGCACCTAAGTATCATTTGTCACGGAGTCACCGGGCGATGCTCTGGAACTGCTCCCCACCAAGCCAGTCAGGACTTTGGGGAGCCGCCTCTCCCTTGGAGCAGACTTGTTCAGGGCAAGAAGCTCACACGGCTTCACCTCCTGGGTCTCTCCTTGGAGCATTCAGCATCCTCTGCCCCTCCATGCACTTCCAACAGCGAGTCCACCCCAGCAGGGTCCTGGGGAAGCCACCGGGTCCTGCACCCCCACTTTGCAGTCAGATGTGACTCTCAGCCAGCCAGTAAAACAGAGGTTTATTCGATGACAGGAACAGGATCTAAAACAGAGCTTGTAGATACAGCGAACTGGACCCATTGGCTGGGTCCATTCTGGGGGGCAGTGAGCCAGACCCCCAGGTCTGCCCTCCACCCTTGACCCTAGCCAGCTCCAGACTAACAACCCCTCCCAGCCCCTCCTCTCTCCTCAGCCCCTTTCCCGGGCCAGGAGGTCACCTGATCCCTTTCTCTCCAACACCTTCAGCTGGCACCTTTGCAGAGGAGGGGCCCAGGCCATCATTGGTTGCTAGGAGACAGAGTGTCAGGCATTTAGGTGCACTGGCCCTTTGCTCTGCCAGATACTTAAGAACTGCCATGGGGACACTGAGGCACCAACACAGTATTCAGAGAAAACATTAAGAACTTTCCCAGTTCATCACACCATTTATTTCAGAAAGGAAGAGAAAGAAATGTACTAAAAAAGGTAAACCAAACATTCCACGCCAATGTAGATCTGGCATTTCATTTGTTTGAAAGTCTAACTTTGTAATTACATTGAAACTTTAGTCTGTTGCTCAGGGTAAATCAGAGGGCAATTCTTGTGCTATTTCTGTCTCCTAAATTGGAGCCTTATGGGAAAGTTAGAAACCTCAACTTACATGGTGACTAATCTTTAAACCAATTGACAGCTTCAAATCTAGTTTCCAGATGACCTACAGGGATGTGTAAAAATGGTGACATGTTTAGAGAGCAATTACATTTAACTCCAGGAAGTTAATTACATGCTTATTAGACCTGTTTTGTACAATAATTCTGTGCACTTTACAATTCCTTTAAAACAAATCCATCCATGAATCCATGTAGAAATTTAAGCTGCTCAGGTGCAGCTGGGTGGACAAACATCCTCATGATGTTTTTTAAAAAAAAAAATAATAGTGTTCTCTGAATGTCATGTCTCCGCTTGCGTATGTTTCCAGTGGACAGAATTGAAAGCAAAGCAGCTGACCAGGCTTGGTTGCTTTTGACCTCCACGACCAAAGTCACCTGGAAGGAAATTTGAATTGTTGGGTCACAGGTGGGATGAAGAAAAGTGGGGAAAAAAAAAATAAATCTACCCTTGAATTTCACATCTGCTGTCTCATCTTTGGTACAGATCATCCACTAGTGTGCATCTCTGTAGCTCCATGGATCTGGCCTGTTATCTGTCACTATGTCATTCTTTGTATTACAGTAACACCTACGTGCCCCACTGAGAACAGCACCATTGTGCTAGGTGCTATACAAACCCAGAGTAAGAGGCCCAGTCCTGAAGAGTCTATGAGACAAACGGTGAGAAAAAACACAGTATCATCCCCAGTTTACAGAGGGTCAGCTGTGGCAGAGAGATGAAGCATCAGATGCTCATGCAGCCACTTTCAGTGAGAACCATGGGAGGCAATGAGTGTCTGATATCTTTTAAAAGCCCAAGTCACTTGCCCAAGGTTCACACAGCAAGTCTCTGGCAGAGCTGAAGAGAACCCAGGCTTCATATGTACAGAAACCCATGTAAAGCACCCATAAAAGCAAAGCTGTTACCAAGTTTGTGCAGCCCCTGTGCAAGTCTCTGGTTGTGTTTAGCCCTGTTATTTTCTCCTGCATCTCTTTTTGACAGGGCTGATGACATTTACGTTTCCTGAAAGCTTCAATAAAAGCCACTTTAGCTGAAATCATTTCAATCTAATTTCCAGTCAAACATAAAAAAATAAATAAAGACAACCCTCAGATCAAAATGAAGGCCTGGCTGGCTCTGACAGCCTGTCAGACACATGGCCGTGCTGGATGGTACCTTTGTTTTGGAATCCAAGGACAAAAGGGTGCTAAATGGTTTGAAAGGAATAAAGTGGCTGAAAAACAGTCAGACTGTTAGCAGTCCAGCATTGGTAGCAATGGTCCAGGCATGGCATAAAGACAGATATTATGACCTATGCCTGCAGTATGAGTGAGGGGTGCAATTCCCATCTGTGTACACATACCAGCATGAGACCTAGAGTGAGCCTAATATAGCAGCGTAGCTGTGACAGTACCTAGCTGAAAACAGTAAGTGTTTTACTGTGTGGCTCTGCCGTGCTACTGTAGTTACATGATTTCTACTCATGCTAGCACAAGTATGTGTACATGAGCACATGAATCACAGTCTTTGATGGCTGGCTATAGCATTGGCTTCAGGATTAAGGCACACATGTGGAACAGTCTGGATTCGTTTCCCAGCTCTGCACAAACAGTGTGAAACCTTGGGCAAATATTTAATGTGGGGTTCAGTTTCCTAACTGTAAAATGGAGATGACAATATTTACCGACCTTTCTTGGTCTTTATTTCGATAGCAAGCTCTCCGGGCCAGGGACTGTCTCTTGCTAGGTGTGTGAACGTTACCCAGCACAATGCCGCCTAGCACAAAGCCTCTGGGTGCTACTGTAATAGAAAGATTCAAGATCAGAAGGGAATTTCCCCCAGGTGAGAAGGTAAGGACCCTTGTGGGTTTTTTTTGGGTGGGGGAGGGGGATAAATAAGGGGGGTTGCCTTCCTCGGAAGCCTAGAGCAAAGGCCACTGGCTAGGATCACCTGGGTATAGCTCACAAAAGCAAGCCTTCCGTAATGGGTTCCTTTGGATCAGCTTGCAACCCCTCACTCTAAGGGAAAATTGCTTCTGTTCACTCTCCCTCATGCTCCTTTTCCTCCCCGCTTTCCACAGTGCTTTTAAATTCAATTAGCTTCCAGGAAACAAGAGCTACTGTTAGGAGCTTTCTGCTTTTGAAAGCCAACTCCCACTTGTTTCAGAATTATTCCTTAACAGCATCAGGACAGTGGACGTCATTTTGCCTCATGCCTGGGGGCTGCCAGTCGCCTGTTTCACATGTTAAAATAATGCTGAGCATTTAAAAATAGGGGAAAGGAGGAAGCTCTCTTTAGAATGTGAGAGGGAAACTTGGAACAGGGATTGGTGACCAAGGCAAGTGGAACCATTTAGCTAGAAAGAACTGAAGGATCTGCTCCTCTCATCTGTGCAACAGACACTCTCACTCACTGGGAAGCCAGCCACTCCACCACCTGCAGTTTAGGTCAAGACTAGATATTTTGAATAGATTGTTTAGTTCAACCAGAAATAGGGGGGGAGGGAAAAAAGAGGGGGTATATATTTTTCAGAAGCTGACAGCTTTTGCTTTTTTTTTTTTTAAATAAGGGAGATATACCTATCTCCTAGAACTGGAAGGGACCCTGAAAGGTCATCTCATCAAGTCCAGCCCCCTGCCTTCACTAGCAGGACCAAGTACTGATTTTGCCCCAGATCCCCAAGTGGCCCCCTCAAAGATTGAACTTACAACCCTGGGTTTAGCAGGCCAGTGCTCAAACCACTGAGCTGTCCCTTCCCCTCAGCCTTTGTGTGGAATGTTTGACCCTAAACAACAGGGGCTCTGGCACCACTTTGTCCCTCAAGTGCATTTAGTGAGGGTAAAACATGCAGTCAGAGAGGAAAAAAAATTGCCTCAAATTTTCCAGTAAAAGTCCATCCCTGGTGAGAACCTCACTATGGTGAGGTGGGCTGAATGCAGAGAGCAATCTAACACTACCGTGAGAGAGAGAGCCAGCGAGGAGCTGCGGAGACAGGTCAGCTCATAGTGCATCCGTAGGAGCTTCATGTTGCCAAAATAAGCTGCTTCATCCCGTGGAGTGCAAATAGCAAGACCTGGCTCAAGACATTGGAAGGTCTGTCTACACAGCACTTTGGGGGTGGGGGGGATTGTTAGGCAGACACACCCCTGCTAGCATAGCACAGATAAAGGCAGCACTGAAGACACCGTGGCACAGGCAAACAATGCAAGTACGTACCTAGAGTAGAGTCCCCAGAGGGTCTGTACAACCTGCAATGCAGCTTGTGCCACTGCACCCACACGGTTATTTTTAGCAAAGGTGCGTCTCTCGAAGTTGCAATCACACCGCAGATTGCAGCGTAGACGCATCCTGAATGCTGGATTGGGGACTGTACCTTTAAAGGGTTGACAAAGTCCAGACAGTACACTGGGAAGATCTTGCTATACTCCGCTAGCTAGAGCTGGACACTGATAAAGCAGAGCTCTTGCAAGCACCATAAGCGCTGAGTGATCACAGATCACCACACTAGGCACCCAGCAGTACTCAGTGGGCCTGACTTTCCTGCACAGTATGCAGTCATTTGCCAGTGCAATGGAAATGCAAAGCAGATGAAACATGCTACCAAGCCAGAATGGTGACAATTCATATCCACTTGGTATGGATAATGAATGACAGCACAAAGTGGCCCTGGGACTCTCAGGGCAGTATTGCATGCATGACTGCCATCCAAAACTCAATAAACCACTATCATGGGATTCATTTATATTTCATGTCATTTGGAGTCCTTACGCATAAAGAATGCTCAGTGGGCTAACCCTCACCTAGGTTCTTACCCCATTCCACTCACTGTGGTATTTCAGGTCCTTATTTAATGTTTTATGCCAAATCTTACACAGCCTTACTCATGCAATTCTTTGGCAATTTGCCCAGTTAAGGACTGCAGAGAGGATGTCTAGATTTTGGCCCAGCAGAAGCTTCAGAATCCCATTTCAGTCAAGTTATAACAACCACCAGAAACCCTGCCATCCGTTCTCTCATTACTCAACAAAACTCCCACTCAGTTCACTTCACCAGGCCAAACCCTGAGCTCCCTGCGGTTGGCTCTTACTCCAGTCTAACCCCCACTGAGGTGATGGGACAAACAAGGCACACATGCAAACTCTAGAGCTAGCTGGAAGTTCTGTTTACTTCCACCCACCCCTACATTCCCCTGCCCCAACCCACAAATGCTGGTTTGTTGTGAAGGTTTCTCAGGTCCAGAGTGCAATTTCTGGTCAAAACTAAAGTCCAGAAAATAGCCTGGTGATTAGAGCACTCATCTGTGTATGTTCCAATGTAGAACAATGACATTCAAAACCTCAGCCCCCTCCTCCTCCCCCCCAAAAAAGAACACTTTGTTTCCATCCAGCCTTATCAAACTGCTTATTGATCATGCCTATGTAACCCTCACACTTCCTGGGTGTGGTGTTCGGTCCCACCTAGTGGCACAGAGACCACTTAAGGAGAGTTTAACAAGTCTGCTCTACAGCCTTAGCTAACAGCCATACGGCTTTTAGCTCATGCAGTAGAGGTTCATGCATTTAGCTCCTGAGGTCCCAGGTTCAATCCTACCCTCTAACAAGTGGGGTCTGTCGGTGTTACAAGTGGACAGAACCCCACACTCAAGAGGCATGCAGCTTATACCTGTACCGCATGGATTTCCACCCAGCCCTTGAGCAAGACCCCAAAGTCCTGTCCCAGCATAACCTGGGCTCACTGGGACACCTGGGATGGATGCTCAGAGGTATGTCTCTCTACTTTGGTCACTACAAAATCTTGGTGAGGCACAAATACCTTCAACAGCGATCGTGTGAGAAGCCACTACTATGCTAGCACTTGGAAAGCAAGAGTTTATTATCAAATAGTCGCCCATAAATGGTGAATTTTTTCTTCAAGACAGATTCAAAGAATGATGCCCTGCAGCCTCAACAGCAGAACATTACTGAAACCAGATCCTTGGCATCTTCCTCATTGGCTACAATTCTGTGGTTTGGAGAGCACCCTAAAAGGCTGAAATTGCAGTACCGGTTTAGCAGTAAAAGCCCTTGCCATCTGTTCGAGTGTGTAATAGCTGCCTTGAAGTGCCGTGCATTAGAAGAAAGCAGCAGCACACCTGGGTACCTGGTACCCTGCTGTAGATGAAACACAACAAACACACAATTCTTCTGCTAAGGAATCAAAGAGGTGATTGAAAATCTAGGTCACGCACAAACAACTCTGTGGTGTTTGTTAGAGAAGGCACAATGGACTATGCAAGAAGCCTGCTGAATTTGAATGCAAGATGTACCACATATGTTTTATTTCAAGCCCCTTTCAGCTGACAAATTGCTCATGCCCAGTGATTTTCTGTTTGCAAAGCGGCGCTGTGAGCAAATCAGAGCAAGCCCACAAGGATATGCTCATGCAGGAAGCAAGGAAGAGATCGGGAGCAGAGGCCTTTCCTTTAGGGTTGCATGGCCCAAAAGCCAAGAGGAGCAAAGAGAGCAGATCCGTCCAAGAGACAGGTTAAAAAGAACGTGTAGCACTTTGGCTTGTGTAGCTGAAAAGTGTATAAGAAGCATTTAATTGAAAGCAATTCACCTCACCCCTCAGCCTGAATGATTTAACCCTTTTGGTCTCTGGAAGAGGTGAAGTCCCTAGTACTTTTACATCTTCAAGATACTGGTTGAGGGCTTTTCTTGATGACTTCTTCAAATTTTGGGGAGAGCTGACCTGACCACCATGATACTATGCTGGTAAAGGGACAGATCCCAACAAGGTCTGGAGAAACTCAGCCAGGTCAGCTTGTCATTGCTCCCATCCTGGCTCACCTCCTAGATTCCAGTACTTAGAAGTCACGGGTGAATTTTAAGGCTTGTCAAAGTAGAGTGGAGAGAGGTGATGTCAGGCACCTCAGTCTCAGCAATCAAACCCTACTTGCCATTCTGATGCCAAACTCCCCACTCATCTCTGCCAATGTACTACAATCCCAGTTGGCAGAAGCCCCAGCCCAGTTCTACTGGGGCACCTCGCTAGGGTCCTGCAGCCCTCTTCCCTGCCCCACTAGTCCAGCCCGCCACCTTCCCCCAGATCTACTGATACATATTTAGCTAGGTACTTATGGCCCTATTATATCTACCATCATATATATCCATTGGTGTAGTTGGGGGCAGGGGAGGAGAAGAGGTGGGGATGGACATTGCCCCCAAAACTGCAAGCATCAGGCAGGCATGGAATTTACCCCCTTACATACACAGACAGCCAGCTGGCCTGACTGGAGCTGCCCCATTCCCCAAATATAGACATCAAACTATGCCTACAAATGCGTCCTCACAAGACCTCTGTGAGGCATGGGGGTGCTATTATCCCTATTGTACAGATGGGGAACTGAGGCAGAGAGAGACTAAATGACTTGACTAAGGGCACACAGAACAATCAGTGACAGAAGAGAGTTAAAGGCAGATATCCCATATTCCAGGCTAGCATCTTAGCCACTGGACCAGCCTTTCTGCCCTATTACACCCTTTGCTATTCTATTTAGGGGCTTGGTTTTTTAAATGGCAGTAGTTATACCAGTTGTCATAACTCAGTCCCAGATTTGGACCTTAGCGTCCAAAATATGGGGGTTAGCATGAAAACCTCCAAGCTTAGTTACCAGCTTGGACCTGGTACTGCTGCCACCACCCAAAAAATTAGAGTGTTTTGGGGCACTCTGGTCCCCCAAAAACCTTCCCTGGGGACCCCCAGACCCAAATCCCTTGAGTCTCACAACAAAGGGAAATAAACCTTTTCCCTTCCCCCTCCTCCAGGTGTTCCTGGAGAGATACACAGAAGCAAACTCCGTGAATCTAAACAGAGGGATTCCACCCTCCCCGTTCCCAGCCTGGAGAACAGAATTACCGAGAGTCAATCTCTCTTCCCCCCTCACCCAGAGGGAATGCAAAGTCAGGCTAGTACATCTAACACACCCAGGTTCCCCCCTGACTTCTTCCTCCCACCAATTCCCTGGTGAGTACAGACTCAATTCCCTGGAGTTCCCCAGTAAAGAAAAACTCCAACAGGTCTTAAAAAGAAAGCTTTATATAAAAAGAAAGAAAAATACATAAAAATGGTCTCTCTGTATCAAGGTGACAAATACAGGGTCAATTACTTAAAAGAATATTGAATAAACAGCCTTATTCAAAAAGAATACAATTCAAAGCACTCCAGCAACTATAGACATGTAAATACAAAACAAAAACCCAACTTTGTACTCACAACTTGGAAACATAAGATTAGAAAGCAGGAAATAGAAAAATCCTCCTCATAGCTGAGAGAGATTCAGGCAGAAGACCCAGAACAAAAGACATACACACAAAAAACCCTCCACCCAGAGTTGAAAAAATCCTGTTTCCTGATTGGGCCTCTGGTCAGGTGCTTCAGGTGAAAGAGACATTAACCCTTAGCTATCTGTTTATGACACCAGTACAAACACTAAAGTGGATGCAGCTATACCAGTATAGTTGTATCACTTATTCCTCTCCTTATACTGGTCTAAATTGATTCCCATCTACAAACCTTCATACTGGTATAGCTGTATCCACGCAGGTGGGTTGTCCTGTTTAGGAGTGCTAAGACCTAAGCATGTGGCTTAGCTGAAATAGGGTCAGCATGAGCAGCAGTAGGGCAAGTTTCTGCCATGTGTTGCTCTGCCAACATACTGCCACCAAGCGGGTCATTCTCACTGGCCCATTCATTTCTTGGCATCCCTGCAGAAACTTCCCACAAAGATAGATAATTGTTACGGGGGGAGGAGGAGCTTGTGTGATGTGGACAGCTGTTCAAGGTATTGGATTGAAACCATCAATTATATGGACCTCCAAAAGGGATGGTCTGTCACTATTCGCCAACTGGGGTTGGATTTAAACCGCACACGTCGAGTATCTCTAGACCGAAATCCAAGGTGTGACTGCAACTTGCATAGATGTGCCCAGGCTAGCTTTGAGTGTAGTAGCACATCTCAAATTAGCAGTGTGGCTATGGTGCCACTACCTTTGGCAATGAGAGTAGTTATGCAGAGTCTGTGGCATGCTTGTATAGCTCATGCTGAAGTCCATACTGCCACATGTATGTTGCTATTACTAGCCATGCAGCGGAGATGTACCCAGAGTGGCAGCAAAGAGTCTCTGTCCTCTGTTCCCAAGTCCCTGAGCTCGGTCTCTTGCAAATGCATATTAAATACCCTTTCTGAAAATCCATTGGAAGTAGCTAGAACAAATCCAAGATTAGTATATAGGCAACAGGAAATTCTTTTAAAAATATTAATCAAGCTAACTAAATAGAGGAGATGTATTTTGTAATTAATCTGCCAGTGTTCATCTCTCCTCCTCTTCTTTAAAAACTTGCTTTCGATCCCTTTTCTTTCTCCCAAACACATTGTCAAAGTGTCAGGCGAGAAGGAGGGACCTGGGAGATAAAGTGGAATTGGTATGCTTTGCAGGGACCCAGGACACCAGGGATTTATTTTAATCCAGTCCATTAATCAATTTCTCTGTAAAAATTGAATTAACTGTCTTTCATCAGCATCACATCCTGGGACTTGAAAACAGTAACTGCTACACAGGAATGCAAATTAAGTGAGAGCTCTGCACGCTTTCTTTGTAGCGCATGCAGAGAGAAAGAACACATCTTTAATTAAAGACTAGTGTGTTTTGCCCATTTTCTAAGCGCATGGGGCCCTGTCCATCCCTCCCTTTAACACTAGATGCTCAAGTCACATGCAGTCCCTAACTGGAAAGCGGAAGATACAATGTCCCATCTTTCAGTCGGAGCAAGATTTTCACCCTCCTTTAAACTAAAATTCAGAATCAAATCTTGCTCTCTATTTACTTCAAATAGAATTGAATAAAAACAAACATAGTTCTTTGAATCAAAGGCAAAATACCTTGTTCCCTTCCTTTCATTTGCCACTGGGATTTCTAACACTACGCAAGTTCAAAAAAGAGCCAGAAAGAAAGGATTTCTCATAACTCTGTCTTGAAAAATCCATCTCTATGCCTCTTCTCAAGCTCTCCTCCCACTGTTTATTGAAGGGGCTCCACAGAACAGGGAGAATTGTGCAGGAGACAGCTTTGTCTAGTGCTGCTTCAATAACATGGAACAAACTCCCTCAGGAACTAAGGATCATCACAGATCTCACTCACCACCTTCAGCTCCAAATGCATGGCATAGTTCTGACTTGGTCTTCTCTAATGAACACACATAGTAGTGTGCACACTAAAAAAAGTCCACCAAAAAAAATACACTTAACTGCACACACACTTCTCTCCCTATGAAAGGAGGAGATGGAATGAAAAACACGACAGATGTTAGTCAGATTGCTTAATGCACAACTGGGATATGCTCACGTATGATGTGATAAGGGCAGGAAAAGTACCTGCCTAGAATACGAGCAGCCACACTGGGTCAGACCAAAGATCCATCCACTCCAGTATCCTGTCTTCTGACAGCAGCCAATGCCAGGTGCCCCAGAGGGAATGAATAGAATCCAATCATTTTCACTAGAGTTTTACAAGAAGTAGCTGAAGCTTCAGCTGCAGTGTTTCAGAACCCTGATCCCTAGCTGAGTCTAAGAATTAACAGGACAGAATTTCAGATGATCCCAAGAGAGTTAGACACCCAGTGGGGAGGATTTTCAAAAGTTCCTAATCCCTAATAGTCACATAGGTGCTTTTGACCCTTCCACTCTAAAATCCCATCCACTTTCAAAGAATCAGGCACATAACTCCCATAGGCACCTTTGAAAATCTCAGCCAGTATTAACGATAGGTAGGGGTGGGAAGTCATTGCCTGGATTTTAGTTTCCTCACTCTTGCCTACCTCATGCAGTCTCAGCTCTTCCAGGGGTCAGCAATAGCAGGGCTGTGGTTTTACATTTCTCTTCAGACAAAAGGCTCTCGTCACCAGATTCTCCTGCTGCTTTCAAGGCTCTCAGCCAGAGGAGTAACTCTGCTGAAGCCAGTGGAGTCATAATGGCATAAGCAAGAGAACACAAACTCCATGGGGCCAAATCCTGCTCCACTGAAGTCAGTGGAAGATTTGCCACTAACCTCAAAGGGGCCAGGATTTGCCCTGAGTTTGTTGGGAAAAGGAGCCCCCCAAACACTCCACCACACAGCAAGGATAGCAGGAGCGGTGCCATTGACTTCAATGGGTATTGGATCAGACCCTAAATATGGATCCTAGTAATTGCCAAATTAACTAATCTTAAATCCCACAGCCAGTAAGTCATTCTGAACTTGGAGCAAGACACGGTGGGTGAGGGAATACCTTTCAGTGGAACGGTCATAAACAGAGTGTTAAGGGTTAATGTCTCTTATACCTGTAAAGGGTTACAAGCAGGAAACTGGACACCTGACCAGAAGACAAGATACTTTTAAATTCGGGTGGAGGGAAGTTTGAGTGTGAGCTCTTTGTTCTTCTCTGAGGGTCTGAGAGAGACCAGACATTACTACAGGCTCTCTAAGTTCCTTTTCATATAGTAAGTAAAACAGGCAGTTTAGGCTTTTTAATTGTTTTACTCTATTTGCATTTGTGGATCTGGCTGGTTAACTTTTATATGTTTAGTTGCTGGGAATATTTTGATTTGTATTGGTGCTGGGGGGAAGGTCTCTTTCTGGTGTCTGTAAGCTATAGGACCCTGTAATAGTTACATCTTGAAGTTACAGAGATAATTCTTTACTTTTTCCTTTCTTTTATTAAAAGATTTCTTTTTAGAGAACCTGATTGATTTTTTTTTGTTGGTTTCCCTTGTTTTATCCCAGGGGATTGGGATAACTCACCAGGACAGATGGGGGAGACGGGAGGAGGGAGTGATAAAATCTCTCTCCGTTTTCCTTGAATCTGTTTGCCTCTTTGTGAAAGGGAAGGGAGATGCTTCCCTGTATGGTGATTTAAGAGGTTAAATCAGTATCTCAGGATAGCCCAGGGAGGGAAGTTCTGGGAGGGGGAAAGGTGGGGGAATGGTTTATTTCTCCTTGTTTTAAGAACCCAAAGGATCTGGGTTTTTGGGGTCCCCAGGGAAGGTTGGGGAGGTCAGAGTGCCCCAAAACACTATATTTTTGGGTAGTGGCAACCTATCAGATCTAAGCTGGTAATTAAGCTTAGAGAAATTCATGCTAGTATCTCATTTTCTGGACTCTAAGGTTCAGATTTGAAAAGGAATGCTAGGACAGGAACATTTTCTGTTAACAAAAAAGAGGCAAGCTTTCCAGAGCTCTCCTTTTCTTCCATGTGGGACCATGACAGCTACAACACTGCAGTTAGCTTGGAGCAAGACAAAACAGATTTACTCCCCTTCCCCTGTGCATGTTATTTTCCATCCCCAGCCCAAACAGCAAGAAATGAAAGTGGAATTTGCAAGAGAACATTGCTGCATTATTTTTTTAAAAAATGCTGATGAATAATTTAGCCAAATGAGTCTGTGAATGTTAGACAATATTGCATTACAGAATAAATCAATTACAATACACAAAACATTCCTATGTTCATTGAAAAGCATTGCAAAGGAGAGTCATAGTCCCTTTATTTAAAGGAGGGAGAGATTTAAATAAGAATCTGTTATAACAGCTAAGGCACCATTTCTAGCATTATCTTAATAGAACCATAAAAGAAACAAATCTTCTGTTCTGCTAGCAGCTGTGCTCTTTTTTTCAATTAAAGTTCTTCTCCTGTTTTTCAGGGTTAACTCGGGACCCACAAGGTATCCTGGCTTATAGGAGCTGGGAGTTAGTTATTCATAAGTGTAACTAAATTAGCATCTATATAGTCCACCCTGCAATTCTTAAAAGGCACCTTGTTCAAATGCTCCTGATAACCTCAAGGATTTTATAGAACTGTAGTCAAGGGAACTAAATAAGTTTCCAAAAGTCTGATCAGCTTGTAGAAGCTTCTGGCTTCAAGAAGAGGCATGGGCTTGTATTTAATGCACTTGTCTAGTAAACAGGTGATCTTGGTGCAAGTCCCAGCTCAGCAACAGACTTCATGTGACATCAGCCAAGTTGCTTCCTCTCTGCCTCAGTTTCCGCTTTGTAATGTGGGGGTCATAATACAGCATTGCCTTCATCAGTCTTGACTACTAAATTGGAAACTCCTCAGGGCAGGGACTGTCTTACTCTGTGGACACACAACATCTAGCATAATGGGGCCACAATCTCAGTGGCTGAAGTCGGTGGCAGCTCCAGGCACCAGCGCTTCAAGCATGTGCCTGGAGAGGCAAGCTGTGGGAGGCGCCCTGCTGGTCCCTGTGAGGGTGGCAGTCAGGCAGCCTTTGGCAGCTTGCCTGCGGGTGGTCCAGCAGTCCCACAGATTTGGCTGCAGGTACGCTGAAGCCGTAGGACGGGCGGACCTCCCACAGGTGCGCCACCAAAGGCAGCCTGCCTGCTGTGCTTGGGGCAGCAAAAAAACTAGAGCCATTCCTGGTTGCAGTGCTGAGATCCACCCCTAGAAAGAATTAAATGCTTGGTACTTATATAATGATTGCCGATTTCCAAACACTTTGAAAAATGGATATTATTTTCATCCTTATTTTAGAGATGGGGAAACTGATCCTCAGAGCAGCCCACTGACTGGTCCAAGGAGCTTCTCTGGCCCCCTGTTAGCATGGTATCTGAGCCTCACAAGTTGTATCCCTGGGAGACAGGGAATCACTATTATCCCCACTTTACAGCTAAGGAGCCAAGGCTCTGAGAGGCTAAGTGACATGTGTAAGGTCACACAACTGGATGTGAGAGCAAGAAATTTAATCCAAGTCCAATGCGAACGACCTAGCCCCTATCCCACCCTTCATCTACTGACTGTGCAAGAGAAATAGAATCCAGGTGTCCTGATTCCAAGTTCTGGGTACTGACCCACAACTGCCTTCCTGAGTAGGCAAGTTCAGACAGGGAGCCACTCCTGGGGTCCCAGAACCCAGGCTTGAGCCTGCACATCTACACTACAGTTTTATAGTCTGCAGCCCAAGCCCCAGTCAGCTGACATGGACCAGCTGCAGGTGTTTTATTGCAGTGTAGACATACCCTAAGAGCCAATCACTGATAAAACTTAAAAATCCCTTGAAACTGACAGCTATGAGAAAATGATATAAAGTTCCATAAATACAGGGAACGGCAAGCAGCTGGACTGCCCTTGGGTACAAAAGGAATTTCAGTTTCTTCTTGCCAGCACAGAAGTTGAGCTGCAGTTAGTTATTGCTTTATTTTGGATTTGAAGGGTTTAGGAGAAAGAATTCAGATTGTTCAGAAGTGAGGCCCAGGCACCTGTGTACTTAACTGACTCCTGAAAAGGAGTTAAAATCTTAAACCTATTCCTGTCCGTGATAATTGGTTATTGGTGTGACAGAGAAGACCCCTACACTCAGTTGCTGCATGCGCTCACTTGGCATCCAAGTATGAGAGCTAAAGAAACAAAGGAGCCGAGAACCAAGGCCAATAGTTGTGAATCCAGGACAAGCTACAGGACAGGCTACCCAAGGGGCGGGGGAAATCTGTGCTGTAGTCACATAATTCCCATGCACTTTAGAAGAGAGATAACAATTCCAAGCACCACCAATCCCAAGCAATCAAACATTGTGCGTTATGCCCCCAAATCATGAGATTTTAAAACTAGTATTTTGGAGTATGGCTTTTTTGGTTTTTTTGTTTGTTTTTTAAAAAGCCTTGAGAGTTTACATTTTCACGCTTTTCTTCAAAGCCAGGAAGAGTAGACACTTGGGAGAAAATCCTCAGCTGGTATAAATTGTCATAGGATTTACACCAAGGATCTGCCCCTTGCTTTTCTTTAAGGGAAAGCTACAATTCTCACAGTCACATGACTCCAGGAACTGGGGCTTTAAGGGAAAAAACCCAACTATTGCAAGACTCAATAAAAACTGAGAGAGTTGGCAACAATCCCAGCCCTTCTCTCCTTTTTATCAATAGCCTATTTGCTTTTTAAAATACCCTCGGTATAAAGTTTGCCAGACTTCTCCTCCACCCTCACCCCATGTTAAGAAAGTATCCAACTCTCCAGCCACTAAGCATTGTGGAAAAGAAAAAGGAAAGTAAAGATCTGGGGTTAGACCACTAGACTGGGACTTCAATTTACCATAATAGGGCCCAAGTAAGTATCACAGATAGCTAGGAAAGGCACCCTTCTGCCCTCCAATGGTGAACTGATGCTTTGGTAAGGTGGCTACTCATACACTGCGTTTGGATGCTTTGAAAGCACAGTGCCAGAGGGCCATTGGCATGAGGCCAGCACTAGCTGGTTGCTTTCTGTTTAACTGCAAAAGGGCTAATTCTGGTCTGTACAGAGGCTTTGTTCTGAAGCTTTTTATTTAAGGAAAAAGGGGTAGGAAAAATGCTTTATTTCCAGCTCTTTGCTTCCTCCAGTCTATTCTGCACAAAGAGTCCCCCCCCGCCCCCGGTTACAAGTTATAAACAAACTCTGTTGAGTTTTCCCTTTAGTTCAGCCCTATTTCCTTTCAAGACCCCTTCACTGCCTAAGGCTCCTACGCTGAGCTATTTATTCTTGAACATAAGTCTCTTGACGAGATCTCAGTTGGACCAATATGGGGTGTTTGGAACTGCAGCTGCTCAGAGAACGTGTTTTGTGCTAGCACCATAGCTCAGGAACTGAAAGGAGGGGGAAAAAAAGCCTTTGTCAGAGGGCATGACTCACTCCTCGCGTAACTACTGAAGTCAATCCAGCTATGCCAGGGATTGATTTGGCTCAGAGTGAACATCATGTGCAGGTAGGAACTGCGACATCAGGCTTGCAGGGCTGCCTTTAAAAAAAGCAAAACAAAAAAAGAATCCAGAATGTTTTATCTTTTGGCTTTTAAACCCATGAAGTCACATTTTCAAGCTTCTCCCTGCAACCATAAGGACTAGAAACATACTCTGCTCTTCAAAAATGGAAGCTGAGATTATCCCAAAGTTACAGGATTCCAGGAGCTGGGGTTTTGACAAACACACCCAATATCACATCCCTGTTCCTTCTCTAACCAGAAGAGGCGGCAATGGGTGATTAGATTGGTACCACAATGCTGCAACCCCTCACCTTGCCTTTGCTGCAGGACAACAGAATGGCCAGCCAGGGGAAAGGTGTTTTTTCTCACATGAACCACAGAAGTTCAGATGAAAGTGTCAGTCCTAGTGTGCCCGCAAAGTTATCAACAAAAGGAACTGATGGAGGAGCAAGTCCAGACAGTTTAATTAAAGGTAGGATTGTTAGAGAGGTAATCGGAGGAGGGGGAAGATGATGATTTGCAGATAATGCAAAGACTTGGAAATAACCTCAGTGATGCAAAGCTTAATTCTCAAGGCCCTAAAACCAGCTCAGCTGCTGCGATGAGAATGTTGAGAACACTTGACCAGCAAGAAATGAAGACCACAGAGGACAGTCTATTGGCAAAGTGGCAGCACAATACACAGCACAATAGGATACAACTGTAGGCTCTGCTTATGCTCCAATTACCCAGTCTGAGGCTCTGTTGTAATCAGTTTGGGGTCAACAGTGTTGCTACATAGATAAGAACAGCAGCATAGCATGGAAAGAACAGATGATCATGTGACTAAGGCACTGCATGGGGGCTCAGTAGATCTGGGTTCACTTCCCTACTCTGCCACTGGCTCCCATGTGACCTTGGGCAAGTCACCTATACCCAGACCTGTCAATTGTTGATTGGATTTAGGCACCTAAATCAGTTAGGCAGGGCAATGCCGAGCACAGCAGCCCCTAAATACTTTTACAAGTCTGGGCCTAAGTCTGCATGCAGCAGTCCTCTCTTGGGAAAGGTGGATAAAAGCACTGCCCTGCCAGCCAGGAGTGTTGTGAGGGATAACTACATTACAGACTGCAATGTGCTCACATACTGCAGCAAGAGGGCTATGGAAGTATACAAAAGCTAGATTTACACCAACAGGATTATGTCTACATGGCAATTAGAGGCACAGTTGCAGCTTGGGTAAGCATACCCACTCTAGCTCTATCTAGCTATCATGGTTCAAAAAAAGAAAGTGGTTCAGTATTCAGTTTATCATCATCTACACCCAAAGTCTTTAGTCCCATTTCCCCATAAGTTACCTCTCAGGCAAGTCCAAAGTTGCCTAGAATGGCAGCCCCCTGCCCATGCCCACCTCTCCCCAAACTCAGTACCTTTTCCCCAAGGTGATTCTCTCTCCTCCTGCCCCCTCCTGAAACTGTTTCCTCCTTCACACTAGTCCTTCAGTACACAGGCTTCTTGGGTGTTGCCTCTCCTTTCTCTTTGTGGAATGAGCAGGGGTTTGGCTTGTAAAGACTCCAGACCCCTTTCACTTCCAGCAGCTTCAGAGAGGATTGATTAATTGGAGCCAGCTGCTTGAGAGTGTTTGTTTTTTTTAACTCCCCAGGTGGCAGTTGACTCGGTCACTAGCCTATTATTGTGGAGGGCACTGCAGAGTGATACCACCTACTCCTCTGATACCATGACTGACTATAACGCTTCCCTGGCCCCCTGGAATTCAAGCCCTGAACCCCATATGACAATACATTGTGCTACTGAAGAACATGGGGTGACTGACTGTCCTGAACTCACCTGTGTAGGAGAGGCAAGGATGAAAGAAGTGACCTGAGATGGTGTGAAGGAGCATATAGCTCTGAATCCTAGAAATACAGTAGCAGGTCGATGCAATGGAGCTATTTATGCTGGTCCCTTACTTTGTTTTGTTTAGTACAAACCAACTGGCCATTTAATTCAGTTTTATCTGCTGAGCTCCCAAGACTCAGTTTGGTCCCTTTTGTGATTATGTCTCTTCATTTCAAGAGTCAAGACCAATGCCAGGACACAGCCAAGTCTGCGTCCCTATCTGACCTCCTGCTTGAGAGGAGTCCAGAGAACAATCACTGGAGAGGTTGGGACCCACTGACCAGTTGGAGGAAAAGGCTGTAGGTCTCCCTGAGGTACCTGAGAATGAGAAGCTCCCACAGTCTGTCCATTCCCCTCTACCTTAATCCCAACACATACTCTGAATTCCTGAGCCCACTGTATATTTAGAGGGATGCTCCAGCCCTGAGTTCCCCATACAGCTCTGCCAACCCTGCCCCACATCCCCTTTATTCCAGCCACCACCCTCAATCCTGTCCTGCCGCATCCCCTGCTATTCCTACCCTAGGCTCCTGCAGACACAGCTTTGCCGCTGCCTCTCGGTCCACAGCGGCAGCACTCCCCTTTGCTGTTTCAGTTCTTCTTACCACACCCCTTCCCAGGAACACATCACTATCTGCTTGCGGAACTTACCCATCGCTGTAGTGTCAGAGCACAACACAATCTGTAATGTAGGTATCCTCCCCACCCCACTGTGAGACAGGGAATTGCTCTTAGCCCCATTGTACTGATGGGGAATGAAGGCACAGAGCTCACCCAAGGTCACATAAGAAGTCTGTGGCAGAGCAGGACCTTGAATGCTGGTCTCCCAAGTCCTAGGCTTATACCCAAACCACAGGACAATCATGTCCCTCGTTGCTCAACCATAGGCCTTCCATTACTCCAATTGCCTTACCCTCCAGAGCACTGACCATCTATCGTGCTAGATAACACAGTGGTTTTGTGATGAGGATGGGCAATTGCAAAATCATAACTCCCACCTGCCACCAGCTCCGCACCTTCCAACTTCCTTTCAGCTCCCAAAGAGGAGGATGCAGCTTTCACTCTGTCTGGCACCCGGCCTGAATACTGAGACTCGAGGTGGAAGATTTCTGTGTGGCTAGTCAGCACTTTCTCAGCCTACACTTGGAAAGTTGAGCATTGCAAAAAAAGTCTCCCTACATCTCCCTTCCCTCCCCTCTTTGTATCCCTCTTCAGTAGTAACAGGCTATTCTGCTGAAATTTAATTAAAAGCGTCTACTCACACGGTTTGCAGCCATCCATAACCCAACCCACATGCTGATGTATGTGCTCCAGCCCTGGGGAAGTCAGTGATCAATTACCTTCTTCTGACCACTGCAAAAAAGCCCTAGAGCTTGGGAGTGTGCACTCAAAGCACTGAATCTGAAACACTTTGGAAAGACTTAAGTGGCTTTTCAAAGCCCAAGGCAGGTTGGTTTTCTTTCTACTTTTAATCTGTGGGGAGTTTTAAAGGGCTGAAGGAGCACTCTCCAAAGAGAGAGGAAGCAGGAGGGAGATGATGTGATGACACAGTGATGGGCATCAGATAGGAGCCCTGACAGAGAGAGAGAGGGTCTCTCCCACCATTCCTAGTGTACAGGGAGACTTTGGCAAACCAGTAAAGTGCCTAAAACCACTATGGCTTATTGTTAAAAAGCGACCTAGTCAGCAGGCTGTAAAGTGGCCATGCAGCTTGACCAAGGCAGGAGGAAAGGGGGGTTTTGAGTGCCACAGAAAGGGCAGTTTGACCCTTCATCCTTCCTGATAAAAATTGTGTTAAAGTTGCTGATACATGCATTTGAAAAGAGCAGGATGTACCCTCAGGAATGTCTATTGAGGTCTCAAGTCTGCAAGTTCTGGAAAAACCCACACCTGGTTAATCAATAATCAGAAGGAGCCTCTTGCTTGAAACTGCTTACTTGACAAGTTTTCTTTAAGGGACATGTCATTGTATTACTAATGTATAAATAAGGGGGAAAAGCTTGAGACAGGTGGGACTCCTTTGGGGGACTCTTCAGGACTGATCTCTCCCTCTGGATGCATCTTGTGTTCCCCACCGGCAGACGGGCTGCCGCTGTGCCACTCGAGAGCCACACTCAGCTTCGGTAGTTATCGAGGGTTGGGGGTGTTTTACTAACCTGTGCGGATGTGTGTAAGTGCTTGAGACTAAGTAAAGGTTAGCTTTAAGTGAACACACTCTTGTGTTGTCCTGTTTGTGCCAGCCATCTATTGGTTGGACGGCTGTGTCTCCCCTGATTTATTTCCTGACATCTCCTTGCACAGAGTAAAAGTCACTAAGAGCTTTGGGTTGAAAGAACCCCAGGTAACACTAGGAGTGATACAACCCCATCAACGGTAGCAAAGATGGGAGCCCTAATACCTACAGTGTTCTAGGCACCCACCAACACCCTAGCCCCTATGTCGTCTAACCCTGCTCAGCAAGGCTGCACAATATGCTGCTTAAAATGATGTGAGGTGCTGGCACCTTGTCTTCACTAGGCCTCCCAGGAGTGGAGCTGCAGCTGTAGTGGCCATGGTGGGAAATATAGGGGCAAAAATATTTAGTCCTGCCATAACCCACCGTTCAGCGCATGCCTTCCATCCATCTGTGGCTGAGCCAAGGGGAATAGGTGCTGGATTCATTTGGTTAATGCAGGCAGTGTAAGCCAGCGCTGAAGGACTGAGGGCAGCATTACTCAAACCTCATTGAGCTGCGACCCCTTCGAACAACAAAAGCACTACATCTCCAGGCAGAAGGCCTGTAACCTGAACCTCACTGTCCGGGTCTGAAGCCCTAGAACTTTGGCCCTGGGTCCCAGCAAGTCTAATGCCAGCCACGTTGGGTCCTGACCAACAGTTTGAGAACTGCTGATCTAGGATCAACCAACCCTCCTGCCCCTCCCCCACCCACGCAATAGGCCCTATGTGCTGTATTCCAGGCAGAGAAGGGATTGCACTCCTACAGCAGGAGCAGAATGGATTACATGAAAGGTCAGGGTGGGAACCCTAAGGGAATCACTAACTGCCCTTAGAATCCAACCCTGGCGGTAGCAGGACAAGGAAGCCTGCTGGAGGAGGGGGAGTGTTGCAGTGGCTGTGCACGCCAAGGCACTGCTTTCCCAGGCAGCTGCCATCCACCACACACTGAAGCTTCGGCTGCATCAGAGACAGAAGCCTTCACAAGGAGATTCAAGGAACAGTGATCTGGCAGCTGCCTGTAGGACAGCAGAGCATGCCTGTGCAGCAGGGGAGCAAGTTCGCAGTGTCATATTAGTTCCTTTTTCGTCTCTATCCTTTAAACTGTTCTGACAAGTTAAAAGTTTCTGAAGACCAACCATCGCCTGTAACCAATTGGGAGGCTGCAGCTACACTGTGCCGCCGCTTAACACAGATGCCTGCGATGCTGTTGCTTTGTAACTGTGGCAAATCTATCGAAGCAGCTCTGCTGGGCATGGCAGGGCTGGATAAATCTAGTATTTCTCCAATCTAGCACTGTTAGGGTGTCATCCGTCAGGCTGTCAGCCCCAGCCTGGTGATGAAAATGGCTGGGAGTCAAAGCACACGGTGCAGAGCCTCTCAGAGTCTTGTGGGAGCAACAGGAGAGGGTGTGAGGGAAAGACCATGAAGCAGGGAAGGGAAGGAGAGGGCAGAGGAGAGAGGCTTTGATTGTCTTTTCAGCTCTGATGCCATGTTAAAAAATGGTTTGGCTTTCTACAAAACAAATGGACACAGCGTAACTTAGCACCTGTATCCACTGGTACAGGTATGAGCACACACAAATGCTCATCTACAGACACCCATGTACACACACGAGCACACCTACAATCACCAATGCGCGCGCGCACACGCACACACGCAGATGCATCCACATACATCCATATGCAGAGAAGTGCTCACATGCACACCCAAATTCACACACACACACACACACGCACACACACACACACACACTCAAAGCTGCCCAGCCTCCTATCTGGAATCTCCACTGACGCTGTCTATCTACTGCAGGTATGAAAACACCATCACACTCCATCCTGTTGCTGGAACTATTTAGACATCATCTGACGAAGTGAGTATTCACCCACGAAAGCTCATGCTCCAAAACGTCTGTTAGTCTATAAGGTGCCCCAGGATTCTTTGCTGCTTTTACAGATCCAGACAAACAAGGCTACCCCTCTGATATTTAGACATCCAGAGCCATAACACCTTAGGTACCAGTTTCATTGCTGTGACCAGCAAAGACGTGTTGAATCTGGTCCGTGCTTGGATAGGAGACTTCCAGGGTAAGCCGAGGGTGTTTCAGGAAGTGATGTTAATGATTTAATAAGGGGCACTCTGGAATAAGTGCTGTACCCAATTAGATTTCCCCTGTAGTTTCAATTGTACAGTGTTTTTCTTCACTTCCCATCCTAAACTCTTAGGCAGTGTTGCTGTGAACCATTACAGCTGACTAGAGGCAGATGCATTTCAGTTGTGGGGCAAATGAGTCCTGCATGGCATGAATTGACTGGAATGAAAGGCCTCTATAAATGGAAAGGCTGCTGCTGGTTATCCCCAGAACGGCACAGTGCAGACAACAGCAGTGCAAGGCATTCCTTCGTGGCCCTGCTGGTATAATTTGACCCTGCCCCTTCTTCTAGGAGGAAGAGGAGACAGTCTCTATGGGCCTGTTCAGTCCTCCATCACTGGGAGGGTCAGTAAGGGCCAGCTTTGGTGGTGAGTTCAGCAAAGTGCTCACCTGTGCACTGGGAAATGGACTCAGACCCAGGGCCGCCCAGAGGATTCAGGGGGCCTGGGATCTTTGGCAGTGGGGGGCCCCCGCTTCAGTGGTAATTCGGCAGTGGGGGGTCCTTCCGCTCTGGGACCAGCAGCCGAAGTGCCCCAAAGACCCGCGGGGCCCCCCTGCCGCCGAATTACCGCCGAAGACCCGGAGCAGAAGAAGCTCCAGGGGCCCCGGCCCCATGAGAGTTTTCCAGAGCCCCTGGAGCAAGTGAAGGACCCCGCTCCAGGGGCCCCAAAAAACTCTTGTGGGGGCTCTGCAGAGCCCGGGGCCTGGGGCAAATTGCCCTTCTTGCCCCCCTCACCCGGGCGGCCCTGCTCAGACCTTGCATTTAATGAAGGCCACTGGACAGTTGTTAGATGGGAATAAGGCCCAACTTGCAGCCATTACTGACCTAGGGCCAGCTCTGAGCTAGTGATCGAGAGCCACAAGGTCTATTACCAGTTCCCCTGAAAACCCCTTCTTCAAATGAGGCCCAGGCGCACCAGGTTGTCTGATGACATTTAACCCATAATGCCCAGAACCTGAACAGATGCGATCACCATTTATTTTTCAATGAAAGGGTTGTTTTTATTTCCATGAAAGGCATTTCATTTTCCTTTAAAGTGGGTGGGTTTCCATAGAAACAGAAATGCAACCCAAAATGAAGTATTTGCATGCTTGGGGTGGTTATAGGGTTTCCAACCCTCCAGGATTGTCCTGCAATCTCCAGGCATTTAAGATTAAAGATTATGTCACGCGAGGAAACCTCACAACCAAAACTGGCAACCCTAGGTGGCTGGTTTGTTTGTTTTTTCATTATCATGATGATGAAATCTTGAGGGGAGGTGAACATTTTCAACAGATATTTGTTGTTGTTGCATTATTAACAAAACTTTTCATGGGGGTGGGCGGGAGGGACGACAAGTCTTTTCCTGATCAGCTGTAACAATCACATCTGAGTGAGTAACTCTGTATAAAAACTAAGGCTGGCCTGAAAACAAGAATTCCATTTCACGAAAAATGTTGAGGTTACACTTGGTTTTGTTTCCCAATGGAATGAAACAGAGACCTTATATTTTTTGTAAAATAAATAATAATAATAATAATGTAAGAGCGAGAGAGACGTATCCAAGAATACTCTGGCTAAACCAGTCACCTGGGACGTGGGAGACTGGGGTCAGGTGCCTGCACTGCCTTATTTAGAGCAGGAACTGGATGCTGGATCTCCCACCCCAGAGACAAATGTCCTAACCCCTGGTAAATATTCTGGAACCTTTCTCTCTCACACTCTGACTGGAAATCCATCCTGGACCTAAGAAAACTTCCTGGTGAAAGTTGTGTCAGCCCTAATGTGTTTCCTCAAAAAATTTCCGTTTTGACAAATGAGCGCTTTTGGAGGAAAAAAAAAAGTATGTAGTCAAAAAAAATCTCAACCAACTCGACTAAACGTAACACCGACAGATCAGGACCATCCAGACACCAGCTGAGCAAGCTCATGCTTGGGGCAGCAGATTCTACAGGGCGGCATTCTGCCCAATCCTAGGGCGGCAAGGCCTTTTTTTTTTTTTGTTCGCTGCTCCGGCCACCCTGTAGGGGACGGCTGCGCGGAGGAGAGGAGCGCCCTGCAGCAAACTCGGCAGGGCAGCCCGTGTCCTTTCCCCCCCCCCCCCGCTTTGCCGCTCCTGCCTTGCCGTGTTTTTGTTTGGTCCCCTCCATCCCCGCTTTGTTGCTCCGGCCGCCCCCCCTGGGGGCGGCAAAAAAACGCCAGAGCTGGCCCTGCGACAGACTCTGGTCTGTCAGCAGGCAGGATTGAACCTGGGAACCTCTAGAGCTAAATGCATGAATCGCTACTGCATGAGCTAAAAGCCACATGCCCCTTAGCTAAGGCTGTAGCAGACTCAATCTCTAAGTGGTCTCACTAGAGAGGACAGAACACCACACCCAGGAAGCAAGTGGGTTACATAAACACCTCCACAGAGTGGTTAGAAAACATAATTAAATTAATCAAACAGATCAGCTGGATGAATAGGATTCAAGAAGCTCCACCCCATACCCCTAAAGCAAATGGAACTGGGCTATCACAACTGCCATTGAAACACAGAGCCTATGTATGCAGTGAAAGCTCTCAGCTTTCTCATTCGCCCTCTGATTAATGTGCCCACAAACCTGGTGCCCCTAAATCAGTACAGAGAACCAGGGGGATACGGGAAGGGGGGTGGGTGAAAAGGAACAACTTTTATATTTTTCACGAAGTAGAGCTGTAAATCTCAGAGATCACATTAGCTTTTAAAATTGTTTTCTGCTGGCTGGACACGTCTCAATAAAGCTTGGAGATCTATTGCTGATTCCCAGTGTGTATACAGGAGGGGGGAGGAGGGGGGCTGCTGCCAGGTTTAAAACATGGAGGGCCCCTGGTTGATTTGATCAAATGGACACCCTGAGAGGAAGAGAGGGACATCAGCTAGTCAGACTGACTCCAGTCTAAATCAGACAGGACTCCACTGAGATGAACAGAGCTGCATTGCTGTGATTCAGGGCCTGGGGTCTACAATCTGATATCAGGGTTGCTAGTGCAAATAGGGAATAACTCCAATAGCTCAGTGGTGTTACTCCAGATTTACACTGGTGTCAATGAGACAAGAATCTGGTCTCACTTTAATTTTCTTGGTTCATGCAATACAGAACCATGCACTAACGAAGAGTGTGGGTTGTGCACATCTATCAGTGTAGGCCAGATTTTGAACAGAGCTCCGGGACAGATTTTCCAGGGCCCACCGCCTAATTTAGACATTTAAATAATAGACAGATTTTTCCAATGTGCTCAGTACCCTGCAGCTCCCACTGCAACATTTGAGGCTGGATCTTCAACAGAGATAAGCACCCAATGCTGAGCTCGTCTGAAAAATCAGTCCTCTTGTGCTTGTGAATCCTTCTAATAACTTCACAGGGGTTATGCTGGGTTCACTGTCTGTCAGGGCCTGACTTGCTCTCAGTTATACTGGTGCAATTCAGGAAAGGCAGGACAAAAATCAATGAGGATAGCGGTAACTGAGCCCAGAACCACCTCTGTCAGTGCTGGTTTGGTTTCGGCAACTGTGCTGGTACATATTAGGGACATATTAGGATGGAAGAACAGCAAATTACAAAGCAGGTTTGACAAGGAATGCCACGACACAGCTGGCAATCATGTGGTCACCAAAAGCTTCAGGAGTGCAATCAGATCACCCATGCTGAGTTTAATGGACTATCCAGCCAGACCACCTTAAGAACCTCGCTAGAGATTGAGCTGGGTGGCACTTGCTCTGCCTGGCTGCTATGTCTGTTCAGGATGTGCCTCAGGGATGATGATGAACTCAAGAGTGACTCCAGCAAACCCATGCAGTGTAAACAAGAAGAGCGGTGGCTCCATGTTGTGTGGTGTGAAGGGCTCTCCACTCCGCTATCTTCGACTCTAGGAAACATCAAGCTGCATAACCGGGACACGTTTTCCTCTTAGGGCCATTTGATACAGGGAGAGCAGCTTCTTCTCATTGTCACTTGATTACCACGGATTAGCGCCAGGATTACAGATCTTCAGATGGATGTGTGGCAATGCCAGGAGGCTCATTTAGGGAGGTGGGGACGATACAGGAGGATTGCAAGAGCAAGGAGAGGGATGCATGGGAATGAGCATCTCTGCAGCAGGAGAAGCACAGGGAGGAGGTCACACCCTCTCTCTGCCACTGACTCTCAGTGATCTGGGTGCTGGTCCAAGGGGTTGTTTCTTCCTCCTTTTCTGCATATATGTTATCCCCCAGTCCGTTAGCCTTCATCAGTTTTGAATCTGTTAGCGTGTAAACCTCCAGGGCAAGGACTGCCTGTTATCTATGGACAGCACCCAGCACCACAGGGCCCTGATCCTAACTCAAGCCTTTGGGGCTACCATAATAATCTCAATTATTTATTGGTCCTTCCTGGTAGCGGACAAATAGGTGGGGGTGGTGCACTGGCTGTGAAACACACTGATGCCAGTGACAACAAATGCTGCTAGCAGGCTGCTTAGCATGAATTTATACTGAATAGAAGATCCCAGCCTGACAGATCTATTAACAGCAGCCTTGGGGTTTAAGGAGTTGGGTACCCACACCAACTTCCAGGATATTCAGATAGCTTCGTAATGCTCAGTTCTGCATCGAAAGGGACAGTCTCCCTGAGACGTCAGGGGAAAGAGATTTAGGGTGCAGAACTGCAGGGATGAATAACTGAAGGCAAGGCCCAACGCAGGAAATTCAGCAGGTGTCTTAACTGGACTTGTTAGACTTCCCAGAGAAGTACAAGTGGAGGATACGCTTGGCTTGCGTTGATGAAATCGTAAGAGAAAATGATGGAGTAGATAAAAGAAAAAGTATGGAGTGGTTGAAAGCTGCTAAAAGTCTGTTAATGACGGCTGATTCCATATTAGCATGACTGCCTTTGGTGAGCAGACAAAATGTGCTGAAGCACAGGCTTTTGTCAAGCAGGGCCAAAACACATCTGTGAATAATTGAACAATATTCATGTGGTGGAGTCAGCAATTTATCACTGGCTCCTGCTGTGCTCTCCAACAAAGGGGAATAACTTCTGGAGAGAGGGAGGAAAAAGCTCTGCTTGTTAAGGGAGCATCAGGCAAAGGAGGCTACTAAAGGTGGTGGTACACCCTTAGCACACAAGGGAGAGAGTGCTTGAAACACAAGTTCTCTCTCTCTCTCACACACACACACAGGCTCCCACTCACAATCACAGATGCACACACAATCAGACATAGTTGCACATCTGTGCGCGCGCGCACACTCACAGTCTCATGCTTTCCCACAAACACATACATGCAGCCACATACATGTTCTCACACCCACAACCTCATATAGTCACTTCCTGTACATGTGCATTCACACACACACAAACATCCATAGACATCACACACTGACTTGGAAGGACTCCACCTCTAGCTCCATGGGCAATCAGCCCTTAGCCTTTCAGGTGAGCCTGCCAGCAAAGGCAGCAACGAGGAGAGAGTGGATACCTGTCCCAGCTAGAGGGCCAACCCCCCCTATTTACACACTGCATCCACTCTGTGGCACCTCCCACTTCAGGAGCTGTACCCCACTATAAGAAGACACACCTCTTGTGCAATGCTCAAGTGCAAGGAGTTGGCTCACTTGGGACAGAAAGAAATGTACATGGGGGAAGAGGCGTTTGTTGTGATAGCGGCTTTGGATGTCATATCATGTATTTCTTCCCCTGTAAGGTCAGAGACAACTGGCCCCATTAACACAGATCTTTAAGTGATAAAATTGCTTGGCAAGAGGGCAATTTTCAAGTATCACTACATTGGACTAGAGCAGGGGTAGACAACCTATGGCATGCATGCCAAAGGCAGCACGCAAGCTGATTTTCAGTGGCACTCACACTGCCCGGGTCCTGGCCACCGGTCCGAGGGGCTCTGCATTTTAAATAAAGCTTCTTAAACATTTTAAAAACCTTATTTATTTTACATACAACAATAGCTGAGTTATATATTATAGACTTATGGAAAGAGACCTTCTAAAAACGTTAAAATGTATGACTGGCACATGAAATCTTAAATTACAGTGAATAAATGAAGACTCGACACGCCACTTCTGAAAGGTTGCCGAACCCTGGACTAGAGAGATACAAGGTGGGTGAAGTAATATTTGTTATTGGGCCACCATCTGTTGGTGAGGGAGAAAAGCTTTCCTGTTTACCCAGAGATCTTCTTCAAGTTGTCTGTGTAAGCATGACTCTTTCACCAACTGAAGCTGGTCCAATAAAAGTTATGACCTTGCCCACCTTGTTTTTCTAATATCCTAGCACTGGCATGGCTACACCACCACCACATTGAATGTTCCACTACTGTCATTTAGGGGCTGTCAGGTCAGCTGCTACTAGTCAATCAGGCACCTGAGCGTGCCCCCCAGGTTTGACCTATTGAGCAGCCCAGCACAAGTCTATTCCTTAACAGGAATTAACAGATCTGTTCCTTATGACAGTGATTCCAACACCCTGTAGTTAGTATACCACAGCTACCAGCTCGGATGGGAATGACAACCTGCTGGAAGAAAAGCCAGAAGCCAGATGGAACAAGGCTTTAACTTGCTGGGAATAAATAGGTATGTCCATGGTTTTGTCCACAGTGAATTTTGTGCTAGAGAAAGGTACCCAGATTGACAGCTCCAGTGAGGTGAGACCTCTGCCTGTCTATAGAGCAGGGCGAGCAGGAAAGGGAGATCTCTCTTTACTGCTCATCAACTGACTTGGAAGGACTCCACTTCTATAGGGATGAGGAATTCTGGCTTCATGGGCAATCAGTCCTTGGCCTTTCAGCTGAGCCTGCCAGCAAGGCAGCAATGAGGAGACGGTGGATACCTGTCCCAGCTAAAGGGCCAAAACCCCAGACTTACACACAGTGGACGTGGGAAGGTGTTTGGATTGGAACTGACAGCTGGCCCTTGACTGGACTGACTCAAAACCCCAGAACCAGACTTTCCAGGTTACCAAGCCTAGATCCAAATATTGCTAGAGCTCATTAGGAAATTATAATTATATTTTTGTGAGACATATTGAAAGCAAATCATTTTTACTTTGAAATTTCCTGCAAATTGTTTAAAATGAAGAATCAAAAACTGAAAAAAATTGGGATTTTTGAAAGCTGTTTTCAGTAAAAATGATTGGTTTCCAAAAATGAAAAACAAAAAAAAACCAAAAAAACAAAAAGCCTTTACCTTTTTTTTAAAAAAAAACAAAAGCAAATGTTTCAGTTTTTGATGTGTTTTTAGTTTAAATTACAAAAATGGAAAATGTCAACCAAAATGAAATTTTTGCTGATCAACTCCTCCTCTGCACACACAATTCTCCTGGGGAAAGGATGAGCGAGAGAACAAACCACACCTGACAGATGCCAGTCCGTCACTTAATGCATGACTGGAAGGCACTCAGACACTATGGGAATCAGAACAGTGTAAGGAGCTGTAGAGAATGTAATAGAAGCAACATTTATTTAGCCTCTATTGAACTGAGCTACATACAAACCAGAAACCCATTTAGTCACCTAAATAAGAACCTGATTCTTAGAACTGTTCAGCACCCAGCAACTCTCTGTAGCACTTAAGGGTGGATTTTTCCCAAGAACTCAGCTCCCATTTATGTGCCTTAATAAGAGGCTGCATTTTCAGAAGAGCCCACTTTCAGGCAGCGTGCACATTGTATAACACTGATAGACCTCAGTTGTCAGCAGGCAGCATTGAACCTGGGACCTCTGGAGCTAATGCATGAGCCTCTACTACATGAGCTAAAAGCCACATGTCTCTTAGCTAAGGCTGTAGCAGATACTCATTACTCTCTCTCTAAGTGGTCTCGGTGCCACTAGATGGGACAGAGCACCACACCCAGGAGCTGTGGGGGTTACTGTTGCATACTGGGCTCTTTCTAAATCTGACCTCTTGGGCTAACAGGCTTTGTAGGCCATCCCCTACTACCTCACCGCTCACCCCAAAGCCGTCCAGTCCCCCCAGCCATCTTACACAGCACGCTAGAGCATGCATCTCACTGGTGCATCGTCTGCTGAACGTCTTTGTAAAACTGCAATAATAATAGAATAGTAAATCTCACTTGAGTGTTCTAGGCTGACACTTCCCCTGCAACTCTGAATTTGTTTTTCTTCTGAACATTACAGTTTGAACGTAACATCTTTTTTCTCCCCCTCTCTATCTTTGCACTGGATGCCATTACAGTTGAAGAAAGCCGAGAGAAACTAAGCGATTCTATAAAAGCTGAGAGTCAGAGAGGATAGTGCATGGCTGCGCCACACAGGAGAAGTCACTATGAAGCACCATCACCAAGCTACCTTATCCTTCCAGTAGCCAGTAAGGAGCACCAGTCACGTGTGCTGAAACAGGGAAGTAACACATGTCCAGACTTTCACCAGCAGCTGAAAGCAGCTGCTAAAAGTCCCAGCTGCTGTGATTATTTCTTTCCTTCCCTCCCAGAGAGCCAGCTGAGGGAACATTTTCTCACTGGCAACCCACTGCAGGTTGCAGCAAATTTCATTTACTGGTGTCATGAGTCAAGTTTTAAACTCAGAACTAATTGAACATGCTATTAAAAATAAATATGTGATTGCTCCTCCTCATTTTCAGGAGGAGTAGGGTTGGGGTTGCTCCTCTGTTCCTGTTACCCAAGGTCTCTAGCACCCAGGGGCAGCTCCAGGCCCCAGCACTCCAAGCGCGTGCTTGGGGCGGCATGCCACGGGGGGCACTCTACTGGTCGCCGGGAAGGCAGCAGGCGGCTCTGGTGGACCTCCCGCAGGCATGCCTGTGGAGAGTCTGCTGGTCCTGTGGCTTTGGTGGACCAGCAGAGCGCCCCCTGTGGCATGTCACCATGCTTGGGGAAGCGAAATGTCTAGAGCTGCCCCTGATAGCACCACTCTGCTGTGAGATGTGTCATTTTATTTACCAGCTGCTCCCATCTACTATTTCATTCCAAAACCAAATACTAAAGATTTCTTCTTTAGCCTGGTATAGGGAAATCCTAAAGCAAGGGAATAAACCAACAAGTGCTGCATAGAAGCATAGGAATTGCGATAGTTTGCAATCAGATCTGGATCAGACCCGGGGTCCATCTAGCCCAGTATCCTGTCTCTGACAATAGTCAGCGCCAGATGAGTCAGAGAATGATGTAAGAACCCTGCACTAGCAGATGTGAGATAACAGGCCCCAGCACAGGTCTCATCCTGGTCTCTAATATTTACAGACTGGCTTAAGCCATGAAGCATAAGATTTAATATCCCTTTCAAAATGTTTTGTCATCATTAATTATTAACAGCTGTGGATATTCTTGGCAGTCAGAGAAATATCCAATCCATTCTAATTTTCTTAAGTTCTTGGCCCAATAACTTCCTGTGGCAAGGGGTTCCACAGTTTAATCATGAGCGTGTAACGCTAAACTGGCAGCAAAGGCGATATATATGGCCTAGAATTCAAATGGAAATGTGAGGCAAGCGAGTCTGTACTCCTGAACTGTTGCCAGTTGTAGGAGCATGAACAAGAAGAAAACCATTGAAAAGATGGCAACTGTGTGAAATGGTTGACCATTTTGCAGTGCAACACTGTTTTGGTGCATATATACTATCAACTTTTACAATCATATTGGCCCCCGTGTTCCATTGTCAGCCTGTCACTGACATTCTATGACCTTGGGCAAAGTCACTTCCTAGGAGTTTACTCCATCTGTAAAATGGGGACTGTGATATTTACCTGACTTTGTAAACTGCTTTGAGATCCTCGGATGAAAATCACCATCTCTTCATCCCCTGCTGAGGACTTCCGAAGCACCAAGCCCATCGTGCCCAGCACTGATGCTGGGACTAGGGACTGCTGGGTAGCCATTGTGGGATGGAAGCAGGAGGCGTGGTAGCTGCAGACTAAGGGTAGGGTACTAGGAGCTAGGGTTAGGGTTCCTATGGGGAGGGGTTCCCGCCCTAGTGTTAGGGTTCCTAAGGGTAGAACACTTGGAGCTAGGGTTAGGGTTCCTATGGGTAGGACGCCATGCCCTAGGGTTAGAGTTTCTATTGGTTGGTCACTTGGAGAGAGGGTTAGGGTTCCTATGAGTAGGACACCCCACCTTAGGGTTAGGGTTTCTAAGGGTAGGGCACTTGGAGCTAGGGTTGGGGTTCCTATGGGTAAGACACTCCGCCCTAGGGTTAGGGTTCCTAAGGGTAGGGCACTTGAAACAAGGGTTGGGGTTCCTATGGGTAGGGCTTCCTGCCTTAGGGTTAGGGTTCCTGAGGGTAGCGCACTTGGAGCTAGGGTGAGGGTTCTTATGGGTAGGACACCCCGCCCTAGGGTTCAGGTTCCTAAGGGTAGGGTACTTGGAGCTAGGTTAAGGTTTTCTATGGATAGGGCTTCCTGCCCTAGGATTAGAGTTCATATGGGCACGGCACTTCGAGATAAGGTTAGGGTTCCTATTGGTTGGCCATTTGGAGCTAGGGTTAGGGTTCCTATTTGTAGGGCTTCCCACCCTAGGCTTAGGGTTCCTAAGTGTAGGGGACTTCCAGTCAGGGTTAGGGTTCCTAAGAGTAGAGACTTGGAGCTAGGGTTACAGTTCCTATGGGTAGGACACCACGCGGTAGGGTCAGGGTTCCTAAGGGTAGGGCACTTGGAGATCAGGTTAGGGTTCCTATTGATAGGACATTTCGAGATAGGGTTAAGGTTCCTATGGGTAGGGCTTCCCAACCTCGGGTTAGGTTTCCTATGGGTAGGGAACTTGGAGCTAGGCTTAGGGTTCCTATGGGTAGGACACCACACAGTAGGGTTAGGGTTCCTAAGGGTAGGACACTTGGAGCTTGGGTTCGGGTTCCTATTGGTACGACACTTGTAGCTAGGGTTAGGGTTCCTATGGGTATGGCTTTCTGCCCTAGAGTGAGTGTTCCTAAGGTTAGGGGACTTGCAGCTAGGGTATGGATTACTATAGATAGGGCACTTAGAGATAGGGTTAGGGTTTCTATTGGTAGGGCACCCCGCCCTATGGTTAGGGTTCCTATGGGTTGGGCACATGGAGCTAGGATTAGGGTTCCTATGGGTAGGGCACTTGGAGCTAGGGTTAGGGTTCCTAGGGGTAGGGAACTTGGAGCTAGGGTTTAGGGTTCCTAGGCGTAGGGCTTCCCAACCTAGGGTTAGGGTTCCTAAGGGTAGGACACATGGAGCTAGGGTTAAGGTTGCTATGGGTATGGCACTCTGCCGTACGTTTAGGGTTCCTAAGGGTAGGACACTAGGAGCTAGGGTTAGGGTCCCAATGGGTAGGACACTTGGAGCTAGGGTAAAGGTTCCTAAGCGTAGGAAACCCCGCCATAGGGTTAAGGTTCCTGAAGGTGGGGCACTTGGACGTAGGGTTGGGTTCCTAAGGTTAGGGCACTTGGAGCTAGGGTTAGGGTTCCTATGGGAAGGGCACTTGGAGCTAGGGTTGGGTTCCTGATGGTAGAGCACTTGAAGCTCAGGTTAGGTTTCCTATTGATAGGGCACTTGGAGCTAGGGTTAGGGTTCCTATGGGTATTGATTCCAGCCCTAGGGTTAGGGTTCCTAAGGTTAGGGCATTTGGAGCTGGGCTTAGGGTTTTTATGGGCAGGGCAATTGGAGTAAGGGTTAGGGTTCCTATTGGTAAGGCACCCCGCCATAGAGTTAGGGTTCCTATGGGTTAGGCACAAGGAGCTAGGGTTCGGGTTCATATGTGTAGGACTTCCTGCCCTAGGGTTAGGGTTTCTAAGGGCAGGACACTTGGATCTGGGGTTAGGGTTTCTATGGGTAGGGCGCCACACCCTACAGTTAGGGTTCCTATGGGTAGAGTATTTGTAGCTAGGGTTAGGGTTCCTATAGGTAGGGCTTCCCTCCCTAGAGTTAGCGTTCCTATGGGCAGGGCACTTGGAGCTAAAGTTAGAGTTCCTAAGGGTAGGGCATTTGGAGCTAGGGTTAGGGTTTCTATAGGTAGGATTTCTGGTCATAGAGTTAAGATTCCTAAGTGAAGGGCACTTGGAGCTAGGGTTAAAGGTTCCTATCGGGTAGAGCACTTGGGGATAGAGTTAGGGTTCCTATGGGTAGGGCTTCTCATCCCAGGGTAAGTGTTCCTAAGGGTAGGCCGCTTGGAGCTAGGGTTGGGGTTCCAATGGGTAGGGCACCCCACCCTAAGGTGAGGGTTCCTTTAGATATGGCTTTCCTCCCTAGGGTTAGGGTTCTCAAAGTTAAGGCACTTAGAGCTAGGGTTATTGTTCCTATGGGTAGGGCACTGGAGCTAGGATTAGGGTTCCTGTGGGTAGTGCGCCCCGCCCTAGGATTAGTGGTCCTATGGGTAGGGCACTTGGATCTAGGGTCAAGGTTCCTATAGGTAGGGCTTACTGCCTTAGGGTTAAGGTCCCTAAGGGTAGGGCACTTGGATCTGGGGTTAGGGTTCCTATGGGTAGGGCACCCCACGTTAGGGTTAGGGTTCCTATGGATAGAGCATTTGGAGATAGGGTTAGGGTTCCTATGGGTAGGGCTTCCCACCCTAGGGTTAGTGTTCCTATGGGCAGGGCAATTGGAGCTAGGATTAGGGTTTCTATGGGTAGGGAACTTGGAACTAGTGTTAAGATTCCTATAGGTAGGGCATCCCACACTGGAGTTAGGGCTCCTAAGATTATGGCACTTGTAGCTAGGGTTAGGGTTCCTATGGGTAGGGCTTCCAGTCCTAGAGTTAAGGTTCCTAAGGGTAGGGGACTTGGAGCTATGTGTAAGGTTCCTAGGTGTAAGGCACTTGGAAATAGGGTTAGGGTTCCTATGGGTAGAGCTTCCAAACCTAGGGTTAGGTTTCCTATGGGTAGGGCATATGGAGCTAGGGTAAGGGTTCCTATGAGTAGGGCTTCCAGCATTAGAGTTAGGGTTCCTATGAGTAGGGTGTCCGACCCTAGGGTTATAGTTCCTAACGGTAGGGCACTTGGAACTAGGGTTAGGGTTCCTATGGGTAGGAATTCCCGCCCTAGGTTTAGGTTTCCTAAGGGTAGGGCACTTGGTGCTAAGGTTAGGGTTCTGAGTGTAGGGCACTTGGAGCTAGGGACCTTAACCCTAGGGCGGTTCCTATGAGTAGGGCACTTGGAGCTAGGGTTAGGGTTCCTATGGGTAGGGCTTCCCGGCTTAGGGTTAGAGTTCCTATGGGTTGGGCATTTGGAGCTAGGGTAAGGGTTCCTAGGGGTAGGGCACCTTGCCCTGCAGTTTGGGTTGCTATGGGCAGGGCATTGGAGGTAGGGTTAGGGTTCCTATCTGTAGGGCACTTGGAAGTAGGGTTAGAGTTCCTATTGGAAGGGAACTTTGAGCTAGGGTTATGGTTCCTATGGGTAGTGCTTCCCACTCTAATGTTACGCCTCCTTAGGGTAGAGCACTTGGAGCTAGGGTTAGGGTTCTATGGGTAGGACTTCCCGCCCTAGGGCTAGGGTTCCTAAGGGTAGGGCACTTGCAGATAGAGTTAGGGTTCCAATGGGTAGGGTGTCCGACCCTAGGGTTAGAGTTCCTAAGGGTAGGGCACTTGGAGCTAGGTTTAAGTTTCCTAAGGGTAGGGCACTTGGTGCTAGGGTTAGGTTTCCTATGATTAGGCACTTGGAGATAGGGTTAGGGTTCCTATGGATAGGGTTTCCCAACCTAGGTTTAGGGTTCCTATGGGTTGGACTTCCTGCCTTAGGGTTATGGTTCCTATGGGCAGGGAACTTGCATCTAGGGTTAGGGTTGCTATGGTTAGGGCTTCCCGCCCTAGGGTGAGGGTTGAAAAGGGTAGGGTACTTGGAGCTAGTGTTAGGGTTCCTATAGGTAGGGCTTCCCGCCCTAACGTTAAGGTTCCTAAGGATAAGGAAACTGGAGCTAGGGTTAGGGTTCCTATGGACTGGGCACTTGGAGCTAGGGGTACAGTTCCCATGGGTAGGGCACCAATCTCTCGGTTAGGGTTCCTAATGGAAGGGCACTTGGAGCTAGGGTTAGGGTTCTGAGTGTAGGGCACTTGGAGCTAGGGTTAAGGTTCCTATGTGTAGGGATCTCCACCCTAGGGTTAGGGTTCCTATGCGTAGGGCACTTGGAGCTACGGTTACGGTTCTGATGGGTAGGGCACTTGGACCTAGGGTTAGGGTTCCTATGGGTAGGGCTTCCCCTCTTAGGGTTAAGGTTCCTATGAGTAGGGCACTTGGAGCTAGGGTTAAGGTTCCTATGGGTAGAGCTTCCCTCCCTAGGGTTAGGGTTCCTAATGTTAGGGCACTTGGACCTAGGGTTAGGATTCCTATGGGTAGGGTTTTCCTCACTAAGGTTAGGGTTCCTATAGGTATGGCGCTTCAAGCTAAGGTTAGGGTTCCTATAGGTAGGGCGCTTCGAGCTAAGGTTAGGGTTCCTATGGGTAGGGCGCCCCGCCCTAGGGTTAGGGTTCCTATGGGTAGGGGCTTGGAGCCAGGGTTAGGGTTCCTATAGGTAGGGCTTCCCGCTCTAAGGTTAAGGTTTGTAAGGGTAGAGCACTTGGAGCTAAGGTTAGGGTTCCTATGGGCAGGGCACCAATCTCTCGGTTAGGGTTCCTAAGGGAAGGGCACTTGGAGCTAGGGTTAGGGTTCCGATGGGTAGTGCACTTGGACCTAGGGTTAGGGTTCCTATGGGTAGGGTTTGCCCTCTTAGGGTTAGGGTTCCTATGGGTAGGGCACTTGGACCTAGGGTTAGGGTTCCTATGAGTAGGGTTTACCCTCTTAGGGTTAGGGTTCCTATGGGTAGGGCACTTGGAGCTAGGGTTAGGGTTCCTATGGGTAGAGCTTCCCTCCCTAGGGTTCAGGTTCCTAATGTTAGGGCTCTTGGACCTAGGGTTAGGGTTCCTAAGGGTAGGACACTTAGACATAAGGTTAGGGTTCCTACGGGTAGGGCGCTTCGAGCTAAGGTTAGGGTTCCTATGGATAGGGTGCCCCGCCCTAGTGTTAGGGTTCCTATGGGTAGGGGCTTGGAGCCAGGGTTAGGGTTCCTATAGGTAGGGCTTCCCGCTCTAGGGTTAAGGTTTGTAAGGGTAGAGCACTTGGAGCTAGGGTTAGGGTTCCTATGGGTAGGGTTTTCCTGCCTAAGGTTAGGGTTCCTATGGGTAGGGCGCTTCTGTCATAAACAGATGGCTAAGGGTTAACGTCTCTTTCACCTGGAAAGAAGTAATCTGAAACACCTGACCAGAGGACCAATCAGGAAACAAGACTTCTCAGGTCTGGGTGGAGGGAAGGTTGTGTCTGAGTTCTTTGTCTTGTGCCTATCTCCCTCTCGGCTATGGGAAGGATTTCTCTATTTCCTGCTTTCTAATCTTCTGTTTCCAAAGTCTGTTGTGAGTACAGAGATCATAATACAATAGGGGTTATTGTTTTTTTCTTTTGTATTTACATGGTATAGTTGCTGGAATGCTTTGAATTGTATTCTTTTTGAATAAGGCTGTTTATTCATATTTCTTTTAAGCAATTGACCCTGTATTTGTCACCTTGATACAGAGAGACCATTTTTATGTATTTTTCTTTCTTTTTACATAAAGCTTTCTTTTTAAGACCTGTTGGAGTTTTTCTTTAGTGGGGAACTCCAGGGAATTAAGTCTGTGCTCACCAGGGAATTGGTGGGAGGAAGAAGTCAGGGGGAAATCTGTGTGTGTTAGATTTACTAGCCTGACTTTGCATTCCCTCTGGGTGAGGGGGGAAGAGAAATTAGCTCTTGGTACTTCTGTTTTCCAAGGCTGGAAACGGGGAGGGTGGAATCTCTCTGTTTAGATTCACGGAGCTTGTTTCTGTGTCTCTCCAGGAACACCTGGAGGGGGGAAGGGAAAAGGTTTATTTCCCTTTGTGGTGAGATGCAAGGGATTTGGGTCTTGGGGTCCCCAGGGAAGGTTTGGGGGGACCAGAGTGCCCCAAAACACTCTAATTTTTTGGGTGGTGGCAGCTTTACCAGGTCCAAGCTGGTAACTAAGCTTGGAGGTTTTCATCCTAACCCCCATATTTTGGACGCTAAGGTCCAAATCTGGGACTAGGTTATGATAGCTTTGAGCTAAGGTTAGGGTTCCTATGGATAGGGTGCCCCGCCCTAGTGTTAGGGTTCCTATGGGTAGGGGCTTGCAGCCAGGGTTAGGATTCCTATAGGTAGGTCTTCCTGCTCTAGGGTTAAGGTTTGTAAGGGTAGAGCACTTGGAGCTAGGGTTAGGGTTCCTATGGGTAGGGTACCCCGCCCTAGGGTTAGTGTTCCTAAGCAGGGCCAGCTTTACACCAATTCCACCAATTCCCCCAAATCAGGCCCCACGCCTAAGATGTCCCCATGCCCAGTGAGAATCTCTTCCCTATCTAGAGGCGCCTTTTTAATTTTTACTCATCTGGTGGTGCTCCGGGTTTTTGGCAGCACTTCGGCAGTGGGTCCTTTGCTTGTTCTGGGTCTTCGGCGGCACTTCGGCGGCTCTTCCTTCAGTGCTGCCGAAGGTCTTGAGCTAGTGAAGGACCCGCTGCCAAAGTGCCCCTGAAGACTCGGAGCACTGCTCAGTGAGTACAAGCCCCACTTGTTTTTTCTTTTTTTCTCTTTTTTCTTTTTTGTCCTCCCTGCCGGGGCCCCGTTGAAACTGTAAGAGTCCCCATAGAGTGTGGGAGATGTGTCTCAGCTCGAATGGTGATAACACAGCCCTTAGAAAGGGCTGCTTCAATCACAGACAGCAGCAAATCAAACTCATAATCACCGCTTGGCCGTTTCCATTGATTGCATCAACAGAAAAGCACAATCCCTGGCAAAGAGGTCAGGTCAACAAGACCTGGGGAGAGCAAAGCACATTTGTATACTAGCTGGAAAAGATACAGAACTGGAGAAAGAGAAAGAGAGAGAGAGAGAGGGCTCCAAGAAAGTATCTGGCCTCCCGCTCAAACGTCCTTTTCTGAGCAGTTGGCAAGCCCTGGCACAAGGCGGTACCAGTATTGTGTGCTCAGATGCCAGAGTGATATAGGAAGGACTGGAATAGCAGGGAGAAGGGGAACTCCAAGTCAGGATTCAGGGGCTCCAGGACAGCTGTGTGTGGGAAGCCCAGGACAGGTACAGCCAAGGATACTGAAAACACAGATCAAAGTGCTTTAGCAGAACTGTGTAGAAAAGCCCAGAATTTAAATAGCAGGGGGGTGCTACCTGTCAGGATCAAGGTGCTTCTGCAGAGCTGATGGGAAGGTACAATTGCTCAGCATCTTTTAATATTAGGCCTGGGTATCTTCAAAGTTCCCAGTCTCTCGTTTCCAAGAGTGCGAACACACTAATCCAAGGATTAGCTAGCATTATAAAGTGCTTTGAAGATGAAAAGCACAACTGAAGTGATAATTATTTAATAAACAATAATCACAAACACTTGGATACATCTAAGAATGATAGCTCTGGAGTCTCCATGAGAAAGCAAACCATATGCATGTGTGCTGGAAAGGCTGTGGAGCTGGGCAAGGTTTTTAGATGGCCATGCTTGTTAATGGGATCTTAATTAAGGTTGAGCTTCAACAGAAACACACCATGATATGTACTTGTCAACTATGAACTAAGTTCTCCTTTCAGTTGCAGTGGTGCAATCTCCATCCTGAGCTGCAGCCTGGGGCTCCCCACGCAGCTCTGCCACCGTGACCCACAGCCTCCCTGCTAATCCAGTCCTCACCTTCCCACACACCGCTCTGCCAAGGCATCTCAGTCCAGACCTACGATCCCTACTGCTAGCCCAGCCATGAGCTCCCCACAGCCATGCCATAAACTCACCTCAGCCTTCATAACGCTGTAATGGTGTAAACAAAGGTAGAATTTGTCCTTATGGGTACAAGAAACCATCTATCAACTCATCGAGGTTCTTAGATTCCAGGCTGCCAGCTCTTTGGGGAAGGAGCAGTCTTTCTGTGCTGTGGTCGTACAGCTCTTAACACAATGGGGTCCTGGTCTAGGACTGCACCTCTTAGCCACTACTGCAGTACAACTAATAAATAATAATAGTAAATATTAGGATTTGTTGTCACCATATCATCTGAATACATCCCAAAGTAAGAGTGAAAGAAAAACGATCTGAACTTCCTGGGGTTAACAATGCTTGTGGCGGTACTGTATATTGGGTGAATAATGACTGGAGCTCACACCAGGCCTCTTTTTACTACATGATCAATCAACTGTTAAAAAAAAGAAATCCTTAAAAACCAAGCTTATGGAGAAAGGTCTGGAACATGCAGTTGGGAAGCAGACGGTGGAGCCTGCAGGAAATATTATTAACATGACTCTGGTGTTACAGGAGATATTAATATTAATGGTGATATTAATGCCAACAAACATCAGACTCAATATTTCCAGGCATCTTATAAACTCTCCTAGTGGGCAATGACAGGCGGGCGATTTCTGTGCAGAATAGAATTGTTTCTACTTAACATGATAGATAAGTAGAGAATGCTGAGCCACTTCCCGGATCAGCGCACGCACCGTTTCTGCCTCTCACCTTTTAAAACCTTCTTCCATCTTTAGAACTCTCTCCAGCTTCTCATCCTTCGAACCAGCTGCTCCTAAAGCACTGACCAGAGGTGTTAACAATACTAACGAGATGTTATCCAGACAGGTTGCACCACTCATCACACCTCAAGTGTCCAAAAATCACAGGCAAGTGCCAAAAACATAATGCGACTGGCTTAAATCATGATCTATTTTTTAATGTTCAGTTCTGTTTATTTGCTTTCTGGCTTTTGTACCTGTAGGGCAGGGCTTCTCAAACTGGGGATTGCAAGGCAGTTACATAGGAGTCTCCATTAAATTAAATTAACCCTCCTCCTTTTTAATTTTTAAAGGGGGAGTCACACTCAGAGGCTCACTGTGTGAAAGGGGTCACCAATACAAAAGTTTGAAAATCACTGCTGTAGGGAATACTCCGCTCATGTTTTTAAGCCTCTCTCTGCCACTGTGAGGTCTAGGAACTTACAATTTTAAACTGAGGTATTCATGAAATCACAGGACTCCTAGTGCTGAGACTTGATGGAAAACACCAAATATCACAAGACTTGTAAGAAAATCACAAGAGTTGGCAACAATGAAGTAATAAACCACCTCACAGACTTAATTTGTAGCATGTTGTATATTTAGTGATAGTAGTTTTGCTAGTAATGCATTTGTAATTTTTTTTTGTAATGTCATTTTAACTGAAATGAAAGAAAATGAATGGAATGGAGTAGTGACCCTTTAAATAGTTTGTGAGCCTTTCAGTGGTGCTCACTGTGTTCTGTGTTTGGAGCAGAGCGTATATACCAAGACCTGGCATGTTTGTGCCTATCAAGGTCATGTTTATAAGAAGAGCTAGTGCGCAACAAGCTGGAGTGTGACACTCCAAAGCACTATTGTGCCTTGCACTAACTGCCTGTGCAGACCCTGCTGCTGTGCACTAGTAAACATGATTATCTGGAACTCCGTTGTGCCCCCTGTGTGGTCTTCATATTATTTTTGTGAAGGGCAAAAGACGCAATGAGAAGCATGAGCCACATTAGGTGGATAAAGGAGAAAGCATCTGGCTCAGGAATGTGCAAGGTAGATAACATTGGTTAGCAAAGAACAAGCTTTAATGTAAACAGAGGCCTCCTTTGGCTCTATTCACCTGGAATAATGGAAAACAAGAACCAGGAAGAGGATTCTGTGCCCCCTGCAATGGGCTCTGGCTGCAGCCAGAGATCTCAACTGGATTTCTGTGTCCACTTGAAAATGATCCCAGTTATTCCAAGAAGCAATCAGCCCAAGTGATCTCAGCATGTAGACCCAACAGACAGATACAGGTCAAGCCACTGGGCTTCATACAGCCTTGATGGGATGCTCATAGATCAGAATTAAGCTGGTTGTCTACATGGCACCTTTCTCTGATTTCTCTTCTTTGAGTAAATCCCTTGGGTTTGGCAGGCGTTTCACACCTTTGAAAGGTCTCAGGCACTAGTAGGTATAATGGTCACGGCCCACCTGCCATGACAAAGATGAGCAGCTGTTCACTGCTTTCCTTCACTCTCTGACACCCTCTCCCTCCACATGGCATTGACAAAGGAAACAGATGAAGCCCCATGAGGATACAGCTGTCTCCTGTTGGGGCGTGACAGAGAATGCCAAGCCAGCTGGGGTTCCTTTATGATGTTCCATAATGCTCTTCCCTGGACTGCCCTGTGGGGCAGCAAGTGGTGCTCTGATGCCTGCCCCAATAACATTACGTGCATCTCCCCACTTGGCTCATGCCTCATATTTCACCTAGGGGATTCCTCCACCCACCCTCTCCATCCAATGACCCTTTAGAGCCCACCAGTCTTCTGTGCTGAGAGGCATGCAAAGGAGAGAGAGAGAACTTTCATACCCACCAGTTGGGATGCTGCTGCAACAGCATCAGCCCCACGTCGCGCCATCCCTCTGGCCTGCGGTGAGCTCAGCCACCAGTTAGATTTACTACCACTGAGCTGCAGCATCTCCTCCCATGCAGATGTTTTCCGCACTCACTCCCCCTGCCTCATCTCACCACTCTTCTGAGTCCCAAGGGAAAATAGGGAATGGGGTGACGGGTCAGGAATAGAGTAAGGCAGCTCTGGTAGCCTGGATCTGGATTTCTGCACTGGGGCATTTGGGTGTGGGCTAATGGCCCCATGATAAAATAGAGATTCCCATCCCTGGTTATTACACACCAAAGGATTTCAGCATCACTGATCTAATTGCCAAGATCATCTTAATAGATACGCTTTCATTAACTCCAACTGCAAAGCCCGGCCAAGATCCACCCAAATTCCTCTCTCTCTTCCTCCACAGGGCAAGCGGCCAGCTTGCTTTGCATGATTTCATGGGATGTGATGAAGGCAGTGGAAGATGCACATACAAAACCATTGGTGCGTTCCTACAAATGGTTTCCATATGGAAAGCTGAGAAAGCTTGTACTAGGTCTCTGAAGACCGGGGGATTTTATTTGGTCAACAGAGCTTGAGTGATTCAGATCAACCTTCTTCACTTCACTGGCCTGGCTCCTTCTGCTGTCAAATGCACATCCCGCAGTTTGGCTGCAGCACCGCATGCTCTGCTGGGGCTCGGGGGTGGCTTGCTGGGCCAGTTCTCAGGATCAATTTCAAGATAGTAACACTCAGGTGTCAGATGCCCCTCTGACTGTCCTAGGGAGCAGCACACTCTACCGGCATCCACAGCAATATCAGAGCGGGACAGGGCTCCATCAGAGTGAGATTCCCCTGAGTCAGCAATGGTGCATTATTCTTATTCTTTAGTCCCTAGGGGATTCATAGACATCACTCTTACACTGGGCTCGAGTTGTTCCATTGTTCTGGGATGATGATACGAAAGTGCTCTATAGCCGTCCATAGGCATATAGGTATTTAACAGAGGAGGTGCCTGTAGATGGTGCTTAAGAATGTGGGGTTCATAGGACTAATAAAGCTTGTTGTGGGCTCCAAACAGACTCCTCTGTGGAGCTCTTAACAGAAGAAGTCAATGCTGGCATGCTAAAGGTCCCCAGTTCACATCTTACAGCTCACCCTTGTGAGCTGTGGATGGGGTGCTACAGGTCCTGTTTCCCCTTTATAGGGAGTGTCCTCTTGGGATCATGGAAATAATTCAGGTAAAAAAAAAATCATCACACTCAAACCAGGACCCTTCACCACCAGGACAAAGATCTGACTCCTTTCCCCAGTGCTGCGGCGTGGCTGTATGGATTTTTCTTCTCTTTTCTTGCAGTGTGCTGTATTATAGAACAAAGTGAGTCATCTTCACTGGGGCCCAGCGCCTGCCGCACTCCCTCGCCCTCCTCTGCCCCCCGCCTCATTTCCCTTTGACCCATCCTGCTTTTTCAGCATGTTTATAGGCATAATTACAGCGCGCTATTGATTTCCTGACAACCGTCCTGATGTAACTATTTTACAGAATCAAGCTAATTTCATACATCAAGGTTTTTATGGTCCCTGGCAGGCTGATGAACACAGCTGACTTGGTAAGTAATCATGTTTTCTAGCAGAGCTAGGATGCCTATACCCAGTTGGCTGGGGGTTGGGAAGAGTCAGGTTTAAATCACATAGCCACTGGCAGCTGGGAAGAGAGTGCCCCCTGCTGATACTTTCCTTTGGATGGTTGGTGTGGGAATAAGTGATGGTGCCAACAAGTGATGCACACTGTAAAAGGGTCCAGAGGCAGTGGTGGACTGACTCCATACCAGACCTAGGGGTATACGGAGAATGGAAATTTCTATTCCGCGGGGAATTCTGATATTTTGACATGTGTTTTCATGCTGAAACAAGCTGAAAAGTCAGAATACCGAACATTTTTACAAATGAAAAGTTATGAAAGATTTCAATTTGGAAGAGTTGGAACAAAAAGTTTCAGGGTTCAAACAGAAGCCTTCCACTTGAAAATGCCAACATTTTCCACATTTCAAAAAGTCGATTCAAAACAAAGCAAATTTTCCCATTGGAAAAGTCTGAAAATGTAATGCAAAAAATTGATGATTCTGACCAACAAACCCCATATTTCATCGGGAACTTTTTTTTTGGTAAAACATTTCAACTAGACCTGGATCCAGCAGGATCTTGCCCTATCAGCTCATCAGGGGTTGCATAGATCTCGCCTCCTAAAAGCTCAGATGTTCCCAGTTCAGTATGTTTATCCAGGGTAGTCCTGGACCCCAACCATCAGGAAAACTCAGCTCCGAAGCTGCATCTGAACGTCTCCAAAGTCTGGGGTTGTTCAGATCTAGGATTGTAGTTCAGGTCCAGTCATAAAACAAAGAACATTTTAGATCTGGACATTTCGACATTAGAGATTCGGTTACACTGTCCTTGTACTTAGGACAGGGTTGAAAGGGGTTAAGATTCTCTAAACCCCCTTGGAGGTTCCTATATTTTGGGCCTGTGCAGAGGACTGTCCAGCCCCTACTACTTCTCTAGAGTACACTCAGCTTCCCAGGGCCTTCTGCGTGGCCAGAGAAGCTGAGAATAGCCATAGCATAGTACAGAGCAATGCAGCCATGCCACTGATCCACCCTCCATTCAAGGGGCTGAGATCCTGACTGACACAAAACCTTTCCACTGGCCATGGGGTATTTTCAGGGGCCATTCATATCCATGTTGTGGCCCCTTTACTCAGTTAGAGTGACTTAAAAGGGCTATAGGGAGATGTGAGAAGCTGGTCTAGGGTTTCTAAGCACCTTATATGAGGGGATCTGGAGGGCTGAATGCCAAGCCAAACACTACAGTGATGGGAACGGGATAAAGTCCACAGTCAGACAGGCCTTTCTTAATGAAGAGTTTGTCTTCCTGAAGGTGATGAGGGCAGTTGCACAGCGCTTCTGGAACTGCTAGGAACTTGATTTCATTTCAGCCACTTGCTGGAATTTCCTTCCTTGGTAGGTACAGTATCTGATGTAACCAAACTGCAGTCATGTCTGCTTTGCTCTTTGGGAAGATCTGGAGTAGCGGCAGTGAGCTTAGAAACCTTACATAAATCAGAGCTGCAGCTCGAAGCTGTTGAAATAGACTGCACACTTCGGTGCATGCTGGGCAATTCACATTGATGCTCAGGTCCCCATTCTGCAGAGCTCCTCTGACCCACTTGTGGGAGGAAAACATCTCACCACTGGATTGTCATGGGTCTCTGCATTCTAAACAAGCAGAGGCCTCACACTGCCTGAGGGCACCACTCTGCAGGCAGCCCAGACAGTGTAGAAGCAGGGCTGCTGGGTCCTAGAGAGAGCCGAATGCAGCACAGTCTGAGGGAGGGGATTGACTGCTGGGGTCTCTGGGCAGGGGAGGGGGTAGGGGTTGGGAAAGGAGCTCACCTGTGAGTGTGACTCTTTCCCCCCGGCTGAGGTCAAGTGAGGCAGGCTCTGTGGCTCTGGAACCAGTATCCTTTGTTGTCTCCCATAACATCCATTCTTCTCCCCCCTGCCCCACGGAGCACCCCCTCCTTTCTCCCTCCTCCCCAGGAGCACCCCTCTCTCTCCCCTCCCTCCCCTCCGTCAGGGCTGGGTTGGGTGAGGTGCTGGGGGTAGGTGGGGGGGGGGGAGGGGAGGCTGGCTGGCTGCTTGCTGAGGAATGAAAGTGAAAGTAACTCACTTCCTGGGCAGGCAGCCAGAATTGGAATGTCAAACAGGGCTTGGCTGGGGTTAGCCAGATGTGTGACAAATCGGGATTGGGGTAGGGTGAGCAGATATTCCTATTTTATAGGGACAGTCCCAATTTTGGGGTCTTTTTCTTATATAGGCTCCTTTCCCCCCCCCCATCCCTGTCTGGTCCCTTTCTGTCTGGTCACTCTAGGTGTGGGTAATCGGTGCCTATATAAGACAAAGCCCCAAATATCGGGACTGGCCCTATAAAATCAGGACATCTGGATCTGGCCACCCTAGCTGGGGAGTGCCTCTCCCCCGGGCTGGCAGCTGCCAGCTATCCATCTCATCCGGGGGGAGCTGCATAGGGCAGGATGAGCTGCTGTGGCTCCATGGGTGCCCTGTCCCTGAGATCAGATGCTGTGCTAACTTCACTATGGTCCATAAGGCTGGTGGTGGTGCCCATTGGCATGTGATTGGACCTGAGGGTTTGCTGCTGCTGTTGCCACTCTGCACCCCAAGAGGTGGATTTTGGGGTCCTGCAGTTTTCCACCTATCTCCTCCTCTACTGCAGCTGTTGGACCAGCGGGTTGGGGAGTGAGCCAAGCATGAAAGCAGTACTGTGTTGCCATTTAGATTGTCATTTAACAACTTTGTTTGCCAAAAATTCTTGCTAACAATCCTGAATCCAATTTCAATATTATTTTTAAAAAAATCAATATCTTAGTCAAAAACAGAAAATTAAGTTGTTGACAATTATTAGTGACAGGTTTGGTTTGAGGCAGGGAGTGGGCCAGTTTTCATCAGAGAAACAAAAAATGTTGACTGACTTTCCTATAGCCTGTTACTCCTGATAAGAGCCCTCCAACAACTGTAATATGCTCATCTCCTTACTAGTGTATAAAGCAGGGGTCGGCAACCTACGGCACATGTGTCAAAGGTGGCAGATGAGTTGATTTTTGATGGTATGCAGCAGCAGGCTGAGCGGCTCAGCCCATCACTGCTCTGGGGTTCCGGCTGCTGCCCTATTGCCAGCTGGGATACCAGCCATCGGCCCCACTCAGCACCTGCTGCTGGCCTGGGGACCCCCAAGGAACCCCAGGCTGGCAGTGGGCTGAGCAGGCCAGCTGAACCACTCAACCTGCTGTCAGTCTGGGGTTCCATTCACTCAGCCGGCAGCGGGCTGAGTGGGCTGGTGGCGGGCTGAGCAGGGCCGATGGGGGGTTGAGTGGCTCAGTCTGCTGCCAGTCTGGGGTGCCAGCAGCACTCGGCCTACTGCTACTCCGGGGTTCCGGCTGCCGGCTTCTTGCCAGTCAGGAGCTCAGCCGCCAGCCCCACTCTGCCTCCTGCCAGCCTGGGTGAGCAGAATCCCAGGCTGGTAGCAGGCTGAGCTCCTGACTGGCAACCGCAGACCAGCAGCGGGCTGAGCAGGGCCTGGGATCCTTGTCTAGGGTTCCAACCACCAGCTCACTGCCAGTTTGGGGTTTCATTTACTCAGCTGGCAGTGGCCTGAGCAGGACCGGTGGCCAAGACCTCAGATAATAACAATAGTTTATTTATATAATATAGACATAGAGAGAAACCTTCTACAAACATTAAAATGTATTACTGGCACGAGAAACCTTAAATTACAGTAAACTTGGCACACCACTTCTGAAAACTTGCCGACCCGACCCCTGGTATAGAGTGACCATATGTTGTACTAAGATTCTCTTGCTTTTTTTTTTCCCTGTGAGTCAGTATAACTTTTGCCAGCCCAGAAGTTGGGCAGCCAATGTTTTATGTTTTCACAATGTTTTCTCCAACTTTCATAAAGTAAATACATAGTTAATATGAGTTAAAAAGGCCAGGGACACTTCTTTGTGAAGAATCTGTACAGCAGATCATGCCCATAGACGATCCAGAAAAGAAATTTGAGGTTGAATTTTTTAATGTTGTGATGGATAAAGCAGTATCTGCTGTTGATGAAAGGTTTAATACCTTGCAAGTACACCATGAACAGTTTGGATTTTTGTATGACATAACTAAATTCAACGAAATAGGAAAACAAGAGCAACTAATGACAAAGTGCAAGAACCTAGAGAGCCTCCTGAAGCACGGTGATAGTTTTGATTTAAATGGACTTGAACTGCATGAAGAATTGAGTACACTGTCATCAATGTTGCCACATGCAAAATCGGTGATGGACATTGTACAGTTTATTCATACCCGCAAACTTGTTGACATATATCCTAATGTGTACATTGCCACTCGTATTCTAATGACAATTCCTTTAACAGTAGCGTCAGGAGAACAGAGTTTCTCAAAACTAAAGCTCATTAAAAACTATCTCCGCTCTACAATGAGTCAGGAACACTTAACTGGTCTTGCTAGTCTTGCAATCGAACAAGACACGACTTTGTCTTTGTCATACGATGACATTATTACTGATTTTGCAGCCAAAAAAGCCAGAAAGATTGCTTTTAATTAAAAAGAAATCTTTGTTTCAATACCTCTTCATATAAATTTCCAATAAAATTTTGATAAATTAAAAAAAATTTGCATCATTCTGTCATCAGAATTTTTTCTATAGTGCTGCTTCTTTAGTGCTAGTCCATCAGCATTACAGTGTGCTTAATTAAGTTAAACTGGTTTTAATAACGTGAATGTGGCAAGTTTTCCAGTACTGTAAGCTTATGAGGCCCTAGCAGTTGCCTATTCTGCCTATGCCTAAGGACGGCCCTGAGTGCACACCTGAACCCCACACTCTCTTAACTCAGCCTCGCTGGCCACATGTCGCTGCACAGACTGAAGCAGAACAGAGTAACAGATGGAGGGATCTGCAACATGGGCTTCTGTACTTGATCAGTCTTTCCCCATGTATAAATTCAATGGGCTTCTTTTTTCCCCTCAGTGTCACTCCAATGACTTGTGATTGACATTGATGTCAGAGGGAGATCAGGGTAAAGCCTCTGAACATGGGGCTATTATTGTCTCCAGGGCCTCTGGAGTTATCACAAACCATGAAAGCAAAGAGATTTTTTCTCCCTTCATTATTGGTTTACTTTATAATACAAGTTGCTCCCCACACTGCCCCACATGCTCTCCTGTTGTCCATCGCATTACGCCTCTTTTCCATGAGGGAAGACCGGAGTTCTCTGTGCATCCACAGAGCGAGTACAGCTGCAATGCAAGCATAGCACCCGTGCATCCTATTGTGACATTCACATCCATGAGTGAGAGAGGTCTGCAGCCTTCATGGCCTCTCTGCTAAGACAAATGCAGAAAGGAGTCCAGGGCCATCAATACAGGCCACCAAATGGCTGTCCAGAGAACACATGACTGTGCTTTAACTGCAGCTTTAGCAGAACATCTGGAAACCACACATCCTCAGCATTGTATTTCCCTCTGCTTCTCCTGAATCCCCTGCCCTCCTCGAAGAATCTGGTTCCAGAATATATTGCACCTATTAAAACAGGCTTTGGAGGGGCTGCTGATTTTCCCCAGTCGCTTGTGTAGTGGGATGTCATTTTCACCTCTCCCCCTTGTTCACTCCCTGATGGAATATTTATAGGAAAGCAAGATGGAATGATCCGAGCCTTGATGGGATGAATATCCAGTGATATTTTGTCCAATCACCACTTCCTCCCATGAGCCCAGGGCCACGGATGGTATCTCCAGACACAGCTGCTATCTGGGGATGCTCCTGGTGCAGCTTCCTGAATGCCTCTCTCATCTAGATTTGACAAGGCAGCTATTTGGTGGTAGGTGCCAATTTATTATGAAAGCTATCGCAGAGCAGGGTAATACATTGCAGAGCTAGGCTGCTTAACAACCTTGGCCCTAGACCGACACCAGTCTCATTAGAGCTGCACAGCCTGATTCTCCCCTCACTAAGGGCCTGTCACTGCATTGGCTTCACTGGGGTCCCTCCTGATTTGCACCAGTGAGGGGAGAACCAAGCCAGTCGGGAGCACAAGGACTAAAACTCTACCCTCAGTTTGGAGACATTTAGGCTCAGACCCCAATTCGGTGCTGACAGCCCCAGTGAGCTGAACCACAATGCTGAGTCTGAACAAGTTCAGGCTTTGAGGGAGTTCTGTCCCAAGTCATAACTTTCAGCCTGATCCAACGCCCACTGAGCTTAATGGGAGTTTTTCTACTGGCTTTATGGTAGAGCGGCTTGGACCCTTGAGCCACACATCAGGGATCCCAGCTGGGATTTTTGAGGCACACACTCAGGAGACCCCAAGGGAGAGGAACACATTCCCATTTTGTCTCCATTCCATTTTACTGTCTCACACCTTATCCTGACCTCCAGGAGATGCAACCCAGGAGGAGATGGGCCAAAGATGGCTTAGGATCAAGGGCTGCTCTGCAGTCTGAAACAGCCTAGCAGTGAGCACTACAGAGACTCCACCTTCAGCTTCCAACACACCATCCCGGACCCACACCTGGCATGTCCCCTGTGATGGGACATCCCTCTGCTGTGCCTGCAGCAGGGGAATTCTGCCCCTAGCCCCTTTTACCACAGTTCTGGCCTCTCCATGACACCAGGGAGATGTATAGGGACCTGGAGACACAACCAGTCTCTGATCACTCTATAGGCAAACATGGTGTAGCATTTACTAAAACCTGCCTAGCATCCCCATGCAAAGGTAAGGTCTCTTTCCTGCATGTGTGCGTGTGCACACACACACACACATGCACACACCTCATCCCCTAACCTCCTCTACAGGGATCCCAGATGCATCAGATGCCTATTACAGTGCAGGCCCCGCCTGTTGCAATATAGTGGATGTTTTATCCTGGAACCCAGCCGCCCGAGAAAACAATTGTTCAAATCAAAGTACCTCCACGGCAATCAGTGAGAAGAGGCCTGCGGTAATAGACCGACCCAGATATAATTATATATTGATTGGTAGCATTATGGCTGGCCCTGTTTGCTTCTTATTGATACAAATCCTCTGGGCTGCCTGTTCAGTTCAAGTCAAGTGAGAACAAGTGGAGAAAAGCAGTTCATTAGAGGGGTGTCAGGAGTTCCCAGGGGTTGTCCCCAGGTGGATGGCAAACTACCAGGACTGCTTCGCTCCCTGTCAGCCTGGGCACTCCTGCTCTTTACCATGTCCCTCTTCATTAGTTGGTGCGCCATATTTACCAGCTTTGCTCTCAGAGCTGTGGTGCACCCAGCTAGGAAGCTGGTTCAGTAGCTCAGGCAGGTTTTTTGCCTGAGCTCTGAGCCTAGAAGAAGCTGCTTGGCAGCAGTGGGCTAAAACTTTGGCCTTTCACCACCAGACACTGCAGCAGCACAGATATGAGCAAAATCCTGGCCCTACTGAAGCCCCATTGACTTCAGAATTTCACTCTAAACATTTGTACAGCCTGGGGCAGACAGTCAGCATGGAAACTTTCAGCCCACACACACAAATTTTGGCCAAGTTATAAGCAACTGAATACAGGTTATAACAGGAAGCGTCGGGCAAGCTTAACAGGCATTGATACCAGACCTGCTTGTAATGTATCACATGACAGCAACCCAACTTTTTCGATTGCCTCCCTCTGCGTTGCAAAGAGGCGCAGTGCAGCACCCAAAGCTGCATTGGGGGAAACGTGAGAGAAATGGAAGGAAAAGAGAGTGGCTTGCTGACGTCCCATCTCCAGCATGCAGTGCACAAACACATGCTTACACTCCTCCATGGCCCAGGCACTTGTGCGCTGCAATGATAAGAGGACTTCCCATAGGCTGCAATTCATCATTCTGCCCCTGGATGCAGATTTATTGAGTTCCTTTTTAAAGCACCCAGACAGTTTGTTGTGTTTGGAGGACATAGGTGCTGGAGGACTAAGAAGGGGACATTGGAGATGGGGAGCAAGTTAAATCAGAGGTTTTCAACCTGAGGTCTGGAGAATACATCTAATGTGTTCGTGAAAGGTTGTCGTTACCATTGAACAGCGATTTTCAACCTGTGATCAACCCTCTAAGGATCCACAGACTAAGATTTCCAAAGGGGTCCGCACCTCCATTTGAAAATTTTTAGGGGTCTGCAAACAGTGGTACTGGAACAATTTTTCTAATGGGGGTGCTGACGGCCAAAACCATGTATTTGGGTTATTACTACTTCAAGCCAGGGGGTGTGGCAGCATCCCCAGTTCCAGAACCTATGTCCACAAATGAAAAAAAGGTTGAAAACCACTGAGCTGGCTCTTCCTCTGATTCCCTCTGGCTCATTGACACAAGCAAAGAAGGAAAAGTAAGGAAGCTAAAGATTCACACATCTAAGGGGAAGGAACAGATATGAAGAGAAGGACTGACATAGGAAGTGGGGGGGAGGAGAAATGAATCTCCATCTCTCAGTCAGAATCTGAGGTTCTTTACCTGGGATTTTAGGTTTCAATGGATGTTGATGATTAAATGATACCTTGCTCTTCTCTACATCTTAAATTGCTGTACCAACATTTCACAGCAACCCTGGCAGGGAGATATCTAGTAGTAGCCCCACGTTAGAGCAGGTCAGGAAAATATTTCCCTCTCACCCTGCCTCAAAAAAACAACATTTTGACATAGAGCAAATATTTTCAAATTTGTCCAAAAAATAGATTTGGATTTATTCCCAACAAAAGCCTGAATATTTAAAAGAAAAATTGAATCTTCCCCACCCCAAAATTCATTTGGTCCAAAGCCTTTTCTCACCCCCCACAAAGTTTCGTAAATTTTTTTGACTAGCTCTGTATGCACTTGCAGTAAACCATATTAAATGCATATTGTTTGCCCGCACCTAGTTTACCAAACCATCCAGATTACTCTATCAATAACCTGCCTCTTCACTGTTCACCACTCATCCAATTTTTTTTTATCATCTGCAAACTTTATCTGTGATGACTTTATGTTTTCTTCCAGGTCATTAACAAAAAAGCTAAACAGCACGTGTCCAAGGACCAATCCCTGCAGAACCCCCTGCAGGACCCTGCTAGAAACATGCCCATTTAATGATGATTCCTTGATTACAATTACATTTTGAAACACACTGATTAGCCAGCTTTTAATCCACTTAGTGTGTGCCATATTAATGTTATATCATTCTGGTTTTTTAATCAAAATGTCATGTGGTACCAAGTCAAATGCCTTACATCAACACTACATCAAACCAAATTTGTAATCTCATAAAAAAAATCAAGATAATTTGACGATTTGCCATAAAACTCACATTGATTGGCATTAATTATATTACCCTTCATTAATTCTTTATTGATTGAGTCCTGTATTAACAGCTCCATTATCTTGTCGGGGATCGATGTCAGACTGACAGACCTATAATTACCTGGGTCATCTAATTTACCCTTTTTAAATATTGGTACAAACATTAGCTTTCTTCAAGGTTGCACAGCAAGCTAGTGGTACAGGAGGGAAGACATTGCAAGGGTCCTTACTTTAGTTAAGGTACTTTTATGGCTCCAGTTACCATAGTATCTGAGGATCTCACAGACATTCATGTATTTATCTTCACACCACATTAGGGTTGCCAATTTTGGTTGGATATATTCCTGGAGGTTTCATCACATGACCATCTTTAATTCCTGGAGACTCCAGTATGGTTGGCAACATTACACCATACCTGTGAGATAGGCCCAGATTCTCTAAAGTATTTTAGCTCTTAACTCCCATTAATTTAGGCATCTGCATACTTTAAGGATCTGAACCCAAGTGAGTTGGCCAATGTCACACAGAAAGTCTATAGCAGAACAAGGATTTAAACCCACATCTCCCAAATCCTAGGCTAGCATGCTAACTACTATACCATCCTGCCTCTTCTCCAGCCTACTTGATGATCCATGCCCTGGACAATACCACTATTCTAAACTGTGTGACTAGGGCTGGATTGTCAAAGGAATTAGGCTTCTACTTCCTGTTGAATTTAAGCACCTAGCCCCCTTAGGCTCCTTGGAAAATGGCAGTCCTGAATCTCAATATATCTAGGCTCTTGTCCTCACCAGAACAATTCAAAATGGCAGCTGGGACTTCAAGAGAAGGAAGGAAATGCAGAACATTTAAATGAGCCTTCCAGGGCATTTGTTTTTCTTCTAAAGTGTTTATCCCATGGTAGCTGAGTGCCTCTCTCAAAGAGCCTCCTGCAGACACTTCTCAAAGAGTCTGTCAAAAAGTCTCATGCTGCCAGCTAAGCTAGAACTGTTATGTTGTGTCATTGCTGGGAGCTGCACAGTTATTTCTTCCCTTTATTTGTTGCAATTTGGCTGCCAAACGGTTTTCAAATACACACCATTAATTCTCCGACACGGTACAAGTGTGCTTGGATCTTGAGAGAGAGAGAGTCTGAAAGAAAAGCTGGAATTCAGATGGCTCTGGAGCAGAGCTGCCACACGCGAAGGAGTTTAAGGGGAACAAAACAATGAATTTTAGATGATTATTCTTGTGTGTGCTACAGCAGCATCTAGACGCAGCATTGTCTGGTGGTTAGGACAGTGCCCTAGGTGTTAGAGACCAGAAATCTATTCCCAAGTCTGCCACAGTTTGCTGCTGTACACCTATGGGCATAACGTGCATCATGTGACTTGCTGTAAGATATGGGGCATATCACTCTGTACCCATTTCCTTTCCCACCCTGGGCCTTTTTGACTGCTAATAATTTGTACATTGCCTAGAATGATGCAGGCCCGATCCCCACAAATAATAAAGTGCTGCATATTTTTTTTTAAACAGAAGCCAGGTCATTGGAAGTACCAGCCATTAGACAAATTAGCCCCAGTGAAAAGAAGTGGGGAAAACAGCAAAGGCAGTAATTGAAGCCAAATAATGAATATTTAACTCTCATAAGTAAAGTTTAATTAAGTTATCCTATGGCTGAGACTTTGTGCAATATTGCTAGGGCTTTCAAAGCACATTAAGATGAGTGGAAAATAACCGTATCAGAGAGACAGGGTCCATTCCACCTCCAGTTCCCCTCTCAGAGGAATACTCTGAGGCGTGTCATTGTTTAGCCTGTCGGTTTCATTAACCACGAAGTTGAATTTAAAGAACCAATCCCCCTGTCATCCCCCTAACCCCCAAACTAATAACAAACAGTTTATTTCCATTGCAATTAATTGTGGGATGGTCTATGCAACATCAGGCTTGTATTAGTGCTACCTCCTCTTCCTTAGCCACTAGTTTGGTTCATCCAACTGTTGGGCTTTGTCCACCACCAAAGCCCTGATTCTACAAGCACATGCTTCACTTTACAAAAGTTAAGCATGTGATTTAGTGCTGGGAGGATCGGAGCCCAAATGCTTGTCAGCTGTTTGTGGGGGAAGGACTGTCTTATTCACTAGTTTAGAGAGGTGGGTGAGATAACATCTTTTATTGGACAAGCTTCTGGTGCTGAGAGAGAGAGAGACATGCTTGAGCTCAGGTCCAGACCTGCAGAAGAGCTGTGTTTTAGCTCGAAAGCTTGTCTTTGTCGCCAACAGAATTTGGTACAATAAAAAATATTAACCTCACCTCTCTCGTCTCTCTAATTGCATATCCTGGGACCAACACAGCTACAATACCACTGCATCCAATGTTTTTCACTATAGGTCAGTGCAGCTCCTTGTACAGCAAGGACAGGATCCCTCATTCACATTCTAGATGCTACTGTAGCACAAAGACTAATGCTAGAAAATATAAACATCTTCACCTGCAAAGTCACCCGTTGGTTGAATTAAACTTGAAGGAACACTTTTGTAAGGTTCTTTAGTGTTCTGGCGGGGGGTGGGGGGGAGAGAGAGAGACAGAGAGAGGGGCTGGATTTTACTCCTGATTTCTGGCTATTGCTATCATTGATATCGTGGGACTGTGAATGGAAGTGGAGGTGAGGCAGGGCTTGAGCAACAGCCAATAGGAAGCGAGTGGGACGGGGTGATTGATAGTGAAACAGGATGGGGGAAGAGGTGTGGGGTTCAGTGAATGGAAAAGGGGAAGTTATGTGGGGCTGGGTGATGTGAATGGAAGAGGGGGTTTATCCATGCCACAATCTCTGTATTAAGAGGAGGTCCATCCTTTGAAAAGTTCAAGACCCCCCGTGAGTATTTCATTCAATCACTCCTGCTACATTCACTGAATCTTATGTATGACATTAGGATAAAGAACCAGGCTCTAGAGAGCTTATACAAGACCATAGAGACCAACGCTGAACCAGAGCATCACCCAGCCCAGAGGAAAATGAAGCCTTGGTAAAGTCCTGGGTACAGCTGGTCAAGAATTTCCCGACAAAGCAGATTTTCATCAGAAAATATCAATTTGTCAAAACTGAACGTTTTCATGGGCAAGGGTTGGGTTTCCACATGCTTTGTGACTTGAAAAAATTGTGGGGAGAAATGGTCTGAAATTGTCAAAAAGAAAAATTCTGGTTTTGCAGCTCAAAACAACTTTTTGTTTCAAAATATAAGCTAAGATTAGTAAAAAAAAATTAAATGGTCAAAGCTCAAACAAAATGTTTAGAAATTATTGAAAGAAAACATTTTGATTAGCCTAAGTCGACATTTTTAGGGGAATTTTTGGTTCACAAAATTTTCAAGATTTTGACTTTTCATCCTGCTTCGGGAGGAGAGGAAAAGGTTGAAATCTGGAAAATTTTTGCAGGATGGGAAAATGGTTTCCCACCCAGCCCTAATCAAGGAAAGCAGACAGAAACCTACCCTTTCCTCCTCGCCCTAGAGCTTGCTTTAACTTTTCTTGCAACCAGCTATTACTAGAAATTGATAGCAATTGTTGCCATCAAAATGAGTTTAATTGAAAATTAATGTGGTTGTTTCCTCTTTTGAGCAAGTGCACAGCAAATTGCTTTAACTTTTCTGTTTAATCTAACCCTCCGATTTATTCGACATTAAGATGTTTTCTAAACGTGTTTGTTTTGTGGCTGTCAGGCTGTTAGTGGCTTTATCAGCCTCCAACATTCTGGTCCCTTGTAAACGTCAAGAGCTGCTTTCTCCATCTCCTCACTCCCAAGTCCGATGAATATGGGGAAGATTCAGGGCCAGCCCATGGTGGACTTGCAAAAGCAGACAGACTGTGTAAACAGTCCATGGGAAAAGGGGACAATCCAAGCAGTTGAATGAACTTAATCATTCCTCTCAGAGCTGCTGAGAGTGGAAGGGGTCCAGGGGATGTACATAAACCAGACCCAGTGCGTTGCGCAGAGAGGTAACATCAAAGAAGACTGCAATGCTGAAGGAGTGCTGTGGCAAAAACAGTCCCATAAAGGGGAGAGGCAATTGTCTTGTGGGAAAAAGTACAGAATTTGTGGTGATTTGGGCATGGGGCAGTGGGAGCTGCCTCCCTAGGAAACTTTGGACTTGCCTGAGAGGTAAGAGAACTTATGCGGAAATGAGACTGAATACTCTGGATGTACATAACAGACGAAATACAGACACACCCTTTTATAAGTATTACTACATTCTCTCTGGTTTCCTTTTGTGTGCCCCTTTCTTTCTCATCCTGACTCACCAGGAAACTGTTAGGTAACATTTGGAGCTCTGGGTTTTGTAGCTTGGGCCATAGAGCCATATTACCATAGTGCTCATCTGCTGAACTGACATCCTTTGGCGGGCTGTAGCCAGCAATGCTTGCTCCCAAAGTTGACCCAGAATCCATTTCACCAGGTGCCGCGGTGTTTTGAGGGTGTTGACGTGACAGCCTATCAGATTTTGGAGGGCGCCTAGCCTGAGAGCCAAAGAAAGTGGACCACATGGGCAGAAACATAGCAAGTGGAGTGGAGCCCTGCGGGACTGGCCTGCTGATGAGAAACCACTCTGAGCCTAGCACTCTTATGGCATCCCTTCCTTCTCAGCAGTGCCCTAGGCAGGCACCTGCACTTAGCCTACACCTTAGGCCATTACTGGGAAGCTCAGAAGCTGGCAGGTGATTGCTCTTTTAACTAAAACCAGATTCATTACTACATTCCCTTCTCTCCTGGGCTTTCCCTGTAGAACTCTCAAAGATTTTTGCATAAACTTCACCTCCAACAATGCTGGGAATATATCTGACTATTGATCTTGCTGTCACACTGTTAACTGCAGAGCCTTCCCTCTAAAACCTCTTCAAGAGCTTCTAATGCGCCATTAGCACCCGGATGGGCGTGTGCCGTCCACGTGCTTTGCTCGCCAGAGGGTGGGGTTAGCCAGAAGGGAAAGCCGGCCAGGAGGCAGCACCCATCTGCCACCCAAGCCTTGCTGATTTAAAAACAAACAGCTCAGCAGCCTATGTAGGGCCAGAGCTCTGAGCTTCCCCCCAAATCTGCATCTGCTTATCCACTCTAAACAAAAATCACTTATCCTAAATGGCAATCAGCTGTGGATGGCCTCTTTCCCAAATGCCTGGTATGACAATGAGTGATTTGTAACAACATCCAATCAGGTGCGCCTAACCTTCTTGTAATTGCTTGTCCTTTCCAGGGCTCTTAAAAGCTTTCCAGTGGAAGAGAAGAGAGGCTCCTTGTCAGAAACAGGCTATTACACAGATGAAAAGCACCGTCTTTCCATCCTCTTTCTGGTGGGTGGGGGGTGTCTCTCCATTTTCACCTCTCTCTCTCTAGCTATAATGGGAGATGGTGAGTTGAAGGCATTTTTAAAAGGGCAACAGTTTGAGTCTCATGTCCAAATGATCACAGAGGAAGGTGGCTCTGGGTAGGGCAATCTGAGAAACTGCCCCTCCTTCTAGATGCAGCTTTCTAACCCTGGAGCTCCAACACACTTAATCCTCCATCCTACAGGTTGTTCCATTAGCATGGTGAGGTTCTGGAGATAACACTGGCCTCCAGCAATTGAGCTAAAGCTGCAGGGAGAGCTGGGCCTCCCATATGGGGTAGGATTCTGAATCTCTCTTCCGTGGGTATGATACAGTAGCTGGAACAGATGGGTTGATTAGGTGAGATTTGACAGGATCTGGTGTGAAGTGCAGTGTGGTCTGTTGGTTAGAGCAGGGAAGTGGGAGCCAGGGCTGAAGGGGTTTGTTCCCAGCTTTGGGAGGGGAACGCTGTCTACTGATTTTAGTAGGGGAACTGGCAACCAGGATGCCTGGGTTCTATTTTTGCTTTTGAGGGACCTACCTCACAGGAAGACAAGGGCTGTGGGGATTCAGTACAATTTGTCAAGTGCTATGTAACTACAGAGCTTGATCATTATTTTTTTTAGCCTTCAAGGAAAAATAGGGCTCTGGCTGGCCAGACACCCATCTCCCCTGGGAAGGAGAGATGACATCAGAGGTTCAAACTTCCTGGGAAATGAAGGATTATACTAGATATTCCAAGAGGTGGGGAGGGGTGTTACACCAAAACCTGGGTAAGAGACTCACCCAAGCTGCAAAGTTCAAATCCAGATCTTGCCCTAAATTTGGAGCCAAGATTTTGGTAAGTGGACATCCTTCATAACTTCTCGTTCGGTGTCTAGTGCAGTGGTGGGTCTGATTCCTAGGTGCTACCACAATGCAACCAACAAAGATAATGATAATAGCAGCAGCAGAATACCCTGGTCACTCCATGCTCAGTTACTTCCACAAAGCAGGCCAGATAAGCACATAACGTGGGATTTTAAAAAGCACCTAAGTGACTTAGGCACTGAGGAATACATGGGAATTAGGCTCCTTAGGCCCAGATTCTCAAAGGTATTTGGGCACCAAACTCCCATTGAAATCAGTGGGAGTTAGAGACCTAAATACCTTTGAGAATCTGAGTCTTGAATCTGGTCTTTAGTGCTTGTCACTTGAAATGAGACTTAGGCTCCTAAGTCACCTAGAGTGAGATTTACAAAGGGAGTTAGGAGCTTAACCTCCTTAGGCCCATTTGTAAATCCCACTAGGCACCCATCTACATCTTTAGACACCTAATACCTTTGTAATCTGGCCCCCTAGATAAACAGACTCAAGCTATATCACATAATCCATCCTCTTTCCATCTCATCACTTGTACGAGTGTTCTATTTCTTGGTCCCCCATTACTGCAGTGATGCTGGGCAGAGCATGGAACTCCAGGTATCATTTTCTAAAGCACTTTGATAGTCCCTGAAAGCAAATACATCATCTGGAATATGGCAGGGAGAGGGAAGCAGCCCCTTTCACTGCCACAGCTTTCAGAACCCACCAAGCAGCCCAAAAGCCCTGGTCTCCTATAGGAGCTTAATTTGCAAGAGCTTCCCCTCCCTATCAGCCTGAGGTGGCAGTGACTGAAACAACTTCAAAACAAACCCATTGAAGGGATTTCAAACAGCTCCCTGCCGGTCTCCCGGAGATCAAACTGCCTATCAGCAGCGCTGCTGACTTGCGTCACTTCATTAGTGATTCACCTGCAGTTAATTGATCTCATGGCAACGTCCAGTCACTTTTGTACACAGGGAACCTGATTGTCTGATCTCAGTCATGCTAATGTTATGCATGTGTAGCCCCACTGACGTGACTGGAGTTAATCCTGATTCACAGACATTTAGGAGGAGAATTGGTAACCTCTGCACAGAGGTTCTCAACTCTGCTTGGACCACTGGTGGTATGCAGAGAGGTGGCAGATTAGATATTGCTGGCTGTGGCTCCACCTCCTTCTGCAGAGACTCAGGATCTTCCACGCAAAGAAAAACCTCGGATGCATGTAAAAGCAGGTCAGAAAAAGGCAGAGGAGTTTCAATTAGTAGGTGATGCCACGTCTGTTCTTCTCTTGTTTAAATGAACAAGACACAAAGCAGCACAGCTACAGAATCACAGCACACACCACTGTGCCCCTTGGAGGTCTCCAATTTAAGTACTGTATTAACCAGACCCAGCTCTGCATACCTTGTGAGCCCTAACATGAGCACAGCTGCAGGGGGGCACATGACAATCCTCACTTACAAAATCTCCCTTAAAAGTCTCAGGTGAACAATAGGCTATCGCAAAGGCACCATAAATTCCCCAGAATCACTGCCATCTTTTAAAATATCCCCATATCCCTGAAAGATCTGCAAAAGATAGTGCGGAGGTGGGAGTGGCTCAGCACAGGTTCCCTGGAAAGTCTGCATTAAAGCACAAAACATTTGCACTCATTGATTCAGGAACTGGAAGAAAGATGTTTCCACTATCTGGTTTAGTCCACATTAGTGTCTGGGCACCAGATGGCAGTGGCCACAGAAAGAAGATACCCCTTATGGGAAGTTTATTATTACAGTAGTGTCTAGAGGACCCAGCTAAGCTCGGGGCCTACTCACAAAGAGCTACTGTGTACACAAGCAGTAAGAGACCACGCCTCTTAAGTGAAGCTTCTGATCTTAACAGAGAAAGGAGACACAAACAGGTGAAAAGGCTTCACCAAGGCCACACAGCAGGTCAAGGCTGGGAGTAGAACTGCAGGATTCCTGAGTGTCATGGTTACACTCCCGCAGCAGTGCTTTGAAGTGCAAGTGTGGTTGCGGGGCCAGCGCTGGGAGAGAGCTGGGAGAGCTCTCCCAGCGCTGCATATACTCCACCCAGGGCCGGCGCTACCATTTAGGCAGCCTAGGCAATTGCCTAGGGCGCCAGGATTATTGAGGGGGCGGCATTTTGCCGGGGGGGGGGGGTGGTAGGCGGCTCCAGTTGACCTGCCGCAGGCATTCCCGCGGAGGGTCCGTTGGTCCGCGGCTCCGGTGGAGCTGCTGCAGTCATGCCTGCGGATGGTCACCTGCTCCAGCGGCTCCGGTGGACCTCCCACAGGCATGCCTGCGGAAGCTCCTCCAGAGCCACGGACCAACGGACCCTCTGCAGGAATGCCTGCGGCAGCTCCACTGGCGCCTAAGGTGCGAAATGGCCGTGCGCCTAGGGTGCGAGAAACCCTGGCGCCGGTCCTGACTCCACCTCCCCGAGGTGGAGGCACTGTTTACACTGGGGCACTGGGGCACTGTTTACACTGGCGCTTTACAGCGCTGTAACTTGCTGTGCTCAGGGGGGTGCTTTTTCACACCCCGAGCGAGAAATTTGCTGTGCTGTAAAGCGCCACTGTAGCCAAGGCTCCGGTCTACTGCTCAATCCACTGAAATAAACTGTCTCTACCAGAGTACCTTGGAAAGTGGGATTTCTATCCCATGGGGAATGCTGACATTTCGGGAGGTGAGGGGGAAGTCAGTTAGAATTGAAATGAAAATTTGAAAAATTTTCCACAAAACAAGAATTCTGGTTTTTTTTTTGCTTGTTTGTTTTTTTAGATTCAGCAACAACAGTGTTTTGTCTCAATGTGAAAACAGTATAACAAAGTATATAGTATGATTGTATTAAAATTAAATAGAATTTAAAAGTCAGAACAAAATGATAGTCTAAATAAACTGAATTTACCTTTTCACAATGAAACAAAGTTAAAATGCCTTTTTCACATAGAAAATGTTATGGAAATCAACCTGTTCCCATGGAACATTTAGATCTCAACAAAATTGCATTTTCTGACAGAAAACTGTTCAGTCAAAAAAAAAAATCTTCACCTGCTCTACTGTCTTCTTAGGATCTCTTTCTGGTTTCTTGCATCTTCCTCTAGAGCAGCAGGCTCTAGCTACTGTGAGAGACAGGACACTGGACTAGAAGGGCCACAGTCAGATCCAGTCTGACAATGCCTGTGATAGCTGTGCGAAAGACTATGAAAAATAAGAAGTTGGAATTTTCCTTTTGAGTTACTACTATGATGGCTCACGAGGAGTTTTCAGGGTCAGAGAAGGGGAAACTATTTAATTCTACTTAGAAATAGGCCATTACTGAGCAGCCGAGCTCTGAGAGCAGAGGCTACAGCTGCACAAAAAGCTGATAAACATCTCCTCATTTTCCCAGACCCCCCCCCTTTATTTTAAACTGGACTCTTAATCTAAGAAAGACTCTGCCTTAAAGTGAGTTTAATAAACTCCTGCAGACATTGTGCAGGAAAGCTGCCCAATTCCATCTGTCGGGCAGATAAAGTGATGGAAGTGGCTGCAACGAGGGATAAGACTTACATATATACAAAGGGAGGAACTTGTGAGGTGAAAATCCCAGCCCTGTTGAAGGTAATAGGAGTTCTGCCATTGATTGCAATGGAGTCAGGATTTCACTCTTGCCTGTATTGTTAGCTACACCTTGTCTTATGAAGGGCCCAATCCTGAGAAGTGATGCACATCCTCAACTTCCACTGAAGTCAAACAACTTTTATGCGAGTCTGAAGCCTTCTCTGCACTACTGAACTGGCTGTTATAGAACCAGGCTGTGCACAAATGATCCACAGCATGGGGCACCAGGGGAAGCGGGAAAATACCCAGAATGCAATGAACACACTCTGGCCCCATTCCTTGCCCCCCTTTGCTGGGAGTTTGGCCAGTGTTAGACTGCTAGAGCAGCCATCAGTAAGCGAGGGTTCCTCTCTATGTAGGTCGTGTTTGCCCCAGGAACCTGCTTCCACTCCCTTCAAGGCCCTATGCATGCAACGGAAGATCAGCTTTATAGTCCAGCTGGTAGGGCCTATGTAAACTATGTGGAGCACTTTTGTGTATGGATGCAAAGTTTGTAACAAGCAGCTGGAACCATTCTTAGCAAGGCAAATATCTTTAGGGAGAAAGGCCTGATTCTGTTCTCACCATCAATGCAACTTGTTTACTTTTTTGCACTTCATCCAATTGGATTATAGGATTAGACTGCTCTGCTTCGTTTTCCAATCATTTTCATGTCCTCCTTCTTGTGCACTAACCCTAGCACGGTTGTAGCTAGGATTTTCTTCATAGATTCCAAGGCCAGGAAGGACCACTGCGATCATCTAGTCTGACCTCCTCTATTACACCGGCCATAGAACTCCTCCCCACAAATAATTCCTAGAGCAGACTATTTTAGGAAAAAACAAAAACAAACAAACCATCCAATCATGAATTTAAAATGATTAGTGATGGAGAATCTACCACAACCCTTGGTAAACTGTTCCAATGGTTAATTAAAACTCACCATTAAAAATATATACCTTATTTCCCATTTAAATGTCTAACTTCAACTTTCAGAATTTACAGTTCCTATTTATATTAGAGTAGCACCCAGAGGCTCAACTGAAAAAGGTGCCCCATTGTGCTTGGTGGAGTACATATACCTATTAAGAGAGACTTCCATCCCAAACAGTTTACAATCTAAACACACAAAGTGTGGTGAGAGAGGAAGGCCAATTATCCCCTCATTACAGAGGAGGATACGGCTTATTACAGAGCAATTTGCCCAGTGTCCAAGAGGAAGACTGTGGCAGATCTGGGAATTAAACACGGGTTCACGGCTCACTGCCCTAATCACAAGACCATCCTTTCTACCTGCAGAGAAGATTTAAATGTACATTTTAAAAGCCTGACTCATTTAAAGATTCATCCTCTCGCCAGGCCCAGTTCTGCAGCTCTCACTCAGGGATAGCCCTTGTTCCATGCCACTGGGAATTCTGCCTATGTGAGAAGTATGTGCTGTAATAATTGTCCCATTAGGTTTTGTAAAACTCTTCTTACCAAAGCCAAATTTTGGGCCTAAAACAACTTGATAATGTCTTTACTCACTGTACTTTCCCCCAGTGAATTTAGTACTGAATATATGTCGGCTTTGATTCAGCGAAGGGATTTTTCTCTCTCTCTGTAATTGTCTTCAGTTTGCCGATTATTGCTTTCAGAGCTTGTGTTCCATATTTAACAGTGCCATGATGTAAGACTGGCAAAGGGAGGCTTAGCAGGAAGTACAGAGGCTGAGAAGCAGGTTAGGAAAGAATCCCCCATGGAGCAAGCGGAATGAGGCTTACTACTGCTTTGTTTCAAAGCCAGAAACATTTGAAGGCAAGATCCTCAGCTGGCACAAAACATTGCACCATTGACTTTGGAGTGAGGCCAATTTACACCAGCTCAGGATCTGGTCTTGAGTCTTTGGCAGCTTTTAAAATACTTTATCAAGTATTTTTCCTGTAAAGAAATCCATGTTGTGCTCTGTGCACATGGGTGGGAGCCAGGAATTGCTGAGTTCTAATCCCACCCCTGCCACAAAAGCCTCGGGCAAACTGAAAGATCCCTGTGCCTCAGTTTCCCACACTTGTGAAATGATCCACCCTGTTGGGATGCTGCGTGGATTATGCACTTCTGCGGCATTGTAAACCGCTGGTCAGTGTGTGTGTTACAGGTCCCCCTCTGTGCTCAATCTGCAGAGGCTATGAGTCCATAACAGACCCAGCTACCGAGGTTTGGCTTTAACTTAAGCTGGACCAGTTTATGCTTTTGGCTCTGCAGGTCCTCAGTTCAGTCCCTGGTGCATCAGCAGCATCACAGATGGGTCATTTCCTCATGTGCGAAAAGCGGTTTTAGTAGCATTTTAAACCTATCTGCATGGGTGTGAATGGCACAGAAAATTCAAGGCAGGGGAATATGAAAGTCTGTATATGCTGAATAGGGCTATCTGACATGAACGTTGTAACCACAGCTGGTCAGAAACCATTTTTCAAAATGCTGAAAATATGTCATGAGGAAAAAATCAAATTGTCACTGCTTATAGCCAGCTCCACTTGGGACCTGTGGGGCATTTGCCATCACTGGTTACAATTCAGATCCAGAGGGAGCCTCCTTATTCTTCTGAGATACCTGGTGGGAACCTAGCTTTCTATTCATTGCATCAGCTCTGGGCCTACTGAAGTCAAGGGAAGTTTTGCCATTCACTTCACAGGGCCAGGATTTTTAGGGCCTGAAAGGACCATTATGATCATCTAGTCTGACCTCCTGTAGAACAAGTCAGAGAATCACACCCCATGGGCATGTCTACGTAGCAGAACCCTGGGTTTGTTAACCTAGGGCTTAACCATTTACATTCATTTGTAAACCCCAGGTTAGGAATTGTAGAAGCCTGGATCTCCAGTGTCTATATTGCATTAAACAGGCCTGAGCCCCATATCCCAGACTTCCCAGGGCCCTGCCAAAATGTGGCCACTCTAGCCCATTGTTCACGGTGCAGGGTGGGAAAACTTGATTGTCAACCAAACTTGACCTCCAATGGACAAAAAGTCATTGTGGGATACTTCTGGTGGGCTCCCAGAACACGAGTCCAGTGGGGCTGCATCTATACAGCAAAGCAATAGGGCTGGCTCCAGCTTGAATCAGGCTCAGATCATCCACCTCTATAGGGTCCTGGGACCCTGGATCTGACCCCTGGATTAGCTCGATTTGTGTATGGACAGAAGGGTTCTTAGGCTTAATCCTCAGTTTAAATCCCAGGCTTATACTGCAGTGTCAACATAGCCAGTAACCTTGCATCTAGCACAACAACTTGTTAAACTGTAGCATCTCTTTTAGAAAGCCATCCAGTCTCGATTTGAAGACTCCAAGTGATGGCAAACTTCTAACATCCCTAGCTAATTATTCAACTGTTAACAATACGAGTTTTATTTCACTCAAAAGTAAAAGGAAAAATGGCTCTTTTTGGAGAAATTAAATTTGTTGTTTTCCCCAAATATTTTCCATGAAAAAATCCAAACTCCCAGCACTCCCCCTTCCTATTTTCTTTCTCTCTCTTTCACCTTTTTTTGTGTTTCCATTTTGTTACTGCAAACAGGGGGTAACCAAAAAAAAAACAAAACCTGTTTGTTCCAAAAAAAAACCCCAGAACATTAAAAAAAAAAAGTGAAAACTTTAAATGATATTTCCAAAAAAATTTGGTAAAATATTTTTCAGCCAGTGATGTATAAACTTTGCTGACATCAACTTTCCCTATAACCTCCAGACTTTTCTCCTACTTCCTTGTATGAGTTATTAAGACACCAGAAGGATACCAAATTCCTTCTGGTTCTACTGTGCTGTTCACAATTTGCAACTGAGGTTGTTAGGTTTTTTCCCCTGAATGTGAAACCTATTCATCACCAGATTTCCCTCCAGCCTTGTTCTTTTATTCCTTTTTCTTTGCTCTCCCCACATTTATTTGAAGCTCCTGTTTCTTCCCCTCCCCCTCCACTTTCTTTTCCTCCCAACGCAGCATTTGAACAACTCCAGTCAGCGAGATTTGTAACTAATTGTGCAGCAAGGGTGACATTTAGATGCATAGTCCCAGAATAAATAGCATGGATTTGCTTTGGCTGGAACACTAAATTTAACCAGCCAAGAGTCTCTGAGATTGAAAGAGATTTCTGTCTCAGGAGACAGGCAAATGCAAAGCATTGGGAGATGGGATATACACATACACACACTTCATTGGGAATTAACAGAGTTTCAATCAGCCCCCCATTCATCCTTCCTGCCATGCGCTGTTGTTCCTCCAAAAGCCTCTAATCATTTCTTTTATCTTCAGGATGAAAAAGCTTCTGCTTAAAGAATGGTGTCATCCCCTGTGCCTGCCTCTGTGGAGATTCATACGAGGAGGCTGGGAGCAGTTCTGTTCTAACCCAAGGGCGGGATGAAACAGTTTAATATCTTCCAAAGAACTCCTGCAGTCAGCGGTACCAATTTGGGGGCTGTTGCCCTCTGCAGCCAGGGGAAGTGGAAGGCTGATGTGACACACAACTCCACAGGACCCTGATCTGGCCTGAATCTTGATTCTGTCCAGTAGGGGCTAGGAGTACACTCTCGCCAGCCAGTTCATTACAATGATCGGGGTCTTCAAAGTAAGACAGATGGTGCTAAGATAGATGATGCAGGTGGCTGAGTGCTAGCTCGGGAGGAGGGATGCAGTTCAGCCTTCTCCGCCCATTCAGTCTCCAGCCTCTCCACTGAGACTGCCAACAAGGGAGTGAATTAACACACCACTGTAGATACCTGCCCAATGGAAAATGGACAGAGCCATTCACCTATTGTCAGGGCATAGACACTGATCGCCACTGTCACTCCTAGAAGGGGAGAGGGGAGGGGGCGAGTGTCATTCCAGTTAGGAGCAGGGCAGTGTGTGTATGTGGGAGGGGATAAGTTATCTGACACTGTCCACACTGTGCCTCTAGAGCGGATCAATAGTGGTCTGCGGGGCGATCAGGCCAGCACGTCTCTCTTTCACTGTGCCCTTGTCCATTCACACAGCTTCCCTTTGCCTCTCTTCAGAATGGCAAGCACTGTCCTGCACTGACACTTCTACATGGTGCCTCTGACTGCACTCCCTGCCCAGACATGCTCATAGCCCTTTTTAGTTGACCTTGTCATCTGAGTGGAGCCCCTCCCACCAAGTGAGATCAAACAGAGCAGCAGCTTTCACCACTATCAAATTCAATTTTTAAAAAGGGGGAGGAAGAGGGCTGGGTACCCAGTGGGAAGTGAACAAGGGGAGGGAATCTAATGCAGCTAGTCCCATCCCCCCCTAGTCCCTCTGTGTTCCTACTCCCCAAGCTCTGACCTCCCGGGTCAACTTCTATAGCAATTCAGCATATTTTCAGTGTGAAATAAATGTTATTTTCTCACAGGCCTAAGCCCAATTCATCTTCCTGTCAGGGAGAATGACAGAGAAGCAGAAGGCTGCTTATTGCCTACATAAGGCAAAGGGATAATGTTACCACGCGCACACACAAATCCCTGCTTCCTGTTTAATCAAGTCAAAACACGGATTATATGAGGTTGAAAAAGAGTTACCTTGTTCTCCTCACCGGTCCCTTTGTTCAGTCCAAAGCTATAAAACCCTTTGCGATTTTTATCTTTTCATAAACTTTTATTGAATCTGATGGTGCGAGGGCCACAGAGCACCATCCAATTAAATTTCCCCATAATCTCGCTCTTAACTCCACCGTGTCGTGCCGATGGGAGACTAAGAACTAATAAAGATGACAAATGAGAGGAGATAAACCAAAGAGTTGGAAAGGAGTATGGGGGGCAAGAGGGCACAGGCAAGGGGCTTTAATAGTGTAAGCTGTAACCCCAGTAACTCGCTAGAAATATGGCTTTCATATACTGCCGGGCAATCAAAGCCTCCTAAAGCTGGTATTAAATACTGCAGTGCTCTTTCCCCAACCGTGCAGCTCTTGCGAGTCTGCCCAGAGACCTCACTCCATGCTCTGGAGAGGCAGCAGGGAAAGGGCTAACTGTCCTCTTACTCAACCTTATCAATAGAGCCGATTGGAATATTTATGACATGGTTGAGCGACAGAAACTCTATAGCTTCATGGTTACAGCAGTAGCCTGAGATGGGAGAAATCCAGCTTCAAGTGTCTGCTCTGCTTGAATCTGATTGATTGGGGATGAAAACTCTGCTCGAAAGACCCTAGCCCACACCCGTCTGAATCCACATAGCTTCTCTTTCATAGAAGCATTCAAAAGGTTTGAGTTTTGTTCCCACGGGGAATGAACATTCAAAAGTTGCCAGGCAGCAGGACTGTCGCCCTCAGGTCGCCCCGACTTTAGTACCTATTGGGTTCCCCTGCAGGCCTGACCCACCCCAGCAAGCATCTTCCTTAAGTATGTAACTCTTCTGCCCCTCTGAGTTGGCAGCAACAAGGGCCGGGTTCAGTATCCAGCGGTTTCGTTTCAATAACACAATGCATAACCAGCTTGAGCCCCCACCCAGTGACCTGGGACACTTACATACCACCCCCCCGGGCACCTCTAGGAGGCAATACTTCCCCTCTCACAAGCACAGAGTCTGAGTGTAGCAAAATCCTTTTAATAAAGGAGGGAAACAATGTGGCATCACATTGGAGAAACACCACAAACCATAAGCAAAAACCCACCTCCAAGTACATTTGGCAATGTCCTTTCCCCCTTAGGGTCTTAAGTCCAATCACCCCAAAGTCCAACAACCCAAAAGTCTCTGGTCAGTGCCACCCCAGAGTTCAAAAGTTTATCTGCACAGTTTTACCCCCCTCCCCAGCCTGGGTGGAAATGGGTGGTGGGGCCCACATAGAGTGGTAAGGGGCACCTTACATGGGCCAAGGCCAACTGATCCACCTCTCTGTGGAGTTCTGCTGCAGCCTTCATGACCAGCTCCACCTCACCAACTGTGCCGCTCCTCCAGCGACCCGTGAGCCACTCCAGCTGTCCCCGCAAACCACTCCACTCTGCTCACTGTTCCATGGGCTGCTTCAACAAGCTGCAAACTGCTCCGCTCTGCCAGCCACTTAGCGATAGATCTTCAGGCTCCCCTACTAGTTAGCACAGCACTTAGTGCTCTCAGCTCAGTAATTCCAGCTCTTTAGTGATTTAAGTTTATAGTAGGGGAGCCCTGGTGCTGGTGCACCATTGGTCCAACTTGAATTCAGCTCAGCAGTCTTTGGATGGACTCCTAATGGAATCAAAATTAGCTCTACTCTTTAACAGTGGAGAGAGGAGGATGTGCAATTGGTGTTCTAGGCCCTCAAAAGGGGGTCATACCATCAGGTACACATACCAGTCCCCAACCTCTCTCCCTTCACTGGGTTTTGGACCCCATGTCCCTTGTCTAGCAAGTGTCACTTAATTTATATTGAGACATCTCTGTCATAAAGCAGTCTCATAGTTCCTCATTCACATAATTGGGTGGCAACACTTTATTTATCCTGCCCCAATAACAAAGAAATTGGGGATCCCAGAGCTGTCAGAATAACCATCCCAGGCTGCCTTGGGCTATGCTGGGTGTGCCCATGCAAATACCAGAGATCCCACACTTTCTGAAATTCTTTCCACACTTCCCATAATTCACCACCCGATGTCAGGGTAGAGCTCATCCTGACTCTGCTTACAGGTAGAAATCACCTCTTTGCTGACTCACCCCTGCACCACTTACATTCTATGTATCCAACGAAGTGGGTATTCACCAACGAAAGCTCAGGCTATGTCTACAGGATAAATTCGAATTAGCTTAAACCAATTTTATAAAACAGATATTATAAAGTCGATTGTGCGTGTCCACACTAGGCACATTAATTTGGTGGTGTACGTCCATGGTCCGAGGCTAGAGTCGATTTCTGGAGCGGTGCACTGTGGGTAGCTACTGTAAAATAATGAGGCCAATAACTTTGATTTGCGTCCACACTAACCCTAATCCGATATAGTAATATCGATTTTAGCATTACTCCTCTCGTTTTGTAGGAGTACAGAAATCGATTTAAAGAGCCCTTTAAATCGAAATAAAGAGCAGTGTAGTGTGGACGAGTGCAGCGTTAAATTGATTTAACGCTGTTAAAATCAGTTTAACAGAGTAGTGTAGACCAGGCCTTAGGCTCCAAAACGTCTGTTAGTCTATAAGGTGCCACAGGACTCTTTGCTGCTTTTACATATCCAGACTAACACGGCTACCCCTTTGATACTTTACATTCTATGGTAACTGTATGAGAGACACACCGGCCATCTTGTCTGATGCTCCTGGGATTGAACCAGGGAGCTTCAGAGCTAGAAAGCTCCCCACGTAGGGGCTTTAGAGAAACAGCCTCTGCGGAGCAGCACAGAGGTGGCCTCTAACACCCACTCTCACCAGTGCATTCCCTCTGCAATGGTTCATGGAAAAGGCTTGGGGGGCATTGTGCTGGCCCTTTGTCCCGAGGCATTTTACCCCATACGACATGAATTGTTCCATCCAAAATTGAAAAAACCCATTTTTTAAACCAAAAACATGTTTTTGCAAACAGAAATGGGGGGGAGACATGCTAGTTGAAAACCATTTTTTTAAAATTCCCATGGAAAAATAATTGCTGTTTTCCAAGAAGCTTTATTCCTAAGCAGCTCCTCCAACCCTTGGAGAGAGGCCTATGCCAAAAAACCAGAGACAAACGCATGGCTGTTTGAAATATGAATCGGTATGCAAATGTCCTGGGTCATACCCATCTGGAGTCTCTAGCTGGCTGATTCATAAGCCACTTCCTCAGTTCCTGCAGTGTCCACAGATGGGGCTTTCTGAGGGACTTCTGTGTTCTGCAATTGTTTTCTACCAGACATAGAGAAAACACACACACACACACAAAGCCTTAATCCCAACCATTTTGCAAAGCTTTGCTGGAGGGATTGTTGTACACAATGCACAGAGCAAGCCTAAGACATGAGAGGTCTGAGCTGGAAAGGGAGGAGAGGAGACAGGTGCCTGGAATCAGCCCCTCTTCAGTGAAATAAAAACACAGAACAACATTTTCCAGTTGTTTCTGCATCAAGAAAGGAGGGAGGGACAATAGGGACCTGCAAGGCAGGGCTATCACTGTTTGTGCCCCATTGCTGGGCAGGGCTGCCTCGACTCATTGTAGGGATTTAGGGTAGAGATTTGAACTGGAGTAGTTGAGAGCTCCTCCATAGCCCTTGCTCTCACACCATCAGGTGCAGCACCTTCTTCTGAGAAGGACTAGAACTGGAGTAGCTGCGAGCTCCTCCACACCATTCTCTGAGGCACTGCCTGCTGGGAGAGAAGTACAGTAGTTATGAAGAGAGCCCCAGGAAATTCCTTTATATTTTTTTAGAATTGTATTGGGTTTTGGGGGGGGAATTTTATTTTACTGGGAGGACCTGGGGTGTGGGTGGAGGGAATCAGATCCTGCCTCCAGAAGGGCGGGAGACCCTGGGGGATGGGGGTTTGCAGAGTGAGCCTATCCTCCACTTGCCCTCTAGCAGCGGCTTCTGTCCTCTGGGGGCTGGGCCCTGCTCTGGGCATTATGAGCTGCTGGCTCATGGGATAGCAGAATCGCTCAGGTTTGGCCTGGCTGTCAATGGCAACCATATCCGAGTGAGTGATTCTGCATCCCTGTGCACCAGTCACAGTATCCAGAGTAGAGCACCAGACTCTGCCCTGCAAGACAGAAGTTGCTGCGGTGAGGTAAGTTTTTTGTTTTATAGGCTGCGCTTTGCTTTATTTCATGTTATTTCACATTTACAAAAACTCGGGGTTAGGAGTTTCCAATAGGCTGTGTTGCAGCATCATTCTTTGAGCATTTCCTGTGGGGAGAGACTGGGCCAGGACTAGCTATGATGGTCCAGCCTTCAGCATGTGGTTGGTGCACCTCCCTCTCTAACTAAACGCCTACAGCTTTGCAGACCATAAGAACATAAGAGCAGCCATACTGGGTCAGACCAAAGGTCCATCTAGCCCAGTATCCTGTCTTCCGACGGTGGTCAATGCCAGGGGCCCCAGAGGGAATGAACGGAACAGGTCATCATCAAGCTCGCTCTTTTGCATCCTATCTGTGCACTCCAGACAAGTGAATTCCAAACATCAACCCCTCTCAGAGGAAGTACCACCCTTTCCATCACTTACAGATGAAATCCCAATAACTTTGGACATGTTTCCCATCTCAATCATGTTTCACTCCCTCATAGCCAGAGCTCCTGCAGTGCCCCCTGCTGGGAAGAGACTGGCAGCTCCCCCCATAGCTAAGGCTCCCGCATCATCAGTGCCCACTTTTTGGATAATACAATTAATTGCATCACCATTGCTTTGCTTGCCTGGCAGAGGGAGAAAGGCTATTTAATCTGAGGAAAAGAGGTTTTATTTCCAAGCACCAAGCCCACAGAGGTGGAGATCTGTGTAGCACACAACAACCCTGCAGCCCCATGCTCTCCCTGTGAAACTTTCGCAGCGCTTCCATTCTCCAATTCCAGTGCTCAAAACCCATCGAACAGTCATTTCATTGCTTTTAATTAACACATAGACACACTGGTTGCTGTGGCAGTAAAGTGGAGATACCAGAACCTGCACCTCTCCTGGAGTCTAATCAAGGAGTTGTCCTGGGCAATTAACTGCCTTCCTCCTGAAACCAAAGCTTCACGCCCGTAAATATCCTCCGATTTTTTTTTACTGATATGCATAATTAAAACTACCAACTATGCCATGCTTTGCCGAGCAAAACATCAAGTGCACCTGGCCTAGGGAGTGGAAGACTGTAACTTGTACAGGAATGTACGGCCCGGGCATAAGGCCATTATTCAGCCAAGCTTTGATGTAACTAGCTCGAGCACCCAAAGCCGTGATGCCACAGCAGCATGGGCTGGTCACTTAAGTACATACCCATGCTCCCTTGGGCTGCTACCCTGTGCTGCCACGGCTTCACTGCTATTGATTCCCACGCTAGTTAGATCCAAGTTAGCTCGGCTATGCCTATGCATGCAGCCATCACCCTGCCACCTGCTGTGTAGACACACTTCTGTTTAAATGCCTGAGAAAAGAACTAAGCCTTGCACTGTGTCCTAAAGCAAACTCAGGCTCCCGCCACCGAGGATGCTTATTTTCCAGCTCTCTTTAATATCCAAAATGAGGGACTGTTCGATAAAGTAGCCCAGCTGACCTCAATAGCACCTGAGGAGAAAGGTAGTGAGCTGAACAGATCCAAGGTCATCACCTTGAATTGCTCTCCAGAGTTCTGGGAACTGAAGAAGACTGGTCCACCAGCAAAGATGTGAATGTCTCTGGGTACGTCCTCACTGCAGAGTTAGCTCCAGTTACTCCTGTTGAGTTAGCCCAGCTCGAGTGAGAGCAGCCACAGTGTGAAAACACATTCGAGGAGCTGTGTCCACACTGATGCTGCCCTGACTCTGGTGTAGCACTATCACTACCGGGGCACATCCCAGCATTCTTAGCAGGGAAGGCTCCAGGCACCAGCACACCAACCGCGTGCCTGTGGCGCCAAGCCATGGGGGGCGCTCTGCCGTTCGCCATGATGGCAGCAGGCAGGTTGCCTTGGGCAGCATGCCTGCAGAAGGTCTCTGGTCCCCTGGCTTCGGGGGACCTCCCACAGGCCTGCCGCTGAATCCGCGGGACCGGGGACTTCCTGCAGGTAAGCCGCCGAAGGCAGCCTGCCTGCTGTGCTTGGGGCGGCAAAATACCTAGAGCCGCCCCTGGTTCTTAGTGCTTCACCAATCTAAGCAACTCTAAATGTTTTTTCAAAGTGAACTGCAGGAGAATTTGGCTTTTGTTTCCGGGTACATGGAGGGAAGACATTAGCAGACTCATAACATTTGAGTTGGGCTATCCTTTTTCCACACAACAGAGTGGCCATATTAGCAACTGACGAGTTGTGCTAACTTGGACTTCAGCCTGCACCTCCTGACAGGCCAGCCAACTCAAGTTAAAAGCACCGCCGTTCCCACGTTAAGGTTTGTTCAGTGCAAATGGGACTTGAATTAGGGGCAATGCTCAAGTTATAACTGGAGCGAACTTTGCAGTGAAAATGAGACCTATAGAATGGACGGAATATATCCAGAAGGGTGCACAGAACAACTTCCTCTGACTTTCTGAAGGGGGGAAAGAACCAGGGAGGAGTGAGGTGACAGACAATAGGCGTGATGGGATGAAACTGAGACCACGGACATGTCTGCTGAGGGGCAGGCACTGTTTCCTAATGGTGAGATGTGTTAGATGGTTGGCTCATTACCCCCAAGCGAAGTGAGCAGAGCACAATGTTAGAGAATAAACTGCTGTCCTGTTGCAACTTTGCCACTGCAGTGTGTGCGGTGAAGACACTCAATGCGAACAGCAGAGAGCTCTCCCATCGACATGATAAACCACCCCTGTGAGCGGCAGAAGCTACGTCAGCGGGAAAAGCTCTCCCAATAACATAGCGCTGTGCCCACGAGCGCTTATGTTGGTGTCATTTACATCGCTCAGGGAGGTGGTTTATTCACACCCAAGCATCAACCCGGAAAGCAAGCGGCTTCCATCTGAAGAGTATTTACATAACTCCCTGCGAGGCTGCCAATTGCAACAGGCAGCTTCTTCATCAAAGCGGGTATAGACGTCAGCTCTAAATCCCAGCAGGCCAGCTCCATGTCAGGAGAGAGAGAAATCATGCATGCAGGGCATGCTGGTGTGTGCGCCTGCCTGGCTCTGTGCTCCCTGATGGGAAAACTCTCTGCAAGTTTTCCAAGGCTGACAGGCATGGGAGGGGGATAGAGGAGGAGGGGGAGGGGGATCCTGCAGCATTGGCCCCACTCTCTGTTTGCACATAATAGCACAAGGAATGACAGTAGCATTACCAGATCGTGCTTCCAGGAGCATATGATTCAGACATACACAGAGCCACCCCCGTCCCTCCTTCAAGAGCCCTACAACTCTGCATGGGACCTTTCAGGCATTTTATTTTGAAATATTGCTGCCTCCATTTCGAGCATTTCCCCTATCACCATCCTCTCCCTATCTCTTAATAGGCACATTTGCATGGGAGCCAGGGCTCTGCTGCTTAAGGGCACAGCTGCTCATCCCCAGAGCTCTATGAGGCATTTGCAAACCCAGTGCAGAGCTCTCTGGTTGGTTACAAACTCCAAACTCAGCCAGTTTCACTGAAGGAGTCTGCACACCTGGGTCCCTTTCTGACTGAACATGGGCCAGGTCCAGCATTAATTCAGGCAAGGAGGAGAAAGAGGGGAAGTGACTTGCCCAAGATCACTCAGAAGAACAGTGGCAGAGTGAAGAATAGAACCCAATATCCTGGCAGCTAGGCCAGCGTCCAACCCACTGGACTATAAGAATATGTCTACACAGCAACTGAACACCCACACATGGCCCGGGTCAGCTGACTCATGTTCGTGGTGCTCAGGCTGTGTACTATAAAACTGCAGTGAAGATGTTCTGGCTGGAGCCTCGGTTCTGGTTTCTTCCCTTCTCGCAGGGTCCCAGAGCCCAGGCTCCAGCTCAAACCTGGACATCTACACTTCAATTTTATAGTCCTGCAGCCCAAGCCTGAGTCAGCTGACATGGGCCCTACGCAGTGTAGACATGCCCTGATACTCCTACAGCACTCTCTTGCCTTTTTCTGAGTCTTGTACGAGGATTTGGCTCCCATGAGGTCCTGCTTACTGAGTGCTGGGCTGGAGCTTAGCTGCTCGGATCTCTTCCTCCCTGTGAGCCCCACACTGGGACTTGTTTCCTGGGAGCATCTTCCCCCTGTGAACTGTGTGCCGGGACTCTGTTCCCTCTGGGAGCTCCTACTCCTGTGAGCTCCCTGGGTCTGTGTTCCCAGGAGCTTCTGCCCCTCGGGCTCAGCTCTTTGGAGTCAGTCCTGTGAAATTAAGTTTCCTCTGGCTCCAGTGCACTTTCACTCTGAGCGTCTGCCTTTGTATGAACCCAAACCACAGGGGACATGAAGCAAAGCAGAAAAAATCCACCCCATATCTGTGATAGGAAGCCTTCTAATCTCACTCAGTTGGCTCTCTATTTTAGGAATTTATACTGCTGACCATTACTTTGGTGTCCTAGCCCCTGCCACATAAAATCAATAGCAAAGTCCCTACTGTTCTTCCTGGAATCTCTGACACATCTCCCTTTTCAGGGTCACCACCATTCCAGTTTGAGTAAGTTTCTGTGGGGGAGGCATTGGTAAGGGTTTGGGAATAGAAGGGTGCCATAGCCCCACCTAGGGCAATGCCTTTCTCCCTCAGCTCCTGTATTTCACCAGCCTGGTGACTGCTTCTTGGCTTCTCTTCATTTCTAAAGACCCACGTAATGGTCTTTGATTGGGAGCTGCTGCTTTTAATTCACACACCACTGACTCATACATCTCAATCTCCAGCTCCCTCTTCCCAACTGCATACTGAATGACGCGTCGACTCAGCAAAGCTGTTTTGATACACTAAGTAAAATATCAGTGGATTGCTTTTCCAAAAAATGTCTCTTTGAGAGACTCCGTAAGTATCACACAGCTGCAGGTTTGTGGCTAAGTATCTGCAAGAGTCTTTGTTTTCTAAATCCTCTGTGACCTTGTATTTATTAATTGGTGTGGATTTTAATCTATTCCACATGCAACAGCCCTCTTCAAAGTAACTTTAATGAGTCTCTTATTCAGAAATTTTTAGCTTCTAGAAGTTGTGGTCCGTCACTGAGCTCCCACGAGGGCAGGGCTACAGGCAGTCTTTGGAAGGGGCAGGAGCACAGATTTCTTAGCAGCTGGGATAAAGGAATTTGCCTGGGTGGGTCTGGATGGGCCTAGCTACTGTTACCCAAGCCAAATTTTTGCTCCATTCCTTTTTAGTAAATGGAACATGCTGGCTAAACATGTTATGTGCCATGGAGGTTAGCAGGAGAGCTGGCTGGAAAATCAGGTAAGAAGGGATTCTATTGAAAATTTTAAACAAAATGAGGGGAAGGGAGAGTTTTTGCTGAAATTTTCAGCTGAAAGTTGTGTCTCTCTCAAAACCAGATTTTTTCCTGTTTTTTTGCTGAAATTTTTCAGTTTTCATTTTTCTGACCAAAAAAATCATTGTGTCAAAAACACAAATTTTTTTTGTCAAAAAAAAGTTTTGATGGAAAAATTTCAAGCCATTCTAGATAACAACCTGCTACTGCTGCCAGCTCAGAGGAGTTATAACTTTAGCTCAGGTAGTAGTGGCTTATGCTTTCTGGGCCTGATCCAAACCTCTTCAAAGTCAATGAGAGAGTCTTTTCATTGACTTTCACGGGCATAGAATAATGCGTGTAATTCCGAGGCCCCACGTTTGGTCCTTTCAGGCAAGCTGGAGCGGAATGGAGATGGTTCCATGAGCAAGCCCTGCATCTGAATAAATGTGAGGAGTTCTTTGCCTGGTGACCCCAAAGAAAATGAGTTTTAAGGCCCAGCTGAGCAATTGCAGCCAAAGCAGTCCAGCGCCATTAAAAAAATGCTACTCCAGAACAAATTTGCCCATCTGATTCCAGGTCCTGGGAGCTGCCAGCAGAGTCCTGCCATGGTTCTGACTCATTTGAAGAGCTAATGGATGCCAAACCCAGTTAGTGGTCTGAGGTCTCCAAAATGTCACTGGTAAGGGTTTTGTTTCATTATCATGGCAAATCCCAAAGGGCTGTAGCCTCCTTGGAAATCGCACACCACCCAGATCAATCTCTAGCTAGGTCCTTAAAACGGTCTCTGAGAAAATATTTTAAAAGTACAGTGAAGTCAGAGGCTGTAGTCTTCCAAGCAAGGGAAGAGAAAGAGCTTTTAGTTTGTCTATCTTTCCTGCCCCATTCACCCTCTACAGCTATGAGGTGTCTTTCTGATGTTCTAACAGAGGTTAAGAGTAAACTTCCTTTGTGGTCAGGTTATTTCATAACTCCCTATTTCATGGGAGAATTGGGTAGGGAAAATGGTTTTGTCGTCTCACAAGAATTTTCAAGATTTCTAAAATTTCTCCTGTCCAAAAAATCAGCACAAAAAGGTCAAAATCTCAAAACTTTTTATGAACTGTAAAGGTTTCTTGGATGGGGTCAATTCAAACCTTTTGTTTCGCTAATTTCAACATGTTTTGTTTCAGTTTCAACCATTTTTATTCCTTCTTAATTCCCTCCCTACTATAAATTTGCTTTATTTTCTAAATGAAAGTCATTTTGACCCCCAAAATGGAAATTGTTCATATAGGAAATGGCAAAACAGGACATTTTGACAATTTTCTAAACTTCTCCCCTTCCTACAATTTTTTTTTTCCAAAATCATGAAAACGGATCCTTTCCCAGGAACAGTTTCTCTTTTCACAAATCTGCATGACCCTCCCCCGCAAAAAAGAAAGAAAATATACTGGGGTAGGTGGTTCACTGGTTTGATCCAGTCCAGCAATTCCTGCCTAACAAGGAAGTGCCTCAAAACTGCCATGCCGTTAGCTAGGAGGCCCACAACTTGCCAAGTGGCCCGAGGGATTCTTTGAATGAGGCAAGGAAAGGATCCTTCATGAGAATGAGTCCTACAACCTCTGGACAAAATTTCAGCCTGATGACAGCCCTTCCAGTGTTTCTTTGATTCCTCCTAATTGCCCCCCTTGCCGGCAATATGTGATGCTCCTTTTCTCTCCTCCCTCATTTTCCCGGCTGGCTCCCTCCCCCTCAGCCTGTCCCAAGTACAGTCGGTCTATTTAGAAGGCACATTTGAAATGGCCTTTTGAGTCAGCAGCGGATGCCATTCAGCCTGGCATTTTCCAGCCATTAATATCAATTAATGGAGCTCCGTGACCCCTTCCGCCTTTCCATTGCTTTAACCTATGAATCCTTTAGTTGCTGGCCTCTGGGCTTATCTAACCGCCACGAAAGCTGCTTTTCTGCTTGGTCACAGTCTCAGTCAGAGGCCAGCAGTGTTCAAATCCCTCCAGACAAGAGCCCTTTGAATGGGCTCTTCACAGCTCCTTCACCATGAACTTTATCGCGTGACTTTTCTCACATTCCCATTTCCCACCCCTGGGGGATGCCAGGGGTTCATAGACTCACATTGACTGCAGTGGGCTTTGGATCAGGGCCTAGGTGCTGTTGAAGTACTAATAACCTGTGGCTTTCTGCCTATCAGTGGGCTCCAGGTGGGTATACCACCATCTGAGCTACTCCTAAGACCACCCCTCTGCTTCACTGATGCCCTTAGCACCGAGCTCCTGCTTGCCTGCTTCTTGGAAGACCATGCACGGCCCTGCAGAAAGCTAGTGGGCTCGGTGTCCAGGAGCCCCGTTCTTTGCTTGAGCTGGAAGGTGAACTCCAGCACCACAGGATTCTGCTTACCTAAACTCTCTGTGGGACTGAAGGACTGGCATAGATCTTGGTAACATTTATTACGTGATAAGAGTGAGTGAACAGGAAGCTTACGATTGCCATTAGTGTGCAATGAAGCACACCCAAGGTTTATGTGTTTTGTCAATTTAGTATCTACAAAACTCGCTGCCTCAGGGCAGCCATAATCCTGTGTGCGTGTGTTTTTCTCATCAGGCTCCCTCTGTGGATTAGATGCCAAGAACATGGGCATGCTTCTATACAGCCATTCGGTTCCCAGCAGCACCTCTTACCTCAGAGACCCACAGGACTGCCCTCCTGTAGCACCATGAAAGGACTCCTCCACTCTTGCCCTCTGCACTACTCCCTCCCATGCTGAGACCAGTTCCTCATAGCTCCTTTCCCCTCTGAGCCTGGGAAGCTTTTGCCTGCCTCCCTCCAAACCATGGGCGGCACAGATGGTAGGCTACAATAGGCTGTGCCTCCCCAAATAGCCTGGCGTGCCCCGCCCACACTCCTTCCAAAGAGGCCCCTTCCTGCTTGCCCTTCCCTCTTGGCCCCAGTCCAGGCAGGCTGCTTGTCTTCAGGGAAGCATGCTGGGGCTAGGGCAGCCCCTGACTTGGGGAGGCTGGGGCTGCCCAGCACTGCGGGGTGGAGGGGGGAGGTGCTGGAGGTGCTGGCGCTGATGCCTGTCCTATGCTTGGGGAGAGCACACTGAGGCTGGGAGCCACCCGCCTGCAGATTGGGGGCGGGGGGTGCTGCCCACTGGGTGCCCTGGGGCTGGTGGCAGAGTAACCAGATAGCAAGTGTGAAAAATCGAGACAGGGGATGGGGGGTAATAAGCACCTATATAAGAAAAAGCTCCAAATTTTGGGACTGTCCCTATAAAATCAGGACATCTGGTCACCCTACCTGGTGGCCATGGGAAGGGGGATGCTCTGGGCTCTGGCAGGAGAAGGGGGCAGGAGGGATGGAACCAGCTGGGGGCTAGCCTCTGTGAGCTGGTGGTTCATTCATTATCTATGCTCCAAACTCCCTGTGGAAACTGGGTTCCCGGGTGCTCCTGTGCCCTTAGAACTCCTTGTTGGGACTCCACTCCTCTGCTACATTATGGTTCCATATCTTACCAAAGCCTTGGCATCTGCCCATGGGAGCTGCTGGGTGCTAAGACCCACTGGAAATACACCCCCAACTGCCTCTAGAAGTGCCTATTCCGGGAACCCTATATCCCTACTTATTACACAATGCTGCCTTCTTTTTTTGCATGTAGCACAAGTAAAAAGGCATAATTGAAATCTTGTAAAGAAGCCCAGTCCCGCAGAATGACTTAATTTAGTAAATCATTTTGACTCAATTATTTTCTTTAAAATTACAATTAGCTGATAAACCTCTAGGTTTTTTTCCTTCTTTTCTTGCTAATGCCACATAATGAAGTAATTGCGTCATGACTGCTCCATCCCTGGCAGGAATGAAAGACGCAAACACACACATTAACTCACCCCACATCAACAGAAAGAAAGGACTTGTCCTACTGACTAAGGGTCTGACCTCTGCCATCGGATGTCAACAAGGCTCCTTACAGGCAGGGAAGGTGGGAACTGTGCCATGTAGTTGGAGGGAGTTTTGTGTTGTAAGTTTTAGTAGAAAGACAGCCTGAAGCATGGGCCTGAAACAAGAAGTGAGGCCTGAACTAAAATCAGCAAGAGTCAGGCCCTGGTACAAAGCATGCTGACAGTTCACTATCCAATACATGAACTTGGCAAGAATTTGTCTGGCATTGCTAAAATACAGACATTCCTAGGAAGCAGCAGGCACTAGGCATTCATGTAAACACATTCCAGAGGGGCAGTATCAGATCACCCCGATACAAGTTATGATATAAACACACTCCCTGAAGATGGTACAGGGACACACTGACCCCTTGTAGAAATATGGTCAGGATGATGGATGGTGAAGTTTCAATTGAATCAGCGGGTACAAGGTGGTCACTTAGCGTGTCGGAAGAGTTCTACATAACTTGTTTGTATCAGTTTATAAAAAAGAGGGGTCACAGAAGGCATGCCTTTATCCAGTCTAGGGGGGAGTGGAAGGTCCTGCCCCTCATTGAGCCAAGTCCATTGTAATGGGCCTACATGTGTGCGTGTCCCCCATAGAGCCTACCAGGCATGACGACTGTGCTTCATTAACAATAAACCTGCCAAGCACCCTCGCCACCAAACTGAGTCAATTGTTTTCTTGGGCAGTTTGACTGAGGTCTGTATTGGCTACCTGGCCAGAGCCAATGCAGTACACAGAGAGAACACATATGCAGCCAACAACTGACCACACAGGTGAACATCAGTGATCCATGATCAGGCAAAGACTGACGGAAGCTGTGCAAGTAGGGCAGTGGCAGAGCAAGCTCCTCACACACACACACAGCACCTGCCAGTATAGCCTCAATCCTGCTCTAGGCAAGGTGTGAGGAAGTCAGTTTACTGGGCCTCACTGCTGAGATTGCCACATATGGAGCCTGCTAGCACCAGTGCCAACGGGGATGGATTTCACACTGGCCACTCAACCAAAACAACTTTCAGGTTATGACTGCACTGCAGTTATAACTGTGTCAGGTGGGGAAAGATGGCCTAGTGGTTAAGGAACTGGAAGAGTATACAGATCTGGGTTCAATTCCCATCTCCCCTACAGATTCACTGTATGACCTCGGGCAAGTCACATCACCTCATCTCATCTTCCCCAGCTGTAAAATACAGAGGAAAAAAAAGTGATTCTTTCCTTCTTTCTCATATATTAGTTTGTAAACTCTTCAGGATAGGAACTGTCTCTCACTTAGTCCTAGTCCCCACAGTTTTTGTACCTATTTAATGACACTAGTTTAATAACCAATATAGTTAAATCAGTAACCGTCCTAGCGCAGAAATGAAATTCAGCAAAACAAGCTATACTGCTCCAAAGGTGTTACTGTCTATCTGACTGCATTACCACTGGGGGTTACCCTGGTTGTTAAATCATACAAAACCTGTGTGCAGCAGAGCCCTAAGTGTCTGGACAGCACCCTGATCTCAGTTGAGGCCTTTAGGTGCCAATATATTATTTGTATTTCAGTAGCACCTTGGTTGAAGCTCCAGTCATAGACCAGCCCCTCTCCCCCATTAGGCTAAGTCCTTGTATAAACACAGAACAAAAAGACAGTACATGTCGCAAAGAGTGTACAATTCAGGTCAACATCATCATCTTCTCCTGAACTGGTTGCAGCCCTGTTCCTTGCAGGACCTTAACTTTATTCACAGACTGTGCAGCACTATGGAAATTCCAAAGACTGGGATCATAATGCAGGTCTGATCCCTGTGGCAGTGGTGTAACTCAGTCGCCTAATGGTCTGTTGTGCATGTATTGAACACAAGACCTCACCCACCATCAGTCCAGGTAAGCCCCAGGCCACCAACTGAGTGGTGAAAAGTGCTAAACGGAGCCATTAGGGAATTATTCTTTTCCCCTAACAAAACCAATAATTTCTTCAAATCCCTTCTGTTTCCTAAAGTCTTTGAAAAAAGAGCTTGGATTTTTTCTAACAAAAGTGTGGAAAATTCTTCTTAAATTTTCAGGGTTTTGTTAAAAGCCAAAAAAAAATGAGTAAAAATCAGTTTTTTTCTGTGAATGTTGATTTTTTTTTAAATCAACAAGTCATTTTTTGCACTAAGAAAACTGAGGATTTTTGCCCAGCTTAGTACTGAATGTGAGCTCTAGTTCTCAGAGCCATCCATTCCTCCTGCACATTCTAATCAGGATTACCCTTTACAATAGGATGAGAGAAGCTTCTTTAATTACAGGAGAGACAACAGAATGCTTGGAACCAACAGTGTTTTTAGACACAGAAAGTATCTGATGGAAATGTTCTTTCTTCCTCCCATGCTGCTGTTCGCAGCGGCCCTGGGCTGAGATCTCCAGAACTTAAAAGTGAGAAGGGGGTAGAGAAAGGTTAACCAAGCTGTCAAAAGATTTTTTTCTTAAAATGGCAAAATAGTGAAATGTGTTTACTGTTCAGCATTGGGAAACTAACAAGAAAGAGATACTCCGGCTGCAAGACACTAACTGCCTTTGACACCAGTGACGGCCTTTTGGTTGGAATGAATTCACCCAGTGTCTAAACAGATTATTTTGAGTGTCTGTTGGTTTGACAGCACCAACTTTGCAAATATTCTAATGGTCGAACTGCCTTAGTTTATCTATGTCTCTACAGTACTTGGCTGAGTGTGAGCAGCAGTAAAAAATATCAGTGAGTAAGCTTTTTGGGGCAGGGACTTTTCCTTGCCATTCATGTGTACAACATGAAAAGGCTCTCATTCTGATTGGGCCCTGGGTGTTACTATAATATAATGTAATAATGACAACAACCACCCCTTATCAATACTGAGGTCGAACTTCCAAATGGCAGTTCAATTTGGAGATGTGCCCAATAGTTTTGATGTCGCTGGTCTAAATCAATCAGGTCAGCAAATCTGGGATGGAGATTTCATGAAAAAGGGTTTTTGAGAGAAATTCTTGGACTTTCACATGGCTCAAAATACTGCAAGAAAAACCCTAACTCCTAACTTTCAGGATCTCCTGCTATTCCAATCCTGAATAGTTCTCTTGATGAACCTTAATTCTGACCTGCACCAACACCATGCTGTTCCAGTCCTGTGTTTCCTACACATCTCTGCTGATGCATCTCAATCCTGACCAGCTCTTCCTTCCATTATATACATCAATGGGTAAATAAAGACTGATTGACTGTTTAGTGATAGGTGAAACTGTCCATCAGGAATAGATGTTTGCAGTGTTGTCATAACAATATTGGTCCCAAAGATATTAGAGAGACAAGGTAGATGAGGCAACATCTTTTGTTGGATCAAGGTCTGTTGATGAAAGAGAAGGTTTTGAGCTCTGTGCAAAATCATTCACCTTGTCTTTCTAGTATCAGGAATCGAGACAAGGCAATTGTCATGCTATAATTCCCCACTCTAAACCTTAGCGTCCAAAAGACGGGGTACCAGCATGAATTCATCTAAGCTCAATTACCAGCTTAGTACATGTAGCGCTGCCACCAACCAGGAATTTCAGTGCCTGGTACACTCTGGTCCCCCCAAAACCTTGCCTAGGGACCCCCAAGACCCTGTCCCTCTGGATCTTTACACAAGGAAAGTAAACCCTTTCCCCCACCGTTGCCTCTCCCAGGCTTCCCCTCCCTGGGTTACCCTGGAAGATCACTATGATTCAAACTCCTTGAATCTTAAAACAGAGAGGAAAATGCACCTTCCCCCCCTCCTTCTCTCTCTCCCTCCCAGACTCTTCCTGAGAGAGAAAATAATCCTAACACAGAGAGAAAATTAACCTCTCTCTCTCCCTTCCCTCCTTTCTCCCCACCAATTCCCTGGTGGATCCAGACCCAGTTCCCTGGGGTCTTACCAGAATAAAGAAACATTCAGGCTCTTAAACAAGAAAAGCTTTTAATTAAAAAAAGAAAAACAGTAAAAATTATCTTTGTAAATTTAAGATGGAATATGTTACAGGGTCTTTCAGCTATAGACACTGGGAATACCCTCCCAGCCTCAGTATACAAGTACAAATTAAAATCCTTTCCGCAAAAGACAAATTTGAACTTCTTCCAGCCAAATACACATTTGCAAATTAAGAAAACAAACATAAGCCTAACTCACCTCATCTACCTAGTACTCACTATTCTGAACTTATAAGAGACTGTATCAAAGAGATTGGAGAGAAACCTGGTTGCACATCTGGTCCCTTTGAGCCCCCAGAGTGAACAACCATCAAAATCTAACAACACACACAAAAACTTCCCTCCCTCAAGATTTGAAAGTATCCTGTCCCCTGATTGGTCCTCTGGTCAGGTGACAGCCAGGCTCACTGATTTTGTTAACCCTTTACAGGCAAAAGAAATATGAAGTACTTCCGTTCTATTAACTCTTACTTATCTGTTTATGGCAGCAATCAAACTCACTCTCCTTGGGACTGCGCTTTCAGCACATCTCAGATTTATATTAATCATCAATAATTAAGTCTAAAGATGCTCAAGGCAGAGCAGCTCTGCAGCAGGATGTCACAACTTAGAAGAGCTGTAGCCAAGTGACTTTAAGGCCTCCAAGAAGTGCAAAAACCCTGCAGACAAGCACTGTTCCTCTTGTCTCATTGGTATCATATGATATGGACAACAGGAAGAAATGAAGAGACAATGGAGTAGACATGATGACAAAGTTTTCAGTGAAAGCAGCACATCACTGGCAAGCAGCCCCGCTCCCTTTGAGGGCCCAATTCCAGCATTCAGCTCCGAACTCTGTCCTGACACTCATGCATACACAGCTTGGTATTTTCCAAGACTGGTTTGGAGAGCAATTCCTGCTGGGTCAGTGATCGATTCCTGGAGCAGCAGAGGGTTCTGTTGCACTGCATGGCAGGGTTTATTTGCAACTTGAGGTAGGTGTGTGCAGTGGGGACCTTGCATTGGGACCCTGGTCTTATAACTCAAGACGTGTAGCTTCGTTGATAGCTCATACGAGAAAGGGTGCAGGAGGGAGCTCACCTTCCCTGTGGGAGACAGGTACTGAAAACTTCCAGGGTCTGATTTTCAGAGGTGCTGAGCTCCTGTAGCTCTCATTGACTTTCGCTGCTATTGTGGGCTCCTGAAACCCAGCCCGTATCGTCGAGGCTTTGGAAAAACTCCTCATGCATCTCCCTGTCATCAGCTGTATTACAGTACATCCTGGAGGACCTCACTGTACCATACCCATGTAAGAGACAACCCCTGGCCCAAAGAGCTAAATCTAAACAGACACAGGGTGGGAGAGGAAACAGAGAAATCTAGTGGATTGTTCAAAGTCAAAAAGCAGGTCAGTGGCAAAGTCAGAACTAGAAGTCAGATCTTCTAATTCTCAGTCCGGCCACATACAACAGGTGCATTTGTGCAGATCTGCCACATGAACTAAGCGGCAAGTGGACCTCAGGCATGAGAGAGGACGTGATGCTGTGTGTATGGAGAAAAACACAGAAATGTGTAGCAATTTGCCCAACCACATGCAGTCATATCATGAATGTTAATTTATTTCTTGCAAATATAAGTAATACAGAGTCATAATCTATCTGATATAGTGCATAAATCCATGTATAAAAGCTTAATACGTTCATCTCACTCCACTCACTGCTGTAATATTTGTAATGGGCCTTCATAGACAACACAGTCAGTTGGATGTGACTGAATCTGACACAATAACATTTCCCCGCAAAGTAACTGGGGTAGGGGGTGCCTGTTTGTTTTTCCCCCTGCTTTATTTTTGTTTGCAGTGTCAACAAACTTTCCCAGAAAAATCATTCATTGTTAGCACAGCTGGGTGAAAGTCAGAATTTCCATTCCACGAGAAACTTGACATTTCAAAATATGTTTCTGTTCTGAATCAAAGAGGAAAAACCCCTCAATGTTTCCCACAGAAAGATTTTTTTTTCAAATAATAAAGTATTATTTATTAATTTTAAAATAGCTTCAAGTCAATCAAAATGTTCTATTCAGATTTTTACTTTGTTTTTTATACTGTAATCAAAAATAAAATACATTTCAAAATAAAAGTTACATAAAATTTGAAAATCTCTTTTGACCTTATAAAAACAGTTTTTCATTTTTTTTAAATTGTTGAAATTGACATGTCCGTGCAGCAAATTATGATTGTGACCAAACATTTTCTGATGGAAAAAATGTTTTGTTGGAAAAGTTTCCAACTGGCTCTAATGCTTAAACCTGATCTAATACGCATTAACACTAACAGAAATGGACTTTAATGAGCTGTGGATTGGGTCCTTTATGGGGGGGAAAAATGAATTCAGTTGTGTGAAGTGACAGAACCAGAGCTATGTATCATTTCAGTCCTCCTTTCCAGAAGCAGGACAAGAACTCAGAAGTTCTGACCCCCAGCTCCTGTTAGCCAGCAATCCCTCTCTAAATTGAGTGGCCCCTGTTTTCTCTTTCTGAAAAAGCAGAACTTTATTTTGCATGCAACAAAGCCAAAAATACACCCCAAAAGCAAGGATTTCAGGACTTGGTCCCATTGACTTCTGAGAGACTTGCCCGAGTAAGCAGCTAGCAGGGATAGAATAAAAGCTGGATTTGGCTCCTAGGGACCAGACTCCATGCCCTGGGCCTTACTGCCTGTTGCCCCTTGACACACAAAAAAACAATTGTTGAGTAGTAACTCAAGGGCTTTTTTCCCTCCCACGCTTTCCAGGAGAGCAGAAAGCTGAAGCGAAGCTATAAATTGTTCATCTAAAGGACACCATGCCACCAAACACATGCAGTTCCCCCAGGGAATGCTTGCCAGACGTTAACCACTTGAGTGAGGCTGGAGGTCCCAGGGATCTCCTCACGTATTCCATTGATTTTAAAAATGGAACAGACAACATCTGACAGTATCTGGCAGTATGGAAGCCAGCAGTGAAATGGTTAATGTATATGCTCCTCCAAGTAAGTCTGTTTCTGGGATCTCCCTGGGAAAGGAACATCCCTAGATTATCTAGTCTCCTAGATGTCACACATGCTTATTCCCAGGGATCTGACAGCTCTTTGGAGCTGATTAGTGAGCTGTCTTGCTTTCATGAAGTAAGAGAAGCTATGCTGATTAATGTTGCACAGGAACTTGGTTATGCTGCATGTTAGCTGGAGCCTGTGCTTTCTTGGTCACTATGGGCCAAAGCTCAATGATTGCAGCTGGAGGGACAAAAAGGAAAAGCCAAGGAGAACTTGAGATTTTTCTGAGTAGTGGTGACAGAGTGGGAGCCCGTTGGATGCTAAGCTGTTTGGAAAATCCCACCCCCTGCAGGCATCACATTGGAAGTGCTGGGTGCTGAGCATTTTTCCAAGACCTGCCCCAGGGTCCTTCTGAAAACATTACGGGGGGTCATCTTTGTTATACAAGCAGGTTACTCATCTCTGAGCTATTAAGCCAAGAGTTGATGTAAGTGTGCAATGATTATTGCCTTTTTACTAAACCACTTGCAAGCTCCATCACTGACAATCTATAAATTTACTCTGCAGACTTTAGTTATTTCCTAAGATGCCACAGAAAGTCATTAAGAAGGCACAAGATGTGCGAACATCTTATTTCTTTTAAAGGCCCAATTCTATTCTCAGGTAAGTGGCCCTTAACTTTTAAGGAATTGCTGCAGTTACCCAAGTCTCACTGAACAATTACGTTGTGGCTTATGAGAGAACATAAAGTGTCCTCCTCTCAACCAGCTATGACAACGCACCTTCTAAACTGACCAGTGAGTCCCGCCATGCGATGAGAACTGTTACGTCAGATACTGATTGGTAAAGCCGGCCAAACTCTCTGCCGCAAGGTTTTTGTTGTTGAGACCAAAATCTTTTTTGACAAAACAAATTTTTGAAGACACTGACCATTTGTACTGATTTTTAGGAAGGGGATGGGAGTTGACTCTGGGGTTTGCAAATTTGCCACGGAAAATTGTCAACAAAAGCTGAGTTTTTGAATGAAAACAGGTTTGGGGGGATTTCATATGAAAACCTGAATTTTTGATTGAAAAGCATTTTTGTGCCAGTTCTATTCCTGCTGTGGGGGAGGAGGAAATGTAGTTTCCTGATCAGCTCCACTCACTGGCTTGAGAGGTCCATTGGATAGTATTGGGTGAGCTGGTACTGACAGGTATTGGAGATGGCGATATGAGGTGTTGGATAACGATGGATTCAGTGGCATGGAGTAAGATGTAACGGCATAGCCGGGATGCATTGGTACACCTGAGATTGGATGGGACAGGATGCTAGTGTAGAATACAGTATAAGGAGGGACTGATCTGTGCTATTGGATAGGATGGGATGAAAGGGTATTGGATGGGCTGGGGTTCGTTACTAACAGAGCAATGAAGAAGTGTGGCACGTTGGTTAATGCATTGCCTGAGCACAGGAGACAGTTCTGGAACAAGACTGCTGTGAATGCTAGAGGACTGGTCCAAAAGCAGCCTGAAGTCAGTCTTTGGCTTTCACTACCTGATTCTGCCTTGCATTTTGATGACCTTTCAAGGTAAAGTCTTTCACTTTTCCATTCTCTCTCCTTTTCCTTTTCCTCCTCACTGCTCTGGTGCACTAAAACAAGGGAAGCATGTGTTGCTGAAGCCCTCGTTTTTAGTACTGGCCGCACAGTACGTTACACCAAACAACTGAAGCTGAAAGACCAACCATCTGCTAGTACAAACACAGCCTTTGGAATACAAGCAAAGCTATACTAGGCTAGGGAGGTTGGTGTAGGACATCCATTCAGCGCTTATTGTAGCTCATGGGTCCCATTAATGTTAACCAATTAGCAAAATTGCCTTCGATCATTCATCTCCTGTTTCTTCTGGGTTCACAGTGGAGTCTCTTACATATTCATCTTGGATTCAATGAGACGTGCAAGCATTTGGAGCAAAGCAGCTATGACCTAGCCTTTTGTCCTTTGAGTCCATTATTGGCCTGTCCTCTGTATGCAGTACTAGTACTGGCACATGTCTGGAGCCAGACAGCAATCATGCTCTTTGGACATCTTTTAGAAGGAAAATAGGAAGAAAGCATTGACGTTAAGAGTCATTTCCAAACAACAAGAGAGTAATGGGACATTTTGGAAAGAATTGGCAAGGCATTCAAGCTGAAATCCACCTAAAAACTTGATTTCTTTAGTTTTGTTTTTCTGGAGAAAAAGGAATGATGGTTTCAGGGCAAACATACGGGGATAATACTTAACTTCTCCCCCTTACGTCTGTCTTACCTTTTTAGATTGCATCCTCTTTAGGGCAGGGACTGTCGCTTGCTATATGTATGTACTATACAAGGAGGTCTTCAGGTGCTACCATAATACACATAAGAGGAAACAGAAAACAGTGTAGCATATTATCCCACTTTCTGTCTAACTGCTTAAATGCGCTGCCAAAAATAATATCTTTATTCCTAAAACCCATAATCCATGTAGGGACAGCAAGCCAGCCTGAGCAGTGTGTGGAACACACTTTTCTCTGTATATTACCCAAAGGAATGAGCTGCTATTATGAAATCATTACATTAATAACTTAGTAATATAAGCAGATATATAAAACAATCTGTTCATAGAACAAAAGAAATTACTACATTCTGAACATTCATAATTTAATTTAACAGTGAATTAAAGCAGCATACATAATTTTAGCCTCAAAATGTCAATAGAATTATGTAAATACAACACAGCATACTAATGCTGTGTGCACGCACATGCTCACACATGAAACAGTATGTGTATTGGTTTCAAGTTCCCCATGTGGGAGCACCTACTCTTAACACCCAGAGCCATCTGACAAATAGATTAGATGCTTGGCTTTTAATTAACAATTTATTAAACATTCAAAGCATTCTACAGACCAAAAAAAAAAAAAGGAGACAGGAATTATTCTGTTTGTAGCAGCTGGGCAGAGAGTAAACAAGGGAACTCATGGAGCATGTGCTCAGAGATTTGATGGTTGCAATTGGTCCCAGGGGTGCATCAGAGCTGTGCAAATAGAAGAGAAATGCAGCCATGTGCAGAAAGCAAACCTAGAACTTGTGCATAAGTAATGGTCTCAAAATAAGGGTTGGGTGGTGCATACATTCTCTGCATCTTCTTCTCATATGTAGCCATCACAGTTCAATGTCCAGATTCCATAACCAGAGGATAGCTTCTGTATCAAGGGAGGCTAGGCATTGTTAACCACCCTCCAGGTCTCAGTTTGGACCCTCTTCCACCATATGAATTACTGCGTGCAACTCTGCTACACAGTCACACAATGGAGAGGAAACCAGGCTAATCCAGTGCACAGTTGTGGCAACTCTGGATGAGCCGGTTAGTAGCCACAATCAAGTGGACCAGAAAACAGGTGCCACAACGGTTTCCTGAAATGACTGACTGCTACATGGCCTTTCCCACTCATCCACTCTATAAAAGCGCAGTTGTCAGCTCCCTGGTGGTGCTGATCATCTGTGCCTGTTGAAGGGCTGGTGGCATTCTTGTCCAGGAAAGCCTGAGCTGCTGTTAGCAAAGGTGTGTTGAGAGATCAGCCATGGTGCCTCTCTGAATAGGAGCAGACCTTTTTGTTGGCACTGTTGTTTCCTGTCTAAAAAGGGGGCATCAGTTCACCAGATACGTAATAGACTGTAGAGCTGTGATAGATGAAACCAGGCCGATTTAACAGTAACGGCTGACTGAGCTCAGTGAGCTAGTCTAACTCCAGTGACTGTCAGCAGGCAAGATTGAACCTAGGACCTCTGAAGCTTTGTGCATGAGCATCTACTGTGCGAGCTAAAGGCCAGCTGACTGCTAGCAAAGGCTACAGAGCAGACCAGGGCCGCCCAGAGGTGGGGGCAAGTGGGGCAATTTGCCCCAGGCCCCGCATAGGCCCCCCGCGAGAGTTTTTCAAGGCCCCTTGAGTGGAGTCCTTCACTCACTCCGGGGGCCCTGGAAAACTCTCGCAGGGCCCAGGCCCCCGGAGCTTCTTCCGCTCTGGGTCTTCGGCGGCAGGGGGTTCTTCCACCCCGGGGCAGAAGGCCTCCCCACTGCCGAATTACTGCCGAAGCGGGATCCTCTGCCAAAGTACCGGGTCCTGCTTCGGTGGTAATTCGGCAGCGGGGAGCCCCCGCCGTTGGTCTTCGGGGCACTTTGGCGGCGGGGGGGGTCTTTCCACTCCAGGACCCACTGCCGAAGTGCCCCGAAGACTAGCAGCAGGGGCCCTCCGTGGCCAAATTACCGCCAAAGCGGGGGCCCCCTGCCACCGGAGACCCTAGACCCCCTGAATCCTCTGGGCGGCCCTGAAGCAAACTCATTAATTGCTCCCTAAGTGGTCTCAGTACCACCAGATGGGGCAGAACACCACACCCAGGAGGTGTGTGGGTTACACTAGCACATACAAACTGGAGGCTCTTGTATAATTCAGGCGGCCACTAATAAGAGCCACATGTCCAAAAGCTGAATGTGGTGACTGTACCCCCTAAAAGCAGAGCAGTATTCAGCAGGAGCAAATATCAGGGGCAGTACAGATGTACTGAGAACCCAAGGGTCTGATCCCCAGGAGGTTCCCAACAGTTTTTGTTCCAGAGCAGTACGGGAAGAGCCCTTTGTTTTCAGGTGCTGAGGCCAGTATGTCAGGCTACAGTTGAGTTTTACTCCCAAGTATCTGGCAGGATGGAATGGCAGTGACCATCTTAGTACATAGATTGAGATGGGTCAATTGGCAAAGACAATCGTTTAGATGGAAAGTAATTGCCATTGTCTTGTTTCACTAAGAATTAGTCTCCAATGCTGGAAGTAAGTGGTCAAAGTATCTATGTCTTGACTGAAATTCCCTTCATTCCTATAGAAACCATGTCTAGTGCCAGCAATAGAGATGCCATCAGCACATGCATACTTTTCAGCTTGCGTTTCAGGAAGGTCTGATGTGAATATATTGAACAAAAGGAGAGCCGTGCTGAGCCGAACCGAACTGAACCCTGCTGGAAAACCATTGCAGAGATGTTTAAGGTGATTGATTTCCTCCCCAAACTTTCAGGATGAAGCTTTGGTTATCAACCATTTTCTTAGATGAACTGCACCATCAGCCTACGAGGAATAACTTCCAACAGCTTGGCGGCCAACCAAACATGCCACGTAGCACTGTAGGCTGCAGTCAAGTCAATACAGACTAATGCCAACTTTCTTTCCTAATTCAAAAGTCCTCTGCACGGGTGAGTCTCAGCCATGGTGAACTTATGTGCACTTCACAAAGACAGTTATAGCAATTGGCATACTTCTTCTAGCAGCAGCTCTGACTCTAGCCTGGGACTCAAAAGATACAGGTTCAATTTCTAGTTTTCCTGGGTGACAAAGTCACCCAGCCTTTCTGTGCCTCAGATCCCCATCTGTAAAATGGGGCTAGCAGCACTGCATTACCACAAAGGGGTGCTGTGGGGATATGTACGTTAATAACATTGTGAGGTGCTCTGATACTACGGCAACGGAGGCCACAAGAATACCATAGACTGTCTCAGGTAGGGTGGGTGATAACATTATAAGAAGTCCTAGAAGCCTGAACTAAGGTTGGAATATACTGAGCAAATACACAGAGAGACAGTCCCGACCCCATAGAACTGGTCTATTTAGTTTGCAAGGAGCAGGGAAAGGAGCCAAGGTGAAATGACATTTCTGAGGTCACACAACTAGAACACAGAGTCCCAGTGCAGTGCCATATTATTTATCATTTGTAGTGTGATAGCACTAAGGAGCCCCAGATGTGGACCAGGGCTCCATTGTGCTGCACAGACCCACAACAAAAAGCTTACAGCCTAAGTGCCATACCCACGGGACAATACTGGCTCCCCCCAAAAAGGCATCTCTGTTACTCCTGCATGAGGCTTGCTGTTGGGGCAGCATGTTGCTAGGCCAGCACTGCCCCTACCTATGCTGTACCTGTTTTGTTAACAACTTGTCTCCAGGGCTGCTAACTTTCACCAGCACTAAAATGCAATACGGTTGTACAGCTGTGGCTTTGAGTCTTCTAACTATCATTCTAACATATCTGCTGGGTTTCTGTCTCCTATCCAAGCTAGTCTCCTCATGTGGAAATGGAAACCCTCAATGCCTCTAAGAAGTTTGGGTGCCCTTCTCTGAACTTCGACTTTTTCTGATCTGAGCTCTCTCTTCAGACACAAACTGAACGCAATATTCAAATCCAGCTCAAAATGTTCCCCTCTTTGTTTTTTTATTATTGTTTCTATTTGTGCCACCTACTATTTTCCTCTTTGTTTAAAATTAATTTACCATAATTTATGGGAGCATATTTTGATTGTTTTTGATTAAGTTTAACAAGCTGACAAAAGTCTGCTGCATTAGACATCAAAGTAAACAAATCCATTTTCTAGGCCCACTTGTGTATAATTAACAGCCATTCCTTGCACAGTAAATATATCTATTATGTTACAATAAAATATGTGTTGTAGTAATTAATACATGCAACCAAAATACGTTCCGGGTACATTCACACAAAATCGAGGAGCACAAGTTGATTTGCATAATTCCCAGAAAGCAGTGCAGTTGGCAAGATTTTGGACAACTTCCTTCTTGAAAAGGATGGTATTTTTACAGGTATTTTAAATGGTTTTACACTGAGCATGGAGCACGCTGGAAATAAAAGCAAAATCCTACTTCAAAGGCAGCCATGGTGAACTTGGCTATTCTGAAGGCATGTGGGTTCTCCCTATGCAATACCGTTCTGAGTGCAATCAATGCAAAATTAATAGCATCCACTTCACCCCTTCTGATCCATATAAAATACAACAAATAAGGTCGTCTTCCTGGCACATTGTTCTGAACATATTACCCCGCTCTTTGAATGGCTCCTTCCCATCCACCCTATCAAGTTGAAGCTCATTCTCCTAACCTGCAAGGCTCTTCACTACTGCCTTACCTTCCCTATCTACAACAGCTGGTTGGGGAAAAAATGGAGACATTTTTATTTGGGGGGGGAAGGAAAAAAATAAAAATAAAAAAAGAGGTTTTTGATTTTTCCTCCATTTTTGCCAGTGAAAACAGGAGAGAAAAAAATGAACATGAAACGTTTTGATTTTTGTCAAAAAACCCAAATCAAAATGGAAACATTTAAAAAAATGTGAGAGACACTTTTTTGAAAAAACGATGAAAAACTTTCAGCCAGCTCCATTACTCACTCTGTTTCTCATCACATCACCTCTCTATTTGCTCTGCAAAGTGGTCTCAACTGCCTGTTTGTACTCCCTTCTGTGTTGCCTTTATGCTTGGAACAATTTCCTTGAATCTGACCCCTTAAAACACTTCCTTCTTCAAATGCCATTTCTGCTGTGATACCTCCAAAAAACTAACCAATGGCTCAGCTAACAGGTGGCTGGGAAACATTTATATTTATGTATTTAAAAATCCTAGTGTATATTAAATATATCTATTTAGCTATTTGTTTTACAATAGCACCAAGGGCCCCACACTGGACAGTGCTAGGAGCTGTACATCCACAGAATATGATATACTTTGTACTTCTAGTACGTTAACCCTGAATAAAAGTTTGTTTGCAATGGACTATTGTTACTGCATCTGGATTAGTTTTAATACCTTAGGATAAGTCTTAATGATTAAACAAACAAAAGAGAAATGCTCTTATTTTAACCAATCTAGAGCAAGGGTTCTCAAACTGGGGATTGGGACCCCTCAAGGGGTTGCAAGGTTATTACATGGGGGGGTTGCGAGCAGTCAGGCTCCACCCCAAACTCCACTTTGCCTCCAGCATTTATAATGGTGTTTAATATATAAAAAAGTGTTTTTAATGTATAAGGGGAGGGTCGCATTCAGAGGCTTGCTGTGTGAAAGGAGTGCCCAGTACAGAAGTCTTAAAACCCCTGTTCTAGGGGAGTTTCTTAACCTGACAGGTAGTGCTAGCCAGATTTTCAAATTTAATCTTGTTTTAACCACTAGCTCATATGATTACCAACATGAGAACAGCCATACTAGGCCAGACGAAAAGCCCAGTATCCTGTCCTCTGACAGTGGCTAATGCCAGATGCCCCAAAGGGAATGAACAGAACAGGTCATCATCAAGTGATCCATCCCCTGTCACCCATTACCAGCTTCTGACAAACAGAGGCTAGGGCCACCATCCCTTCCCATCCCAGCTAATAGCCATTGATGGACCGATCCTCCATGAAGTTATCTAGTTCTTTTTGAACCCTGTTATAGTCTTGTTTTTCACAACATCCTCTGGCAAAGAGTTCCACAGGTTGACTGTGTGTTGTGTGAAGAAATACTTCCTTTTACTTGTTTTAAACCTGCTACCTATTAAACCAAGAGCTGTGATTAGAACCCAGGAGTCCTTACTCCAAATCCCCTGCTCTTCCCATAGGAAAAATATATATCTACATCAGAATTATAAAATAGAGTTTAAGGCCCTGATTCTGGTTTAATTACACTTGTGAAAGTCTGGAGCAGCTCCATAGAAGTCAATTGAGTTATGCTGGAATATAATCATAGTAGTGAGAGAAGAATTAAGCCCTAAGGATGAGGCCCAGTAAGTGTTCTTTGCACCACTCTGCCTTGGTCACATTCCCTTTATCTCCATACAAACTGGAGGAGGAGAGGCAGGTTTGGATCTGGGAGAATGAGTAGGGGAAAATGAAGGCAACTCCTAGAAAACGAACAAACCTGGACAGTTGGTGCAACTTCCACAAGCATTCAATATTTATTGCCCCTGGCTCACGGTTTCAAATGAGCTGTAAATCGAATGGAGGTTATCTTCTAGGTAATTATAAAAGAGAGGGTGATGGAAAGGACTGTTTATGGGAAACCATAAAACTGTGGCAACTAGGCGCCCGGTGCTGCTGCTGCTGTTGAGAGGCTGACATGTGGCGCAGAGGAAACAGCAGAATAGCATGATGTATGGTGGCTTTATGAAGCTCTGGGACACCTCAGAGCTCAGGAGGAGGGGAGGGGGTTTGAACTGAATGGCCTGGCTGCAGATCATGGCTGTTTGAGATCAGTGCCTGACAGGTTTGGGACAGGCTGACCCCAGTTGGCTTCATCATCCTGGTTCCTTTTGTGTGTGTCTGGCATGATTAAAGGAAACCCAACTATAAACATGTCAGGCTAATTATGACTTTGTTTAGACAATGGCAAACAAGAAAACAGAGGCACCCACGTCCCGAGAGCTTGCTTCAAGGGAGTGGAATAATGGGGCAAGTCGAGACAGCTGGAAGATGGCCTCACAGAGCAGCAGGAGCAAGGCTGGGAGACCACTGCTGGCAGGATTCATTGCCAGTAGGGCTGCCAACTTTGATTGGATGAATTCCTAGAAGTTTCATCACATGACATGATCTTTAATTAAAGATTTATTTTTAATTACTGGAGACTTCAGGACAGTCTTGGAGGGTTGGCAACCCTAATTTCCAGGACAGACTAGAAGCTAAGGCCTATTGCCTCCGGGTGGGAACTTCAGCAAACCTAGAGATAAGGCCCACGATATATGTAGAACCCACCTAGAGTCAGTCTTTACTCAGCTCTAGTGAATGGGCTACTTGAAGGTTTATAAGTTTCTACCACCCTGCAAGTTGACGAGCCTAGTACGTTAGCTCAGTACATGCTCCTGCTTTGAGATCCAGGGTTCAGTCCCCATGGACAGTTAGGGCTGTTGTCACAAACAGCGGCCCCATGAGAGAATGTGGACTGATGTGGATTTCTGACACTCAGAACAAGGTAGAGGTGTTTCTCTGTGTGTGTGCACGTGTGTGTAAAATACAATGGCCAAGCACATCTTTGAAACAGCCCCCCTCTCCTCCCCAAGTGACTGGAGCAGGCAAGAGGTTTATGAATTGACCACAGGCTTTAGAAGAAAGGCGAAAGGGCTCATGTGTTTAGAGTTAAGTTCAGACCCTATCCACTCCATCCAGGGGTGTCCTAAGAACAAGACAGATGTAGGTCAGATTACAAAGGATGAATATAGGCAAACAACATAGGAATGCTGGGGCAAGATTAGAAAGGCAAAGGCACAAAATGAGCTCAAACTAGCTATGGGAATAAAGGGAAACCAGAAGACTTTTTATCAATACATTAGAAGCAAGAGGAAGACCAAGGACAGGGTAGGCCCACTGCTCAGTGAGGAGGGAGAAACAGTAACAGGAAACTTGGAAATGTCAGAGATGCTTAATGTCTTCTTTGTTTCGGTCTTCACTGAGAAGTCTGAAGGAATGTCTAACATAGTGAATGCTTATGGGAAGAGGGTAGGTTTAGAAGATCAAATAAAAAAAGAGCAAGTTAAAAATCACTTAGAAAAGTTAGATGCCTGCAAGTCACCAGGGCCCGATGAAATGCATCCTAGAATACTCAAGGAGTTAATAGAGGAGGTATCTGAGCCTCTAGCTATTATCTTTGGAAAGTCATGGGAGACGGGAGAGATTCCAGAAGACTGGAAAAGGGCAAATATAGTGCCCATCTATAAAAAGGGAAATAAAAACAACCCAGGAAACTACAGACCAGTTAGTTTAACTTCTGTGCCAGGGAAGATAATGGAGCAAGTAATTAAAGAAATCATCTGCAAACACTTGGAAGGTGGTAAGGTGACAGGGAATAGCCAGCATGGATTTGTAAAGAACAAATCGTGTCAAACCAATCTGATAGCTTTCTTTGATATGATAATGAGCCTTGTGGATAAGGAAGAAGCGGTGGATGTGGTATACCTAGACTTTCGTAAGGCATTTGATACGGTCTTGCATGATATCCTTATCGATAAACTAGGCAAACACAATTTATATGGGGCTACTATAAGGTGGGTGCATAATTGGCTGGATAACCATACTCCGAGAGTACTTACTAATGGCTCCCAATCCTGCTGGAAAGGTATAACAAGTGGGGTTCCGCAGAGGTCTTTTTTGGGACCGGCTCTGTTCAATATCTTCATCAATGACTTAGATGTTGGCATTGAAAGTACGCTTAAGGCAGACGATACCAAACTGGGAGGGATTGCAACTGCTTTGGAGGACAGGGTCAAAATTCAGAATGATCTGGACAAATTGGAGAAATGGTCTGAGGTAAACCGGATGAAGTTCAATAAAGACAAATGCAAAGTGCTCCACTTAGGAAGGAACAATCGGTTTCACACTTACAGAATGGGAAGAGACTGTCTAGGAAGGAGTATGGCAGAAAGAGATCTAGGGGTCATAGTGGACCACAAGCTAAATATGAGTCAACAGTGTGATACTGTTGCAAAAAAAGCAAACGTGATTCTGGGATGCATTAACAGGTGTGTTGTAAACAAGACACGAGAAGTCATTCTTCTGCTCTACTCTGCACTGGTTAGGCCTCAACTAGAGTATTGTGTCCAGTTCTGGGTACCGCATTTCAAGAAAGATGTGGAGAAATTGGAGAGGGTCCAGAGAAGAGCAACAAGAATGATTAAAGGTCTTGAGAACATGACCTATGAAGGAAGGCTGAAAGAATTGGGTTTATTTAGTTTGGAAAAGAGAAGACTGAGAGGGGACATGATAGCAGTTTTCAGGTATCTAAAAGGGTGTCATCAGGAAGAGGGAGAAAACTTGTTCACCTTAGCCTCCAATGATAGAATAAGAAGCAATGGGCTTAAACTGCAGCAAGGGAGATTTAGGTTGGACATTAGGAAAAAGTTCCTAACTGTCAGGGTAGTTAAACACTGGAATAAATTGCCTAGGGTGGTTGTGGAATCTCCATCTCTGGAGATATTTAAGAGTAGGTTAGATAAATGTCTATCAGGGATGGTCTAGACAGTATTTGGTCCTGCCAAGAGGGTAGGGGACTGGACTCGATGACCTCTCGAGGTCCCTTCCAATCCTAGAGTCTATGAATCTGTAAGGCATGAGCAGGCCTGATGGTTAGAGCAGGTGAATGAGGAATCAGGACTCCTGGGTTCTGATTTGCCAAAAACAGCAACTTTGTAGAAAGGCCAGGTGACTCCTGGGACAAGACTAACCAAGCAGGATATGGAATTGGGGCTTTTAGGGAGGAATACAATACGGCCAGAGATCTAGAGAAAGTCCTTAGCTCCAGGATTTGGATCTGGATCCAGCTCGTGGACCTTTCCAGAGGTATTTGATCCCAGGGCTTTGATTCAAGTCAGATAACATTCCAGGCTCAACATTTAGAGCCAGATCCATATTCAAGTTCTGGAACCGCCTCCACTCACCCAAAGCTTGGGATCTTGGGTGGAAGGCACCCACCTCTTAAATAGTTCACTATGATTCCAGGGTTCAGCAAAGTCAACAGCCCACAGATCACTTTCAGTAACAATCCCCTTCCATCCTTGCACAGAATCATTAACACCCAGCTCCTTCACCAGGCTCTAACTCAGCCTGTTATTAATGTCAGTTCCGCTGGAAAGCTATTCCTGTGCAAATTAATCCTTTGGGGAGAGGAAGCCGCCCATGCTGTGGACGTCTGAGTGTGAGACACACATATGCAAAAGGCCCAGTATTCGCAATCAGCGCTGCCTTTCATTCTCAGCTCATGCTCTTTGTGGCACTGCAATACCTACAGAATGGCTGAGCGTGTAGGTATCCAGTCAGAGAACGGGAGAAGAATCCTGGGCTGGGAGAGGGACAGGCCGCCAGAGCAGTGGAAGTTGTTTGGACATGTCTAAGAGAGATTTCATGGGCCTGATTCTCTTGATGCCCCCGCACATTAATGCAATCATTTGCACCTGAGCAGAGCACTATTCCAAGGGCTGCCAGTGCAAATCAGCAGCCTTTTGCCCTGGTGCAAATGATTGCACGGGCTGCAAGGCGATGGGGAATGAGGTCCCTTGTCTGGGAAAGCAACAGATGGGGTGAGCGCTTAAAACACCACAGGCTGGATCTGGTGTAAACCAGTGTGGCTGCACTGGAGTCAGTGGATCTGTGCTGATTTACAACAGCTGAGGATCTGGTACTATTTTCCACAACATTCTGTGCTACCATTCTCCCGTCTTTCCTCCATTTCCTGCTCCTTTCTCACTGCCTCTCTTCTTCCCCTCCCCCTCTAGTCTCTACAGAGCCAACACAACCCTTCCCATTTCCATTCTGTTTTAGCATCAGTTGAGGTCAATAGAGATGCATTTATTTTTCTGTTTGTGGGTGGAAAACTCGAAGTCCCTACACTGTGGTGCATGCCCCTATCCCAGAGTCCAGCCTCTGTCTCGCTGCATGATGGGGCACATTCTTGGCCAATCTTATTCTTTCCATTGTTTTGTTCCAATGCATAATAACAAAGTGTGGCCCTCCTATAGCTACCCCATCCTGAAGGATCTCAAAGCACTGTAGAAATTCAAATACAGCTTATTGGGTTCACATTACAGGAGTAACAAGATGAAATTCTCTGGCCACAGGATGCTAGATTAGGACCCTTCTGGCCTTAAAAATGATTAAATCTATCAATCTATTAGATCACCTAGTCTGATCTCCTGCAGCCAGAGAATTCCATCTAGTTAGTATGAGCCCAATCACTGTGCTGGAATTTCTAAAGTGCTTTGAGATCCTTCAGGATGAGAGCGGTTGCTTAACAAAGAGAAGGTCAAGGGGTGATTTGATTAGTAAGTAACTACATGGGGAACAAATATTTAATAATGGGCTCTTCGATCGAGCATAGAAAGGTCTAGCACGATGAAATAGCTGGAAGTTGACACTACACAAATTCAGACTAGAAATAAGGCCATGTTTTTGACAGTGAGGCCATTGAAGCAAATTAATGAGTGTCATGGTGGATTCTCCATCACTGAGTTTTTAAATCTAGATTGAATGTTTTTTCTAGAAGGTCTGATCTGGGAATTATTTCAGGGAAGTTCTATGGCCTGTGTGCTACAGGAGATCAGACGAGATGACCACATTGGTCCCTTCTGGCCTTGGAATCTATGAATAAATCAATCTCTCTTCCCCCTGGACTGGAATGGGCCTGCTCACGTGAGTGAAGGCTACAGGATCAAGTCTTCACAGCCTCCCCCGGGGGGGAGAGGGGTTGAGGAAGCATCATCCTCACTATTTTACAGGTGGGGAAACTGAGCCACAGGGCAGGAAGTGATTCATTTAAAACCACACACAACAAGGCAGTGGGAGAGTAGGGAACAGAATCAGCAACACCAGGTACCCTGCTCTAACCACTAGACGTTACTGCCAAGGAAAGCCTGAACTGAGAAGAGCATCCAGTTACTTCCATTTGCAAGACAGCCTGTTTCTGCTGCAATCACAGACAATGGCCCTGTGTCAAGGAGTGTGGGGGAGTCCGGTCCTGCACCCCTCTTCCTGGGACTCACAGTGACTCTTAGCCAGCCAGTAAAACAGAAGGTTTATTGGACAACAGGAACACAGGTTACAGCAGAGCTTGCAGGCACAGTCAGGACCCCTCCACCAAATCCTTCTGGGCTTTCAGGGTGCTTGGACCCTAGCTAGGATACCCTGAATTCCGCCCATCCAGCCCCAAGCCCAAACTCAAACTGCTTCCCTCCTGCCACTCCCTTCCTTTTGTCCCCTTCCCGGGCAAAGGTGTTGACCTTTCCCCTCCCTTATCTAGCTCAGGTTACAGGCCCTTGCATCGTCCATCCCCTAAAATCCTCCCCTGCTCTCCCACTCCCCACACAGACAGTCCCTATTGCATCACATCTCTCCCCCCTTCGAGACTGAACTGAGCAGGGTCACTCTGCCCAGTGACCTGGGGAAGTTCAGGGTCCCCTCTCCAGGACAACGCATCCGCTGTCAGGTTGGCACTTCCCTTCACATGGACCACATCCATGTCATAGTCCTGCAGGAGCAGGCTCCACCTCAGGAGCTTGGCGTTGGCTCCTTTCATCTGGTGCAGCCAGGTCAGGGGAGAGTGGTCGGTATACACGGTAAAGTGTCGCCCAAAGAGATATGGCTCTAGCTTCTTAAGGGCCCACACCATGGCCAGGCATTCCTTCTTGATGGCCGCTTAGCTTTGTTCCCGGGGTAGCAGCTTCTTACTCAGGTACATGATGGGGTGTCTCTCCCCCTTTTCATCCTCCTGCATTAACACCGCCCCCAGTCCCGTGTCTGAGGCATCGGTGAACACCATAAAGGGTTTGTCAAAATCTGGGTTTGCCAGAACTGGGTCACTAACCAGAGCCTCCTTCAGCGCCCGGAAAGCCTCCTGGCACTGCTCAGTCCAGAGCACCTTGTTTGGCTTCCCCTTTTTGCACAGTTCAGTGATGGGGCCGGCTATGGCACTAAAGTGGGGCACGAACCTTCGATAGTACCCCGCCATCCCAATAAAGGCCTGGACCTGCTTTTTGGTTTGGGGAGCAGGCCAGTCTCTGATCACCTCCACCTTGGCTGGTTCCGGCTTCAGGCAGCCACTCCCCACCCGATGGCCCAGGTAAGATACTTCAGCCATCCCCACCTTGCACTTCTCAGCCTTTACTGTTAACCCAGCCTTTCGGAGTCGGTCCAGGACTTGTTTAACCTGGGACATGTGGTCCTCCCAGGTCTGGCTGAAGACGCAGATGTCGTCAATATACGCCATGGCAAAACTCTCCATCCCCCTCAGTAGCTGATCAACCAGGCGCTGGAAGGTGGCCGGTGCTCCCTTGAGGCCGAAGGGCAGGGTCAGAAACTCATAGAGCTCCAGAGGGGTGATAAAGGCCGATTTCAGCCTGGCATCTGCGTCCAGCGGCACTTGCCAGTAGCCTTTGGTAAGATCTATAGTGGTGAGGTACCGAGCACCTCCCAGCTTGTCTAGGAGCTCGTCAGGCCTGGGCATAGGGTAGGCATCAGATACGGTGATGGCATTGAACTTTCGATAGTCCACACAGAACCGGATTGACCCATCCTTCTTGGGGACCAGCACCACTGGCGAGGCCCAAGGGCTGGAAGACGGCTGGATCACCCCCAAAGCCAGCATGTCCCTGACCTCTCTTTCAAGATCCTGGGCAGTTTTACCAGTGACCCGAAAAGGGGAGCATCTTATAGGGGGATGTGACCCGGTCTCCACCCGGTGGACAGTCAAATTAGTGCGTCCAGGCTGGTTGGAAAACAGCTGTCGGTATAGATGCAGCACCCCCCTGATCTCAGCGTGCTGGCCCGGGGTCAGTTGATCAGAGAGGGGAATCGCCTCCAGGGGGAAACCAGCTTTTGTCCCAGGGAATAGATCCCTCCCTGCCCCTCCCAATGTCCACACACGGCCAACACCACATTCCCCCTGTCATAGTATGGTTTCATCATGTTCACATGGTACACCCGACTGTGATGTGCCCGGTTTGACAGCTCCACCACATAGTTTACCTCATTCAGTTGCTTGATAACCCTGAAGGGCCCTTCCCAGGCAGCCTGGAGTTTGTTTCTCCTCACGGGGATGAGAACCATCACCTGATCCCCGGTGGCGAAGGCACGGGCCCGTGCCGTGCGGTCATACCAGACCTTCTGCCTCCTCTGGGCTCGGGCCAGATTCTCCCTGGCCAGGCCCATGAGCTCGGCCAGTCTTTCCCGGAAGGTCAGGACATACTCCACCACTGACTCTCCCTCGGGAGCGGCCTTCCCCTCCCATTTGTCCCTCATCAGGTCTAGGGACCCCCTTACCCGCCTTCCATACAACAGTTCGAAAGGTGAAAACCCGGTACATTCCTGGGGTACCTCCCTGTACGCAAACAGCAGGTGAGGTAAGTACTTGTCCCAATCCTGCGGGTGCTGGTTCATAAATGTTTTTAGCATCATCTTAAGCATCCCGTTGAACCTTTCTACCAGCCCGTTGGACTGGGGGTGATACACTGAGGCCCAGTTGTGCTGGACCCCACATTTCTGCCATAAGGACCGGAGCAGGGCCGACATGAAGTTGGATCCCTGGTCCGTTAAGACCCCCTTGGGGAACCCCACCTGGCTGAAAATTGTCAGCAGCGCATCTGCCACTGTGTCTGCTTCGATAGAGGACAAGGCCACCGCCTCGGGGTAGCGAGTGGCAAAATCCACCACCACCAGGATGTATTTCTTCCCTGACCGGGTCGTCTTGCTGAGGGGTCCCACTATGTCCATGGCCACCTTCTGGAAAGGTTCTTCTATGATGGGTAAAGGCCTCAAAGCCGCTTTCCCCTTGTCCCGGGCCTTCCCCACCCTCTGGCAGGGGTCACAGGATTGGCAGTACTGTCGGACATGGGTAAAGACCCCAGGCCAGTAAAAGTTCTGTAGCAGCCTCTGCCTGGTGCGCCAGATTCCCTGGTGCCCTGCGAGAGGGATGTCATGGGCCAGGTACAACAGCTTGTGATGAAACTTCTGGGGAACCACCAGCTGCCTCCTGATCCCCCATGACTTTACTTCCCCTGGGGGAGCCCATTCTCGGTACAGGAACCCCTTCTCCCACAGGAACCTCTCCTTGCAACCTCTCCTCATGGTCTGTACTGCACTAAGGTCAGCCCGGTCCCTGGGCTTCTGCAAGGAGGGATCTTTCTGCAACTCGGTCTGGAACTCCGCAGCTGGGACAGGGATGGGGACCAGCTCTCTCTTGCTGGCTGGGTCTGAGGCTGCAGCCTCTCTGAACCGTGCCCCTGGGCGTTCCCTGCTCCCTGGGTTAGGGTCCTGCACCTCGGGTCGAGTACCTTCCCCATTGTCGTGGTGCAGTGCCCTTTGCCGACTCTGACTACGAGTCATGACCAGGGCACTCTGGGTGTTACTAGGCCAGTCCTCGAGGTCCCCTCCCATTAACACGTCAGTGGGCAAATATCGGTGTACCCCCACATCCTTGGGGCCCTCCTTGGCCCCCCATTTCAGGTGTACCCTTGCCACGGGCACCGTGAATGGGGTCCCACCCACGCCCATCAGGGTCAGGTAGGTGTTGGGCACCATCCGATCTGAGGCCACCACCTCGGGCCAGGCCAGCGTCACCTCTGCGCCCGTGTCCCAGTACCCAGTGACCTTCCTCCCATCTACCTCCAGGGAAACAATGCACTCTTTCCAGAGGGGCAGCCCTGCGCCCACCCGGTAAACCAAAAACCCGGAGCCTGGAGCATCCACAGGTGGTATGTTGCCAGCCCCCCTTTCCTGGGACTGTAGCCCCTCCTCCGATTGGGTTTTTACCCAGTCCACCCTCTGAGGGTTGGGTCTGCTTGGTCTGTCCCTGAGCTTGGGGCACTGGGCCCGTATGTGACCTCATTGGCCACAGCAATAGCAGCCCATGTCTCGTGGGTCCCCTTGAGTGGGTCGGAGGGACCTGACGCTGGATGTTCCCCTTTTGGGGGGGGTTCTCCATAGGCCCCCTTTGGGAGGTCCCATGATGACTCTCTCTCTGCGTTGAGGCAGGCCTGCTCCTTCGAGACTCCTCCCTGCCATCTCCTGCCCGACTGTCCACAAATTGGTCGGCCAGCTGGCTTGCGTGCTGTGGGTTCTCCGGCTTCTGGTCCATCAACCACAGCCTCAAGTCGGACGGGCACTGCTTGTACAGGTGCTCCAGTATGAATAGGTCAAGCAGGTCCTCTTTAGTTTGGGCCTCAGCTGTCCACTTGCGGGCATACCCCTGCGCCCGGTTGACCAGTTGTAGGTATGTGACCTCACGGGTTTTACGCTGGCTCCGGTACTTTTTCTGGTACATCTCAGGAGTCAGCCCAAACTCGCGGAGCAGGGCCTGTTTGAACAGTTCGTAGTCCCCTGCCTCCGCCCCTTTCAGTCGGCTGTACACCTCCACGGCTGTGGAGTCCAGTAAGGGGGTGAGAACCGCAATCCTGTCTGCAGGGTCAACCCTGTGCAGCTCGCAGGCATTCTCAAAGGCCGTCAGGAAGGTATCTATATCCTCCCTCTCCTTACGCCAGGGCAGCAAGTGCTTATCAAAGCTCTTTGTAGGCTTGGGTCCCCCCTCACTCACCGCAGCCGGGGCCTCACTTCTCCTCAGCCGGGCCAGGTCCAGCTCATGTTTACGCTGTTTCTCCTTCTCCTCCCACTCATGTTTACGCTGGTTCTCCTCATGTTTACGCTGGTTCTCCTCATGTTTACGCTGTTTCTCCTTCTCCTCCAGCTCTTGCCTCTTTAACTCGAGCTCCTCCCATTTCAGCTCCCTTTCATATTCCAGCCGCATCCGCTCCACGGATGCCGAGCGTTGTCGGGAGGATCCCCTGCTGGGGGGTGAGCTTCGCCGGGAGGATCCCCTGCTGGCCGGGGGTGTCACGGTGCCCTCAGTATACACTGGGCTCCTCCCCGCCTTTCTCCTAGGCACAGGAATGGGGGGGTCTCGAGAAGCCCTCGTCCGCCGGCTGACCACTCCCAGCGGGGACAGACACGGGTGCCTGTGCTGCATCTGCCCGGCTGCTTCCTTCAGAGACAGGGCTCCGTTCATTCATGCGGTCTCCCTGCTCCAGCTGGGCAATCAGCTGGTCCTTGGTGCGTCTCCCCGGGCGCAGCCCCCTCTGCTTGCATAGCTCCAGCAGGTCGCACTTGCGCCGCTTGGCATACATCTTCCTGCTGGCCACTCACAGGCCGGGGTGCTCACCGCTCCCCATGGTTTCCAGGGGGACCCCTAGTGCACCAGCCCTTCGTGAGGTCACCACCTCTCTGCCAGGGTCGAGCTGCAGACTCCTCCACCCCTGGGACCGCTCGCTGCAATCCCCCGGGGGACCCTGTTACTGCAAAGTCCTTCTCGCTGGGCACACACTCCCAGGGGTTAATCACCCCTTCGTTTTACTGCTTCCCAGTCACTTACTGCAGGAAGCGCCATCCACGGGGTGCAGTATCTCCCGCCGCTGCCACCAGTTGTCACGGAGTGTGGGGGAGTCCGGCCCTGCACCCCTCTTCCTGGGACTCACAGTGACTCTCGGCCAGCCAGTAAAACAGAAGGTTTATTGGACAACAGGAACACAGGTTACAGCAGAGCTTGCAGGCATAGTCAGGACCCCTCCACCGAGTCCTTCTGGGCTTTCATGGTGCTTGGACCCTAGCTAGGATACCCCGAATGCCACCCATCCAGCCCCAAGCCCAAACTCAAACTGCTTCCCTCCTGCCACTCCCTTCCTTTTGTCCCCTTCCCGGGCAAAGGTGTTGACCTTTCCCCTCCCTTACGTAGCTCAGATTACAGGCCCTGGCATCGTACATCCCCTAAAGTCCTCCCCTGCTCTCCCACTCCCCACACAGACAGTCCCTACTGCATCACACCCTGATCCTGCAGTAAGATCTCTGTGGGCACAGGGGTCCACCTACATGTATCTCATTCCAGGACTGAGGCCTCTGCAAGCAGGAGCTAGAGCCTTGGCCCAATATAGTGCATCCCACATTTCTACTTGTACTGGGCCCTTTCATTAGGGTATCCAGACATCCCAACAAAATTGGGACCATCCCAATATTTAGGTGTGTTTAGTTTGGGGTTTTTTTTTGCTTCCCCCCCACGTGTCCTGATATTTTCTTCCTCTCATTTGGTCACCCTACCTTTCATATTCATTCACTCTCTGGCTTCAGCCAAAGCCTGCACTACAACAGTCATTTGCCCAGCTGTGTCCAGCAGACTAGCTGGGGGATCAATAGCAGATCCATGCTTTCCCCATCAGCTGCCTGCCCTTATTATGCTGGAGCATTGAACATGCACAGAATATTAGAAGCACACCAGAGGGCCTCCAATAACTTAACTTTTCCTTGGTGCAGCCAAACAATGAATGAACAATGAAGTTAAACAAGACGATTGATTTTTATATTATTCCATAGTGCTTCATGCTGTATTGCTTTGGAGAGGGGAGCCGGCCCTGCCTACCCAGTCAGGAGTAATTTTACCACCCCATGCCTATAAGCTAAATGCAAGGAACTCTTAGGGGTCATGGAAGGAAAAAAAGGACACTGTGTTGGCTGGAGCTGTGCAGTGTATGGGCTGGTGCTTTGAAAGATTATTCTACAGTGCTCTGCTAATTTCACTCCAGCCCTGCTCTGCAGAACCCCTGGTATTCCAGTGCAGGGCTTCCCACCAATACCTCTGCCAATGTGCCTCAATCCTCACCTCACACACTCTTGCTATTCCAGCACTGGGCTCCCCACCAATGCACCCCAATCCTGACTGAATGCACTTCCTGGTATTGCAGTGCTGGGCTCGCCCCCCCTGCACCCCCCCCACAGCTCTGCTGTGTCCCTATGCTAGCGCGGGTGTCCCCACCAGCAGCTCTGGTGATGCATGTTGGTCTTGACCTACCTCATCCCCAGCTATTCCAGAACTAGGATAGTCACATGCAACCACGAGTAAGCCCCAGACTTGAACAGCAGAGGATTTTGTTGCAACACCCACTGCTAACTCAGTCCTGAGTGCTCCCATATCATGTTACTAATGCACTCCAAATCTTTGACCTACCATTCCTCCTGCTATTCCAATCCACAGTTCTACTAGGCACCTCAGTTTCAGCCTTCCTACGCAGCTTCAGTCTTTGCGGTGCAGAGAAGGAACTCAGGGATAGATCATGCAGCAACAATCACTGCTCTGCAAGCAGATAGCCATTCTGCTTCTCGCTCAAGCAAGTTTTCTGTCTCCCTGCCCCCATCCCTGGGGGATGCTAGTGGAAGACAATGCAGCTTCGGAATGATTGTGTGACCTTTCCCTGCTTATGCACACACACGCCTCTTCCTCTGGTGGATTAATATTTATTTATTTAATAATTCAGCAGATGGCGAACCTCTTTCAAATAAACCAAACACCACATCGGGGTCCCTGACACCATTCTCTTTCCTTTCAAGAGGCTGGCACCTGTAACAGGTGTTTGCACCGAGTCTTCTTATACGGAAAGTGGATTTTCATAGAAACTGCCAGATTGAATCAGATCAGGGATCCATCTAGCCCAGTGCCCCTCTCCAACAGTGCCTAGCCCTACTGCAGGGTTCTTTGCAGCGAGGTAGTTAGGAGATAACTTTGCCCATCATTCATTTGCAGATGAGAGCAGGTTCCTTTGCCTTTAAGAGCTGTAGTTTTGATGACAGGATTTGCATTTTGGTCCTGATCTCACAGTCTGCAATGGTCTTGCTGTTGAAATTCACAATTTTCAGTCCCAGTAATTACAGGGATGGGGTAAGGTCAGGGGGGAAAGTGGTGGGGAGAGACATTTTTTAACATTTTTCAATATTTTGTCAGCAGAATTAGCAAGATAGTAATTCTGAAAGACAATGACTTTGCCTTTGGCAACGAGGACCACTGCATACAAATTGCCTGGCCTAAATCATTCTGCCACTGCGCCTGCTAATTAGTGTACAAAAGGCAGCATGGAGGAGTGCCGCTACCCCTAGCTTTGGTACATTAGACAGAGAAGCAGGTATGATAAGCCAGCTCACTGCAGGGCACCTGTCTGAGACCCTCAAGCACCAGAGACCCTGTGCTGCCATCAGGAAGGGGTCAGTACTGCATTGCCAGTTCTGGTGATGTTGCCATGCTGGTGTTAAGTGCAGTGAGCAAATGAGAACCAATGTGAACAGGGGCTTGCTCCCCACACACAGCTCTGCTAGTGCCCCTCAGTCCCCACTGGCAGCCTCTTATTAATGTCTTGCCCTCTCCACAAATGCCAGTGAACCCTAATCCTTTCTGGCAGCAGCGCAGCTTTAGCCCCTGGCACTCCACTCTTCCATTGCCTCTCCATCCCCCTTGTAGCTAAAGGCTGCTGCTGCCCTGTTACCCAATTGAAATTCAAGTGGGACATGGTGGTGCAGGCTGGGCTGGGGGTGCGTTTTACCTGGCACACCTGTCCCATCATGCAGCAACACAGCTCCCAGTGTCTATGGTGCCTCCCCGCTCCCTCACCCCCCCCAGCACACACAGTGCTAATGGGCTCCCAGACACAGCATCCATGGCACTGAATTTGTCATTGCTGTGGACTCCCAAGAGTTTCCAGCACCCCTTGGGTCTGCAGTGACTAGAGACAAAGATACGGGTCTCTTTGCATTCGACTACCTGTGACTTTAAGGGAACAATACCCCGTCTACAGTCCAGCTTGAATGGCCTCAGATGCCCTTCTCCAAGGTGCCTGGACGCTGGTGCTCAGCACCCAGGATCAGGGTGTTTTCAGCAGTTCAATTAAGCTTAAAGGTCTGTTGGGGGAAGATTCACTTTCAGATCCTTGGCTGGGTAGTAAATCAGGGACCTGGGCAGGGGGTGGCATGGCTGCAAGCTGCTTATTCCCCACGGGGAAGGGATCTTGGAGACTGGGAGAGGGCAGGCCTTCTGGGTGCAGATGTTACAAGATTGCTAAACATTGCAGAGATGAGGTTGGGGAGAGGGAAGGCAAGTGGACTGGGGAATGGAAGAGAGGGAGAAAAGGAGGAGCGAGATTAACAAAAAAAAAATCCACAAATCCATCAGCGCAGGCTACAAAACAAATTAAAGTTGTTATGGCAACTGGTGTGTGTGGGCAGCAATGCATGTCTCCTGAACATACAGAATTAAAGCACTCGCCTTGTTCAGCAGCTAATTAAATATTGCCTTGCAAATCCATGTAGTCCTCCAGCTAGTGCTTGTCTCTTCGGCAGGATAGCTCGGGTTTGGGCAGGACTCCTCCACTGATCTGCTCTTGCGGGAGTGGGGTGATTAAGGTGCAAATTCTGTTCCCCAGTCCCATGAAAAGTAAAAAGGGAGAGAACTGGGTTTCCTCTAGTCTAATTAGTTCTTACTATTATGTTTGTACTAGTGGGGTGGAGGGCAGTTCTTCTGCCTAAAGGCCGGGTTTTCAGAGGTGCTGGGGAACAATAGCAGCCGGGATTTTAAAGCACCCAAAAATAATCAGTGTCTCTTGAAAGGAATCTAGTTTTCAGACGGTAGGTGCTCAGCCCTTTGTGAAAACCCACCCCCTTCCCCTTTCAGAGGTCAAGTTGGGCAGCCAAAATCACTAGACTCCTTGGCAAAGCTTGGCCCAAAGACAGACAAAGAAGAAGATGAAGAATCAGGATGCCTTTCCTTCACCCTTTATCTGCCATCTATCTGGACTGAAAGCTCTTTGGTGCAGGGACTATTTCTCACTCTGCGCCCATACCAGACCTAGCGCAATGGAGCCCTGATCTCAGCTCAGAGCTCTTGGTACAATAAATAGGGATTATTATTTTTATAACACAACCTGGGATGTGTACGCTGGCGTGTGTATTTAAATCCAAATAAATGCTATTCAAATTATTGCTGATATTTACTTGTTGCATTACGCCAGCATCTAGGAGCCCCAATGAGGGTTCCATTGTGCAAGGAGCTGTACAGTCAGCAAATGGGGGGCTTCCTTCCATGCCCATGGCAGATTGGAATCGGTATTGGAAGGTGGCAGCAGGCAGTTCTAGTCCCAGCTCCTCAGAAGCGTGAAGTTCGTTCAAGGGACTGCATCTATCGTGGGTAGCGTTTAGATTTGCTATGCCCAACTCCACCCAACTCCTCCACTGCCTCACCACAGGCCAGTTACCCAACCTTCTGGTGCCTCTGTGAATGCAACCAGGTAAACAAAACTAAAGCAAGGAATTTCAATGGAAATTGGATGAGGCATGTTAGCCACACTTCCCTGGGGAAATAAACTACACAACACCACACACAAAACAAGATGCCAGGTACATTGGAGCTAACTTTTCTCCAGGGAAATAAATTCATATATATATGTATGTTTAAAGGTTAAGCTGAAAAGAATGCAGTAAGCCAAGTTTCTTTGATTGTTCCCTTCTCTTTAAATTAAAGAGAGATGGTTTAGGTGCATGCTGCAGAGGGCAATGGGGACATGTGAAAGGAACTAGGCATAAAGCAATAAAATGTGAGCTCCATAAACTGAAGCTCACAACCCTAGCTGGAAAAACCTACAGTGTGTGTAAATGATACGGCTGTATCAGATGGAGGCCAGGAAACTATGAATGAGGATGGTTATTCTGGAAGGCATGGGGATTTGAGATAGGAGCATCTATTGTAGGCATGCCAAATAATCCAATTCAAGGTTGGACAGGAATGGTCCAATGCCTGCTGGGAAAGACCATAGGGTGCAGAATTTGAGTTGGATTTCTGTGCACACCTGAAATGGGTCCTGGCTCTCCCATGAAAAAATGATGTCAGATCACCTGCTTTTACCTTTTGGAAGTAATTCTCAGCAATGCGAGAATCGAGGCTCAATTCCATTCTGATGAAGTGCCCCAAACAGAACAGATGCTTCTCCAGACATTGCATCTAGGAAACAAGCCTGGGAAACTGATGGGAACAGGCTGCTTTGCTGGTTTTAGGTGCCAAGAAGAGCAAAAATCAGAACAGAAAGGAGGAAAGTGGAGGAAGAACATTCAGGGCTCTGCCTGCATTGGTTTTAAATGATCTAGCTTCCTACCCTTTGGGAATTACCAGGCACTGGGTGGAGATGCAGGACAGGGAAGGAGAAATCCTGGAACCCAGAATATCCTGCCCAGTTCTAACCAAACCAAAAAAAGATTCAGTCACCCCATTGAGAAGGATCCAGCTACTATTCACTTAACCACTCCCCACACTTCCTTGGGGCATAGAGCAGAGTAATCCTAGCAGAGACTGTTACCCAATTCTTTGTTCATCTCTAACACCTTTCACCATAATATCCCAAAGCATCTCACTCCGGTACTGGATCCATCACATATATGGGGCAGTTGAACCCAGGAGTGCTGACTCTTAGGCCTTTGCTCAAACCAGTAAGCCACGCTCACCGTGTGAAGCTAGGAATCCTGAGTCCCAATGCCTTGCTCTTTATTCCTTCTTGTTTGTATGACTGTAATACCTAGGCACCCTACCCATAGACCAGGATCCACCTGGGAACAAAACTGAGGAATCTCGAGTCCCACCCCCTTGCTTAGCATTGCCTGTCATGGCAAAATACTGCAAATCATCACTAACTACACGAGATAAGAGACATGTGCCAAGTGCATTCCCACTCCCACAGACAGACCCGGTGAGATCTTTGAAACATATTTCAGGCTTCCCATTGGGCTGATAAACAGCTGCCTTCCCCCAGTCAACTTCAGCTACTCTCCTTTTATGAAAACAAGTACCACATCTCAGAAAGAACATGCTCCCGTCGCTCTGCCACCTCGCAGGCATTCCCAGCCCATGACAGGATCTGACATATCCACCGCGAGTCCCTTTAGAACATTAACCGCAAGGGAATTGTTTGGTTCCCATCATTCCACGGGAGCACCACTGGAACCCAGCATGAATTAATAGCCATTTGTTACCAAGTGTTTCTATGCCACATCCAAAGGCTACTCCAGACAAATCATTGCTTGTACATGCACAAACAATTCCCAGCTATCACAGACCTCACCACCTTCTGCTCCAGGTGGATGGCACACCCTTTCCTGACCTGGGTTTCTGTAAAATAACGCAGAGCCACATGGACGTTTATAACAAAAAGCCCAACCAAAACAACCCCTGCCCCGCACACACAATACTTTTTAAAGAACCAGGCTACACTCTGAAGCACCCCTATGCAGCCAGTCAGGCACTACTCACCCAGCTGAAGGTCTCTGCTGGTAGGCTGCTTTCTTCTGTGAAGTCCAAAGTAGCAGTGTTTTAGCTCTCTGGCCCAAGTCCTACACCTGCTAGGATGTTCAGATCCAGAAGAAATCAGGAACCAAACTCCTACAACTCACAGAGAGCCATCCAAGGAATCTTCACTTGGACCGCAGCCTTCTATTCAAGGCTCTTCTTCAAACAGACCATGCATCAGCCAGTCCACCAAGCTGCGGTTGTCCCTTTTCAGCAAGGGGCTGAGCCTGCTGCTGAGTGGCAACCAGATTTTTCTCACATGAGGAGACACAGAGCTCTACTCCCCTACCTAGGCAGCCCTGAACTGGGCTACGTCTCCTTGTAACTTCCCATTCCACACCTGATCTGTCCTGCAGCTATAGCAGGGCATTGCCAATTAGGTCCACAGTCTCTCATTAACCCTCTCATTGCCAATGTGGGGCTTATCTGCCCCAATGCAGGGGGTCACAGATGGAGCAGTGTTGCCTGACCACAGAATGGGAACGTAGCACCAGTGTCACAGCCCTGGTCTGCAAGGAATGGAAAATCATGACTGACAGAATATTGGACACACATCAATTTAGGACAAAAAGACCCGCAACTGGATTTCTATGTTCACCTGGAAGGGAGTCTGGGTGCAGCCCCTGGAAGGCAGAGGGAAGTAAATAACTTGGACTGCTTGTCTGTGGGACGGTCTGGGAGTTCTGCATGCAGACTCTGGGAGGAAGAGAACCAGGAATGGATTCTTGTGCTGATCTAGAATGGGCTCTGAATGGAGCCACCTTGGAGGAGAAGATCTAGAACTGGGTTTTTGTGCCCATGTGGAATGGGGTCTGGATACAGGGCCAGGAAGCAGCCAGGGTGACCGTGAATTTGCATCCTGTGTGTATTTGTGAGAGGCATAGGACAGGCACACCATGTGTGTGGTCCCTGGGAAGGATGGCAGGAGATGCATCAGGAACCTCCTCCTGTCAGTGCTCAAAGAGGCCACTGGCACAGTCTCCGCCATTTGGCATGCACTGCGGAAGGACGGACTGTGGAGCCAGGGATGGCTCCCAGCCTTTTCCCTTTGCCTGCTTTATTCTCATATACATTAGCTTTGTGTCATCAAAAGATGATTGTGCAAGGTCAGGGAAATAAGCCCAAGGCCATGAGACAGAAATGGAACATTAAGCCCCTTGTTCCTTCCCAACAAGGGAAAAAGAGGGCCCTGGCCTCTCCGAGGAGGGAGGGAAGAATTGGCCCTATTGTGTTGTGGAACAGGCTGGGGTCAGCTTCCTTGCAAAATGCCCTCTTTATAAGAGGAGCCCTGGAAACTAAGCTGTCCTGGGCCACAGGAATCCCATCCCACCATACGCCAAGCAAAACAAGGGCTGGAGTGGAGACCATCCATGGAAACTTTAACCCCTTTATGGCTGCACAGAAGTTTGCATGGCACCAGCCACACCAAACCCAAGGAGTGGCAGGAAAGCCTTCCTAGCACAGTAGCAAGAACTGCACCATGTCTAACAATGTTGGCCAGAGGGATTGGCTGGATGCATCTGGAATGTGCTGCTCTGTCCATTACACTGATGTGAATGGGGCAAAGCACTCCCCGCTCTGTGTCACAGTTTTCCCCAGCAGCAGAATGGGAAGGATGACACGTACCTACCACTGGGTAGCATAAGACTTAACGTCTGCACTTCGCTTGATGCTCTAGCACCTACTGGTGGTGGTCACAGAAAGACTGAGGAGCCCTGTACAGCCATCACTAGAAGAGCTGTGTCTTTAATTCAGGCAGTAGCAGCTCATGCACTAAAAGCCAGAGGCCACAGGGTCAAGCCCTTCTGCTGACAACCCAGGGCTGACCTCACAGGGCTGTGGAGCCAGCTAGTTTTGTTTGTGTGACCCACACACCTCCTGGGTGCGGTGTTCTGTCCCATCTAGTGGCACTGAGACCACTTGGAGAGAGAGAAGAAAAATGAGTTTGCTCTACAGCCTGAGCTAATGCCAGTTGGCTTGCAGGTCATGCACTAAGCTCCAGAGGTCCCAGTTCGCTCCTGCCTGTCAGTAACCGTGGGTCTGCTGGCACTGCACGCACTTTTCAAGAAGCTCGCTGAGCTTGTGAAGGGTCAGAGCATGTGGGGACTAGGATGTTCTTTGCTTTCAATTATAATAAAATTTTCAATGCCACGTGCACCATGCCCCCATTTTTTTTTAGCAGAGAAGACTGATGGAGGAGACCTGGGCTCTATTCTTGTCTCTGCCACTGGCCTACTGTACAGCCTTGGCCAAGTCACTTCCTCTGTTCTCCGTGCTATGGTTTCTCCTCCCACCCTTTGTCTGCCTTGTCTCATTAAATCATAAACTCTCTGGAGCAGGGACTAGCTCTGACTAGATACCTAGCTGGCATTCACAAACTCCTGTCTGAAGAGGACTATGTTCACACAAAGTACATCCCTGTTAGTTCCTGTCAGCAGTGTCCACATGGGGCAGATACAGCACAGCATGCTAGTGCACACTGCCACTCACACCACACTGCAGGGCCATGGACAAGTCCTTAAGCTGTACAGTACCTAGCACAAAAAGGCCCTGGTTTTGATTAGGGCCTCTAGGTGCTACAGTAATATAAATAATGGTAAAAGCCAAGAGAGAGGGATTGGTGAGAACATAATAGTTCTTCATCTCCATATTCGCTGGCCAGACCAGCACTGATTTACACCACCGTGCAACTTTTTAAAGTCCAGGGGTTGCTGCAAGAGATGATAGTGCTGAATCTGACCCCACATTGGCAGCATCCTCTCCCACTCTAGCACCCACTAGCAGCAAACTCAAGAACAGCAGCCCCAGGCCAATTCCCAGCATTCAGCACCAGCCCTAGTTAATCACACAGAATTGCAGTGCAGATTCTCGAGCTGCCAGCATGTCCTGCACACAGCAGCAGCTCCGAGCACTGGAGAGGTTGGGAGAGGGGAACATGGGAACCTTCATCTTGCTCCAAAGATAAAAAAGGAAGCATTGACATCACCAATGTAACCTTGCGGTGAGCGACGGCCGCCTCAAGAGCTGAAGAGAAGCTGCACAGATAAGCTTCATGCCCCATCCCCCTTTCCCAATACTTACAGCTGTATGAGCCAGCTGAACAAGTGGCTGTGTCCTTGTGAATTATTCTTCAGTGCCTGCGCAAGTGCCACATTTTGCATACTTTAATTAGACTCAGTGGGTAAAATAAAACAGAGTGAAGACTCTTTTAATTCCCTGTCTGCGTATTCATTACAGAAGCAGCAGCATCTAGGACGTCAAGGAGGATTAAACAGAGAGGTGGAAAAGTTACAGGTTGTTGTTATGGTATGAAATGCAAATATTCATTCTCTCTCTCTCTCTCTCTCTCTCTCACACACACACACACACACACACACACACCTGTTTGACAAGCAACTCTCTGGCACTGGCGCTTGGGATCAGATTTATACATTTCCAATACAATCACCAAATAGTGCAATAGATTAATATTCACAGCTGTTCTCCATTCCAAGCTTTTTAAGACCAGACAAGACCATTGTAGCTATCTATTCTGACCTCCGGTATAGCACATGCTGGAGAATTCCAGCCAGGGATGGAGTTATTCTTGCAGACTAGGAGAATGCTATCAAGCCCAATAACCTGTAGTTGAATTGGAGTGTATTTTTTTGAAACCCATCCAGGCTTAAAGACACCAAGTGATGAACTGAATGATGGAGATATGGCAGGCACGCCTGTCCCTTTAAATACAGAGTCCCCTTAAAACTCCTGGTGCAACCTATAGGAACTGGTCTGCTGGAGAGGGGATTGGATTATTGGGACCAGAGCATGAGTCAGGACTGGATTACAGCAAGATACCTACAGGGAATTGGAGCCCCAAATGCTGTGCTGGCTGGGGCAGATTAGAGAGCCAGCGCCTCAGGTGGCATTGTATGGCACAGCTGATTTCTGATGGGACTGGGGGTGGGAGGAGTTGAAATGCCCATCAGAGGATTTGGGTCTGAGACAGACAGTGTCTTTCTGGGTGGTTCCACTTTGAGTGACTGTCTGCCTTCTTTAGACTTTAAGGACTTTCCTACATTGAAAGCTTTCTGAAATTCACCCACACTGGGCCTAGCCCCAGGGCTGCTTGTCTGAGCTAGCAAGAGGAGGAGTGCTGGCATAGACCAGTTTTACTACTGGGTCAGCACAAGCTGGTCTGAGTGTGTTAAGATGACACACAAGCCAAAATACGAGCAGTTGCTCTACACTAGCTCTCCCACCCTTGCAAGCACAGAAAATGCTGCCCCAGTGCTGGACCAACAGTGGGAGAATTTCAGAAAATCCTGAGAGAAGGCCTGGATTGCGTCTGCACAAAGCAACTCTCCAGCACTCGGGACCTTAATGAAAGCAGGCCAGAAAGCTCTGAGGAATGACCAAGGGCTAAGCTGCCTAGCAGAGCATAAAGCAACCCTTGTGACTGTGGAGCACAGAGCATCTGCCATCTGAAAGGAAACTTGGAGGGCTACACTCTCCTCTCATTGACAGGAGATAGTCTGGGCAAGGAGCAGCATATGCAGAAGAGCTGTGGGCAAGGAATCTGTGTGGTGCAGAGCTCAGACTTGGCTGGGACTTGACACTTCCCTGAGGAAGGCTGCTCCTCCATAGGCCAGGACCCTCACCTGAGATTTGGGTTCAATTCCTGTCTCTCACACAGAAGCCCTGTGTTTGGGGCAAGTCATTTAATGCCTGTGCCTCAGTTCCCATGTGTACAATGGGAATAATGGCATGTCCCTGCCTCCCAGGGCAGTTGTGAGGAAAAATACATTAACGATTATGAGGCGCTCAGATACTGTGCTGATGTGGGACCGTGTAAATATAAACAAATGGTGCTTTATACCTTTACGACTGTGGAAATTGAATATAAAATGCAACAAACTCAAAATTCTTCACTGGTAGCAGGGGTACACTATTGGGTGACAAACCAGGGACCTCCAGAGCTAACAATTTGAGTCTCTCCTGCTTGAACTAAAGAGCCAGAATCTGTAATCTGGAACAAAAACAAGGAGCCCTTTTGGCACCTTAGAGACTAACACATTTATTTGGGTATAAGCTTTCATGGGCTGATGAAGTGGGTTTTAGCCCATGAAAGTTTATTCCCAAATAAATGTATTAGTCTCTAAGGTGCCACAAGGGTTTCTTGTTGTTTTTGCTGATACAGACTAATCTGGCTCCTGCTCTGTAATCTGGAACAGACCTTGGAATTTCCCAGAGCAGCAAACTGGACCTCAGCCCAAACGCTCCACCTTTACTCCACTGAGATCCTGCTCAATGCCACATCTGCTGCTGCTCTCATCTGCACCTAATGCTACTGCAGAAAAAGATACCATTGCCTCTTTTTCCGGGAGGAGGGCGGGGGGCTGGAAGGTACTTACAATGCTGATATGGCATTTGGCAGCAATTGCAAGTCTAGCTGTGAGCCCTTTGCAGCAATGGTGGAAGGTCAGCACGTCATTTGCTGCGATTGGTGGAGGATAGGTTAATGCTCTGCAGAGATCAGTGGGACATCAGTTATTGGGAGAAGGTTGGTGATCCAATCTTATCTCTCATAAGAGCTATTATGGATCAGTTGTTTGGCAGTCTCTCTATGCCGCTCCCCTTTCCTCTGTGTGTTGAGAAGCTGGTGGTTGGGGGATCCCATGGAATAGCTCACTCAGGAAGTGGTGTGATAACACATTTACCTGAATTGTAACTTCAACTGTAAAAAGGGAGTAAGTTCCTAAGATGTCCCAAATGAGCTAGAACAACAAATGCTGATGGGAAAAGGCGCCAAAGAGAGACAAACGCTGAATTAGTCCAAACCAAAAGACCTACTGATACAACTCAAGAACTGTGTGTAGATCATGTCCGGTAATAGACAGAATGGTGGAATCAGAAATCAGTGAACCAAAACTGGAAAATAGGCCTAAACTGATGGACAAAATAATGAGGGCACAGGTTATTCTGCCCATCATGGCCTTTTGTGGTCCTTACAGAAAGAGACTTTGACTGGAAAAATTGGCTACTGGCGTGAGATTCATCATCCTGGCTGCCACCCCCCTCTCCTGGGACCTTGATCCTTCCTCATCCTGATCCTTAGTGATGTTCTGACCTGGCCAGGGCAGGAAGAGATACACAGAGGAGATCACCACCTCTACTGGCTCCAGGTGAATCCCAAATAGCACCTGCGGTGAAACAGGATCAGACTTTAACAAACAGCCACAGCGGCTTCAGCCCATCTCAACTAACTTCTTCTTTTTTCCCCAAGCAGAGTTATTGCCCTCTTTGACACCTTCAGACACATTTTTTCCTTCTAAAAACCATCTCCTCTACAAGGAGAGGGAACAAAGGGTCTTGTTAAAATGAAAGCCCTAAGACTTCACATTTCTAACACTAACTTCACCCAGCCCTTTTTTAAAAAAAATAAAAGGCTACAAGGATTTTGAATGATGGGTTTGCCAAGGTATGAAGCAGGCTGAGGTTTCTGTTTGCCTAACCCTGAATCTTCTTTAATACAGGTTGCTGCTGGGCAGTGAGTGAGTTATGTTAACATGCCTAGGGAAGTTGCCTAGGGAAGTTGTGGAATCTCCATCTCTGGAGATATTTAAGAGTAGGTTAGATAAATATCTATTAGGGATGGTCTAGACAGTACTTGGTCCTGCCATGAGGGCAGGGGACTGGACTCGATGACCTCTCGAGATCCCTTCCAGTCCCAGAGTCTATGAGTCTATGCTTAGCCCACATGTTCCATGTAAATTGATACAACAGAAAAGCTCTCATGGAATAAACACAGCAGGGGTGTGCAATGCCACAAAGGAGCTGACAATGTACTGGTATTGATTTAGGACCAGGTGCCACCTCTCTGTCCACTGTCCCTTACGGCTTCTCTAAAGGGACAGTATGCACTGCCCCTTGAGGAAATCTGTCTAGTGTAACCTGCGAGAGAACAGCTGTGGCTCCCTCCTGGGCACCGGAAGGATTAAATCCCACTCCTCACGTTAGCACTGCTAGCATGTATTTTGAGCAGGAGCAAAACCTTCCCCTGACTCCTGTGGCCACCTTGGAATTATCTGTCTCCTGCGAGTGGCAGGCTCTTGCCACTTATCCCACCTATTACAAACTAATGACATTTTAAATCTGTGTTACCTGTAAATGAAGTGAAAATCTAAGGAACTCTGGGTATTAAGCTTGATTAACTGGATGGACCTCTGTCTCTCACTGTAGTTGAGCATTACGGCTAGTGTCTCACCCACCTACTCAGCATGTGAAGTGTTTGCAGAGATGTTCCTGACATCCAGCTCCCCTTGACTTGCCAGTTGCTTGGAACTTCTGGAAATCAGGTCTGTAACCCCCTGAGGGCTTATGCACTTCATGAAGGAGTGTTTGCCAGGTCCTCAACCTGGATTGCTTGTCCTCTCAGGGGACCAGCTAGACATATACCCATTTTAACTCTCCTACACATAGGCTGCAAACCATCCCATCCCTTTGCCCCCATTTCCAAGCTCAGCCTGATCCTGAAGTGAAGTGAATGGGAGTTTGGCCCATAGGACCTGTTCCTGCACCCATTGACATCAATGTTCTTTCCACTGATAACAATGGGAATGGGATCAGGACCAGTGTGGGAGTCCAGAAACCCACTCCCTCATGACATGAAGGGATGGTCTTGTGGTTAAGACGCTGCACTGGGACTGTAAATTGTGTCTCTGCTCTGCCGCAGACTTCTTGTGTGACCTTGAGCAAGTCTCTTAATCTGACTGTGCCTCAGTTCCCCATCTGTACAATGAAGGTCATCTTTTCTTTCTGTTTCATCTACTTTGATTGCAAACCCTCTTGACAGGGGATGTCTCGTACAATGTGTATGTGAAGCACTTAGCACAACAGAGCTTTCATCTCTATTGGGCAGGCCCTGCTGTAACAACATCAAACCATCTGACCAACAGGGATGTGTCTGCTCCCTGCACTCCACATGGCTCTCCAGTTTCCATCTGGCTTTAACGGAGTAATGGGCACAGAGCATGAGATGTAGAAACACAGGGCTGACTCCAACATGCCCGTTGCAAAGTGGCATTCAGAGCTCTCTGGAATGGGAGCTCTTGCAGCTGTAGACTAATGATGGGAGCTCCCCAGTGGGCCAGCCAGTCATTTTTGGATGCAGTCAATTTTAACCCCTCAAGGAACAAAATATAGACTGCAATAGAGTTTGACTAATTGGTGTGATTTATCACTTCTCATCTAAAAGGAAAGTGAAAGGAACCCAAACTAACAGGCCCATGAAAGATGGATTCTCTCCTCGTGCCAAGCAGGGTCCCTTCAGAGACACCCAGGAAGCATTCGTGTTCCAGCTTGCTTGTGGCTGCTTGTGAGGAGCAGCCCTAGCCACATCTCAGGAAGGAATTGGGAGGCTCATCTTAGAAGAGACCTCATCTGTCCTACAAGCCCAAATTCCAGCGACAAAGACCTCAGCTTCACCCCTACGCAAGGGGCGATGTGATGGGCACTGACAGCCCTATAGTCTGTGGCAATCAGGAGGGAGAACAACAAAAGTGGGACGAAGGCCAGACCCACATTAGCATTGTCAACAGGTGAAGGCAAGAGGAGGGCTGATCACATTAATTAATTATTAGACACACTCCAAAGGATTCAGCAGGGGAGGATGCCATAGGGATCTGCCCTCTGTCCCTCTTTACCTGCTGTTCAGGGATGTGCAGGGAGAGCCCCACACAGAGCTGAGTTCCACAGCTGGCAGGTGAGGTGAGCTTCCTCTGGTTAATGTGAGGGGGAACTCATTTCACTCTCTTCTCACTGGTATGGGGGAGCAGGGCTCACTCACAGCTGCTGTTCCTCCTGAGCTGGTGCTTCGGGGAGCTCCCCCTCCTCTTTCAAATCGGCTTTATCCTCCCAGCATTCATAAATTCAACTTCCATAGCAGTGGGCTTAAGCTAGAGGCCTGGAAACATGGCCCCATGCTTAGAGTGCTACCCTGGGATTGGAGAGACTGGGGTCGCTTCCCTTCTCCATCAAGAGCTTCCTGTGTGACCTTGGGCAAGTCACTTACTTTCGCTGTGCCTCACTTCCCCATCTGAACTACAGTGTAATAACACTGCCCCGGCTTGTAAGGCTGTAGAGAGAATAAATACAGTTACACTGAAGTCTCTGATATGCTCCAAGATTATGGTGGTGGACACTCTATAAGCACTTAAGATAGGAAGGGGCAGGGTTAGGCCTAAAGGTCTTTGAGTATTACCTACCACATCTTACAGAGGCTCTTTGGTATGGGAAGGAGGCTGGTTCAAAGTGGTTTCTGAACCCCTGCAGTCATGACATCCTCCACTGATTAGCTTGCTAGGTGTACACTATGGCAATATCTACACTGCATGCAAGCCTGGGCTTTGACTCAGGCTAGAGTCGAACCCTGCTTCCATACACACAGAAATCAGTCTGACAGGTCAGCAAAGTCCTAGGATCCAACTAGGAGATTGGGTCAAAGTCCAAGTCCTGCTGTGACACAGGTCCACTCCCTGTCATTGTGCAGTGTGGACACAGCTCAAACGGCAGAATGCCTGCATAGTGTCACATGGACGCATTTACAATGCAATGTGGATGCTCAAGTGCGGGCTTGGAAACACTCACATCAGGTCTCAAAGAGCCAGGTTTAGTGTGCAGTGTGGACACACCCTAAGGTTTCAATCCAGGGAGGAGCTGAACAGCACCTGCTGGGTGTTGGCTGGTCAACTGGTGAGAGTTAAGCATTACCAGCACCTTGTAAGGGATGGGTCCAATGCTGGTCTAATTTCCTATACAAAATGGCTTTTCATCCAAAACGCATATTTTTGTTTCACTCACTTCTTCAATGTTTTCTGTTGAAAATGTTCAGTTTTTCAAAAAAAATAATTTTTTCGAACACCCTCTGCCCTGTAACACTCCTTCCCCGCAACCCCCCCCCTTCCCACACACACACACTTGGAATTAAACAATTGTTTTTAAAATTCCATGAAACACAATTGCCACTTTTCATAACTCTGGTCAGGCCCCAAGTTACCGTGAGAGCCTTTGAATACAAGATGGCGGGGGGAGAAGGAATGAACAAGAACTGCACAGAATGAAATTAAGCTGAAACACTTAAACTTCACATGCAATAAATTCTGCTGAGAGCTGGTCACTTTCTTTAAAAGACTAAAAAGGCCTGTTGTAGAGATGGTGAGAGGAGAAGCAGCTAGGAGGAGCCTGGGAGCTTAGCTCTAGAGACGAGCCAGGTTTGAGGTGACCTGGTTGAAGCAGACAGAATGCTGCGGGGACTGGCTAGCAGAGCTTATATAAGAATTCTTGAGCAAGTGGGGGCATGAACTCCTGCTCCAGAAAGGGCAGTCCTTGCAGGAATTTTAAACCAATATCTTTATGACAGAAGTCACTTTATGAAATAGAAGACGGGGGGTAAGAGGAAGGAGCAAGTAATGCAAATAGCTTAAACATAAAGGAGGCAGGCAAGTACTTGGGGAGAAAGAGGACTTGCAGGGTACCATTGCTGACTAGAACACACTGGAAGATCTCAGAGGTAGATGAGCAGCCTGCTGCCTGCATCATTCCTTATGTTCCTATCAGCATCTGGAAAAGATCTTTTATTTCCAAGCTGGTCCCTCTCCCCTTGGGGCCAGTGTAGAATTGATCCCTATTTTACCATTATTATTTGTGTTCTGGTAGCACATGCAGCTCCTACTGAGATGTCAGCCTCCTTGTGCTAGCCCAGGGAGAGACAGACCTTGCCCTGAAGAGATTACAATCTAAATTGATACGGCAGACAAAGAGGGGATGTTTCCCCCATTTTACCGCTTAGGAGTCTAAGGAACAGAGAGATGAAGGGACATCTTGAGGCCACACAGGGAGCCTGTAGTGGAGCTGGGAACTGAACCCAGAGTTCTTGAACCCTGGTTTTTAATCACACGACTATCATCCCTCTCATCTCCTGAATCCCAGCCCAATGCCATACTCACCAGGCCTCCTTTCCTTCCTGAAGTCTATTCTCCAGCCTTGGTTTAAATGGTTCAGGTTTCCACTGAAATCTATTCCATATCTAGCCCCCTACTCCCAGTAATACCCCACTGTATTACACAACATTCTTCTTCCTTGCTTTGGGCATGCTTCAAAGCCGTGCCCACACGATTTGTAGACAGCTTGATGGCTGCCCATTACTCGCCATTTAGCCAAGCTATTGATGGCTCGGGTTTCTAAATTTTCCTTCATACGCTGATCCTCTCCAGGCCATTCCCCCTTTTAGTTGCCCTTCTCCCAATTCCTCCCAGTTTGTTTCCATTTCCTCCTGGCACAGAGATGCCCAGAACTGAACTCAATGATCCCTCCACCCCCTCCTCAAATGCAGCAATGCAGCTTGCTGAGCGACTATCCTGCGAGGCTGAACGGTGGCATTAATGGAATGAGTGGATTGTGGTTACCCACGTAAATGGCTATTAGGCAGTGCCACGGGCCCTCCGACTTCCCTTGCACCTAGAAGGCCTGCTGTGTGTCTTTTGGTTTAGTGCATCCAGCTCATATCACTGCTGGCATTAGACTGCCGTCTCATCACATCTTGGTAGGCATAAATTAAGTGTCAGGCTACAAGCTGAGTACCAACGGCTCACCTCATGCGCCACTTACCTGTCGGAAATGTCATTCTCTGTCCCTTGCTATTTGCCAAGGCTGAAGGCTTGGCTAGTGTCTCTTCGGCCACAGCTGGAGAACTCACAGATAGCTGTTAAGAAGAAGGTAGGTGCATTGCTGTGTTTCTTTATAGTCCCTGGGCCGATCAGACACATAGGCATTTATTTTGCATGGAGCTTTCACATGCCACCTCTTCAACAGAATGACAGAGGTCAGAGATAAGACGACATCCCTGTTAACTGGTCCATGGCCGTAGACAGAATGCATGGATGAGTAGGAACAGCACCGAAAAGATATACACATCTTCAGCCCGCTGGGAATGGTTGGATGGACAGGAGGTCTTTGCCTAACAGTACAGCTGAGAAGAGATAAGAGCTGGTGATGCTTCTGCTTGCAGTGAGCTGGGATACATTATATCCTATATGGGTTACATGAGCAAGAAGAATATCTTGAAACCCCATGATTCATAAAGTCCAGTCATTCCCTGCTAGTAGCCAGCACCAGCTGCTTGAGAAGAAAGTGGAAGAAACCTTGCAGTAGGCATTGCGAGATCATCTGCCCCTAAGGAAACTTTCCTCCTAAACCACATTAGTTAGGGTTTGGCTTATGTCCTGAAGCATGAGGGTTTATATCCCAGACATAATTCTTGGCTTGTTTTTTTAAATCTTTGCTATTGTAACAGGATGTTCTTGTTATCCGTAGAAACATGCAATCCTTTTATGGATCCTACTCCTCACTTGCACTTAATAATATCTTGTGGCAATGAGTTCCACTGGCTAACTATAGGTGAATGAGAAAATTATTTCCTTTCCTCATGTTTAAACTGTCAGCTTGTCATTTTCATTGAATAGCTTCTTGATCTCATAATCCTGGGACTGGAAGTCAGAACCTAGGTTCTATTCCCAGTTTTGCCACAGGCCTGGTGGGAGACCTTGGGCAAGTCACTTCCCCTCTGTTTGCCCTCACACCCTTTGTCTGTCTTACCTACTTACTCTTTGAGTCAAGGACCATGTCTTTGTGTTTGTACAGCATTTAGCACAATAGAGCTCTGACCTGATTAAAGTGTCTAGGATGCTGCTGTAATAGAGATCATTAGAGCTGATCTAAAACACAGGAAAATAGTTTGTGAACATTTGTATAAAAATATTGCCCCCTTCTTTTATCCAAAACAAATTAAAAGTTTGACTTGTTCTATCAGAAAATAATTAACAATCATCTGTAGAGCTAGTCCAAAAAAAATCCTGAAAAGTAATTTTGATGAAAAATATCTTGGTCAAAAACTAATTTCTTTCTATTAAAATCTTCATTTCAATTGCATTTCCTGGATTTTTTAAACCAAAAAGACAGCTTTTTTGGAGCAAAAAGCAAGTAAAAATGACCAGTTTTGAAAACCAGTTTTTATTTCTAAAAATGTTTTCTGAAAACCAATTTTTTTTTTAAAAAAAAGGTTCCTCAAAAATGTACTTATAAAAATTGTATAAGTTTCTATGAAATTAAAAAAAACATACTTAACATTTCCCATGGATAATAAGTGGCATTTTTCAACCAGGTCTAATAATCTTGCTGGAGTAAACAGTCCCAAATAAATAGGCCTCTTCTCAGCGTTGGCGCTGAGCACAACTAATCTTAACTTGATTGCCCTAAATACAGCACAACATTTCTCCTCATAAGGGAATAGAAAAAGAATAAATGATTGTTTGACTTTGAAAATCTTTGCTCATAAGAACAAGCTCCTTTCCTACCTCTGGCCATGGCTACACTGGCAGTTTACAGGGCTGCAACTTTCGCGCTCAGGGGTGTGAAAAAAACACCCCCCTGAGCGCTGCAAGATACAGCGCCATAAAGCCTCAGTGTAATCAGTGCCGCAGCACTGGGAGCGCGGCTCCCAGCACTGCAAGCTACACCCGTAAGGGATGTGGTTTACGTGCAGTGCTGGGAGAGCTCTCTCCCAGCTCTGGCGCTCTGACCACAATCACACTTCAAAGCGCTGTCGCGGCATCGCTTTGAAATTTCAAGTGTAGCTATACCCTCTTCCTATCCCATTCCAATGCTGCCTCCTTGCTTTTCAGGTTTCTTCTTAGGGCATCAAACTGTTGGCCGCTCCCTTGATGGCTGGGAGCAAAGAGCTTGGAAATTTATGCACAACATTAAGTGAGATACCTTGGTCTCCAACTAGGTTAAATTGCTTTCTATATTTAAATTGCCTTCTAGCTGGTTAGATCTGAGAGGCACAGCTGTGAAATGGATAGTTCCATCCAGTAAACAGAAGAATGTAAATCCTAATGGATTAATCTGTTATAATTAGACAATTTGCCGTGACTTTGACACACAATCCACGAAACCGTTTGGTAGGGGCAGCAGAACTATAGTCCGAGGAGCAGCAAGATGGTAGCTGATGGGGGCGCAGAGATGCGTGGTGCTAGCTCTGAATGTCAAATTGCTTTGGAAAAGAAGCAGCATCCCTCAGAGTTAGGAGCTCACACACACAAACAAAATTCTCAAATTAAAGATAAGAAAGAAATAAACTGCTGGGAACAATGAAGTTGTTCTCCTTTATTTTTTGTCGGCATTAGCTGGAGATTTCTGCTTGATATCACCCCTGAAGCACTCTGTTGGAATCCTATTAGTTTCTATTCAGTCCTTTTTATCTAAAGGGCATTACCCTGGATAGTTGCAACACCATGGAATGATTAGAACCAGGGGCGGATCGGGTCCCGCCCCTAAGAGGGTCCTGCTCCCAAACCCCAGTATGGCGTACGGTCAAGAGCTGGTGTGCTGTACCGGGGTGGCCTGCCTTCCCCAGGGAGCAATTTAAAGGGCCCGGGGCTACCAGCAGGGGCTATTTCTGTGGTAGCAGGGGACTCTGGGGGCTATTTAAAGGGCCAGGATTCCAGCTGCCTCTGCCATCCCGGTCCTTTAAATAGCTGCAGGAGCCTCACCGCTTCCCCAGGGCTCCTGCAGCTATTTACAGGGCTGGGGCGATGGAAGCAGGGGAGCCCTGGGCCCTTTAAATAACTCCCGAGCCCTGGGCTGCTGTTGCTGCTGCTGCTACCCCGGTGGGAGAGGGAGGAGGAGGGGGCACTTACCATACAGGGTGGGCTGTATCTGCACCCCCTGCCCACAGCCAGCCCCTGCTGCACCCTCTGCCTGCACCAACCCTGCACCCTGTGCCCTGCCTGCAGCCACCCCCTGCCCTGTCTCCAGCCAGCCCCGCATCCCCTGCCCTGTCTCCAGCCAACCCCTGCTGCACCCCCTGCCTGAAGCCAGCCAGTCCCACACTCCTGTTTCCAGCCCTGCCAACCCCTGCCACACACCCTTGCAGCCCTGCCTGAAGCCAGCCAGCCCATCCCACACATCCCTGTCTCCAGTCAGCTCCGTACCCCTTGTCCTGCCTGCAGCCAGATCCTACCTCCAGCCAGCCCCATGTCCACTGGTACCCTGCAGTTCCCAGGGCAATAACCCTCCACACTTGCTTCAATGAGGGGGGCAGGGAGCAGCTGAGACCTACAAGTGTGCACACACCCTCAGGGAGTGGAGGGGACCCACACATGTGAAACCAAGTCCATTTCTAGTTCGGGCCCATTTTTTTTTAAAAAGAACTTTAGGTAGGGTTAACATACATCCGTATTTTCCCGGACATGTCAGGCTTTTTGGTTCTTAAATCGCCATCTGGGATTTTTAAAATTTTAAAAATTCCTCCTGGGAAAATATGGATGTATGGTAACCCTATTGGTACAAAAAATACATACTGTGGCAGATCCCTATCAAACTTTTTATAGGGAACCGGTTACTAAGAAATGAAAGGCTTTTTTTTTTTACTTAATTTTTTTTTTTGAAGTCATCCCTGACGGGGCCCCGCCAAAAATGTTTGAATTGGGCCCCGCACTTCCTAAAGCCGGCCCTGATTAGAACTTCCGAATAAAACTTTCTATGTTTGCCTTTTGTATTCCCCTTGCCCCAAGCCCCCCTTTTCCTTTCTTCATGCCGTTCAAATCCAAGTTCAAATCGAACGACTCCTTGTCTCCAAAGTGAAGTGATCCAGAAGAGATGATGGAAATACCTGGGAGGGATGTTGAGAATGAAACCAGAGTATCTGCCATAGCAGGCATACCATTGGGTGGCCTGAGACAACATGCAGAAGGGGATGACGAGAAGAATCCCTCCACTGAATACTATTCAGAGAGGACAGGCACAGAGTGGCCCAAGATAGACTGGGATGGCAGTGGAGGACACTGCATGCTTGGTCAAGAATTATATGGTGCCCAGTGCCGATCTCTCTTTGAAACACAGAGCAGTTTGTGAGCAGTTCAGGCTAGACCTACTCTACTACACTTTGTGGCCCTTTGCCTGCAGCTCAGTAGTCTGACAATCCTGATGCATCCCCAAAATTCATTTCCCCTGGGATGCAGCTGGATCTTGCCACTGATTGTGCTCTAAGCCCCCAGGGTAGGATGCAGATCAGGGGCAGGACCAGAGTGCACTGCACATGGCTTTTCTCTACTTTCCAGGGTCCATAGGGGATCCTGGGAAGCAGAGCAGCCGTGAGACTGCTCTACCTTTACATGGGGGGCCAGGCAGGACCCCAGAAGGCCTCAGAACACAAGGGGGCTTATCATCACACTTACCCTATGCATGAGAGCAAGCACCTGAGACAGAGAACCGAATGCCTGTGTCGTCCTAGCACAGTGTGCGTGCTACTGTAATGCAAGTAATAAGAAGCCACTCTCCCTTCACAGAATCAGAGGGGTAGCTGTGTTAGTCTGGATCTGAAAAGAAGATCTGGATATGTAAAAGCATCTGACAAAGTGTGTATTCACCCATGAAAGCTCATGCTCCAAAACGTCTGTTAGTCTATAAGGTGCCACAGGATTCTTTGCTGCTTTCCCCTCACAGTAATTGCCTGTTGCTAAACTTGCTGGTATATTAGAAAAGTTGATTGAGTAAGCTCAAGCCAAAGCCTTGCTCTATTCACAGCGTGAGCCGTGCATTGTATCCCCTACTCCTGCTACCGGGGGCCGTACCCCCTGCTTGACACAAAGGGCACCAGCAGTGCAACATTGCCTCTCAACTGGGAGCCCTGGACCCTGTACTGTCTGCACGTGCCCTGTTATTGACCCCACTGTATACATCTAGCTACTTAACAACTGCAATCCAATTACCTTCCCCTTCTGAGCTAACTACAGAGCCATTCCCAGGGAATTACACACTACTTTGGGGTGGGGGTGGGAAGTTAATGCTGCTAATAGAAACCTGCGGCTGAGTGCAAGCTGTGCCAAGACCCTTGCTTTCTTTCTTTAATTCATTGCAAACCTCTCTGTTTATTGAGTTGACTCACATATTTGAACACTGACTCAAGAGAGGCCTTCTCCCAGACACTGTATATCTGACAAATAATTCCCCTTACACTAAGATATGTGTGAAATTCAGGGCAGGCAAGTCCCTTCCCCCCCTTAAATTTGCCTACAAAGCTAGAGGAAAATATAAAATATTCTACAGTTAGTTCACATGTGCGCACACCTCACCAGATACACCCCACAGGATCCCAAAAGGCAGACACCAGGGTTATGTGCACGCACACACACACACACAAGTACACAAAGAACCGGAATCAGACCCAGTGTGAGCAGTTGCAATTCCACTCTTAGCAAGGATACACGCCCTTAGGTCTGACTCCACTGAACTGAATGGAGAGACAGCCAATGAAGTTCAGTGGACTTTGGATCAGGCCTGCATGCCCCAGTTGTCACGACCTCTGAGCACCAACAGTCTCATACAGTACTTGCAGGCTGTCACATACACACCTTCTGATAGACGTGTAGTCACACGCATTCCCACCGCAGCCTAGATACGATGGTGGTGGGTGCCCCATGAGCACCCCAGACAGACAGCATGTGGATACGTACCTATGCTCACCCACAGCCTCTGAATGCAGAAGCGTTAAATAATTGCCAAGAATGTTATGCTGAGTGTATTTCTAACCCAGTTAGAGTAGAGGAGTCTCTTCTCATGGGATCTACAGCCTAAGGATGTCTTAGAAAGATTCTGGGAGGTGTCTGAAGTTTCAGGTCCAAAACTCCTGAGGTTTTCCCCATCACCTATTAGCTCCTGACACCCAGATAAGCTGGGATTTTCAGCAGCACTTAAATGGGCAGGGCCTTATCAACACCCAAAAATTGCACCAATTTAATTAAACCAGTTTAGAGACCAGTTTAGTAAAATGGATGCCACCCCTCATTGTAGACACTGCAGTTTAACTTGTTATAGCAGTTTAGCTTGTGCCTGGAAGTGCACAAGCTAAATCAAGATAAATCTCTCAGAAACTGATTTATACCTGTCTACACAAGGTCCCATTTCAATAAACTGCTTTAGTTAAATAGGTGCAAAACTTGTGCATAGGCCAGGCCTTAGGCATCCAACATCTATTTAAATTCAGCGGGAGTTAGGCACCTAACTCCCTTCATCTCCTTTGAAATCCCAACCTTAAAACTGGCACCCTCTGTACCAGCCCAGTCCTCCCCACTGATACTCTGGGGACACCTCAGTGGGGAAAAAAAAAACATCTGTCTTCCTATTTGCTGGGCTTTCAGGGCCTCAAAAACTGAAGAGCCTCTGTTTAAATTAGGAGCAAGAGTCAAACAAGCAAGGTTGCAAATGAATGCCAAGGAGGAGAGGCATTTGCATGCCTCTTAGAATTCAAAGTGGTTTTATTATTTTGAAGGGTCCTCCAAAAACTTGTCAGTGTGAAAAGCACAACAACTTGGGTCTTACAGTCAGATCTCATGAATCCCCTTCCCAATGTGAGGTTTGGGCATGATGATTAAAACCGGGCTCTGAGCTGATGAGAAAGGGGAGTTTTTTCTCTGCTGGTGGCATGAGGGAATCAAGGCAAAAGGCAGTCCATTGCAGCAGAAAAGGAGAGCATTGTGTGAGCCCCAAGGCAGGGATAGCCTATGAAGAAGAGTAAATGGTAAGAAAAACTGGGGCTCAGAAGAGCTGCGTTCAATACCAAGCCCTGCCTTACACTCAGTGTATAACCTTAGAAGAAAGCGTATGGCTTTTCTCCTCCAAAGCTAAAACTCAGCTTTCTAAAAATTACCATAATACATAAAGCCAGTGATGCCATAAAGGGCAGACTGTGCATATACAAAACTCCCCCCCATATGGATTTAATTATGTGTAGTAATAAGCACTGGAAAGCTTTAATGCACTGTGTGATGTACTGGGTGTGTGTACACACGATTGGACATACAGGCAGCTACAGCACTTTAAAGTGTTCTCTGGCACCATAGGGTCCTCCTGTGTTTCTTGACAGCATAAAGATTTTTCAAACCACAATGGTAGAATATTCTCTACCAATCTGGGTGGCTGTGTGCCCCCCATCACAATGGTATCTGTTCATTAGGAGAACTTAGGAACAGAACCCTGCATGGGACTAGTGTAGAGCCCTGCAGCGGGACTGGGATCCCCTGGGTCATGCTACCCCCATACTAGCTGGAGAGCTGTGGAAGCAGGATTAAAAACAGGTTTGCACAGGTCTCTATTTAGGACTACCAAATTATATCAGACCATCTTTTCTAGGTTCTCCCCTTCCCAGGACTCATACCCAGGGGCATCGGACACAGAAATCCAGTTCTAGTTCTCCCTTCCATGCACTCAGGCTGCTTCGGTGAGCACCAGAGCCCAGTTCTGATCCTTTACTGCCTTATCTTCCCTTGCAGTGAGCAGACTGTCATGCCAGCGCTAAATTCATAATGTCGTCCCATAGGAACTCTGCCAGGATTCTTGGGCTGTCTCACAACGCATTTTGGCCTTTCCCCTCAGTCTCTTATTCCAAGTTGATTTCACAGCCTTACCCCTTGAGATCGTCCCTTTCCCATATTTGAACAGGAAGGATAGGTGCCCTGAACCAGCTGTGAAAAATACCTCTCATCACACACTCATGGTCCTGACCTTTTGTGGTTGTGCACAATTTTATCTCCCCCATGCCCCTTCCCCTTGATTTAATTCATTGTTAATTGGCTGTGGTAATTATATTAGGAAGCTGTAATGCAGGACACGGGAACCCTGTGAATACCACTAACTGTTACTGGAACGATGCCAGCCAAGGAGTTAATTGAGAGAAATGCAGCAGCTTCTACAGACCAGAGGAGAAAGAGGGGCCTTCTGCGGAAAAGACTGAACTGAGGAAAGTTTCTGCAATTACCTACACAACAACCTGCTCTGTGCCAGCTCCAGCCCAGAACTCATTAGGTACTTCCCCAACTGGATGCAGAGATTTAGGGGTACAGTTTGGATTCACTGAGTAAATCCTGGATTTGGGGGTTAGTTAAGATTAGGCAAATAGTCACAATTACAAAGGTGCAGCATTGCCCAATCTCAGTTTCTGGAGTTTCTTTTAATTCCTCAGTTCCTGCAGTCATGTCATTACAGGACAATCTCAGGTCTCTTTGAAACACCAAGAATGTTTCTCATAGAGCTGGGCAAAGAAAATTTGACAACAGTCTGCCATTAAATACTGTAGTTCCATCAGAATTTAAAATGGTTCAGGGGAACATTGATTTCCATGAAGTTTTCAAGGGGAAAAAGCTGAAAAAAATCATTTCACTTTTCTTCTTTCATGCTGAGAATGTTTAAACATTTTGTGTCAAGAAGATAAAGATGTTTCATTTTGACTTTTATACTAAAATATTTATATTACATTTCAGATAGAAATGTACACCTTTAATATAGCGATGCGATGGGAAGACTGTCATGAGAAGCGTGAAGAGCAAAGGTGTGGAGCTCCAAAATGTACAAACACACGCTATGGCACCTCTGACCCCATCTAAATGAGAAAAGGAGTCAATAAGAAAAATGAGGTCATATTGCCATTTATATTTTAATATATATGAAATATGATAAGTCAAAGTGAAACTAATTGAAATGCTAGTCGAAACATTTTGACTTTTAGAAATGAAATGTTTTGACATCGTCAAATAAAACTATTCTACATTATTAAAACAAAGCATCTTGATGCGGTCCTGAACCAAAACGTTTGGAATTTTTGTTTTGCGGAAGAATATGAAAAATTTGGTTTGTTCCAATTCAGAGCAAAAAAAATAACAGCAGCTAGTCAATTTCCTAGGAAACTGAAATTCTGATGTCCAACCAGCTCTGGTTTGTAGCCAGAGTAGCATAGAAAAACTGGAAAAGTGACCCTAAAGGCTTACAAACAAGAAGTCACATTGAAATGTATATTTGTAAGTTTTTGTAAGTCATTATTTGGGGATGGGGGGAGGTGGAAGGAAGGCTGACTCATGGTTTTCGAACATTTGGGGTCGGCCGTACTGAAGACACAATGATTATTGCACCAAAGGGCACAGTTAGAATCACATAACTGGAAGGGACCTCGAGAGGTTATCTAGTCCCATCCCCTGCACTCAAGGCAGGACTAAGTATTATGTCCAGTTGGGCCTGAGGGTGCAGATAGGATGGCTCCTATACTAGGCTTTATATACTTGGTTGGGTAATATCTGTGACTTGTATTACCACGGTGTCAGCTGAGATGGGGGTCCCATTGTGCTAGGGAATCTAAGAGCCTGAATACAAGTGCGCTACGAGCCACAAGCAGGGGGTGTAAATGCAGCACATTTAGAAATACCTGAGTTAGCTTTAATCTAGCTAGCTTGTGCACTGATGCTACACTAGCATGGACTTCAGCATCATGGGCTAAGCCCCTCAGTAATTACTCAGGCTTACACAGCCTGTGCTGCCGTGGCTTCACCGCTATTGGTTCTCGCACTAGCTCGATTAAAGCTAGTTCTGGGAAGTCTGCACCTCCGGCAGTCACACACCACGATTCCAGGGTGCACATATCCACAGAGAGACAGGTCCTGCCCTGTGAGCTTAGAGTCTAAATGCACAAAGGGTAGTATGGGAAACAAACACAGGGAGGGAAGTGGCTTGACCAAGGTCACACACTGGAGCCCAGGAATAGGCCCCACTTGTTCCAATTCCAAGCCCAGTGCATCATCCATTGGGCCACCCTTACTCTCAGGTGCACCTGCTAAAGTGGGCGAGCTAACAACACTGCCTGAAGCTGGGCATGGTGAGGACAAGTCCTTTGCTAGCGTCTTGCATATACAGCTTATTCACTGCCAGAGCTGCGGCGCGGATGGTTCACCTAACCCTGCGCTTTGCTCCAGCCTGTGCTACCATCCCAATAAAAAACTAATTCTACCTATCTTTCAAAACTCCAGCTAATAACACCAGAACTGCACACTCAGCTCTCCCCAAATCCTTTAAATCCCTGGGCCTCCGGAGTCCTTAGGACCTGTACTAGTCCTCTGAGCTTCATTCATAATATTAAAGATAAGCAAAGAAATCGATTCCGCCTCCCCCTGGACCTCATCAAACAAATGATGGCTTCACCCAGGCATTATCCCCTGGGATTATCCAGAATAGACTCCAGTTAACCTGGCATTAGAGAGACTCCTTCCCCCTAATAAAGTGCCTGCTATGTGCCATCATGCTTAAATCCACAGGCCCGGCTCTGAGCTATAAGCTGCTGCTCTTGCCTTTTGTGACCTGTTTGCTGCATAAAGGCCCTGTTCCCTTTGTGGCACTGACTAAATCCACCCAGCTCCCCTCAATTACATTAAGCAGTGGCCAGTATGTCCATGGAGCTGTATGTGTCCTATTCTTTCCTCTGATTACAGCTGGCTTATGGGTACAAAGCCGTTGAGGGAAAGGAGGAGGGGGCCTTTCCCATAATAAGACAATGAGATGGAGCCTCTTGTTATTTCCTTCCTCCTCTCCCAGAGTTTACTTTCGCATTAGCCTCTCATCCCATTTAGTGGCTCCTGCCTCATGCATCTACAGATAGACTTTGTCCTGGTGAAATCTTGGCTGGGTTACTTTGCTCCCCCAGGGCCTGAAAAAAAACTAAAAATCAAGCATGTAGAGAAGAGGCAGGACTCTGTGACGACTAGAGAGAGGATACTATTGGATATAGATGCACCATATGGTTCCACCTGGCTTTCCAGCTCCCAGCCTAACTCATGCAGCCCATGCCACCCAGGGGCTAATTCTCAGTCCTAGCCAAGCTCCATTCCAGTACAGGAAATGGGGCACACAAAAGTGACATGTTTGTGCTTTCCCACATCCTGGAAGTGGCTGGGGGAGAGGAGTGTCTCACTGCCTGACTTAAGTTAGAGCATCCTCACAGCAGCTGTAATTTACATTCAACTGACCACAGTGCTAAGGCACCATTCCAGGATTTCCGGCAGAAAAAGAGAGCCAGAGCACAAAGGAGCTGCTGCCCTGTGCCTGTCTTCCAGCTGTGCCTCTTACATCGGGGACTGTGAGGAACACCGCACAGGTGCTATGATTCAAAGGAGCCCTTTCCATGCTGGGATCATTCCTTAGTGACTGATCCACCAACTTGCAGGCTGCTGGCACAGCACCCAGGAGCCACAGGTCAGTGGTGAATAGGGTCCAGGTTCTCCATTAGAGCTGGTCTGTACTAAGTAGTAGTCCACACTGCGGCTGTTGCCCCTGTGGCGTGAATACCCAGACACTCCATACCACACAGCCAACCGAGTCCCGCAGGTGGCACTAACTCCACACATCCCTGGGAGTTCGCTGACCCCAATTCTGCCCCCAACCAATGTGCTGCAGCCAATCGCGGAAGGGGTGCTTGGAGCCCAGCTGGTATCTCTGCACAGTGCCTTTACACCTTTCACTGCCTCATGGGGGGAGGTGTGTTCCCATGCCAGGAGGGCACAGACTGTATAACCTCCCTACGGGGTGTGACGTTGGTTGGCACAGGCCCAAGGAGTACAAACCAAAACAAGGCTATTGGGAACTTAGCAGCTGCAGCACAGCTGTCTCTTTGTGGGAACACAAGTTGGCCAGTGCCAAGCAGGGTTGGCTACCAAATGCTGGAGGATCCTGGAGAAGAAGTTATTAGTTAATATCTGAGCTAGCCACAGCTGGAGACATGTGTGCGAGAGATCCAGGAGAAAAGGGAATGGGCTTGCTATGTACATCAGTTGTCCAAGTGCAGCTGGGATGCGAAATATTGCCCATATCAGCCCCAGGAGATAGAGCTGCTCTTCCACCCTGTAACTAAAAGATCTCAGGGAAGCCCTGCAGATCACTGAAACGTGGGCTATATCGGCGAGAGGTTGGCCTGGGAGTTAAGGTACACGGCTGGAACTCAGGAGATCTGAGTCCAGTTCCCAGCTCTGCCACAGCTTCCCTGAAACACTCTGGGCAAGTTATTAAATCTCTCCCTCTCCCCCGTCTGTAAAATGGGGGTAACAATACTTCCCTTCTCTCACCCTTTGTCTTGTCTATTTAAATTATAAAGATCTTTTACTGTGTATCCATACAGCACCAAACACAATAGGACCCTGTTGCTGGTTGAGGTCTCTGGATGCTACTGTAACAAATAACAGCACAAGTAAGAGTGACAGAAATTGCCCTACTCAAGTTCTGCTTATTCTATATGCCATACTCATCATCATGGCATCTGCGTGGAGCTGCTGTTTACAAGTGGCTATGAGTCTTGCTTTTTCTTTAAATCTCTTCAAGGTTTGCAGTCTTTCCCTTCCTTTCCCACAGCTTCCCCTCCTGCCCACAGATGGTGGAGGCTGAGAGACAATTACCATAAGGGAAGCAGTTTGGCACAATAAGCTATTTTATGAAGTTCTGTTTGTTCTCTGCGCACGTTAGAATCTTTCAGTTTCATCGTCCTCCTGAGATTAGATCTATTTCCTTCCTCATTTGGAGAGGCAGCTGTTGAGCTCACGCGTAATGGGCATGGAGATTTCTAACAAGCACCACAGCCTGGCCTGTGAAGGCCTTTTGCAATTACCTACCTAAAGAAGTGAGCGCTGATTTTTTTTTTTTCCCCTCTTAAAATAACCTACTTCTTCCATTTGCTCTCTTTAACCCTGCTGCTGCTGGACTTACACAGGGATCATAAAGTAAGCTGCAAGCTGAACTACTGTGGTCAGGTCAAATGGAGCCATGTTTTTTTCCCCCCCTAAAGAGCTCAGCTGTAGGATTGGTGGAAACACCTCCCTCAGAAATTCTTCAATGGATTTTTTTGTTGTTGTTGACAGAATGACCAGTTCCATGGAAAGTGCCTGTTTGCCTGAAAGTTTTTGATTATTCACTGTAAAAACCAAAACAGGACAAGAATGTGCGGGGTGGTGTTTTCAGTCAAAAACTATTGGATTTATTTATTTTGGTGGGGGGAAATGGGTGATGAAATGTTAGAAACTGCTGTTGAGAACTTGAAATTTTCTGTGGGGAAAAAACCCTTCTCCTGACCAGCTCTGCTCAGCTCCCAGTGCACTGAACGACTAGAAGTCAGGCTCTTCGGGAGTGTTCTTATTCCTGGGAGGCTATCCAGCACTTTGCAGAATCAAGCCCTCACTGCTGCTGTACATGGCACTAGCCAGTGCCACCCTGCTGAGACCTGTGAGTTAGGATTCATGGGTTAGACCTCAGCTCTGTTATCGGCTTGCTGTACAGCTCTGGGCCAGTTACTTCCCCTTCTCTAGACCTCAATTTCTCCCCTGCCAGAAGGTTAGTGGTATTTATCTTTTTGCAAAGCAGTTTGAGGCCTGGGGCTGGAAAAACACCATGCCCATGCAAAAGGCTATTATTGTGTCTTTAAAATTAAACACAGCACAATGGAAAACAGTTCCTGTGAAGTGAAGCAGCTTGGAATTGTTAATGAGGCAAAAGTATCTGCTCACAGGAAAGCTAGAAGTGTCAAGAGAGTCCCAAAGTGATAACTTATTTAATAGAGAATTAAGAATAGGGAGGAAAGAGGGCACCTGCCTCAGCATGCTGGCTCTGGGGTGCTTATTAAAGTCTAAATGATAACATCAAGTTAATTAGAAGGGGGCAAAGGTGCCATTCCATCTATTTTAAGTACCTCTGCTTGTTGCAAAGGTCGTCGGCTGTCATCGGTGTTGCCCTCACTATTTGAGTCAGGCCAAGGATAAGCGCTCTCCGTGGCAGATGAAATAATCATTGGTTGAATTTTGTTTATTTGATTGAAGGAGCTGCCTTCGTTTGCAGAAAGAGGAATTGATATTTCTCCTTCTTACCTGCAAGAGCAGCTGCATCCAGGGCAGCCATAACAAAGGGATAGCAGAGACCATAGAAAAGAAGGGATGTTGGCCATTGGTACTACTGTGATGGGTGTGATATGGCCACCAAAAGAGAGAGGCTGTTCTGTGTGTCAGGCTTTTCATGGGCACTCAAGAAATCTGGGCCCAGGCAAGTCACATACATCAGATTTTGAAGAACTCAGAATCCAAATTTCAAAGGCTCAGAACCCACATTTGAAGCTGTGTTTTCAGAGGAGCACAGTTCCCATTTAGGTACCTAAATAAGGGCCAGATTTTTAGAAACATTCAGCACCCGGCAGCTCCCAGAGTGACCTTTATGGCCAGATTTTCTATAAAACCTGATGGGTACACATATCAAACCTTCTGGAAGGGCTGGCCACCTTTTTCATGTGCAAAAATGAGATGTGATCTCTCCCTGTGTCCTCAGTTCTCCAGCTGTGAAATGGGGCTAATAATGCTTCTTCCCGCCCTTTGTCTTGTCTATTTCAATTGTAAACTGTTCAGAGCTGGGCCTATGTCTTCTAATGTGTCTGTGCAGCACCCAGCACAATGGGCCCCGGATCTCAGTTGTGGTCTATAGGTGCTCCTGGAATACAAATGCATAACAATAAGCATTGGGGTGGAAATCCATGCTGTGCTCATAAAGAAGACTGGAAGAGAAGACTTCTGTTCTCTCTCTCTCTCTCTCATTTCCCTGCTTTTTAAGAGCTGTGTCCAAACAAGAATGGCGAAGGAAGGTTTCTGTTCTTCTAGCCGAGCTGAAACCGAAACCGGGTGAAAAAAGCCAGAGCATTTTCCCTTCCCTCGGAGGATTTCTCTGAACTGCAGGGCCTGGCTCAAGCCATGAAAATTTGAATGAGAGTGTGTGACAAACTGGGAATGTTCTTAAAGTTTTCTTTGAATTCTGTGTGGGTGCCTGTGATGCACCAGGGAGAGAAGAGTATTGACCTGGGAAGGTTGCAGGGGAGTTTTGCTGGAACTGGCTGCATTGGGGATGGGAGACTTTCCTTGAGGCCAGATACCTGAGCATGTAACATGAGAACCAGGAGGGGGGTTGGAGCCAGGTGACACCTTTGCTGGGAAATGGACAAAGGCTGGGGGAGGAGCCGGGGGCAGGCTGGATGAGACAGCTGGAGGGAGTTTCAGTTTGGAGCTGGCTGGGAAATGGAAGGGAGCCCAGACAGGGCTCTGGCCTCTATGCCCCCCCCCCCCCAAGATGGACCTAACTGAGGGGGTCCTGTTGTCTGTACCTGCAAGACCCATCTTGGACTGTGTTCCCATCATCTAAATAAACCTTCTGTTTTACTGGCTGGCGGAGAGTCATGGTGAATCGCAGGAAACTGGGGGTGGAGGGCTTTCTCTTCCCCAAACTCCTTGACAGATAGAGAGAGAAATTACGAGGGAGATTTTCAGTGGACCACACACTATAAAAGTTTCCATCACCAGAGGAAGAGATTCGAAAAGCTGCCTAAACATTAGCCCAAGATGTGGGAGTCTTATCATAGAATCATAGGGTCAGAAGGAACCCCCCAAGGGTTATCTAGTCTCACCCCCTTTTAGCCTTCTTCCAGCTCCCTAGGAGATGAGACTTGGCCAGGGCTTCAGTGGAAGGGAGAGCTGCTCCACACAGCTTGAGTTCCTTCCATTCATGCCTCTCCTCAGAAAGGACTGTTCCAGAAAGTTTTATGCAAATAAAATCCTTTTCTCTATCAGATAACGTGCCTTCAGTGTAGCTGGAGTCCCTGTGATTTACAGCAGTGTCAGTTATTCAGAAAAATTTCCCACCTCCTTTTTCCTTCTTGTGACAAGTCAACTTCCCGTCCCTTCATGTGACATACAGTCCAGCCTCATTCTTCCTTGTGACATCACTTCCCTTCTTTTTGATATGCTGTCTGATATTATTGCCTTTCCTGTGACATCACTTGTCCTGTGACATGGGAGCAGACATCCCTTCCCCTCACATCACATGCTCTTTGTCCAATCAGTCTAATGAAATCAATGCTGTCAATTAAAAGAAAATAACCTAACTGTGATAAGATCCATGCTCTATAAAACCTTGTAACCCTCCCATCACCAAAGGAAGAGGCTGTGGTTGCACCTGCCAATCACCAAAACATACATCGGGAATTTATTGCAAGAGTTTGGTTTAAGACTCACCATCTTTGCCAGGGTGGCTTCACAGTGTTCCATGAATGGCTGAAATACAGCCACTAAAGTGTTCTTCTAAAGGGACTGATAAGCATACATCCCTTGCCCAAACTCCACTTTACTGCCTGCATATGATCTGATGTCTGTTTACCAGGCTAGAGCTCCCCAGCTCCCTTTGCCCTTCCCCAGCACTGCTCCACTTCAGGTACCTTGCTCCCAGGCAGCTAGCCCTTCCCACTCCAGGACTAGAGTAAGACTCCCCTGCCTTCTGGCCCTGCAGCTCTTTTATAGGGCCCATCCTGGCCCTGATTAGCCACCTCCCAGCCTTTTCCTATTGGCTTCCTGGGACATCCCTTTTCCCAGGGCTGTTTTTAACCCCTTCTGGGCCAGAGCAGGGTGATGACCCAGCTACAGGGTCATTGAATGAAATTAAAAGGTGGCACACCCAAAACAAATAAAAACAAACACTTTTTCCACACAGCACATTAAACTGTGGAACTCACTGCCACAGGAAGTCACAGAAGTCAAGAACTTAAGAGTCAAAGAGGAATTGGACATTTCTATGGAAAAGAATATCCATGGTTTTCATGACTGATAACAAAAATATCAGCAGGGATCTTAAAACTCATGTTTAGGGCTGAAGCCAACTTTTAACGCTGAGAGATCACCATGTGACCTCTGTGGAGGGCAGATTACCGCACATCTGCTTCGCTTCTTGTATGTGGCCACTGTCAGAGACAGGACACTGGACTAGATGGGCCAGGGGGTCATACCCTATGTTCCAATGCTTCCCTAGCAGCTAGAATGGGTGCCTTCCAACACTGCTCTTTGTGACATCAGAGGGGCACTCCCTTCAGTTTATCTCAGCTGCATCAGCACTTTGTTCCTCATGCCAACTCCCTGCTTTGACAAAAAGCAGTTTGTTTAAGAAAAGAGGCTTAGCAAGGCTTTGGGGGATATAGCCAGAATTTTTCATCCTAAACCTGCTGCCGTCAGCCCCACAACAAATATGTTCTGCCTAGAAGCTACAATGCATTCAGCAGCACAGTAGGTATGAGCTACCTGAGTGGAACTGGCACATTCATCAGTACAGCAGATCAGCAGATATAGTCTTATCTTGGATATAAATATTTAGCAGCGCCGGTACAACCTGTGTGGCTGGAACTGTGTCAAAGAAGGTATAATTACACCTACATGCATTGGGGGCATTCAGCTGCACAGCAGATACATTCCACCTGGCTGAATGAGGAATGCTTGGCAGCACTGCTGGTGGGTAGTACCTAGTGGTACCCAGAATAGCCAGCAGCACAGAGGGGGTGCATGACTTAGATACCCTAGAACAGTGCTTCTCAAAGCCAGTCTGCCACTTGTTCAGGGAGAGTCCCTGGCGGGTCTGGGATGGTTTGTTTACCTGCTGCATCCACAGGTTTGGCTAATTGTGACTCCTACTGGCCGCAGTTCACCACTCCAGGCCAATGGGGGCTGTGGGAAGGACAGCCAGCATATCCCTCAGCCTGTGTCGCTTCCCGCAGCCCCCATTGGCCTGGAGCGGTGAACAGAGGCCAGTGGGAACCGTGATCAGCTAAACCTGTGGATGTGGCAGGTAAACAAACAGGCCCGGCCCCGCCAGGGGCTTTCCCTGAATAAGCGGAGGCCCAACTTTGAGAAGCACTTACCTAGAAGGTTTGACTTCACAGAGGTGTCTCCAAACCGGAGCATTCAGACAGCATAGTGGGTACAAGCCACTTGATGTTGGAACTATTAATATTAGATATTATTAATATGGGAGGCTAGACACTAATTTAACGATAAATTCATTTCAGTCCAAAGGCCAAATGGCACGCTATACAATAGCTCTAAACATGCCTAACAACTTAAAAATAAGCAATCATTACATCCAATACAGTAATAAAGTATTCATAAGCATGTGATCAGTACACTTAAAAATAGGCCAGACTTGGAGAAAACCCTGTTATCCTGGTGTGCGCCAGTATGATCAGATAGGGATTGACTAAGCACCCTCAAAATCATAACTCTTTTTAGAGCCTTTAACTAACAGACGATGTCATTGCTAATTACTGACTTCAGCTACAAACCAATTTGAGACAATTCACCCCTAGTTTCCATCTTAATCCAGATAAAAATCACAGCCTCCTTCTTTCCCAAGGCCTTTCCTCCTCTCCTGGTTGCTGTCCACAGTTTTTTCATTGTGCCTGGAGTCACATAGGCTTTACTTTTAAGAGAACATTGGTAGATGGGATGGGAAGGTCCATGTCTTATTTTAAAAGGCCTGAAATCATCTCAGAGACTTTCTTTTTCAAAACTTCTCCTTATCTCAATTATGTGAGCCAGACATCCTCCCTACTCCATCCCTTCTGGCTTGATCACTCATTATTTTCAAGGCTTTCTTTCACTTGCTAATCAGGGTCTTTATTTACAACACATAGCACCAAATTTAAACCAACCAGTTCTTTAATTTCATATTTCACCTGCACTTGGGCACATGGAATGTTTCTCAGCAGCCAGTCAGTCAAGACTTAAAACCCAGGGACATTGGCTTCCTTGGCCTCAGCTTCCTTTTGGAACAATGAAGATGTCAGTATCTTGCCTGGCACTTTGAAAGGATGGGGTGGTATCTCATGTTATGGGAGTTGCAGGGATATCTGAAGAGGGCACATCCTTTTTGTTTGGAAAGCTGCATAAAACCAATGACATCATCTGGCAGAACGAAAGGGAAGGGGAAAGCCTCACCATGGCTCAGTCAGGCCTCCCCTTGTGAGAGGAGCTTGCTTTGAACAGCTGGATGGATGGTCCATAACGTCAACATCAGTTCACTTCCCCGGCTTCCCTTGCACACTAGCTGCAAGCTGCCTTTGATGTGCTACACAAAACCCCCATCACATTGTGCCATTGAGTTACAAGCACGTTGCAGCACGGCACCTACCAGCCCCCACCGGGAAGCCACTGCCATGCTGCCAGAGTAATTGAAATAGCACAGCTCAGAGAGTTGCTAACGGGGGCTATGGGAGTCACTATGCTGAGGAGGAACCTGCCAAGTATGGGAGATGTGTTTGCCAGATCTCAGGGGCTGCATGCTGAGCCGAGCTCTAACACAGGGAGAGCAGCACACTCAGACAATTAGCACCCTGGCTTGATATCTTTGTTCAGCAACCTAAGGCCGTGCTCTCTGTTTAGGAAAAAAAAACTCCATGAGTTTGCAACCTCCTGAACTGCTTTGAAGTGAGTAATACAGCCCCGCAGGAACAAGCCTCTCTCTGCAGCAATGCCATCTCAGGAGCAAACAAACCCAAGATCACTTTATCCCTGGGCTCTTGAGAAAAGAGAGGGGACGAGTACTGCAGTGTCCATTGAAGTCACTGAAAATCAAGGGTGTTCATCGCCTATTGGAAGTGGGGGGTCAAAGTTCCCAAGAATGCTGCTCAGCCCAAGTGATTGCAATCTCTTGGGGCAGGGACCACCCCTTTGCTCTGAGGTTGTACAGCACCCGGTTCATGACTGGGGCGCCTATGCAAGAAGATTCCAGGATTGTCTCTCTGAAGCCTAGACTAGCTGTTGAATCAGCATGAAGCATAGTTGGGAGCTTTTTTTTGTTTAAATTAGGACTAGGCTCAATCATCACTGGGCCCTGGAAGAACCAGATGGAACAGAGGTGAGAGGTTCTGGGGTGGTTGGAACGTGACAGCTGAGCAGAGGGAGTGGGGTCTGGAGAAGTCATGGTATGTGCCTTTTGTGCTTCTTCATGTTGGATGGACAAGGCCAGAAAAAGTCAGGGATGGGTCTGAATTTTTTCTATTAGAAAACAAGACTCTATGGAGGGCCAAATTTGATAGGGTTATGACATCAGAGAAGCCAAGCATGTGAAATTCACTTAACCAAGAGAGGGAGTGATTCTTATGTTTCCTAGTGATTATCTCTTTAACGCTAATGCCTGAGAGACTCTTAAGGGAAAGATATCCTTGTTAAAGATGCGCTTAGTGATTGAGAGAGCTCTCAGTCCATATTTCCAGCCAAGACCCCCTGCAAAAGATAGCACAAGAGAGTAGTAGACATTTCTCCATCTGGCTCCCTCTGCTGACAGCTGCTCCTGCCTTGCAGTGGTCTCTCTTCCCATAACTCAGCCCTCCGGTATAGCCATGTTTCAGTCCCACCCCTAGTCTCACAACTAAAAGTCCAAATGTTCTTTTTAAAAGGGGTTTCAGCCCAGATTCTGGGCCCCATGGTCATCACACCCTTCTCTCAGGGCTCTCCATTATCTTTGTCCCCCTCTCAAGGCCCCACACAACCAGCTAACAGGGGAAACCAGCCCACTAACCCCTTCCACTTGGCTCCAATCAAGGACTCCAGGACAGGCACCCAAGGTTCATGCCACCAGACTTCTTCCTACTGGGCCTTTCTCTCCCCTACAACCACTCTAGGTTCACCCAACTGTCAGTGTTGGGACTCACAGAGCCCTCCCCTGGAATCTCCCAATAAAATCACAAACCAACAAGTGTATTTAAACCTACTGCTACCTTCCCTGGGCTTGACCTTGCATCCCTCTCCAGCTTCCCCTTCTCTATTCCCCAGTTAAACGCCTCCCAGGTTTCTCCCTAGTTCAGCCCCTGCTCTCTTTTCAGGGCAAATCACCAGAGTCTGCTCCACCCTAGATCATTTCAGAAAAATTTGGTGGGGGGAGAGGCGGGCAGAGGGGCAGGGCACAGCTCAAAGTTGTATTAGCATAGAGAATATTATATGCGATTATATTACATCCTGCAAGCTCAGCTGAGGGGGCACCCAAAATATGGACATAATGGAATAGATAGGCCTATGAAAAGTCTGGGTGGGGCAATTGCCCCTCTTGTTCCATAGTAAATGACACCACTACACCCTGGCTGCTTACCAGCCTTCTCTACTCCGGCAAGGATCCCATGACTAGCTAGCTCTCCATCTGTTTGTCTGTCCCCCAGTCTTTCTCCTTGACCCACTCTTATCCCCAACAGTCCTTGCAAGGTTCCTCTCACTTTCCCTCTAGCCCCATTTCTGTGCTGCTCTTTCCCTGTGTATAGTCCTTTCTCAGCCCCTTCCTAACCCGGCTTCATCTTCAATTAAGCATCTGTGTGTTAGTTGGCCTCTCCGACTCACTTTAATCCTTTCATCACTTGTTTAGGGAATACACCCCACCACAGATCGAGATTACCATACGGGCTCAGCCCAAGAAGGTGCAAGCAGCTCTGCAGTAGGCAGATATGGAATAACCTGCCTCTAAAAGAACTTTCTTTCTTACCCCCCTCTGTTAGGGATGACAGGTTTCAGGGTGGTAGCTGAGTTAGCCTGTATCAGCAAAAACAACAAGGAATTCTTGTGGCACCTTAGAGACTAACAAATTCATGCCTGGAAGCTGCAGGATTAATATTCCCTTCCAAAACTTGGATATTATTTTGAACAAGGCTTGACATTCCTGATATTTCTAGGGTTAAAAAAAAACAAGCAGGGAAAAAATTCAGATTTCCACAAAAAAAGATCCAATCCAAGTTGTTTTTCCTTTTGAAAATCAGCTTTCAGGGCAAAATCCTTCAGTTCTTTCTGAGGCCCAAGTCCTGCTGATTTAATTGGCGTTTAGCCAGCAAAAGGCACACAAACTTTGGCCCTAAACACCCCACATGCCAGGCATTCAATTACTCCCTCTCCCCCATCCCCTGGAGTCCTGGATAGCTGCTGATATTTTTCAGCACCAAACTGCTTAGCACATCTGGCTTTCTGTTTACAGTGCCTGTCATTCCCTTAGCTGTTATAGGGGTGAATATATTAAAGAGCAGTTTGGGTTTGCAAAGTGACTTCTGCAAGAGACGTGACATATTTATCTTCCCCTTGGCAACTTCCACATCAAATTTGTTTAGTTTTACAAATTTCAAAGAGGACATTTATTTCTCCCCACTAAATTTTCTGGCTCCAACTCACTCCTGGAAAACTGAGCTGTGCTCTTCTTGCTCTGCTCTCTGCATCATCCCTGACCATGAAGGTAAGGGTGGGGGGAAGAGAATCAGAATTTAGCAGGTAACTGGGTTAATGCAATTGAATCCTGCTTGCTCTGCTGGGATGAGAATGGTAGCTACTAGTTTTGTCAGTAAATGAAGCATATGTGACACATATGGCTCAAATAGTGAAAGGCAGTGTGGACCACCAGATCACCTACTCTGACCTTCTGTCAGGCCACGCAACAACATCGCTACATCAAGTTCAACAGCGAGAATTAGACAAAGTATTACAGACCTCAAGAGAATAAACTATTATGTGCCACAGGCAGAGAACTGGAGGGACCAAGGTGCACCAATGTCTGACACCTCTATAATGGTGAGCTATATCCAGGTGATCCCAGCAGGCAAACTACAGCCCACGCTGCAGAGCAAGGAGAAAAACTCCAAGGACATCAACAAGCTGACCTGGGGGAAAATTCCTTCCCGACCCTGAATCTGATGATCAGTTAGACTCTGAGCCTGTGAGCTAGAATCAGCCAGCAAAGCACCTGAGAAAGAGAATCTCAGTACCACCTCAGAGCATCAGTCCACCCCATCCATCCAGTGTCCAGGCCCATCTATATGTACAAGAGATACCCTGTCTTAACAGGAACTTTGCTTATGAAAAAGTTTGATCAGTTGAGCCTCCCTCGGCCCATAAGGAGTTATGAAAAGCAGGAGTGCAGCCCAAATTGTTCTCAGGGGATGCACCACATGGTGATAAAAAGAAGACCGTGGAATTGTGATTGTGCAGGATTCCATTCCTGCAGGAGGCTGGGGACTTGTGGCTAAACAACAGGGCATCTGGTGTTCAGTGCAGGCTCTGAGAGGGCTTATCTCACTACTCTTCACAAAACCCCTCCCCTAGCAAATTTCAAGTAGCCTTTGGGACAACATGATTCCCTTCTTTGGAGGCCTTTGTCGAATGTGTTCATGCCGAGGATGGGGGCTTGTGTGTGTGTGGGAGGATTTGGGAAGGATTTCTGTGATTTTCTGCCCCACTCCATTGAATCACACAGTTCTGTGTTTCATAAGGAAGAAAGCGTTTCCCCTCCAGTGAAGGGGGCCCATTTCTGCAGAATAAAGAACACACATGGCCATAGCAGTGGCTCTTCTGCCCATAATGCAACTCTCTCGTTTTTCAGTGAGCCGTCCCTCTCACAGCCATAAGGTAGCAGGGGGAGGCCCAAAGCAGAAGGAGGTTCAGTCTCGTCTTGCCCTGCAAGGGAATCCAATAACCAGGATACATACGAGGCTTTGCAAAAAAAACCCTCATATCTGATCAGCTGTGTTGTGCAAACCCTAAACCATGCTTCGTCCTGCTGAATCTGTATCACACAGCTCCACTCATCAAGCCCAGGAGCTGAAGAGAGCAGGCACCGAGCTCTCTTCCTAAGATGGGCACTGCTGAGGATAATGTTAATGCCATCAGTAACAGGTATTGTTTCCAGAGTGTGCTAGGGATCCTTCACGTACAGCATAGAAGTAGGCAGGTGCGCGAGTAGCTCTTCATCCCCAGTCATTGACAGTGGGAAACATCTGAAGCCACTCACACAGGCGTTGAGAAGCATCTCTAAACAGTAAACGAGAGATGTGGGGAGAGGAGCTGGACGGATATATGAACCAACTGTGCAGGAGTCATTCTACAGAGGAGGGCCACAGGGAAAACCCAGACCCCTCCAAGCAACGAATCCTGATGGGGAACCTGGAGTGGTGGGGGTGGGATTCCAGGGTGGATGGGCCAGTACAGCTAAAGGTGGGGTTATGGGAAAGGATGGGGCAGCACTTAGGTGACAGGACTCAGGAGAGCTGGATTCACTTCCCTGCTCTGTCACAGTCTCCCTGAGTAAGTCACTAGAGGCCAGATTTTTTAAAGGTGTTTAGGTGCCCAAGGATGCAGCTAGCACCTAGTCAGTGGGAGCTGGGCACTTTTAAAAATCCTGTGAGATGCCTAGCTGCTTCTTTCAGGGCCTAGATAGCTTTAAAAAACTGGCCCTAAGTGCCTAGCAGACTTAGGAGCCTATGTCTCACTTGCAGAAGGGACTTGGGCACTTTGGAGCCTTTGAAAGCCAATAGAACTGAGGCTCTCAGTACCTCAGTCAGGTTTGAAAATGAGACATAAGCTCCTAAGTCACTGAGATGCTTTTGAAAATCTTCCCTTTAGCCTCTCTGGGCCTCAGTTTCTGGGGATAACAGCAGTGCCCAGCTTTATAGGGGTGTGGTGAAAATAAATGCAGAGAGACTATGAGTTGAACAGACACTGTGGTAATGGGGCCATATAAGTACCTAAAATAGAGAGATTACCTGATCTCACATGGAACATAAGATACCCGACTACCAAGTCTGGACAAATGCCTTCTTTCTGCCAGCCCAGTCAGCCCTCTGCTTCCAATTTCCATGAACTGTGCCACAAATGGCCGTTTAGAAGCCACCCTCCTTGACTGCTGCTGCACTTGGTGGGGGCACTGGCGGCAGCCAGCACAAGGACATCCACAGAGCAGCAGGAGCCAGGCACTTTGAACTAAACAGGACACCATTTGCTTCCTATGATGTTTATTTAGCCATTGGTTAAACTTATTGGTTGCTCTCCTGTTCCCGAAGCCCCATTGGAGGCTGGGAGAATTAAGGTTTCGTTTTTGTTCTTGGTTTATTTTTTTTCCATTATAGACATTATTAAAAAAAATAAATTTTACAATACATTTTTGTTGTTTGATCATTTTAAAAAAAGGAAAGAAAGGAATTACAAAAAAAAGCCACACAGTATATGTATATGGTTATGTATATACATACATATATGTAGATATAGGTGGTCTCTATATACATACACTATATATGTATATATAAAACAAAAGAAAACGAAAAGAGAGTAACATACAGAGGCCCCCATTCATGGATGGCCTCTCCCATCCAACCCAAACCCAACAGGATAAAGGAAAAGATCCCCATCGAAAGAGCAATTTGGAAATGTCATGACAACCTTTTAACGGTGGAGGTTTTTGTGTTTGATTTTAAAATTTTCACCAACCCCAGGAAAGGAAAAGATTTAAAGAGACACTCCTCTCCCCTTGGAACTGGTAAAAGATCCCCTGGGTTCCGAGTTGCCTGCATTCTGATCCAGTGTTTGCCCATCCAGTCAGGGATGCAGCCTCAAAAGGGAGATTGGGGTCTGCATGTGAAACATTCATTGCCCCCCCACAGACACACCTGCCCCACCGTGGTTTGAGTGGAGGATGTAAAACACTAGCGTGGGGATCTCCCAGGATACAGAACACCAGACTTCATCTGGGGTGGGAATTAAACATATAGAATTCTCAAGCCGCAAAGAGAAACTGAACATGGGGAGGGAAAAAAGGTCTCTATCCTTTGCTCCATCCTCTTGCAAACAGCTATAGTGATCCTGACACTGTCAGAGTCCATCCAGGAAGTGGCAGGTCATTCTCTGTCCCTTGGCCTTCACCAAAGCTTCAGTAGGTCACCGCCTGTTCCTCCATAGTTCTGTTCACAGCTTTGGATCCATTGTTTGTGTGTGCACGCATGTATATGTGTGTGGGTGAGTCTGTTTGTTGTGAGTCTCAGGTTCTTGCTTCAGAAAGGAAAAAACCATAAGTACCTATAAAAGAAAATGATCAAAGTTCATCCACTGGGATGCATGTCCACCCAGAGGTCTGTGATTCCAGGGCCAGCATTAACTCTGTCCTTGCACATTAAGTGTCTGACACAAGGATTCTCTTTTATTTAATTTCTCAAAAGCAGAAACCCTGGGAGAAAACAACTTGAGAGAGAGAATTCTTGCAAGAGTTTTTGGGTGTGCGCACACGCGAGCGTGGGTTTTGTTGGCATTTCCTTCACAATGCTGCTTCTCTCTCCTTTATAATGCCAGTTTCATGAGAAGGAATGGGAGAGCAGAGAGGATACCCCTGGCTGAATGTCGGCTGCCAGATGCCTTCTGGTCCACAAAAGTCTTCTGGTCTGGCATAATGTCTGTGGTCAGCTGTGTCTGTGGGCACAGAAATGGAAAACAGAAGTTTAGTTCAGTGGCAGAGCTCTGTGTTTGCATAAGGGACAAGCATCTGATCTTATCTTGAAATAATGTATCTGCTGTAATAAACACTGTTTCTAACTGCTCATAGATTTTAAGACCAGGAGGGACCAATACATCTTCTAGTTTGACTCCTGCATAACTCAGGCCAGAGAATAACAGCCAGTTATCTCTGTATTGAGCCCAGTAATTTGTGTCTGTCTACAGCATATCTTCCAGCAAGGGATCCAATATTGTCTTGAAGACATCAAGAGATGGATAATCTACCACTTCCCTTGGTAGCTTGTTCCAATGACTTTTCCCCTCATCGCTGGAAAATCATGCTACCAACTGTAGCCAGATCTGGTTGGCTACAGGGGCTGGGTGGGGATCTTTGGGAAATAGCTTTTAATTTTCTTCTGAATTTGGGAGGGGGTTCAAAGAAACCAAAGAGCTTTCATTTTGTCTCTAAAATTGGATTTTTTCCTCATATTTTTTATTTTTTCAAAACTGAATTTTTCATTTCAAAATGTTGGGTTTTTTCCCCAAATTTTTTAGGGGTTTCCCCCCCCAAAATTTTGAAAATATCAACCCTGCTCTATAATTTGTTGGGAAAAAACAGGTAAATTTTTTTGTGAAAATTTCATCCAAAATTTCCTCTTTTTTGGTATTTAAAAATGTCATCAACATTTCAAGATCTGAAGAAAAAAAAATCATATCAACCAGCTCTTCACAAATCTGCTGGGTCACAGCTGTTCCGAGCTAACTCTTCTTCAGCGGATCTAAACAGAACACATTTTGAGCTCAATCGTTATGATGCCAGTATGGACGCGGTCTAGCTGAACAGTAATGCTATGCCTCCCACTGCTATCCTACGGTGCACCACTGGCCTTGTGAAATCTCCCAGAATGCACTGTATATAGAAGCTGAGCTGTGGAAGAGGTACCCAGAGGGCATTGCAACTTTTTGCTTTAGTGTGGATGAGAAGCAAACCTGCAAAGGGACCTTAAACCGATTCAGCCTGGCTAATGTGGACACACTAAACCATTTGTGCTTAATCCAGCTGAATAGAAATGGTTCAGTTCTCTAGTATAGATAAGGCCTAAGATACTCTGGCAAGATGCTTGGCCCCTTCAACTTCCCATTGCTTCATTGCCTGGACAATACTTAGATTCCAAGGTGACAGGGGCTATGGGCAGGTCTGTACAGCAATTAAACACCAGCAGCTGACCCGGGTCAGCTGACTTGGGCTGTAAAATTGCAGCGTAGATACTCAGGCTCATGCTGGAGCCCTATAGGAACACCTAAGATTGAACATACAGAACACTGCAGAATTGGGCTGTAATTAGAGTTAGCACATATTCTAGAGCCAGCAAAACACAACAGGGGTGAGTAGGGATACACACATACAGTGCCACTAAGACGTGGAAACAGAGTAGGAACAGGCTCACAGGGTTACAAAAGCTTGGCTGTTTTCTTTAATTTCTTAAAGTGTCGCCCTGTAGATATAGTCCTTGAAAACCAGCTCAGCTTAGAGAAACCTTATAGTCCCAATAGATATGCTGAGCCTCATTTGTAACAGAATCTGACTCCATCTCTTGCCTCTATTGGCATGTACGCATGGCACAAAGCATCCCCATGCTCACACTTCCATGCTCTCCAGCCTGCCCTTTTCTCTCTTCCCAGGAGATGCCATGATATATACCTCCGAGAAGCAGAGACTGTGCTCTTTGGATTTGTTTAGCTTCGGTCCATGTTCCTGTGGAGGAGAGAGAACAAGCCAGGAGGTCTTGCCAATTGTCTTAGGGTTTCAAGCAACCTGAAATCAGACTTGGTAGCCAACTATCATTACCCCCATTTTATAGATGGGGAAACAGAGGCAGAAAGAGCTAACGTGACTTACCCAGGATGACACATTAAGTTTGTGGCAGAGTGGAACAGAGCACAGGAGCCACTATATTACATTCCTTCACAGAACTGGAAATAGAACCCAGGAGTCCTGACTCCCAGGCATGTGCTTTAAATAATAGACCATCCATGCTGCATCATGGACAGACTGTGCTTGATCAGAGATTAACACCTGTAACCGCCATGGAACATCACTGGTCGCTCCTCACAGTCTGTGACAGAATAAAGGGGGTGTGAGGAAACATCTTTGTCAGGCAATTCCAGAGCAAGCTTCCTCCTTCCTGTCATTTCTCTTTAATCTCCAAAAAAAGCAGTAAGATCTACCTCTGATGTTACATTGTGGATGAGACAAATCATTCCCTTTAGCTGGTAAGAAAAGAATGTGCTGGCCTGTTCCGTACCCTCAGTTCTAAAGGCCTGACTCATTCCACCAGCCCCACTCAAACAAGCTGTCCCTCCGGAGCACACTAAGCCCAATTTCATTGGAGCTGAACTTTTGTCGTTTTCCACTGTCCTTGCAGAGCTGGCCTACAAGGGCATCCCGAATTGTTTTTATTCTGATCACAGGCCTGCAATTACCAGGCTTCCACATTTGCATGGGGCATTTGAAGGTAGTTCAGAGTGTGTGTCTGGTGTTGAAACATTAAGTCTTTCTGTGTGCTCTGCGTATGCTGGGGCTGCCAGAAAAGCTTTGAGAAGGAGAGAAGAAAGAAAATTCTCATCCCTTGCTCCCTGGGCTGCTTAGCCTCTCTGCTGGACTCCTGCCTAGAGCTGGGCAGATAGTGCAAACAAAATAAATCTGCAAATATTCATTCAACTTCTGCAAACTCGATTGAATACGTGTTCCTTGCCTGAAAGTCTTCAAGCAGATGAATCCAGATATCGTTATTATTTTTTGTATGGCAATACAGCTACCAAGCCCCACTTGGGTTGGAGGCCCCACTATGTTAGGTGACATACAAACATCTAGCAAGAGACAGTCCCTGCTCTGAGGAACTCATGGCACAAACACTAACGATGTAAAATTTCCCACACAGGGTACGTCCACACTGCAATTAAGAACCCGCAGCTGGCCTATGCCAGCTGACAGGTTTGCAGGGCTTGGGCTGTGGGCCCGTTTAATTGTAGTGTAGATGTTCAGGTTCGGACTGGAGCCCAGGTTCTAGGACCCCGCAAGGTGGGAGAGTCACAGAGCTCAGCTGCAGCCCACGCCGAATCATCTACACCTCAAATAAACAGACCCACAGACCGAGCCCCGCAAACCCGAGTCACTTGGCACAGGCCAGCAGTGTCTAATTGCGGTGTAGACATACCCTTTGAGAGGAAATTCTGAATCTGCATCAGGATGGGCTAGTTATCTAAGGGCCTGTCTTCCCAGCAGTGTTATATTGAGGTATAATTCAAGTGTTGCCCTTGAGCCAATTTCCATCCACACACACGCATCTCTAGCTTAAGATAAGTGTTGCTTTCAACTGAGGCTAGCTGGCTTGTTGGATGGGGGATGGAGTTCGAGCGCTGCAGATGCTGGAGCTAGTGCAACTCGAGCGTTTTTTGCTGTGTGGCCACTCTCACTCGAGAGGTATTAACTCAAGTGTCGATAGCGCAAGTTAACCCTGCAGTGAAGACAAACCTGGAGAGGAGACCTTGTCTTCTCTGGAATGCCAGGTGGTGTTAAGTATCCGTCATGCATCCGACAAAGTGGGTATTCACCCACGAAAGCTCACGCCTCAATACATCTGTGAGTCTATAAGGTGCCACAGGACTCTTTGCTGCTTTTACAGGTTGTGTTAGAACACATCCTTGACGAGTCATGTTAACTGACATGCTGTCAAACATGACTTTGCTGGGACTGTTGCATTCAGCATTGTGTTGTGGGCAAACTCTCTTGGAACTATATATAGGCTCAATCCCTGACGTGGTATTAAACTCAGAGGCCCTTGTGGATCCTGACTGCAAGATGTAGGATTCTGTGATACTATGACTCCTGATGGCTGTGTTCTAACATCACCTACCTTTCTAGTGAAGACAAGCCCCACACCGGAATTCAGCCAGGGAGCAGAAGCAGTTCAATGTAGCTTAGGAGCGAATGGTGCTTGTTGCATGCTGCAGGGGAGGGGCTGTGGGAATGGGGAAATAGCCCTGAGAAGAGTTCAGATTCTGTATCAGGTGGGTTGCCCCTACAGACTATTTTATGCCTGGTCTCCCACCAGTAATAGCCCCGACTCAGCCATTATGGGCCAGCACAAGCACAGACAAGGACAGGCTGGGGTTTGCACGAATGGAGCTAACTGGTGGTGATTCCAGTTACAAGTTTCCATGGCTTCGGAGGGCTCAGCTAAAAACTGGAGCATAAATACCTAGAGTCCACTGCCGCTGCTTGTGCTGCACTTGGGTTTGGTAGCAGTGCAGCTACTCTGACTTCAGGCCGTCAGGGCTACTCCAGAGTGTACATGAGACTAATTATTCTTCCATTTTGTGTCAGTCTGAAAGGGGCTGTGGGTTTTGTCCAGTTCCAGCCACTGGTTCTAAGCCTGCAGACTGGCCAATCATACATAAGACAGTCTCTCCCATGAAACTCTTGCAAGAGAGAGCTGAGAAGGGTAAGGTGAGGCTAGGAATAAGCCTCTGTAAGGAGCAGGCACAGTTCAAGGACAAAAGCACTAACAAGAAGCTCTCCCAATCTCACTACAATAGGCCTTTTAGTGCCGGAGATGGCCATAAACGCACTGAAATCTCTCAATGTGAAGTGAGATGGAGGCCATTAGACTCATCTCTTCCTTTCATCCTTTTGCAGTTCAGAGTTAAAGGAAAAGTGGACAGACTCAAGAAAGTGAGATTTGTACTGTCTGAGTGAGTTGCTGGGGGGATGGGATTTTCATTCATATTTCAGAGCCCACCGTGCTCCCGGGGAGGCTACCACTGCAAAATGGTAAAGCACACGCACACCCACAAATACACAGGAGGACACACACATGGCACTGTTCTTCCAAGAAAAACTTTTACTGAAGTTCAAAAATTACAAGCTAACTTTTTCTTCTCATTTTCTTGCCCGATGACAGATAGTGAGTCAGTTGCAGATCTAGACGTGAATCCCAGGAGTGCTTTCTAGTCCCCTGGCTCTCACCGACAAAGCACACCTTAATTCTTGACAAAGTGGTATGAACTGAAAATCTAAGCGCATAGTTCTCTTCTCAGCTACACTGGTGTAAATGTGAGTAACCCCACTAAGGTCAATGTTGGTGTAACTGCACTGGGTTTAATTCTACTCTCACTTGCATTAGTGTAAATCTGGAGTGACTCTGGTGAAGTCAATAGAGTCACACCAGTGTACCTGATAGGAGAATTAGGCCTAATGACTTTAATGGAGATACTCTTGATTCACCCAGTGGGTCAAATCCAGACTTGCTCACTCGGGGTCAGATTCTATCTTACACAGGTATATATCAGGCACTACTCCAGTGACTTAATGGAGCTATTCCTGATTTATAAAGGAGTGACTGAGCCTGATTTTGGAGTAAATCCATTGTCACATCCCTGAAGTCAGTGGAGTAACACAGGCCAAGCCCTCTGTCAGTATATTTGGGGCAGCTTGACCGAAGCCAATGGAGCTGTGCCTGTTTTTACAAGCAGAGAACATGACCCTCTTCACAGTATAGAGGATCAGAATAGGGCCCTGTGTGTTACTCAGTTTTCACTCAGGTATCGCAATTCTGAAAAAAAAATCAGGAAAAAATTGTTCCAGGGCAAACCGAAAAGGAATTTTTCAAAAAACTTCGACAAGTCCAAAATCAAAAAAGAAATAAATAAATGTCAGGTTGAATGAAATGTTTTATTTTGACAAAATCACAATGTTTTGGGTTCTGGACCATTTTTAAATATCTGGAGGTTTTTTCCAGTAAAATTAGAAGGCTATTTTGAAGCACATAGTTGTTCTGAACCCCCCCAAAAAATCGAAATATTTTGTTTCATAAAATGTCAAAATGAAACGTTTTGATTTTTTCCAATTTTTTTAAGGTGTTTTTCAACCAAAACTTGGTTGGTTCCAACTCCAATTCCCAACCAAATCTGCATTCTTCACTGAACAAGAGTTACAGCAAAAACATTTTATCCAGCTCTCTTCCCACTCAGTTCTCCCTGAGTAGCAACTGAGCTCAGGGTCTGATCTAGTGGAGTTCACTGGGTTTACTACGAGCAAAACTAGTCCTCTAGTAATTGACTCCAGCAATATACCGCCACACCACCACCACCAGCACTTCCATCATCAGGTGGCAAATGGAGCAGAAGATGCAGTAACGCTGATAACACCATTGTTTTTCCCTTTCTTCCCACTTAGAAGAACAATTCTGCCAAGCGTGTCTCACAATGAACAGTGAGCCAAGTGCCCACCAAGGCGACGGCGGGGCCCTGATGTGTTGCAATTCTAGCATGAAATTGAGCTGCTGATTGTCTCACGGAGTGGTAACTAGAAAACATAAGATGTAATTACTCAAGTATGCCGGATCTAATTAGAGGCTGCCCAAGGGTGACATTGCTGCCTTCACGTGTGCTCGTCAGCCTGAAGGAGAAGAAGAGACTTACTTTGTTTCTGCAGAGGTGGACAGAGAATCATCCTCCGGTTGGGACTGTGAGTAGGAGATGTCCATCTGTCTAGCTAGCTCTTTGGGGTAGGGACCGTGTCTTTCTGTGTGTTTGTACAGTCCCTAGAGAAGATCAGGGCCTCTGGGCATTACCATCTGATAAACATTAAAAGATGGGGGCCAGCGGAGTGTTCCAATAGCTGTCTGTACACCACTCCGATCAGTGTGGTAACTTGAGGCTTCAGGTGCAGGGATGAGGGGAGTAGTAATTTCTGGGTGGGTCTGAGGCTTCATCTAGACTAAGACTGAAGGTTATTGGATGAGGTTACCTATCTCGGTCCCAATACCTTCTAAAACTCTAGACCAGACGAGGTAAATTGTACTACAGCATGTGCTAAACGGGTTGAGTTAAAGCCTTGCTATAGTGCAGCTTGCCTTGTCTTCACTAGAGTTTTAGAAAGCAATGGATCGAACTAGCTAACAACACATCTTTCAGTCCTAGGGCAGAGCAATACTGTAATCATTGGGAGAGTAGATGTACCTGAGCTGGCTTTAGTCTAGCGAGCTCGATTACCAGAATAGCGCACAAATTGGACAAGCCCACCTGGAATCCTGAGTAATTACTTGGGTGGGTAGCCCCTGCTGAAGCACATGCTGCCACAACTTCACTGCTATCAGTACCCCATCCAGCTAGATTACAGCTAGCCCAGGTATGTCTCCACAACCTGCAATCACACTCTGTGACCACCGCATAGACATATCACTCTTCTAGGCAAAGCTGTGAAGGAGAATGCCAAATGGGCATGGCCAGCTCTTGCTGCAGAATGAGAATAACTCTCAAGCAATTGGAAGTCTGCAGGGCCAGAGGAATTTGAGGAGGCCAAGGATGGAGCTGTGAATTGTGGTTTAAGGGTTAAATTCTAAGATCTTTGAGTCACGGAGTGTGGGGGAATCAGGGCCCTGCATCCCTCTTCCTGAGATTCACTGTGACTCTCAGCCCGCAGTAAAACAGAAGGTTTATTAGACAACAGGAACACAGTCCCAAGCAGAGCTTGTAGGTACAACCAGAACCCCTCAATCAAGTCCTTCTGGGGAGTTCAGGGAGCTTAGACCCAGCTTGGAGTTCCCTGCATTGCACCGCCCAGCCCAAACTGACTCTAAAAATCCCTTCAGCAGCTCTCTCCCCCTTCCCCTCTGCTCCTCCTCTCCTTTGTTCAGTCTCCGGGGCAGAATGCGTCACTTCTTCCCATCCCCCTCCTGGCTCAGGTTACAGCTCAGGTAGCTTCCTTCTCATCCCCAATGTAACTCCCCGGCAACATTCCCAAGTCTAATCCGCCCTGCTCCCTGCTCCGTCACACCTTGCCAGCACCTGTGGGTTTGTTTTTGTTTCTGGATTCGATTCAAAAGCAGAAGGGACCTTATCTTCCAGTTCTGGTTCCTGTTTAGTTATGGCTAAAATCTCAGGAGGGCAGCTCAGAAGATTGCAATCCAAGGTGGGGAAAATCCCACAAAAGCAACTATAGTCCTAAGAGATTATCTATTTGGGGTCATTGTCTTAACAGAATCACCTGCCAAGGTTTCATTGCCCTGGAACCTGAGTATGGGCCCCCAATTCAGCCTCAGACATAATCTTAATCTTGATCCAGATCCCACCACCTCCTCCCCAGCCCATCGCCAGCAGAATAACACAGCGGTGTGCGTGCATAGGGGCATACGTGCAGGCCATAAATCCACAGGCTGTGTCTGGACACTGATGGGCACTTTCAGCTTCCAGTGCTCGCCCAAAGCAGGAAGGCTAGCCAACTCGGGCAAAAACTGGTAGCCCGTGGGTCACTGCATGGGAAAGCATGAGCCTGGGAGAGATCCATCCCAAATAAGAGAAGGCGAAAAGAAGTTAAACCATCTAATACACATAACACTGAGCACACTGGGGCTGGGGCTGTTCAGGAGCCCTGGAGGATTCTGGGTAATGGAGATGTAGCAGGGGCTGGGCAGAGCCCAGGGAGATTCTGAGTAACAGAGAATACAGTTCTGGGCATGGGCCAAGGGGATTCGGGGTAACAGAGAATTTGGCGCTGTAATAACTCAAGAGGTACACTTGCAAACAGCAGCCTTCAATAGACAACCCTCATTTTTCAAGACCGTAGGCTAAGTCCCAGCAGGCACATCAATATGTGGGAAGCTTTGGCCAAGCTAGGTCCATGCATTCAATTAAAACGTGTCTTCTGTGAAGAGGGAGCAGGAGCCGGAGCCGAGGTCCTACCTGAACAGAGGTGCAAGTTGTGATCACACTGGTGTCGTAGATGGTGTTGCTGTCATTGATGTCATCTGGAAAAGCGGGGCTCTTTTCTGTCTTAGGGGGCAGGGTGACAGGCTGCGAGGGGTTTTTGGGGGACAGATTGACATCCGTACCATTGCCGAAGGCCTGAATGGCATTTCCTGTGAATGGAAAGAGAGACAGAGCTTTGGGGATGTGGTTTCACTATCAACTTCTATGCACACAACTCACAGGGCATACAAAAATAAATACTAAACATGCTGTGCTTCCCCATGGATCTGAAAACACTTTACAAATATTAGGAATGGATTAAAGCTCACAAACTTCCCCTCCTCATGAGACAGGTCAGCATAATCCCCATTTTATAGATGGGGAAACTGAGGCACCCAACCAGGATGCAACTTGCCCAAGGCCACACAGCAAGTTGGCAGTAGATGCCAGATCAAAGGCCATGGTAGACATGACATCCTTGCTCCAACCATTACACAACGTTACTTCCTTAGACTGGGAATGGAACCCAGGAGTCCTGACTCCTGGACCACTGTGCTGATCACTAGAGCACAATCCTTTCCCAGGGCAAGGAGTAGAACCCAGGATCCCTGACAGCCCATTCCCTCCTCTAACCACTAGAAATGTTGCTTGCTGTGTTTTAGGGTGGCTCCCAGCTGGTTGTATCAAGCTTCATGGTCATCAGGGATCGTGGCTAGGGGCTGACTTAGATAACGACTGAGAGACAGCCACTGCTATCCCACGCCCAGACTCTCACACCAGCAGCCCATGAGAGGAGATAGTTGCTGGGGCTCTGTTGGGCCAACCGGACAGCCTCCTCCTTGGGAGGGAGTCTGCTTGCTTCCAAGCAGCTGCCGAAGCAAAAGCCCTCAAGCTTTATTTGCACACGTCCCACTTTGAGACGCATGCCATGGCAGAGAGAGCCAGGAGTCACTAGCTGTCAGTGGGATACCGAGGCCAGGGGTGGGAGTGAGCAGGCATCAAACAATGTGGGCAAGTTATTTCTCTTCCTGTCAGGCTGTCATCTCTCATTCATACTCTTCTTCCTTCCTGGCCTCACACCTTCTCTCTCTCACACACTCTCTACCCACCTATCCTCCTTCTCATTTCCTGCTCCTCATTCCAGCCCTCCTTCCTGCCCAGACCTCACTGCTTTGGGACCCAGCCTGCCGCGCTGAGGTTCTGCTTCATTAGCTCTGACACAGCCCCTGCAGATCAAAGTGTTTTCCTCTCCTTAACCCTCCCTCCCCCTGCCCCAAGCCCGTTACTCAAATATCACAAAATCCCACCACAGAGGGGATACATCTTACGAACTCTCATCTCTAGTGGGGACCCCACCTCCTCCCTGAATCCAGGGAAGGGGACTGAGAGCAGCAGTGCTGGAACTAGGGGTGAGCCACACCCCTTGGCTTGAAGTATTAATAACAAACACCACAATGCATGGTTTCCATCATGAGCAGCCCCACCCCTGATGCAGAGGACTCTGTGTCTCATGGATCCCCTGGGATGGTCCTGGAGTCCTCCTCGCTCCAGCCCATTGCTCTGCAGAGGTTGTCAATGGCTTTCCCATGCAGAAGATTGGGGCTAGCAGCAGTTCTGCTCTCCAATAGTAACTCCTCCTTCCCCATCTCTATGTCTCACACACACACATGCACACGAGGCCCTAGTCTGTTTCAAGGTGGCAGCCAGTGGCAATTCTACCCAATGGCACAAGAAAAGTTTCCAAAGAGGGTGAGGGGAAGGGGAAACTAGGCATCGTGCGCTGACCTGCTGCTCTGGCTGCATGGGCTCTGTGCTCAGCGCAGAGATAAATGCCCGGGTGCATTGTCTCCAGCCCCGCTCCCCACTGCGGCGCCATCACAGAGAATATGGCAGTTGCTGATGGAAACAGCACAAATTACACCGTCTCCACTGAGCCCCGGATTCCTCTCCAGCTCTGCGTGCAGGAGAGGTATCTGAGGGGTGCGGCGGCAGTGTTTAGGGAAGGCAGAGAAAAGAAGAGAGTGATGGGATGGGAGTTACTGGAAAGCAGAACTAAAAATACCATCTGGTAGAGGATCTTCCACCTCCATTTCCTCACCTTCTCACCTCCTTCCTCTCCCTATCTTCCTTCCCCATTACCTCCCATCCTCCTTTACCTCCTTCTCATCTTTCATCTGTCCCTTCCCCTTGCTACACCCACCCTCATCCCCCAAATTCAGCATCCCCGCTCCCTTCACTGGGCATCTCTTCCGGCCCATAGGCATTCTCATCAGCCCTAGATGCACCATGGGCAAAGCACACCAGAGGCAGAGGTTTCCAGCTCCCCCAGACAGGGATAATGCACAGGAGCCAGAAACCTGGAAGAGATCAGCTGCTAGCCACATGGTTCAAAGCCACTGAGTTCAAGGTGCTGCCCTTCCCTCCAACACACCTTAATCTTTCCTCTCACCACCTTCCCCACTATGACACCCCTATTGCTCATTGCAAAGGAAAAAGAAATGACAAATGAGCAGGAGGGTAGAAGAGTTAGGTAGCATTGCCAGCGTGTAGGGTCTGATTGTGAGTTTCATGATAGTCGGTGTTTTACTTAGAACCCAGTATCTAATGTAAGTAAGTGCATGAGAATCTCAGTTCTTTGGAAACAAAAGCCATAATTCCAGCCCTCCTGGTGTGACAATCACTAGTCAGCCAATCAGGATACATATAACATTTATAAAGTCAATGTAGTAATCTTTGAATAGTCTATGTATCTATAGCATCTGTCACATCTGGTTACAGAGAAAAGCTTGAAAAAGTGACCCAAGTGTTCCTTAAAGGCTCAGAAACTAGAAGGCAAAGAAAAAAAGCCCCTAAATTGTGTGCGTCTGGGGGTTAATCTCATGAGTATTAAGCTTATTTCATTATTTTTGAAGCCCAGACTTGGGGGTTGGGGTTGGCACTATTGGTAATAGGAGAAACTGAGGAGAGCTGTGGTACTCGGAGTTCACAGACCTGGAAAGAATTATACTTGGAGTGGAGACAGGGGTTGTGGCTTAAGGACACAGGGTACAGGAAGGCTAGCAAGTTAAAGAAGTGTGCATTGGATGAATCGACTATCAGGTGGATAGAAAGCTGTCTAGATCATCGGGCTCAGTGGGTAATGATCAATGGCTTGATGTTTAGCTGGCAGCCGGTATAAAGTGGAGTGCCCTAGGGGTCAGTCCTGGGGTCCATTTTGTTCAACATCTTCATTAATGATCTGGGTGATGGGATGGATTGCACCCTCAGCAAGTTCATGCATGACACGAAGCTGTGGGGAGAGGTAGGGACGCTGGAGGGTAGGGATAGGGTCCAGAATGACCTAGATAAATTGGAGGATTGGGCCAAAAGAAATCTGATGAGGCTCAAAAAGGACAAGTGAAGAGTCCTGAACTTAGGATGGAAGAATCCCATGCACTGCTACAGGCAGAGGACTGACTAGCTAAGCAGCAGTTCTGCAGAAAAGGACCTGGGGATTACAGTGGATGGGAAGCTGGATATGAGTCAGCAACGTGCCCTTGTAGCCAAGAAGGCTAACGGCATATTGGACTGTATTAGTAGGAGCATTGCCAGCAAATCGAGGAAAGTGATTATTCTCCTCTATTTGACACTAGTGATGCCACATCTGGAGTATTGCATCTAGCTTTGAGCCCCTCACTGTAGAAAGGATGTGGACAAATTGGAACGAGTCCAGTAGAGGACAACAAAAATGATCAGGGGGCTGGAGCACATGACTTATGAGAAAAGGCTGAGGGAAGTGGTCTTATTTAGTCTGCAGAAGAGAAGCATGAGGGAAGATTTGATACCAGCCTTCAGCTACCTGAAGCAGGGTTCCAAAGAGGAGGGAACTCAGCCGTTCTCAGTAGTGGCAGATAACAGAACAAGGGTCAATCACAGAATCATAGATTTTAAGGTCAGAAGGGACCATTATGATCATCTAGTCTGACCTCCTGCACAATGCAGGCTGCAGAATCTCACCCACCCACTCCTGTATAAAACCTGTGTCTGAGCCATTGAAGTACTCAAATCATGGTTTAAAGACTTCAAGATGCAGAGAATCTTCCAGCAAACGACCCATGCCCCACACTGCAGATGAAGGGAAAACAAAACCCAGGGCCTCTGCCAATCTGCCCTGGAGGAATATTCCTTCCTGACCCTAAATATGGCGATCAGCTAAACCCTGACCATGTGGGCAAGACTCACCAGCCAGACACCCAGGAAAGAATTTTCTATAATAACTCAGATCCCAACCCATCTAACATCCCATCACCAGCCATTGGGCATATTTACCGCTAATAGTCAAAGACCAATTAATTGCCAAAATTAGGCTATCACATTATACCATCCCCTCCATAAACGTTTCAAGCTTAGTCTTGAAGCCAGATATGTCTTTTGCCACTACTACTCCCCTTGGAAGGCTGTTCCAGAACTTCACTCCTCTGATGGTTAGAAACCTTCATCTAATTTCAAGTCTAAATTTCCTGATGGTCAGTTTATATCCATTTGTTCTTGTGTCCACATTGGTGCTGAGTTTAAATAATTCCTCTCCCTCCCTGGTATTTATTCCTCTGATATATTTATAGAGAGCAATCATATCTCCCCTCAGCCTTCTTTTGGTTAGGCTAAACAAGCCAAGCTCTTTGAGTCTCCTTTCATAAGACAGGTTTTCCATTCCTCGAACCATCCTAGCAGCCCTTCTCTGGTGTCAAGTTGCAGTGGGGGAGGTTTAGGTTGGATATTAGGAAACACGATTTCATTAGGAGGGTGGTGAAGCACTGGAATGGGTTACCTAGGGAGGTGGTGGAATCTCCATCCTTAGAGGTTTTCAAGGCCCGGCTTGACAAATCCCTGGCTGGGATGATTTAGTTGGGGTTGGTCCTGCTTTGAGCAGGGGGTTGGACTAGATGACCTCCTGAGGTCTTTTCCAAACCTAATCTTCTATGATTGTATGTAGGTGGAAATAGACCTGAGTCTGTCTAGCGTATCAATGGCATGTTGCAACTGCAGTGGCACAACTGAGCTACATAATGAGGTGGGGAACAGGTGTTGGTGAGACAAGGCAATAACACATTTGTAACCTAACTCTGGACTCCAACATCTCTAGCACTCACAAGTGAGATGAGTTCGGGCAGATCTCAGTCTAAACCCTGGCAGCCATTGAGCCGTACAACAAAATGGGCACATGCTTTTGATGGGACTGATAACCTCTCTGGAGAAGCTCAGTCTCGAATAGTGGAGGATGAAGCTGGTCCAAAAGTCCCACATCACGCATCTCACACAACATTCATGCATTTGGCAGCTCTGTTGTCCTGCCTCTGTAAGTTGTAAAATGCCGTGCCACTCTCCAACATGACATAGCAAGTGTCATCCACTTTGTGGGCTGAACCGTGCTTGGCTGTGCTGTCACCGACCACTAGGCCATACTCTCCTCCCAGAGTTAGGAATCCTGACACCCAGCATTCCGGTGCTGCCTCACAAAAAGTAGTATAACCCACTGGTGATGTGTTCCCCACTCTGTGGACTAGTCCACATAGAGGATAACAGCCTGCTTAGAGCAACAGTTCTTCTTGTACTATAGCTCAGATGGCTGAGGTGTATACTGTAGCACAAAAGGCCCTAAGTTCAAATCCTGATAACTCATGTTGGGGAAAAGCAGTATGTAGTGGTATAATCAAACAGTGTGTCCTAATGAACACACATAAGGGGGCTGTATAGGTAATCTTAACTCTGCCCAATGCCTTTCACCAGCATGAAATCCTCATGATACTTTTAAGGGGAAGTTTAAGAGTAAATGCAAACTATCTGCAAATATGCAAAATAGCTTATTTGCATAGTATGTCCTACATGGTGCTGTACAGAATTTGGCAGCTGTGCAAGTCTGAACTGAAGCGCACTGGTACAGCTGTATAGGGTGAGCAGGCACTGGAAACATTAGGGTGGGGTAGGGAATGAGGGCCATAACTGGAATAGCGGGCGGTGCTACAGGTCAGGAGTCAAGGGAATTGGCAGACCGGCATATGGGGAATCTAGAACTGGAAAAACAGGGGTGCTGCTGGTCAGGATTGAGGTGCATTATTAATAATAATTATTGTATTATTTCTTTATTTACTATTTACATAGTACCAAGTGAGACAGGGCTCCTACTTCCTTCTCTACAATGCCTCCTGATGTGAAATTGATAATGCCTTCTGTTTCATGAGTGCGCTAGGCTAATCCTGCAAGGCAGGACTAAATTGCAATGGCAGAATAATCTAGGACTGCTTGCACTCAGTTGTTATCCCCAAAACAGATTACATTAGCTTGACGATTAGGCAGGGATGGGGACATTGTTAGCACTAGGTTGAGAGCTTGACAGTAACATTTTCGGATGATTAAATTGAATAACAACTAATTAAATAGATACAATTATAATACGTAATGGAGAGAATGAAACTCCCGGAGCTCAGCACACCAGAGCCTTCTTCATCAAAGCAACCTTGTCAATAGCTATCTGCAAGGTTGTACGGTTTCCCAAAACTCCACAGAAAGTAAGCCCAAGCCAGAAGGAATTTCCTAGATCTCTTTCCTGTCCAGAGACCTGGAGCAGGAGCTCCGACAGGGTCTTGTGGAGATGCCAGAATATCTAGGAGGTTACAGACACCTGCAGCACCACTGCTGAGAGAAGCTTGCAATGCAGCAGTTGTGAGCTCCCACTGACACAAAGTGCTCCTGCAGCACAGCATATAGCACTCCATGGAGTCCCTTGCATCAGACTGCTTCCCATAGCTTCTGCTGGGAGAGGCTGGGACTGGAATATCTGGGAGCTCCCCCATAGCCAGCCCTCCTGCCTGGCTCCCTACAGCACTCCTTGGTGGGAGAGAATGTGACTAGAATAGGAGGGAGGTCCCGCAAAGCCAGAGCTCCTTCCCTGCTCCCTGGGACAGGCCAAAGCCCCTTCAGACAGACAACGAGTGAAGAGAGGTGCCTTACGGAGACATGGATTTTCTGTGAAGTCTCTCAGGAACTTCTCACACTCCTCCTCCATGTTGCCACTTCCTCTGCAGGAGCACCAAGGAGACACCGTGATGCTGGCGAGGCTCGAGTCAATGTAGTTGGGTGTCATATCAAACCCTGCTCAGGAGGAAGAAAAGGGAATCAGGGGCCAGAATAGCAAAGTCTGACGGACAGAAACAGTTCTGTGTTCCCTTCTGCCCCGACAGCCTCCCCGCACAGCAGGGTGGGCTGTGCACTAGCTTGGCTCTCGTCTTCCATGCCCAGTGGATTCCTCATGATCCAGGCAGAGCTAAAGGGAACTGCAGATGGCTCGTTCCAGCCCCCACTCCCCAACCCAAGTGGCTCTGAGAGACTCCCGCTACCAGGGACTCTCCCTCCAGCTGCTCACTCAGGAACCAGCTCAGGGTGGGATCCACAGCACAGAAGGGGAAGCAGGTAACTCAGTGGGAGATGGAGGGAGGGTAACAATTTGGTGGTGGGCGAAAAGCTCCATGTCCCATAACTAGCCCCTGGTATTGTCCTGTCTAAGCAGACACATGGCTCTTGGTCCCTCTGAGCTGGCCTGGTCCCCTGCTCCTTCCTTCTCTCTGTGGGAATCTTGTCTGACTCAGACATGCTGCTGTCCTGCTGAACCTGCCCCTGCGTCTCTCTTCAGATGTGATGAGCAGAGCTGCCCTGACAGCTTCACACGGGGCCCTGGCCCACCCATCATCCCCTCTGCGTTCCTGGTGTCAGGATACCTTTGAGTCCTGGTGTCAGGATCATAACAACATTCCCCGGTTGCCCACTGTGGCCCCTGAAATGCTGTGCAGTAATTGGGGGGGGAGGGGGGCAGGGGAGAAGGAGCTCTGGGTCAGAGCAAAGCTAGAGAAGCAAAACTCTGGACTGAAGAGTGAAACTGAGTCGGAGTGACAAAGCGGCTGGATTTTCTATCTCTGAAACTCACAGCTCTCTCCCCTGCAACCTGCACCCTAGGATCTAACCTACTGCTGAAGACCTCAGGAGCACCCCTCTGGGGCAAGGCCAATCGGCATCGGCTGAGCTTGCCAGACACCTCTGCCACCTTCAGTTGTTTTCTCCCAGGTGCACCTCTAGAACCAGAGTTGTCTCCAGTAATAATACATCCTCCTTTAGCAACAGAGCGTGCTGTACATAGCAAGGCCAGCATCTCTATGCCCCTTTAACAGAGGGAAACCTGAGACTTATCCAAAGTTACACAGCAGGTAAAGGTAGGAATACAACCCAGCTCCCCCTATCCACTGGGCCACAGCATCTCCTTATAACCCCACCCTGCAGCAGATGCACAAAGGAGGTTTGGTGCTTTTGCTCTTGTGAGCTAAGAGGAAGGTTCTTGCAGATACAACTGGTTGTTCTTGCTGGCTGCAGCAGCTTTGCTAAACTTCCAACATCTGCATCCACTACCACCCTTCCAATATGCCCCAGCACTAAGTTATTCTGTCTCTAAAGTGTCAAGTCCCCCAAGCCACAATCCATAAACCAGTCCCCCCCAAACCCAGACACTGATTGAGAAAAGCAACCCTGCTGTGGTCTGTATGATGAACAAGACAGACTCACCTATTATCCCTGCGTAGGAGCCCAGACACGCCTGGTAATTATCCCCGGGGCAGCTGGTAAGTGACTGGAAAGAGACTTGACAATTTGTGTGAAAATCTGCCAGTCTTGACCTGGTTACAAAACACAAGAGAGAGAACAGAGTTTGGTTGGCTTGTCTGCTTTTTCCTCCCTAAGAACTAGTAAATTCAGTGGTTTTAAAGCAGAGAGAAAAAGAAGATAAGAGAATATATTAGAGAGGAGAGATAAAGGAGAATAACAGCTAGGATTTGCAGCAATATTTTAATGTATATGATCTCATTCTGTCATCGATCACATTCATGCAGCGTCTACCACTGTATGTCAACCATGGCTCGACACCGTTCAGGGAGATGGCGTTACTGCATCACCGTAACAGGGCATTTATGTTATTGAGAGACAGATTGGAGTGCAAACACACGCACAAAAAGTTGACAAACGGTGACTTACATCAACCTCTTTGTAGCGTAGATCCGGGTAGGTTTTGAACATAGCTCACATTCAAAACATGAGGATGCTCTGAAGATCAATTGCCCTCCCCCATTAGTCTGGCCAGCTAGAGTGAAAAGCACCAGCAGACTCAAGTGATAGGTTTCTGTGCATGGATGGGACTCTGGTTAGGGGCAACACTTGAGTAGAACTCGAGTTAACCTTGCACTAAAAACACAAACCCTCAGAAGCAAGAATCAGAATGCAGAGAAAGCATGAAAGGGACAGGGTGGGCTGAGGTATCAGGCTTGCCCCTCAAGAATAAGCGGGTTCCCGGATCTCTTTGCTGATTACGACCATGCTGATCACCACAACCTTGCAAGATTTCACTCCTCATCGGGAGGAAGATTTCCTGGTGGGCGAATGAGCTATTTATAGGGGTTGGGTTGTTTGGGGGTGGGGGTGGGCGTCTTGTTTTTCAGGAACATGCCAAAGGTTGGGTGAGTAGATTCAAAGCCTGGGCTAGTACATTCATGGGACTTTTGTAAGGCTGGATTTACAGCGAGGAAATGATATGGCTATACGCATATAGAGAGAATATCAGAGTGCCTAACCCAAGCAGACCCATGCAAATGTCATATGGCTTCTCATGGGAACATAACAATTGCCATAACAGATCAGACCTGGCTCTGACAGTGGCCAGCACCAGCTGTTTCAGAGGAAGAGGGGAGAAACCCCAGTGGACAATTAAGGAATAACCTGCTCACAGGAGAAGATTCTTCCTGACCCTCATTAGTTAGTGGCTGGTTTGTGCCCTGAAGCAGGAGGATTTATATTCCTCAGCTATTCAGCAGCTCACTGGGGACAGAGTGAGATAAAGCCCTTCCTTTTATACATACACACATTGGGAAACAAAAGGGGAAATATTTCACCTCGTTTCTCTATCGTTGTTTTAAACAGGTTCTCACAAACACAGGGAGACCCAGGCACGAAGGCCACCACTACCCCTGGCAGTAAAAAATGCTGGTTTGGAGCAGGAAGATCTGGAGAAAAGATTCTATGAAGCATCAGTGACCCATTCTCTCCTGCCTGGCATCCAGCCACTGCACTATGCACTGCTCACACAGCAAAAACCAGGAGAATTCACATCAGGCCTCTTGCAACCGTGCTCACAAAGAGAGAGACAGATCAAAGCTCTCCTTCACGGCCTACTTTTTCTGCAGCCCATTTGGAAGCTGTCCTTGGGGTCTCCTTTCCCTGCTGCTGCTAGGGATGGATGACATACCACCCTAAGACCCACTGAAGTCAGCGAGAGCCTGGCACGCTTTTCCCGGCAGTTGACGGGGTAAGGATTTCTGAGTTGTTTACAGTTTGTTCCTAAGCCAGGATGGGAACAGACACTAAGCACCTAATTCTGAGAGGTGCTGAGTTCAGTCAGCACGCCCCAGCTCCAGTGGGAGCAGAGAGTGCCCAGCACTTTGCAGGATCAAGCCTTAATGCTTTCAAAGCCTGACGGGCTGGACAACCATTGAGGGGGTTGGGTGACAGGCACTTCAGAGCCCCCTCCCACTCCTCTCAGCGCAAACACTGCCCGCCTGAGTGGCTCATACTTGCTTGACTTCAGACAGATGTGGCTTCTGAGCACAGCCGAGGCTGACGTGCCTGTCCAACTCGTTCCGAGTGGCTGGGTCCTGCCATCCCTCAGCCCTCAGGGTGACAGAAACAGAAGCCTTTAGAGCCTCACCAGCAAAAACAGCAGGAAAAACTCCCTATCTTCGCTTCAAACCTCTCTCAACAGCCTGACCTGCAAGCTCCTCTCTGACGCACTCGGGGGATGGTGTGCAGAGAGCCGGGGGACGTGAGAGTGGCTCTGCTGCAGGGCATGGGGCCGACTCTCCCTGTTGCAAGAGCAATCACTGTGCTGTCACATTGCCACAAGTTCATGTCATTAGGATCTGGGTCCACGTACAGGTTGCAAGGTGTTAGCATTACAGATAGGCCAAAGCAATAGCTCCTTCTAGGAACACTCCCACCCCAGCAGTCGCGCCTAGTGGCTGCAGCCAAAACAGGTTGCCCATCATGCCAGGTACTGTGACACCATAGAGCAGGGGTAGGCAACCTATGGCATGTGTGCCAAAGGCAGCATACAAGCTGATTTTCAGTGGCACTCAGACTGCCTGGGTTCTGGCCACCAGTCTGGGAGGCTCTGCATTTTAATTTAATTTTAAATGAAGCTTCTTAAATATTTTAAAAACCTTATTTACTTTACATACAACAATAGTTTAGTTATATATTATAGACATAGAAAGAGACCTTCTAAAAACGTTAAAATGTATTACTGGCACAAGAAACCTTAAATTAGAGTGAATAAATGAAGACTCAGCACACCACTTCTGAAAGGTTGCTGACCCCTGCCATAGAAAGCTTACAAACTGAAGCAGATTACACAAATGAGGGCAGTGCTGTCCCCCGGTTTCACAATGCTGTAGAGAGACTAAGGGTCAACCAAGGAAGTTTTCAGATGCTCCAAGCACTGAACTCATCTCTCCTGCATCCCAGGCCAATGCCCAAATCACAAGGCTACCCTTTCTTGTGTCTGATACTTTGGATTAAATGAAACACCTTGTTGGTTTACACAGCACTGCTATAGTCAGTCAGTTACATGGCTAGCTGTGCATGTTACCCTGGGCCATAGTAACTACACTGGAAATACTAGGAGTAGCAAAGCCGTAGCTACACCATTATACAGTTTCATGGGTATCCATGCATGTTGCACTATTATTTACCTTGCATGTACTGTGAGTAACCCTATACTCATTGGTCCTTGCTTACTCAGGGCCCTTCCACTGAGGAAGGAGCGGTGAGCTGGGGCCATCACTTATGTTGGTGTCCAAGTACTGAACACAGATTCCTAGTTACCCTGTAAATACTATAAGGATGGCATACAAGACACTGCCCTAATATGCTTAGCTAGTTACCAGCAGTGGCTGGTATGCTGGGACATTGCTCGCTCTTTAAGTACTGCCTACATTCCGAGTGCTCTGTAAATTTCATATCCTTGTTTGGCCACACTGCTGCCAGCATCGTTCCAGGATTGTAGAATTTCACTGCTGGATCTTATCGGCACCCTGGAATGTTAGAGGCTGGCGTGTGGTTGAAGCGCCTGGGGTTGGGTTGTTTTTGTGATTTGCCGGTGACACTGAAATACAAAGTCGCAAGTTTACAAAGGGAATAAGAAACCAGAGGCTCTGCTTGCCCATACTAGCTCCCTTCTAGGCTCTCATGCTCACCCCAGTGCACCACTGGCAGTAGCTCTAAGCTACAGAGTGGGCAGAATGAAGGTGACAAACAGGCCAGAAGAAAGGGAAAGGATGACAGTGGTGTCAGGGATTAGGGGCGGTGGGGGAACAGACCAGAACATCCTGCTTCTGAGCATCGCATAAAGATCCAAATAAAGCCTCTTCCCTTTCTTCCAAGCCCATCTTTGTTTAGGCTAGTGGCTAAGTCAGCAGACTGAAAGCTAGGCACTTTCAGTTCTATTCCTGACTCTACCTCAGACTGCTGGATAAGTCACTTTGCCTGTGTTTTCCTTCATACCCCTTTTTGTCTTCTCTTGCTTCTTGGTGGCAGGGGAGAGAGAGACAACAACCATAATATTTGTTGCTTAATGGGAGGCTCTCGGATACCAAGGTGATGAGGGCCATATGGGAGCACGGCTATTATTATTATGTGTGTTATGGTAGCACCTAGAGACCCCAGCTGAGATCATTGCATGAGGTGCTTAAAAACACAGAATGAGACAGTCCCTGCCCTGTAGAACTTACAAAGACAGAACCAAGGGCTAGGGGAAAGGATGGCACATACAAGCAGAGTGAACACAGTGATGGTCTGCAAACACTATGTTAGTGCCGCCATTTTGATTGGTGTCTTCCTTCATGTGTTTTGTTTTAATTTCTTTGGAGGATGGGGTTTTCTTGGGGTTGGCTAAACAGGGAGAGAAAAAAAGGAAGAGGGGACCCTGAAGAGAGGGAGTCAGAGAAACATGGAGAATAGATAGCTAGATAGATGGATAGATAGATTTCCAGAAAGGCCAATAACAAGGAGTTCCATATAGAGTTAAGGAGTTTGCTTACATTACAGCCTTACAGCTGTATGGCTTACTGCCATATAGGGATTTTCTTCTCAGTTACATCAAAGCCGCCTTGCAAATCTAAAATGGAACTGGCAGCGCTGAGTAAGGAACTTTCTACAGTTGGGAAAGCTGGCCAAGAAAAAAAATGGGGTTTCCTCCCAGGAACAAAAGTAATAATTGAACAAGAGATGAGTCAACAGAAAAAGAAAACCAGCTCCAAACCTAGAACAGCTTTGGCAAAGCCAGAGCTGAACTCTGTGGATCTCTAAACAAATACTCTTCTCAGTTCAGTTCCAGTCATCTAACACGTGGTGCCTTATTATTATTAATATTGCAGGAGACCTGCATACGCCACTGTGCATATACCTAGTGAGGGACAGCTCCTGCCCCAAAGAGATTACAGTCTGAATAGACAAGACCAGCGAAGGAAGTAGTCTACGTGACACACAGTCACAACATGGAATAGAACCTAAATCTCCTGACGCCCAGTCCAGTGCCCTAATACCTAGATTATACTGCCTTATCGTAATACCTGGTGCCCCACATGCACTGTAAAAAACACCACATTGTGGAACTGAGTAACAATAACAGAATCTCCCTCATCAGGGTTTGCAACATATTGAGGACTGAATTGTGACTCAGCCAAACTGGGTCAATGTAGCCAGGTCCCCTGCCATCATATTGCTCAATGTAGAAAAGACCTTGGCTTCACAGGGGAGTCTCCCCTGAGCAATTTTTTCTTGCCTCTTTCCAATTTTTTTTCTTTTTGCTTCCTTGTTAATTAAATGTCAGCTCTCTACAACCAGTGATTGAATTATCCAATACTACCTGCCTAGAGCCATTCAAATTGATCAAAATAAAGGGTGGAAATTGTGGGGGGGGGTTTAAACACGAATTATTTGGATCCAGAAGTTTTTGATCACATTAAATGGAGGAACAAACAAAGCCCTGATTGAATGAAGTGGAAGGATCTGCAGTAATATCCTCCATTTATACATTGCTTTTTGTCACAACGGATATCAAAGTGCTCTATAGAATGAGTGACAGATCCTGCTGAAATGCAACCACCCATGGGGTGGAACTCAGCAGTTGCTTACTAGCACTCAGCAATAACAATTGAGGACAGGATGCAAGTGGTTGGAAAACAAGGGTAAGAGGGAAAGTGGTGCAACTTGTGCTAGTCTGGCATTCTGTGTGTTCAAAACTGAGTGTGGTTGGCTCTGCTGTACATGCCAAAGGATTAGAAGTGAAACATGCAACAGCCGCCAGGAAACTGGAAGATAAACAGTCGTCCCATGTGTTGTATCTTATACCTTCTCCTGCTGCTTATTAAGCCCTTAGTGTGTAAGTTACACTCATTTTTGCTCTGAATTAGCACTTACACCAGTTTGCTGACCTACTTACTCCCTATCTTCAGACTACATTTTCCAGGGCTATATTAATGGGATGTGCCAATCTTAATGGGATTGGGGCCTTTAGACACTAGGGTAATATAAATAATTAACAGTAATAAATAATAAAATAATAGCAATAGTAATAATAATGCAAATGAACCACCATTTAGTCCACTGATAAGTCTGGTCCAGAAATCTCCAGTGGAGCTGCATCTACGTTAGACAGAGAGGAAAGCTGGTCTTGTGGTTAAGACACTGGGACTTGAGAGTAGGGGGTTCAACTGCTGGCTCTGCCACAGACTCCCTGTGTGTCCCTGGGTAAGTCACTTAGGGAATGTCTCTGCTGCAATTGGGAGTGTGCCACAGTTCTGGCTAGCCGGGCTGGGAGGCACGCTGCCAGCTGCAGGGTAGATGTACTCTTAATCTCTCTGTGCCTCTGTTTCCCACTGTTACATGAGGATACTCATCTTCCTCCTTCCCACTGCTCATCTATTTAGACTATCAGATCTCCAGGGCAGGGATTGTCTCTCATTGTATCTGTACAGTGCCTAACTCTGGGCTTGCTACTGTAATTACGGAATGTGGACCCAATCTGCCAGGTCTCCCATAAACTCATGAACATCTCTACCTGCAGAACACATAAGACTACAAGATGGAGTATCCTGAACCCCTACTCTCTTGGCTTCCAATATGCCTGGCACAGACATTCTGTACTGAGAGTAGAGAAGCCCTGACTTCAGCATTAGGGTTAACGATATGCACTGCTGTTCAGCTGGATCATGAATTATGGAGCTGCTAAAGCTAAAAGGTCCCAGGGGATTCCTGGATTTGCAGAGCAGCCTTGGTAAAGGACAATGAAGAGATCTTTCTCTTCCTCTGGATACAACATTCTCTCCCTGGAGTTAGGCAGTGTAAAAACAATCGTTTGCCTCGATTCATTACCAGCCCAGAAACAAACAGCGAGGTATGATACAGCTCGCCAGAATTAATGAGCTCAGATATCACCTCCTCCTGCATATCTCACGACCCCTGGCGTTTTCAATTCTCTTAAGCTGGCGAGGCGATGCTAAAAGATACAAGTGCTCAGGCAGGAACTTAAAAATGCATCAGGCCTGATTCTCAGTGACGCTAAGGCCCGTTCTATGCTGCTTGGGAGTGGAAAGAGAACTTAGCATGGGAATAACTGGTCCCATGAGAATAACCTCTGTGCAGAGAGTCTTCCCCGGCTGGCGAATAGCTGGTATGAGGTCCATATGTTGAGCCTGCTTCCAACCCACTTGGGTAGGGAGGTGTCCCCAGAGAGCAGTGTATTACAGCTGTTCTCTGCTTCCCATGGCCTAATGGGGGCCAACAAGCATGGTAAAGAGTGCAGGATGCAAAATTTCAGCCTTTGCCTTATTATGAGACTTAATTGTCCTAGGCTCTCTGTCTAGCTAGGTGTCTATATGGCCTTTACCACCATGGGACCTGAGTGCCTCTCTCCAGTTTAAAAGGATTGCCCAAGAGAAGCATTCTGGCTAACCAGCAGCATAACAAACTTGTCTTTAACGACCAAGTGGGAAAGGGCATGACAGAGGACAGCAGGGGAGAAAGAGAAACAGCTAAAGGAATTTAATCTATTTCCCCATCTTAAGTATCCTCACACCTCTTGTCTGCAATGGCCCATCTTGATTATCACTACAAAAGTTTTTTTTTCCTCCTGCTGATTATAGCTCATCTTAATTAATTAGCCTCTTACAGTTGGTATGGCAACTTCCACCTTTTCATGTTCTGTATGTATATATATCTCCTTACTACATGTTCCGTTCTATGCATCTGAAGAAGTGGGCTGTAGCCCACGAAAGCTTATGCTCAAATAAATTTGTTAGCCTCTAAGGTGCCACAAGTACTCCTGTTCTTATTGCACCTTAGCCACCAATTCCCTGGCTTTCATCTCCTGGCTAACACCTCTCTCCTGGCAGACACACCAACCAAGAGTACGAGAGTACGTCTACACTGCAGCTGGAGGTGGGATTGCGGATGGGGTGGACATACCCACAGTAGCATAACTAAAATTAGCAGTGGAGATGTGGCAGCATGGGTTTTCCAATGTGAATAAGTACCCAGCATTCCAGGTGGGCTTGTGCAGCCCATGCTGCAGCCTGCACCTACCTTGCTGTTTTAAGTCATGATAGCGTGCGTAAAGCTAGCGCAATCACACTTCATATTGCAGTGCGGACAGACCCTGAGAGAGAGGAGAGCATGCTGCTTGCGTGTCAGGAGTGTTCCATTCAGAAGCCACCGACGTGGGTTTTAATTCCCTCTTCTCTTGTGGAAAATGTGAGAACAAAAGCAAATCAGAACGGCCTGGCCCCTGATCCAATTCTCCCACCCTCCTGTGAGCGAACTGTACATGTTGTCAGCCCTCAGGAGGGAAGGATGTCTATGCATACATCAGCCCACCCTCTCCTCATCCGCAGTTCAGAGCCAGCTCCCTCTCCTTGCTGGAAACAAACCTCTCCTTTCTGTCATGCTCAGCTCTTTTGTTTTAGTGCCACTCGTAAATCCAACGCAAAGCTAACCTGATAGCACTCCACTCCTCCTCACAAAGCAGCAGATTAGGCTTCAGTAAACCTGTTTGTTTATTTCCCTGGTCTGTGATATTATTCTCTCAAAGGGGAAGGCACTTTTCCACAACCTGTGGCAGAATCAACGCAGTGACAGGTGCCCTGGGCTCCAGCCTACAAGGCTCTGAGCATTCCATCCCATACCCAGGAAAGCACCTACGCACATGTAGAGTCTCAATGAAGTCAACTCCTGTGTTTAAAGTCAGGCATGTGTTTAAGTGCTTTACTGCGTTGGCTTTGGAGTGCTCAGAACCTTGCAGGATTGAGTCCCCCCAGGGTGCGTCTTCACTGAGGAGTTAATCCGGGCTCTTACCAGTGTTTTACACTAACTCTCCCTACAGTCCACACCCAAAAACCATTTACTCAGGTCTGGAGGTGCTTCAAGCCTGGGCTACCTGGCCCAGCTAGGGGTGCAGGGTAGAACTGAGGCTACACTTTCACTTGGGCTAGAACCCGCCTGCTTTGCAATGAGAACACAGGCTAAATCACTCAAATGCTGATAGCCCTGTAATGTCTTCCCATAATTCTCCTGGTAGGACAGACAAGTTCTCCCATAATTGACAACTGGCTGGGAAAGAATCAGAATATCTCTGCTCAAAGAACCATTGGTGGGTGCAGAAACAGGGAGGTCACAGTAACTCGGATATGGCTTTGCAGCATGGGTGCTCACACCCGAATGAGGCTAACACATGTGTTCAGATGGCCATGCAGATCAACTGGACTAACTCTGCAGTGAAGACACAACCTAAAAGGAGAAGGAAAGTTGTGCCACCCTTCTACAAAGATTTCACCCTTTCTGCAAATTTTCTAGCAGAAAGGTACTTTCAAGGAAACAGCCAAATTTAGGAGAATATTCATAGGAAGCAAATTTGGAGGGCCAGATCCTCCCCTGATGTAAACCAGTGTAGCTCCATGGATTATCCCAGTTCATCCCAGATGAGGATAAAGCAAACTGAATTTGCAAACACAGCCATTCATGCTGGAAATCTGATTGTAAGAGTTACATTCTTCCCGTCAGGGAATGGAGTCAACACCATGTGACCTAGGGGCGCACGACACTATCTCAGGCTATGTCTACACTGCAGCTGCAGGTGTAATTTCCAGGTTGGGTAGATACACGTCTACTAATGGTGTGGACAGAAGCATGGACTAACCACCCAAATACACACCTAGGGTCTAGGATAGGATTGTACTCAAGCGGCCAGCTGCTGCTCCTGTTGCCTGCACCACTCCAGCCACACTGCTATTTTTAGCATGCGAGCTTGATCAAAGCTAGCACGTATACATCTACCCCAGGTGGAAGTTACAGCTGCAGTGTGGACATACCCTCAGAGTTTGAATAGTGAATGGTCATGAAGATCTGCTCATTAAGAACCCACAGACAAATAATTGTCCTGCAAATACATTTGAACGAGGGTCTGTTCACAAACACACACAAATAATAAGAGGGAAACTCACAAGAAAGATCACAGGGATTGCCAGACTGGATCAAAATTGGAGTCCATCTAGCCCAGTACCCCATTTCTCTCAGTGGCCAAGACCAGCTGCTTTTGAGGCAAGGGCAAGAAGACTTGCAGTAGGCAATTATGGGATAATCTTCCCCAACAAGAAGTTTCTTCCTGACCCCCATTAATTAGAGGTTGGTGAATGCCATGAAGCATGGAGGTTTCTATCCCAAACTGAATACATATTTTGGTACAAATCAATCTCAAAAGGCAGCATCTGTGGAGAAAAGAGGAAAGGTTTGTTCTTGCTAGTGGTACAACTGGATATACAACAGCAGGCAGCTTGCAAACAGAAACAGGTCCTGCTGAGCAGTGGCAGCTGAAAGGAGAAGGGATACCAGGATAGATGCGGAAGGGAAAGTTACCAGTACCAATGGAATGGTTACCAGTACCAATGGAATGGAAAACTGTGGATACAGCACCTCAGGAGGAAATCAGAACACCAGGGCTGAGCCACCTTACTGAGCATCTGGTCAACACGCCCCCCACCCCGAGTTGAAGACACTGAATGCAACCAGCTGTGAGCTTTGTCAGCTCAGGGTGTGAAAAGCCCTCCCTGCCTTCCCAGGAGAAAGAGCATCAGCAAGGGTGAGAAAAGAATACATTGCTGCTTGGGAAGCCACTGCTGCTGACACCTGAGAGGCTGGGTGCCACTCACTGCTTACATCTAGGACTTACATTTTACAGCTGGAGTGTGTGCTCTGCTCAAGAGGGTGCTAATAGGGGGGACTGTGATTCAGAGGACTTGTGCTCTATTCCCTGCCCTATACCACTGATCTGCTGGGTGACCTTGGGTGACTCATTTCACCTCTCTGCACCCCAATCTGTCCATTTGCAAAATGGGGATATTACTACCTCCTGGGGTGGGACGGGAGGCATTTGTGAGGGTTAATTCATTAATGTGGAGCTCGGATACTATGGTGATAGGCACCAATGCAAAGTGCCTGGAGATCCAGGGAGGACAGGGACTAGAGAAGGGCAAAGAATTATTATTAGAGATGGGGTTGTACAAAATCTGCACCCAGATCTGGATTTCCCAAATGGCCCCTATCTTCATAATGGGCCAGACCAAATCCCTGAATCCCAATTGCCACCCAGCTCCGGGCCATTCAGCATCCAGACAACCTGAGCCTATCTTTGATGATGCAACATGGGATGCAGACCACCTGAATCCAGAGCAGGGGAGACCCGGCTCCCACATCTGCTACCTCTCTTCCAGCACCCATTGCCCTTGGTGTTGATATTTCCACTTCCAGACTGACCTCCATGGATGTCCAGCCTTTGCCTCTTCTACTTGTGCCTGACTCCTGTCCTCAGTGCCTGTCTTAAACACTCCTGCCCTACTGCAAAGGAATAAACCACCCTGCAGGAGATATCCGAAGCTGCAGCTAGACTGCAGGGGACAGAGGGCTGCAGAGTGCTGACTCTAGTGGATGGGCAAAGGGGTGGTATATGAAGCTCTAGCCCCATTGCCCATCTCTGCAGGGAATAGTCTCTGTACCTGAGCTCCCTGGAGGCCTGATCCTCCTGCAGATGTTTCTGGTGTAAGTCAGGAGTGACTCTGCTGAAGTGGTGCTGCATTGGTGTGGACCCAGTGCAAGCAAGCTTAGAATCAGGCTACATGAGTGCAAGCAGCAGGGAGAGCGTTAGTGCCGCCAGGGATGTGAGACACTCCAAAGTAGGTCCCCCCCACTACTTTTTCATAGCAGCTGGCACAGCTGAGTTATGTCTTGGAAAGCATGTGGTTCCCACGGACAGGAGGCCACTTTTGAACGTGCTCCCGCTAGGGCATTCATAACCCCTGCAGGTTGTATGTCTCTAGGGGCTGAAGCAATGCCTCCCTGTGCACAAGGCAGAGAGAAAGGAGGGAGGCTAAGAATGTAGAGACCAGTCTACCCTAGGAGTCTGGAGCCCTGGGCCAAGGACTTGATCCAGCTCCCACTGAAGTTAATGGGACCCTTTCCACTGATACCAGTGAGGTTAGGTCTGGCCTTAAAAGCCCCCATAACCTCTTGCCAATCTGCAGGCAAGGGGGGATCTGCCCCACTGCAGAAAAACTCTGATGCTTTTTAAACATACTTGTGCTAAGAAGGTACTTGAGCTCCTTCCTTCTTTCCTTCCCCCGCTCCTCCTCAGAAGATAAATAAAGTTCATGACAGCATCTCCCTCTCCCAGAATTAGAGACAAAGTTATGTCAATTCCCTTAAAGAACTGTGGCAAGTTCATCACCGAGTGTGATGGAAATTTGTCAGCCTACTCCCCGGGGCCCTGCTCCTGGCTTGTAGCATCCTCTAAGGCAAATGTTATTCTTTTCATAATACATGACAAGCCAGCTGGTAATCTTTCCATAATATCCAAGCCAGATGTCACTCTTTCCGTTATATACAATGAGTTCACAGTCATTGGATGAGATTCTAACTGCCAGGAATAAACCTTATTGGAACAGTCCCATGGCTTCTCAGATTTCTGCCTTTAAGTGCCTCGGTGAAGAGAGACAGAGCCAAGTCCGTTTTAGCAGCAATGAGGGGAACTCATGCCAAATTGCTGCTCACAACTCCAGGCAGCAGGTGGGCCCGGCCAGTCTTTGCCTAGAAATCTGAGACCTGCTTTGGAGTCAGCTTCCCTGGCAGCTGAGGTCAAATCCCATGAAAGAGGGAGGAGAAGAAGAGAGAGAGAGAACGCGCGCACCAAAAATCTTGGCTGTCAAGTTATTTTCCTGAAATCCGTCCAAGAAAAAAGGAACAAAAAAAGGATTAAAAGAAAAGAACAAATGAGCCCAACTCGAATGCTGAATTTCAAAGTTAAAATTCTCCGGCTTGTTTCGTCTTTGATGAATTCATCTCAGAAATGTGTTTTCCTTCAGGACAAAAAGGCTGGAACAATTCGATTTGGCTGGGATTCTCTGGCTAAGGTTTCCTTGTACCCTTTAAAGGAAAACAGGCAGACTGCTGTTGAATTTGACCACATTAAGTTAGCTCAAGTCACCTGCAGCTGTTCCAGTCAGGAGAGGTGGGAAGGGTGCAGTGCCAAGATTTTCCAAGTAACTAGTCATTTGGAGTGCCTCCATTTTTCTATGCCCAATGTGGAACAGCTTGAAGGGGCTTGACTGTCCGAAAGTATGGAGCACTTGGGTCCCTTTAAGACATCTGAACTGGGCACCCAAAATCATTGGCAACTTTGGAAAACTTGTGCTTCAGTCACTGATATCAGAGACAAGGTGGTAACAGCAAACCACTGCCAATCTGACCTGGGAAAACATTCCCTCCCAACTGCAAATATGGTGATCAATTAGAACCTGAGCATATGAGCAAGACCCATCAGTCAGACACCTGAGGTCATCTACCAGGATGATCCAAGGAATGGGGAACCTACCTTAGGAGAAGAGACTTAAGGAGCTTGGCTTGTTCAACCTAATGAAACAAAGGTTTCGGGGAGATATGATTGTTCTCCATAAATACATCAGAGGGATTAACACCAGGGAGGAAGCAGAGTTATTTAAGTTAAGGGCCAATTCTGGCACAAGAACAATGGATATAAACTGGCATCAACAAGTTTAGGCTTGAAATTAGGGGAAGGTTTCTAACCATCATGTTTTGGTAATTCATCGCTGACCATAATGTGGAACTATATCAAATACTTGACTGAAATCCAGGTAGATTCTATCTACTGCATTTCCTTTGTCTAGAAAATCAATTACCTTCTCAAAAAAAGAGATCAGGTTGGTCTGGCATGACTACCTTTAGCAAAACCATGTTGTACTTTATCCCAATTACCATTCATCTCTAGGTCTATAATTACTCTTTTTCAAATTTGTTCTAAGGCCTTGCATACAGTTGAGGTCAAATTAACAGGTCTGTAGTTTTCACTCTTATCCCCTTTCTTAAATATAGGTACTTTGTTTGCAATTCTCCAGTCGTAGGGTACGACCCCTGAGTTTACAGATTCATTAAAAATCCTTGCTCTTGGGCTTGCAATTTCATGAGATAGTTCCTTTAACATTCTTGGATGAAGATTATCTCCCTGCCCCGTTTGGTCCCACTAAATTGTTTGAATTTGGCTTCCACCTTGGATATGTAATTTCTACTTCATATCCTTGTTCCCATTGGCCACCCTGCCACACCTCCAAGCTCCTAATTACTCCTATTAAAAACTAAGGCCCTTCACAATCTTGTAACATATTTATCCTCACAGCACCCCATGAAGCAGGGCAGTGCTATTATCCCCATTGTACAGATGGGGAACTGAGACCCAAGAGACTAAGCCCAGAGCTTCAACAGTATTTAGGCACTTAAATCCCATTGATTCCACTTACATACTTATGAGAATCTGGGCCTCAGAGACTTGCCCTAAGTCACACAATGCCCCCACCCGCCACCAGGTCAAGTTTGGAGGCAATTCTGGTTTTTATATGAATCAACGTTCTTCGCCACAACTTAGATCACAGCCCCATTGTGCACATTGCTGTACAGACACAGAGTGAGAGACAGTCCTTGCTCTAAAGAGCTAAACAGACAAGATAGACAAATGGTAGGAGGGGAAACAGAGGCATAGGGAAGGGAATCAGCTTGCCAGAAGTCAAACAGCCAGTCAATGGTATAGCCAGAAATAGAACCCACATCTCTTGAACACTAGGCAATGACCATAACTATTGGGTCATACTGCTAATGCATATGATTGCCTAGTTACCATTGTACAATGCTCCCTAATATCATGTAAGCATTTTGTATGCCATTTGTCAGTGCCACCAAGACACCCACATTCCAGCATTAAAAGTTTCTTCCAGAGCATTTTTTAGCCAGCAAGGACTCCTGAGGGCTGTAACACTTTGGTCTCATTTCTGTGGTTGGGTTTAGCGTGGAGGTGTGGTGGGTGGCCTATGATAGACAGGTGGTCAGATCGGATAAGCTGGTTGTCCCTTTGGGCCTTAAATGCCATGATTCCTTGAGAACTGACGCCAAGGTGCCTAAGTGGCCCTAATTGTGCTCCTTCCTGAGCACCTGGCAGGGTCTCGGCACAGCACCAGGAGCAGTTTGAGGAATTCGCTGCCCCAGGAGCCGTATCATGCATTTGAGTATTTCACACAGAAAACATCCACAATGTGGAAATTACTCAAGATGCGTTTTCAAGGGCCCTTTACAAGAACCGAGGCAAAATGGCTTTAATGGACAGAGGCGTCTGCACACCCACTCTGATGTGCCCCTCCCTCAGCAGTTCAGCGCCTGTCTGAGTCACTGCAACGTGCCATGGAACTCTCATGAGCGCAACCAGAGGCAGAAGATTTTCAGCCACCCACTGGGTAGGCAGGACCAAAGCGCTAGAAAGAGCAATACCCCCACTGCTGCCTGAGAGCTTCTGCGCTTGGCTCAGCCTCCGGCGCCACATCCCCCTGCCTTTGTTTGGTTATGGGGAGGGTTGTCTGTGTCAGAGCATCCCAGGAGTGTGCACCTCACACAGACAAGCCCCTGCTCACCAAGAGCTCTACAACCCCAACAGGGCACACACTAAACTTGCAGCTGGTAGGCCGGGCTGAGATTTCAGGAAGGATCTGTAGAGAGAAGAGCAGGACTGCACGGGAGGCCGAGAGGGTAGGGAGCCTTGTGCTTCTGCAGCAGCACTTAGTGGGCTCCTCAGACTCTTCCCTCTCTGAGCTCTGGGGCCCAATAAGCCATGCCAGGGGAAAACTTCACAGGAAGTATCTATGCAGACAGTTGCCTTCCTCTGCTCAGCAGTGGCCCCTCTCATTCACTAACCTGCATGGGAGGCAAGACTGTAGAAATTTTGGTGGTGCCCAGAACCCGCCCCCCAACTCTGCCCCCTCAAACTCTGCCTCCACCTGCCTCAGGCTCTGGGAGGGGTTTCAGAGGGGAGATCTGGGGTGCAGGTCCTGGGCTGGGGATTAGGGTGCAGGAGGGGTGCAGGCTTTGGGAGGGAGTTTGGGTGCTGGGTGCAGGCTCCGGGCTGTGGCAGGAGGTGGGTGTGCAGGAGGGGTGAGGGCTGCAGGCTTTGGGATGGAGTTTGGGTGCAGGCTCTGGACTGGTGGTGGGGGTGTAGGAAGGGGTGAGGGGTTCAGGCTCTGGGAGGGAGTTTGGGTGCTGGGTGAAGGCTCTGGGCTGGGGCAGGGGGTGGGTGTGCAGGAGGGGGTGAGGAGTGCAGGCTTTGCGACGGAGTTTGGGTGCAGGCTCGGCTGGGGGTGGGGGTGTAGGAAGGGGGAGGTGGTGCACGCTGGGGCAGAGGATCAGGCTGCAAGGGAATGAGGGTTGGGGCTGAGGATGCGGGGTTCGTGCTGCGGGGGCGCTCAGGGCTGGGGCAGAGGATTAGGGTGCAGGGGGATAAGGGCTCTGGCTGGGGATGAGGATTAGGGTGCAGGAGGATGAGGGCTCTAGCTGGAGATGAGGATTAGGGTGCAGGGGGATGAGGGCTCTGGCTGGGGATGAGGGGTTTGGGGCATTGGAGAGGCTCAGGGCTAGGGCAGGGTAAGGGCAGCCTGCCTTGCCATTAGCGGATGGCAGGCGCTAGGACCATGGGTGGCAAGTTCATAGAAATTTTGGTGGTGCCCAGAACCTGCCCCCCCCCAAACTCTGCCCCCACCTGCCTAAAGCTCTGGGAGGGAGGTTTGGGGGGGGAGGTCTTTGGTGCAGGTCCTGGGCTGGGGATTAAGGTGCAGGAGGGGTGCAGGCTTTGAGATGGAGTTTGGCTCCAGGCTGGGGCAGGAGATGGGTGTGCAGGAGGTGGTGAGGAGTGCAGGCTTTGGGATGGAGTTTGGGTGCAGGTTCTGGGCTGGGGATGGGGGCGTCGGAGGGGGTGAGGGGTGCAAGCTCTGGGAGGGAGGTTGGGGGTGGGAAGGGGTGTGTGGGAAGGGGGAGGGGGTGCATGCTCTGGGAGGGTGTGGGATAGGAGGGAGTGCAGAGGTGAGGGCTGTGGGGCTGAGGATGAGGGATTCATGATGCAGGAGCGGGCTCAGGAGCAGAGGATTAGGGTGCGGGGGGATGAGGGGTTCATGATGCGGGGGAGCTCAGGGCTGGGGCAGAGGATTAGAGGGCGGGGGGGATGAGGGTTGGGGCTGAGGATGAGGGGTTCCTGATGCAGGAGGGGGCTCCAGGCTGGAGCAGAGGATTAGGGTGCAGGGGGATGAGGGCTCTGACTGGTGCTGAGGGGTTTGGGGCATTGGAGAGGCTAGGGCGGAAGGGCAGGGTAAGGGCAGCCTGCCTTACCATTAAGTGATGGGGGGGCTAGGACCCCAGTTCTGCCGGAAGCCGCGCCACATAGGAATATGCTACACCGGCAGCACAAGCAGGTATGGGAGAGCCACGCACCGCTTTCTTTCAGGCAGGGAATTGGAGCAGGGGAGACCCGTGGGGGCCGGGGCCCGATCCAGGCAGGGCCGGGGGAGAGACCCAGCTCCAAATATTGCTGGAGCAGGGCCCCCAGCCCTGAATATTCCTGGTGCTCGGCACCTCGAGCCCATATAACCTGCCGCCTGTGGCTAGGACCCTGGGGCAGCAGACAGCAGTTCTGCCGGGAGCCGTTCTCTGGCAGCACGAGCAGGCAGGAACGCGGCGGAGGGGGATGCAGGGGAAGGGGTGGAAGGCGGAGGCTGGGACCCGCTCCAGGCAGGGATGCGGCGGGGCGGGGCGGTGGGGGGAACCTCGCGGGGGCCGGGGCCTGTTCCAGGCAGGGCTGGAGGAGAGACCCAGCTCCAAATATTGCTGGAGCAGGGTCCACAGCCCTGAATATTCCTGGAGCCTGAGCACCGCAAACATATATAACCTGCCACCTATGCTAACCTGTTCCTTCAGCGTAGCCTGCCCAAATCAGCACTCAACCCCTGTTCCCTTATGTTCACTCTGCCACTCCTCGATCAACCCTGCTCACCCTCGCCAAGGTCCTCCAGGACATGTGCCTACGATGCTCATTTTGCACCCTGGGATCACCAGGGTGTGTGCGCAGAGCACAAGTAGGGAGTGAAAGGAAGGACAACAGATTGGGTAGGGCCAAAGCCTGGGACTTAGAAGACTGGCTTCAGTTCCCTGCTCTGCCACAGCCTGCCGGTGTAACCATGGATGAGTCACCTAGCCCCTCTATGCCTCAGTTCCCCCTCTGTAAAACAGGGAGAACAGCACTGCCCTGCCTCACAGAGGTGTGTTGAGGATAAAGAGTGTGAGGTCCTCAGATATCACTGTAACTGGGTGAGTATAAGTCCCTAGATAGATAGGAACAGAGCTGGGTAGATAACTTACACAAAAATGGAATTTTTAGGGCAAAAAATGTGTTTTCCATTGAAAACAGAAGCCACTAGATGGATGATGTAGTTCCATCAGATAACCCTGGCAAAACGTATGACCAATAAGGAGAATGACTCTTTATGCATTTAATTGTTCAAGTTCAGAAGTGGTTTATGTCTGAGATGTTGTTAAGAATGCATGCTCAGGAAAACATGTGTGCAACACAGAGTTTGACATTTGGGAGGACTGTGGTTGGTTAGCTAAAGGAGTCCAAAGGAAAAGAGAAGGAAGCAGGGGAAAAATCCACAAGAGGAGCATTTATACGTTTCCTCATCAATATGTCACTGAAAAAAGTAAAATATGGAAATTTCACTTGGCCCATGAAGAGCTATTGGCCCAGATTTGGAGACTGAAGTCAATCTTTACAGTGTGACACAGAGGAATCTTAGTCATGCTTTGAGCTCAAATCTCAACTGAACCTTAGCTCTGGAATCTGTGCCAGGGAATATCTTGTTACAAATGTAAACACACCTGCCACTTCATAAAAACCTTCCTGTCATAATGGAAGTTGATGATGAATAAAAGGAAATGGGGGGAGGGGAAAGAAAAGGAGACCAAAAAAACTAAACCCAGCAAAAACCTAGAGGCAGTGAATAGCTGTGTCTTTTATAATAAACTTAAGGTAAGTTATTATTTAGATGAGAGAGAGAGAGGAGGGGGGAAATAAATTAGGTCAGATAGACAATAGGTCGGCTGCAAAGATAAGTCCACTTTGTCTTTGAATTAGGAAATAAAGTCACCCATATTTTTTAGAACATTACATTTTGATTCATCACGGATAAGGGCACTTGAAAGATTTTTTTATCCACTTGCCTATGTTCAAAACCTATTATTACCCAGTAAGAGAAGGAAAGAATTAAATGCACACATCATTTGATTTTAATTGAAGGAATGTTCTATTTCATTGAACTGCTAACTAAGCTGAACAAGAGATTGTGTTTACATAAGCAAACCCTGAGTCAGTATAGACTGGCTGTCACATTAAGTCAATACTTATGAAGGTTCTCTATTTAATTATTCAGTGAGAATTGACTTATTATTGTGTTAAGAGTGTGGTTAGCCTTGAGCAAGGTAGCCACTGAGCTGAAAGATTTATTTAAACTTTCTTTGAATGCTGATCTGGTTTCTGCTGAAGATTTGAGGTCTTTTATCATTATCTTTCTGAGTAGTGCAGCCACCTCTCTTGTGCAAAGAAATGAATTAGGAGGGAGGGGAATACAGAGGTTTCTGTTATTCCTCTCTTTCACCTCTTCCTTTGGTTTTCTTTATTCCCCTACAGCATTGCACAGGAGGATAGATCCAGCAACCTCTATGCAGAAGTCAAGTGAAGAAGGGACTTTGCATTTTTCTAAAGCACATTTAGGTAAATCATCAGTTATTGGGAGTTTGGAGGAGAATTTTCCATGGGGGCAGGTCATTCCATCACGGCAGGGTTCCTTGCACCTTCCTCTGAAGCAGCTGGAGCTGACCACCATCAGAGACAGGATATTGGGCCAGATGGAGCCCTGCTCTGCTCTGCTCTGGAGGTTCCTAGGTTCCTATCAGAGATTTGCATTTAGGTGTGACTGGCTGGCTATGGGGAGCGTAGAACCATTCACGTCTACCTCATGAATTCAAATCCAGCCTAGGTCATTACTGGTGCAACACTGCTGCCATCTGACAGTTGTACAGAAGTATTCATGTAGTGGGATGCTGCCCTGCTCCCAACAGACAGGCATTTGCATTGCAAAAATCTCTGCAATCCAAGGACTCAGTGCACCTTGGCAGGCAAACCCCCTGTGCCCCCATGGAAGAGAACCCTCCAATGAGATTGAAGTCATTTGTAGGGGCATAGCATGGAGGAAACATATCACACTACATCTGTTGTGTGGATGAGCAATGTTTTTTTTCCCCCTCTCAAGAGCTGTCAAACCAGTGCCAGATTCATCCTACAAGACTGTAAACTGAAAATATAAATTGAGCATAATTTTAACTGGTGACTGGATAAATAACCCCCGGCCTGTCTGTAACGATGCGGTTCTGGCAGGACCCAAATCAGAGTACCAATTCAAGACAAATTGCTTAAAACAGGGCAGTTACAGCCCAAGGCTGGGGTTTTTCCATCTATAAGGCAAACCGAACCAGCCAGACAAAGAGGACTTTGGTCTCACCCCACTGACTAACCACAAGTCACACAAGCAATTCCCTTAGACACTCCAGTTTCCCAGTATCACCACCAGTGTCACTCGCCATGGGAATGAATGGTTATGAAAAAACCCAATAAAAAAAAAACAGGTTCTCTCGATCCCAAAGAACCAAGCCCCGGACCCAGGTCAATATGCAAATCAGATCTTACCCACAAATCACGCTGTTGCCAATCCTTTAAAATCTAAAATCTAAAGGTTTATTCATAAAAGGAAAAAGATATAGATGAGAGCTAGAATTGGTTAAATGGAATCAATTACATACAGTAATGGCAAAGTTCTTGGTTTAGGCTTCTAGCAGCGATGAAATAAACTGCAGGTTTAAATCAAGTCTCTGGAGTACATTCCCTGCTGGGATGGGTCATTCAGTCCTTTGTTCAAAGCTTCAGTTTGCAGCAAAGTCCCTCCAGAGGTAAGAAGCAGGACTGAAGACAGGATGGAGATGAGGCATCAGCCTTTTATAGTCTTTTCCAGGTATAAGAACACCTCTTTGTTCTTACTGTGGAAAATTACAGCAAAATGGAGTCTGGAATCACACGGGCAAGTTCCTGCATACTTTGCTGAGTTATTAGGCGTATCTGCCTTCTCTCAATGGGTCAGTTGTGTAGCTGATGGTCCTTAATGGGCCATCAAGCAGGCAAGGCAGAGCTAACACCAACTTGTCTGGGATGTCATCCAGAAGCATAGCATAAGTTTGAAGTACAGACAGTACAGAGCCACTATTCATACTTCAACTACAAAATGATGCATGCATACAGACAGCAAAATCATAACCATCAACCTATAACCTGGTCTTAGACACCTCATTTGACCTCCTTCATACAAGATTTGGTGCCACTACAGGACTTTGGTTGCAACCACATTCTATATGGTCCCAGATTATATCAAGAACGTCACACTGTCCCAGTTGGGACCAATTACTTTGGCACAGCGTGAACAGCAAGGCAAGAAGGAAGGCAACGGAGAATCTGGCCCTCCATGTTTTCCATATACCTATCTGTAGCAGGGAAGGGACAATCCTTGCAGAGGGATTGAGTGAGGCCCAAAGGAAGGCTGGAGTTTTCAAGAATAGCAAGCATCCCTTGGTACCAAACCAGGCTGACTAATCAGGGAGCGACGCTGAAGGAAGCCACCATCTAGGCCCCACCTCATCCCCAGGGGTATCTAAACCTCAGTCTGGGCCTTTAACGGGAAAGGGAGGATTCCTTTATCACACACAAATTTTACACGACAGTTGGAGCATCCTTCATCTAAATCAGGGCAGGCATAAAACAGGGCAGGTTGGATAACAGCCTGAATCCCTTTGGATTCCTCTTCACAGTCACCCTTTGAGACCTTGATCGAAAGGCTCATCCAACCAGAAGATCACATCAGTAGTGACAATTCAAGTGGGCTTGCTTTCAGCTGGTCTCCACTGGTTTCTACTAGTCTCTATTGATGGCGCAGTAAGCCGAGGGACCAGTAGGCTGACCCAAGTATTCTGAACTCTAGTTGCCAACAGGAAATGGTTAACATTTGGCAACTAGAATTTCAGCAACAGGGCAACTAGCTACAACTGAGTGCTGACCTGGTGGCCTGACAATGAGCAATGGGGAGTTCCCTCCTGCTTCACCATGCGGATAAGAGCATCCAAAGACACTCCGCCAAATGCAAGCCTACATAGTGGGGAAAGTGACCCAATAAGATTTAGTCGAGATGATAACGTTAAACAATGTCATAGCCCAGAAAGTCCCCAACAGGCGGCCAGCAGGAATGCCTGCTTCCCATCTCACTGTATAAATCTATCTATTCTATTCATTTTTTTATTTGGTTTTCAAAACACTCGGTAAGTTCATGTACATATTTTTCCCCTTCTTCTTCTTTCTGGGGGAATATCTTGACAGCTAAACAGTAGCACTGAGTCACTCTCATTACATGTTGTAATGAAAAAGTTGAGCTGCTCTGATGCTGTTTATCAAGGAAACATCCATTATAAATGACATTTTGCTTGTACTAGCAAAGGATATGAAGCTGGGGACACAAATTAAATATATACATATACATACATTATATATATATATATAGTGCCAAAATCGAATAATCACCCTCTCCCCATCCCATAAGTCAATTGTTTTAGAGGAGAGGATTGGGAAAGGGGAAAGAAACCAAAGAAGAATTAAAAGCTGCCCTGCCTTTGGATGCTGTGGAAATTCAGCCTTTAGAGGATGGGAAATTCTTAAGCACCAGCATCAGTGAAGCATATAAGACCAGATTATTTGTGGTCTTGACTTGCTGATGCAAGATGAAAAATATAGCAATCTGCAGCTGCTGAAATCAGCTTTTTTCCCCCCCTTTCCTTTCCCCTTAGCTGAGGTTAGTGTTTTGCAAAAGGCTTTTATATTCTGGGAGATAAAAACCTGTCCATTGCAATCAGACACACAGCACAGGGAGTTTGTCAGAATACTCAGTGGCAGAGGGGAAAGCTTCTTGGCACAAAAAGCCTCGCAAATCACAACGCTCCCTCCTCTCACTCTTCAGCACTCAGAGAACAAGAGAGAGCCAGGGCTTGGGAACTGGAGGGTTTCTCATGGGCCTTTCAAAAGGCACCATAATATAAATGAGGAGGAGAAGTAGGATTTCATGCTAAGGCACCTAGAGATCTGACCTCTCCAATCTCCCCTCTCCACATCCCAAATCTCTCAGAATCCAACCATCTGGTGATGACGAACAGAGTTTCAATAAGACTGAGCAATGAAGAGGCAATGGCACGCTTCATTGAACAGAGTCTGTTTACAGAATAGGCTGAGACTGTGCAGCTCACTTCACCTGTATCCTGGTGACAGCATTGCAAGCCAAGTGTCTCGTAGCAACATTTAGTGTATTAACTCTTGTGCATGCCCAGGCATTCTAGCTTCGCACTGCTGGAACTGGAAGCTCCGCTGCAGTGAGAGAACCAGGACTAGACTAGTAAGGAATACTGCAGTCTAGGACTGACCTGCCTCATTAGAAGTGAGAGAGAAGGTCAAGACGGGAGGAGCAGGGGGGTACCTCAGGTTGAAAGAGGTGCATTGGCTGAGCTACTGGTTCAGGGCTGGAGAAATCAATAGATGTTAGAAAACGAGAGTAAGGCACATTGAGAGACTGGGTTAGTTGCACCAGGGGTGGAACAGCCAAGAGGGCTGCAGATCACAAATACAGTGCATTGGAAAAGTTAGACAGGTAGAGGTGGCAGTCTCAGATCTGGAATAGCAGCATGGCTGCAGATCAGAGTTAAAGTACGGTAGCAGAGCTGTGGAAGAGCCCAGGACTAGAGTACCAGGGGGTGCGGCAGCTGAGAATCGGTGCAATAGCTTGTTTGCTCAGAACAGGGATTTGAGAGTGTTGGGCCTCAAATAGCACATTGGAGGCAGGTCAGGATTGTGCGGTGTCAGCAGAGCAACGTGTGCAACAGCCCAGGACTGGAATAGCAGGACAAGGCTGCAAATCAAGGCTCTGGCAGAGCTGGAGGAGGAGTGAGGAGCCCAGGCCTAGGAAGGTGCTACAAGTCCAGAGCGAAGGGTGATCGGTGGAGGACTTGGGCAGGAAGCTTGCTCAGCACTTATCCACATTGGTCCTTCCTCCAGTCCTTTATGTTTGTGAGCTCCATACTAAAGAAGAGGTGGTGTGTGAATTACAGAAACTCAGAGACCCAGCTAGCAGAAAGTCCTGCTCCTTTAGGATTTGGCTAGGATTGGTCACTGCTGTTCAGGGTCTTTCATTGGAAGCTGCAGGTTGAAACAGTTCTAGCACCTGGCTTAGGGAGGCATGTTTGCCTCATTCTCCCAAAAAGATCCTGGGACTTTAGGATTTCTTTTACCCTGCAGCAGGCAGGAGAGTCCCTTGCCCAAACCATTCACAACCCTCAGGAATAACCAATCCCAGAGATGTTGGCACCAAGTCCTTGCATCAGAACCAAGGGAGTGCCCAGAAATCATGGCATCCCATTGCTGCCTCTGCTTGTGTGTTACAGCCCATCCAGCACCCTGAGTCTGCCCTGCATAGTTAGTTTGCAAGCTCTTCAGAGCAGGGACTGTCTGCTCCTCTTTATTATGCAGCTCCTGGCACAGCGGGGCCTCATTCTTGGCTGGTCCTTAGGCACTACCGTAATAAGCAGGATTAATGCTAATAATGATGCCGAGGGCATTTTGCATTCCAATAGACAGATGCAGCCTGTAAACTTTAAAAAAGTAGCACAGAGGCACACAAACCTACCTGGAACAGAGTCTAACCAGAAATGCTGATGGCAAGGGCACAGACATTGCACTCCAGGAGAAGTAGTACCCGCCCAGCCACCATAGGACAGCTGACCTATTTGTATTGCTAGTGTTACAGTGCAAGCAAATAAACATGCTTCAGCCAGTTCCAAAGCCTAGGCTTGTATCCAGGGGCCTTGGGAGCTTTCTGCAAACTTCCCTGTCCACATTCACACAATGGGTTGATACACAGCTAGAAGCCCAAGTACCTGAGTTGGTGGAGAGGTCTGGCCCCCACCAAAGCCCAGTGGAGTCCCTGGAAACCTTTCCATTGAATCATAGAATATCAGGGTTGGAAGGGACTTCGGGAGGGCATCTAATCCAAGCCCCTGCTCAAAGCAGGATCAATCCCCAACTACATTGAGTTCTGTGGCCTTTGGACTGAACATGAAGGGGCTGGATTTTTTTTAAAGGGCTCAGGACCTGCAGCTCCCAGTAAAGTCAATGGGAGTTTGAGTCACTTAGCACCTCCGAAAATCATGCTGTACATGCAGAAACAGTGTTGGTATCTTGGGGCATGGTGCAGCATTCAGGCCAGTCTACAGGTGTTCAGTGTCCAGCGGTAGCAGGAGAGAGACCAATTCTCCTTGTTGGTCACCCCAGTGTAAACACCACCAAAATCCACAGAGTCACGTCAGGGTGCAGGTGGCATGTGTGTGGAAGCAGAGTCAGGCCCAGAGCAGCTTCTTTCTTAGATACAGCCCCAGGGAGCTTTAGCTCAATCCAGACTCATTTTCCAGGTGAGCTGTTCTCTGGGGTGCTAAAGCACACGGCCCAGCATGCCCTAGATCTAAAGCCAAGTCCCGTATCAGAACTTTCCAGAATGGGGTGGGCTTGGAAAGCCAGGTCAGGCTCTGCAGCCTCGGTGCCCTTTCTAAACCCGTCACAATTAGGACATTCAGCAGGACCTAACTCTCAGAAGCATTAAGCCCCAGGCAGCGCTCAGTGACATCAGCGGGGGCTGCAGATGCAGCTCAGCACGTCTTAAGATCAGGCCACAACGTTGCGATTCACCCCAGCAAAAAGACCATGCACCACTTCAACCTCCCTGGGCAGCACAACTATAAAATGAGGCTGCTGCATTTCCAGACCCATTCCAGCCAGCAAACTAAGTCCAGTTCCAAATCTTCTCCTCCCACCAGGGAACTGTACCCAGAGCCAATCCCAGACGGGCACAGAAATCCAGTCCATGTTTCTATTCTCTTTATTCCAGGTGCATGAATCCTTTCTACCTGTAGGAAATGCATGCTCAGCCTGAGGGCTGCAATGTTTCATTTGTGTGGGTCACAAGTAAATCCAAGGGTGACAGTGCAGGAGTGTAGAGTGTGTGACTGTGGAAAGACACCAATGGCAGCATATGCAAGCTCACTGCCAGCACAGACTTACATCCAGCCGGCTGGCTAGCAGAGGGGTAGAGAGCGCAGCCTACCGCAGCTCTCTGGGGGGAAGTGCAGCTGTGAAAGGCAAAGCCATGAAGGGGGAACTGCCTGAGCAAGGTTTGCGTCAGCTGGCACGGACTCTGATGGTCTTAGGTAGGGGAATAGCTGATCATGCCACGGTGGGAGTGAGCAGCATCCCTATTGCTCTGGCAACATTGGGCTTCACCAGTGCAGGGGAGAAGCCGTTACAGGTTTAGGATCCCTGCCCTCTTGGCCACCGTGTTTGCCCTGCTACAGTTTGGACTTTTCTAATCTTATCCTGGCCCATTCAGGGCAGCCTGGGGCATCTGCAGAACACGGTGTCTCTGGGAAACAGCAATCCAGCCCACAATGGAGCCACGTTAGCAGAGACTGGAGGTAAAGCGCAAGCAGCGTGTTGTTCACTTCACCACCTCCTCTCACCTCAAGGCTGTTTACATGAGCTGCAGCCCTCTAGGCTGGTACACTGTCTGCTAGTTAAAATACCTCTATCTCCAGCATTCAGAAAATAGCTGTCTACAGTATTGCTTTCAGCCATAATGGAAAACTGATAGCTTTTATCTCTCCAACTTTATGACTATTGATGGTACAGAGGCCAGTGTCTGACGACCATTTAAAAGCCAGCCCTGTGCAGTCAGAGACCAGCAGCGAAAAGCAGTGAAATCTCCAGAATGATTGTCTGGCTGAGAATACACCACCAACATCCAGTAAACAAAGGAACTAAAAAGAGAAAGAAAAGAAAAACTTTCCATCTGGGGGCAGGGGAGGGGAATCAGAAAAAAAATATTCCAGTATTGACTTCTGCAAGCGTTACTTCTCCAAGGTCAGTCTCAGTCCCGTGGTGTTAGACATCCTGCCTGCCCAAGCTTCATACGGGGAGGACGGGAATTTAAGAACATTGGAATTGCTGTACTGAATCAGACCAGTGGCTCACCCAGTCTTCAGAGTTGCCTCCTCTTGCAGTTTTATGATGAGTCTTGCAGCGTTTGATGTTTTTTCTTAAAGCTCCAGCTCCTGGATTCATGTCATTAAATGAAAATCTCACTTTATGGTTAAAAAACCAAGTATCAAGCCCTAGCAGTTGGGAAGAAAATCTGGAAAATGTGATCTGAGTGTAACCCTATGGGGTAAGAAATCAGAAGGCAAAGAAAATGAATCCAAAATCATTGCTGTGCATAGGACTGAAGTTCATTTTTCTAGAGGGTTTTGAGATTTTGACGTTTAACTACATTCCAAATTAGAGCAAAAATTTCAAAGGAAAGAAAATTCCAAAACATCTTTTTGTTTCTGGTCAATCAAAATGTTTTGATTTTGACATTTTTAAATTTGTATTACAATATATAATTGCTAGACACAAATAGTATGTAACACAAAATTTTAGGAACTCAGCAAATTAAAGAGACATTTCAAAATGAAAAAATGAAACATTTTTTCCTGAAAATGTTGAAAAAGGCTATTTCAACATTGCTGGAATGCTCCCTCTCCCCCCTTCTTCCCCCCAAAAGAAAATTCCAGCAAAATTGACTCAGCTTTGAGAAGTGTTTAGATGTCAACTGAATTGCGTATTCTGATCAAATATGGCTCCATTGGAGCTTTAGCTAAAATGTATCTTTAAGGAAATAAAACCATCATGATTTTTAAGCCAATCTCATGATTTGTTGAGGCCTGACCCATGATGTTTGAATGCTTGGGGCACCAGCCCCAAGCATTCAAACATCATGGATCAGACCTCAACAAATCATGAGATTGGCTTAAAAATCATGATGGTTTTGAGCATCTTGTCTCCAATGATGGCCAAGACTTCAGAGGAAGTTGCAAGGACCCTGAAGTGGGCAATTATGGGATAATCTGCCCATCAGGGAAGTTTCTTACTGACCCCATCAGTTATTGGTTGGCTCCTGCCCTGAAGTAAGAGGGTTTAAATGTCTTCTAGCTTTCTATCCTCTCTGATGTATCTGGGGATGTTCTCGTTACCCAGTGAAGTCTCCAATCCTTGTTTTGAATTTGCTTCTGCTACTGGTTGTTTTGTAAGGTTTTCTTGTCAGAGCTTGGCCCTGTTTTCTCCTCCACAATCTCTGGGTTCTGCTTGTCTTGGAGGCTCTAGTCTGTGATCAGGGTACAATGAAGAAGTTCTAGGGTAACCCAGTATGTGATAAAGGAAGACAAGTTTCTGCTGGGAGAAGCCAGGCAGTGCACTAGACTTATCACATCTAGAGATCTCAGTCCTGACCTTCAGAACCCTCCATCATCCCAATATGACTCTTCCAAACTCTGCCCACAGTTCTGAAGTACAGTTCTTCCTGGGGTCTGCACACAATTCTGCCAATGCCCTTCCAGCTTGCCCAGCAACTACAGTCCTGGGTCCTTCCTGAGCAGAGCCTGCCTCTCATGCCAGACTGCCTGGTATTTCTGGGATGAGGAACTCCTGGCCACCCAGGCTGCAGGCATGCCTACACAATTTTGTAGCAATTGGCTTTGAACGGCTTCCACTGCGATTCCATGCAGCTGCTTTCTTGCTGGTGGCTGTGCACCAAACCCTCCGAGAATACGCAGAAACCTTTTTGTAGCTACAGCAGTGTCCACAGTCAGCTCGCTGTCACAGCTTGTGTCTGTAATCTAATCTTGTACGCTCCTTCTACTAGCACAGAATTTACACATGCTTCATCACCTAACACAGGCTACGGCATCCAGCACCACAGCAAACAGCCCCATCTGCCTTTTGCCATCACAACCCCGTTCAGTCTGTAAACACCCCTCCTTTCAGGGACTGGGGCCACGCATTGCACTAAAACCCAGCCTGTTCCCAAGTGACTGGGGACCACAGTGAGATTTTCAAAGCTGACTAAGGGATTCACATGCATAACTTCCATTCATTTTCATGGGAGGGGGTATCTGAATCCCTGTGGCAAACCTCAGAGCTGACTTTTGGCAACCTGACCTGTGGTGCAAGATGGGACTGGAACAGAGACCTGCTGTCTGCAAAGACCTGAGTGGCAGCGGAAGATGAAACTAGAATTCTGAATAGAGAAGCACCAGTGCTTCCCAGGCGGCACCAAATAATGGCACTGGGTTCCCAGCTGTTCAGCTCGTGTGTGCCTATTTCTTCAAATGCCCACTAATCCTCTCTCATCAGCTGAGCTGCAGTGCTTTCACCCACTGTTGCATCAGTGCTCCAAACAATGGAGGGTGTTCAGGGCTGACGAGAGTGGGGGGAAGCCGGTACAAATTACCAGGGCCCGGCGGTCCGGAAGGGGGCCTGGGACCCAGCTTCCCTGGCTTCGTTGGCCCGGTCCCCCCTTGCTGGGGGCCCGAAAAAAAAATTTCACCAGGGTTCGAACCCGCTCTCGGCTGCTCTGAGGGTGTTTATCTGCACATCCCGCTCTCCTGGCTTGAGGATGTTTTGAACTGGGCCAGCCTGAACTTGGAACTCTCTCACTTGCCATTTTGAATCTCTTATCTCCAAACTCTGATTCTAACGCCTCAGAGCTGTAAATTCTGACTGACCTTCGAAACTGAGCTGCCAGCTGGAATCTAGCCCAGGTCAGATGTAATTACTGCTTCACAGCAGTTGAATTGCCTGTGCGATGAGTTGGGGGGTCTCATTCAGGCCAGTTCCAATTGGACAAATCACAAAACCAAATATTTTAATGGATGCCTTTGTGGGCAGTCTCAGCAGAGGCCAGAGACTGAATGGATCTTGGAACGAGACCTCCCCGCTTGGCTCTTACCCTAAAAGAAAGCTTCTCCAAGCCCAGGATGAATCTTGACCTGCTGTTGTCCATGTTAGATTTGTTCTGTAAAAATGTGACACTGGAGCCTGATCAAAGCCCACTGAAGCCAGTGGGAGATTTTCCCCTGACTTCTGGCAGGCTTTAGATCAGACCTCCTGGCCAAGATTTTCAAATCTGATTTGGGGAGCCTAATTGGAATCAGCTTAAAGGGGCCTGGTTTTCCAAGGTCTGGTGCTCAGCATGAGCTGAAAAAACCAGGGGGTCATCTTAAAAAACAGAGCCGAGGTGTCCAAAACCCCTGCTCATTTTGGGACGTCATCTGTCTCCAAAAAGGTGAGGGGCTTCCCCAGCATGATATTCACCAAAGTCTTCCAGGAAAAGCACGTCTCTGCTTTTTTTGGTTTATTGGGCTTTTTCCTCTTATACCAACTGTTGTGAGAGAACAGCAGAAATCTCTGCTTAAAGGTTCTCTGATTACAGTCCATGTTGCCTTGCATTAGCAGTGGATGTTGGAGGCTTAATTACCTCCCATCCTGGCAGAGAAGCTTTATCTCTTCCTTGTGTCACTATTAGGTAGCATTGCTGCTTGTTGATTTGCTTCAGAGTGCAATCAACACTCTTGGTCCCAGGTAAAGATTAGCAAGATGAGCATCATGCAAGGACTCAGGACTGATAAGTACAGGCACATATCAGGCTCTCGGTGGTCCAGTCAACGAACTTACACCTGTATGTGGCCCAGTTACCCTCCACTTTCAGTGGCAGTTGTGTGATTCTAATTCCATCCTGTACAGAAGGTAGCGGTGCACACTAGCCTAGCTGGGTCATCATGGAATTTTCACAAGGGGTGAGTGCTCAGTAATGCCAGTCGGGCATCTAAATAAAGGTCACGTTCTCCAAAGGGTCCAGCACCCAGCAGCTCCCATTGTCACATTCATGGCCAGATTTTCTACCAAACCCAGCACCCAACATGCTGAGCTCTTGTGAAAATCTGGCCTCAGTTGTGGGTGCTAAGCACTTGGAAATCTGACCCTGAGCTCTGGTCCCATAAGACAGTGCAACTTTATTTGGTATAACCCAAAGCTTGCACTGCCTCCAAGAGGGGGCTGGCGGGAGGGACAGAGGCACCTACCCAGACATCACTAGGCCAAGACTACTTCCCTGACACCTCCTGGCTACGGGTTTGAGACCCTTCCTGCCATCCGCCTCCCTGAACCCTCTCTGACTACTCTCCACCTTTCTTCACTCTGGTCCCATGTATGCGCCTCTTCCCACATCCTCCAATCTCATTACCTCTTTAAAGTATGTTTTGGAATAGTATACAGAAGATGCTCCACTAAACTAACTTGTGCTACTTTATACTGTCCTGGCTAGTGTGTAAGTGCATGACTGCCCTCTATTGGATGGAATCTGAATTGCTCAACTGTGTGTCCCAAGCCCTGTACTGCTAACAGCTGGTGGAGATTCTTTCTGAGCTCAGGTGGGTGGGCTCTGTGCTTCCTCCAAAGCAGGAGAATCTGTGTCAAGTCTTAGGTGGCTCCCAGTTTGTTAGAGTATCCAGAACTAGCACAAATATCTGGCCACTACAGTGACATCTCTGTGCTATCCACAGAGGATCTAAGAGGAAGCCACGTCAGCTGGTCCTGAGGAATGATGAGGTTGACATCCTCCAAAGGAAGTCAGCAGATTTTGTTATTGTGGCAGAGGTTCTGGAGCCAGGACTATTCTACACCACCATAACTGCGCTTGGAAGGGTAACGCAGGAGCAGATAAAGGCTGCCTGAGGCTGCAGCCCAATTGAGACAGATGCAAAGTGAGCGAGGGCAAAGCCGGAATGCTCTATTTATACACATTCTCAGCATGCTAAGGTTGAATTACAGCCTTGGCACTGGCTCACGGCCAATGCCTTGTTATTTATAAATGTATAGCGCCTTGGAGACAAACAAGGGAGTGGAAACACCTTTCCATCATCAGACAAAACTACAAACAAACATCAGGCTCTTTCTGGTGTTCCTGAGTCAGCATGGAGCCCATTTGCCAGCACATCTTGCCTGGATCCAAAGAGGATGCATCTGATACCGGGGGAAGGTCATCATGCATGGCACCTCACTACCCTACCAAACCCACCCGAGCTTAATAAGGCTCTAATCATCCAGGGGTTGCTGGGCAATGGCTGCTAGTGACTGGGTAGGTTCCGTTCAGATAAGAGCATGGCTGCTTAGCCAACCCCATTAGGTTCCCTTGTGAGATACCCAGCCTCCAGCACGCACTGGAAAGTAGTTTCTCTCTCTCTGTGTTCCCACTGCCAAGTCCATCTCACACTAGTAGGAGCCACATGAAGCAGATGTTCTCAGATCTGAAAACCAGGATGGGTCCAACTTTCTAGGGCAAAGGGTTGGGACAGATTTTGTGTCTGAACCCCATCCGCCCATCGCTAACAATAGCCTTATTTGGGTTGGATGCCAACTCGTTACTATTGTAAAGATTGGACATGGCCTTGCTGAAATGGTCAGGGAAGCCTGAACTGACCTTACAAGTTCGTGCTGATGTTTACCAAAGGGCTTCACCTACAGTGAGGGCTCAGAACAGTTTCACAGTGGTTAGCGATACCTCACAGGCTGGCAAAGCTAGGCTAGCGAGGTAAAACTGCGGTGGGCATTGACTCATCCATTGCTGGTTACGTCTTGTGTGCGTAGGAATCTATGGCAGCCAAAGCTACACCAGAGCTGCACACTCAAGGCCACCATATAGACTGTTCATAACCCTCACACAGGACCTTCTTAATTCAATGCAAACCCAGGGAAATGTGAACTAAATATCTGCACAACTGACTGTCCCTGAAGGAGTTTGGACTCCCCCAGCTCCAGTTTATGGGTATGTCTACACTGCAATAAGACATCCATGGCTAGCCCGTATCAGCTGACTTGGGCTTGGGCTGCAGACCAGCCTCTGGGGGACCCCGCAAGGAGGGAGAATCCCAAAGCCCAGATGTCAACACTGCAATTTTACAGCTCCGCAGCTCAAGGCAGGTGTTTAACTGCAGCCGCAGGTGTTTAACTGCAGTGTAGACGTGCTCTTTAGGAGCAGAGACGTGCTCTTTAGGAGCAGAGATTGATTCTGTCCAGCTTCAATGCATTGCATAGGGAAGTAGAAGTGGTGTCCCCAGGAATGCCAAAATCTGCTCTCCCCAGCTCCATCGTGGGAAATGCACATGACATCCCTAGGTGAGCAAAAACCTCGTCTGAACAGCTCGAGTAGATTCCGGGATGCTCAAGACTTAGCCGGCAATGGATAAGCCAGTGCCCACCACAGCCAAAAGGCTAATAGCTATGGCAACAGATCTGCAGGCAAGTGCTCACTTCAACCTTCCCAATAGCTGTGAGGGAGACAGAGGGCTGGGTGCAGGTTCCAATGGGAACAGCAGGTTCCCAACCCTTCTGCAGGGACAGTGCTGTAGTTAGATGCCAAAGACAGAGTCTTAGCAGCTAGATAGACAAACAGACAAAGTCATATAGACAGGGGCAGCGGGAGACTCAGATACACTGAGACAAGACTATCGCTAATGATGTTTTTCCTTGGCCGGCTCTTCCGTGCATTCTTGTAACATCAGTCAAGATTTTTCTCTCTCTGATCTCAGATGACACTCTCCACCCACCCCCAACACAGCAAGAGAGCACAGACCAAAGCAACTCAGCTCCCCAAGTGCCAACTCCAGTGGTCACATCCCCAAACACCCCCTCCCCAAACTGCCTCTGGCACACAACCCTCACATTGGCCCAACCTCCAAATCGCTCACCCCAAAGTGCCCCTTATGACATTCCTGCCAAATCCTCTGACCCCCACAAATCACCCCAAATGCACAAAGGGCCCCAGCATCCAGATATCCCCAATACGGACCACCCAACCCACACATACACACCTAGATTTATCTTAAGACACATGCACCCCAACACACACACCCCTTGGAGAGATAGGAAATGCAGGGTTTACCCTCCTTTTGGTAGCCTGATGCCCACGTCACAGCTGGCCCTGTGCACTCATGTCGTCTGACACCCAGAAGCCTCTTTGCCTCCATCAGCAGATTTTTATTACACTGCCAACAGGCAGCTCCACTCTGCTGTTTGTCCCCAGTGGGACTGGCTGGGCTGCCGCCTTCATCTCACTTCAATTTTCTCACAACACTGACGCCCGCTTCTAGCACCAAGCCCCAAAACACCCCCAAAACAAACAATACTGAAACTAATCAACCTACGCTCCCCCTAGTACATTAATAACGGTTTGAAACAACCACCCTAACCCCAAGCAGAGGTTGTTGGGATTTTACCCCACAAGGGAAGAAGTGCCAGAGACTCCAGGAAACCCACCAGGGACTTCACTATTGCTATTGATTTTAAGTGGAACGTGCTCAGATCCCACAATGATGGCTGGCACCACAGAACCCACAGAAAGTCTCTCAGCACCATTAGTGCTCAGGCTCAGACTGGGCTGAGAAAGGCCCCCAGACCAAGTATCACCAAATCCACAGCTTGGCACAAACGCCAGCCTTGTTCCAGGGATAGGAGAGCAAGGTATGAGGTTGGGCGGGGGTGGGAGAGGCGCAGGGCCAGATTGAGGGTCACTGGCAGAGCTGTGGAGGATCCCAGAATAACTGGGGGTGCTGCCAATGGGGATTAAGGCACCTGGGCAGTCGAGTGGATCAGGAATTTTTCAATAATATTTATTGTCATTGGAAGAGGCCAATTTGTTGAAACCGAAACTGTTCACTGAGATGGTGCAGGTTCAACAAAACTTTTCCCCAGAAGGTTTCTTGGGCCCAGGATAGAATTCCTGGGCAAAATGAGAGAACCCTAGTAATCAGGGCACGCAGTAAGGATGTGGGAACCCAGGTTCAGGTCCTTGGTCTCCCTGATTTGGAGCAGGGACATAATCCTGGGTCTCCACCATCTCAAGTGACTACCCTAAACCCCCAGGGTATTCTGTGGTTGGGGTCACTCCTGCTGGAGCTGTTGTACATTGCACTGAGCCAGGGCCAGAAAGACTGACTCTTTAGCCCAGTGGTAAGGGCACCAAATCAGGGAAAACAGGAACTTGAACCTGGATCTCTCACATCCCAAGTGAGTGTCTGGCCACCTGGCTTTTCTGGGGTGACATTCTGGCTATGTCGACACACCTGAAAGCCTCAGAGTCCTGCTCATCTGACTCAGACTTGCACTGCTGGGATCAAAATAGCAGTGCAGACATTCAGGTTTGGGCTGGAAACCTGGCAAGAGAGGAGGTCCCTGGAGCCCAGGCTCCAGTCCAAGTGGGAATGCTGACATTGCTAGCTTAAGCCCTGTGCATAGACCCCATGAGTCCAAGTCAGTTGACCCAGGCTCTGAAATTTGCTGCTGTGGGTACTTTTTGTCTGTGTAGACGTGTTTCTCTCTCTCTGGTTTTTCTAAAGGTCTCAGTTTTGTCCCAATGTGGAATCAAACCAAATGCCAAAACCTCAACTTTTCTCACAAAACAAAGTTCTTTTCTAGGGCTGCCAACCCTCCAGAATGGTCCTGGAGTCTCCAGAAATTAGAGATTCATTTTTAATTAAAGGTTATGTCATGGTTACAGAGTGGTGCACACAAACACCCACCCACGCACGCACCCCAGCTAAAACTCAGCCAAAGGATCTGCTAGAGCCATTTCCATTTCAAATGCCAGGAACCAGATCTCCTCTCTAGCTCTCAGCCCAACAGTTAAAAAGAAAATTCTTCTTTGTTTTTTTCCACCTGCATGCCTCAGGGAAACACAGCTCAGGTGTTGGGCCGCACTTGTCCGCAGACAGGTCTCTTCTTCTAAACAGCTTTATAGCTGCAAACAAAAGCAGGTCAAGTGAGCTGCCCAAGCATGTCAGAATCCCATCGCATGTGAACAGGGCTCCCACTTACTCCACACTAGTAGCTCGGGATGCCTTGGATAGATTAACTCTTTACAAGGCAAGACACTGCTGTGCAAGACCAGCATTATCCCTTCCTAAAGCCACCAGACAATAAGGAGTCTAAGCAGACAAGCATGATGTGTCCTCAGGGAGAGAGCAAGGGACTTGGAGTTACAACTCCAGGTGCTATGCTGGGTTCTGGAAGGTGGTGTAGGTCTAGCAGGTAGCACAGGGGCACTAGAAACCAGAATTCCTGGGTTCTACACAGGCTGACTTCAACATCTACTCTGCACTTTCTTAGCATGTTCATGAAATGTTCTCTAAGTGTTTGTTTAATTCATCACAGCTATCGGGTGGATAGACCACTATCACAATCTACATTTGACCAAGAGAACAAACAGGCAGAGAGGATAAGCCCAAGCTTTTCAAATTCAGTGGCAAAAGATAGGTACCTAAATAAAAATTTAAGTGCCCGTGTTTAATGACCCAAGTTTGGCCTTAAGAACCACCCACTTAGCCCATGGAAGAGCCAGGAATAGAACCTCAGGCTCCTGGCTTCCACGCCCCCTTACTCTAACCACTAGCCTCCACTTCACTCCCTGAGGCAGAAATAGCATCCTGCAGCCCTGCCTCCCCGTCCCCTGCTCTAAGCACTGGACCTGTGCTGCCCTCCACGAGCTAAGAATAGAACCCAAAAGTCCTGCTTCCCCAGCCCTAGCCTCTGACGCACCACTGTAAATTCTCTTCTTTGCCAGGAACATATTTCAAAGTGAAAATACACAAGGCAAATGTCGCACACTTTCCCGCACTCCTGCTGCTCTCCCTCCCCTTTCAGTCTAAACTTCGTTTCATGCTGGAAGGGGTCTATAATTTGTGCTCTGCAGAGCTACATTCTCTCAGGCACTCTCTCTCAACTCTTTCCTAATGCAGGTTATTTCCCTCTGCAAGTCAGACACATCCACAGCATTTAACTTCTGAGCAAGCGTCGGACTTGCAGACCTGCTGACAAAGAACTGCCGTTAATTTGACGCTGCACAGAGCCTGCCCCATATCATTTATTCATAGACACTGGTTTATTGTATTACTGATTGTAATTGTATTGTATTGATTATTGTATTACTGAAAAGTCACATTCAGAAGTTTCAGACATACTCATTTCCAAGGAGAGGAAAAATAGATACAGCTTTATGAGTGCAGGGGACTGGACTAGATGACCTCTGAAGGTCCCTTCCAGTCCTATGATTGATTCTATTTTGGCACTAACCCCTGACACCCTGCAGCCATTTGACAGGAAATGGACCCTCCTCTGATATTAAACAAATCCTTTACGCAGCCAATCTGCCACTGGGGAAAGTAAGAGGAGTTTTTGCTGTAGGAATAATAATGCTCAGAGAAAAGTCCGGAGCACTCTCGACTTAGTTTGTACACAGGGAAACCAACAGACTTCACTAAGAGTGGAGATACAGGCATGGGTTTTTAAAGCAAGAGCCTGTCTCTGAGTAATATTGAAATGGCACCCATTGCTGTAGTATTTGAGCAGTGAGCACCTCACAATCTTTCATGGTCTTATCCTCACAGCACCCCTGTATGATAACGCAGTGCTTTATCCCCATTGTACGATTGGGAGACTGAGGCCGTGGGGATACGTCTACACTGAGTTTTAAAACCCGCCACAGAGCGTCTCAGCCTGGGTCTACAGACTTTGGCTTGCGTTACAACACTAAAATTGAAGCCTGGGGTGGGCTTCAGAGCCCAAGCTACACAGCTGTATTTAGGGTCGTAGCATGAACCCAAGTCTGCTACACTCACACTTTACAGCGCTGCAACTGGGGTGTGAAAAAACACCCCCCTGAGGGCTGCAAGATACAGCACTGTAAAGCGTCAGTGTAATCAGGGCAGCAGCGCTGGGAGCGTGGCTCCCAGCGCTGCACGCTACACCCGTAAGGGATGTGGTTTACATGCAGCGCTGGGAGAGCTCTCTCCCAGCGCTGCTGCTCTGACTACACTCACACTTCAAAGCGCTGCCGCGGCAGCGCTTTGAAATTCCAAATGTAGCCATAGTCTTAAGACTCACTGCCGCTGGTTTTAAAATGCAGCGTAGACACACCCAGGAGGCTAAGTCTATGGTCAGTGTGTGGCAGGGCAGAGAACTGACCACAGGAGCCCAGGGGCCCAAGCTAACACCCTAACCATTGGGCCGTCTTCCTTCTCCCTACACCCACCTGCCACTGAAAGGCAGCTCCCCTACACCCCAATCCTCCAGACACAACGAATCGAATGAGGACTCCTTCTTACTTATTTACTGTTTCTATTACTGCAACGACTAGGAGCTTGAACAGAGATCTGTACCCCAGCATGCTAAGCACTTTACAAACACACAGTCAGAGACAGCCCCAGGCCCAAAATGCTCACAGTGTATATAGACAAGACAGAGAAAGGGTGTGAGGGGAACAGGAGGTCCAGAACGGGGAAGTGATTGGTCCACGGTCTCACAGTAGGTCAGTAGCTGAGCTGGTGAATAGAACCCAGGTCTTTGGACTCCCACTCCTTGGCCTTAACAACTAGAGTCTAGATTGTACTTCCCCTTAAGACTGGGCTTGTTACCAGTGCTGGTGAAATAAAAAGCAAGAGGGAAAACTGTCTCTCCCTTGTTATTCAAAATTCAAAATGTAACGAGGAAGGCTGTCACACACACAAATACTCCAACCAGCTCCTCCCATAGAGCAGATTCAGTAAAACCCTTGTTAGATCTGGGTGCTAAATTCCCCGGGTGCTTCCAGCAAGCCAATGACATTAGACAAAGACTTAAGACAAATTCCTAAGTACAGCTGTAGCCCTTCCCCACGGAAGGTTGGATGACGTGATGATGAAAGCGGTGTAAATGCCTAGAAAGGTTAGGCTGGGGTAGACTAGGCAGACAGATGGATTACACATGCCAACAGACAGATGAAGGAATCTGAACAGCTGCGACAGAACATCACTGCCAAGGCAATGCTTGAACCAGCAGAGGGGACACCGCTAGACATCCAAGTCTATGCATAAAGAATAAAGCTCCTCCCCAGAAGCAGATGGAGCCTGGCCTACACAATCCAGCCTGAGTTCTTCTGGTATCCCACCAGGGAATAACGGAACCCTCGGTCTGTAGGCTGTATGGGCAGGCAGCCAGCTTACCGGAGTGGCTATGCCTCGGTACAGGATCCCCCAGACACCAATCAGTGGAAATGCTGCAGCCATTGGGGATTGTTTACAACATCATACACTCATCCAGTAACAAGGGGGTGACCGAGAAGGATCTGAGTTAATCTCTTAAATCACAGGCTCCTCCTGAGTGAGTTAAAACCAGAAAAGGGAGCACAGCAGATGGATTACATAGCAAGGTGCCTACTGTGGAACATGGAAGCACCATGTCACGACAAGCATGTCAGAGAAAACTGGCCCATCCTCTGCAGGTAGGAAGCGGCGCAGCTCCATGGACATCCTGGAGTTGCACTGCCCTGGTCTATGGGTACACCAGGTCCCTGGAGTCACTGAGTCCCTGGAACCATGGGCCAGAGACCAGCCTAACAACCAGTACCAGGAAAAACACAGTCGCCAGCGGCTAACCAGCTCGACCAGAGCATAGTGCAGAAGAGACCACTACAAACATGTATACAGACCAGCCGCACACCCCGGCACTGCCAGGGAGCCAAAGGAGGCCACACAATCACTGCATCATTGTATTGATGTGGTGCTGTGACTGTTCTGTGCCTCCCTCCACTCCAGCACAACATCCCCTCTGCCCACTCCTCAGCCTGGCTCAGGCAGGTGCAGGGTGAGAAGAGTTGGGAATGGAAGAGGAGGCTTCTTTTCTCCCACCTCCAATGTCCTGACTGCTTGGAGGGACTGGGAAGGATCCAGGCTTGTTGAGAGACCAGGCAGATGGAAAAGGATTTGCCATCAGGCCTTCGGACCCCACCAGATTTGCAGCGAATTCCCCATGAGGGTCTGTGGGACATCCCTATTCTAGTCTCCACATCATGCCATGCAGGTGGAGAGCCAAGGCCAAATCGTGCACTTCTGCATGGCCCAGGAGAGAGAGAGGACAGTTCTTACCGGCAGAGATGGTCCGTCCGGCACATGTTCCGCAGATCCAGGCAGTTGGGCTTCTCCTTGTCCTCATAGGAACAGCTGGGGACTATGGTCTGCCGGCGGCGCTCAGCGCAGGCCTGGTCCTTGCAGGAGCAGAAAAGCAGCCGGTAGGTGTATTCGCTGGGCACTCGGTCAAAGAACTGGCGCAGGGCCTTGTGGCACTTGCGGCGGTTGCAGTGCTCGGTGGCCGAGATCTCTTTGCTGCAGGTAGAGATGTAGACTGAGCGCAGCCTCTTGCAGTTGTCATTCAGGTTGCAGGCTTTGGCTGCATCTAGGCAGTGGTTACTTTTGGAGTTGGTGGCAGGATCCATTCCTGTCCAAGCAAAGAGAGGGAGAGGGGATGGGCGTTACTCAGAGCTGATGGCAGAGTGGCTGATGCTGCTGGCATGCCCCGAAACTAGGGAAGAGGAGAGGATGTATGTGACTAGGGGAGCCAGAACAGGGCATCACCACCACAGGTGGCTACAGCATTCTGGCATGCCCTGGCACCGAGACATAGCTGCAGTGTCCAGGCACATACTGCACTATGCCTATTATGCTACGACTGGGATAGGCATTACCAGAACCCAGCCGAGCCACTCATTCAATGCAGCAGTCATCAGACACGTTCCTGCCAGCTGGGATGCCGCACAGCAGCATGGCAACCACACGGGGGGAGGCACTGAACTGGTTATTTGGCAACACTTCATTCCATTGAAAATCCGTGCCTTGAAGAGACATCTCTACATTGCAGGTCCCTGTGGCAAGGACAAAAAGAGGGCAGCTGCTGGGGTGCCACATGGAGCAAGGTGAAGGAGGGCTGGGGAAAACAAGGGTCCAACTAGGCATTTAATGCCGCTTTTAGGTTTCCTGGGTGCTTTGCTCCCCCCTCTCCTGGCATATTTTTTCACTAATGCTGCTGTAATTACAGCTTGGCTCATTCCCAATCAGAGCCTGAACACAGAAGATATTTGCTTTTAAAAAGAAGTGTCTATATATGGACATATGAGCATAGGCAACAATTGGTACAACTCCTACAATGCACCATGTGAAAATGCAGCAGCGGCAATGGTTAACTGCATGGCTACTGGGTAAATAAACCCCGGGGGGCATGTGTGACACTGGCATCGCTGCATAGCTAGAGGCATGTGGTGAATGACGTGTGTCACAGTTGGTGTTGCTTTACGGTCTCTGTGTAAGCCACTGCAGACTGACACAGAGGGGCTGGGCCAACTGCTACTAGTACGGGGTCACCTCAAGTAACAGGATGAAAGTCTCCCCTTCGGCCAGAAGTGAGCTGCAAGGGCCTCACATGTGTTATCTGTCTAGGTGTGAACTGTGCTGTTCATACAAAGGACAGGGGATGACAACCTGCCACTCTGAACTGGGCGCAGTCATTCCCACCAGTAAAGTGTGGGTGTAAAGCGCTACCACACTGGTAGCATTTTGCACAGACAGTACACTGGTGACTGATCACAAGAGGAGCCTGGTTCCTATTTACACTAATGGCCTCAGGCTCCTTTGTACTGCCAAAGCAGTGTCAATAAGAGTGCAAAGGCAAGCTCAGCAAAGCATCGGGCTCAGGGTGTCTCGCACAGAGAATTGATTTCCAAGGGTGAATAGATGGTTGGAACCCACTTCTTCAAGAGACACAGATTTTACCTTTCCTCCACCGGCACGTGGCCCAGTTGAACAAACAGATCTTTGGGAAGACTAGAGCATGGTCCATTTGATTGGTCAAGCACCGTAGCAAACCACCTGCCCCTCACATACAGTCTAGGCAAGCCAAGAGCACTGAGTAGAGACCCAACAGGACCGCTTGCAGCCAGGCAGGACCAGGGAGAAGGGGAGCAGTTAAGTGAAGAGAGCTGCTGGAGAAACGGAAATGCTGGCCTGCCAAGCGCACAGCTGGATTTGCAGCATCTGTTCCCGGAATCCCAGCAATCAGCAAAAACAAAAACCAAACACACACACGCATATTTACAAACACACACACACTCCGGAGAAGGAACAAGGGCTGAAAATTTTGTCAAAATGATGAATTGCCTAAGGAGAGCCAGATGCTATTTTGAAGTCACCTGACTTCATCAGTAATTTCTTCCCTAATTTCCCCTTCCCCACAAACCAACCAGGATCCTGGATTCGTCCGCTGTTCCCCAGTTTCCACTGGCAGAGACAGATGGCAGCATCAAGGTGGGTTTCCTGACAGAAATATTTGCAGAGCCTTGGTAATTAGCAAATGGCAAGCAGCTACCCAGGTGGGAAACCTTGGCTTTGTTTTTTCCGCTCCCTGCTTTCTTCCATCAGTGCTCACAGGCCCCACCAAGAGCTCCCCCACAGCCAGCCCTCCTAAGCTGTTGCCTACTGAAGCAGCTGTTAAGAGATCAGACAGCTTCTAAAGCCATCTCTGCAACTGAGACATTTCAAGCCTCGTTTGCAATTCAGCCTTTCAGCACCCCTCCCTGCAGCACTCCCTGCTGGGAGAAGCCAAAATTGGAATGGCCCTACAGCCAGTGCACCTGCACCATTCCCTACAGCGCCTCCTGCTGGGAGAGGCTAGAACTGCTGGAGCCATGCTCACACCCGCAGCTGGCTCTGATGTGCCATGTCGCACACCCTACTTCAAAAGGCAGGGACGGAAGTAGCTACAATTCCCCCACCCCCGACACATACACAGCCAGCTATTTATCCCACATCCTTCCCCAGCAGTGGCTTGGGGAGTGTTCTCTGTTGGGACAGTTGCTTGCCAACTTCTAGACAAGCGCTAAGTACTAACACAGCATATATGTTTAAAACCTACCCTGCAAAATACAATACAGAACACAGAGTTTGTCCAGATTCCTGTCTTCCCAAGCTACATACGTTCTACCCTGCAACTTCCCCTTCCCTAGATACCACAGTGAGGAGCAATAGGCAGATGATAAGCAGGCAGACATGCCTGGGGGCAGCACATATGGTGGTAGACACATGGCAGTTGTCTCTCTCCAGCTCCCAGGGCCTTATTTCACCTTGTCCCACACTCATTAAGCATTTGTTCTGGGATCTGGTTTAGACCAGAAGGAATCAGGAACTGGTGCAGCTGGATCATGCTCACTCTGGCCAATCATCCTCAAAGCCCTCAGAACACTTAATAGAGCGGAGCGCACAGCATTCTGAAGCACCGGCATACCTGTGCAATCAATGCACAGTGCTGGCTTATTGTATAATCCTTGTGAGCATCTGCGTCTGTCCTGCCTGAGACCTGCAGGGACCTGGATGCATTTTAATAGAGCCTGCACTTGGAAAAAGCGCAGTTTCTGGGGAGCTCATTAATAAGGCACAAGTATTAACATTTCATGAGGCAGAAAGGCAACGGGGTCTATGAAGCTGGGGCTTCTGAGGGAGCTCTGGGAGAGTGGCTACTCCATTCCCCTTAGCCCCTGAGCTTATCCCAACCCTCACAATAGGCAGGACAAGGCCCAGGGCCTTCCAGGGGCAGGAGATGGTGCAGAGACTTCCAGGGCAGGAAAGGGAAGGTTACCTGCAACCCTGTGTATGCTGCCTACTGTGTACAGATCAAGCATACAAGAGCTCGAGACTGCATCAGGGTCTCCAGCACAGAAGTTAGGTGCTTATCAGCACCCCAGATCCATCTCCCTCCCCGTACAAAGAGGCTTCACAGAATCTCCAATACGGGTGGGTCCAGAAGAATTTTGAGGCAAAATAATGGATATAAAGTCTGAGTCTCACATGAATTGCTGCTAACATCCATTAATGCTGTCAGAAGCCACGTCTGCTCTCGCTAGGGCTGCCTTTGGCTCTTGGGACAGATGTGTCACTATTCACCCTTTTGCCAACAGCCAGGTGTTGCTAACACAGGAAATGAATGAACATTCGCCACCAACTTGCAGCCTGAGCTCAGCGCACTCCCTTGTCCGGCGTGGGTTCCCCTTACTGTAAACATTGGGCAGAGACAGTACCAGGCTGTAGAACACTGTTCTGGCTTGAGCTAAACCTTGTTATGGGTCATACACGGCCACTGCTTTCATTCAGAATAAATGTAAAGAATCCATTGTGATCATGTGACTGAAGCAACAGCAGCAGCACCTAAAACATAGGCACATGGAAAAGCCAACCAGAAGCTCAATTATGTGGCTCAAAGGGTTCAGGTGTATGGACGGGGCTTTGACTGGGGGAACAGTTTCTCTAGTCTGTGGGTGCACACAAGAGGCACAAGACAAGGAGACAAAAGACAGAAGCAGAGAGAAAAAGCCAAGTAAACGTAACCTGGAAGCACAATAATGTGGTCCTGAGATAAAGCTAAGAGACAAAGGTCTTTGGATACAGACTGCAGGCTGGAAAGGCAGACTTGGGACAACCAATGAAGGAAATGTGTGTGGGTTTGTTTGTTTTGTTCCTCCTGTGTTTGGGGAAACAATTTCTCCTCCCAACTAGAAAAACTGCCAGGGTCCCAAATTTTAACCAGCTGCTCAGGCCAAAAGGGGTAACAGTAAAATGTAATGGTGTCTACTGCAAGGAAGATCTTCAGGCAAAATATGGCAAGCTTTTAATGAAAGGGGAGGAGAGAAGGAATATGGGATAGAGATAGAGACAGAGGAAAGCTGGTCTTGTGCTTAAAGAACTGGTTGGGCACTCAAAAGATTTGGGTGCAATTCCTGGCTCTGCCACAGACTCCCCTGTGTGACCTCAGGCAAGTCAGTTCATCTTTCTGGGTCTCAGTTCCCCCACCCCAATCTGTAAAATTGGGAGAATAATCCTCCCTTGTCCCACCCTGTGTCTGCCTCATCTGTTTAGATTGTGAGCACTTCAGGACAGGAACCATCTCTCACTATGTGTGCATACAGGGCTCAGTGCAAGCGGCTTCTGAGCCAAGTTGGGACCATTAGGCATTACAGTAAGGATACCAGAGACAGAGGCACAGAAAGCTCTGGAGGCAGCTGGTCTCCAGAAGGGAAGCTGTGTGCACAAATGGAGGAGACCAGAGCTGAAATTGGCCCTATGATGGAAATGCATTTAGCAGCTTCCCCCACATAGCTGTGCCAACGCCCCCTCACCTGCTCTGCAAGCAACCTGCTGTTCCATGCCTTGGCTCTCCACAAACAGCTCTACTGCTGCATATGAGTCCTGCCCTACAGCCCCCCTGCCTCTCCAGAGCACAGACTGCTAATTGTGCCAACTTGGGCATTGGGTCTATTGATGCAGGAAACAAACACACACAAGGGGTTAGGGGGAGACCTACCACCAAAGCCATTGGTGATGGCATTTCAGGTGTTCCCAATCAGGTCAGCTGCTTTGCAGCCAGCAAGCCTGGCGTATGCAATATCTCCCTCTTCGCTTCCACAGCCCCTTTTTGAAAAGTTACGGTAATCCCACGGCTATCCCCACAGGCAATTAATGCCAGGCTGGCCCAGCCATGTTATCGAAAAACAACAGTAACAGCTCATTTACTTCAGTTGCTTCGGCTTCAGGTCAGGGGGAAGCTCCCGCTCCCTTCGCAGCCTCATTACTGCCATGCATGGACACAGCACCAAGGATGGAGGGCAGAAGGAATGAAGGGAGGGGCTGGGAGAGGCAGCTGCACTAAGCCACATCCTCGGCTGCTCTTAAAAGACATTGGAGAAGAAACTTGTAGGAGCGCAGGATAGAGGAAACATCCTTAGCAGGAGGCCAGGACAGGAGAAAAGCCCTCAGCAAATGGGCACACAGGGTGGTGGACGAGGGCAGGAATGGGGATGGAGTGGCATCTGAGGCAGGACAGGAAGGTGGGGTCTAGTCAGGGCAGGAGTGGTTGGATCCTCTGCAATAACAAGAGAAGAGCAGCAGGAGAGTAAGGGATGGAGCTGAACAAGAGGTGGGAAAGGGAAACTGCAGGCAAGAGGCAGTGCACCCATGTGTGCAGGCAGATGGGTGTAGGACATTCAGGCTTTAGAGATTCAGGCTTTTCAGTCCCTGCTTCAATCCCCACTGGGTTGGCCAAGATGGTGGCAGTCACATATGCACCACTTAATCCATCAAGAGAGGGCTAAAGTGGGATGCAGGCCTAGCGTGGGCTCCTCCGTCCGGGGCTGAATCCCACACTATGCACAAGAGAGGTGCAAAAGATCAGCATAGAAATGTCTGTCCGCTCCCCGTGTTCCCAAACCGGCACCTCCTGCTCATGTCCCCTGGAGCTAGTGGTGATTCCTCCAGGAGTTTGGAGCGACGCCTGAGCAGCAGCTCTAACCTGCTTTGCGGTGACACTTAGCAGCTCTGACAGCCATTTGGAGAGGAATCGGATCTTTCTGAAATTTAAATAACATGTTTTCCGCATTTGGCCTGGGAGACAACCTGAGGATAATCACGTTATGCCCCATGCAGCCGTGAAAGCAACACTCTCCTTTGCTGAGCATTTCTCTATCCCATATCCCAGCCTCCCACTCTGGCTGGCAGTTCTGCCCCCTCCTCCCCCCGCCCCAATTGCCAGAAACATTTCCTGTTAATCACGGGTTGATTTTTGGAATAGATCAGCCCACAAATTAATAATCTCTGACGCCAGACACTTCACTTTTCATATTTTTCCACCAGCTAAATGTTTCCTTGATGATAATTTAATCCAATATGCGGGGGGAGAAATGGCCATGCTGTCTGGAACCCAAAGGCTGAGCTCCCTGGAGCACCTTTGCCTCAGAAATTAAAACCAGGAGTTCGACTCAGCAACAATATGATTTTACTTTCCATTTTTAAATCCTCCCTTTGAGCCACCTCTCAACTAGATTGAGAAGTCTTCAGGGCAGCAATTAGGTCAGGCGAGGCATTTGTACAGCACCTAGCACAATAGGGGGTCCTGATCCTGCCTGGGCATTAATCAGGGAAAACAATCGAGCCACTGCCTTCAATTAACCCTTTTAGTGCTGAACAGAGAAGGGCACTGAGAGGAGATCTATGATCATCTCCATCTGTGACCTGTCTGCTGAGCTCTTCCCCCCGCCCCATTGTGATGCTAGATGTTTTGTGAGGTGGACAAAACTGAGAACCAGTAAACTCATTTCACGCAGGCCACTGAGCTGACAGACAATAACAGCTTTATTTCTCTGAGCCTGTGACCAAGGAACATAAATAGGACCCTTCCAAATTCACAGTCATAGGATTTTAAAAATCATAAATTTCATGATTTCAGCTATTTAAATCTAAAATTTCAAGGTGTTGTAATTGTAAGGGTCCTGACTCGAAAAGGAGTTGTGGAGGGTGAGAGTCAAAAAGTTATTGTAGGGGGGGTGCAGTACCGCTACTCTTACTTCTGCCCTGCTGCTGACAGCGACGCTGCCTTCAGAGATGGGCAGCTGGAGAGCAGCGGCTGCTGGCTGGGAGCCCAGCTCTGAATACAGAACTGCCAGCAGCAGCGTGGAAGTAAGGCTGGCCTGGTATGGTATTGCCACCATTACTTCTGTGCGGCTACCTGCAGAGCTGGGCCCTCAGTCAGCAGCCGCCACTCTCTGGCCACCCAGCTGTGAAGGCAGCAGCACAGAAGTAAGGGTGGCAATATTGTGACGCCCCTAAAATAACCTGTCAATCCCCTGCAACTCCCTTTTGGGTCAGGGCCCCCAATTTGAGAAACGCTGGTTTCCCCTGTGAAATCTGTATAATATAGGGTAAAAGCAGACAAAAGCCCAGATTTCACAGTCCATGATGCATTTTTCATGGCCGTGAATTTGGAAGGGCCCTAAGCATAAGGCTCTGTAGTCCATTACCAATGCCCCAGAGTAACCAGTCACTTGTTAGTATCTGCCCACCATTCAGCAGGGTCAAAAGTCCAGTGGTGGCAGGCTGTGCTCACACCTCCCCTCTCCTTCACCCGTGCCCTGAGCTGCGGCCCTGGCTGTGGAACGTGATCCCTCTAAGGCAGGAGCATTCAGCTGGCCAGCACAGTGTGTCACCATTATAGGCACATGAGCTACCTCACTGCAGATAAGAGCATTAACCTCTCACCGGAGCAGAGCCATATGTCACTTCACTGCTGACAAAAGCAGCCGTTTGTGCCCTTAACTGGTTTTATTTTGAAGCGTCTGAAGGGACATTTTTCTATTAGCCTACCCCATTCCAGGAACGTGCACTTAAAGAAGCCCTAACCTTCCAGACAGTGCAATGAGCCATGTAATGTACCTCTGAAGAGTAATAATATTCCAGCCCTTCCACTCCTCTCCTGCCTCGTATATTACCACAACCGAACTCTGTAGCCATAGTGACACGGCTGCTGGAGAGCAGGGTTCGTGTCATGCACAAGGCAAATGGTAAGGGCTTGGCTTTCATCTCCAGGGTTAAAAGGAGAATGGGTGAAAAGAAGTCAAGGCATTGCAAGTCCTGATTTTAGCTGGCTGGAGATGTGGGGGACTGGAGAAGAGGGAGAAGCCAATGGAAAGGTAGCACCAAGGGGTGGTCATGGAAACTGATGGCCAAAAGTTACAAATGGACTGGGATGACATTCCAAAGGATGCTCAGTGGGTGGCACTGAAGGAAAGACGCAGAGAGAAATCTGAGGTTCTCAGATTCCTCCTTGACAGACAGACCACTGAATTCTGTCCAGCCAGTCTGCTCTTACTTGATTTCAGTTGCCAGGGCTAATGAGTGACTTCTTGGACCCAACTTGAGACTCCTGCAAAGGGTTTAAAGATTTTCCAAGGGAGGGCACTCAACCTTGTCTGAAAAGTCAGACCCCTTTAAATTGTCTTAAGCTGGAAACCCCAACAAAAATATAGATGTAACAGCCTTGTTTGGATTATCAGTAGACATTGAACCTGGGAACTCTGTATCTAAAACCATGAGCTGCTCTTGCCTGACCCAGAGGATCAAACCTCTAAGCCAGAAACAAGTAGCAAATTCAAACCTATTTTTCAAGACAGAAACCTACATTACGATGGATGTAAGATGACAGTTCCTACCAGTAGCTTAAGAGTAAAAATCCTTACCAGGACGTTAAGTATCAGAGGGGTAGCTGTGTTAGTCTGGATCTGTAAAAAGTGACAAAGAGTCCTGTGGTACCTTATAGACTAACAGACGTATTGGAGCATAAGCTTTCGTGGGTGAATACCCACTTCATCAGACGCAACAAGATGTTGTGATCCCAAACCCAACTATTAAATATTCAGGAAATTCAGTGTTAAGGTTATTAAGGATTGGAAATGCAGAGTTAGAGCACCCAGACAACCTTAACTCCAGGCCCACAGTGACTGACAGAGAGCCCCATGGTGTTAGCATGAATTACAACTAGAGCTGGGAGAAATTTTCCATCCAAAACTTTTTTCACTAAGGGCTTGTCTACATCACAAAGTTGCAGCGCTGGTGAGGGGGTTACAGCGCTGCAACTTAGGAGGTGTACACATCTGCAGGGCATCACCAGCGCTGCAACTCCCTGTTTGCAGCGCTGGCCGTACTCCCGTTTTGTCTCGGGTGTAGAGGATCCAGCACTGGTGATCCAGCGCTGGTAATCAAGTGTAGACACTTACCAGCGCTTTTCTTGACCTCCGTGGAATAAGCAGGTATCCCAGCATACCTGAGGAAGCGTCTGGTAATCAAGCAGGTCTCCTTCCCCGGTTAGCAGGGGGGTTCGGGGAACGCGAGAGCAAACCGCGGCGAAGCTGGTCTCCTTTCCCGGTTTGCTCTCGCGTTCCCCGAACCCCCGTGCAAGCAGGTCTCCTTCCCTGCGGTTTGCAGGGGGTTCGGGGAACGCGAGAGCAAACCGCGGTGAAGCTGGTCTCCTTCCCGGTTTGCTCTCGCGTTCCCCGAACCTCCGTGCAAGCAGGTCTCCTTCCCTGCGGTTTGCAGGGGGGTTCGGGGAACGCGAGAGCAAACCGCGGCGAAGCTGGTCTCCTTCCCTGGTTTGCTCTCGCGTTCCCCGAACCTCCGTGCAAGCAGGTCTCCTTCCCTGCGGTTTGCAGGGGGGTTCGGGGAACGCGAGAGCAAACCGCGGCGAAGCTGGTCTCCTTTCCCGGTTTGCTCTCGCGTTCCCCGAACCTCTGTGCAAGCAGGTCTCCTTCCCTGCAGTTTGCAGGGGGGTTCGGGGAACGCGAGAGCAAACCGCGGCGAAGCTGGTCTCCTTCCCCGGTTTGCTCTCGCGTTCCCCGAACCCCCCTTGAAGCCGCCCAACAGCGCTGCAGTGTGGCCACATCTAACACCACTTGCAGCGCTGGTTGCTGTAAGTGTGGCCACTCTGCAGCGCTGGCCCTATACAGCTGTACTAATACAGCTGTAACAACCAGCGCTGCAAAATTGTAGATGTAGACATACCCTAAGAAAAAAATGCAGATTAGGAGACACCAAAATGCTTCACAAATTCATGTCAAATTCACTGACTTGTTTCAGTTAAAAAACTGAAACCCTGAAAAAAAGCCATCCCCAAAACTGAAATGCTTTGATTTGGAACAATTTTTCATTTCAAAATTTACTTCAATCTTATATTTAAAAAGTTTTAAAATGCATTAAAAAAGCTAAAAATGAAGCATTTTATTCAACCAAAAATACATTCTTTCTTCAACTTTTTGGTTAAAAAAACAACATTTTCTAAAAGTTTGTTTCAGGTTGACCAGAATTATTTTCCACCCCGATTTTACAGGACAGCCACAGACTGAAAAATTAGTTACTGACACAGCTCTAGTTACAACTGGTCTCTTTGGCACACCTAGACCCAGGAGTCCTGACAGACTTGACCCCAGTAAGGTTCTTCCCTCTTTTTAGCAGCTGTACGCAGAGTATGTTCCAAATACAGCATGGGTTCTTCTCGTGGGAATCAAGACAAAATTGTGTGCCTGGTCCATCTGGTCCATTTTCCCCTCACTGTCAGGGCAGAGAGCTCTTGCTAAGCAGTAAGGTAGACCCAGGTGTATACAGTTGTTTATATCCTGAGTGTACAGCTGATCTGCCTTGCTTTTAAACCCATTGATTGGAGCTGATCAAAAGTTGGAATTTCTGACATATCAACATTTGCTTTCATTCTGGAACAGGATGAAAAGCTGAAATTTTAAAAAATAATAATTATGGAATGGAAATTCCAAAAAAAAAAATGTAGAAACTTTTCATTTAGACATTTTTGAAAGACATTTTGACATTCCTGAGGGAGCCACATTGCATTGTGTGAGATATAGTCCTCCAGGGAGTGCTGCTCATAGGAGACAACAGGTATCCAAATGACAACACTCATAAGGCAATGAGCTAGAAAAATGCAGCTTTATGTTATTTTTTAATTGATTCGAAATGAAACATTTTGGGTCAATTCAATAAAGTATTCAGATCTGGGTCAAACTAACCCACAACAAATATTTCATTTCAATTTTCCCCAATGGGAAACTGAAAAGAAATATTTCCAGCAGAAAATTTTGATTTTGCAGAAACTTCATTTTCCATTGGGAAGATCATTCAACAGAAGATTCCCAACCAGCTCCATCATTCATATTTTTTTCATAGAAACAGAGAAATGTTGGGCTTGAAAGGGACCTCGAGAAGTCATCAAGTCCAGCTCCCTGTGCTGTGGCAGGACCAAGTAAACCAGGACCTGGCAGGTACGTATCAATCTGTTCTCAAAATCCTCCAGTGATGGTGATTACACAGTCTCCCTTCAAAGTCTATTCCAGAGTTTAACTACCATTACAGTTACAAAGTTTTTCCTAATATCTAACCTAAATCTCCCTTGCTGCAGATTAAGCCCATTACTTTTTGTCCTACCTTCAGTGACATGGAGAACAATTGATCACAGTCCTCTTTATAACAGCCTTTAACATATCTAAAATTGTTATCAGGTCCCCCTATCAGCCTTCTTTTCTCAAGACTAAATATGCCCAGTTTTTCTAACCTTTCCTTACTGGTCAGGTTTTCTAGACCTTTCATCATTTTTGTTGCTCTCCTCCGGACTCTCTCTCCAGTTTATCCACATCTTTCTTAAAGTATGGCACCCAGAACTGGACACTGGACTCCAGCTAGGGCCTCACCAGTGCAGACTAGAGAGGGACAATTACCTCCCCTGTCTTACATATAACATTTCTGTTAATATACCCCAGAACAGGGGTCGGCAACCTTTCAGCAGTGTTGTCCAAGTCTTCATTTATTCACTCTAATGTAAAGTTTCATGTGCCAGTAATACATTGTAACATTTGTAGCGGGTCTCTTTTTATAAGTCTATAATATATAACTAAACTATTGTTGTATGTAAAGTAAATAAGGTTTTTAATATGTTTAAGAAGCTTCATTTAAAATTAAATTAAAATGCAGAGCCCCCCAGACCAGTGGCCAGGACCCAGGCAGTGTTAGTGCCACTGAAAATCAGCTTGCGTGCCGCCTTTGGCACCCGTGCCATAGGTTGCCTAGTTCTGTCCCAGAATGATATTAGCCTTTTCCATAACTGCAGCACATTGTTGACTCATATGCAATCTGTGATCCACTATAACCTCTACACCCTGTTCAGCAGGACTACCAGCTAGCCAATTATTTCTCATTTTGTAGTTGTGCATTTGATTTTGCCTTCCTAAGTGAAGTACTTTGCACTTGTCTTTACTGAATTTCATCTTGGTGATTTCAGACCAATTCTCCAGATTGTCAAGGCATTTTTGAATTTTAATTGTGTGCTCCAAAGTGCTTGCAGACCCTCCCAGATTGGTGTCATCTGCAGATTTTATACACATATTCTCCACTCCATGATCCACATCATTAATGAAAATATTGGCTGGTTCCGAACCTAGGGCTGACCCCTGTGGGACCCCACTAGATTCATCCCCCCCAGTGTTCTTTAACCTGTTCTTTCACTATTTTGCCATGGGACTAACATGTGGCTGGATGTTCCTCATTCTTACTCTGCAATTGTACAATCCTTAGTCAGGTGAGCACTAACTCCACAAGGAGTCTTATGGCCTTCCATAGGCAAGTGCTCACCAATGGGACACAAGGCTGCACAAGCTGGTCCTAAGAGAAGTCCTTTCTCCCAGTAGAACATTTAAGCCTTTCTGCTTCTTCATACTGGTACCCTTCTTCAAACCCTATCACTACAAGGTCCTTTCATGTCCATTTTGGGCATCTGGAAATCAAAATCCCTCAGGTAAAATAAAAAAAAAAGATAAAAACCCAAACCAACCAAAAATCAACTCTGCTTTTTCTCCAGAGCTCTTGCTTTGAACCTGCCAGCCAGACCTGCCCCCACCACTGGACATCTCATAAATCACAGCATGTCCAGACTGACACAAATGGCCATCTGCCCTCTCCACCCAGGGCTGGCACGTGGTCAAACAGCCTCCTGGAACTCCAGCACAGATGCCCCATTACCCAGTCACTCATTCCCATTCCTGTTCTCCTCACCACTGACTCCCCTGCCCAAAGCATGGGAATGGCAGCAGGGTCTCAGCCCCTCAGAGGGAGGGGGGAGCTGTGTCTAAGTGTCTCCCTCTGTGAAAATCTTTGTTTAATGGACTTGACACTCTGCTGGGTGAGAGAACATGTTTTGTGTGTCTATGAGACAAATGAGCAAATTACGAGATCTCCAGCCCACTTTATCAATTCCTTATTATCCAATGCTTGGAGGCAGCTGGGTCCAAAGGGAAAAAAAAAAAGTAAAACACCAAACCTCAACAGCTCTGTGAAAAAAAGAAATCCACTCCAAGGAAGAGCCTGTACTCTTCGCGCTGACGGTCATGCCACAGAAGATGAGAAGGTAGCACGTTCCAGCTTAGTTCTGTCTTGCCAATTTCTCCTCATCTGCACCCCCAAATGCCTCTCCGAGCCCTACTATGCTTTAGATTGACCTAGCTACATCACTCAGGGGTGTAAAATTTTTCACACCCTAGTGCCATAGTTAAGCTGACCTAACCGCCAGTGCCAATGTGGCTACCACCACTCAGGGAGATGGATTACCTCCATCAGTGGAAAAGCCCCTTCCATTGGTGTATGTAGAATCCACGCTACAGAGGCACAGCAGCAGCACAGTATCTGTGTTCCTAGCACCCATAGCGTAGACAAGACCCTAGGTAGTAACTAACAGAGACAGACCAGGAAAATTCTGTGCTGCTGTAAACTGGCACATTTGCACTGAAGTTAATGGAGCCCTGCCGATTTCCACCAGCAGGAAATTTGGCCCTGGATTCATTGCACCTTTCTGGCTATTTTCCCAGGCTGTCCTCTCCCAGGGGCATGACCCCAGGGTTCTGCAGTATCCATTAGTCATCCATTGACTTTAGTGGGAGCAGGAATATGTTGCTTTGCTGGACGCATCTGGCAGATGGATTCCAATGTCAGGAAATGGGAGGCACCAGACACAGCTATACCCCTGCTCCCACTGACACCAATAGGAATCTTGAATGTCTGAATGGAATCGAGCTAGATAAGAAAGGGGAGGACCTGCAAGCAATGCTTCAACAGTTACACAGCTGCAGCAGGGAGACCCTTGGAGGTGCATAAATCAAAGAATTCATTTCAAATAAAGAGGAAGAACCAGTGCCGCATAGAACGCACATGTGCACATGGGTCATCTGGCTTGGGAAAGGGTCCCACAGGCCTGGAGACAATACAGAGGGGCAGAGAGAGGGAAGAAGAAAGGAGACGTAGAATGGAAGGAGACACAGAGATAGAGGGAGCCCTTGAGGGCAAGGAGAGAAGGCAGTGTTGGGCTGCAGAATTAGAACTACCCTGAATACCCAAAGGCAGATAATAGCGCCCAGAGGTCCCATGCTGCTCCCAGACTCCATCTCTGCAAGGTCTCCCAGGAGTAGAGCACTCCCCAGAAGATCCAGTTACAGAGTCTCAAGGTCTGACCCAGCCCTGGGATCTCAGGTGGTGGCTCTATGTAACCGGCTCCAACAACTGCACAAAGCCATTCGCCTTTTCTAATCCCACTTACCACAATGGTTGGTTACCAAGGTCACTGTGTGGTTGCAAAGCGGACTCCTCCCAGCTCAGAAAAATTAGCAGGGGGAAGACCCAGGAGATTCAGTCTGGTCTGTCCCCACCAGGGACCAATGTAGGGTCACCCCTGCACTTCTCTCTACATTTGCCTCCCACTGGACTCTGCAGCAGAGCGTTATTAGTTCATTCACATTGGTCCAGCATTCTGCTCTCAGTTACACTGCTTTAAATTCCACGTAACTCCACAGAAATCAGTGCAGTGCCACCAGATTGGCACCAAGTCACTGAGATTAGACTCTGGTGCAACACATTAATTATAGATCTATACATGTGAACCCCAAGAATCTGCTTCTGTTGCCCTGTATTTCATAGCATCATCAGCGCACGATGTGTGTGAACCGCTAACGAATGAGAACAATAAGTCTCAATTCTGCTGTCAGTCACACCAGCGCAATCCAAATCTCCCTGACTGGAGCTACTCTCGATTTGCACTTTTACTCGCTTGCTGCTTTATGTGAAGAGCATCTGCCCGGTAGTGTTTCATGCCCGCTTTGCACGGGTTGAAATAATAGCATGAGGTGCAGGGCAATTGAGAATCAGGCCCAGACCATTCTCAGTAGCATCACTAGAGATGTCACCGTTATTCATAACTCCAGGCTGCAACATCTTAGTCACAGAATTATGATTGCAAGGCAACCGGGGAAGGGGGCGCAATATGAGATATTATGAGGTGGGAGATAGGCTGGAGAGGAAGGGATTGAGGAATGGGAAAGGGAGCTAATGTTTTATCATTCCCCTGGAGGTTGGCAGAAGGTCTATTCACAGGCGAGAGGAAGAGAATATAAAACAGTGAAAGCATGTTTTGTTTTGCTTTTATTACCTGAGAAAATTGAAGCGAGTCTGAATATATCAGAGAGACGAGAGGTGACCGGCTCGTAAGGGGAAGCTTCATAAAATTCTTCTCCTGGAGTAGGGGAAAAAAATAAAATAAAAGAGATTGAAACCCCGCACTGAATAAACCCAACAACCACCCGTGCTATTACTGAGCTGCCCCGCAAGCCACAGTGGGGGAAGCCAGTCATAAGGCACTAAGGGGATTAGGTGCTAAATCTCACTGAATTTCAGCTGGATCCAGCCACGGAAATTCCTTTGCCTCCCCTACAAATCCTATTCATCCTGGAATGTTCTGACCATTCATTTCTGCAGAGCTGGTCAAAAAAATGTGACCATAAAAATTTGCCCATAGGAAAATGTAATTGTCAAAATTGACACTTTCCCCACAGGAAAATGTCAGTTTCACCAAAGCTTTTTGATTTCCTGTTCCAGGAGAATTGAAACAAACGTTGGTTGCAAATGGACACTTCAAAACTAAATGAATTTTTTTTTTCAGTTCAAAACATCTCATTTTGGCATGTCGATCAAAAATGTTGACTTTTCCCAGATTCAAAACTTTGGGGGATTTTTTACCCCTGCTTTGCAAAAACTGTCAGTATTTTGACAGTATCTTCTGATTCAGAACAGAAAGTTATTTCAACATGTCAAAATTCTCCCCTCACCACTGAACAGCTCTAGTTCAGGGCTTAGCCTTTGTTAGAATTATGGCTGATTTTGAGGGGGAAAGAAAAGGCATTTGCAACCTTGAATCGTATTGATAAGCAGTTTCCTACAGTTCTTAGTATCATTGGGTCCCTATCTAGATAATTATACAGTGTTCAGCACCATCATATCACAGCTCCTCCCAAACATTAATGAATTTACCTACAGAGCCCCGCTATAAATCTGTTGTCATCCTCATTGTACAGATGGGGAAATTGAGGCACCGAGAGGGTGTCTCTGTGTGTGTGTGTGAACGCAGCAAAGTCATCTTGTAGCAGAGCTCAGAACAGAACCCAAGTCCCTTGACTCCAAGTCCATCTTCTCACAAACACTTTCCCACATGGCAGAAAGGTGTATATTTGCAGGGAGGGGGGGAAGAATTTGGGTGAATATTTTAATTACAATTTCAAATGTTTTGCTTCCAAGCCCTTCACAGGGGTTTAATAACCCAAATCTACAGACCCCAAACAGGCTCAGCAGAATGCAACAGCCCTTTGCTAACAACCCCACCCAGGGACCATAACTCTGCCAAAGACCATGGCATATTAACCCTTGGAGCACTGGTATGCAGAGAGCTAAGAGCTTGTGGCTTTTCTCCAGGGTGGCTTCACATCTCCATGGAACTGAGTGAAGCTGCCAGTATGACCAGTATACATAAAACACCACACTAGGGGCCAAAGCTTGGGAGCACTCCCATTGACTTTAACAGGGTAAGATTTTGGAGAATTGCTCTCCAGGGCAATGAGCCCATTACTAAGTTGTCTTCAAGCATCTCCAGGAGAGATACAAAATTAGCTCCAGGTGACGATCTCTCTTGCACGCACACACACCTGTGCACACAAATTCCTAAACCAAACTGCACCCCCAAAGAGCAGCCATCAGCAAAGTCAAGAATAGGACAACAAGACGTATGGGTCATGAAAGCATTTGTCCTTCTTAAGGAGAGATTCATGAAAGGACCATTAATATCAGTCCTGGACCCTGAACACTCCCATTGTGCCGGGGCTCTTGCTAGAGAGAGAGAAAAAAAATCAATGGAAGGCCACTCCGAGCTCCCAGCAGAAGGCTGACCAACAGCCTCGTGCATTGGTTTCCATTGTACTTAGCCATGCTTTCAGTGAGCTCCCGGCACATCTCTGTGGATTGGGAGAGAGTCAGGCCTCTTGGAGAGGGCCTTTCTGAAGACATTTCCTGCCTGAAGGAAGGGTTGGCAGATGCTGAAGTGCCCACCCTCCTGATAAGTGAGCTGAGGTTGCAGTGGAGGGATTAGGAGCAGATGAACTGCCACGCCACACATGGTCCCGTAAACCAAGGAGGACACTGGGTCTAACCACACTGCCCGCACTGGCTCCCTGAAGATGGAGGCTGGGCTGGGGCTGGCTCACTTCCAAGCTAGCCCTCTGCTGATCAGCAAAGGGGATTCTCCAGGAAAGGGACAGATGATTAAACAGAGCAGCCTATTTCCAAACCCAGCAGGCAGGCCCAGAGCCTGCTCTGGGTTACATCAGTATAGACCATTGTCTTTGGGGGGCAGTGACACCGGCATAGCTGAGAGGAGAATCTGGTCCTGTCTGCCCAAACCAGTACTAGGAGCTGTGGTGCTAAACTGGGAGGGTGCCTTGCAGATAAGGCACAGTACCAGAACTCTGGGGAGCTGGGTTCAATCCCTGGCTTGGCCACAGACTCCTTGTGTGACCTGGAGCAAGACACTGAAGATCTGATTCTTAAAATGTGTTTAGCTGCCTAACTCCCATTGCAATCAAGGAGAGTTAGGTGCCTAAATACCTTTAAGAATATGGCCCTTAATCTCTCCATGTCGGCAAAAGCAGGGATGATCATCTTTCCTTGGACTGTAAGCTCCTGAGGCGGGGACTGTCTCTTGCTATGTGCATGTGTAGGGTGACCACAGAGCAACTGTGAAAAAAACAGGACAGGGGATAGGGGGTAATAGCCACCTATATAAGAAAAAGTCCCAAAAAACGGGACTGTCCCTATGAAAATGGGACATCTGATCACCCTATGTATGCTCAGCCCCTCCCACAATGTGGCCCTGATCTCAGCTGGGTCCTGTGGGCACTGCTGTAACACAAATTACAGCTAGCTACTTTTCACTGTGGTCATCAGCTTGCACCCATCACAACAGACCCAAGAAATAATCATGAGGTTCTCCAAGCGCTTGGCGATCACTGCTGAATTCATCCTCCCCACTCCTCACCAGGAAAGTATGTATTATTCATCTCTATTCTACATTACCCACACCACATGCAGTCAACAGGGACTGACTCCACCACCTCCAGTGGCAAAGCACAAGCCTCAACCACTTGAGCTAAAGGAGTCACTATTAACTAGCAGCAATAACAGGCTCTTATCCTCGAGGTGGGCCAGCCACTGGCATGAGAACACAACATGATTTGGCAGAGCATACAGAGGGGGAAGTGAAGCATGAAGGGATGGGTATGGATGGGTGACTCTACAGCAAACCAAGCCATGGGGTTGGGATGACAAGTGGGTGTCAGGAGTGACAGGGGACCTCCAAATTCCACCTTCTGCCTGGTTTCAGGTGTACAGATGTGAAAAGAACTGACTCTTTTCAGTTCACTAGGGATTCCAAAATGTTTGTTTTGAGCTGAACGAAAACTTTGAGCAAATCAAAACACAGCTTGATTTTGAAACATTTGAGTTTTGCCTTTACCATCCTTAAACTGCTTTGATACTAAAATAAAGAATTTTGAAACAGTCCCTTCAAAGCAAAACACAAAAATCGAGATTTTTCACATTTTGTTTTTAACAAAACAAACCTCACAATCTGTCAGTTTTGGTAGACCATACAGATGGTGAAGTAAGGCATGGAGGATTCAAATCAGCCCTGATCTGAGCAGCTGCAACTCTTTGAAATCAATGGAAGTTCCATCCTCTTGTGCCAGAGCTGATTTTGCCCAGATAGTTCAAGTGATTTGCCCACTGTTTTCAAAGGCAGAGCCAAAATCAGAACACAGGAGTCCCAATATGGGGTTCCCTGCTTGCTCCCCAACATCAACACACACCAACATCCACACTCTCGGATCTGCTTTTTCTTTTTCTTTCTCTCTCTCTTCAAATTCAAATTTGCAAGGCTGATCTGGAGTAAGGCTACATGCACAAAAAAGGGGGCCTTCTCCTCATAAGACAAGTGCTGGGATACAGGCCTTTACCACCAGGTCATGGATTCAAATCTAGCCTAGGTCTATAGTCATCAAAAACAATTTCTCCCATGAGATTTATGTGATGTAACTTGAGTGGGATTCAGTTTCAGTCCTAGTGTTTTAAATTATTGGCATGATAGTATTTACAATTCCACATCAATCTCAGGGCTCCATTGCCCCGGGTGCTGTACAAATAGAAAGTAAAAGATACCTCCTGCCCCAGAGAGCTTACAGTGTCACTAGGTAAGACAAAACAGAATCTGTTCCCATCTGTAGGGTGGGGATAAGACACAGGGAAACAAAGTGACATGCCCAAGTCACACAGGGAGTCGGCGACAGAACCAGAAACAGAACCCAAACTTCCAGAGTCCTAGTCCAGAGCCTTAACCATGAGACCATCTCTCCAACAGCCAGGCCTTACCTCCACAAGAACACTCATCATGCTAATTGTCCTATCTTAGACTCGGTTGCCCTCTCACTCCTGGGGGTAGGGAAGTCTCTCTTTCTCTCTCTCAAGTGAAGGGGAACATGGTGGGAGCTTGCTCTAGCCCATAGGTGATGCACCTGTTCTGTGGATGAACAGAGATCTCACACAGTGACCCATCAATTAGTTCGCTTGACAGGGAGGATGCTCAGCCAGAGCAGGAGGAGACAGGAGGCTTCTGTTTTTAAAAAGATGTACAAGCCTCCTAACAGACTGTGGCCAATGCCCACTTTTCTAGGCTCTTCTGGATCATTCAGGATATTATTAGCCTGAGCAAGGCTGTTTTTGTTCCCCATAACTAAGAAGCCACTCAAAATCTTCTGCTGGAAAAGAGGCCGATTAATGGGGAGGAAGCAATCAGGCAGGGCCGGCTCCCCTTCCAGCAGCTCCTTTATGGACGGTTATAAATGCATTTCACTACAGGAAATCCTTCAAAAGGATCGTGAGGCAAAATTGGGTGTCGGGAAGCTGGGACTGAGCCACTCTCCTTTCCTCCTGCAGAGCAGAAGCAAGACTGGGATGGGACCCGGATTGTGGGGAGATCAGGGCCGGTGCAACCGTTTAGGCGAACTAGGCGGTTGCCTAGGGCGCCGAGATTTGGGGGCACCAAAAAGTGCCCCCCAATTTTTTTTTTAAATGGTTGACCGGCCGCTGCTGCTGGGATCGAGAGGGAGTCTGAGCTGCCGGCGGCAGCCCAGGGTGTCCCCTGGGTCAGGGCGCCGCCGCGGCAGTCGGCAGCCCAGGGTTTCCCTGGGCCAGGGGATCCCCTGGGCTGCCGGCTGCCGCGGTGGCGCGCTGACCCGGGGGATCCCCTGGGCTCTATCCCATTTAAGTTTGTATATCACTTGGCAATTATTGTTATGAATATTATCATATTATTATTATTCTGTGTCCAAAAATGTTCTAGGATCTCTGCAGACAAATAAAAGAGACTCACTAGCCCAAAGAGCCTGTGATCTAAATTAAAAATGACACCAAGTGATAGTGACAAACAATAGGAGCAAAATAAGGAAATGGGAAGAGGAGGATACAAAAATCAGGTGACATAGTTGTTAGGTTCACATCATGTTCTGCAAAATCTGTACAGTTTTTTATATTCCCTTTCCTGTTTGTATCTAAACTGTTCCCGCATTTTCTAAACTTGAAGTGATTTTCTGTTTCATTAGTAAACAGACCCGTTACAAACAAACCATAACTATTGCATGTGTTAAAACCTACTAAGCCCCTACTTCTTAGCTTAAGAGCTCGTTTACACATATTTCCTATCTTACTTCACCACCAACCACCCTTAGCCCAGATCCCCAACCCAGGTGACTGTAAGCCTCTCATCCTCTGATATCTCCACATCTCTTCCATTTCCAGCAATCATGTCCTTATTTCAGTAAGTAAGTATTTTCATTGCCCAGAAATGAGAAGTTTACAAAAGTTACTCTTATCAGAGGCCTTGATCCACCTTTATAGAATCATAGAATATCAGGGTTGGAAGGGACCTCAGGAAGTCATCTAGTCCAACCCCCGCTCAAAGCAGGACCAATCCCCAGACCTTGAAGTCAGTGGAAAAATTCCCACTGATTTCAATGGGTTTTAGATCAGACCCAGAGGCTCCAAGAGCCACTTCTTCCTCTTCCTTCACAGAAGCCCTTCAACATCATATTGCCTCCTGTTCCAGCATTCAGCTCAGGCTCTCTGTTAAATAATAAAGAACTTCTGGGGCTATTACCTCAGAAAAGCAGAAAGTTTGTTACTCCTGTTTTATTGTCCCATTTGAAATAATTCTTTAAAATGTAGGTTTCTCTTGTGTATGGTAACAAGTGACTCAGGATCACCATCTAGCCACAACATGCACGATGCTGAGAAATAAGTAGGTGTGGTGGTTGTTTGCTGACAGGTAAAGCCCTGATCTGATACTAAATACTGGAACAGACATGAACTATTAATATCTCTAGAGCTCCCAGGCCTCTCCCATTGATGGCCTCCTCTTTCGAATCAAGCAAATGGGATTTGCATGTGAATTCTTACAATGTAACATTCAAGGATTAGCTGGACAGCTCGGAGCACCTTGGAGTTGTACCTTCTGCGAACTTTAATCTTTTATCATTCTTTCTAGAAGAGCAGCACAATAGTGGGATCCTAGGTTGTACTAGCCAGATGTTTTCCTTACTAACTTGGAAGGTTGCTCTCCTATTATTTTGTCAGATGCTTGAACTGCACCTATCTCAAGTGAGGTAAAGTAGAACAAGGCAAAACATCTTAACAGATACCTCCTGCATAAGTGATTGCAGGATAGGGGTCTATTTCTTTAAAACAAACCTGGACCACAATGCCTCTGAGAAACTTGACAACCCCTAATATGGAACAACTTTTTGATCCTATCCAGAGCAGTTGCTGTTACACCAGTAGGATAAGATCTGCCTACATCTGTGCTTTTGTTTAGTGTAATGGTTGCAACATAAACCTAACAAGGCTTGAATACTCAGGCTTAAGCTTGAAAGTCATCTTGATCTCTTAATCGATATTTACGTCAAACAGTTGATGAAATTCAAATAGTTAATTATAGTAAGTGACATGCATTCTCTATCCTTTACTTTTAATAGTGAACAAGAAAAAGGACTGATAGGAATAAAATTTCATTTTTTTTCATTTACAGTTGATGCAGCCTCATGGCAGATTAAAAAAAAAAAGGTCTGGGGCACAATTTCGTGACCGTGTATTGTGTATAATGTATGTGATTTTTTGGGGGGGTGGGGGTGCAAGATGGAAGTTTCGCCTGCGGCGCAAAATATCCTTGCACTGGCCCTGGGGGAGATCAGCAAGAAGAGAGAGAGAGGCTCCAATAGCTTTCACCACCATTTGGTGGCCTCTGAGAAATGAATTGGTGGGTCTCAGTCCACCCCCGGCCAGGTCTCTTCATGGCATGAAGGGGCTAGAGAAGTAACTTGTGCTGAGACAGCACGAGCAACAACAGCACAGCTATTGCGCTGTGAGCTGAAACATAAGCCCACAGATTGTGTTATGGTTGCACTGGCCACTCCAGACCTCCCCATCTCAACTGAGCCTAAGTCACCTCAGCTCAGACATGGTACAGTCAGTCTCCCACAAGCTGTCCCATGGCCTCACTCTCTGTCCACCTACCTCACCTCCACTGCCCAGGGACCAACCTGGCCGAAGCCACCTGGAGTACACATTACACAGCACAGACCCGCCGGCCCCAGTTCCAAGCTGTTCCCATGGTGACCAGCTCCTTTTGGCAATGGACACCTGCCCTGTCCACTGAATGTGCCTTGTGAGGAGTCCCATGATTGGGTACCTAGCAGCAGGAAGAAGGTACCAATTGCCTTTTGGGAGGGGGCAGCAGCGCTGCAGGCCCACAAGAGAAACCAGAAGGCGCCTGCTGGAATTAGAGGCCACGGACTGACCTCCTGGAGGTGATCAAAGCACACTGAGAGGAGCCTCAGTGATGTGAGAGAACGGAATTCCAGCCTCCAGGCTGGAAAGGAGAAGAGCAGGAAGAACACAGAGAAAAGGCAAGCTACAAGGCGGCAACGTCGTCTAGTGCATAGAGCACTGGACTGGGGACTCAGGAGACCTAAATGCTATTCCTGGCTCTGCCCCAGACCCTGCTTTGTGTCCATGGGGGAGCTGCTTCTCTCTGTGCCTTCTCTTCCCATGTCTGCCCTAGCTAGGGTGACCAGACAGCAAATGTCAAAAATCAGGATAGGGGATGGGGGGTAATATGAGACTATATAAGAAAAAGACCCAAAAATCGGGACTGTCCCTATAAAATCGGGACATCTGGTCACCCTAGCCCTAGCTAGACTGTGAGAGTTTTAGAGCAGAGGCTGTCTCTGACTATCTTGGTTGATGCCTCTGCTACAGTGCTACAAATGAATATTGAGAACAACAACAACAACCTCACCCTCCTCATGTGTTATTTTGGCCTGTTACCACAGGCTGGTGAAACTGAAAGGCCATTAAAAGAAAAGGAAACACTTACGCTCATCCTGTAAGAGTCCCTCGTTTAAATCGTGCCAACACGTTCACCGTGCTGGGTTTGCTAATGTTCTGATGACAAATGGCACCTTTATTAAAGTGTGTTTAGGAAACACTAACCTCTCTCTATATTGCTTTGCCAATGCAATAAATAATTAAACACTGGCTGAACCTTGCTGCTTGCTAGGAAAATTACCCAGTATTAAAAGGGCATCAAACTTCCCCTAAGCTGGCTGAGAAGCAATTAACCTCTGGGAAAGGCACTGGGGTGAAACCAACGAGGCTTAATGCTGGGGACTAAGCTGCCATGCACCAGGACAATGCAAAACTTGCTCACTTGGAAAGGTGAGCGGAGAGCAGTCTATTGGAGAGATGCATTGTGGGAGAATCGAACCTCTCTAAAGCATCACATATTGGCAGTGCCAGAGACAGAATACTGGCTAGATAGACCACTCTGATCCAGTGTGACAGGTGGGGGATTACTTCATTGAGAGATCTAGTTATGGAAGGAGATGACATACTGGACCATGTTGCCCAGAGGTCTGCTGCACTACAGTGAGTCTACCTGCAAAGTGAGGTTTCTGAAACAAGATGGGATTTTGTATGATGGCTTTGGATGGTCCTGCAGCAGCTCCCTGCTATTCTGGTCCTGGGTTCCCCACACAGCTCTGCCAATACCCCTTCATGCTGGGCATCAGCACAACCTTGTACAGATGGTCTATTACCTACTGGTTAGACCACAGAAGTGGAGTCAGGAGTCATTCTGGGTTCTATTCCTGGCTTCCCCATTGACTCTGTGCATGAATTTGGGCCCTTTGGCCTTGTCATCACAAGAGGAAAAGGTGTGTTCTTACCCCATTAGCTAATATGTGGTAACAGAAGGTAAAATCTGAGTGAAGACAAAGTCATGCAGTTCTCCCATGAGTTAACAGGTTGAGGTAAACCTAGCATCCTGGTCAGAGTCACCATCTCACCCTGCTAACCTATGTGAAAGCTACAGCCTGCCTTCCAACACATGGTAAGAACACACCCCTTCTGTGCCTTAGTTTCTTTTGGTGCCTCAGTTTTCTGCTCTGTGAAATGGGTCTAGTATTCTTCCCTCCCTCCTGAAGGTGGTGGTAGGCTAAATTCATTCATGAGTGCAAAGCCCTTTGAAATTGCTGAATGCACAGTGCTGTGGGGCAAATCACCATTAAGCAGAGATTCCCGCTTCCAGCCTGGCTTTTTTGCCATCCAGCAGCAGAGCTGACCTAGAGGCTAGGGTTTACCTCCACCAACAGACACATGTTAAAACTACAACTTGCCTCATCTTCACTTGCAATTTAACATCAGAAAAAAGTGTGTTTTAACCAAGCGTGGGTGAAGGTCTAAGGGAGTCACCAGGGGCCAAAGTTTTCAGACGTGCTCAGCACCCACAATCAGGGCCAGATTTTCAGCATGTTTGGATGCTGAGTGCTTTTGGAAATCTGGTCCCAATGTCAACTGCACACAGACTTACAACACTTTAAATAACTGCAAACCTCTGGGTGGACACACTTATTCCAGTTTGAAAGCTGGTTCTATTGGTTGAGCTTACCCCTGTACCTTTACCAACACACTAAAACAACACAAGCCCAGTTTAACCTAATTGAAGAGTGTCCACACACAGAGTTTCACTGATTGAACTAAACTAGTTTAAAAATCACAGTGATAGTTGAACAGATGCCACTTTGTGGGTAGGCTGCATTCTATTCTACCTCCAGCCTGGAGCCGCCAGGGAGCCACCTCAGGAGGATATACCCGTGTAAGGAAGAGGAACGTTATGCTTTTGGTTGCGCTGCATGGTTAGAAAGAGGAACTATTCCCCTTTCACTCCCTGCCACACTCCCTTGGCTCTTAATTACATGAGGAAAAGAAATTAATTTTTTTCACTTGCAGGATGCACTCCTATGACCTTCTCTCCCCCCTGACCTCCTTTCATCCTCTCTCTCCTGTTCAGCTCTCTCTGCTTTACCCTTCCTTCCCCCAATTTTTCCTCCTTCCACTCCACAATCAGGCCCAGGCTTTCAGCTGAGCTCAGTTTCCACTAAGGTACCTAAATAAGGGCTGGGTTTTTTATGGGACCTTCTGTATGTTGAATCTGCTGGTCACTCCTTTCAGGTGCCCAAGCAGGAGCCTTCGGGTACAGAGCTTTTTGAAAAATCTGGCTCTGAATCTTTAATGAGGCAGCCTGGTCCAGTGGCTGATGCATCTGACTAGGAGTCAAGAGACCTGTGGGCTAGTCCTAGCTGTGCCACTGACTTGAGTGTAACCCTGGGGAAGTCACTTAATGTTCTCTGATTCCATTTCCCCACCCATCTTTAAAATGGGATCAGTATCATGGGCAAACATATTAAGGAAAAGCTACAGAGCTCGCTACGGATAGGGCTGGACATGTCTTGGCTGGCTCGTTGTTGCTGGACAGCAAGGATGGATGATGTACCTCTGTCTGGAAAAGATCATCCAGGAGGCAGCCCAGGTGCAAAGGAAATGAAAGGGAGGAAATTTGCTTGCTACAAAGAGCAGCCTTGTGGCAGCTGAGATTGAGGCAGACTCAGGCTCATTCTAGTCACCAGTAACACTTTTTCACATATCAGAGAGCAACCAACTGAGGGATACTCAGAAATGACTGGCAGCCCCTGCTCTACACAGACCCAGGACGGAAATGACCAGGGTGGCTACAGATTCAGGATTGAGGGGCATGGGCAAAGCTGCGTCAAGAAAGCTTGCCAGCACCTGCCCACCATACACCAAATTCCAGCCAGCTCTCCCAGCCCCTCAGGTACGGGAGGGTTCCCAATTCCACATCCTAGCACAGCCAGTCAGCTGAGCCACTGATTGCGATGTGATAGCAAGGGGAGGGGAGGGCCCCGACTTGCTGATGTGGAGAGAGGAGGGATGGGAAGAGGCAGCTTCCTCCTCCTTCCCTTTGATGAGGAGGAGAGAGTAGATAATCCTCTCTCCAATAAACAAACCGGCCCAGCACTGGCAAAATCTAATTTCAATTACCTGCATTGCTCCCCTCTCTGATTTACACCCTCACTGGCCTGCAATCACAGCTGCCTCTGGTGTATCTCGAGGCAGTTCATTTATGAAAACAGCCAGCTCCGAGATCCCCTCATGTCCTTCCCACTGCTCTCACTGAACCCCCACCCATGCCAGAGAATGAGCTGTATTAAGGAGGTGTCTGGTTTTCTCCTGGACTTAGGGCAGCTGAGACACTGCATGTGGGGCTTTAGTACAGCCTACAGCCTGTTCTTGGCACATGCCCCTCTATGGCATGCACACAGCATCAAAGGTCTGTAAAGAGTCAGCTAAGCCTAATGGCCAAAGCAATAGCTTGGGCACCAGGAACTCCTGAGTTCTAGTCCTCTTCCTCACTCTTCTTTTTGGGGAAACTGAGGCATGGACAGCAGACAATCAGTCCCATCCTGAACTCTAGCAGGGGTTCTGCACTCACAGGGGCTGAGGCTGGAATCATATTGTAACAGATACAGGACCACTGAAAGCTTCTTGTCTAGAACAGGGATCCAACCCCAGCTATCTTGCTCCCTGAGCACAGGCCCCAGCTGCTTCAGCTAAAGGAGAATCTGTGGCACACAGCTGGGCAGGTCCAACACCACCCAGCAGCAGTGGCACATATCACTGTTAGAACAATCCTTTCTGCACTTACATAGCCTCTTGCACCCGAGGATCTCAAGACACTTTACAGAGAAGGGGAAGGAACTTGCCCAAGGTCACTCAGTGAATCAGTGGCAGAGCCAAGAACAGGAGCCAGGGCCACAGTTTGCCTTCACTGATGCCAGCGTAAGTATGAAGCAACCCCACTAACTCCAGTGCAGTTGCCATAATCCAGGCTAGAACAGAGCAGAAGACAACAGGGAGTCTGCTTCGCCAGCCACGAGCTCACCCTGCCTGGAAGATGCGAATTCCCAGAGACAGCGAGCAAGGGGATGAGGTGCCGTTCCCACCTGGCAAGCCAGGCATCCACTGGACACAGACAGGCAGGAGCCAATACAGTGCAGGGGAGGGAAATGCTCTGCAAGCAAGGTCTGGGGGACACTCATATAGATACACCAAGACTAGATTGACAGCCCGGAGCCTGCTCTGAGAGGGGAGCAGGCAAACAGCCCACGCACAGGCACCAGCTGGAGACCTGGCCCTCTGACCCCACTAACGCAAACTGGAAATTAACTCCCGGCTGCCTGCGTGATGGGCTCCCCTCTTTGTGACCTGTCTCGATGCCCCGACGTGTCTTCTCATTACAGCCTAATCTGCTCCAGTGTACGCGGCCCCTTCTGGGGTGAGGCTGCCTGGGATCAGCCAGGCATTCGCAGCTTGGCTATGAAAATACAGCCGCACCAGAGAAGAGCCCAACCCCACATTCATCTCACCCCCATCAACCCATGTTCCAGCCCAGTCTGGTTCTTGTGAGGATGCTCCTTCCAGAATACTAATCAGCTGTTTAACATGGAGAGGGAAGCAGTGACAGAGCTAAGAGAGCTGCAGGGCTCGGGACTGCCCTCTGCATTGGTGCAGCTCTCCGAGCTCTCAGCCCCTGTCATTGGCGATGGCGGTGGGGGAGTCTGCAGGGACTAGGAAGCCTCATGGGCTCTCCAAGTCTGGCAAATTCCCAAGGCAGGGGTGGGATGTGCCTGAGTCTAGAGGAAGAGAGTCTGGGAAAGGGGGATGGTGAGAAAGAATCTAGAGGAGGACAGTGGAGAAAAGGAGGAAGAGTCTGGAGGGGAAGGGGAGAGTTTGGTTCTTTCTTCCCCATCTACACCCATCAATTTGGCTTCTGTTTGATAATGAACGAGGGGAGAAATCTACCTGGGATCTAAACACTGAAACCTTGGGGGTTAAAAGCTGAGACATGTCAGTCCAAGACAGCCCTGCTGATAGCCCTCCAGCTCTACCCAGGCTCACACCAGCCCGTGCTACAGAATAAGGCACAGAATGAACTTGAACGTTCCCCACATAATTCCACTAATTCCACTAATGCCCCTCAGTCCTTTCCTCTGCTATTCCAGTCCTGGACCCCGCCCCAGCTCTGCAAGTGCCCGTCAGTTCTTTCCTGCAACACCCTCCGCTGTTCCAGTCCTGGACTCCCCACACACACACTGCTCCACTAACGCTCTTCACTCCAGACCAGCTGGTCCCCTCTGCCATTCCCGTAGTAAACCCTCCTCCCAGCTACACTAATGAAAAATCTGATTCTTCGCTGCCTGGCACTTGTGTCAGTCATTATCCCACATGTGCAGAACAGGTGTGAATTGCTCCAAATCAGGACACCAGCGGGAATGTTTTACTTCCACTTTGCACAGGTGTGAATGGCAACGAGAGAGAGTCAGGCTCCGAACACATCTCCTAACTCACACCTGCTTCACCAGCTCCCAGGACTAGCCACATGGGGTTCCTGGCCCAACCAGAGTGGATCCGAGCAGCTAGAGGATCAGAACTGTTCCCTCTCCACCCACACCCAGCCACACACACTACTGCTGAGCTAGCAAATCAGAACCCACCCACCTACCAACAATCCAATGGGCTGGAACCACCCCTCCAGCCATACCGAGTGGATCAGAACCGCTTCTCCCAAGGAACCAGAACAGCCCCCAGCTACTCCTGACCAAACAGACTGGAACATCGCATAATGGTGCAGAAGGGCCCCTTTACCACTTGCCCATGGGATCAGACCCACCCTCACACTGCCCCGACGGGGCTAATACATCAGAACAGCTGCATATGGGGCACCCCCCTCCTGATGGACCAAATCCGCCACACGCAGGACACCTACCCTCCGTCAGCCCGAGGTGTATACTCCAATAGATCTGAAGGCACTGCAGCTCCTTCTTCATGCCCCGCTTGCAGCGGCAGTCGTAGAGCGGGCTCTCCTGCAGCACCTCGAGAGCCGCCTGGCACTCCTTGTTGGCCAGCATGGTATTCCTGTCCCGGCCAGCCAGGCACTGGCGCAGCGTGCGGTAACGGGAGCTGCAGCTTGACTCGGCAGCACACAGCTCATTGGCCCGGACACAGTCCACTGGGGTACGCCAACCATGAGGATCTTGGCCGGATGCCAGGGAATGGAGGATCTTGTCTAGACAAGGGGCAGGGGAAGGGAAGGAAAGAAAGGCCAGAGCGTGGTGAGTGATGATAGCCATGTGGCAGGGATGAGAAGCAATGCACTACCCTTTGACAGCCCCTGATACTGACAAATAGCCCTCCACCCAACCAGTATCCTGCTACACCTAGGTCTCTTCTCCCAGTCTTGCTGATGCAACATGATCCTGACCCATAGTTCCTACTACTCCACCAGCCACGTCCGCACAAACACCCCACACAGCTCTGGCAATTCAGTGGGATCCTAATCTGCAATCCCTCCCCAACTCCTCATACATCAGCCCTGGGTTCCCCACCTCCCTCAGTGCTACTCTCCTACACCCTCAGCTGTACCAGTACTGGGCCAAGGAATCCATGTTGAAGCATTTGGAGGAAAGGAAGGTGATCAGGAACAGTCAACATGGATTCACCAAGGGGAAATTATGCCTGACCAACCTGATTGCCTTCTATGATGAGATAACTGGCTCTGTGGATATGGGGAAAGCAGTGGACGTGTTATTCCTTGACTTTAGCAAAGCTTTTGATATGGTCTCCCATGGTATTCTTTCCAGCAAGTTAAAAAAGTATGGATTGGATGAATGGACTATAAGGTGGATAGAAAGCTGGCTATATCGTCAGGCTCAAAGGGTAGTGATCAACTGCTCGATGTCTAGCTGGCAGCCGGTATCAAGCAGAGTGCCACTGGGGACGGTCCCTGGGGCCCGTTTTGTTCAACATCTTCATTAATGGATGACTGGATGGATTGCACCCTCAGCAAGTTCGCGGATGACACTTAGCTAGAGGGAGAGGTAGAGACACTGGAGGGTAGGGATAGGGTTGAGGGTGACCTAGACAAATTGGAGAACTGAGCCAAAAGAAATCTGATGAGGTTCAACAAGGACAAGTGCAGAATCCTGCACTTAGGATGGAAGAATCCCATGCACTACTACAGGCTGGGGACTGACTAGCTAAGCAGCAGTTCTGCAGAAAAGGACCTGGGGATTACAAAGGATGAGAAGCTGGATATGAGTCAGCAGTGTTCCCTGGTTGCCAAGAAGGCTAGCAGCATATTGGGCTGTATTAGTAAGAGCATTGCCAGCAGATTGAGGGAAGTGATTATTCCCCTCTATTCAGCACTGGTGAGGCCACATCTGGAGTATTGCATCCAGTTTTGGGCCCCCCGCTACAGAATGGATGTGGACAAATAAGAGAAAGTCCAGTGGAGGGCAACAAAAATGATTAGGGGGTTGGGGCACATGACTTAAGAGGAGAGGCTGAGGGAACTGGAGTTATTTAGTCTTCAGAAGAGAAGAGTGAGGGGGGATTTGATAGCAGCCTTCAACTACCTGAAGGGGAGTTCCAAAGAGGATGGAGTTCGGCTATTCTCAGTGGTGGCAGAAGACAGAACAAGGAGCAATGGTCTCAAGTTGCAGTCGGAGAGGTCTCAGTTGGATGTTAGGAAACACTATTTCACTAGGAGGGTGGTGAAGCACTGAATGGGCTACCTAGGGAGGTGGTAGAATCTCCATCCTTAGAGGCTTTTAAGGCCTGGCTTGACAAAGCCCTGGCTGGGATGATTTAGTTGGGGATTGGTCCTGCTTTGAGCAGGGGATTGGACTAGATGACCTCCTGAGGTCCCTTCCAACCCTAATCTTCTATGATTCTATGACCCCAGTTCAGCTGGGCAGCTCACCTGCTATTTCAGGCCTGGGATTCTCTTGAGCAGAAACTGTCTGTCATGCCTAGCTCACAAGAGACTAAGTTGGTGTCACAGCCTCATTTCTCCTGTGGCCAGGTTCCCAGAGTTCACATAGCGCTAGTAGATTGGTCCTTACAACCTTCCGTTAGCCAGGTGGGGAAACTGAGTCACCATATCATGAAGCAATTCAAGCAACGTCACATAGCAAATTAGGAGCAGAGAGGGGAATAGAAGCCTGAAATCCTTGCTCCCAGTCAGCTGCTCTAGTCACTCGATAACATTGCTCTGCACATATAAAGCAGTATATTTGTAGTCAATGATCACAACAAAATGAGTTTCATCACTTCAGTCTGAAGTATCCTTACAATATAATGAAAATCCTGCATATTAAAAATATGAGAGGTAATGAAATGTACCATGCAATAAATCTGGCTTAGCTCTTATCGTGACAGTCACCGGAGGGTTAATGTTTCCACTCTCTGAAGAGCTAGGCAACAGACTTCCTGAACACGCCCACTCTCGTCTGATCTTGGAAGTTAAACAGGATCGGGTCAGGTTAGTACTTGGATGGGAATACTGGCTGCTGTAGGCTTTTGCCACTGCCCAGCTGCAGGTCTCCCTCAGGCACACACTTTAGGGCCCCAGTGGCCTAATGGATAAGGCATTGGCTTCCTAAGCCAGAGCTTGTGGGTTCAAGTCCCATCTGGGGTGAAAAACTACAGAAGCAATCAGCAGGGTTTGAACTCCCTGCCTTCAACACCAGCCTCTGCCATTTGAGCTAGATAAGTAAGTCCAGTAGCTAGCAGCAATAGTAAATTGCTATCCTCTAGGAGAGCAGCCACTACAGGAGAATGTAAGATACATTGTGCGAGCATGGGACATTGGGAAACATTAGCAGGTCCTCAGGATCACTGATCAGCTACAGAGAGCTTGTTTCCAGGGCTGCAATGTTTGTCACTGACTAGCCTTATTAGAGCTTGCAGAGAAGGTGGAGCAGGCCGAGCCCCTTCTGCTGAAAGAAAAGACCAACTCACAAATCATCTCTCAGCAGACACTAGAGCAGGACTGCCAAGAATCAACTTCCTATTGGACTCTTCAAACCTCTTCTCCTGGTTATAAGAGCTTTACTCATCCACTTAGGAGACAGAAAAATACCATGCAACCAATCGCAACACAGCTCAAAAAATGAAGGCTGTCTCAGTGGATCATGAGCTGTCAATCCATAGGATAAAATAAAGCCCACTGACTCCATAGTGTTACTCCAGGTGCGTCCCAACGTCATGCTCACAGAACCCAGGATGTTCCACCTAAAAGGGTCTTTTTCTCAGCTTGCAGCCACCCATTGAAATAAGGGCGGGACAGAGATCTTTGTAAATCTGGTTACACTCCACTTGGAGGTCTCTCTGCCCCTCCTGTCACAGGCTGCACTGATATGTCAAGGAAGGCCCATGTTGTCACCTGTTTATGTGTAACCTCTATTCACATTAAGGGCCAGATTTTCAACAGAGCGCAGTGTCCATCATGCATCGGCTGGTCCCCAACTCAATAGGTTTAGTTGGGGTTTAGTCCCCCACTGGTGACTGCAATCACTTTATTAGGATGACCTCCCTTTCCCACCAGCGTCGGGTTATGGACTAGTGGATAGTGCGCCAGACTGGAACTCAGGAGAGCTTTGCTCTGTTCCCAGCTCTACCAGTGTGCTGCTGTGGGACCATGGGCAAGGTACATCACTGCCCCGTGCCTTGGTGTCCCCTCCTGCTTTTTGTCTGTCTTCTCTATTTAAATTGCAAGCTGTTAGGGGCAGGGACTGTCTCTTACTGTTTGTATATACAGCACCTAGCACAATGAGGTCCAAATCTTGACTGAGACTTCTAGGTGCTGTTATAATGCAAATAATAGTAATAAATAATTGATCCTGTTGCTGCTTATTACTACATCCCCCAGTGTGGAACAGCCTGCAACTAAGGCTGAGTTCAGGCATACTGGGAAGGCAAGATAAACAAACCCCACAAATACAGTGGGAGTTTACTTCTAATCTTCTAGGTTGAAACCACCAGGCTCTTCTTTCTCGTGGCCAGATCTCTAGAGGTACAATAACTCCCCAAGCCCATCCTTGGCCTTTACATAGCTCGTGAACTTGTCCAGGAGATAGACAGGCACATGGGATAGGCCCACCATGACAGAAGAGGAAACTGAGGTTCAGCAAAGTGAAATGACACGTTCCAACCCCTACAGTGAGTCAGTGTCAAACAGAACCCAGGACTCCTGACTCCCAGTCTGAGTTCAACCAACTAGATCACACTCTTTTCCCCATAAGCTCTGATCCTGTATTCCTTCCTTGCTGCAATCCCCAGTGACTTCAATGCAGCATAGTGGCTCAGGACTTCCTATATCTTACTGTTTAATTCCAAAGTCAACAGGGGGCCCCGACTGGCTGTTTGTAAACCAGCTCCAGCACAGGGAGAGCCCAACACCCTGTCCTGTGAATCTGGAATGAGTCTGCTGAAGTGACTCTGGATTTGCAGCACTGTATCCTTGAGAAGTCGGTGGCCTGGTTGCACCAGACAGGGGCAGGAGGAAGAGGGGAGAGTCCAGCTCGCCAAAAGAAATGTGTCAAAAAGCAGCAAATTCCAAAAGAAATAAGTAAAGCTGGAGGATTCTGTGCTCATGGAAAGTCCTGACCTGGCAGTTTTTGTGCAAACAGCAGAGGGATGCTGAGCAGTCCCCCACTGCTAAGAACTGGACCACAGGCCAGAAGGCAGCACCCACCATTTTCCTTCCTGCAAACCCAAACTCTGTTTCTAGAGGGTGGCTGATGTCTGGAGCTCTCTGCCACAGGAGCTGCTGGGCAGATTCCACCTTCCCCAGGGTGCTGGGGCAAGATGGACAGTTAATATGCAGGTCCTGGTTCTCCTCCCATTCACCCCCAAGGGAATCAGGAGCTGCTGGAGTTCCCAGTAGGAATCAGCTGCGGTGGGCAGCTCAGATTGTCAATGGAACTGAATATAGAACCATTCTTGCTCAAGCTCACTGGTTGTAACTGATGAGTTGATTTGGGAGTAAGGAGCAGCTCTTCTCCTCATGCCCAGAACACAGAGGGGCTCTTCTCACCTTCTGGAGCACTGAGCACAGCATATCTCACATAGAATCATCGAATATCAGGGTTGGAAGGGACCCCAGGAGATCATCTAATCCAACCCCCTGCTCAAAGCAGAACCAATCTCCAGACAGATTTTTTCCCCAGATCCCTAAATGGTCCCCTCAAGGATTGAGCTCACAACCCTGGGTTTAGCAGGCCAATGCTCAAACCACTGAGCTATCCCTCCCTCAAACCCCTTTGACCTCTAGTCACTTTGGCCTGCTTCAAATGCAGGCCACCCAAGCGGCTCTGATGGACATCAGTCCTGGCTTCTCTTCTTGCCTGGCTCAGTAATGCCCTGAGCTTTCTCAGTCGCACGTCACTAGTGGGTGAAAGCATACAACATCCTCTCACTTTCAAGGGGTTCGGAACCTGGCTCTGCTTCCAAATCATGAAGCTCAGCCCTGACTCTGCTTAAACCAGAGCCAGGCAAAGGGTTGGGTAACCCACTGGCTAAGCGTGTGTCCAGTCACCCTCTAGAGGCTGGTGCACATAGAGGATAAGAGTCTACTCCTGCTGCCAGCTAGAGAGTTTCACCTACTTCACCTATGCTTGAGCTAGCATGCTAAAAATAACAGTATGACCATGGCAGCTCAGGCAGTGGCTCGAGCTAGTTGTCAGAGGATGTACCTAGGATTTCAGATGGGGTTATAAGCAGGCAGCTTACCCAAGCTGTCACCCGGGCTGCCACATTCACACCACTATTTTTGTGGACTAGCTGTAGCTAGCATAAATATGTCTACTTAACCTGGGAATTACACCTCTCAGCTGCAGTGTAGACATAGCCAAGTGAATGTGCAACTGTTTCACATCAAAATCACATGAAATTCCCCTCTGGTTTCCAAAAAAAAAAGTGAATAAAACTCGCCTGTTTCAACGAGCAATCCTGAAGCACCCAGCTGCTTTTATACAGTGATTACATTCGCAGGAACTTGGAAGGTAAGGAGATATGTAATTATCCAATAAGACTACTGGTCTGATGCAACTTATTTGAGGCTGTAATAAAAACCAGTAAAGACTTTGCAAAACTCAAGCAGACAGCATGAATGGAAACCAAAGGAAATATTTGCACAAAAGGGAATAACTAGGGACAATTCCTCCATCCCTTTCCCCATGACGTAACACTGCCCAGGGCTCAGCGCTATCTCCTTTCCTTGCCCCAACCTCCCCTTCAGCCAGCCAGCTCCCAAATATATTCCCCAGCAGCCCAAGCTCTGGTTTGTTGTGCAAAGTGGATCCAAGACTGGCCATCAACCAGCTGAACCATCTGGTGTTCCCCACCACAATATCGGGCCACAGCTCTCTCCCAAAGTGGTTATTCCCTGTGCAATTCCAGCAGACCCCACTGAAACATTCACACAAATCCTTCATCCCTGACCAGTCCTCCTTCCAGACTGTGCAGGCATTAAATACCTCACTTCTCCGGCAGGTTTTTAAATGGGTCTGACAGCTGTATTGCATCTGTTGCTAACTGTATGGCAAGGTCATGCTGGCCAGTTTGGCTGCAGGCTTTGCTCTGTTAGGGAAGATGGCACAGAACATGGATCTTTCCCTCTGGTGCACAGGGACATATCTCCTTGGACCAGCATCTCTGCAGTCTTTCTAAGCACAGATCCAAAGATGGGAAATAGTACATCTTCCATTGAGTCATTCCAGAAATTCAGCAGCTGCAGAGCACCAGCTTTTCACCCCTGCAGAGTTAGGGGCCAGTTCTAGTTCATGTCCCCAATGCATTGAGTCTGGCAGGTTTCATTCTTAGCCCCAGTGAAAATTTGTCCACCTTGTGCCATAAACACACCACTGGAAATGTCAGCTGCCAGTTCTGGAATAGCAGAGAGGACTGCAGGCCAGGAGTGAGGGGCATCAGCACAGTTGTCGGTCAGAAAGCCTAGAGCTGGAACAGCAGCAAGGAGGGAGGCTATGGGTTGGCAGTGATGGTCACCAGCAGTGTTGGAATATCAGGGGTGTTGTAAGCCACAGCAGAGCTGTGTTGAGGGCTCAAGGCTGATCAGTGGAGTATGCTGGAGGTCTATGTTGAGCCATCAAATGAAGTATAAGGAAGTATAAGGCCTGATTTTAGTTACGCTGTTGAAGCCACATAAAGGGCCAGGACACAGCCCCCTAAAGGAGCCCCTGGTTGGTGTAGTGCTGCAGAGCTGCATAAAATCTTTACACTAGCTCAGCTCCCCAGGAAGGTGTGGACGGGGCAAGGGAGGGGCATGGCTTGCATATTGCACTGCAGATATTCTCTGCTTTCATGGGAAGGAGAACATATGTTAGAGCAGCCCTGAGGCTTTATTGGCTTTCCATAGGCCTCCCCTGGAAAATGTTATTGAAGTGAGAAAACAAATTTATGGGGAAGGGAATGTAATCCCTAGCCAATGTGGCCAACTCCTGTGATTTTACAATAATTGCTTTATTTTCTTAAAGCCCCAGTTCCTGGAGTCAGGTGAAAACAGGAGAATTTCAGCTCCCATGAAAAGAAAAGAGAGCTTGGTTCTAGCCCTGCTGATTGGGAGAAAAAGCTTCAAGATGTGACCTGGAAAGGCTCAAAAACCAAAGGCAAAGAAACAAACCCCAAATGGGATGGGTTTTTTTAACCTCATGAGTTCTGAGGCATCGGACTCAGGATTCTTGAACACTTGGGAGTGGGTGATGCTGTACATTGGATACAGCCATGCAGGGTATACTAGCTACTCAGTTTACACACAGCTATTGCTGACCATCACATGAGCTGGCAGGAGAGCTAATAAAAACGGTGTATCTTTCCCTTCCACTTAGCTCCTGCCCCTGAGCAGAGTCATGCCCGGACTCCCTGCCTCCCACATCTCTCTCTCTCACTTTTCCTCCTTCTCCAAACAGTATAATTGGATCAGACATAATAGTCTCCATTTCTAAGAAGGAGCCTCATTAGATTTATTCTAGGGGGTGTTTCTTTATATTAAACAACATTCCATTGAATTTAAAACCAGGCCTTTTACCAACAAGTTGGAAATGAAACCTGCGCAGCCCTGTCGACAGGGCTTTAAAGTCTAACATGCAGGTCAGAGTGGAAGAAAAATGCCTCTTTAAATGCCCAGCCAGGAAGGTTCCCTTCTTCTCGCTCTGTGTCTGGGGTGTAACGGATTGTATCCCCCACTTCAGTCCTTCCTAATGCCCATGGGCCTGCTCCCACCCAGCCTTCAAAGGCAAACTGATGATTTTACAGCCCTGCCTTCTGTGCCACGGAAGTGATTATTTCCCGCTGTGTTCTCCGGTAATGAAAAACACAAGATATAAACAGAAAATGTCAGGCTGGCTGTAGCCTCAGTGTACCAATTCCACCTTATCCCCAGCCGCGAGTCACTCTGGCCAGGTATGGAAGTGAGACAGTGACACCTAGAGGCAGCTGAGAGGCCCATGCTAGCTTCATTCTGAGAGCAGATTCCACCTGCAACAAGCAGCAGGGCAAGGAAAGCAAGGGTCACTTGGCTTTGTTTTGAGTTTCTTTACATCATGTTCACAGCAACCTCTTACCTCCTCGCTTCACCGCTTGGATCTGATGTCCTTGTTCAGACTGAGCACATAACAGTGCTCACTGCTTTCCTACCACCCCGCACAGCAGTTGAGAATGAGCTTTTCATTCGCTATTATGTCCATTGTTTGCTCTTCTTCTCTGCCAGTATAAGACACATGCCTCCCTGGGAGCTGAGTGGTGCCTTAGGTTAGGCACCAAACACAAGCTTTTCATACGTGGACCTGAGATCAAACTTCACTTACGTTGCAAGTTAGTGATTTATCCTGCGAGTCCTTTGAGAATATTAGTACACCATTCAGTGCACTGGCAGAGAAAAAGAAAAGCTAAGGATTGGATAACCAGCACTGAAGGCAAGTTGTACAGTCCAGGGCTGAAATAGCAGGAGGGATTGCAGGTCAAGTCTGAGGGGCATTGGCAGAGCTAGAGGGTGAGGTGGTGGCCAGAACTAGAATAGCAGGGGGTGCTACAGGTCAGAAGCGAGGTGCCTTGGCAGAGCTGTGTGTGGGGAGAGGACTGGAATGGCAGGGGGTGTTGGAGGTCAGGACTGAGGGGCATTGGCAAAGCTGGGGGAGGGAGCTTGGGACTGAAATAGCAGGAGGCATTACAGGTCTGGATCGAGATGCCTTTCCAGAGCTGTTTACTGGAAATGTGTCCACCACTTGCCCTCAGGCCAAAGAGCAGAGAGTATATTTACTTCTGATTTCAGCAGATATCTGACCTTTTGGGTCATCACTGAATCTTGTTCCATTTGGACAGACATGAAAGGTGTCCCAGTAACTGGCACTGTTGGTGCAAGAAACCATAGCTCAAAACCTCATCCAGCCAAGAGATGGGGAGCAAATGTACCCTTGCCGTGCTGGAAGTTCTATACTATACTTCACGGGGGCTGGAAGAGGGATCCATCAGGCAGAACGGCACTGGAATATTGCTGTCAGACCTCCGGTTCCATGCACGATTTCTGCGCTGAGCAGGCTTGTTCTCCCCATTCCACAACCTCAGCCACTCTGAGCCAGCCCCTCACATAATGCTTTGCCTAGGCAACCAAAAACTCCAGAAAGGGCTGGTGGAGGGAGGAATAGGAGCCAGCATCTCCAGATTACCATCCTTCTAGGGACCAAACAGGGGCTCATTATTGCAAGAAGAATGAAGATTTGCAGTGGAGAGGTGTGAGGTCCAGAGCAGGACAACTGCACCCCATCCAAGAGAACCCACCAGAACTGGCAAAGGTGCTTGCCCCCGGGGACTTAGATCCACCAAATCTGCCCATCATCCCAAAGCTGACTTTCTCCCAGCCCTCCATCTCTGCACACACTCAGATTTACATCAGGGATGACACTGACCCTCGGTTTTTCAAGGAGTCGCTGCTGAGTTAAGCCCCAGTAGGCCTAGATCCAGACCCAGGTCTCAGGAGACAAAGGGAAATCCATGCTCCAGTCCTTCCCAACAAGGTTTTACAGTTAGATCTGAAGTGCCTTCTCCATCCTGCCATCCTCATTGGATTCCCTCCAGCCATGCTCCTCACAACCCAGATCCCTCTGCAGAGCACAGCCCAGCCTCCAGCCTGACTACGCATGACTCCCGAGCTGCACGCAGAAGCGTGAATGCATGAGATTGGTTTACATTGGGGGCTGACGGGCAGGCATGGCAAAGGGGAAGCCAGGTCTAGAGCCATGCTGCCCCAGAAAATGCTGCCAAGGCAGATGAGAAAGACAAAAGGCCTTGTTCTGATGTAATGAAAAGAGCTCTGGGTTGTACAAAGAGTCCATGGGGAGGGAGGTCCAGTGTGCATATGGAAAGGCATTGCTCCTGCACTGACCCTTGCATGGGCAGAGATGCCCACCAGTGGCAATGATGGGAAATGCAACAGCAAATCTACCAGCTGTGACATGGAGAGCGCGACATGGACATGTTCCAGTGGCCCTATCTCTGCTACCTGGCCTGCCATTCTCTAGTGCTAGGACCAGAATTTTTCTCTCTGGCACAGTCATCCCAAACCAGACACCGGCCCAGCATGGCTTCTTGGCTGGAGTATTCGCTGGGACTATCCTGGTCTGGTAGCCAATGGGGCACCACATTGAGGCCCAATCCAGCAAAGCAGCAAGCACCCTAAGTTCCCATTGCATACACCTCTGAAATGGCCCCTACACAGATAATGCCCCAGCTCCTGCTTCTTAAATCCCACGGAGCTTGTGCATTTAGCTCATTACAAGCAGGGGTTGGAAACAGGAGGGGGAGTTATGGGGGTGCACTGTTCCCCAAGCCAGCTAGACGAGGAAGAGCCCCCCTCTGCTTTCAAAGATGACTGGAAGTTGGGTATCCCTGCATGCCCTCCTTGCTTCCACCCCAGATTATGAGCTCCTTCTTTAAAACGTCCCCCTTGTAATCCCAGTGCCAACCTGAATCTGCATCACAAGCATCAATGGTGCCTGTTTCTCTGCTCTATGCCCCCAGCAAAGAATAAACCCTCCCTGCTCAGCCCATCCTGCCAGAGAGGAGGAGGTCTGGGACAATCACAGACCAAACACACGAGGCCAAGTTCACTCCATTGACTCCAGTGATACATTGGGACCTGACATCCACCATCCCCAGCCCAGATCCAGCTGTTGTATAGGAAGCCTGAAGTTATCTATGTACCTTGCTCACCTCTCACATAGATAGCATCCTCAGAGCCTCCAGGAGGGAGTTTGCATGGAGGGGCAGGGTGAGTGTTTTCCTACGCCCGGCGCATACGCACACACTGAACTCATATTAATAAAACATCTGCAGAGAATTTACATCTAATCCCCAGCAGTCTCTAGGGCATCAGAGCATGATGAGGATTTGTAGCTGGATGCACAAACCTCAATCACAGAGCCAGCAAACATTCCTTTGTCAGAATACCCCTCTCTCCCCACAGCTTCCCTGGATCGTTACTTGGTTACATCATCTGCAATATGGGTCTATGGTCTTGGCAGAGCCCATTGGACATGGGGTACTTTATAAGCAAATATTCACTGCCCTAGCTTAACTCAGTAGTATTGCTCTCTCCTCTTGCTGCATATGCAACCCCTCTGTGCCATCGTTGTGGTGGCATTTGTTTAGCCCCAACAGCAATAGCTTTCTCTGCTCATTGGAACAAGGGGACAGATTTTCAAGGGCTCAGCACCTACTGCTGGGGCCAGGCTTTCAGAAAAGCTCAGCTCCCATTTACGAAGCTAACTAAGGCTCTGCTCAGCACCCAGCATGTGTGCAGCTTGGCAATTCTGGGCCCCACTGTCTAGAACCTGTGCGTAAGCGTTGCCTGCAATGAGCTTCTTAATCCTTCAATTTGCACCTCTCCCTGACTCCTCTCCGCACCATTCTCCTGGCCCAGTCTGAGCCGCAGAAGATTGGGACCATCACAAAGAAACAAGGACCCAAAGGAGGAAGGTCCTGTTTCTAAACAGCCTCCTCACGGGGGTGAAATGAAGTGGGTTTGTGGCTGCTCAGTATCCCAGCCTGCTGCTTAGCTGGAGTGTCCTGGGTTGGCAGGGCTGGGAGGAGGATTCTATGACTGTTCCCTCCATCCCCAGACTCTCATGTTTAGCTCACAGGGGGCATCCCAACCAGCCAAATGTGCATGCAAATAAACCAGGGGTTAACTCCTAGCAGCTACAATAATTTGGTGGTTGATGTTTGCCCCACCCCAGCCTCTTCTGTGAGCAGAGCCTGAGTCCCCACCGCACCCGCTGCTTTCAGCATGGAGCCAGTGCGGCAGGGGGATCTGTGCATTCACTTTCTGACCCCTTCCTACCTCCCACTCTCCCATTCTTGCTGCCCGCAAAGCCCCCAAGCCACTGGGAATGACAACATGCCCTACAAGTGGCTACTCCATCTTCCATCATCCCCAGCCCAGAGCCATGTCATTCCCACACACACCCCCTCTATGGAGTCAGGCATTCTCACTTGCTGTCAAAAGAGAACCAGGCAGCAAGCTATCTCACCTCATACCCAGGCTTATCCGACAATCCCTGCTACAGAGACACACTGATGTGTAACACACTGATTGCAAAGGAGACCGTCACCCACTGCCCAAGGCAACCATTCAGACCCTGCTAAGGCAGAGGAGAAAATATCCTTCCATCCCCCTCGGTCCGAAATGACATCCTTCCCCCACACCCTTCCCTGGCCATCAACGAAAATAGCCTTCCAAAAGCCATGCTCTTGTCACTGAAGTGTTTGCAAAATTGTGCCCAGCAGCAATGGAGCCCAAGAGTGGGCCATTTATTCTCCTACTAGCCAAGGACACAGGGACCTATTGTGGAAATATTAGACCTACATATAGATCTCTTGATGAGGGCTTCCCATGCTGTGCCCCCCTCCCAAAACAAAAGTCCAGAGGAAGAATCCTGAAGCAGTGAATTCTCACTCATGCCATGGCCAGCCTTCAAGTCTCTCTCAACCCCTTCGCCCCCATGACTCTAAACATCCTTCTGCCCCTTGTCTCTCTCATCCTCCAACCCTAATTCACTCCATGCAGGGTTAAATTCATAAAGCCAAGGGGGTTTCAGCAGAGTTCCCCAGGAGTTCTGTGCTGCAGTGTTGTATGTGAGACCCAGAGACAGAGCTGCAGGTACTGTCTGTAACTGTGTCTCCATGTGCGACTGGAATTGTAGCACAAGGGACATTACCTGCCAGATGAGAATACTGGGAAGAACCGAGAGGATAATTTGCCAAGGTGATAACGTGCTTTGGGGGAAAGGGAGATTTTTGCTTTTATTTCACCTCAAATACATTGCAACTCCTCCCTTGCCAGGGCTGCACCTTCCCCACCTCTGGATGAGGCTGCTTCAGAAATAAAGGCTTTCCTCTTGGCAAAATAGCCTGCTAAATAAATCACACATAATCTAAAACAACAGACACTTGGATTGCAACAGAGAAGATGGCAATTCCTCCCCCCCCCCCCCCCAACACACAACGACACACAATTAACTTTCTAAATCAATCCTCCATGCACACTTTAAAACCAGCCAGCAAAAACCCCTGAGACTTGCCTCACACCAGCCTGGAATCAAAGGGTCTTGAAAAGTGATTGAATCGGGGGGGGGGTTCTTTTAAAAATAACAATCCTAAAAAGCCTCTACCATAAGGGCTGGTATTGAGGGGAACTAACACGCAGCCCGGCAGCTATCTGCAACATGCTGCGTACCAATTCGGCAGCGCTACTCCTGTTCAGATGGAAGGAGAGGGTTCGTTCAGGATATCTGACTCAATACCTCCACAACTTGGAGAGGTAAGGCTGTGCGGGAAGGAGAGGCTTTTGGGGGGCGGTCATCGTAAGTTTGATAGTTTAAAAAGTTGCCCCCTAGATAAGAGCCTGATTTCTGCTCATCTCCCTCCCCTTCCCTGGACCTCAATTCCTTCCCAGTAGGAATCGTTGCTGAGACATTTGGTTGAACTGAAACCTATAAGCGTCTCTCAATCCTTGTATTTCATTCCGGACTGTAGCCCGCTTTAAAGTGAGGGTCTGTGCCAAGCTTTGTCGTTGTGTTTGGGGTTTGTCTTTTAACATAAAACATGTCCGCTCTTAAACGTTGTCCAAGCACCAGAGCTTCTGGGGTTTGACAAAGGACTCACAACCACCAAACAAACCAGAGAGTAATGATTTGCATCCTAAACAGGATTACTCACCTAAAAAGAGGAGGATGCAGAAAACGTTTGCTAAAATCATGTTAGTAAATCCAATAGTTCCCCACGTGTAAATATATTTATATCTCTCTCCTAAATCCAGGCAAAAAGAAATCCTGAGATTTCTCTGATGAACTTTAAAAAAATGGTTTCTTTCAGCCCTCACCCCCCAAAAAATACACCCCAGCTCTGCAGCCAGCCAGCTAGCCTCTCTCTCTCTTTAGCTCTTCCAGTGACGAACAATTTTGGTTCTATTCCTCCCAAGCATCTTTCGGGGGCGAAAGGGTAACCGAGAGGAGGTGGAAATGGGGAGGAAATTAGACGAATATCCACAGCGTGATCTGAGTAGACACAATCCGGCGGGATCCTTTAGACAGCGGGGAATGTGGGGCGCTCACGACTCGTGCCTTTCCCCCCTTGGCTCGCAGCAGTTTGCTGATGGAAATTCCTGCAAACTGGGGATGTCTGCGTGTCTCTCTGTGCCTTCTGGGGGAGGGTGGAGAGAAGGGGCTGCACTCTGATATGCCCGGCGGTGGAAAGCAGCAGCAGCAGCAGCAGAATCAACAAGGGAGCAGCAGCGGCAGCTTCCTCGAGCCCTGCCACTGCCCAGCTCGCCTCTAGGACTGACACTGACCAGAGCCTGGAGTGAAACGCGCCAGCCCAGAACTGCCCCTTCCCTTCAACTTCGCCTCCCTGTCTCAGCTGCTTGTCCGTTCAGCACCCCCACGAGCAGCAACCCAGAGAGGCCGGAGTCGGAGGGGTAGGGAGGCAAAGCCAGGCGATGGGAGACGACAACGGACAGCCCGCGATGACCGGTCGCCTCCTCGCAAAGCGCAGCGGGCGGGTTGAGGCTGTGCCTTTGCTTGGGGAGGTGGAGAGGGGGTGTACAGATAAGGCAGGCTGTCCCCCCTCCCCCGCCCCACACTATTTAAAGAGGCGGAGGGTCTCCTTGCTCTCAAGCTAGACGCAGCCCTCTCGCTCCAAGGAAGAAGCCAGGAAACTTTGCCACCGCACAAAGATGCAGGCGCTGGCTCGCTCCAATCCTTGCTGAGAGCGGCGTCCCCATCGGCTGGACTCCAAAGTACTTTTCGCTCCCTTCCGTGCCACAGCGGGAGACCCCCGAAGAGAGCTACATAGTTCCAACGCTGGGCTTTGAGATGGGGCTCCCACCCCACTCCCAGGCTCTCTCTCACGGCAGCAGGGGATGGGGCTGCATTCAGCCCGGCACCAGGGAAGCAGCCCTCTCCTGCGCACACAGTCCAGGCTCGCTGGGAGCCTTCCTCGGTCTGCGAGGGCTGGCTTTGTCGGTGAATGTGCAAGCTCCCGCGGAGCTGCATTGAACGTCAGGAGGAACGCAGAGAGAGGAAACCAGGGAGCAAGGAAAGGCATGGAGCTGGGGGGCGGGGGTTGTCCCAAGGCAGATGCACGATTCACCCTGCAAAGTGCATGGCCTGGCTCCTCTTCTGGGGGTGGGGGGAGGGTGCAACATAAACTATACATTACTCTTTGCATTTAATCGTAATTTTAAACATTAAGTAAATTAATTAAGTAGGATCCGCTTCCTTGGGAGAGAAATGAAGCAAGCTGCCAGCTGATCTCAGCCTGTGTGTGGGAGGAATGTCACACTCTCTCTCTATCTCTCTCTCTCTGAGCCCATCGACAGTGAAATCTTCAGAAGCTCCAGACAGTGCCACACTCAGACCTCACACTGGTTTCATTTCTCTTCTTCTTTTACAGACGGACAAAAAGCTTTTTAATATGTGATGCGGCAAGGCAAGGCAAGAGTGCCTCCCACAAATGTCCCCTACCGGTCTCCCAAGCCTACTGAAATCAGTGGAAACATTCCCGGTGCTCACACAGGCAATCAACTTTCCTGCTGGGGCTCTGGGGGCTTTGCTGCCCTCTTCATTGCTGTGGGCTGAGGGGACAAGACCCTGTGGTGGCTCTGCCTTGAAGAGACCTCGAGGCCTAGGTTCCAGTGCCTGTGGTTCTCTGCTGTGAATAGCTTTCCAGCCTGTTTCTGCACTGGAGGAATGTCCATGTGGAGGGTGCCCTGGATTCTCCCTGGGGCTCAGACAGGGGGGCTGGGAAACAGCCTTGCTCTCTGGGGCAGGGGAGTTGTGACCCAAACTGCCAAGAGCTAGGAGCTCCCAGGTGAATTTAGCACTGGCAAAAGCTGCTGGGTGGAGAGTCCGGGAGACTTCCCCACCCCGTTTATGCCAGAGCAGGCAGAGCACCGGAAGATGCTGTGCCAAGTCCTCAATGCATGCAACTCTGCTCACCTAGAACAGCCCCTGCTCTTCTGCTCCTGTTCCTCTCTCAGCAGCTCTGCCAATGCCCTTCAGTATTGACTTGAAGCCAGCACCCCTTCTCTTATGCCACTCCCGGGCTCCCCACTCACAGCTCTGCGGCTGCCTTTCAGTCATAAGAACATAAGAACGGCCACACTGGGTCAGACCAAAGATCCATCTAGCCAAGTGTCCTATCTTCTGACAGTGGCCAATGCCAGGTGCCTCAGAGGGAATGAACAGAACAGGTCATCATTAAGTGATCCATTCCCTTTCACCCATTCCCAGCTTCTGGCAAACAGAGGCTAGGGATACCACACCTGCCCATCCTGGCTAATAGCCATGGATTGACCTATCCTCCATGAACTTATCTAGTTCTTTTTTGAACCCTGTTATGGTCTTGGCCTTCACAACATCCTCTGGCAAAGAGTTCCGTGGGTTGACTGTGTGTTGTGTGAAGAAATACTTCCTTTTGTCTGTTTTAAATCTGCTGTCTATTAATTTCATTGAGTGACCCATAGTTCTTATGATAAGTAGTAAACAACACTTCCTTATCAACTTTCTCCACACCAGTTATGATTTTATAGACCTCAATCATATCTCCCCTTAGCTGTCTCTTTTCCAAGCTAAAAAGGCCCAGACTTCTTAATCTCTCCTCATACATAAGTTGTTCCATACCCCTGATCATTTTGGTTGCCCTTTTCTGAACCTTTCCCAATTCCAATATATCCTTTTTTTTAAGATGGGGTGACCACATCTGCATGCAATATTCCAGATATAGAGGCAATATATTTTCTTATTATCTATCTCTTTCTTAATGATTCCCATCAATGCCACTGCACATTGAGTGGATGTTTTCAGAGAACTATCCACAATGACTCCAAGAGCTCTTTCTTGAGTAGTAACAGCTAATTTAGAACCCATTGTTTTAATGTATAAGTTGGGACTGTGTTTTCCAATGGACATTACTTTGCATTTATCAACATTGACCCACAGTCCTGACACACAGCACCTCTGGCAGCTGCACACAGCTCTGCCAGTACCCTTCAGTCCTGACTTGCCGCTGCCACCCTCTGCGCTACTCCAGTCCTGAGCAGAGACTGCCAATCATGCTGAAATATGCAGTGGTTTCTGAGATGTGGTCCAATACCCAACAGCAAAAGTAGAGATCCCTCTTCACCAGACTAACCAAACTCTGACTCTGGGTCTCCAAAGACAGGTGGCCAGTGCACTAAACCACTGTGTTCTAGACTGGGGCAAGGGGAGGTGATTTTCTATCACCACATAATAATGGATATGTAGATGTCAAGGTGGTATGAGCCCTGTTGCAATCAGAAGGCCTAGGACTCCCAGAGCGGGGATTCAGCAGCTTTGCAGAGGGGTTAGTCTGGCTGTCATTATGAGCTGCCTGCTTAGGAAAATTTCACCTTGGTCCTTAAGGAGTAAGCGCCCAGCTCAACCGCCACCCAGCACAGCAGGCAGTGTTAGCGTCTGTTCTGTACTGGGTGATGATGGAGGCAGGTGAAGAGAGCCTTCACAAAGGGCACCCATCCTGCCAGCTGCTGAGTACCCTCTGTTTCTGCTGGGATTGAAAGCGCTCAGCGCCCTCCAGGATTGGACACTGATGTGTGCAAGGCATACAAAGGAAAAACACTGTGGTTAAGAGCCTTGGGCATTGCACTGCAACTCAGGAGCCCCTACAGCTGGCCTGAGACAAGTCTCTTTGCTCCTTAGTCTACTGTGGGCACAGATTTAAAAAAAACTCAATTACATTGTTGCAACAAGCGTTCTAGACAGAGCTGGCAGTTTTATCAGTTCAAACAGGAGATTTCAAAGGCAGTTAGATGTCTGCGTGTTTTTGCAAATCCCACTAGGCACCTATCTTCATCTTTAGGCATCTAAGCACCTTTACAGATCAGGCCCTAAGCCCTCCTCTCTCAATTTGGAAAACACGGCGCATATTGTGAGCATCAGCGCAGTGTCAATAGTTACAACAGGTCACAACAAGAGATTGGTTCACAGTCCTGCTAGCTGCAACGTTCTTTCCCAATGGGATGGTCTTCTGCTAAGGGGGCGCTACGTGATTTTAGTGCCCAAACACAGCTAGCTTGAATAACAATGCCTTTCCCCTTGGATCATCTGTAGGAATTGAACCTGGGACCTCAGGATCTATATTTTAAAAAAAAAAAAAAAAAAGCTTCCACTGCCTGAGGTAAAGGACCCACCTCATTAAGTTGCCCCCCCTACTGCAGACACAGCAACTGCTAGGCCAACTACTAGCTAGTAACACAAACTCCTGGTGAACATGAACTACATTTGCATTACAGAGCACTGATCCTGTTACATTACAGCCTTTGATTTAACATGGAGCATCCAGCAATCTGCACTTTGATTTGTAATTTACTTCAAAAATAATGTAGTGAGAGCTCCTTAAATCAAGGCACTGAGTCTTGAAAGGGAAGTCCAGAAATGAGGCACCATGTCTGCACTGCCTGGCTGTCTGCACAGCATTGCCTAATCTCCCAGGGTCCTGACCCAGCACGCAGTGGGGTTAGAGTAAAGGCCAATCTCTTCTTTGATGATTCCAAAATCCTAGCAAGGAGTTAGGAACTGGATGTCCCCAGGTTTGAGATTATGAGATTATGGTACATCCAAACACGGTCCTGCTGGTGGTGATTCTTGCATACGCAACTTTAGAAGATGCATTTGCAACTGTGGCCCTAATTGTATACACAAAGCCTAAATCATATGCTGAATTTACGGACAAGATGAACATTAATAGCACAGCATGACCAGATACAGGCTGACAGTGCAATTGTACTAAGGTATTTGCACCATACAGTGCAAGTAATGTGATTAATTCCAAAAATAACTCCATTTGCACATCAACAGAGTGTGTTCTTTATTAGCAGTGCAGTAGAGACCAAAACATGCCTTTCAGACCAGGAACATTTTACATTACACAACCCTGCTGGTAAGAGCTAGCGTGCATGGGCGCCAGCTGCTTTCATCATGTAAAAAGACGGAGAACAGCAAAAAGCAGCTCTGACTTCCTATGAACCACGGGGCAGTTTGTGCAAACAGGTCCCTTTCTTTGCTATGGGCTGAACCCAAATCCCAGATCCGAGCAATCCTGCTTTTGTGATGCTAGGCTGAGCTGAAAAAGGAGGGACTGGACCAGGAAGGGGTGTAATGCATGATTGAGGTGCATTGGCAGAGCTGAGGGGGTCCGAGGGCTGAAATAGCAGGGGGTGTAATGGGTCAGGAATGAGGTACATTGACAGAGTTGGGGGATCCCAGGGCTGGAATAGCAAGGGGTGTAATGGTTCAGGCCTGAGGTACATTGACAGAGTTGGGGGATCCCAGGGCTGGAATAGCAAGGGGTGTAATGGGTCAGGATTGAGGTGCATTGACAGAGTTTTGGAGGGGTGGGGTCCTAGGGCTGGAGTAGCAAAAGGTGTAATGGGTCAGGATCGAGGTGCACTGTCAGAGACGAAGCGGGGTCCCAGGGCTGGAATAACAGGGGTGTTGGGGATGCACACCGGCGAGTCTTGCTGTGCAATAGGACCTCAGACTATGCCTGTCTGCAGGAGGTGACATTATCATCTCTCAGCCTCAAACAATGCATTTCCCCACAAATACTGGTACATGTTTGTAACACTATTCTGTAGCTGTACCAGGCAATTTCAACCCCTTTGTGCAATGCCAACACAAATCACACAAGCCGAATTCAGAGAGAACGCAGGCTGGCTTTGCTTTTGGGATATTCTATCCAGTCTCCTCCTGTGCCTCACAGGTACCACTGATGAAGCCACACGTTCAGGGCAGCACTTGATGCTTGGCCTTGTTTGGAAGTTTATATTTGGGATCAGAGGGTGCAGTTCCTTTACTCTCCTTGAGTAACCGACCCAGCCTTCTAATGGTCCTATGGGCAAGCCCCATGCTGGAGTCCATGCTAATTGGAAGGACTGTTCTTCCTGGGTCTCACTTTATTTCTTGGGTGAATTGATAAATGTGACCAAAGGATTCCCCTCCCCACCATTTCCATTTAAGTCACTTTAATACGAGCTGAATTTGCTTACCCTCTCGACTTTGGAGTCTAATTCTGTAAGGAATTACCACATTAGCTGGAGTCAAGGTTGTTAAAGTGATGGATTACTCATTAACATTGTAATCCTCGGGTGGGTGGGACCGGTCTGAGTGCTGTTCAAATCCCAAAGCCTCAGCTCTGATTCCAGCATTCTCCCCCCTGGGCTCTGCCTTGTCTGTTTAAACTCTTCAGGACAGAAGCCATGTATGGACAGAACCTAGCACAAGGAGTTCCAGATCAGTGCTGGCAGCTCAGAGGATTACTGGAATGCTAAGAACACCTCTTGCCATGCTCTGAGGGCTGGGGCTGGGCCTCTGTTTCCCTTCCTAGTCTTTTTGTCATCAGTTCATTCAATGAACTTCCTGGGGCAGGGATTGTTTGTGCAGCATCTCATCCGCAGGGGTTCTGATCTCAGGTGGGCCCTCTAGACACCTCCTCAGTGAGACCAACAGTGAACTCCTCAGGAAGGCTGCGGCTGCCATTCCCAGTGTGCTGGATGATGCTCTGCGTCCTGTATAGCTGTGGGACGACCATCCAACCCAGAAGCACAAAGCAAAAGAAACCTCAGTTACACCCAATAATCTTGCTCCAAGGCAGTGCTGTTGGAGCAGAAAAGCCTGAGCTAGTGGAATGACCCCTCCAGGTCTGGCTGCCTCCCTAAACTTCCTCCTGCTGTAGCCTGTCAGCAGGCCTCTCCCCCAGCATTTCCAAGGTCACCGTCCTCACAGGGCCTGAGCTGGACCCTTGAATCCCTAAGACAAAAATTTAAAATTAAACCAACTGCCACTTCCAGGCCCCCTTGGCCTGTTCCTACCCTGAACACTTCTCACCACTCTGTAGTCCTGGAGAATGACCTCAGAGCTTCTCCTTCCAACCCCCCGGGCTTCCTTCCTTCATAGTCACCGCTGAGTTCTTCCCCCAGTAGGGGCTCATCTTCAGTGGGGGCTGGCCCATGCTCCAGCTGCAGCTAGATGTGTTAATAGGCCTCCCAGGTCCCATTAACCCTTTCCAAGCCATGATGGGCTATATAGCCCAGAACCGGGCCATATAGATACTATAGCTGGACCACTGAGGCAATATGGAGTGGACTTATCCATTCTTTGCTTTAAGGAGCTCCCGGAGATGCATGGCTGTCCTCGATCCATCCATTGGCTCTGCTCTGTGAATGGCTGCCATATTTCTTAGCCTTAGCGGCTGCAGCTAAAACAACTGCCTTTGGAACACACATGCTCCTAAGTGGTTATTAATGACTTCATCTCGCACCAGTCAAAATGTTGGACTTGCCTTGCCAGGTTGATCATTTGTTCATTAGTCACCTAATGAATTACTTGTTAATTACAAATCTGGTGAACAGCCAGTGATCCCCATCTGCCTTGATGAAGAGAGTAGCTGGAAGTGCAGAGATTCAGGAGGCCTTCTGTTACGGGAGTAAGGGGCAAAGATGTGGCTTAATTTTACTACCACTATATTTCGTTTGATGTGGGGGGGTGGGGGGCAGTACCTAGTAGTCAGAGCAAAGCGGTGGGGAGCCAGGATTCCTAAACTCTACTCCCAGCTCTGATAGGAGTAAGATCTACGGACAAAAGCAGGGGAATGGGATTCTGGACACTTGCATTCCATCTCCTGGCTCTGGGAGGGGAACTTGACCATGTGGTTAGAGAAACCAACTGGATTCTCATTCCTGCTCTGCAGCTGGCCCTCTGTGTGGCCTTGTGCAAGTCTCTTCAATGCTCTGTGGCTCAGTTTCCCCTTCTGTAAGAGAGCTGGAATAATGCCTCTCAGCCAGAGCTGTTGAGAGGGTTAATACTGGGAAAGTGATCTGAGATGCTCAGATGAAAGGTGCTAGAGAAGGGCAATGGACTGTATTATTTATTATAGTAAAGGCAATACCTCTCCTCTCGGGTTAATGGAAATGCACTCTGTCTGTACACCAAGTGCCTATTGCCTGAGAGCACGCGGTCTTCTTGTACTTGCTCTGCACAACAGCAGTAAGGCAGAGCCTTTAGGAGCCAGTATCTGCAGTGAGTACTGGCTGCTGCCAAAACCTGAACCAGCTGGGTTTCAACATGTGCTGCCACTGAGGTTTGGACACTGGCCTGGCGGGGGCAGAGCTGTTGCTCCTCAGCTGACCATTTAGGCTGGGCTTTCCCAGCAGAGGATCTCACTTCCTGGGCAATGAGAACCAGTCCAAGGAGGGAACTGGGCTTTGCTCTTTTCTCTCAGTTCTTTCTATTCCTACTAGGGGGCTGGGCCCAGATTCTCAAAGGTCCTTGGGCTCTGGACTCTCATTCCAGCTAAACTAGGTCACTTCTGGGCCATTCCCCAGCCCTTGATCTCCAGGAAAAGAGAATGCAGAGTCCACCAGGCCTCAGGTTGCCCAGAGAGTAGTTGCCCAGAACTGACCTGGAATCTCCAAGAATGAAAGATGAATCTTTAATTAAAGACTATGTCATGCGATGAAACCTCCAGGAATACGTCTGACCAAAATTGGCAACCCTACCAGAGAGGCATGTTATCTTAGAACTCTGACTACTGATGGTCATTGCTGAGCTAGGGTCAGTGCTCCCAGCCAGGACTTTGCTCCAGTCCCTGACACAAGTGCCTTTTCATCTTGTTAATAAAAACTCCTGACAGAAGGGAAAACAAATGAACAAATCCCCAAGGCCTAGGAGGTAACAAACCCTAAACAAATGGAATAGACCCTCTGCTAGCGTTATCTGCGCAGCTGCCCTGCCATAACTTACTTGCATCTCCTGGCACGGCTGAATTATGGGGTACTTATGCACAGGGCCAGCCTCCCATTACTTACGGCCCCGTGGAATAGCCTCCAGTGATCAATACATGGGACATTGAAATGGTATGTGAGTTCTGGGCAGGCCCAGGCAAAGGCTGGGGAGACACGAGGAGCTCTGAGCAGCAGTGCTCCATCTCTCCCTCCCAGAGCCAGGCCGGGGCTGGGAGCGCTGCATAAATCCTGGTGTTTGCCAGGGTGCTACTGCACACGGATCCCTGCCTGGGATGGTGATTGCAGTCCAGCAGGCAGAGGGATCGGATCTGGCTGGCCCTGATTGGCAAAGGGCGCCTGGCTGTGGGGATAGCCTCTCATTCCACCCTGCTTGATGCAGCACCATTTAGTTTGGACATTGACTTCACAGGGAGCAGGGCTTTATATCTTTTCTGTGCTGCTGGGAAAGCAAGCAGGATTCAACCAGTATGGCCTTCAGCTTCCACCCTTCCTGAATCAGTGGTGCCCTGAGCCACCCAGTCCCCTCTATGGTCACTAGGGGTCCTACTCACTCTGTGTCCTCTTGCCCTTCCTGCCTAGGCTGAGGCTCCTGGGCCAGTCCCAGCACTGCAGCATGGATTCCTGGGTGCAAGAGGCTGTGACAGCCCCTCTTCCAAGCAGCCACCAGACAGAGTCTTAGGTTTCCTTGCCAGCTGGAACTCTGAGCCAGGACAAAGCCCATGGGGCACTTGGCAAGCCATGGAGAGAGGTTCATTTTAACTGTTCGCAAGCACATCAGATCTATGCCCACACGGATGCCACTTCGTTAGGCTGGCAACATACATCCAAGGGCACTGGTGTAGTTAAAGTGTGTTGTGGGAGTGGGGATACAAGCAATAAGCACGTGCAAAGGGCAGCTGGAAAGAGATCATTGCCACAACTTTACTTTTAAGTGGTTACATTGCAGAAGCACCTAGGAGCCTCAGGCATGGGCAAGTCTCCATTGCGCAAGGCCCTGTAGAGTCACCGCTTGCACTAAAAGTGCATTAGCAGATGTAACTCTCTCTAGGAAGGTGGGTCTTTGTCCACCTCTAGTGGTTGGTCTGAGAAAAAGAGTCATCTACAGCTGCCAGCCAGCAGAGTTGCTCTTTAGCTCAAGCAGATGAAGTGAACGATTTTAGTTCTCAAAGCCCATCTCATTGGTGGCCCATAGCGTGGTTGTTATACAAGCCTACAATCTGCTTGTGCAAAGGCACCTGTGTTGTAACAGGCCAGCTGGAGCGGGGTGGGCATGCTTCCCTGTGTTGGATGAAATACCAGGTTACTCCAGGATGTGTGGCTGTCAGCTACTAACAGGTACAGCCCATGGGCCTTTCTGCTTGAGAGTGAGTGGAAAGAGCCTGGATCAGGCCCTGCAAGGACAGAGTCCGTGGGAGTTTTTCCACGGCTGCTGGATCAGTAGGTTTTGAACTCTATCCTCCATCATGACCAGACAGGCCCTTGAGTTTGCAATCCCGCTGACGTCAGTGGAACCGTGGTGGCCAGCAGATAGCCCCAGGCTGCAGGAGTCTGTAGAACACCCCTACACAAACCCCTTTACAGCAATACACCTAGACAACCATCCCCAAGCTCAGGCTATTTTTACCCTCACTGATGTTTTCCAAGCCAGCTCTCCCTCTTCAACCACCCCAGGGGAGTGCCCCCGCTCTTGCTGCCCTCCCTCACACAATTGAGGTCTTTCTACAGACGTAATTGTTAGTGCGGAAAAAGATGCTCGGTAATAGCAGCAGCTTTAAAAAAAAAAAAGCAAGCAGAGGAGCCAGGCAAATATAGAATCTCCTGCTTGGTCTGACCCCTCTGAGTAAACACTTGTCTATTTGTCAAACATTAAACCTCCTGCATATGAAGTTGATGGAACAGTGTCTGCCAGCTTGGTAATGTCCTTGGCTGGAGAGTTTGCTCAGAGAGAGACATCTGACCAGGACAAGTTTCTATTAAGAAAGCCGGCAGTTTTGTATTCTCTCAGAATGATAGTAATTACGGCAAAGTAATTCAGCTCTGATGCTGCTCGTGAGCCTGTCATTCCCTCGCTGTCTATGAGATGAGATTCTTCCAAGGTCACTCCTGTTGTTCTCCTTTGTTTTCCTTTCTCTGGCTTTCCTTTCCAAACCTCCTATGCACTCCCCCTCCCCAGGGGATAAAGCACCAGAAAACTTGAAGCAATTATGTCAGAATCATAGAAACATGGGGCTGGAAGGAACCTCAAGAAGTCATCCAGTCCATCTCCTCACAATGAGGCAGGATTAGGGCAGGTCTACACTACAGACTAAGTTAATATAACTTACATCGCTCAGGGGTGTGAAAAAGCCACTGCACCGAGGTGGAGTAATTATGCCAACGGGAGAGCGCTCATCCATCAGCATGGGGTGTCTGCACCAGATGTGCAGCAGTGGCACAACTGCACCCATAGACTTGCCCTAAGAAGATCCCGTGTCCTCTTCTGACCATGCACCCCCACCTAGTTTTCAACCAGCCGCTCTCATTGACTTCAGCTGAGGATAAGCTCAGCACAATCTAGCTCTTTGTCTTATCACACACATACACAAACTCAAGTGATACAACCTCTCACTTCTTCTAGAAATAGGGGCATTTGGATACGGGGGCTTGGCATCAAATCTAAGCATCACAGGTGTTTGAAATCCAAACTCACAGCTGGACCTGAATTTTAGAAATGAAACCAGCATGGTCTAGAAATCAGAGCATGAGTCAGAACACTGGGTTCAATTCCTGGCCCTGCCACCAAGCAACTGATTGACCTTGTCAAGTCACATATCTGTCCCTCAGTGTCCCCATACAATGGCATTTATAACCCCGGCCTCCCTCTGAGGAACTTTGTGAGACGTGATTAGGTAATGTCGGTGAAGTGCTTTGAACATCAAGAGCCACAGAAGTGTTACCGATGGACCAAACCCACACACAGGACCTGGGTGCCCAAAACTCAGAGGGTGTCCAAAATCCAGATCTGGTTCCAAGTTTTGCAGCTCAGATCCACCTCTGATATTAAGGGCTCCTAAGTTAAAAATGATTCACTTCAGAAACTTTCTCAGATATATGCTCTTTTTAAAAATAGATCACTTGGTTACAGCCAAGCACATAACGAACCAGTTATTTATATTATGGCAGCAGCTAGAGGCCCATTACACTAGGTGCTGCACAGATACATAGTAGTACATGGCCCTTGTCCCAAAGAATTTACTTTCTAAATAGACAAATGCAGAGAGGAAGGGACTTCCCCACAGTCACAAAGGGGGCCAGTAGCAGAGCCAGGAATAGAACCCAGGTGTCCTAAGTCAGTGCCTCATCCACTGGACCACACGGTCTCCCAATGTTTATAAAAAGAACCCCCCAAATCACAAGTGGGACAATGTCTCCCCCTAACACACAAAATCAGTTCAACTGTCACTATTGTCTCATCCTTTCCTTGCATACCTCAGCTGTCTCTCTGTCTCAACTTTTTGCCTCTTATCTTATGCTGAGATTGGAAGCTCTTTGGGGGAGGGACCATCTATTTGTTCTGTGTTTGTACAGCACCTAGTACATCGGGGCGCTGGTCTATGACAGGGGCTTCTGCCACTACCACAACACAAATAATCATAACAAGTAATTGCTCCCAGAGGGCTATAGTGTGACTTTCACCATAGACCCACATAGTGAAGCATGAATCCCTTACAGAGGCTGAGTGGGTCTAGCTGTGGAGGAATAAGTGAGAGGTAGGCATGCATCCTCACCTCAAGGGCACCCCCTTAAGCCTGAACGCAGCATTTCAGGGGACTTCACCTCTCGCACTCCCACCCCCTGTGACCACTTCCTTGGCTGCAAGGCCAAGCCCAGCCAACCTCTTCTCCCAATTCTTTCCGTAGCTCAGTTCCCCCGGGCAAGTCACGTAACAATTCCATCCCCTTCCTGGGTAACAAAAGGTCCAACTTAAAGTCCAAACCAAATGCATAAACTGATAGTTCTGCCCCCTCTGGCAGCCCTGAAATCATCTGCTTCTGGGCCCCTTCAGAGCTTCTCTTTCCACACCAGGCTTCTCCCACTGCTTCCCTTACCAGGGATTGCAGCAGTTTGCCTCTGAGGCCCTACCTCAGGGCTTTCGCCCTAACCCCACAGGAAGCTATTCTGCTCCCATTGGGTAATTCAGCCTGACTACCTCCAACTCGTCCCGGAGGGGAACTCCCCTTGTTCCTGCCGCTACTGAGTTCCCTGCTCAATTTAAGTAATGCTGGCCCATGATATGGGGGCATGCAGTCGCTCACACCCTCCTCAGAACAGATGGGATTGATGGGACAGGGCAAAGCCTGGGCTCCATCCCCACTACTCAGGGCAAGGGCCGAGGAATAGGAAATCAGGAGCAAGGACAAGGTGCTTCAGACCCCGTACCCAGCACCTTGCCGACACCATTGATGAGAGGAAAACAGGAGAGCTAGTTCTTTTACACTTGTTCCTTTCACATTGTGTGGAGAACTAACTAAGGCTGCTCGGCGGTAGCACAGTCAGAGCTATTGATCGGGTTCCCAGATCTGCTCTGCCAGAGAGAAAGTGATAGTTTTGTAAGGACATGATTCTCCTGGCTAATTGAACGCTCTGATACTGGGTCTTATCCAAGACACTTAAGAAGATGATCAATGTGTGTGCTGCTATATATACAGATTATCTACATATGCTTCCCCACATACAGAGGGCCTTTTGGAGCGAGACCAGCAGGTACCTGAGTAAGATCCCCGAGGAATCATCAGGCAGAGCATTTGGAACAATTTAGAGGGCCAGACACAGCTGATCTCTGCTCTGCTCCACTCCACTTATGCCTTGTGGTCTGCTATTAGGAACTCCTACTCCTCTGACCCAGTGCAGGGAGCAGAGAGGGGCAGGCTAGGGGCATGACAGGATAACAATGTGCACTAGCCTTCTCCAGATGGCATGTAGTCCCTTGGGGACCATTTCCAACTGGCATAGGTTAGATCAACCTCGTGGTTGCTCTCACCTGCCACTGGGGCCAGACAGAGAATCAGGAAACCATAACTGGGCTGGAGACAAGAATCCAGACTGAACGGCCCATGGGGCACTCTGGGTTGGCTGTTCCTCAGTTCCTGTGTAGACAGAATCAGATATTGCTGTTTCTGAAGCTTCCAGGCTTTGCTCGGAACAAGCTTTATTTATTAATTTTTCAGTGTTTACTTAAAACACGAGTGGGTCCAGGAGATTTCTCTCATGGCCCTCTGCCAGTGAGTGGTCAATAAGCCCAAAGAGCTCAGTATTAGGTAAGTACTGGCGAGACCCACAGAGCTGAGCTGTCAAGTTTTATGTTCATACACACATCAGCCTCTGCAGTCCCAAATTATATTTGACATTTAATTAAAACCCCAAGGCACCTGAGCGGAAAAAAAATGGGTTGAAAGAGTGGTGGATGGGGATTTTCTTCCTAAGGAAGGGATTTGTTTGACTCTAATCTCTGTTCATCATTTTAATCAACCTCTCTTGCTTGAATCTGGTGGCTTTGGGAGGTTTGCAGTGCTGGGAGGGTGTATTTAATGGGCAAGGTGTGTGCGGTTGTGTGTGTGTATATATGTGAGAGGAGAGACAGAGGTTTGTCTGAAGACCAAGGCCCAGCTTCAACATGAAGCGATGGTTTCTTTCAATCACCTGGGTGGGTGAAATGTGGCCATAGGTCAGCTATAAGCCCACCACTAGGGAGCAGCCCCTGGCCCAGGAGGGCCCTAGGCCAGCTACAGACCTGACACCACCAGCTCTGTGCCATCCCTGCAGCAGCTGGGTGCCAGCTGTGGATCAAGCTACATGCAGAACAGAGGTGGACTGGAGTTGGGCCAGGAAACTGTACCCCAGCAATTCTGCATCTTTGAAAAGCCCCGTAAGGCAGGGCTGTAGGCTGCCCTGGCCTGTGCTGCCCTCACAGCCAGTGATTAGAGGAGAAACTGCTTCCCTTCTCTTCTTGCACTGGGCCCAGCACACAGTGAGTCTGCCAGCATGTGCTTTAAAGGGGAGAGCATGATCATTGGAAAGGGCATAAGCTGCAAGCAGCTCCTCTGCCTGCCCTCCACAGCCAGCTCTCCTTGTAAACACAAAGCTGCTCCTGTGGTACATTTTATGCAGGGCAGGGGGGGCGAAAGCCACCTCCCCACCCTTTCTGCTGGTGCATGAGCAAGGAACCTTATAAAAGGGCTGGCTGGCTGGCTTCTAGGGACGGGGATGGGTTGCACACCATTCTGCCTCAATACTGAGGGTTTGAATCCAGCCCACTAATGATACTGCTCCGCGTGACCAACGTGAACTCAGCCCAGGTCTGAGACTGTTAGGGCTCCCTGCCACTGCTGTATATCAGCTGAATGGGTTCCAACCACCCTCTGTCAGGCAAGGCAAACAGGCTTCCAGAGGTGGATTCTATCACCCAAGTGGTGTTTTACCGTAAGTCACAGTAACCAGGGTGGACTGATGAATCCGGGCAGGGGCAGAGCATGCCCCTGGACTGCTGCCTGCCTAAACATGCAGAGACACCGCCCCCCTCCCCGAGTGCAGCTTCTTGTCTACAAGTGGCAGCCATCTTTCAGAACTGCTGCAGAGGGAAACCAAGCGTTCTGCCAGCTCATCTGGTCGCCAAGGAGCTAAAGCAAAGTCACAGGGATGGGGGAGTCTCCCAGTACCTTCCAGAATGAGGATTCAGGATTCAGCGTGCTGTATCCAAAGTTTAGATCAGTCATCAGCTCGAGCCATGGGACAACGTGGCTTCTAAGATCAGTAATTGCTCCAGATTGGCATGGACAGAGCTCCCACAGGGCTAAACACTGAAGAGATCAGCTGGGATTGGCCCGGCCGTCATGCTGGGCCTTGTTTTTCTGGCTGCAGGGCTTCTGGGGTAGTAGGTGAAAAAGGAGAAGAAAAGGGAACTTGGGGACATTAGAATCCACAAGTGCGAAGACTGTGGGGTTTGCTGGTGCACCACCATCCTGTCCCACAGGTCTGTGAAATATACCCCACTGACCAGAAGGCAGCGCATGGTGGATTTCGAATGGTGGTGCCACAAAATCAAGTGACTCCCCCAGGGAGTCTATGACAGAACTGTGATCAAACGGATCTCCTGAACCCTTACTCACAGCTTCAAGCACAAGCACATCCTTCTTCTTCAGCTGAGACACCCCGCCTGAGGAATAAGAACATAAGAACGGCCATACTGGGTCAGACCAAAGGTCCATCTAGCCCAGTATCCTGTCTACTGACAGTGACCAATGCCAGGTGTCCCAGAGGGAGTGCCCCAAACAGAGGCTAGGGACACCATCCTGTAGGCCTGGCAAGTGGAAAAAAATCATAGGATCTTGCAGTCAGAATGAGCAGGGAACAGGGCCAGCTGTCAGAAAAGACAGATGCTTTTAAAATGCCTTGTGAATGACTCAGGGGGTGGGAGGAAAAGGAACAAGATAATGAGAGAGGCGAGGGGCAGGTTCCAGTATCAGCAACTCAGCCTTAATCAGGCAACGAAACAAATCAAGTTTCACTAAAAGCTGCAGAACCCAGGCTGGGCTCCCCTCAGCACTCGGGGCTGGTCCTAGGGAATGCGATTTCCATCCATTAGGTGGACATTAGAGGAGAGTAATTGAGATGGTTTGCATCGGGGCAGGGAGCACTTGAGTGGAGATGACATAATTGAATGAATGTTCTCATGCCCTCGCTATTGAAGTGAATTAGCCGAGCTGGGCCTCATCTCAGGAAACAACGTTAAATTCCTATATATCAACATTACTGCCCTGTGCTGAAAGCCTCCACAGCTTGGGAGGAGGAGACGTAGCAAAGGGCAGAGCAGGCGAGGTGCTCTGGGCAGGGGCACTGTCTAGAAATGGCGACAACGAGGGTTCAGAGGGGCCTGAGCAGCAGCAGCATGAGGGTCTGTGGGACTGAAACAGAGCCGAGGTCACCCTTGGAAAGAGTTTGGGGAGGTGGGAGGGGGTCACAGAGCTGTTTGCAGCAGCTAGGAATCAGTCACCACCCTGCACTGGCTCAGCCAGAGGGAATGTTGCACGGTGAGGCTGAGGAGCTCAGGAAAGTCTGGGTGTTGCCCTTCACTGCAAAGTTGGGGGGTAGGTCAGGCTCATGTAAAGTGACAGGGGCTTGTAAGAATGGCAGGGAAGGCAAGAATCGAGATGCATTTGCAGAGCACAGAGGGAGCAGAGCCAGCTTGACAGGGGACACCATGCCTCTGCCAGCCACAGGCCGATTACCACATCTGTATTATAATGAGGACCTCAGTGTGGAAACTTGAACTTGGGTCTTCTACCAACTAAAGCACTAGCTCCCCTAGGGAGTTACTTCCTCCTGATCTTCCCTGTCTCTCTTCCCTCAGGGCTTGCTGCCAGAAGGGAGAGGACATGTAGCTTCCCCTTTCGATGCCAAGTGCCCAAGGGGCCCAGCATAAAGCCTTGCATGCACCCAGCCACCCTTTCCCATGTGCTGTTGTGTAGAGCCAGTCCCCCTGAGCCATGCCACACTGAGAATGTGGCACCCAGAGGCTCCATGGCTTGGGTGAGCAGTTGCCTATTGGTGCCAGCACTTTGCTCTTTGCCAGTTTCTCTGCCATAAGGCACCAAGGCATTCTCCCTCTTGCTGGCTGTAAGTCTGTGACCAGCTGCACTAATAGCAGAAGGATTCACCCTCCGAGCGGTGGCCATCTGGCTCCTCCAGCCAGCACGGAGCCCATAGGTTTCACTCTATGACAGTACCTTGCCCACTTAACAGATTGGAGATGCCACACCCCCTTCCCCCGCCCTCATCCACCGTGTTGGCAGCAGCAGACCCTCTTGGCTGCTCTTCCAGATGGCCAGATGGTCCTGTGTCATCTGAAGCACAAAGGACAAGCTAAGCACGTAAGAGCACAGCCAGTCATGTGCCGGTGCAGTCTGCACTGTTCTCCATCGTGCCCCCTGCTTCCCAGTCAGGAGACACCCACTAACAGGGAACCTTTCCCCCCACACTCCCCAAGAGCAAAGCTCTGCCTAGGTACAATAATCTTCTCCCAGCAGCATGCCCCTCTGATGCTTTTTGTTTCAGCTCTTACTAGGCCAAAGCTTAGAGGGACTCGGGAATTTCTGGTTCACCTTCATGGCCAGTAAATTTCCAGCCTGCAAAAATAGGTTCTGTGATCTTGTACTGCTGCCAGGAGCCATAATAGGACAAGAAGAGGGCTGGTTTTCCAGGCATGCACACAATTTATCTGAGCAGGTTTGATGGTAGAATGCTTCACACAGGGAGGGGAAAGAAGAGATGTACAGCCAGGGGACAATAGGGAGGGGCCGAGAGAGGGGAGAAAGTCGCAAAGAAAAGGCTGGAAGGTTAGAGTGAGAGAGTAGGAAATGGGAGGAAGAGAGAGGAGTGATGGAAAGAAGGGAGAAAGGGAGAGATTGGAAAAGAAGGGTAGAGGGAGGGAAACACCCGTAAGTGGAGAAAGAGGGGAATGGGGAGAGAAAGTTACAGGGATAGAGAGAGAGACAGAAAGAAGGAGGGGAGGGGGAATGCCTCTGCAGCTACATCCACACGCTCAGCAGGCAGCATCCCAACCCCACCATCCTGGAGCATCCTGTCAGCCCCAGTCACGACTCTGTTCTGGCTGTCCATGCACCAGGCCACTTTCAAAATTAACAACAAGGAGTCCGATGGCACCTTAAGACTGTTGAATCTGAAGAAGTGAGGTTTTTTACCCACGAAAGATTATGCCCAAATAAATCTGTTAGTCTTTAAGATGCCAGCAGGCTCCTCGTTGTTTTTGTGGATACAAACTAACATGGCTACTTCCTGATACTTTCAAAATTAAAAGGCTCTAAAAGCCTTTAAAAGGATGACAAGAGTGTTGCCCACCCTGCTTTCACTCAGGGCTCCTAGCAGCTCGGCTGGGTGAAAGCCACTCAGAGGAGAGCACGATTTGTCCCAGAGAGGATTGCCTTGTTCTGCTACAGCTGGGGCTTATGAACATGGGTGTAGGGACATGTCAGACACACAGAGCCACCTGACCTCCTGATGGCAGAGTGCCAACTGGCTGTGCATTATGATCAGTTTATAAAGCCAGCAGACCAGTGAGCTATTGCAGTGGGGAGTACTGCGAAGGAGGAAGAAACAACCTTGATGTTCATTCAACAGCTTTTTTTTTTTAGTCTGTAATCTTGTCTCCAGCCCAGTTATGGTTTCCTGATTCTCTGCCTGGCCCTAGGGACAGATGAGAGCAACCACGAGGTTGCTCTAACCTATGCCAGTTGGGGCCCAGCTAAAAGATGGAGCAGCATGAGGCTGGGTTGAGATTTGGGTGGGAGACTGCCTTGGGAAAGTTGGTGTGCTATCAGAACAGCCATTGCATGCTGGTGATTTGCTCTCCCTTCTGAGTCAGTGCTGTGTCAATCGGTGAAGCACTGTTGAAGTGGAGGAGGGCAATGCTGGTTTACGCCAGCTGAGAATCTGTTTGGCTGGGATGTACAACTGCGGCCCTGAGCGGTCATGAAAGATACCAGTGACACTTGTTCTTTTACAAGAATGGAGCTGTTAACCCCAATGTCCTGATCAGCCCATATCTCGGATAATTACATTCTATCTCCTTGCATCTCCTGTGTATTCACAATTAGGTACAGGATTCTTCTTCATGGTGTCACTGCACAGCTGTTGAGCAGCTGCGGCATTTTGTCCAAAAAGTGTCTGCATTTCAATGGGCCCGTGAAAAGATCCCTGCATATAGTTCATAAAGGCTTTCGGGGGGAGCCTTGTGGGGAGATGAAAGAAAGTCAAAAAAAATATTAAGGGCTAATCAGCCAGGAGCGATTGCCTAAGCCCATGTCTGACAGCATGTTCCCAGAGTTTCGAGAGGCAGGCTATAATACTACATGCCCCATTTTCATTTCGATGCACCGAATCTCAGCACTAGGCACTCTGAATAATGCCAAACAAAGGAGGTGCTTATGAAACACTGTGCTCGCTTGTGACAACAGAGGGAGGAAAAGCTTTGTCAGGGTAACTCTGATTGTATGGGAACAGGAGCACCATGTGTCAGTTCAAGAGAGGTTGCTGTGGGGAGAACATCTCGCCCCAGCGTTGTTACTCTGCCTTTTTTTTTTAAGGGCTTTTAAATAAAAAAGGAGCTGAGTGCCAGCATGTGTGTGGGTGGCAAAGCAACTGCCCTCATTTTATCAATTACTGGTGCTAGCGCTGCGCAGGGCAGCCCCTTCATTTAGGATAGGCTGGGTAAGGAAGGGAACCACTGGCCTTCGGATTCCCCTGGGAGAACACATGTCTGTGCTGCAGTCAGAGGTGTGATTGCAGCATAGGGAGATATAATACAATAGCTTTACTCACCCTAGCATGGCTGTGTAAATGAAGCAACACAGGCTTCAGCACAGCCTGCATGAGCCTGCACGGAACCCTGGGTCCGCATTCCAGTTCCTAGACCACGCCAGGGTCAGTGCAACCAAGCACAACTATGCTACCCTTTGCAGCCACACTAGCATGGGTACGTCCAGCTGCCCTGCAGTCACGCTTCGGATTGCAGTGTGGACATTCCCGTGGCAGCACAAAAGAGATGAACATGCAGGTTGGGATTTTCAGAAGTGTCCCATTGGAGCCAGTCGGAGTTTTACCACAGTCTTCACCGAGAGGAGAGATTGGCCAGAATCCACTTTTGAGCTCTAGGAGACATAGGGAGGGTTTGTGGGCTGAGCACAGGACCGGGAATCAGGGATGCCTGAATTTCTAATCCAGGCTCGGATACCATCTTTGGCCACGCTTGGAAATGCTCCTGACTCCATTAATGTTAGCCAGCCACAGAGGTAGCTGCATCAGTGCAGAACTCTAAAGCATAGATGAGGCCAATGCAAAACCCTGCTTGACTGAGCTCTTCAGAGTTAACCCCATCTTGCCCTTTTCTCTATTTAGAGGTGACTCCCCTCCCCCACTTGCCAGGGAACAATGGCTGAATCATGCTTAATCCCAAGTGTTGGTAAGGATACTGTTTTCCTTTGGACAAGTCAGGTCCTCTCTCCATGGCTGGGTTTCCCCACCAGTAAAATGAGGATAACAATGCTTTCCCATTTTATTGGGATTCTGCAAGGATTGCAATGTTTGCAAAACTATTTGGAAACCTAAAGTGCTAAGTATCATTATTAACAAATAATGAGCTGATGCACCACCTGGTCTCTCAAACAATCCCAAAGCACCATCTATAGGAAGTAGAGATGGGCTGATGATCAAAGAGTTCTTTCCTATCTCTACCTTCCACTTCATCCACCACTGAAGTGCAGCCATCTCTGGGGTTGTCACGGAGTGTGGGGAATCCAGTCCTGCACCCCTCTTCCTGGGACCCACAGTGACTCTCGGCCAGCCAGTAAAACAGAAGGTTTATTGGACAACAGGAACACAGGTTACAGCAGAGCTTGCAGGCACAAGTCAGGACCCCTCCATCGAGTCCTTCTGGGTTTTCAGGGTGCTTGGATTCTAGCTAGAATACCCTGAATTCCGCCCACACAGCCCCAAGCCCAAACTCAAACTGCTTCCCTCCTGCCACTCCCTTCCTTTGTCCCCCTTCCCGGGCAAAGGTGTTGACCTTTCCCCTCCCTTACCTAGCTCAGGTTACAGGCTCCGGTATCATCCATCCCCTAAAGTCCTCCCCTGCTCTCCCATTCCCCACACAGACAGTCCCTAGCCTCTGTTTGCCCGAAGCTGGGAATGGATGACAGGGGATGGATCATTTGATGACCTGTTCTGTTCATTTCCTCTGGGGCATCTGACATTGGCCACTGTCAGAAGACAGGATACTGCACTAGATGGACCTTTGGTCTGACCCAGTATGGCCACTCTTATGTTCTTATCTTCCATATACTACAAGGCAAAGATCTTTAGAGTTTGTTCATAGGGTCACATTAAGTATCTTGATTCAGAGAGCAGCAATGCAGGGACATGGTGTGTTCCTATAGAAAGCTCAGTGGGACTTCTTTGCAGCACAGCCCCATTAAAGGCTTCTCCATCTGCACCAGCACAAGTGAGGAAGAGCTGAAGAAGTCATGAACGCTATCTGTGCATTGAACCTGAGTGAATAACCGGATACTTAGGCAGGTTGGTGCAATGGGTAGGACACCTGCCTCGGGGTCAGGTGACATCTGTATCCTTAAGCAAGCCAGATAGAGTCCGAGTTGCCAAATGGGGAGGTGGTTGCCAGGGCCTGCTCCCTAGTGGTGGGCTTATAGCTACCTTACGGCCCCATTTTCAAAAAAGCTTTTCATCCAACATGCTTAGCTCATTTGAAAATTTGCCCCTTGGTGTCCAATTTCCAGAGCTGCTTGAGCCCTCAGTTCTCACGGAACTCATGGCAACTGCAGGTACTCATCAGCTGTGAGCACCACATTCCTATCATTTATGTGCCTCAGTTTTCCATTCTATAGCACGGATCGGCAACCTTTCAGAAGTGGTGTGCCGAGTCTTAATTTATTCACTCTGATACAAGGTTTCACATGCCATTAATACATTTTAAGGTTTTTAGAAGGTCTCCTTCTACAAGTCTATAATATATAACTCAACTATTGTTGTATGTAAAATAAATAAGGTTTTTTAAATGTTTAAGAAGCTTCATTTAAAATTAAATTAAAATGCAGAGCCCCTCGGACCGGTGGCCAGAACCTGGGCAGTGTGAGTGCCACTGAAAATCAGCTTGCGTGTTGCCTTCAGCACGCGTGCCGTAGGTTGCCTACTCAGTGTTGTAGGATAGAATCATAGAATATCAGAGTTGGAAGGAACCGGGCAATGCTCTGGAACTGCTTCCCACCAAGCCAGGCAGGACTTTGGGGAGCCTCCTCTCCCTTGGAGCAGACTTGTTCAGGGCAAGAAGCTCACACAGCTTCACCTCCTGGGTCTCTCCTTGGAGTATTCAGCATCCTCTGCCCCTCCGTGCGCTTCCCACAATGAGCCCGCCTCAGTGGGGTCCTGGGGAAGCCACAAGATCCTGCAACCCCACTTCGCAGTCAGACGTGACTCTCAGCCAGCCAGTAAAACAGAGGTTTATTCGATGACAGGAACAGGGTCTAAAACAGAGCTTGTAGGTACAGCGAACAGGACCCCTCGGCCGGGTCCATTCTGGGGGTCAGTGAGCAAGACCCCCATGTCTGCCCTCAGCCAGCTCCAGACTAACAATCCCTTCCAGCCTCTCCTCTCTGCTCAGCTCCTTTCCCGGGCCAGGAGGTCACCTGATCCCTTTGTCTCCAACACCTTCAGCTGGCACCTTTGCAGAGGAGGGGCCCAGGCCATCAGTTGCTAGGAGACAGAGTGTCAGGCATTTAGGTGCACTGGCCCTTGCTCTGCCAGATACTTAAGAACTGCCTAGGGTACACTGAGGCACCAACACAGTATTCAGAGAAAACATTAAGAACATTCCCAGTTCGTCACATCTCTCCCCCCTTTGAGACCGAACTGAGCAAGGTCACTTCAGCCAGTTACCTGGGGAAGTTCGAACCCACCAACGTTCCTATGGATGCCCCAGCATCTCTCCCATTCCTCGGTGTGAGTTACACCAGGACAGTACAGTCTCACGCCCTCCCTTAGGTTGGGTGTGCTTGATGGCACTTGCAAGCCGCATGTGGGAAGGTTTATGCGGCTTGAATTCTTTTGCTATCCCCAATACCCCTGGGGTTCAAACTGGGACGGGGTCTTCTCCCAGCACTCTGGGCTGCAATTCGGGCTCCCTTGGTTAAGAGCCCCCATCTTGGCCTTTGCCAGCTCTGGGCTTGGGCAGCCGCTTCCCACTTTGTGGCCCAGACACAACACCTCTGCCGTTCCCCCTTGCACTTTCCAGCTTTTACCGTCAATCCCACCTCCTTGAGGCAGCCCAGTCCCCTCTTCACCTGTGACACCTGTTCCTCCCAGGTCTGGCTAAAGATGCACATGTTATCAGTGTCTGCTAGGGCCAAGTTCTCCATCTCCCTCTGCTTGTCTATAATCTCCCCAGGCCTAGGCATAGGGTGGGCATCGGACACTGTGATGGCTTTAAGCTTCTGATAGCCCCCATAAAACCAGATCTTCCTGTCTCCCTTGGGGATCAGCCCCATGGGTGAGGCCAATGGGCTGTAAAACGGCTGGATCCCATCTAAAGCCAGGATGTTCCTGACCTCTCTCTCCAGGATCTGGGTTGCTTTCCCAGTGACTCTGAATGGGGAACTCCTGATGGGGAGATTGGCTCCCACCTCAAGGAAGAGATCCCCCTGGGGGGTCTTCCCCCTTCTCCATCCAATCCTCCCTCTTCAGGTCCAAGGGTCCCCTCACTCTCCTCCCATCCAGCAGCTCAAATGGGAAGAGCCCTGTGGATTCCTGGAGCACTGCCAGCTGCCTCCCGATTCCCCCCAGTTCTACTTCCCCTTGGGGAGCGCATTCCCAGTACAGGAATCTCTCCTCCTGCAGGACTCTGTCCCTACAGCCTTCCCCAAGGGGGTTTACAGCGCTGTGGCCAGCAAGTTCCCTCAGCTTCTCCAAGGAGGGATCCCTCTACAGCTCGGTCTGGGATTCAGCTGCTGGGGCAGGGAGTGGGATCTGCTCCCTCTCGCTGGCTGGGCCTGGGGTCACAGCCCCCCTGAGCCTTGTCCCTGGTAGCTCCCTCCTTGCTGTATAATCACTTCCCAGCAGCACGTCTGGACCAGGCAAACCTGTCTGGTAGCTGACCTGTCCTGCCTGGGTGTCCCCCCACTCAGCTGGGGTCTCAGCTCCCCCCATGCTCAGCACTGCCCTTACTGTCCCAGTGGGGGCAGGCAGGGAGCTCTCTGCTCTGGTCACAGCATCAGAGCCAGTGTGAGCCCCCTCTCCGATGTGCAGGGGGGCGGGGAGCATCTCTCCCTCCCACTCAGCCCCAGGGGGCTGGTTACAGGTAGGCAGGTATCCTGAGCCCAGCAGCCCCTCCTCCCTGCCAGCCAGGTCATTTGCATTTTCACTGACCATTTCCATCCTAGCCAACTGGTTCCCTGGATTTGAATTCAAACCCTTGGCCATTACAAGAGCGGGGCCTGGATCCTGCCCCATGGGGAGACAGTCACCCCCCAACAGGGCCTCCGAGCCGATATACTGGAGAACCCCAACGACCAGCCAGCCCGACCCCTCCTGGGTCTGCACAGGGATCTGGGCCATAGGCAGGGCGAGGGGCTTCTCCGCAGGGAACTTCACCCAGGTCCCACAGTCCCTCAGCATCTGGGGCTGCATCACCACAGTTCTCTCTGTCCCAGGGTCTTGCCCCCACAGGCTTGTTTCCCCACTGACCCCTGGGCAGCCCCCTATGTCTCTCTGCTCCACCATCACCAGTCCAAGCTGCTGCTGCTTCTCCTGCAGCTTTTCATCGGGCTCTTGCTCTCTCTCACGGTCCTCTCACTCTCTCGGGCTCTGCTCCCATCCCATCCGTCTCCAATCTCCTGATGGGGAACCCAATCGTGAAGACCCTCGTCTGATTGGGGACCAGACTCCCGGGGATGCCTGGCTGATGCTCCAGCTGCTCTCAGATCCTCTTGTAGCCCCATCTGGGCCAGGAATCTGCTCCTCAGAGCGGTCCTTCTCCTCCAACTGCACGATTAAGTGTTCCTTGGTGAATTTCCCCATGCGTAACCCTCTCTTTGTGCACAGGATCACAATGTCCTTCTTAAGGAGATGGTGATAGGCCATACTTCACCGTTCCCAAGTGGCTCTGGACTCACAGGCCTGTGTGCTCTTGGCTCCCCCATGGTTTCCAGGAAGAACCCCGGGTGTGCCAGCCCTTCTCGTGATCACCACCTCTTTGCCAGGGTCGAGCTGCAGACTCCTCCGCCCCTGGGACCGCTCCCTGCAGTCCTCAGGGGGACCCCGTTACTCCAACAGTCCTTCTCGCTGGTCACACACTCCCAGAGGTTAACTGCCCCCTGAAACCGTCCCTCTCTGAGCCTTCAGCACGCCTAGTCCTCATTATCCCTCCTTTGTTTTACTGCTCCCCAGTCACTTACTGCAAGCAGCGCCATTCACGGGGTGCAGTACATCCCACCTCTGCCACCAGTTGTCACGGAGTCACAGGGCGATGCTCTGGAACTGCTCCCCACCAAGCCAGGAAGGACTTTGTGGAGCCTCCTCTCCCTTGGAGCAGACTTGTTCAGGGCAAGGAGCTCACACGGCTTCACCTTCTGGGTCTCTCCTTGGAGTATTCAGCATCCTCTGCCCCTCCGTGCGCTTCCCACAGCGAGCCCGCCTCAGTGGGGTCCTGGGGAAGCCACAGGATCCTGCACCCCCACTTCGCAGTCAGACGTGACTCTCAGCCAGCCAGTAAAACAGAGGTTTATTCGATGACAGGAACAGGGTCTAAAACAGAGCTTGTAGGTACAGCGAACCGGACCCCTCGGCCGGGTCCATTCTGGGGGTCAGTCAGCCAGACCCCCACGTCTGCCCTCAGCCAGCTCCTGACTAACAACCCCTTCCAGCCCCTCCTCTCTGCTCAGCTCCTTTCCCGGGCCAGGAGGTCACCTGATCCCTTTGTCTCCAACACCTTCAGTTGGCACCTTTGCAGGGGAGGGGCCCAGGCCATCAGTTGCTAGGAGACAGAGTGTCAGGCATTTAGGTGCACTGGCCCTTGCTCTGCCAGATACTTAAGAACTGCCTAGGGTACACTGAGGCACTAACACAGTACTCAGAGAAAACATTAAGAACATTCCCAGTTTGTCACAGTCATCTAGTCCAATCCCCTGCTCAAAGCAGAACCAATTCCCAACTAAATCATTCCAGACAGGGTTTTGTCAAGCCTGACCTTAAAAACCTCTAAGGAAGGAGATTCCACCATCTCCCTAGGTAACCCATTTCAGTGCTTCACCACTCTCTGAGTGAAAAAGTTTTTCCTAATATCCAACCTAAACCTCCCCCACTGCAACTTGAGACCATTACTCCTTGCTCTGTCATTGGGTACCACTGAGAACAATCTAGATCCATCCTCTTTAGAACCCCCTTTCAGGTAGTTGAAAGCAGCTATCAAATCCCCCCTCATCCTTCTCTTCTGCAGATTAAACAATTCCAGTTCCCTCAGCCTCTCCTCATAAGTCATGTGCTCCAGCCGCCTAATCATTTTTGTTACCCTCTGCTGGACTCTTTCCAATTTTTCCACATCCTTCTTGTAGTGTGGGGCCCAAAACTGGACACAGTACTCCAGATGAGGCCTCAACAATGTCAAATAGAGGGGAATGATCACATCCCTCGATCTGCTGGCAATGCTCCTACTTATACAGCCCAAAATGCCATTAGCCTTCTTGGCAACAAGGACACACTGTTGACTCATATCCAGCTTCTCGTCCACTGTAACCCCTAGGACCTTTTCTGCAGAACTGCTGCCTAGCCATTCGGTCCCTAGTCTGTAACAGTGAATGGGATTCTTCTGTCCTAAGTGCAGGACTCTGTACTTGTCCTTGTTGAACCTCATCAGGTTTCTTTTGGCCCAGACCTCTAATTTGTCTAGGTCCCTCTGTATCCTATCCTTACCCTCCAGCATATGTACCACTCCTCCTAGTTTAGTGTCATCTGCAAACTTGCTGAGAGTGCAGTCCACACCATCCTCCAGATCATTAATGAAGATATTGAACAAAACTGGCCCCAGGACCGACCCTTGAGGTACTCCACTTTAAACCAGCTGCCAACTAGACATGGAGACGTTGATCACTACCCATTGAGCCCAGTGATTTAGCCAGCTTTCTATCCACCTTATAGTCCAATCATCCAGCCCATACGTCTTTAGCTTGCTGGAAAGAATACTGTGGGAGATCGTGTCAAAAGCTTTGCTAAAGTCAGGGAATAACACATCCACTGCTTTCCCCTCATCCACAGAGCCAGTTATCTCCTCATAGAAGGCAATTAGGTTAATCAGGCATGACTTGCCCATGGTGAATCCATGCTGACTGTCCTGATCACTTTCCTCTCCTCTAAGTGCTTCAGAATTGATTTCTTGAGGACCTGCTCCATGATTTTTCCAGGGACTGAGGTGAGGCTGACTGGCCTGTAGTTCCCCAGATCCTCCTTCTTCCTTTTTTTAAAGATGGGCACTACAGTAGCCTTTTTCCAGTCATCCAGGATAGATTCATAGATTTTAAGACCAGAAGGAGCCCTGATGATACTCTAATCTGACCTCCCACAGAGTCTAGGCCAGAGGATTAGGGATTCCTTCATCTGGTCCATAATTTCTGGCTGAGCTAGAGCATGGTGTTTAGAATGACACCCAGCCTTGATTTAAGACTAAGTGATGGAGAATCCACCACAGCCCTTGGTAAATTGGTTAATTTCTACCACTTGTTAAAAACATGCACCTTATTTCTGGCCTCAATTAATCTAGCATCAGCTTCCAGCCATTGAAGCCTTGTTCTGCTTTAATCAGAAATCTCCTCTCCATGTAGATGCATATAGACCATGATCAAGTCACCTCCTAAACTTATCTTGGATAACCCAAATAGACGGATCTTCAAAAAAAAAATCTATGTATACAGCAGGTTTTCCAGACTGCAAAAATCCCTCATGTAGTTCTTCTCTGAACCCTTTCTGTTTTTTTCCACATTCTTTTTGAAGGGCAAAGACCAGAACAGGACACAATATTCCAATAACAGTCTCTCCATTGCCATACAAAGTGGGAATATCATCATCGTCTTACTCCTACTCAACATACTACTTGTTATACATCCAAAAGTTCACCTTAGTCCTCTCAGCCATAGCATCACACTGGAAGCTCACATTCTGCTTCTTACCACCAGGCCCCTTACTGTTCACTCCCCTTTCTAATGCCCCTGGAACTCTGTGGATGAAAAGCATAACTAAATAATGGCTTATCACAAATACTTACCCTAATAATTTAAAACTTAGAAAGCCAGATCGGAATGAAATAAGACCCAGCCAAAGGGATCACAATTGGACTCTAACTAATGTCTGCAGGAGAAAGAGAGAACCAGTAAGTGAAACATATCCCAGTTCCTCCTTATCAAGGGAGAAGGCCCTCCCGGCTATGCAAGGATGTCAAGGAGCAAGCAAAGGGCTTTTAAGAACATAAACAATGTGATCAAGGGGTGGATCGGGGACCTAGGAAAACCCGAGAAGCAAATGAATAGGGCAATTAAAGGAGTTGAAATCGCAGCAAGCCTGAAGCCGCGCAGAATATTTTAAACTCTCGGCACAGCAGAACTCTTCAGCTATATCCACAGCAGACAGGGAGAAATTGGCCCATTATAAAAAAATGTGACTGTGGTAAATTGGAGACAGGAGAAATAAGGAAGTGGCAGATTTGTTAATGAGCTATTTTACTGCTGTCTGCACAGAGCAGGGAGATGGAGAGAGAGATACAGCTGAAACAGGGAGAAGATGATCTCCTGGAATGAGTAGGGACGAGTGTGAAGAGATCAGAAGAGACAGGGCCAGGGAACTGTTGGAGCAAGATATGGGAGTGAACCAACCCCCAGGATCACAACCCCCTCAAAACCTGGAACCCCCTGGAGCAATTTATAACCTGAAGCCTGGGATGCAATTCCCCTTATCTCTGTTTGCATAGATAAAAATGTTACTATTGATCATAAAATGAAAGGGATGGATCTCTGGCTGCTGTAAATTGGAGTAGCTCCACAGACAGTCTCCACTGAAAGGAATTCTACACCAATTCATTCCATTACTGTTATTATTTATATTGTGGTATAGTCTCGAGTCCCCCATCAGGGAGCAGGGTCCCAGTGTGATAGACACTGTACAAACAAGTAAAAGACAGTCCTGTTCCAGACAGCTTCCAGTCTGGAATTATTTATCCACCTCTGGTATCCTGTCACAGACAGGCTAGAGGAATATAACTCAGGTGTCCTGACTCCCACTCATCTCTGCTCTAACCCACTAGATTCCATTGCCTTTCCAGATCCAGGAGTAGCACCCTGGAGTCCTGTCACCTAGTTCCTTTTGCTAGATCTTTCCCCATTGACCAACTTGTGGGAGGCAAGGAGAAAAGCAGAATTTACTTGCAAGCAGAAGATCATTCTAAACCAACTGGGAGTTTAGAGTTGCCAAGAGAGGAGGACTGATGGGCATTAGGATAGAGCAGATAGTGGGACTGAAATAGACCTAAAGGGGTGGAAGTAGATGTAGATGACCAAGTAGCCTTTTGTTGCCTAGAATTTGACCATCTGGGCGCTTCTCTCAGGAGTCTATCAGCAAGATCCCCCTTCAGAAGTGAGATCCCAGAATAGCAGGTGTGTAAACACTTTAATCCCCATTAATGCTTACTGGTGATTCTGTTTGTTTCTTAGTTTTAATAAACAGTTTACAAATGTCTTTTCCCCCCTGCTTTCCCAGTAATTGAAGGCTCATTAATAAAGAATAACTAGCTTGAATACAGCTCGACATTCTTACTGACAAGGAGGGAGGGAGGCTCATGAATATTCATAGTGATTGTATTTGTCTTCTTCTGACTTCCATAAAAATGCCTGAACAAATAACGCTCCCCTCCCCACTCATGTTTCAGAAAACACAACTTGGGCACCAACATCTCCAGTAAACTCGCCCCAAGCCTGCTCTCTTCCTGTCATCCCCCCTCCCCAGTCTCCCCTCCCTGGCGCCTTCTGAAATGCAGCTGGGATTATTAAACACACTCTCGGTCACAGCTGCTCAAATACGACAGTGTCCCGACAGGCAAACACAAGCAAGGTGTTAGTTATAACAGTGCAGGCATTAGCATTGCAAAAAGGGGGCACAGGTTTTAATAAGATTGGAAAGCAGGCTGCTAAGCTGAATAGCTGTGGTAGCTGTATACCTAAGCAGTGGTATTTCAGAGACTTTGGAGGGGACAGATTTTGTCCCAGGTGGTTTCAAATACATTTGCAACCTCTTGAAAGTGGCTATTCAACTGTATTCTATTCTCATACCTATGCTGTGCCCAATCTCCGTAGTTTCTGTGCACCTTGGGCAAAGTCGAACAAGTGAAATGGCTGATCTTGCCACAGAGTTGGGTCCTGAGTGTGTCGACTGCTAAAAATACAGTCCAAGGACCTCCGGGAGGACCAAAAACTCCTGAACTTTACGGAAGGTTGGATCCAGTGGCAACTGGCTCCCATCAACCTGAACCAGATGCCTGGATCTGAACATCCCAGAACTCTACAGCAGTGGGCCCCTCTCTGCTAAAGCCCAGATGGGCAAGTGAGTGCACTGAACCAGCAGTGACCCACTCCCTCTCAATGAGTGTGGTATGCCACCCACAATAGAACATCCTGGACCTGGCCCTCAGTGGACTGGCAATTCAGCACCATGGCCAGTGCAGGAAACAGCCCCAACAAGCACAAGGAAGTGATGGGAGGGGGAAAGGTTCTCTCCCATTCCCAAAATCTAACTAGCATGTGGCCCATTCCAAAGGCTGCTGGGTACGCCTAGCGCCCAACGGGTTAGAAGCCCAGCTCTTATCTCCTAGCTAGACAGACAGCAAAGACAGCAGGGAAGAGACAAGGCACGGGGGGGGGGGGGGATCTTGTCCCCAGTTTCTGTGACAATGAAAGGGAAAGAGCTGCCTACTTTTACCAGGCCAAAGACATCTCCACCACAACAGAAAGAGAACTGTCCCTCATTCCTTTGCTTTCATTGCTGACTCACTCTCTTTTCATTTCTGTTTCTGGGCCTTTTTGCCCATAAATGGGTGGCAGAAGATTTGGGCTGAAGTTACCGCAGTGCTTGTACCTAACACACTGACAATGTGTGTATCTCTAACAGGGTTTACTCACCAGCAGAGCGCCTCCTCCTGGCTGCTCTGGGAGTAGCTCCATCTAGGTCTGACGTCCCCCTCTGGATGGTTGCTCGCACCACACCCTCTCTTGCTCTCTCTGTCCGGACTCAGTGCTACCTCTTCGTGACTCCAGCCAGATCATTGTAAAGTCCTCCCTTTCTGGGGTATCAGAGTCCCACCTGATCAGCTGTCCTTGTGATGCAGTAGGAACTGTCTGTGTGGGGAGTGGGAGAGCAGGGGAGGACTTTAGGGGATGGACGATGCCAGGGCCTGTAACCTGAGCTAGGTAAGGGAGGGGAAAGGTCAACACCTTTGCCCGGGAAGGGGAACAAAGGAAGGGAGTGGCAGGATGGAAGCAGTTTGAGTTTGGGCTTGGGGCTGTGTGGGTGGAATTCAGGGTATCCTAGCTAGGATCCAAGCACCGTGAAAGCCCAGAAGGACTCGGTGGAGGGGTCCTGACTGTGCCTGCAAGCTCTGCTGTAACCTGCGTTCCTGTTGTCCAATAAACCTTCTGTTTTACTGGCTGGCTAAGAGTCACTGTGGGTCCCAGGAAGAGGGGTGCAGGGCCGGACTCCCCCACACTCCGTGACAACTGGTGGCAGCGGCGGGAGATACTGCACCCCGTGGACGGTGCTTCCTGCAGTAAGTGACTGGGGAGCAGTAAAACGAAGGGGTGACTAACCCCTGGGAGTGTGTGCCCAGTGAGAAGGACTTTGAAGTAACAGGGTCCCCCGGGGGATTGCAGCGAGCGGTCCCAGGGGCGGAGGAGTCTGCAGCTCGACCCTGGCAGAGAGGTGGTGACCTCACGAAGGGCTGGTGCACTAGGGGTCCCCCTGGAAACCGTGGGGAGCGGCGAGCACCCCGGCCTGTGAGTGGCCAGCAGGAAGATGTATGCCAAGCGGCGCAAGTGTGACCTGCTGGAGCTGTGCAAGCAGAGGGGGTTGCGCCCGGGGAGACGCACCAAGGACCAGCTGATTGCCCAGCTGGAGCAGGGAGACCGCATGAATGAACGGAGCCCTGTCTCTGAGGGAAGCAGCCGAGCAGATGCAGCGCAGGCACCAGTGTCTGTCCCCGCTGGGAGTGGTCAGCCGGCAGACGAGGGCTTCCCGAGACCCCCCCTTCCTAGGCGTAGGGGAAGGGCGGGGAGGAGCCCAGTGTATACCGAGGGCACCGTGACACCCCCGGCCAGCAGGGGAGCCTCACGGCGAAGCTCACCCCCCAGCAGGGGATCCTCCCGGCAACGCTCGGCATCCGTGGAGTGGAGGCGGCTGGAATATGAAAGGGAGCTGAGACGGGAAGAGCTCGAGTTAAAGAGGCGAGAGCTGGAGAAGGCGAAACAGCGTGAACATGAGGAGAACCAGCGTAAACATGAGGAGAACCAGCGCCAGCGTGAGTGGGAGGAGAAGGAGAAACAGCGTAAACATGAGCTGGACCTGGCCCGGCTGAGGAGCAGTGAGGCTCCGGCTGCGGTGAGTGAGGGGGGACCCAAGCCTACAAAGAGCTTTGATAAGCACTTGCTGCCCCGGCGTAAGGAGGGGGAGGACATAGATACCTTCCTGACGGCCTTTGAGAATGCCTGCGAGCTGCACAGGGTTGACCCTGCAGACAGGATCACAGTTCTCACCCCCTTACTGGACTCCACAGCCATGGAGGTGTACAGCGACTGAAAGGGGCGGAGGCAGGGGACTACGAACTGTTCAAACAGGCCCTGCTCCGCGAGTTTGGGCTGACTCCTCAGATGTATCGGAAAAAGTTCCAGAGCCAGCGTAAAACCCGTGAGGTCACATACCTACAACTGGTCAACCGGGCGCAGGGGTATGCCCGCAAGTGGACAGCTGGGGCCCAAACTAAAGAGGACCTGCTTGACCTATTCATACTGGAGCACCTGTACGAGCAGTGCCCGTCTAACCTGAGGCTGCGGTTGATGGACCAGAAGCCGGAGAACCCGCAGCATGCAGGCCAGCTGGCCGACCAATTTGTGGACAGTCGGGCAGGGGATGGCAGGGAGGAGTCTCGAAGGAGCAGGCCTGCCTCAACGCAGAGAGAGAGTCATCATGGGACCTCCCAAAGGGGGCCTATGGAGAACCCCCCCAAAAGGGGAACATCCAGAGGCAGGTCCCTCCGACCCACTCAAGGGGACCCACGAGATATGGGCTGCTATCGCTGTGGCCAACGAGGTCACATACGGGCCCAGTGCCCCAAGCTCAGGGACAGACCAAGCAGACCCAACCCGCAGAGGGTGGACTGGGTAAAAACCCAATCGGAGGAGGGGCTACATTCCCAGGAAAGGGGGGTTGGCAACATACCACCTGTGGATGCTCCAGGTTCCGGGTTTTTGGTTTACCGGGTGGGCACGGGGCTGCCCCTCCGGAAAGAGTGCATTGTTTCCCTGGAAGTGGATGGGAGGAAGGTCACTGGGTACTGGGACACGGGCTCAGAGGTGACGCTGGCCCGGCCCGAGGTGGTGGCCTCAGATCGGATGGTGCCCGACCCCTACCTGACCCTGATGGGCGTGGGCAGGACCCCATTCAAGGTACCTGTGGCAAGGGTACACCTGAAATGGGGGGCCAAGGAGGGCCCCAAGGATGTGGGGGTACACCGATATTTGCCCACTGAGGTGTTAATGGGAGGGGACCTTGAGGACTGGCCTAGTAACACCCAGAGTGCCCTGGTCGTGACTCGTAGTCAGAGTCGGCAAATGGCACTGCTCCCCGACAACGGGGAAGGTACTCGACCTGAGGTGCAGGACCCTAACTCAGGGAGCGGGGAACGCCCAGGGGCACGGTGCAAAGAGGCTGCGGCCTCAGACCCAGCCCGCAAGAGAGAGCCGGTCCCCATTCCTGTCCCAGCTGCTGAGTTCCAGGCCGAGTTGCAGAAAGATCCCTCCTTGCGGAAGCACAGGGACCGGGCTGATCTTAGTGCGGTACAGACCATGAGGAGAGGTTGCAAGGAGAGGTTCCTGTGGGAGAAGAGGTTCCTGTACCGAGAATGGGCTCCCCCAGGGGAAGTAGAGTCATGGGGGATCAGGAGGCAGCTGGTGGTTCCCCAGAAGTTCCGTCACAAGCTGTTGTACCTGGCCCATGACATCCCTCTCGCAGGGCACCAGGGAATCCGGCGCACCAGGCAGATGCTGCTACAGAACTTTTACTGGTCTGGGGTCTTTACCCATGTCCGACAGTACTGCCAATCCTGTGACCCCTGCCAGAGCGTGGGGAAGGCCCGGGACAAGGGGAAAGCGGCTTTGAGGCCTTTACCCATCATAGAAGAACCTTTCCAGAAGGTGGCCATGGACATAGTGGGACCCCTCAGCAAGACGACCCGGTCAGGGAAGAAATACATCCTGGTGGTGGTGGATTTTGCCACTCGCTACCCCGAGGCGGTGGCCTTGTCCTCTATCGAAGCAGACACAGTGGCAGATGCGCTGCTGACAATTTTCAGCTGGGTAGGGTTCCCCAAGGAGGTCTTAACGGACCAGGGGTCCAACTTCATGTCGGCCCTGCTCCGGTCCTTATGGCAGAAATGTGGGGTCCAGCACAACTGGGCCTCAGCGTATCACCCCCAGTCCAACGGGCTGGTAGAAAGGTTCAACGGGACGCTGAAGATGATGCTAAAAACATTTATGAACCAGGATCCGCAAGATTGGGACAAGTACTTACCTCACCTGCTGTTTGCGTACAGGGAGGTACCCCAGGAATCTACCGGGTTTTCACCTTTCGCACTGTTGTATGGAAGGCGGGTGAGGGGGCCCCTAGACCTGATGAGGGACAAATGGGAGGGGAAGGCCGCTCCCGAGGGATAGTCAGTGGTGGAGTATGTCCTGACCTTCCGGGAAAGACTGGCTGAGCTCATGGGCTTGGCCAGGGAGAATCTGGCCCGAGCTCAGAGGAGGCAGAAGGTCTGGTATGACCGCACAGCACGAGCCCGTGCCTTCACCACCGGGGATCAGGTGATGGTTCTTATCCCCGTGAGGAGAAACAAACTCCAGGCCGCCTGGGAAGGGCCCTTCAAGGTTATCAAGCAACTGAATGAGGTAAACTATGTGGTGGAGCTGTCAAACCGGGCACATCACCGTCGGGTGTACCATGTGAACATGATGAAACCATACTATGACAGGGGGAATGTGGTGTTGGCCGTGTGTGGACATTGGGAGGGGCAGGGAGATGACCCCTTAGTGGATCTATTCCCTGAGACAAAAGCTGGTTCCCCCCTGGAGGCGATTCCCCTCTCTGAGCAACTGACCCCGGGCCAGCACGCTGAGATCAGAGGGGTGCTGCATCTGTACCGACAGCTGTTTTCCAACCAGCCTGGACGCACTAATTTGACTGTCCACCGGGTGGAGACCGGGTCACATGCCCCTATAAGATGCTCCCCTTTTCGGGTCACTGGTAAAACTGCCCAGGATCTTGAAAGAGAGGTCAGGGACATGCTGGCTTTGGGGGTGATCCAGCTGTCTTCCAGCCCTGGGGCCTCGCCAGTGGTGCTAGTCCCCAAGAAGGATGGGTCAATCCGGTTCTGTGTGGACTATCGAAAGCTCAATGCCATCACCGTATCTGATGCCTATCCTATGCCCAGGCCTGACGAGCTCCTAGACAAACTGGGAGGTGCTCGGTACCTCACCACTATGGATCTTACAAAGGGCTACTGGCAAGTGCCGCTGGATGCAGATGCCAGGCTGAAATCGGCCTTTATCACCCCTCTGGAGCTCTATGAGTTTCTGACCCTGCCCTTCGGCCTCAAGGGAGCACCAGCCACCTTCCAGCGCCTGGTGGATCAGCTACTGAGGGGGATGGAGAGTTTTGCCGTGGCGTATATTGACGACATCTGCGTCTTCAGCCAGACCTGGGAGGACCGCATGTCCCAGGTTAAACAAGTCCTAGACCGACTCCGAAAGGCTGGGTTAACAGTAAAGGCTGAGAAGTGCAAGGTGGGGATGGCTGAAGTATCTTACCTGGGCCATCGGGTGGGGAGCGGCTGCCTGAAGCCGGAACCAGCCAAGGTGGAGGTGATCAGAGACTGGCCTGCTCCCCAAACCAAAAAGCAGGTCCAGGCCTTTATTGGGATGGCGGGGTACTATCGAAGGTTCATGCCCCACTTTAGTGCCATAGCTGGCCCCATCACTGAACTGTGCAAAAAGGGGAAGCCAGACAAGGTGATCTGGACTGAGCAGTGCCAGGAGGCTTTCCGGGCACTGAAGGAGGCTCTGGTTAGTGGCCCAGTTCTGGCAAACCCAGATTTTGACAAACCCTTTATGGTGTTCACCGATGCCTCAGACACGGGACTGGGGGCAGTGTTAATGCAGGAGGATGAAAAGGGGGAGAGACACCCCATCGTGTACCTGAGTAAGAAGCTGCTACCCCGGGAACAAAGCTACGCGGCCATCGAGAAGGAATGCCTGGCCATGGTGTGGGCCCTTAAGAAGCTAGAGCCATATCTCTTTGGGCGACACTTCACCGTGTACACCGACCACTCTCCCCTGACCTGGCTGCACCAGATGAAAGGAGCCAACGCCAAGCTCCTGAGGTGGAGCCTGCTCCTGCAGGACTATGACATGGACGTGGTCCATGTGAAGGGAAGTGCCAACCTGACAGCGGATGCGTTGTCCCGGAGAGGGGGCCCTGAACTTCCCCAGGTCACTGGGCAGAGTGACCCCGCTCAGTTCAGTCTCGAAGGGGGGAGAGATGTGATGCAGTAGGGACTGTCTGTGTGGGGAGTGGGAGAGCAGGGGAGGACTTTAGGGGATGGACGATGCCAGGGCCTGTAACCTGAGCTAGGTAAGGGAGGGGAAAGGTCAACACCTTTGCCCGGGAAGGGGAACAAAGGAAGGGAGTGGCAGGAGGGAAGCAGTTTGAGTTTGGGCTTGGGGCTGTGTGGGTGGAATTCAGGGTATCCTAGCTAGGATCCAAGCACCCTGAAAGCCCAGAAGGATTCGAGGGAGGGGTCCTGACTGTGCCTGCAAGCTCTGCTGTAACCTACGTTCCTGTTGTCCAATAAACCTTCTGTTTTACTGGCTGGCTAAGAGTCACTGTGGGTCCCAGGAAGAGGGGTGCAGGGCCGGACTCCCCCACACTCCGTGACAGTCCTCATATGCTCCTGTCTTTTACTCCACTGCTAAGTCCTGTGCCACTTTCCCAGCAGCCAGCAGGGAAACCCAGGCCTGCCCCTTTCATCCAGTTCCAGTCCAGGGGCACTATGTCAAGCAACTGTGGTCTCTTTGCTCCTAGACCCTGTTTCTATTTTCTCTGTAAGAAGGCGCCGTGGCTCCCTGCCGCGCCTGAGAGGGACGAGCCAGAGCAGGTGTCTCAGTGGGCGGAGCCACCACCACCTGTCCCCGCCCCCCGGAAGTCAAGGGGCGGGACAGGACGTATAAAAGCCCGGCCCAAGCGCTCAGTTGGTGGCCGGCTGTCGGAGAGCACAGACGCTGGAGCCCGAGCTCCCGCTGGGCCCAGCCTACCCTGTGCTCACTACCCGGAGGAGCGCTGGCCTGACCTGCCCCGCGCTCATTACCCGGAGGAGCGCTGGCCTGACCTGCCTCGCGCTCATTACCCGGAGGAGCGGTGGCCTGACCTGCCTCGCACTCATTACCCGGAGGAGCGCTGGCCTGACCTGCCCTGCGCTCACTACCAGGAGGAACGCTGGCCCGACTTGCCTCATACCCGGTACCCGGAGGAACGTTGGCCTGACCTGCCTTGTGCCCGGTACCCTGAGAAGTGGCCTGAGCTTCCCTACGACTGGTATCCTGAGGAGCTGCCTGAGCCTCCCTACAACTGGTACCCAGAGGAGCCCATGGTCTGGGACCCCCCAGACGACGCTGGCGAGAGACAGGTACCCAGAGAGGGGGAAGTTGGAAGTGGCCTGGGGGTAGCCGACCCTGGTTTGGCTCCTGAAGAGCCTGAGCCCATGTCAGTGTGTTGCGGCCAGGCTCCCACTGACAGCAGCATGCCTTTGCCGCTGCTAGGGCCCCGGGCTGGAACACAGTGGAGTGGGAGGGCTGCGTTCCCCCTGCCATCCCCCAAGGCTGGCAGACTCCCCCTCTCCCTGGCCTGAGGAGGCCTTCTGTATAGCCTTATGGGTTAATGTGTTTGCTCAGCCTGCTGAAGGCCTGGGCCTGAACTGCTACTGCCCCGCCCTGTCCAAGGGCCTGGGCTGATATACTGTGTTTGCTCAGCCTGCTGAAGGCCTGAGCCTGAATTGCTACTGCCCCGCCCTGCCCAAAGGCCTGGGCTGACTCTGTGTTTGCTCAGCCCCTGCCTGAGAGTCTGAGCCTGTACTGCTACTGCCCCGCCCTGCCCAAGGGCCTGGGCTGACTCTGTGTTTGCTCAGCCCCTGCCTAAGCCCCTGCCTAAGCCAGACTAACCCGCGGCATCGGCGGGTTAAAATCGATTGCTCGGGGATCGATATATCGCGTCTAGTTTGGACGCGATGTATCGATCCCCGAGCGCACTTACATCGATTCCGGAACTCCATCAACCCGAACGGAGTTCCAGAATCGACACGGAGAGCAGCGGACATCGATGCTGCGCCGTCCAGACTGGTGAGTACCTCGATTTTAGAAATTCGACTTCAGCTACGTTATTCCCGTAGCTGAAGTTGCGTATCTAAAATCGATTTTAATATCTAGTCTGGACGTGGCCTAAGAGTCTGAGCCTGAACTGCTACTGCCCCGCCCTGCCCAAGGGCCTGGGCTGATGTACTGTGTTTGCTCAGCCCCTGCCTGAGAGTCGGAGCTTGAACTGCTTACTGCCCCGCCCTGCCCCAGGGCCTGGGCTTATGTACTTTGTGCTTACCCGACCCCGGCTGGAGGACCAGGACTCTGCCTTGTTTGCAGACCCTTTATTCCCTCAATGCTTGCTGAGGGGTTAGGCCTACCGGATTGCTGTGTGTGTAAGGAGGTGCCTTGGCTCCCCGCTGTGCCTGAGAGGGACAAGCCCCGACACCACCGGCTTACATTCCCACCTTTCTGCTTTATCTTCTGCCACCTGGGTTTACCAGCCCAAACACCCTCCTCCCAGGGAGTCACTACAGACTACTTCCCCTGCAGCCCTCGTCTAGTCTCAGTGTGATGGCTTTATACAAGGTCAGCCTTTTCCTGCCCACTTGGTCTTCATCCTCAATCATTCTTTCAATCCCCGGCTCTCCCACAGGTGCAGCCTATCAGGTGAATTTATCTCACTCAACCTGCTCTGTCTTGTGTGAACTGGACACCCCCAGTATCCCCTCCCCTTCTAGTGGGCCTGGCACTCTAGGATAACAGCCTGCTACGGCTGCTAGGTAAATCACCTGTTCATCTATGCACTCTCCGTCCATGGCCCCACAAAGTCGCAGGACCTCCTTGTCAAATTCCTCCTAGCCCTGACCAAAATGGCCATCTGCAAAACCAGAGAGAGGAAGTTGGCCAGCGGAGTTTCCTGCGACTGTGGGGCCTATTTCCGCTCCTCCGTCTGTTCACACACTGGGGCAGAGTTCCTCTGGGCAGTGTCCGCTGGCTCCCGTGACCTTTGAGGAGCAGTGGGCGCTGTCCGGGGTTCTCTGCTCTTTGTCCCTGTCCGGTTCCCTTCGTTTAGCCCTGCGACCTCACTCTCGTTCCTGTTATCTCAATCATTGTCCCCAGCAATTATTTGGTATCACGGACCTGTGGATCCTCCCCTTAGGCTGCGAGGAGGTCCTTTAGTGTAGGGATCGGTCCTGGCTGGCAAACCACCAGAAACCGCCCCCTGCAAAACCCCCTTTTGCCACAGAATGCTGATTTGCCTCAGAATGCTGACTCCATATTATCACAAGATTAGGAGAGTACAGCACGTTCTGCCTACATGCAGCGGGTGAAGGGAAAAGGGGAAGAAAGAGTCCTCCACCAATGCGAAACAAGTAAACAAGGCTGTAAGTTATGCATAACACTGTAACCGAAAGAATAAAAAGGCTGCCACGCCTTGCGACGGGGCGCTCTCCTGAACACACAAGCTGTCTGCGTCTGGTTCCTTCCCGCACTTTAGCAGTGGCTGGCTCCGCCTGCCCACTTCCTGGCTACCAACAGGACAGTTACTGAGTAATGGAATTACTCCTTTAGCACAAGTGGTAGAGAGATCTGTTGAGCAGACCCTAGTTCAACACTTGCAGTCATGGTGGGATCCTTATACTCTCACTGTCTCCTACAGGTTCCTTGACTCTTGCTTTCTTAATAGCTATTTCCAGCCTTGCTTGTTCAGTGGAAGGAGAGAACAGAGGGAAGGGGGTTGCAGGTGGTGCCTGCATGTAGCTGTGCCAATCAACATTTCAGCAAATAACCTTCTCCCCACCCTCAGACTATGATCAGACTTTAAAGGCCTCTTTTAGATGTCTAAAGCCATTTTCTGATCCACTGCCATGAGCTGCCCCACCGGTCCCCAGCAATATCCCTGAATCCCTTGATTATCTTTATTGCCTCTAGCTTCCTCCTAAAGCCGTCTCTGCTGCGTCAGCAGGAATATTTATATCATCCCTTTCTGCCTGGCCGATATTAGCAGCCACTTTCCCCCGGCTTTGTGTTACCTGTCATTTTGGTCTCTTCTTTGCCTAGCTGGGCAAGTCCAATCTCCATCACTTTTTCTGCTTCAACTAGAAGTAAGAGTCCAGTAATATCACCCCCCTCTCCTCACAGTTACAAAGCACAGCACCGGGCTGGTCTCCACTGAGTGAAGCAGGGAAATATTCTCTCTGACAGATGAAGGTATCCTCATAATACGCTGACCCTTTGGTGGCGCTTTTCACGTCGGGCTCTCCGAGTGCTTTCTGACCAATTATTTATACCTACCAGCTGAGTGATGTAAATGCCTGTGTTAGAGAGGGGGACACTGAGGCTCAGGGAGATGAAGTGACTTGGCCTAGGCCACACAGTGAGACAGTGGCAGAGCTTGGTATAGAACCCAGGTGGCCTGATTCCCAGGAGCCAGTTCTAACAACCAGACCCCACTCCCCTCCCCGAGCTCGGAACAGAACTCAGGACTCCTGACTTCTGCCCTATCACACTTCTCCTGCAGAACCTCAGCTCTAGCCCCTAGATAACAATGACCCCCATCCAGCCTCCCTTATCTGGCACAGCCAGTCCAGAAGCTGGACCAGCCACAGCATGCCCCCCTGCTCTTTCACTTAGAAACTTCCTTCTTCTTCCCATTCCTTTGGACGCCCCTTCCAGCATCTCCTGATCAGACTTGGCGTATATCCTCACCTAGCACTGGCCTGCTTGGCATTGGAGTCCTGTGATTGCCACACAGACCAAGTTCTTAGGAGCCACAAATCCTTAGATCTGACTAATTCTGCCATTGCTGGGAAGTGCTCTTTGCTCCCCAGTAACTAACGCTGGGGCATCACTGAACACAACGCGCTGCCATGACCTCCGCTGGCCACGTCCAGCACGGAGGTGTGCTTTCTCAGGTGGGCAGCCAGCACTGACCTCATGCTCCTCTGCAGCAGGTATCTGTTCAGCAGTGCCGCTGGGCAGAGACAACAACAGGAGCAGCCGCAGGGAGCCTGGCAGTAGCATCTGGAAGGGCAAGGGGCAGCAGCAGAGGTGACAGGGAGAGGCTGCAGTCAGAGAGATGATGACCCAGATTAGTGGCTCTAGCTATCTCCTTTTCCCTTGTCTGTGATTTACCGTTTTCATTTTCTTCGGCAGTGGGAGCCGAGCTTAATTAAAGATATTTTTATGTGCATTAATAATGCTTGCAGTAATGCAAGCTGAGACAACGTGGTGAAGGAAATCAGAACCAGTGCTTCAGGATAGAAGTTCATCATCTGTGGAGGAATTCTTCTTTCCCAGCCCCCCATGCATGGCATTACACAATGGTTCAGGTGCGTCATGGGGAGAGAGGGGCTTTGCCTTCCTCTGCAGCCCCAGAGACTGGATCAGATGCAGGGATGCGAGGCCAGGTCTTTGTTCCACACCAGAAGTGCATGGTGAGGGGAGGGGAGATCGCACTCCCTCCGGGTGAGAAGGCAGACAAATGGGAGCAGCTCGCTGTGAAGGGGGGAGAGATTAAACCAGGCATTGAGAGCAAGATTGTGGCTTGAAGAATGCACTTTCACTTCAGCATAAGGACACTCCTTCCAACCCCACAAGCTCTTTTGGCATCACCTAGAGAGAGCTTCATCCAGTGCTAGAACAGAGCAAAGTACTGGTCCTCTGTGTCACACCTGTAGCAAGAGCCTATCTCCCTCTGCTCTCATCCAGAGGAGATCGCGGTCAAGTCTCACTGTCTCACCACAGAAGCAGGCCACTGCTATGCAACAGCAAGGCCTGGCCCAACCAGCTGTGTCACGCACGCCCAGCCAGTGCTTATGGTAGATTGAAACAGGATGGGGGAGCGCCCATTGTGTCAGCCCAGTAGGACAGGTAGCTGTGGGGGAGTGCTGCTCATCCCAGCCAGAGAGGAGAGCAGGAACCTCCCCTCTGCTTTTAGGGAACAAGGAAATGCACTCCCCACCCCGTCCCTACCTTATCTCCAGTTCCCACCACATTCCCAAATTACTACCCCACTCTTGAGTTTGCTTCTCTAAGTAATGGGACCCAGGGGGTGTTCCTTCTCCTCTGCCTGACTGCCTCTGATTCAGGAAACATCATCGGAGGAGTCATCATCCCCCCCCACCCCACCCTACCCCGCTGCAGGTGTAACCCAGCCGCATGAGCCGGCAGCTCCATGTATTTCTCAGAAGGTCTGGATTTAATTTCAATCCTGTTAGTGCTGGATTCTCTGTGCACTGGGGCAGGTTGGGTTACAGTGCTCCTCACCATGCCAAATCCACTGGGGCAGCTGGGATTTAATGAAGGCAATAAATCCAGAAGCACAGACACACAGTAACCCATGTGTGCTACACGCTCCAAGGTAGGGCCGTGGTGCTACGTCCTCAGCTGGTGTAATTCGGCAGAGCTCCACTGGAGCCAACGGGGCCACTGCAGCTGAGGATCTGGCCCATGTTTTAATTAATACATTGCTTTTTTAACTCCGGATCTCAATGAGCTTTACTCACATTAACTAATTCAGCTTCATAACCCTCCTCTCTAGCAGCACAGTGTCCTTATCCTCATTTCACAGAGAGGAAGTTGTAAGTTCGCGGTCAGTGTCAGAGCTGGGGTCCTGATGCCAAGCCTCCTGCTGCAGAGGGTAGACTATGCCGTCTTTACAGAGATGGGGGCAGACCAGGAATCCTACCTCCCCGCCAACTGTTCTCTAGCCACTAGACTGCACTCCTCCAACAATAGAACCCAGAAGTCCTGACGCCCAGTCCTGTTCTTCAGCCATAGGACCAGCTTCCTCTCCTACAAAATTCATAGATTTATAGACTCTAGGACTGGAAGGGACCTTGCGAGGTCACCGAGTCCAGTCCCCCGCCCTCATGGCAGGACCAAATACTGTCTAGACCATCCCTGATAGACATTTATCTAACCTGCTTTTAAATATCTCCAGAGATGGAGATTCTACAGCCTCCCTAGGCAATTTATTCCAGTGTTTAACTACCCTGACAGTTAGGAACTTTTTCCTAATGTCCAACCTAAATCTCCCTTGCTGCAGTTTAAGCCCATTGCTTCTTGTTCTATCATTAGAGGCTAAGGTGAACAAATTTTCTCCCTCCTCCTGATGACACCCTTTTAGATACCTGAAAACTGCTATTATGTCCCCTCTCAGTCTTCTCTTTTCCAAACTAAATAAACCCAATTCTTTCAGCCTTCCTTCATAGGTTATGTTCTCAAGACCTTTAATCATTCTTGTTGCTCTTCTCTGGACTCTCTCCAATTTCTCCACATCTTTCTCGAAATGCAGTGCCCAGAACTGGACACAATACTCCAATTGAGGCGTAACCAGCGCAGAGTAGAGCGGAAGAATGACTTCTCGTGTCTTGTTTACAACACACCTGTTAATGCATCCCAGAATTACCTTTGCTTTTTTTGCAACAATATCACACTGTTGACTCATATTTAGCTTTTGGTCCACTAAGAAGTCTAGATCTCTTTCCTCTAGAAGTCTCTATTTGTACCTGATAAATAACAGCCAGCAGACAAAGGACAATCGTGAGGTAGCACTGGTAAGAATTTCTGCTTTGTGGATGGGTGATCCATGGAAGCATCCAAGATACTGTTCTACACAGCACTGAATGCTATTGCACCAAGCGAGAGGAGTAGGAAGGAAGGGACAGATGCACCATCCCTTGACCGTCATGCTTCAGGGCTTAGACCAACTTGTAACTGACAGGGGTTGGGAAGTATCTTTCCTTATAGATAGGTTATCCCATAACTGCCCTTTGCACCTTCTTTATAAATAGCAGGTACTGATCACTGTCCGAGATAGGATCATTGACTAAATGCACCCCCTAGTCTGATCCAGTCTGGCAATGCTTAAGTTTCTTTGGCAGGGGAATGCAAGCAGAAACGCTCCCATTCTGAGAGCTCATTTGGTTCAGCTTGCCATTTTCATTAGAGACGGGCCCAGATCTGAACACCTTCTGCCTTTGGCATGGCTGGAAGCCTGACACAGACATTCTTTGATGGGCAGAAACAAAGCCTTGGATCCATTCCCACCAGCCCAATCTTGGGGTAATTGAGATCTGCACATCTAACTCTGTTATTACTTTCCATCAGATCCACGTTGGGTGCACCCCTCTTTAGTACTTCTCTCTGGACAGAGGGCTGGGGCAACCTCTCAGTTACACTGGGGTAACAGAAGTAACCCCACTGCAGTTAATGGCATAGAAGGAGGCTGAGAGAGAGGAGAACCCAGAGCAAAGGAGCCTTGGATTGATCTGTTCTGTCCATGGAGATTTTTAACCCCAGGAAAGAACAAAAAGGCAGAAATCTCCCATTTCCATCGGCACCAGGAGGCTCCCAGAGCCAAATGTTGCAGAACCTTGGGGAGGGTCCTTTGCAGCTCAGGGATATCTCAGTAATGAAGTAAACACAAAGGGGAAATGTGTGATTATGGGAGACTTCAACTTCCCGGATATAGACTGGAGGATGAGTGCTTGCAAGAATAATAGGGGTCAGATTTTTCTGGATGTGATAGCGGATGGATTTCTTCATCAAGTAGTTGTAGTACCTACGAGAGGGGATGCCATTTTAGATTTGGTTTTCGTGAGCAGTGAAATGCAGTGACCTTGGAGAAGAAATGGTGGTAGGGGATAACCTTGGTTCGAGTGATCATGAGCTGATTCAGTTCAAACTAGATGGAAGGATAAACAAATGTAGATCTCGGATTAGGGTTTTCGATTTCTCGAGGGCTAATTTTAAAGAGTTACAGAAATTAGTTATGGAAGTGGATTGGACGGAGGAACTTGCGGATTTAAATGCGGAGGAGGCCTGGAATTACTTTAAGTCGCAGCTGCGGAAATTGTCAGAAGCCTGCATCCCAAGAAAGGGGAAAAAAAACATGGGCAGGAATTGTAGGCCAAGCTGGATGAGCAAGCAACTCAGAGAGGGGATTAGGAGAAAGCAGAAAGCTTACAGGGAGTGGAAGAAAGGCGGGATTAGCAAGGGAAGCTACCTTGGTGAGGTCAGAACATGTAGGGATAAAGTGAGGAAGGCTAAAAGCCGCATTGAACTGGACCTTGCAAAGGGAATCAAAACCAATAGTAAAAGGTTCTACAGCCACATAAACAAGAAGAAAACAAAGAAAGAAGAAGTGGGGCCACTATACACTGAGGATGGAATGGAGGTAAAGGACAACCTAGGCATGGCCCAATATCTAAATAAGTACTTTGCCTCAGTTTTTAATGAGACTAGTGAGGAGTTTAGCGATGATGGAGGGATGATAAGTGGGAATGTGGATATGGAGGTGGATATTACCGCAACTGAGGTAGAGGCCAAACTTGAACAGCTTGATGGGACAAAATCGGAGGGCCCAGACAATCTCCATCCGAGGATATTAAAGGAACTGGCGCGTGAAATTGCGAACCCGTTAGCGATAATTTTTAAGCAGTCGATAAACTCGGGGGTTGTGCCGTACGACTGGAGGATTGCTAACGTAGTCCCTATTTTTAAGAAAGGGAATAAAAGTGATCCGGGTAATTATAGGCCTGTTAGCTTGACGTCTGTAGTATGTAAGGTCTTGGAAAAAATTTTAAGGGAGAAATTAGTCAAGGACATAGAGGTCAATGGTAATTGGGACGAATTGCAACATGGATTTACTAAAGGTAGATCGTGCCAAACCAATCTGATCTCCTTCTTTGAGAAGGTGACGGATTACTTAGATAAAGGAAATGCGGTAGATCTAATTTACCTCGATTTCAGTAAGGCGTTTGACACGGTTCTGCATGGGGAACTGTTAGTTAAATTGGAAAAGATGGGGATGAATATGAAATTTGTAAGGTGGATAAGGAACTGGTTAAAGGGGAGACTCCAGCGGGTCGTATTGAAGGGTGAACTGTCAGGCTGGAAGGAGGTTACTAGTGGAGTCCCTCAAGGATCGGTTTTGGGACCGATCTTATTTAACCTTTTTATTACTGAACTTGGCACAAAGAGCGGGAATGTGCTAATAAAGTTTGCGGATGACACAAAGTTGAGGGGTATTGCTAACACGGAGAAGGACAGGGATACTATTCAGGAAGATCTGGACCACCTTGTAAACTGGAGTAAGAGTAATAGGATGAAATACAATAGTGAAAAGTGCAAAGTCATGCACTTAGGGATTAATAATAAGAATTTTAGATATACGTTGGGGACGCATCAGTTGGAAGCGACGGAGGAGGAGAAGGACCTTGGGGTATTGGTCGATAGCAGGATGACTATGAGCCGCCAATGTGATACGGCTGTTTAAAAAAGCAAATGCGATTTTAGGATGCATTAGGCGAGGTATTTCCAGCAGATATAAGGAGGTGTTAGTACCGTTATATAAGGCGCTGGTGAGACCCCATCTGGAATATTGTGTGCAGTTCTGGTGTCCCATGTTCAAGAAGGATGAATTCAAACTGGAACAGGTCCAGAGACGGGCTACTAGGATGATCCGAGGAATGGAAAACCTGCCTTATGAAAGGAGACTCAAAGAGCTTGGCTTGTTTAGCCTGGCCAAAAGAAGGCTGCGGGGGGATATGCTTGTTCTGTATAAATATATCAGGGGCGTTAACGTTAGGGAGGGAGAGGAATTATTTAAGTTTAGTTCTAATGTAGGCACGAGGACGAATGGGTCCAAACTGGATATTAGGAAGTTTAGACTTGAAATTAGACGAAGGTTTCTGACCATTAGGGGAGTGAAGTTTTGGAACAGCCTTCCAAGGGAAGTAGTGGGGGCAAAAGACTTATCTGGCTTCAAGACTAAGCTTGATGGATATATGGAGGGGATGTTATGATAGGATAGTTTAATTTGGGCAATTGATCTTGGATTATCACCAGATAAGTCTGCTCAATTGTCTGCGGGGAGATGTTGGATGGGATGGGAACTGAGTTACTGCAGAGAATTCCTTCTTGGGTGCTGGCTGGTAAGTCTTGCCCACATGCTCAGGGTTTAGCTGATCGCCATATTTGGGGTCGGGAAGGAATTTTCCTCCAGGGCAGATTGGCAGGGGCCCTGGAGGTTTTTCGCCTTCCTCTGCAGCGTGGGGCATGGCTCACTTGCTGGTGGATTCTCTGCAGTTTTAGGTCTTCAAACCAGTTTTGAGGATTTCAATAACTCGGTCCTGGATTAGGGGTTGTATAAAAGTGGATGGGTAGGGTTCTGTGGCCTGCCTTGTGCAGGAGGTCAGACTAGATGATCATATTGGTCCCTTCTGACCTATGAGTCTGAGTAGAACCAAACCTCCTTCACTTCCACACCCACAGGTACACACTCATGGGACAAAAACAGAGCTCCAGCTCAAGCCCGTCTTTCATTGTCATTCATTCCTGGTGTCTCTGAGAAAGTCGACTGAAAAACTGGGCGACAGTAATAACAACAACAGGGAGGAACCTGTCTGGGATACAGACGCTGCAACATCAGAGGCAAGATTCCCCCAGGCAAGACATTTCAAGCATAACAAACACTTCTGTCTTCCAGGAGCCCCACGGTCTCGCAGACATAATGCAAAAAGAGTTCATTCGTTTTTTATTTAAAGTACAAATATTAATAATAAGCAGCATTGGAGGTATGGAAACACTGCAGCCTCAGGCGGATGTCCTCTCTCACACACCACACACACACTCATGTACTAACCGTGCACACAAGGGAAGTCAGATGCAAACTTATCGTTAAAAATCAGCACATATTAAAAAAGCAAAAGCTAAGGATTCGGCAGCCTATGTTGAACTAGCAGGATTAACCCATGTTTTCTAGGTTGCTTCGGAATGGCAATGCTCCAAATTCCTCAATAAATAGGGCACGCTGGCACGACTGACTCCCGCAGAATAATCAGCTGTCAAGCCTATGGGTCTGAACATGGGCACATATGTAAGAGATGGGCACAGGTTAGAAGAAGTAAAGGAGTGATAAGGGTGAATCCCAGAGCTTTGGGGCACCCGGCATTGGCCACTGTCAGAAGACAGGATACTGGGCTAGATGGATCTTTGGTCTGACCCAGTGTGGCCATTCTTATGTTCCTGGGATCTGACTTTAGAGCCACACCCTGGCAAACCTACTAAGACAGCTGTGCCTCAAAATGATAAGCAGGGGACTCATCCAAAGTCCATCGAGATCAGTAAGAGTCTTTCCATTGACTCCAATGGGTTTGGATTGGGGCCTCGTTGTACACGCATTAAAGACACTATTAAAAAGTGATCAGCCAGCCTCTGCTATACCAGAAGGGCCAGTCAAGGGAATGTGAGGCTGCTACTGCTTTGGCGATCCCTATGAAAGCATGTGCTATAAAGTCTGCAGAGCTGCAATGGCTGTTCCTACATGGAGCTACTCCAGAAATTCCCCAAGACAACTGTACTTAGCAACTTCCCTTCCACCTTCCAGCTGGTGATCTCAAAGGGTTTGGCTGCAACCCCTCTGGGAGGGCAGTCAGCATCATTATGTTCATTTTAGAGATGGGGAAACTGAGGCACCAAGCAATTACAGGCTAGGTGCTCAGCTGATACAATTGAATTCAGTGGAGCAATACTCATTCACACCACGTGGGGATCAGGCCTCCTGATTCCAATAGAGCAGCACTGATTTACACCAGTTGGGAATCTGGCCCTTAATCTCTGTGCCTCAGTTTCCCAAGTTTGATTGCCTGGCCTAAGATCCTCTGGGCCTGAATTTCAGAAGGGCTGGGAACCCATTGGACACTACGGCTCCAGTTGAAGGTGGGGGTACTCAGCACCTCTGCCAGTCAGGCCTCAGATATACTCAGCTTGGCGCCTACTCACTGGGGGACCCCAAAGGAATGGACCCTGCCTTCACAGGGGGAAGCTCAGAATAGCTAGTGCATGGGCAAAAACTGTTCGGTCTCCAGGATGTGGGTAAATCAGGTGTCTTTCAGTCTAGTCCCTGCCTGCTGTGATGGCCTCAGGAAAGCAGGACATGGCTCTCCAAGATGGATACACCGAGCACTTCATTGCAGAGTACTCTGAATGACCTGAAGCCATTGATATTGCCCAGCAGCCAATCAGGTCAAACTCTATTAACTGGTGCTGTAAATCTATCTTCTCTCCATTAAGCTCATCCCTAGAAGAGAATATGCGGCTTCATCTTAGGCTGCCTGCCACAGTCCCATGCATCGGCAGCTCCCTCTCCTTCCAAGCTTCCCCAAATGTGACAGTATTTCATGTGCTCTGCCACTTGAGGGGCAATAATGCAAAGCATCTTCGAGCAGCCTCCTTTGTATCAGGCTTAAGTAATTCACATCAACAGGCAGCCACTCTCCTCAGCAGCAGGATCCCTGCTCACCCAGGCAGCCACTCCACCTCCGACTTGCTGAGCTAAGCAAATAGCTGGACTCCCCCCTCCCACCCCGGCCCCCAACGACGGCTGATTAGATCCCATGAATTTCAGCACTTACCTGGATCAGCTGAGTTCAGAGCTGAATTTAGTGCTTGAGAGATCGAGGAGCTATAATATTGGCTAAAGTAAGGCCCAGGAGACACAAGAGCAGCGAAAGCTTTTCCCCATGTAGCTCTGATGATGCACCTCAGCCCTGACCTGCCGTCCCCCTGCTACTGGTGACCTCTCGAGGTCCCTTCCAGTCCTACATTTCTAGGATTCTGTTATTCCAGTTCCCTATGGAAAATATACATTCATCTCTGACAATGCCTTGCAATGCTGACCTGCAGCCTCCCTGCTGCTCCACTTCTGATCTCCCCACAGACCTCTCTGACAATGTCCCTCAATCCTGCTCCACAGCCCTGCCAGCTACCCCAGCCCAGGGCTCGCACATCAGCTCATTCCCTAGTACCTGGGGCTGGGCAAGTTGCTCTCTGAACACTTCCGCTGCAACCCCTGCAGAGATGTTGCAGAGGGTTTGATGCGTTGTTTTGTTTCAGAGCTGTATCACCCCCCTGTCCATAAGCTAATCACCACGAGCTGGAGCTGCCCATCCTGGCTATGGCAACCCTGCACTGTGAGACATCTCCCCCATTCCAAGCCACAGAACAAGCTCCTCGGCCGTTACCTCATGGGCCAGCTTGGTGGGGGAGTCAGGGCAAAAGGGCATGTGGGTCAAGTGCTTTCAGTCTTCCAGGTCAGGATAACAAACACCAGGGGACCGGGCCAGTAGAGGACGATCTGGAGAGCATGCTAATGAAGAAGCTGATCTGACTGCTGATGCAAATGCTGATGAGAGTTATTGTTGGATGCTGCACTCTCCACCCAGACAGTCAGCCTTTTTCCTACACTCTGTGAACAGCACAGGGTCCTCAAGGCATTTCCTCTCCTGGTGGGGGAAGGCTCAGAGACACACTGCTGAATGATCCCTGTCAGTGCAGACTGTGGTTCCCCAGGTGAGAGCTGTGAGCCATCAGTACCAGCCAGAGCAGGGCTCTTTCCTGGTGCTCTGTTGTGCAGTGCCTAGGCGCCACTGGGTTTCTGAGATCTCTCATGCATGGGCTCTGTTTGCTTGGGTCTTACTGGGAGAAAAAAAATCCATAAGAACAGAGCATTAAAGACATAAACCAACATCTTCTCCCAACACCAAGCAGCAAGAGGAGCAGAATGCATGGAATTTGACTTTCCAAACCAAGAATGAATAACCAAAAGAAATACATATATGTTCATATTGTCTTCAGTGGCTTCAAGCCCCAGGACACATCAGGAAAGAAAGCGCGAGAGAGCATGCGTGCATGCATGGATGCGAAAAAAAGGCCAGCTTTCAAATGGAGTGATACCTAGTGGTTAGAGCAGAAGACTAGCCATCAGGACACCTGGGCTGTATGCCCAACTCTAGGAGGGAGCATGGACTAGCAGTTAGATCCAAGGGGCTGGAAATCTGGACTCCTTAATTTTATTCTGAACTAAGAAAGACAGAATGTGTCTTGTGGACAATATTAATGGCATTGTCATTTTCAGCCTGGGAGGCTGCATTCTATTAGCCAATGACAGGCCGACATGCACAATGAAAAGCAAGCTGCCCTCTCTAGGGCTTTATCTCCCTCCCGCTACTCTCTTCACCCACTAATCCACACACCCACCACTGTACCCAATCAGCCTGAGCTGAGCATCCCCTGGGAGGCCCATCAGCCCATGCAGGGCACTAGCTCTTTAAAGATACAGTATCTTCAACTAAAACTTCCTAGCTCGCAGGTTCCTGGGCCTCTTCTGTAACTGTGCAATGCTTGCTTGGAGTGATTCCCGCAAAGCAGGGCCGGCTCCAGGCCCCAGCACACCAAGCACGTGCTTGGGGCGGCATGCCACGTGGGGCACTCTGCTGGTTGCCCGGAGGGCGGCAGGCGGCTCCAGTGGACCTCTGCAGGAGATCCACCGGAGCCGCGGGACCAGCAGACCCTCCGCAGCCACGTCTGCGGGAGATCCACCAGAGCCATGGGACCTGCGAGCGGCAGAGCGCCCCCCATGGCGTGCCGCTGTGCTTCGGGCGGCGAAATGGCTAGAGCCGGCCCTGCCTCAAGGGACTCTGCTAACTCCAGATTCCTTTGTCCTCCCACCCCCTGCCATCCCCTCCATTCAGCCTCCAACAGTTGTGTACAGAACCCAGCATCCCTGACTCCCAGTCCCTTGTACTAACCATTCAACCACACTCCCCTCCCACAGTCGCAGTTAGAACCCAGGAGTCCTGATGCAGTGCTGACAGTAATAGCTATTTTTCTTAATGTCACAGTTGGGCCAGAACCCTCAATCAGGATTGAGGGCCACCTCATGCTGGGGACTGTAGAAACACAGAAGAAGCCATAGTCTCCGCCCCAAAGAGCTTGCAATCAAAGGGTGAGCGGAGAGGAACAGAATCAGGTTGATACAACTCCCTCTCTCCATAGAGGTACAGCCAAGCATAAAAAGGTCAGTCTGTGCATCAGTACAGGTCTGGAAGAAACTCTTAGGTCCAGACCTCTCCTATACGTGTGGCTGGCTTGCTCCTGGTTCAAACCTTGCCTCTCCCGTATATCTCTTATGGACAATGGAGGAGAGAATTCAGTTACAAAGCTTCAGCTAGCAAGAGAGAGAAGGGCAGACAAAAAAAATTACAAGCCCATGGAGCTGCTGAGCTGAGAGTTCCATTAAAGAATGGAGTTTACCAAGGAATAAATCAGCCGAGCAAACACTAATCTCCCCTCTCAGGGGGGTGCAGGGTGTGTACCAGCGACGGTGCTTCAGTGTTGCCTTCAGAAGTCAGCAGCCCCTGCTATCTCCAGGGCCCTGGTCATCTCCTCCTTCGCCCCTGCCTCCCTGTGCTGCCTTCATCTCCTATCTAAAGCCAAGCACGCAAGAGGATGGTGGATTTGATTAGAAAAGCCAGAGCCAGCAGAGACAAATTGGAAGTGCCCAGCTCCGAAGGCAGGCTGTCCCCCAGCTCCTTCGAGGCATACTAAATCTTCATTTAGCCAGCTGCCCACGCCAATTAACTCGGGGCCTCTAGTTAGAGGCTCGGCATTGATTGGCCTATCCCCCAGGAGCCTGAGCAGCAATCATGGGCCTGTATCCAATTCCATTGCTCCCTGCTCGGCAGCCGGGAGAGTGGAGGCTGGGATTCTCGAGACAGTGGTGCAGGAAGAGACCAGGGTATGAAGGAAACCAGAGGGGGAAAGCAAAACCGCATCCATTCATCTCTCTCCATTTTCACCTCTGGTTGCCTTTTCCATCACACCAAAGGGCACAATTATACGCAGACCCTGGCTGCCTGCTCGGGACACCACCCCACACCATTGCATTTGCCAGCCCAGCCCATTAGAAGGTGATACTGAGGGCAGAAATTCAGAATTTTTAATTGACTGTGTGTTTCTAAACCCCCTCTATGCTGTTCTGCTGCCAGTTATTTTTCTCATTTCAGGGCCTTAAACTGAACACACGTACACCTTGAGGTCTCCTCTCTACATACCCGAGGGTATCACGTGCACAGGATCCTTTGGCTCACATCTACAACCCTTCAGCTATAACTCAGACTGAGCAGCTCTCAGAATGCCATGTTCATTTGCTCTTAGAGTTTAAAGCCAGAAGAGACCATTCTGATCATCTAATCTGACCTCCTGCACAGCACAGGCCAGAGAATCATAGAAATGGAGGGCTGGAAGGGGCCCGGAGAAGAATTTCAGCCGGTGATTCCTGTATCTAGTCCCTCTCTTCTAGCTAAGCTAAAGAATTTCTCTTAGAAAGTGGCATACACCCTCAACGTAAAGATGCCAAGTGATGGATCCACAGCCTGTGGTATAAGTTGCTCCAATTATTTATTGTCCTCACTGTTAAAAATTTACACCTTATTTCCAGCCTGGCTTCAGCTCATTCTGCCTCTGCTACCTTTAAGAGCTCTTCTATTACCTGAAATCTCCTTTTCATGTAGGTATTTCTAGACAGTGATCTAGTCACCTCCTAACCTTCTCTTGGATAAACTGAATCGATTGAGCTTCTCCAGTCTCACACAGTAAGGCCAGTTTTCCGGACCTCCAACCATTCTTGCAGCTCTTACCTAAACCACTCTTCCCGTGACCATGTCTTCAGTTCAGTGGAACAGGACGGGGTATGATCCTGAAGGCTCCTTGGACAGTAGGATCTAGTGTAGCAGTCTAAGTGCACAGTGTCCGCTCTGTAGTGGCTGACCCACAAAGAGGATAACAACCTACTATTGTTAAGTAGTAATGAAGTTACTCTTTTGAAATCTCTCTTTAATGCTGAAAGTCCCAGGTTCAAACCCCACTGATGATCCTAGAAACAAATTGTTACACAAGCTGAGTGTGTTGTTTGATTACATCTCTTTGTGATGCTGTTTGCGGTTACCCAAGATATCTGGGGTGAATCACTATCAGCTGTTCACACTGGGGAAACACTTGCTGGCAATGTAGGTGCTCTGCTCCAGGCTCTGTGAGCCCCACTCTTTCCCAGTGGAAGCTAGCAGTTTATACAATCCACTTTGTTACACACCAGTGCCCAATCCCCTATCTTCTAGGCACTGCAGTGCACCTCAGGCAACTGATTTCACCTCACTTCAAAACTCTCCTTAGCACAAGGCACTTAGACAGGTTTATAGTAAAACCAAAGTGGAGTTTATTTAACAGAGCTTGAGGTAAAGGTTCAGTATAAGCAAGTATAAGGATTTGGAAATGTTAAGATGCAATCTACAGCCTATACTTACTAACAAGTGATTTTCCTATCTAATAAGGTATTTCGTACCCAACGGTTAGTCCTTGCAGCCCTTGTCCAGTCCAAAGAGCTGGGACCCACTTTTCATGAGACACCCTCGCTAACAGTCTCCTCCAGTAATGCATACCCCCTTGTCCTCTTTCTTCTTCTCTTATACAGTTGCAGACTATTGTCCTTAAACCTAAGGGTCCCTTGTTCAGAGACTTTTCTTGGGGTCCTTTTGTCTCTGCAAATGCTGAAGCCTGCATCTGTCCCATATGTCGAATGGTCACCTGTAAGACTCCCCCTCCTCAGGTGACAGGTTTCACTCCTATAGCTCTAAAATTGTTTTTCATACAAACAACTCACCATAGCTGCGACCATCAGCTAGTTCTTGGCTTTTGGCAGAGACCATGTGTGACGCCCTTCGATGAAATACTGAGAAGATGGTTGGACACAGGGGTAATGGGCCTGCCTCTGTCATACTCTTCTGCTGCCAAAGATTACGCACAGTTCTCATCCTCCGCGAAGGCCCTCACTATGTGATTATTACCAACATAATTCTCCTGCAAGGCTGAAGAGTTTCTGGACCTGGTTGTGAAATAAAATAAAAATAAAGGTTTAATGTGTAGCTAGCGCAAGATATTAGGTAAAGCAAAGGTCAGGAGAAAAGAAATGGTCTCATTTTGCTAGAGACGACCTTCTGCACATACACTGAAAGCAGCTCCTGGTTCCAGTCTCCCTCTGGAGACACCCAAATCTGGGCAAATCAAAGCCAACACAAACAAAGGGCCTGATCCAATTTCCACTCAGTGGAGAGGCTCCCAGGCAGCACTCTCACTGAAGTCAGGCACTCTGCCTGGGTATGGAGATCAGCATATGTCCCATTAATAATAACTTCAAGCTCTCCAGGTGGGTGACATGTCAGATTATGTCAAGATGACCATGGAGGCTGACACTTGAGCCTTGTCCTTCAGCCTGGGATAACACAGTGACACCGATACTCCAAGGGAGATATATTTGATAGTGGTATGACTGGTGCAGAGGAAGTACATAAGGAAATGTCTTTTGCTCCTCATAACACAAGAACTAGGGGTCACCAAATGAAATGAATAGGCAGTAGGTTTGAAACCAAACAAAAGGAAGTATTTCTTCACACAATGCCCAGTCAGTCTGTGGAACTCTTTGCCAGAGGATGTTGTGAAGGCCAAGACTGTAACAGGGTTCAAAAAAGAACTAGATAAATTCATGGAGGATAGCTCCATTAATGGCTATTAGCCAGGATGGCAGGGATGGTGAAACAGAAGCTGGGAATGGATAACAGGGGATGGATCACTTGGTGATTCCCTGTTCTGTTCATTCCCTTTGGGGCACCTGGCACTGGCCACTGTTGGAAGACAGGATACTGGGCTAGATGGACCTTTGGTCTGACCCAGTAGGGCCACTCCTATGTTATATTTCAGAATAGAGAGAGCATGGAGGCTACTGTGTAAGATGGATGGATGGATCGATCAATCGATCTACATTTGTTAGGCAATCCCAGTATCTTCCAGCGGCCATTCCACATCCACTCTATTAACCATAGTGCTGAACCTCTGTTTATACAAGGAGGGGCCTAGAAGACTCATCAGGGAGGGTTCAGTACCCCAGTGCCACAAGTATGCACTAAAGTCATCAGTCAGCAAGGAAGGGAATGAGTTGAGCAGAGCTCTACTGGGAGAGCAGGCTGCAGGGAGAAGCAGCTGTAAATGTGGATCCAATTGGCTTGCTCTGGGTAATATTTCCTGATTATTTCACTGCAGCATGCTGAGGCTGCAGAGTAATCGAATTAGGCAAATATTATGGGGAAGAAAATGGGCAGATAAGTAGCTTAAATTGATCAAAATGACCTGAAGGTAGCCGTGCAAATGGTCTGTATAATATCCTGTAATAACCCTGTCCAAGCAACTGCTCGGAGGCTGGATTCCAGTAACAAGGTGTTGGATTAGAATAACGGTCTGCAGGAGGATAGAGAAGAGGCTTCAAAAATCAGGGGTGGAGCGGCTCCCTAGGGAGGGAAGGCACAGCAGGCCCAGAGGGAAGGCCTAGCAGAACATGAGGGAGAGGAGCCTGATGATTCCGGGGCATAGCTCCAGTCAATCCTCGGTCTTTGTATTTTTCCCACATGGTTTTTTATCCATGTTTCCTGTGCACGTTCTAGACTCACTCCCCAGCCATCAGGTCCTTACAGCCCCGCAGGGGGCTCAGCTGAGCATCCTCACCTTACTCCACAGGGAAAGGGCCATCTCAACCTGTAACCAGGTATATAGCTCACTAAATACAAAGGCAGAATTGCCAGAGCTGGTGCTGGAGCCTTCTCCTCTGCAGCTGCCACCTCCCACTGTGTCTCCACCTCAGTGACTCACCGATTCTCCTTTTCCAGTCACCTCAGCGTGCATCTCTTTAATTTCCTTATTGTCTCTTAATTCCTTTGTCCCTCTGCTTCTTTCAAGCTCTGTTGGATAGATCTGTACCGATCATTCAGGCAGAGACTCTGTTGTGTAGCACAAAAGAAGGGAATGAGGAAGAGATATCAGGGAACTGGCTATGGTTCCCTAATTAGTTCCTTCCAAGCAGCCCCAGCATCCTCAGGCTGCTTTAACCTATTCCATCTGGCACTGGTCCCCTTGACAGGAGATACAGCCTGAAGCTTTATACGAGCTCTCTCTGGGGATGAGCATTTAAGAGCCAGGGAATGTCCCACATTCTGCAGGAGGTGGGGGATAGCATAATCTGCACATGCGGGAAGAGAAGCACCCCCATCCCAGAGGGCAAGTCATTCGGCCTCTCCTTGCTGTGCGGCAACTGGCACATTTGGTCAGTGCCATCTTCTCCAGCACATCCTCCCAAAGAGGCTCAGACAGTGGCCAAATCCCCAGGCCTCATCCGATCTTTCCTCAGCATCAAAGTCCCTGGGATCCCTCCTTGTAGAGAGATGTCCCCTGCAATGACCTTTCCCCAGTCAGGTGATCAGCCCCATCTCCATTTGTCACTATTAACTCCAAGGGGCCATGCTGTTCTCACAACTGCTTGTGGCCGGCTGGCTGCATCATAAAAAGTCCTGTCCCCTGCCCCTCACCGCCATCTTCTCCTCTGCAGCCTCCTAGCTCTGCCCCGCTCCTGCCGTCTTCAGGAAGCCTCCTTGGGCACACAAAAGAGGCTCTGACTGGACACAAGACACTTTATTCCCTTCTCTGAACAAGCCGGATAAATCACTGGGACAAAGAGACTCAGACAAGGGCAGGCAGGATCGATATGGGACGGCACAGTTACAGAGCCAGGAGAAAACACAAAACATACACAATAGCTGGGAGGGACTGGGAGAGAGACATTGGCAGAGCTGGGGAGGGGAGCCCTAGGGTTCATGCAGTGGGACATCAGCGAACTATAGGAGCTGAGACAGCCCAGGGTCGGGATAGAGTGGGGGGGGGCTGTGGGTCAGAATTGAGGGGCATCAGCAGAGCTCTGGGGGTAGTCGGAGCCCAGGATTGGGATAGAAAGGATCACGCTGGGGCAGGATTGAGGTATGTCTGCAAAACTGGGAAGGGAAGCCCAGTCCTCAAATAGCAGGGAAGCTGTGAGGCATGACTGAAAGGCACCAGCAGAGCCTTGCACGGTAGGGAACCCTGGACTGGAATAACTGGAGTGGCTGCAGCCCAAAATGGAGGGAGCTTCAGAAGGGCTCTGGTGGGAAGCCCAGGAAAGGAAGAGGGTGGTGGTGAGAGACTGCAGGGCTGTACATAGGGACATTGTTATAGATGTAGAGGGGAGCAGCCCAAAGACCAGTCTCAGTCGACTTTGAATAAGGCCAGCCCCCAATTCCAGGGTGAACTCAGGGCTGTCTGCTTAAAATGCACATGCATCCTTCTCTACCCTGCCTGTCCCTTCAGACAGGGCAGGGACCTAGGGGAAGAGAAAGGGATACGATAAAAATAATTCTTCTCTGGGCATTGAACAATGAAACACAATTGAGCTGTCACTCTGGCTGCATTTCCCCTGGGAGGCTGACAGCGTTAACACGTTAGCAGGGTGAGGGAATGGAAACCTCTTTGGGACACCAGCAATTGCCAGTGGAAATAAAGAGTATTTTCAAAACACTGCAAGAGATCAAGAAAAAACGACCCTCTCATTCCCGAACCCCATCCCTATCCCCACAGCTCAGTACAGCTGAGGAAGGACAAGCCATTGTGGAGAGGAGTGGTAGCAGCTCTGGGTGGAAATCGTTATACTACACATAGAACTGGTCAAGAATTTTTCATCAAAAAATGCTGATTTGTCGACCTCAGAACTGTCCAAGGGAAAAGATCAGATCTGACAAGTTTCGCTTTCAAAAACATTTCTAAACAAACAAAAAAAGAGTTTTGAAATAGACAAGATACCCTATTTTCACATGTTCAAAATAAATATATATGAGCCAAAATGACTTTTTGTTTTGAAATTTAAGTTCTTTATAGTTTTTTAAAAGTGTCAAAAATTTAATAGATCAAAACTGAAATAAAATGCTTCAAAATTATCTAAATGACACATTTCAACTGACCCCCATCTGAATTTTTTCTTTTTGGATTTTCAGTTTGCAAAAATTTTTCAAGATTTCAACTTTTCAACCTGATTCAGAACAGGAAAATTCTCACAGGACAGGATGACCATATCCTACCCAGCTCTAACGTTTTCTGTCACCCATCCACTGTAGATTCCTTTCTGACACATACTGTAGCAAGGACCTGGTATCTAAAGTGGCTCCAGTCTGTGTTATGATTATTGTAACTGGCATCAAGGCCTCAAGATGGATTAGGACTGTCTTGTTCTAGTGCATTATACATACATCACAAGATACAATCCCTCCCCTGAAAAGCTAAAATATGAATAGACAAGAGAGAAAAGGGAAATATCTTAAAGGTTTACTTCTGTATTTGGCAGTTGTTTCACCACTACATGAGAATGATTAAAGGATTGGAAAACCTACCTTACCATGAGAGACTCCATGAGCTCAATCTATTTAGCATAACAGAGAAAAGGTTAAGGGGTGACTTGATCACAGGCTGTAAGTACCTACATGGGGAACAAATATTTGATAATGGACGCTTCAGTCTAGCAGAGAAAGATATAATAAGAACTGCTAGATAAATTTAGACGAGAATAAGGTGCATGTTTTAACAGTGTGAGTAATTAACCAGGTACCAACTTACCAAGGGTTGTGGTGGATCCTCCTGGCAATTTTAAAATCAAGACTGGGATGTTTTCCTAAAAGATCTGCTCTTGTTCAAACCGGAATTAATTCAGGGACGACCTATGATCTGGGTTACACAAGAGGTCAGACTAGATGATCCCAATGGTCCTTTCTGGCTTTAAAACCTATCATCATTATTTATTTTATCATTATTTTAAAGATAGAGCACCAAGGCACAGAGAGATTAAATGACTTGCTCAAGGTCACACAGGAAGTCTGTGGCAGAGCCAGAAATTGACCAGATATCCTGAATTCCAGCCCCTTAAATCATAAGCCCATGTTATCCCCAACAACCCCACTGCCAGGACACACATCATGGATGCTCTGATTTAAGAACAGCTGGGCCTATCCTGCTGGGGCAGCATGCCACCCTTGAGTGGCCAGTGATGATCTTCACAGAGATGCATCCTGCAGCCCAAGCCATGGATGCTGGGTGAGCAGACCTGCCTCGCCACATGGAATAGTGGCCTAGGTGATGGTAAACAAGGATAAGTCTTGTAGCTAGTTGGAAGCTGTGGGCGAAATGACTGAGCACCCTAGGTGGCCACAGGTGCCCTTCCAGTATCTGTCTCAACAGGTGACCCACCTGCTATCAAAAAACACAAGGAGGGTGGTATTTAGTGCCTGCCCAAATTCAACCCAAAGGGTACTACCCCGGAGTGTGTGACGTCGTTCAGTGAGAGCAAGGAGGGGGGCATCGAAGAGGAGCATTGGAGAAGAGAAACAAGTTGCTCATCTGTGCCCAGGGGCTCTCTTTCCCTTTGCAGGTGGCTCCTTGTCCTTTCTCCTGCCCTCCCACTACAAAGATGAGCCACAAGCACATGGCATTCTCCAACGTTCTGGCACACAGACGATTCCAGGTTGCAATTGTTCATACAGCTGCAGGCAGCTCTCATCTTTCTGGGAGAGGCAGGGGAGTAGAAGAAGAAAGAAGGTTGGGGGGTAAGAAGAAAAGGGGGCAGCCAGTATCTGCAGACTCAATAGATTCACCCCTATACCATTCTGGTTGGTCCGATCTAAAGAGGGGATGGGGGAAGAGAGGCAGGGAATGAATGAAACAGAGGCAGCAGGCAGGTGTGACCTGGCAGCATCAGAGCCCACCTGCACCTTGAAACTCAAGAGTTGTCCAGAGAAGGGTGTGGCAAGGAGAGGAGCATTCAAAGGTGGATCCCAGCACCATCCCTTGATGCACTACCAGCTAACGGAGCTGTGGCAGGGAGCAGTCGGGAACTCTCCACTACCTCCCACAGTGGGAATTTAACACCACTGCTGACCTCAGCAAGCTTTGCAGAGCCAGTCCTCTTTTCACTCAGAGCTCTGGGTGACTCATCGCAGACCTCTGGGAGTTTCCAGGCACAGGCGAGGGGAGTCCGTTCTCTCATCACAGGGTCACATTGTTAGACTTCTATCCCACTCTGTGCTAATCTCTGCCCCCGCCCGGGATGCCTTTGGGTAATGAGGCTGCTTCCTGGCCCGAGGCTGTGAGCACAGAGCTTGCACAGCATGAGGAATTCGCTTTGCTTTTACTTCAGGCCTCAGGCTGACCCCAGGCCCTGGCAATTTATTCCTTATTACTGATCTGCTCTCTGAGCAGAGAAAGTGAAGGAAATCTAAATTTGCTGCAGCTGGACCAGCACCTATCCCCTTCTATCCACGCCAAGAACTGCTCCAGCAGGCCTGCCGCCCTTTTCCCCTACTAGGAAAATGATATTAGAATGTATGTGATACCCAAGAAAGGGTTAATGTGCAGTGCAAAACACAGTCCCACCCTCATGGTGAGATCAGCCAATAAGAGCCTGCTCTGATGAGGTAATACTTGTAACGTGGTATCCTGCAGGGGTTTCTATGCAAACAGAATGAATAAATTCATGGAGGTCAGGTCCATCAATGACTATTAGCCAAGACAGTCAGGGATGCAACCCCATGCTCTGGGTGTCCCTAAACCTCTGTATGTATAAATACTTCCACCTTTTCATGTTCTCTATATGTATAAATATCTCCTGTCTGTGTGTTCCATTCTATGCATCCGAAGAAGTGAGCTGTAGCTCATGAAAGCTCATGCTGAAATAAATTTGTTAGTTTCTGAAGTGCCACAAGTACTCCTGTTCTTTTTGCCTAAACCTCTGATTACCAGAAGCTGGGAGTGGATGACAGGGGATGGATCACTCAATAACTGCCCTGTTCTGTTCATTCCCTCTGGGGCACCTGGCATTGGTCACTGTCAGAAGACAGGATACTGGACTGGATGGACCATTGGTCTGACCCAGTCTGGCTGCTTTTATGTTCCTAGGATTCTCGTGCTCCCGCCGTTTGCACTGAACTTAGTGGAATTAATTGTGTGTGCTCATCATGAGCTGGTGCCTTAACTATAAGACCTTGAGTCAGGATGTAACAATCATGTATTAACATTGCATGTAAACATAAAGCCACGCCACCTGCTGAGTCACTATTTGCATCTCCCTGGGCTTGTCACAGTGTCTATCATCCCCACACTCACCCTGCTTGGTTGGTAAGTTGTCAGTGTCTGGCCTTGAAACAGCCTCTTGCCTTTTCTTGTCTGCCTGTAAGTGATGGAGTGGGGCCATCCTGCCAGCTCACCACCTCACAGCAGGCTCTTTGCATGCCTTCGGATTGTATCAAGTGGTAAATCCAACAGGAATTTGGCAGAACAGCTGCAGCTGAGTGCCCCATCTCTACCAGGCTTGCAGACATTCCTCAGCATCATAGAGTTTTCAGTGCATCATGCTGGCCATGGCACAATGTTGGAGGGGAGTCTGATGCTGCCACTGGCAAACAAATGAAAAGCAAAGAATTCTTAATGCTATCCCTCATTCTGTGCTGAGGTCCCCTGGCTGTTCCTGGGAGGAAGCCTTCAGTTCTCAAAAGCCACTCTCTTTCATGCATTGGAGAGAAGCGCCTTGTCTCCTGGGTGCTTCAGCCCAGACTCGCTTTCTTCTTCATTCTATTTTATTAATAAGCAGACATGTTCTGCTGCCTCCAAGGCACTCACTGTCATTCCTGCCAAAAATCATTCCCCTCTCACGGTCTGTTCACCTCTTGGTCCCTTCAAGAGGCTATTTTCTTTTTTCAGAGTCATGCAAACAGCTCACCTCCAATAATGATTGCATGAGCTTCACCTCCTTCTCCACTCATGGCAGGGCTGGGAACAGATCAAGGGCTGCCTCGAAAGGATTTGTTATTGAATGGAGTTTGGTTTTTCACCATTTGGATTGATCACAAAGGGTGCACTGCAAGCACTCGATGTTCACAATTCGAAATTAGTTACCGGATTTCAATTGATCATACTAGTCACATGGTCTCCTTTCTGTTGCCCAATTTGATTAAGGCAACTTTTTCTTTTGCCATTGCTTGAGTATGTAAAATTGCCTTCTCCTGTGTGTTGCTATTCCTTTGCTTGCAGAACTACAGCCAGGGTCTCTCATCTACTCTAGTCACTGCTTGCGTGTTCCACCATGGCTGACTCAGCAAAACAAGGAATTAGCAGCACCCTCTGCTATTTGAGTCATGCTCCTACTCACCCAACTCTGCAAATGCAGTTCTTTACTGCAGCACTCCCTGTTCCATTCAAAAAGCAACTGTTGGAGGAAAGGCAGCATCACAGCTCAGGACAACTGCATCTGTATTTCCCCCTCTATGGTCCAGCAAGGACAACCATGCTAGAGTTCTGGCTCCTGAGCTATCATCTCTCTTGGGTCGAGACACACACCTGTCTCTTTCTCCTGGCAGGTATACTTCCAGTCTACACAGTTCCCTGACTATACTGTGTTATTCACAGCAAAAGACTGTTTGCTTTGCCTCGCTCCTCAGGGATAGTAAACAGTGTAATCACCACAGTTAAGTTACCACACTGCTCTTTCTAAGCAAGAATGTATTCTTACAGTACAAGCATTGCAGAAAAAGCATATTAAAAACAACAGAAGAATCTGTAGACATGCTCATACACTTACCAGAGATCACCCCAACTCCAGCAAGAGATCTGACCAGTGAACTGTTCTTCAACCCTGTGATCCTAAGCACCCCTGCATTCACGCCCAACACACTACTGTAATAGTAATAATTGTAGAATTGTACAATGATCTTCGTACAAAATATGCTTTGTGAGGTCTCATTTGAAGACTAATAACTAATCCCTCGCCGCTCTGGATTGCACCCCAAAGTGCTGTCGCCATCCCCCTCCCAGAGTTCTCCTCTGGTTACAAGTTCGTAAGAGCCTTAGCTCAGAAAATGAACCCTCAGTCTTATGGGGCCTTGTCATAAACAGATAGCTAAGGGTTAATGTTCTTTTACCTGTAAAGGGGTAACAACAGTAACCTGAAACACCTGACCAGAGGACCAATCAGGAAACAAGACTTTTTCAAATCTGGGTGGAGGGAAGTTTTGGGTATGTGTTCTTTGTCTTGTGTCTGTGCCCTCTCGGCTCTGAGAGTGATTTTTCTATCTCCTGCCTTTCTAATCTTCTGTTTCCAAGTTGTAAGTACAAGGATAGTAAGACAATAGGTTTATATTGTTTTCTTTTGTATTTACATGTGTGTAGTTGCTGGAATGTGTTAAATTGTATTCTTTTTGGATAAGGCTGTTTATTCATTTTTTTCTTTTAAGCAATTGACCCTGTATATTGTCATCTTATTACAGAGACTATTTTTAATGTCTTTTTCTTTCTTTTTTTTTCATATAAAGCTTTCTTTTTAAGACCTGTTGGAGTTTTTCTTTAGTGGGGACTCCAGAGAATTGAGTCTGCAGCTCACCAGGGAATTGGTGGAAGGAAAAAGTCAAGGGGAAAATCTCTTTGTGTTAGATTTACTAAGCCTGACTTTGCATACCCTCTGGGTGAGGGGGAGAGATTAGATCTCTCGGTACTTGTGTTTCCAGGACTGAAAGCAGGGAATCTCCTAGGGTCGTCCAGGGAGGGGAGCCTGGGAGGAAGTAACAAGGAAACAAGGGGAGAGGGTTATTTCCCTTTGTTGTAAGACTCAAGGCATCTGAGTTTGGGGGTCCCCCAGGGAAGGTTTTGGGGAGACCACAGTGAGCTAGGCACTGTATAATTCTTAGCTGGTGGCAGCGATACCAGGTCCAAGCTGGTAACTAAGCTTGGAGGTTTTCAAGCTAACACCCATATTTTGGATGCTAAGGTCCAGATCTGGGAAAAAATGTTATGACAGGCCTCAGTAGGCCAAAGTCCTTTCAACATTTCCTTAAGGATTGCGGCCCCCTTGGACCAAAGGTCCTGTCCATTTCCTGGATCAGAACAAAGGCCCTGAATCAGTTTAAACTCAGGCTATTTATCAAAAAGTCTTTTCTTTGTCTGCTGGTCTCTAGAGAATCCAGTTTGAGCCAGTATATGGGGCTGCCTCCATGAGTTAGGACCTCTCTGGAGGTGTTACAGCTTGAGTGAATGTGCCTAATCATCCCTGTGACATATCCAGCATACAGTCTAGACTAATCAGTAGCTCAGTCAGCAGCTTGTGGAGTGTTGACACAGAGGTACATTCTGTCACAATCCCACACAGTTTTTAGTTCCTGGAGGACTGTGGTCAGTCTCCCCCATGGAACTACATACAGTCCCTGGCCCTCAGTGACACATAAGCTTAATTCAGTAAAATCTGTCAAAGATATTGCAGGAAATTGCCATGTCTACCACAGGGAGAAAGAGAGACATGCCATGCAAGACTCTCCAGTCAACATCAGATCCAACTTCAGCATCAAGGCCAGGGAAATGGATCCTGGGCATTTAGCAGAGCTAGACTGGTCTAGGGAGTTGCTGACTCAAGAGGGATTCAGCTCATCTACCTCCCTAGCTGGTAAGTTTGGGAGCACTGAACATTATAAGACTGGACAAGTTTACTGCAGGAACCAGGGAAGGGGAGGGCGGAGAAGAAAATTAAAGCAACCTAGTGGTGTCCTAATGTCATTAGATGGCTGATTATGTTTGGATATTGCCTGTCAGTGCCCCACTCTTAAGTTAATGCCTTTAAATCAGCTCAGTTCAATTGCTGCCATCCACTTCCAAACTGGTGCTCTGCAAAGGGCATTCCAGCCAAGGGCTTTTATTTCTTAAGTCTGGCTCATGGAAATCCGGGTGTTTATGTCTCTACATGTGCATCCCCTTCATTTGCCACTGCCAAGAGTCCCTGTGCTTGCTGTCCTGGAACTGAACTTCAGTCCAGGATTCTCCTCTTCACCCCTGACTTTTGCGGATCCAAACCTTCCCTATATACAGACAAAAATAGAGCTGGGCAGGAAAAGGTTTTCCAGTCGCATGAGAATTTTTGAGATTTTGAACATTTTTCTCATCTCAAATCAGAACAAAAGGTCAAAATCTCAAAAAAATTTGCAAACTAAAAATAAAAAAATATATGTTTGGATTGGGTCAGTTGAAATATTTAATTTCAATCACGATGTTTAATTTAGATTTCACCTTTTTTTAAATTTTTCACTATAAATTAATGTAAAATTTCAAAACAATGTTGTTTCAATCAAAAAAAGTGAAATTTTCATTTCAAAAATATCAGAATGGAACAATTTTAAAACTTATTTTCCAAACAGGCTTCAAAATGGAAATTTGTTGAAACTGACTCTTTCTGTGAAGTTTCAGTTTTGTTAAATCAGCATTTGCTGACCAAAAAACATTTTGTCAAAAACTTTGTGATCAGCTCTCTTCGAAAACCCAATTTTCTGCCTATAAATAGTTTCAACCAAAACATTTCAACTGTTCTTATCTACTAGCCATTGCCTCAAGCCTTTTCTCTGCTTGCAAGCCCCTCCATGCTGTTTCCTACACCACCCCCAAAACATGGGGCAAACTCCACATCAAAATTCTCAAAACTGCCACCTTATCTTCTTTAAACTCTTGCTTAAAACCTACCTCTGCTGCAATGTCTATGTATCACTCCCATGTCTCTTGGGTCAGGCAAGTGATGAGCTGCAACTTCTGTTTTTCCACTAAACTCTGTTCATTTTGTTGTAATCTAATCCTTCCAACACACCTCCGCCCTCATTTGTGTGTCTGATATATGGGTCATAAGCTCTCTGGGACAGGGTCTACCTACATTTTTATGTGTCTGTACACCACCTCGCACCATGGAGCCCTGCTCCTTGATTGCACTTCCTATGTGCAGCAATCGTAACAATAACAAATAGCCATCCAAAACTAAAATCATTTTGTGCAACTGAATTTATTTCCCTTAAAGAAAAAGAGAGCACTCCCCCCTCCCCCCAAAAAAAACCCACTATAAATCAAATATAGTCCGTGATGTTTGGGAAAGAAGCTCTTGAAGGAAATTGACTTTGACATTCTAATAAATGTCAATTTCAGACAGGGGCTAAGTCTGAAGATGAATCCTCAAACTTTAATTGGAGACATGATGCTCCCATTACCAAGGACAGAAATCCTGCCTCCTTGTTTCAGATATTGCTATTGATAAAATTATTCTTTTAGGCCTCTAATTGATTAGAATGTCGCCGTGCCTGGTAGAATTTGTTCAAGGAGATTGAGATGAGGCTTCTGAGTTAACCTGAGACAACGACAGAGTCAGGGGAACATGCCACGATTGATGTTTGCTTGTGGAGGGGCACAGCTCTTGTGAAACTGAGGGCAGGCAGAGAAGAGTAGGGACTACAGATGGGGAGGCAAGGGAGAGATGGGGGCGTTTAGAGACTTTATTTCAAACCCCAACTTCTGCTGGCTAAGAGCTCCTGAGGTGATCTAGCACAGACAATCTGGGTGAGAAAACTGGAGGCATGGGTGTGTGTATTTGGTATGTCTTTGAGTGTGAGAGCATGTGTGTGTGTGGCTGGAGCTGTCCGCCCATGTGAGGTGGGGAGGTGTGCAGGGGGGTGGGGTATGTTATGTCACATTTACAAAGGGGCTCCATGAAGCCCCACAGGGATGCCTTTTCCCTCCGCCTCCCCTCAAACACAACATATGCAAGCACCTCATCCACTCAGCTGACCCACCCTCACAATATGGAGCCCAGGGCTTCCTTCGGGCTCCCCCTTTCCTGACACCTTCCCATGCAAATCTAACTTCCAATGATACAACGGGTGCTTAAAGAACTCAAGGTCCATGTGTCCCCCATCCACTGTCCCTCAGACAGCTGTCGGGGGGAGATGCTGCACATTGGAGCTGAGGTAAATAACCAACAAAGGCTCTCTGATCCATTCGGGAGGCAGGTAGAGGCACCAGTGCATCTCAGGAACCCTTTGAACATCAGAGCCAAACACCAGGCAGCCCAGGCCACTTCACAAGCAGGGGGGATTGTGCTAGCAACTACTTTGGGGGTTCTATTACTTACAGCCATTGAAATTTTAATTAGAGCCGTCTGCTTTCTTGGCCAGGGAGGATGAGACTGCCAGGAAGATGCAGTGATGGGCAGGGGGAGGGTTGGGAGGGAAAGGGGCATCACAAAATTATCTGATAGGCATCTCCTGCCTGCTTTTAATTATCCTGTTGGATTTAGCAGGCAGATTTCAGAGCCTCTCGCCAGCAGCTGACAAGACCTTGACAACACTGACAAGTAAAGATTAGCTCCGCTAGGCTGTGATGGGGGCACTTTCTGGAGGCACCCTGCTCCCTGCACTCCAAGGTGCCCTCCCAGTGGCCATTTAGAGTGCCCGTCATCTATCATGAAACATAGCCCAGCATCCAATTCCTCCCTGGGTGCAATGGGTGGGGAGAGTCAGGCAGAAACCCAGCAGTCCCTGGGATATTACAGGGACTCCCTTCCTGCCCCCTCTGCCTCTATGCTCTGATCCCCCAGGCCCAGCTCAGCACTGGCTCTGCTCCCCCATCAGTGTAGCTTACCTTTGTCCTGCATCATGACAGGGGCTCTCCGCTCCCACACCTCCCCCCTGTGTTCCATTCCCCCAGCTCAGCCCTGCAGGGTTAATTCCCTCCTGATACACAGGGTGGGGAGCGCTGACTTGCCCATCAGAGCTTCCTGGATGGCAGAACGCAGGCTCTGGGAGATAAGTGGAGAGTGCTCACTTGTCTGCTCTGATGGACTGTTTTAAGGAGTGTGTTTACACCAAGAAACCTGCCCACCTCTCTTGGGAAACACGTGAGGCCTTTTGAACTCACACGCTCAAACTCCAAGGTTATTTCCACATGGCCTCACTTCCTAAAGCATCTTGCTGATTTCAGGAAAGGCTCCTATCAGGCTAATGAGCAGCATGACAGCTCTGGGTCCACACCAGCTTCGTTGCTAGAAGTGTCCAGCTAGATTATTTCACGGATATTTTTATTCATGAACATGCAAGTCCCCTCCCAGCTGGTATACAGAGCATCGGCTGGGAGGAGACTTGCATCTCAACGCAGTGCTAGGACTCCCCTCTGCTTGGCATTACATCAGAGACCCGTAAATCAGGCCAGCTCACAGAAGAACTCCAGCAGCAGCACTCTGATTGGAACTTATCACCTGCATTATAGTAACACCTTCAGACCCCAAATGAGATCAGGCCTCCACCATGTCAGGCGCTGCACAGACACACAGTGAGAGATGGTCCCTGCCCCAGGAGCTCACAGTCTTAGGTCCCAATTCTGCAAAAACATATGTACCTGCTTCCTTTGAAGTCAAGGGGACCCCTCTTACAGTGCATAAATCTTTGCCAGATCGGGGTGTAAATAGACAAGGACTAATTAACTGGTGATTAGTGGCACCTTTACAGACAAAAATGTTATGGCTGTGACTAGACCAGGCCAGTTATTCCAGTACATGGCCTAGAGAGCAGATGCAGTTATATTGGTAGAAGGGGCCTTACACTGTTCCTGTACAGGAAGAGGAATAAGCCATACACCAATAGAATTAGGATAATACCAGGGCTTATCCCAGTATAACTATACTAGTTAAAAAAAAGAAATCTCACCTCTAGCCAAGATAGTCAAACCAAGATAAAAGCTTTTGCAGCTCAGACCTAAGATTAAGAGACTTGCCCAAGGTCACACAGAGAACATGTGGCAGAGCCAGGAACTGACTCCAGAGCATCCAAGTTCCAGTTCAGGGCCTTAGCCATGAGACCATCTCTGCCCCTTTGCCACAGGGCACAGAACACTACTGCACCCCCGATCCAGCTAATCTCTAGGCATTTCTAGGACATCCTTGGGTATAACTGACATAAGTGGGGCTGTCCCAGCTTTGCTTCTACAGGTAAATACCCAGGGTATTATGTGGCTGATCCACTGCACTGCTGAGCTCCCACTAACCCCACAGAGGAGGGTGCTTGGCACTTTGCAGATTCAAGTGATAACTAGACAAAGGAGCAGGGAAGGGCTACAAAGTGCCAGCAGTTTATGTCTTGCATTAGGTCAGTCAGCCAGGAGGATGTGCTGGTGCAGCCAATGCCCCTTCCCCTCTCTCACCAGGCAGTGCCCTGACAACAATAAGAACACGGGAGTCGGTGCCAACTTTCATCCAGGGGGTCCTAGATCCCAGTGCACAACCCTGCCATCGGGGAATCTCAGAACAAAAGGTTGTAACAAAATCAATACAATCCCTTTCTTCCTCCCTTTTCCTAAAACAATAAAGAAGAAACCTCAGCCAGACACAAGTCAGAGAGCCCACCCATCTTGCTAGCTCTGGTAGGCATTATGAGGGGAAAAATGGCCATTATTACTGCTGGCTAATGATCCATATTTTGTTTACACTTTCCACTTTCCCCTCTAATAGCTGCTCTTGGGCTCACTGTCATTTTTCTCCCTTCGCTGCTATTGCCGGCAATTACTCCAGAGTATTTGCATTTAATGATAAAGCCAGGGCACTGCTCGCTGGGTGTTTTGAATAGATGTCACACGACTGGAGCGCTAATAGAAATGCCGCTCCCTGTATCAGTCAGAGCAAGTGAGGGAGAGAAAAGGGAGGAAGGGAGAGAAAAGACAGTGCCACAGAACAGAGGGACTGAGAATCCCTTGCAGCCTAGTTCACCCTTTTGTGGCTGCTCAGTTTCCTGGCTGCTCGGATGTTCCCTCTCCTTCACTCCACTGCTTTCTGCCTCTCTGGCTGTGTCTGCTGAGCAACCTCTTCCCTTCCCCTGCAGGAGGATGCTAAGTGAGTGCAGGGAAGCAGAGCAGCAGGATGAGAAACCAGCCCTGAGAACCAGCTGTGCTGAGGATCAGGCCAATCAGGTGATGGAAGAAGAATTCAGATGTTAGTCATGAGGAAGTCAGAGTGATCCCTAAAGATCCTGTGACACTGGGACCCCCAGTTTTCCCCCCTCTTGCAGGAGGAATCCCACTCTGATGCTTCCCAGAGTACCCAAGGCTGTGAGGCACCTTGCCACCACCTGCCCTTAGTGGGAAGACTCCTGGTCTGTGTCTGCCAGGGGTCAGTTCCCTGACCCCACCAGCTACTGGCAACACAAGTGCTCCCCTCTCAGCCCAGCTAGGCTCTGCTGTCCCTCTGCAGGTCAGCAACAGGAACACTCCAACTGTTGACCCCCACTGTGCATCCCCCAGGAGTGTCCAGCCCTTGCTTCGCTGGGACTCTCACAGCATTCACAGACCCACTGCTCCCCATGGAATAGAGCGCACCAGCATTCACAGATCCACTGCTCCTCACCGAATAGAGCGCACCAGCTTGCCAGTTTCACCTCAGGATCACTGCTCCACTTACACACAGCACTCAAATGAGTCAGATTATTTAACAAAGAACAGAGATCTGAGAAGGAGCAAAGATAACTCATGGATATGAATAGTTACAGCTACAATAAAATCATTTCCTAGCGTCTAAACTTACTTAACTAGTTACTGTCATGTCACACAGAGCAAACGCTCACCCAAATTCCTTCCTTATAGACGGTCTCTTAGCTCACCCAAATTTCTTCCAGCATATCACAGCCAGGATCAGCTGTGATGAGACATTCATGAGACAAACCATGCTGTCCTCTTGCCTCCTGTCGGAATGATACCCCATGTCTCTCTGCAACTCCACCTATATCAGCTCAGTCCTTTGATCTTTATTCATAAAAGCCCCTTCCCTCATCTGATTGTTCATCCCTGGGGCCTCCCTCTTTCGTTGACCCTGCAATCTGTTAAATTAGCATCTGGCTGTACATGCAAATAGGCTTACCTGGTGAGACACACCATGCACGATACAAAGGAGATAACTGTCTCGTATCCCCTGTCTCAACAGACTCTGTCCAAGGCTAATCACCTCCTGGTGAACTGCTTAGAACATCGAGGCTTTAAGAACATAATTTACAGTATAGATTCATAGACTTAAGGTCAGAAGGGACCATTATGGTCATCTAGTCTGACCTCCTGCACAATGCAGGCCACAGAATCTCACCCATCCACTCCTGGAACAAACCGCTAACCTATGTCTAAGTTATTGAAGCCCTCAAATCGTGGTTTAAAGACCTCAAGGTGCAGAGAATCCTCCAGCAAGTGATCCGTGCCCCATGCTGCAGAGGAAGGCGAAAAACCTCCAGGGCCTCTGTCAATCTTCCCTGGAGGAAAATTCCTTCCTGACCCCAAATATAGTGATCAGTTAAACCCTGAGCATGTGGGCAAGACTCACCAGCCAGCACCCAGGAAAAAATTCTCTGTAGTAACTCAGATCCCATCCCACCACAGACCATTGGGCATATTTACTGCAAATAATCAAAGATCAATTAATTGCCAAAATTAGGCTATCCCATCGTACCATCCCCTCCATAAACTTATCAAGCTTAGTCTTGAAGCCAGATATGTCTTTTGCCCCCACTACTCCCCTTGGAAGGCTGTTGCAGAACTTCACTCCTCTAATGGTTAGAAACCTTCATCTGATTTCAAAAACATTTGTCTAATTTCAATACAATAAATACAATATTACCCATACATACATTTCACAAGGGCTGTGGTGACCAGCATGCAGCAGTCTGTTGATAGAGACATTACATGCCACCCTTTGTCACACTATTCTGTCAATATCAGACCCAGTGGTCCCTGTACATTCCTACTCACTCCTTCAGCCTTCTGCCAGTTGGCATTAAGGCAGCCCTGAGTCAAACTCAACCCCCCTTACAACACTTACTCTATTGCTCCCTTCCAGCAGCTTGGCCCTTTGCAAAGCACGGGGCTGGTTCCCTGTGTGGCTCAGATAGGGATACCCCAGCCAAACTGGACTCCTCTTTCCCCACATGGACCTTGGATTGAGGCTGGATTTCTGGAGCTCTCTTCACCTCTTTGCCTTCCTGCTGCACCCTGATTCCACTTCTGGCGTGGAATTACTTTCCAGCTGTAGGGTGATAATATCCGCTGCCAATTCCACCCACGGCTGGCCCTATCAGGCATGGCCTGGGGGTTGTTTGCTGCAGAGTCACACCTCTCAAGGAATAACACAGCTTCTTGGGACTCAATGTGCTTGAATAATCTGCCCCTTGCCCAGTTTGGAGAGGAAACATGGTTCAGTGAACAGGCTTTTCCCAGGACCCTGGGGTTCCATCCCCAACTCTGCCACCATCTTGTTGTGTGACTCAGTTCAACTCCCCTGTGCCTCAGTTTTCCCCCTCTGTAAAATGGAGCTAATGATACATCCTCCCATTGGGATCTATAGACGAACAGTTCCTATATAAGTGCTAGGTATCCTTAACCTCCCTAGCTTCTGTCTTGCCAGAGGAAGGGCCCTGTGCCCTCTAGGAAACAATCTGCCCTGCAGGATTGCACAGCACTGTCTGCAAACAGCACCAAAAAGAGATTTTGCTGTAAAGCAACACACCAGCAGAGAGGCAAGGATCCATCTTCTGCAACTGAAATTGTATCCTCTGCTGCGTGGGGAGAGCCATCCCTCTTGCTTAACAGATGGTCAGCGCTTTCGAGCACTGCATTGATCTCCTCTAGCTCACCTGGCTCTTTATCCACTGCCGGCTCATTGCCTCCATGTGGGAAACTCAGGTGAAACTTCATTAACAAGTGCAGAAGCAGGGAGGAGGCCTGGCTCATATCCCTCTGCCCCCTGCCTGCTGTGAGCCCAGAGGCTCAGTCAAGACATTGTGTACAATTAGCCAGAGGCAGCTGACAGTGGAGCCCTTCACTCAGGGCTGCTGTGACCCTGCACGGGATGGGGTACAGTCCCAGGGTTCCCTCTGCATCCAGAAACCGGGCTCATCCAGACCATGAGATGCACGTGGAAAGGGAGATGCAAGGCCAGGTGTGAGCATCCGAACACAGACTCACATCACACATTTGCCATTCTCAGCCTCACTGTCTCCCTCTGTTCCAGTTCAGCTCCCAGAGCACTAAAGGCAAATAGACTCACTGGCCTGCTAGGCCATTCAGTTAATCTCCCGAGGGCCAATGCCAGCTTGTTCTGTCTCATCTCATCTGTCTGTCTCTCCAAAGCACCTGTCAGCATATAGCATCTAGGTACCGCACTGCTATCATTAGCCATGCTACAGTAGCAAGGAGGGGCACAGACAGGCTCAGGGCCCCACTGTGCTCCAGGAATAGTCAGTGACAGTTCCTGCCCCCAAGACTTTATGCTCTAAATAGATAATGGGAGGATTATTTTGCCCCATTTTACAGAAGGAGGAACTGAGGCACAAGAGATGAAGTGACTTGCTCAAGGTCACACAGGGAGTCTGGGGTAGAGCTAGGAATTAATACCAGGTCTCTTGAATGCCAGTCCAGTACTTTAAGCACAACATCATCCTGCCTCCTTTTTTCTAGTCTCCATTTTCTAGCATTTTCCCAAGTCCATTTTGTCAAGTGTCCTAAGTATAGGTGGCTCCTACTGCTTCCCTGGAGAAGATGATTCACAAATGTTGGTTTGCTGAGCCATTTCCTGAGTTGCAACCATTCTCAAAGATACAAAGCCAGTTCTCGGGGGCAAATCCTAATGCCAGTGTGGTCAGGGCAGAACTGCCCCTAACCTCATTGCAATCGGGATTCTGCCCTGTGCAAGTAACTGCTAACTCACTACACAAAGGGACAGTGGAGTCACCACTCACGCCTCTTCTCCTTACCAACAGTGGGGACAGAAAGATAACAGACAGATTAGGGAACTGGCAGCCAGGAGCTGCTACATTTCAGCCCTGTCACTGCACAATGTGCTGCTTCAGGTAAGTCACCTATACACTCTGTGCCAGATCCCCAGCTGAAGGAAATACACACAGCTGCATTGACATTGATGTCACACCACCAGAGGAGCTGGCTTTGTTGGGTGTCCGGCTACTGGGTAATTGCCCTTGGCAACCATAGGAATAAATCCATCTTTGGCGATGAAACACCAGTGGATCATCTTGGCTCAGTGCCCCAAAAGCCACCTTTTCTCTGACACAGACTCAGATACCCGTACCCCAGTCAACTGTGTATTTTCTCTGGAGGGTCATGTCCAGAAGGTCTAGCACTGATAGGGCCCCAGCCTCCTCTGCACTAGGATAGAGTCTAGCAGGAGACTCACCAATAGGGTGAATACTATTAATGACATTTTCTGAAAAGAGAAGTGAAACTCCAGGGTAATGGAAAAGCAGAGGCCTGAGGAGTTGATCAGTGACTGATTTTTAGTGGGTGCTCACAGACTTGAAAGCCAAAAGAAAGACTCAACTCTACTCACCCCAACTCAGGCAACGCACTGGATCAGCATCTGAAATTCATTCACTCAGCTCTGGCCCAGTCCTTGGAGAACAACACCTTTGTGTGCTACTGAGAACATGCAAAGGGGCAGCAAATCCCACCACATATGCTCAGATTATCCTGTACCTTAGGGGCTTGGGTGAGGTGGCCAAATTCAGGTGAGACGCATTGTCAATTTAATCTCCAGTAGATCCAGCTCTGAATGCTGCTCTGTGAGCAGTTGCTCCAGGTGAGGAACCTAGAGCTCCCAGCTGTCTTTCCAGCAGGGCAGTGCTCGTTATTAATTATTTGTTTTTAATTAGTGCACTAGGTGCTCTGGCTTCATTGGCACCAAGTTGTCTGGAGAAAATAAGAATATTGCTCCAGACTGAAATGATCTATCTAATGCTTAGGTAGTGTTTGAAATAATTACATAGCAACAACGTGAGCTCAGATTTCCTAAAGCTCTTTTGTTCACCCAAGTGCATAATCCCGGATGTACTGAGTAATAGATATGGCAAACACGCACATGCACACAAACACTGTCTCCTTGTCATCCAGAAACATGCACAGACAGCTGCATCACACCAGCGCCCTCCAGCAAATGCACACGAATGCCCTCACAGTGGCATACTCACCCCTACACAAACACCCTCTTGCATGCACACACTCCCACGTGCAGGGAGATACCTCACACACACACACACAGTCACATGGATACAGATTTGCTCATACTGCTCCACAGACACACATGTTCACACGAGTGAATACCCCCATGTGCACACACCTATCAATACTCACATATGCACATCCTTCCACACACAGGCACATATGCACTGTGTCATAGAGATACCTCAGACACATGCACAAACCTTCTTCCACGGACACGGACATGTGCATGTACGCTCTCACCCACGTACACACAGACCACCCAAACACACACTGCAGCTGTTACACAAATCCTCATGCATACACACAAATACACATGAACCCTTCACCACACATGTCCTCTATGCATACACACCCCTCCTCACACACACACAAGCCTATCAACATACACGTCCCCACAGGTACACATATATTCTTGGGCACACACAAACACCCCCTTCCATACCTGCCAGGAGAGCTCCCACCACCAGCAGAGCCGTGTGCCTGTTAGTAAGTGAAGCCATGCTCTCCTCACCTTCCCTTCCTGCTCCTTCTCCTCATGCTCCTTTTTCAGGCTCAGTTTCCTTTTCCCTCCCTTTAAAGGGCTAGGAGCCAGGCCCTTGCTGCCGGATATGCTGAGTGATGCACCCTGACACCCTATCCGGCGGTGACCTTGTCAAGGAGCTGGGCTTTATGTGAGCGAGCATTCTGCATGGTGCCCGCAGTGTACACACTAATGGTTGTTTGCAGGGAAGGAGGTGAGGGGGGGGGGAGCTCAACCACTCTGGCTGCCCTTGGTCTCTGTCTCTCTTTCTGTCCCTCTCTTTTCTCTGCTCTCTCTGGAGTTCCGGCTAAATTGGCTTCAAACCCCGAGGGCCCGAAAGTCAGCTTAGCTTCCCCCTGCTCTTAATGGGAGAAAACCCCAGGGCAATGCTCAAGACACTTGCTTTTCATCACCCCTCACAGATGCTGAGAGAGCCTGAACCAGGAGGCCAGCTTGGAGCAGGGACAGGCTGACTTTCATCTGGAGACTGAAGAGACCTTGAGACTTTTGCCGGTGACTTTCATGCAGTAGGAATGTGCTCAGCCCAGCCTGTCAGGCTTCTGGCTGATGCATTAGCCTGGTATTTGGGAGCCCTGGAGTCAAGTCCCGTGTTCTGCAACCTGTGTGAACTTGGGCGCATCACTTAGAAATCAGCGTAAGTTAGGAGCCTAAATGCCTTTGAGGGTCTCTCCTCAGTTCCCACTGCCTTTCCTCTCGGGGGGATTGTGAGGAGAGAAGCATTACAGATTGTGAGGTGCTGAAATGCTATGGCAGGGATCAGCAACCTTTGGCCTGTGGCCTGCCATCCAATCGTGGCTCCCACTGGCTGCAGTTCACCACTCCAGGCCAATGGGGGTGGCAGAAAGACATGTCCACCACATCCCTTGGCCCATGCCACTTCCTGCCTCCCCCATTGGCCTGGCGTGGCGAACCGCAGCCAGTGGGAGCCGAGATCGGATGAACCTGTGGACGCAGCAGGTAAATAAACCTGCCCGGCCTGCCAAAGTGCTTACCCTGGCGGACCATGGGCCAAAGGTTGCCGACCTCTGTGCTATGGCAACATGGGGCAGTGTGTGTGGGCGGTTATACATATCACAGATAGGAAGAGGGTCGGAGAACCCAGTGCAAAGTGGGGTTTCAATGCTGACACTGGGGGAGATCCTTGGCAGAGGGCCAGATCCTCAGCAGGTGTAAATCATTGTCATTATATGGAAGTTTGCACAGCTTAGCCTGTAGCTCTGACTCCTTATCAGTGATCATTAGTTATACAGAGCTGCAGCTGTGCACGGGGCTTGGCAGCAGATACATCAAGCGAAATCCTTGCCCTGAAGAGCTCAGGGTAAAGGTACCAGCAGGCATGATACAGGTTACCAAAAGTGACAGCTGGGCATCCATGTTGCTGGGCCTTGGAGACGTAAGAGTGGCGAAGGTCTCCGGAATATTCTGTGTTCCATACTTTGAACCTCTGAGTTACCCCCTTCAAAATCAACATCAAAGAGGAGGGATGTAAAGGGAATTCTATTCTGTCTCCACAGAGGCAGAAGTTTCTGAAAAGGGCCAGAATTAATCTCTGGAGCCACCCCATTGCAGTCACACTAGAGATGTTTCATTTCTATTCCAATATGAATCCAGTCAGCAGACTTGCCACATGGCCTTATACCAACTGAGGAGAAAGCATGGTCTAGTGGTTAGACCTGGGCCCTGGGACTCAGGACACTGGAGTTCTATATTCCGCTGTGGGAAGGTTTAGTTTTAAGGGTTAGAACAGAGAGACGGTTCTGTGGATGCCTGGATCCTACTCCCTTCTCTGGAAGGGAATATGAGCTAGTGGTTAGAGGAGGAGACCAGACATCAGGACACCTGGGGTGTATTCCCATTTAACTTGTTGCTTGACTTCATGCGAGTTACTCTCTCAGTCAGTGCATCAATTTCCCCAGCTAGAATCTGGGGCTAGTGAGCCTCACCTCCCATTCATTCATTCATGTTTATAAAGTGCTTTGAGATCCTGGGATAAAGAGGGCTAGACAAAACCCAAGAATTATCATCTGTATTCATGCTTGGGCCTTTTTGTGGTCCTCATCAGCATCAAGGACTGGAAAGTCTAACGGGAGTACCACAACGTGATGAGCAATTCACCTGCTGGAGTCTGGTGTGTGTGACATTGTCCTAGGATGGGATGCCTTCTCCAGCACAACTCCACCCCTTCCCTCCCACAGGTACCTCCTCTGCCCCAGCTTCCCAGTCAGTGGCCAGATCTCAGGCGCCACCTGCTCCCACATGTAACAAGTTGTTCTCACCTCACCCCTGGAGTCTTGAAGGCAGCTAGCAGCACGCTTGGTATTCCGAGAGCAGAGCTCACACAGAGCAAAAATTGATCCTGCTGGATCAGGGAGGGTGAAATTCTTCAACAGCCGCTGCCTTCTTAGAAGGAGAAGGGAAATAATTCAGAAATCGCTGGCAAGCCCCTTACGTGCCCTTGAAGACTCATCCCCAGAAGCTGTGGCAGGGGAATCATGCTTACCAGCTAGGATGCCAGCAAGGAGGATTAACACATCCCTGTCCGTTAAGGTCAATAACGTTGAGCTGTTACTTGGCAATAAAGAGCCCTTGCCAGGTGTGTGGGAACAATGTGTACAGTGGGGGTGCTGAGAGCCATTGACCCACACTGTAAACGCTGTACGTGATGGGAACCGCTTCAAGCCAGGGGATGTGGCAGCACCCCCAGCACTTCTAGTTCCAGCATTTATGGCCCCTGCTAGGCCCCTGCTCCAGAGAACCTCGGAGACCTGTGTTGGGGGGAGCATGACTGCGGGGGCCATCAGGAGAGGGGAGGTGGGGAAAGACATGCCCAGCAAATAGAAATGCAGCTGGCTGGAGTCTAGGGAAACTAGATGGAACCACTGACTGGTCAGCTGAGTTCTCTGGCTAGGTTAGTGAACAGAACTTTCCTGCCTGCTTCTCAGGCCAGGCATTTTCTAGGAAATAGCATCCTTGCAGCAAGTAGGCTTCGCTGCACTGTCACGGACCATGGTTTGTTGCAATCCACCCTTACAGCTAACCCCTGCTCAGTATGTTAAGCTAAACCAATGGGGCTGTTTCCAAGTGCAGAGAACAGGGACCTGGAAGGCGAGAGTTAGGTAAGTTCCCAGGATGGAAATACTACCCAGAGCTTTGTATAACTGTGACGCATTAACATGCTTTCACCTCTGGCATCCTGGGCAATGTAGCCAAGGTCATCAACAGGTATGAGTTTGCTAGAGTTCAGCCCATTCCTTTGCAAACCAGCTGGGATTTTCAAAGGAGCCTGAGAGTTTGATGCCCAGATCCCAGTGAACTTCAGTGTGATGTGGGCACCTACGTGCCTTTGAACATCCCAGCCTTTGGGCTCTGTCAGTTCCCATTGCTAGTAGAGTTGTGCAATGGGGAGCCAGGGCTGGAGTCACAGGAATTGCTCTAGGGCAGGAATGAGGTGCATCAGCACAGCTTGGGGTAGGGAGCCACTGCTGGAGTAGCAGAGGGTTCGGCAAGCCAGGATTGAGGTGTGTTGGCAGAGCCACAGCTGGAGGTTCCAAAAGTGAAATAGCCTTGGCAGCTGCAGGCCACGACTGAGGTGCATTAGCAGAGACAGCCAGAAGACTCCAGGATTGGAATAGCAGGACAAGACTGGGGTGCATGGACAGAGCTTCTGGAATAGCTTGAGCAGCGCTTGCCCGGGATGTGCTCAACTCTGATCAGCACTATCCAGTATTCATGAACATTAACACTAGGCAATTCCCATACATGAAAAACTTTGTTAGGCTGATCACACTAGCAGTAACTTAAAGGTAAAAATCCTTCTGAGAACACTGCTGTTAGAAGAATAATACCCACTATAAGGGGAGGAAATTTGGAGATCAACTCACAATAAACTCAAACATCTGAAAGAAAGAAACAGCCTCTAGATAAATCCAAGACAACTCATTTTAATTGTCTGCCACTTTCCATTCTCCGGCTAGTGTCTGGCAAAAAGCACGTTAGACACATTTTCTAACTGATGAGCGATGCTTGTCTTAATTCACAAATAGCTTCTCTGACTAATTGCAACATAGATGGAAATTTTCTCCTTTCCCCATTGGCAAGACCTGTAGAGAGTGTGGTCACATTGTGACCTCTATTTCTGCAAGGAAAAAAGCTAGAGATATAAGGCCAGATTTACAAAGGTATTTGGGTACCTAAAGATGCAGATAGCTGCTTACTGGGATTGACAAAAGCATCTAAACTGGGTACATACCTAATTTCCATTGAAGCCAACATGAGTTAGGCACCTAATTTGCTTAAATCTGTTTGTAAATACCACTAGGTGCCTTTCCATGTCTTTAGATTCCTAAATACATCACTAAACTGTAAGTAGGTCCTGGTCCCAGCCAGCTGCACCAGCATGACCCTAGTGTGGACAGCAGAGCTGGTCAAAAACTAGTTGCTGAAAAATGGCTCTTTGGCCAAAATGAAAATTGTCATGGAAAACTGTTCATTTCGGTTGAAAATATTTTGGTTTCTAGTGAAAACCCAAGAAACCAAAAATTGATTTTATTTTTGGGGTGGGATGGTGGAATTAGGGTTTTCTGTACAAAGGCTTGGGTTTGGGTTTTCAAAAAAATTTTACTTTTTTAACTGAACACCAAAAGTTTTTACCAAAAATAATTTGTAAATATTTTTTTAAAAAAATTGGTATGGTTTGGTTTTGAATTATTGTTGCTATGGTTGAAAAAAAAAGTCAAGGGAAAGAAAAATAAAATTAATTCCCCACCAAAAATTAGCTGGCATTTTTTTGACTGGCTTTAGCGGACAGTCAAAGCTGCTATGAACCATAATTTGCTCTGGCTCAACTTCCCTTGGCTTCAGTCAGTGCAAATAGCAGTTCTGCCTGGCTGCACAAGGGCTTCCACTGGTCCAGCTATCTGGCTGGTTGAAACTGGCCTAATAATGGAAAGTGAATTGCAGCCTTAACTGTGGAGTTGCTCCCATCACTCCATAGGGTCGGTTAATGCTTCCTAGAGTTTGGTAGGTGTATCTATGTACCTGCGATTGCTTTGAGTTTTGTTCACAATATATGAGGCTGGCCTACTGTAGTTTGATTGCATATTATGCCTTCCATCAATGGTCCCCCAGAGCCAAAGAAGCTCACCTTTCGTCTTAGCTGCTGCAATAGGAGACCCACTTTTCAAAAGGGCTCAGGGCAATGGGTGGCTGTTGAGTGCTGCTGAGAAGTTTTGAAAATTTGGCCCTGATTGTGAGCGCTGAACCTTTGAAACTATAGCCCTGAGCTCTTTTGGTATAGTTGGCCCATGGAAGAGAATGAGGACTTCCATGGTCTTTAATAGACTTGACAGAAGAGGGATTATTATCAAGACTAGCAAACTCAGCACTAGAATAACCAAGTGAATCAGGTAAGCCCTGATTCCCAGAGTAATGGGTTCTTCTTCAGATCCCACCATCCTGGGGCCAGCCAGCTCCATAGTTATCAAATGCAGCACTTCTGGCTGCGTGATCTTGCGCTTGGCAAGCTGAAAGGGGATGTGAGTTCCTTCCAGGCCCAGCCCCCGTGCTGCACCCCCAAACAATGCTCCCCATTTAGCTAGCCCGGACTAGAATGATAGGCACGGGGGCTCATAGCAGCAGGACATGGACACTGTGCTTGGGGTGACACCAAGTGACATGCTCGTAAGGAAAAGGTTAACCTCGCAGCTTCTTCTCAGAGCATTGGCAACTCCGGCTGTCCAGAGAAATCAGGGCTGGCTCCTGGAAGACCCACATCAGATCTGAGCAGATCTTTTTGCTGGAGGACACGTTTATGAAGGAGTGACAAGAATCCCCATGCAAACGGCTGGGCATGGCGGACAGAGACCTTAAGGCAGCTTTTGACTTTGTAACTGGAAACATGGACTCCCTCCTCTCCAGGGGATGGGTGTCCCAGGCTGTCTCTTTAAATTGATTCGGGTTATTCTTTCGCTAGCACAACACAGGGGCTCGGTGGGCTTGAGAGTGAGTGTGTGAAGGTGGCACATGTAGAGGATTGAGGGTGAAAATACAGGTGCATGAATCTATGTTTCACTGAATATATGCACATGTTCATATATCAGTGGGTGAGTGCCCATGAGTCTGGGTGTCTACGTTAGCGTGTGTGTGTTACAGCCAGTGTGGGCTGGAGGAATCCAGGAGAGCATGCATGTATTCAAACATGGGGGCCGTCTGGGTCTGCAAGGGGGGAGTGCTGAGTGTGAGCATGGACAGGAGTGAGTGTGTATGGGAAAGCGAGTGAGGGGTGTAAAGTTTGTGTGTAGGTGGGGGGGGATGTGTATAACTGAGTGCTGGGGGTTCATGTGTGTGAGCGTGTGTGAAAGCATGAATGAGGGGCATGCCTTTGTGTGGGGTGTTCGTGTGAGCGTGTGGACACGTATGGAGGCTTATGTGTGATGGAGGGGTTGTGAGTGTGGGGAGTCAGCTTGTGTGATGCTGAGGACACGGACACACACACTTGCAAGCTGGATTTGAACTGAGGCTAAGCACTTTCCTGAGCACACTGGTGGGCAGGGCTGGCTTTAGCAAGTGTGGGGCCCGACTTGTGGAGCTTGTACTCATCAGGCGGCACTCCGAGTCTTCAGCCAGGGGGTAGGGGCACAGGACTGGCCACGCTCCGGCCGGGGGAGCCGGGCTGCGGGACTCATCATGCTCTGGCCAGGGCTGTGGGGCCGTGGGACTCGCTGCACTCTGGCCGGGGGAGTGGGGCCGTGGGACTCGCCGTGGTCCAGCGAGGGGAGCAGGGCCACGGGACTCGACGCACTCCAGCCAGTGTTATGGGGCCACGGGACTTGCAGCGCTCTGGCCGGGGCCGTGGTGCTGCAGGACTCACTGCACTCCGGCTAGGGGAGTGGGGCCACGGGACTCGCCATGCTCCAGCCGGGGGAACGGGACTTGCCGTGATCTAGCTGGGGGAGTGGGGCCATGGGACTTGTCGTGCTCTGGCTGGGCAAGGGGCTGTCTTAAGCACGGGGCGTGGGCCGTGATTTGAGGGACTCAGCCTAAAGCCGGCCCTGCTGGTGGGGTGGAGGGGGTGAGAAAGCTGAAGACAGATAAGCTCCACTCTCCCCAGAGAATGACGACATGCAAACTCCAGCCCAGCCCCTTTAACTGACTAATACCAGCTGATAAGCAGAGGCAGAACTCCACTTATTTGTACGTATTCAACTACGGAACCCAAAGGCTAGTGTGATGGACGGGAGTGGCTGGCAGCAGGCAGGAGACACCTTGCCAGCAGTCGGAGCAAAGAGCCCTCTTGCACATTACAAACAGTTACGGCTCATCTGTACAACTGCTGGCCCCAAGTCTGCCTCCCCAGCCCAATGCCTGTGCCTCCTCGCCCCGCACCCACTGCAGAGAGATGGGAACAGGCACTGCCATGGCACTGAGCGTAGAAGGCGGCAGTGGGGCTGAGGAGACACCTGCACCCTGGACATACTTCAGGCTGTAATAATCTTTCCATGTGACTCAGAGCAGCTGAGAGCAGGCCAGGCACATCCTGAAGCATGCAGTCAGGCACCACAACACACCAAGCCAGAAGGTCAGGGCAAGGCTGAGCTGAACAACAAGGCAACAGAGAAATAATAAATCACCGCAGGGAAAGGGAGAAAGGAGCTGCGTTCTGAGCAGCGGTGGAGAACCAGTGAGGTGGTGGCTGCAGAGGAGAAGGCTCATGCCCCAGCCAATTAGCAAAAACAGTGTTCTTGGGTTAAAACAGGATCTTTGCCTACATAGTGTCACCAGAAACAGAGAAAGAGCCAGCACAATCTCAAGAAGCATTTTAACAACGCAGAAGTGTTTTATTGCAATTGCCCTCAGATCAACCAATATTTGTATCATTGCATACATATACATGGGGGCCAGATCGTCAGTGGATGTCCATCGGGGTAGCTTCCTTGACTTCAGTTACACCAGCTGGCCCATGTAGCATATTTGTGCATTTTACTAAACCTGTTTCAGCAGTGGAAATCAGTGGCCTCCACTGCAAAAGTTTCCCAGGGTCACATCAGTTCGAATTAGAAGAGGAAGCCTGGCACAGGCAAAGAAGGAGGATCTTATTTGCCCAGCTATTTGCCCAACTCACCCAGCTTCTTATTTGCCAACTTACCCATCGACGTACCTATGTCTAACACACCTTTTGCCATAGCCACAGCATGCCAAGGAAATGCAAAGCAATGGCAGAGTCAATTCTCCTTGTGGCCGACACCACGTCCCAAGGGAAGGGAAGAGGAGATGAAGGAAGGTGGAGAGGAGTGAACAGGGAAGGAGAACTTTAAAAGTTCCTCAATAACCAGAGACAGAGTGAGACAAGAAAGTGAAAGGAGGGGACATGTTCAAGGGCAAACACATTCCAGCATCTGGAACAGATGCTCTCAGAAACACGAATGGAGCAACAGTACATAAAAAGAGGGTGTGGGTGTGGGTCGGTGGGTGTCCATACATCTCTCTCTTTCTCTCAGGTGGATTGAAAGATATGCTTTGAGGGCAGGCAGCAGCTCCTAGGAGAGTGGAAAGCTTGACGCTTCTCCTGGCAGCTCTGCCATTTTGTCCACAAAGTGGGATGAAGGGACCTGAGTTCAGAGAGGCTATGGAAGCCAGACAGCACAGAAATGCTGACTCTTCTCTCTCTGTCTCTCTCTCTGTCTCACATGCCCTCATGGAAAATGCCTATAGAATGTCACAGAAAATAGTCTCCCTGCCATCTGGGTTTGGAGGCATCCTACAGAACTTAATGAAGCATCCCTTTCCCTGCTAATCAAATTCTGCAAGATGGTCCAAGCAATCTGTATGAAGGGGCTCACCTCTCGAGGGACATACATCTGGCCTGATTCTCACAGATACACAGGTCAGTTTACACCACTCCGGCTGTGTGAAAAGGCCTTCAAACGGGCATGAAGTGTATCAACACTCACCTTCAGTCCCTCTTTACACTGCCAGTGTGGGGTGAACTGCCTTAGCATCCATGATATTCCACCCATAGAATTTCTACTGCACCCTCTTGTTTTCATCCCTGTTACATTCTATGGGGCTTTCCCATATGGGGCTTACTCTCTATTTCAGAAAGGCAGGGACTCAACAGAGTTAAAAGAGTTGTCAATGGCTAAGGCCAGAAGGAACCGGGGCCACTGTCTAGAAGCACCTCCTGCGTAAGGCAAGCCCTGCAATGCCATCCGCTTTACTTGGGCAATTTAGGGAGCTGTAATTGCAGCTGGATCTGGCACAGAGTTGGAAGGGGATGCTCCTCAGGGGCACTGGCTTGTTCTCCCCTTGGCGAGGACAACAACTGAGCCACAGAACAGGAAACGTGCACTATATGTTTAAAGCCAGAGGGGCTGGCAGGCTTAGGAAGTCGCTGGAAGAGGCAGTAACAGAGTGGCCTGCCCCTTTAAGGGACAGAGGCAGCTACAGAGGCACAGGTGTTACCTATAAAGAGTCTGGCTGTGATTAAGGAGAGGGAGTCGGGAGCAGCAGGAAGGTCTCTGAGAGGGGAGGTAGCTGGAGCTACTGGGAGGCTTGCAGAGGTGGGCCCAACATTTGTCCTTTTTTGCCATGCATCACCCAGCCTCCCTCCCCATTCTGGCCCTGTCCATGGTACTGAATGATGGAGCTGGGCCAAGCCCTGTTACAGACCCAGGTTTTATTTCATGCAATTCTCTCCAGCCATAGATTCTATTCCAATCTGTTTTCAAGATACCCGACAGTGCTGGGTCACCCATTCCACGTTATACATTTAACAGTTGTAACAATACATGAATTCAAGCCCCCATCTCTAACTGGGAAACTTGGGAGATCTTAGAACAGCTGTTTCCCCAGAATCATGAACTGCTAAGGCATAGTCCTGCTGGCTCAGCAGATGAAGAGCCCTTCTCCCCCAACCCACTGTGGGACCAGCAGAGAGACTTGCTGATGATGTTCATCCATCGTTGTTGATGAAGACCTCGACGTCTCATTTGTTCGATAACTGGGCTCTGTGCGCCGAAGATGACTGATCAGTCCGATTCGGGCGTGGAACATCCTGTCACACGTCGGGCAGACATGTGATGGCACTGTCGATGATGTGCTGGCAGCTCTGGACTTGCGCAGCTCACAGCCTCAAAGGTATTACTGCCTGTGTAAATGAGGCTGCACCGTGCTGGACAGTTCAGTGCGAGAGTTTCCCATTATCATAACCTAGTCCCAGATTTGGACCTTAGCATCCAAAATATGGGGGTTAGCATGAAAACCTCCAAGCTTAGTTACCAGCTTGGACCTGGTAAAGCTGCCACCACCCAAAAAATTAGAGTGTTTTGGGGCACTCTGGTCCCCCCAAAACCCTTCCCTGGGGACCCCAAGACCCAAATCCCTTGAGTCTCACAACAAAGGGAAATAAACCATTTCCCTTCCCCCCTCCAGGTGTTTCCTCCCTGGGTTCCTGGAGAGATGCACAGAAGCAAGCTCCGTGAATCTAAACAGAGGGATTCCTTCTTCCCCGTTTCCAGCCTTGGAAAACAGAAGCTAATCTCTCTTCCCCCCTCACCCAGAGGGAATGCAAAGTCAGGCTAGTAAATCTAACACACACAGATTTCCCCCTGACTTCTTACTCCCACCAATTCCCTGGTGAGCACAGACTCAGTTCCCTGGAGTTCCCCCCTAAAGAAAAACTCCAACAGGTCTTAAAAAGAAAGCTTTATGTAAAAAGAAAGAAAAATACATAAAAAATGGTCTCTCTGTATTAAGGTGACAAATACAGGGTCATTTGCTTAAAAGAAATATGAATAAACAGCCTTATTAAAAAAGAATACAATTCAAAACACTCCAGCAACTATACCCAGGTAAATACAAAAGAAAAAAACAATAACCCCTATTGTATTATGATCTCTGTACTCACAACTTGGAAACAGAAGATTAGAAAGCAGGAAATAGAGCAATCCTTCCCATAGCTGAGAGGGAGATAGGCAGAAGACAAAGAACAAAGGACTCACACACAAACTTCCCTCCACCCAGACCTGAAAAAGTCTGGTTTCCTGATTGGTCCTCTGGTCAGGTGTTTCAGATTACTTCTTTCCAGGTGCAAGAGACGTTAACCCTTAGCTATCTGTTTATGACACCCATATGGTGATGTTAATCTTGAGGGATTTCAGAGAGGTCTTCAGCGTGCCCTTGAACCGCTTCTTTTGTCCTCCATGGGAGCGCTTTCCCTGGGTGAGTTCTCCATAAAAGAGCTGTTTAGGAATGCGCTCATCTGACATTCTCACAACATGTCCGGCCCATCTGGTCTGGGCTCTCATCAGCAGTGTGTGAACTGACGGTAGACTGGCTCTGGAAAGGACTTCAGTATCGGGCACTTTGTCCTGCCATCTGATTTTTAGAAGCTTTCACAGACAGGAAATGTGGAAGTGATTGAGCCTTCGTGCATGACTCCGGTAGACAGTCCACGTCTAGCAGGCGTACAGCAGAGTTGGAAGCACCACTGCTCGGTAGACCTTCAGCTTCGTTAGTAGGCTGATCCCTTGACGTTCCCAGATGTTGGAGAGCAATCGGCCAAATGCAGAGCTGGCTTTAGCAATTCTGCTGTTTACTTCATCATCGATTGACACTGCTCGGGAAAGGGTACTGCCCAGCTACGTGAAGTGGTCCACTGCCTGAAGTCTCTGTCCATTTACAGTGATGAATGGTTCTGAGTACGGAGCATGGGGAGCTGGCTGGTGCGTGACCTCAGTCTTCTTGGTGTTAATGGTGAGAACAAAGTTGTTACATGCAGATGAAAACTTGTCCATACTGGCTTGCATTTCTGGTTCTGTACTAGCATTCAGAGCACAATCATCGGCAAAGAGAAAGTCTCGAAGTACTGTTTCCTTCACCTTGGTGATGGCACGCAGTCACCTCAGACTGAATAGTTTCCCGTCAGTTCTGTACTTCAGGCCTACTCCATCAGTGCAGTGTTGAAAGGTATCAGTCACAGTGGCAGAGAATATCATGCTGAACAAAGTGGGTGCTAAAACACACCCTTGCTTGACGCCGTTGGTGACTGGGAAGGCCTCGGATGTTTCACCGTCATCCAGGACACGAGTCATCATACCGTGATGAAATTGACGTACCATTCATATCAATCTGTCTGGACAGCCAAATTTCGACATGATCCTCCACAGGCCCTGGCGACTGACAGAGTCAAACGCTTTCACAAGGTCCACAAAAGTGGTGTAGAGTTCACGATTCTGCTCTTGACATTTCTCCTGTAGCTGACGCGCAGCGAAGATCATGTCAATTGTCCCATGTCCCTTGCGAAAGCCGCACTGTGATTCTGGCAGTAAGCCCTGCTCCAGGTGAGTGATCAATCGGTTCAACAGAACCCGTGCAAGAACTTTCCCCGCTGTAGAGAGCAGCGAAATTTCATGGTGGTTGTCGCATACCTGGCGATTGCCCTTCCTCTTATAGAGGTGCACGATGGACGTGTCTCTAAATTCCTGTGGAATAGATCCCTGCTTCCAGAAAGACTGAAACAGCTCAATGAGTTTCTGTAGCAGCACGGGTCCACCGACTTTGTACACCTCTGCTGGTATGGCATCTGACCCTGGGGCTTTGCCACTTGACAGCTGGTTGATGACTTTCTTCACTTCGTCCTCTTCTGGTGAAGCATCCATGGAGTCATTAACTGCAACCTGGGGCATCTCATCAATGGCCTCATCATTGATAACTATGGGGCAGTTGAGAACTGCTTCAAAATGTTCAGCCCATCTCTGGAGAATCTGTGTCTTCTCTGTAAGGAGCACAGTGCCATCAGAGTTCAGGAGGGGAAAGCTCCCAGAAGACTGTGGACCATAGAGTGTGTTGATGGCTTCATAGAATTGATTATTGTCGTTCCTGTCTGCATATGCCTGTATTTCATCTGCTTTGGCACTCAACCACAAGTCCCACATTTTGCACAGTCGATTCTGTACTGTTCTGCGAGCATTGATGAAGGCGATCTTCTTTGCTGCTGAGGATGGGTTGTTCTGATATGCGCAATGCAGGCAGTGCTTCTCAGCAAGTAAGGTCTGGATTTCTGCATCATTTTTGTCAAACCAGTCTTGCAGCCTGCATATGGAGGTCCCCAATACCTTCGATGCAGCTTTATGGACAGTGTTGCGGAATCACTCCCAATCTTTCTCAGCATCATCCTCAATACGAAGATCAGCAAGCTCATTCTCTAGGTCTTCCGCTAGATTTTCAGTAATGCGGCTGTTCTTCAGCTTCAACACATTGATCCTTTTAAGGGCCTTACAGCCTTGTGGTCATCTCTTCGGCATAATACGGAGCTTCATTTTGGATACTATGAGCCTGTGATCCATCCAATAGTCAGTGCCACACATAGCTTTTGTTACCCTGACATCTTGTCTGTCCCTTCTCCTGATGATGACATAGTCAATCAGGTGCCAGTGCTTGGAACAGGGATGCATCCATGAAGTCCTGTTACAGGTAGGGAGGCGGAAGACCGTGTTGGTGATCAGAAGGTCATGTGATGCACAGGTTTCCAGCAGTAACAGGCCATTGCTGTTACACTTTCCCACTCCATTTTTCCCCGATGACTCCTTCCTAGGCTGCGGCATCGCATCCGACTCTTGCGTTAAAATCACCAAGCAGGATCAGCTTGTCTGTGTGGTACACTGATGATAGCAAAGCATCTAGTTCTTCGTAGAATTTATCCTTCACATCCTCTGGATTGGTCACTGTGGAAGCGTATGCGCTGATCAAAGTAGCTTGTTTTCCTTTATGAAGCGGGAGCTGCATTGTCATGAGTCGGTCATTCACACCCTTGGGGAGACTGGCAAGTTTCCGAACAAGATGATTCTTGATGGCAAAGCCAACTCCAAATTTGTGACGCTCATCACTGCTGCGGCCACTCCAGAAGAACGTATAGCCTCCTCCTGACTCGGACAGCTGTCCTTCATTAGCAAGGCGAGTTTCGCTAAGGGCTGCAATGTCAATGTTGTAGCGTGCGAGCTCTCTGGCGACAACTGCTGTTCTTCTCTTCGGTCGGTCTGCCATGATGTTGTCCAGTAGTGTGAACACATTTCATGTGCCAATAGTGATCGGTGTCACTCTAAGTTTTGTTTTTGTTTGACCGCTTTTATGGGATCCCTGCCAGCTGCGGTATGTTGGCCAGGGTAAGGTGAAACAGACAATGTTTAGGGCACCTTTTCTAGCCCCCTCCTCATTCTACGGAGGTGAGCAGTGCAATCCTGAATGGGGCTGCTCAGTCGCTCAGGAAGACGCCGAGCTCCACTGCTTCACTTCCCAGTTCCTATCTGTATCCAGTGGCAGGGCAAGAGTCGAGATGGCTGGAGATAGGGCCGGGCGCAGTGGATGACCAGGATGCCTACATGTCTTGTCGTACTCTGAGCGTTCCACAACGCTTGCTGTCACCGCCTTCCTGACCCGTTGAACCAGTGAGGTTTCCTCTGCTCAGTCAGCTGGATCCAGTCTTCACATGCAATGGGTAGACAGGCCCTAACTCACTGAGGGTCTCAGACCCGTCAGCTACCCTCACCTGGTTTAGCCCGCCAGTCGAGACAGTTTCTGGGGTGTGGTTGCTGTCACATGCTGACAGCTACCTGGAGCCACAGATGAGAGCTGAGTGTCAAGTGGAGACCAAAGTGGATGAGCTACTCCTAAGAGTACAACTGCTTCCCCATCAGAGGTACTACCCCTCCCTGATAACCCCATAAACCCCGAGAGAGACCTGCTGCTGCAAATGAAATAGCATCCAAGCTCAGAATCAAGAGAGGAGAGGAGAGTGTAATGATGTGTGGGTGGACAAGTATGGCAGTGTGTACACTTGGGGAGGGGAGCTGGGGGAGACACATGAGTGGACAGGCAAGGCAGAGGGGCCAGGGTACAGAGAGAGAGAGCAGGAGGGGAAGGCATGGCATCCATCTATCAATCCACATTTAGCATGCGCTAAGTTTCAGAGGGAGGAACAGCTCATGCTGGTGACAGGTTTGTGCAAGATGAGTTATATAAGCCGCACGGAACCAGAGTCAGCAGTAATGAGACGCTTGTGAAATCTTGCACCGATCTGTGTCGGTGCCCTAATCACAGGCGACAGCTGGGCTCTGCGGCTGGTTTGAGATGATAATATTAATGTCAGTAAGCATCAAGCAGCGGATGGGCCCTTTAAAGGGGGGATTACACTCCTTCTGGTAAAAAGGAAACAGCCCTAATCTTTGCTTTGCCACTTTGTGGAGGATCCTGGGGGCTGTGTAGGGAAGGCCCAGCAGAAGCGGCTTCAGATGGCTTGTTGTTTGTGCAGCAGTGACCTGGAAGTAGTTGGCACCATACATGCACATGTGTGTTCATGAACAAGGCTATATGCCTATGTACCCAGAGCATGGGCACATCTCCATAAATCTGCACACATGGACCCATTTGTATATGCATGCACATATATACAGACTTCTGTACCCATACACACACATGAATAGGCATCTCCACAGACACAGGCACATCCACTGATTAACACATGCATACATTTACACACCCATGTGCACACATGGTCATGAACACATCCATATATGTACATGTGACTATGTATTCTCACAGGCATGCATGAACACATCTATTTCCACACACAGCCACTGACTTATAATAAATACAATAATAATAACAAATACATAGATCTTTATACACACACATATTAATACATCTATATGGATACATAACCACCCAGAAAGGCCCCTCCACACTCACTCGGGCGTATCTGTATGCACACACCCATCCATGCACTTAGGCACTAGTGAACATGAATCCATAACCCCCCATCTCAAACTACCCTTGTACACCAATTTACAGCTACATCGGATGGTGGTGAAGGCTGAGCGATAGATGCACACACAAACACACCCCTACACTCTCATGCACACATCCACACACACCCCAGCTCTCTCGGTTTCTCGCTCTCACACATGCACACAGCTAAAAGCTGTTCTAAATTCCAGTCAAGTGCCAATGGGGGTAGCGGGGGAAACCTGTCCTCAGAATAATTAAAGCAAACACCTGACTTTGAGGGTCTCATTGCCTGCTGCTCTTTTATCTGGGTCCCTGATTTCTGTCATTTCACCTCCCCTAACCCACCCCCGTTCTATTTCTCAGGCAATACCCAAGGAAACCACAGTCCCCAGCACACTGGCCTTGGAACAGTGATGTGAAGCCGGCTCCCTCTGGGGTCAGACAGGGAAGGGCCTGGTGGAGACTTGGGCTGTGAAAAAAGACCGAGTTTGGGATTGAAGCTCCCTTTATAATTCAGGCAGCTTGCTCCTTTCTCTGGGAGCGGCTGCCAATCCAGAGTTTATTCGCATGCAATCTGTTCTCAGCTGGGATGCTAGGGAAGGGGGAAGCCAACAGACACAAACAAACAAACAAACAAGAGTAGGGGATGAGATGCTGCAGATCAGGAGGCAGGTTTGCATCGCCTGGAGGGGAAGGAGATAGCAGGGGCTGAGAGAGAGTAAAGAAAACACCACTCGCTCTGATAAAAAACAGCTCTTCGAGGTCACGTTTTTCTTATTTATTCCTCAAGGAGGCATCCTCCCCGCATGGCTCACAGCCCCTGCGCAACCACTGGCCCTTCTGGCCCAGGTGGATTCCATAGGAAAGTCACCCCCACCGCCATGACAATTCCGGCCTCGACATATTGCCACAGAGGAGAACCTGTTATTATTAACACCTACATTCCCGTAGTGCTGAGAGGTCTCAGTCAGGCCAGGATCTCCTTGTGCTAGGTGCTTGTCACTGGGTGACTGGCTCTTTAAGGGGCACAGGGTCCAGCCTCATCTGTGATGTATCAGTGGAGACTGATCAGCTAGGTATCAGGTGATTCTAACAGCCAGCAAGTAGACCAGATAGGGAGAAAGATGCAGGGAATAGGAAGATGGCGGGGGGCCTCCATGGGTAAGTCTACACTGCGATAAAAGACCTACAGCATGGCCCTGGTTGGCCCAGGCCAGCTTACTCAGACTCATGGGGTTCAGGCTGCGGGACTAGAAAATGGCAGGGTAGATGTTCGGGATCTGGCTGGAGTCCCTGCCCAGGCTCTGTAACCCCACAAGGAGGGACGGTTTCAGAGCCCAGTCTCCAGCCCAAGCCTGAACATCTACATCACAATTAAATAGCCCCTTAGCCCAAGCCCCTCGAGCACGTGTCAGCTGGCACGGGCCAGCCGCAGGTGCCTAATTGCAACTTAGGCACACCTAGGGAAGTGTCACTTGGAGAAGTGTTACTGTGGGTCTCTGGGTCAAGTCAGAGGGAGAAGATTTGCAGCCCTTCCTGGGATGGGGTGACAGCCAGCCGCCTACAGTGCTGTGCAAACATACAGTAAATGATTGATCCTGCCCCCAAAAGCTCAGTCTATCTCCCCTTGTTCCAATCTATGCACTGCCCACTGCTGTTCAACTAAATGATTTCACGTGGCTGGCACTTTGAGTCCTCATTCACACCTGTGAAGAGTGGCTGTGAAATGCTGCCATTCTGATCTGGCAGGGCTTGATGCCTGCTTGGCACAGGTGCAAGTGAAAAGCAGGAGAGAAGCCAGTCCTTACTCTGCCTGGCTCAGCCTGCAGAACATGGACATTGCTACAGTGCTCCAAGGCACCCCGCACCAACATGACACTGAACAGTCCGGCAGGACCCACAGGAGCACTTCCAAATGTGCTTTCATTACCAAGCACACGTACTGGTGAGTTATAACTGTGACGTTGCACCCCATAAGGCTTTATGGGAATATGCTTATGAATGTAAATATGACGTAACTGGAATATGTTTTAGGCTATATATGCCATGTAACATATCTCTGTAAATATTATGATCTACTGAATCTATTCATCCTCTTTGTATGCATGTGTTGATGTTGTATTCGAAGTTATGAATATTGGCTGTGTCCTTGCTTGATTTTAAGTAACCTTAGTAAAGCATTTGGTCAGCTTCTTGAGAAAGGAATGTGCAAATTAAGTGCCCAGTCAAGAAACACTTAACGGACAATGGATCTTGGAAGGCTCCAATCCACATAAGAAGTCTACTTAAGGACGTTCAAGGTAGCATGTGAACCATGGCGGCTACTTGTGAGTTCTGAGTCATGCATGGACATGTGACTTGCCCATGTGACTTCAAAACTCCATCTTGTACCTGGGATTCTACACAGGGGGAGGGAGGGGTATCACCCATAAGAGAAAATCTATTTAAACCCCTGGGAGACTCCTCCATTTGGTCTTCAGCTGGCTCAAGAGATAGCCTCTCTACCCCCAAAGATACCTGAAAGAAACTGGAACAAAGGACAATAACTACAGGGGGTGTGACTGATTGCTGGACCAAGACTAGAAGGAGACTAGTCTGTAAAAGGAAGCTTACTGGAGCCCTTCTAACCGTGAGGTTTTATCTGTATTCAGTTTTCTTACTGTATTAGGCATAGACTTGCATGTTCTAATTTATTTTGCATGGTAATTCGCTTTGTTCTGTCTGTTACTACTTGGAACCACTTCAATCCTACTTTCTGTATTTAATAAAATCATTTTTTACTTATTAATTAACCCAGAGTATGTATTAATACCTGGGGGGGGCAAACAGCTGTGCATATCTCTCTATCAGTGTTATAGAGGGCGAACAATTTATGAGTTTACCCTGTATAACCTTTACACTGGGTAAAATGGATTTATTTGGGGTTTAGACCCCATTGGGAGTTCAGTGTCTGTATGTTAAAGACAGGAACACTTCTTCAGCTGCTTTCAGTTAAGCTTGCAGTTTGTGGGACGTGCTCAGACCTGTGTCTGTGTTTGTGGCCAGCGAGCATGGCTGGCACAACCAGGCAGGGTTCTGGAGTCCCAAGCTGGCAGGGAAAGCAGGGGCAGAAGTAGTCTCGGTACATCAGTTGGCAGCCCCAAAGGGGTTTCTGTGATTCAACACGTCACAATACAGTCCCTTGGAGAAACGGACATAGAGTGGTATCTGCCATGCACATCACACACTCATGCCACTTCAGAGCAGGCTGCAGCAGGTGGGTTTGGGCCTGGCCCTCAGGAGGCATGAGATGCAGTCCCTGGGTGGTGGCATTTCTATAAGCCATAGCAATGAAAGGCCCATGGAAGAAAATCACATGGAGAGGTTCCCTTGCCACAAGTAGGGAGGATCTGCTGTGCAGAGGCCAGTGAGACCACTGCAGACAGGAGAGGTTAGACGAGACTAAGGAAAGTGCTTCCCTGAAGGGTGGGCATGCTGGTGTGTTTGGGATCAATAACCCAGGAGGTAGAGAGTGCATTGACTATGAAATTTGCTGATGACAATAATCTGGGGGAAGCACGGAGGAAGCAGCCAGCACAAAGGCGAAAGGGTCATAAAATTCAAGCAGAGCCAGCACAGGAGGTGGGTAAGCAGCAGTGGATAATGGGACTTTGGGGGACAGAAAATAGATGATGGCTGCAGTAATGCTCAATAGGCTACAGCATACTCCAAAGGGCTTGAGGGGAGAGCTGGGAGAAAGGCACTTAGTGGCTAGGACAGACAATCAAATCCTTCGTAATGGATACGAAAATAGAGAAAAGGGACGCCAGCCCTTTATGAGAGGCCAGAGAACGCGACCCCACTGGGGATGCTAGCCAGAGGTCAGATACAGATCTGGTTTTCTGGGAAAGAGAAGTCAAAGAGGAATCTTATCATGGAAATGATCGTGTCCTTCTATAGCCCTTATATCCCGTAGGATCCCAAGAGGCTGTATGGACCAAGGACCAATACAAAGCTGTCATAAGCCCACTGAATCCTACTGGCTGTATCTCTACAGGGATCACAGCACACATCCCTCTGTGAAAATACCTGCCTCTGGGGCAGGAGATGAATTTGATTGAAACTGCAGGAGCAAGGGAGGTTAAGGAGGCAGAAAGTGTTACCCAGCAGCAAATTCAAGGGGACTAAAGAGGAGACTTATTTGAGATGATGTCAATCGAACAAACGACAAAAGGGGCAGGTTCTTAAGGCCTAGAAGGGACGTGTGTCTGTATGGGGACGGAGTGGTATTCAGATAGTAGCATACAGCCAGCTATGGACACACACTCTATTTCCAATGAGAGAAATCAGATCAGATCTGATTCTAAACAGAACTGAGACCCATCAAAAACCCAGCACCATAACAGGCTCTAATCCTAAAGATTCAGAAAGGGACTGGATAGTTATATGGGTACCAAGGGTATCCAGTTATCATAACTACTGACACTGAACATGTTGGAAAGGATATTAACTAGGGCTTCAAGGCCAAGCTAATCTCCGATTATTAGAGATCAGGAGAATTATGTGGGGGCAAATTGTCCCACATTGGCTACTGCGGGGTTCTTACACCTTCCTCTGATACATCTGGTGCTGGGCGCTGACAAAGACAAGATCCTGGGATAAGTGGCCACTGGGTCTAACCCAGTCTGGCAAGTCCTATGGTCCTTACAGCCCTCCCTTGTTGGCGATCAGAGGCCCAGGAGTGAATGGAGACCGACTGCCCCTCCCGCCCCTAGAGGTGTTCACTCCAGGTCAGGGTGGGAACAGCATGTGTGTGGGAAGATTGCCCTGGTGCTCCCTGGACAGAGGTCTGCAATCTGCAGGGCTGTCAATACAGCTCCGCTCAAAGGCATGAAGTTCACACATACCAGCAGCAGCAGCCTTTGTCAACAGCATAGTCTCCCCCGGGGGTAACCAGGAGCCGCAGATGGGTGTGCAGCTCTGGAGGGGGTTCGGTGTCTCCTCACGCTGCTAGAATCACAGCCATCTTGCTGATTAGGGGGGTACATGCACTCTGCAGCCTCCTAATCTGCTGCACCGCATTCAAGCCCACTCTCCCCATCTGTGACACGTGCTCAGGTTTATGCTAAACCTGCCCGCCAGCCACTCTGTCAGTGTGTACAGAGGGATTGTGTGTCAGATGCACTGAGGATCATTCAAGTGACGGCGAGGAGAGCAGCCACCAGGTGTGAGCAACAGGCTTAGTGACACCTGGCTCCGCTGATCCCCTGCGGAGCAGAAGGAGCACGCAGGACACCCACCTCTCCTCTTGCAGAGAGTGGCGAAGTCTACAGACGTGGGTGGAGACTGAGGCTGACATGAGCACTTCAGGGCCCAAACTCGTGGCAGCTGTGATGTTTCTGGAGAAAGACAAATGCAGCCAGAATCCCGCACCCCTCTAATGAGGCCACCCCCTGCCCAGGGCTGAGAGACTCAGCAAAAGATGGGCCGTGTTTCTGATGTTTCAGAGGGTCCCTCTAGGAAAGCATCATTCTCTATTACCCAAAATCCCCCAAGGCCTGCCCAGCCCCAGCATTGCACACTCTGTTGCCCAGAAGTCCTCAGGGTCCTACCCCAGACCAGAGCCATGTTCTCTGTTTGTACAGCACCTAGTACAATAGGGTCCTGGTCAGCGACTAGAGCTCCTGAGTGCTATGGTAATAAAAATAATAATAATAAATAACAGTACCCAGAATCCAGCTGGGCCCTATTTGGCACCAGCACCATTCTCTGTTACCCAGAATCCCTCGGGTCCTTACCCAGCCACAGCCCCGTATCCTCTGTTACACAAAAGAACTGTTTGATATCTCCTAGGCCCTGCTATATATAGAGGGAGGAGATGGGATGCTGAAAGCAGAGAGAGTAAGAACTCCATTTAGATCATCCCTGGCCTGCCCTGCAGGCTGCTGTATCTGCCATGGTTCCCCAGGCACTTGGGATCTCTCCCTCTCAGGAATTGCTGTGTAAATCCAAAGAGCAGCTTAAGAACAACAGCACCAGTGCTACAGATTCATCTCCCCGGGGTCAAAGGCAGTGGGGAGGGAGACTGGCTTCTAGTAACAAAGATCACTGGAACAATAATTGCACATAGTGTTGCCAGAGGAGAATGTGAGGTGGTCTCTGAATCTTGCCAGCAATTGCTTAGCAAAAGCAACCTAGTTGGACATGATCCAGCAGGGCACGAGACAATGCTGTGTATGTGAGGGGTGGGAACATCATGCAGGTGAAGGGAAGGGAACTGCAGACCATGAGCCACAGCCACTGCTGGTGTAAATTAGCCTTGCTCCACTGAAATTTGGGCCTGACCTGAGAGGTAAGGTGGGGTAGAGTCACACACTGCCTTGGGAAAGAGAGTTTCCATTTCCTATGTCAGGAACAGAAGAACCAGGGGAGGGATATGGGTGGAGGCGGAGGTGTGGTTTGAGCTACAGGCAGTTGCATTTTGGATGGACAGGAGGGAAGCAGTAAGGTGTCAGGGCAGCAAGGACAGACGGTCCCCAGGGACGGTCCAGTTACACTGTTGCACATGGCACAGGCAGAAGGGGTCCCTGGAGTCTGCAAGCGGTCAGAAGCCATTAATAGGTTAGTACTTAGCCATGCTAAGATGCAGCCCTTAAGCCCAAAAGGTCAAGCCAGCCCTGCTTCACTCCATAAATCCAGCAGAGTGCTTGCTAAGAGGACAGTTTTGCTTCACCTCCATTATTACTTCCTTATGCATAAATACACTGTATTTAAAGCCATGAATCAAACTTCCTGGCTGGGTCAGCAGGAAAAAGGGACTGCTGTCAGCTCTCATTCTTAGCAGGGGCCCAGGCACTAGTGCTCTGGCCTGGGCTCTTAAAGGGACAGGCTGATGCGGCCCCACTCTGACTATAAGGGGCTTTTTGTCCCTCTCTCAGCCCATTCTCCCTTCCCCTCTTGCCTCACGAGCCAATCCCCTCTCCATATCCCTAATTCCATCCCTCTCCCACTCTTTTTCCCTTCACCCCTTATTCCCACTCCCCCTTCTATCCATTTCTCCATCTCCCATCCATTCCCCTCCCACCTCATTACCTTCTCACCCACATGTCCCCTCCTCGCCCCCCTTTCACCCATTGTCAGAGCAGTTCTCAATGTCCATCACCCTCCCCAGTGCCAATGAAGCAGAGACCTTCCCCTACCATTTCAGACTTTCCTCATTCAGGGGCTCATTCAAACCCGCTATCCTCTCTGGTCAGATTCTTCTGGGTGACAGCACATGGCTGGAAAAGGTCACCATGGCTGCCACAAACTCAGGCTCCCCCGCCACCCCCAGCTCACTCACCGTCGCCTCCCCAATTAGCTTGTCACACTGACATTCTCCCTCTTTCCGTGCACTGCCCAGAGAACTAAAGGTCAAACAATCACAGTGCTAACGCAGTGGGGGACAACTCCGATGCACTGTGGACGGGGGGTGAGTTCAGGGAGTAGTGGAGGGAAATGGAGGGGAAGAGGAGGTGACACAAGTGATTATCCAGTTAAAGCCGGGAACGGGGAATGATTCTCAGTCAGTGGAGCCAGACCCTGAGTGGAACCTCCACATTCTGCAAATTCCAGTGCAGCCTTCAGGCTGCTCTGCAGGGAAGGATTTCATGGCTACATTGAATTTTCAGATTCCCTGCTTGTCCTGCTCTCTCCATCCCTCCCAATGCTCCCTGCCCAAGATAGTATCATCCTGCTTGGAGGAACAGCTCAGAAAGCAGTGTCTAGCACTTGTCCCCTCCCTGACCTCTTGGCTTCAATGGGTTTTATTAGCTGGAAAAGCAAATTATTGCCTGGTGAAACTAAGGGAATTTGAAACCTTCTTCAACCACAGCACTGAGGCAATGGATAAGCTCCCCCAGCACCACTCCCATGCACACCAGAGCAGAAATGCATCAGCAGAGCATGGTGGGGATTCCAGGACTGAAATAGCAGGAAGGGGAGATTCAAAAGCTGTGCCAGAGGAGCCCAGGACTGGAACAGCACAGAGTAAAGCAGGTTGAAATTCAGGGGCATTGGTAGAGCTGGGAGTCCCAGGATGGAAGTTGCAGGGATGAGTGGAATTGAGGGGTCAGAACAGAGCTGTGCAAAGGGCAGCCCAGGACTGGAATACCAGGTAGGGCTGCAGGCTGAGGTTGAAGGATCTTTGCAGAGTTGTTTGAATGGAGTCTCAGGGGGCCCACAGGGTGAGACTGAGGTGCATTGCTAGAGTAGTTGGGGGACCCAGGAGTGAAGTAGCAAGAGTGTCGCAAGTGAGGCATCATCAGAGGCATTGGCAAAGGTAGGGTACAAGCACTGAAGTAGCAGGGAAAGTGCTAGACCAGGATTGAAGTGCATTAGTAGTACCAGGGGCCAGGAAAAGCTGAAACGGTCCTTGCATAAAGTACTAAATTCATTGACAAATGCATAGAGAAAGGAATATATTGATCTTTCCCTGTCTGGTGGGAAAGGAACAGGCATTTGGCCACTCCCACATAAGGCCAGCTGGAAACATATGAGCTAGCCCTTCCGCTGCAGAGTCTGCCCAGTACCATGTCACAATGTGGGAAGACCACCAGGTGACCAGCTCTGTCCATCGGTTAGTTCACATGAACGCTCACTCGCCTAATGTGATTGCAGCTTGACTGGGTTGTGAGAACTGGTTGCTGGAGGGACGTCTACACTCCATTAAAAGACCTGCAGCATGACCGCAGCTGGCCTGGGTCAGCTGACTCAGGCACATGGGGCTCATGCTGCAGGGCTGTAAAACTGCAGTGTAAATATTTGGGCTGGGGCTGGAGCCTGGGCTCTGAGATCCACCCATCTCATGAGATCTCAGAGACCAGACTCCAGCCCCAGCCCATAAATTTACATTGCATTTTTACAGCCCTTCAACTCAGCCCTGCGAACCCAAGTCAGCTGTCCCAAGCTCTGAGACTCAGTGCCACAGGTTTGTTTATTGCAGTGCAGACATACCCTAGGGAGTCAGGAAACCTGGCTTCTAATCCATGACTCTGCCACTGATGCACTGCATAACCTTGGGCAAGCCCCCTTCCTGTGCCTCAGTTTCCCCATCTGTGCAAGGATTTGATACCACTTTGTTAAAAGCTTTTTGGGATACTTGGTTGATAGTGGAATGTGCTGAGTGATGCCAGCCCTGGACTCCCCACCACTCCTGCTCTGCAGAGGATGTTGTTGAGTCCTGGGCTCCCATCGCTCTGCATTCCACTGATGTTTGGATGCCCCTTGCCTCCCTCCATCTGCTGTTGATTAGGAATCAGGATGTATTCACACTTTCCGTCACCTGCTACCTCTACAGTATGGAGCATTACCCATTCTGATTGATTATTCTTCCACCTTTTTTTCCTCCCCCTTTTTTTGCCTTCATTGATGGAGTGGTCAATTTCCCCCAGAATCTCCACGCTGCACTCTCTGGCTCCTGTTCTCCTTGGCGGGCCATGACCATTAATACTGAGGGATTCACAGTCTAGAAACAATAGCGAGAGAGAGAGATGAGCAGCTAATGATGAGTGCAAATTCAAAACACAAACCAAGCAGTGCTTCTCCCCTCCCCCTCTTGACAATGACACGCTGTGTGTATGTCCAAAACTAGACAGCATGCAGACAGAGCAGAGCCGTGCTGGATTTATCTATTTCTGGAGCACCGTGGCTTCTGGGGCTGAGGGCAGTTATGAATTGCAATTATGGAGACAAGTTTCATTATAATTATTTGGATTACAACAGCGCCCGGGGTACCCATCCCAGATCAGGGTCCCGTTCTACTAAGCACTGCACAAATATAGAGCCAGAGATGGTCCCTGCCCCAAAGAGCTTCTAAATAGACAAAGGACGGGAAACTGAGGCACAGAACAGGACAGTTACTTGCCAAACTAATGAAAGATTGTTTGGATTGCTGTAACTCTGTGTGTGTGTGTGTGTGTGTGTGTGTGTGTGTGTGTGTGTGTGTGTGTGTGTGTGTGTGTGTGTGTGTGTGTGTGTGTGTAAAATTGGATTGCCCATCAAACGAGATTGGAGCCTTGGAACTGTAACTGAAGAAACATTCTAACTTCATTGTGTTCAAGGATGGGAAATCCACAGACCCAGTCTGCGTTTAGTCAACAGAAGAAAAACCCATGCTGTGATGGAGACACTAGCCAGGTTGGTTTCTGGGGAAGACCGCTACAAGAGTGGATCCAGGAAGCGATCCTGTATCTCTGAACTGTTTTGGATTCTAACAGGGTGGAATACTGAATAAATGGTCAGAAATCCCCAGAATTACACTAGGTAACCCTGATTACTACACCTCTCAACACTTTGCATTTACAAATTTGGACTCATCTGTTAATGTATTTTACCTGCTTTAACCTCTCAATAACTCTCATTTCTTTTTCTTAGCTAATAAACCATTAGTCAGTTTACTAGAGAAATTGGCTTCAGCGTTATCTTTGGGATCTAGAGTACCAGTTTTACCTCGGGTAAGTGACCAATCCTTTGGGACTAGGAGTAACCTAATGCAAGATGATTTTTTTGGCTTAATAACCTTTCAGCACAAAATCCAGTTTGTCTGGGTGGCAAGGTTGGTTGGAGAACCTAAGGCGGGGATGGGCAAACTTTTTGCCTTCAGGGTCATATCGGGTTTCAAAAATTGTATGGAGGGCCAGTTAGGGGAGGCCCTCACCCCCTATCCGACCCCCCCTGCTTCTCGCCCTCTGAGGCCCCACCCTAGAACCCGTGCCCCATCCACTGCTCCCTGTCCCCTGCCCACCCCTGGACTCCCAGCCCCTGACTGCCCTCCCAGCGCCTCATCCAACCCCTCCTCTCCTTCCTGACTGCCCCCCCCAGGGCCCCTGCCCCCATTCAATCCCCCTGTTCCCTGCCTTCTGACCGCCCTGACCCCTATCCATCCCCTCACCCCCTGACCACCACCCCGAACTCCCCTGCCTTCTATCCAATACCCCCACCCCCCGCTCCCTGCCCCCTTACCGCACTGCCTGGAGCACCGGTGGCTGGCGGCACTATAACCACGCAACCCAGAGCACCAGGACTGACAGCCATGCTGCCTAACTGGAGCCAGCCACGCCACTGTGCAGCATAGAGCACTGGATCAGGCCGCAGCTCTGCAACTGTGCTGCCTGGCAAGAGCTCGAAGCCCCACCGCCCAGAGCATTGCACCAGCGGCGTAGAGAGCTGAGACTGCAGGGGAGGGGGAACAGCAGGGTGGGTTGGGGGCTAGTCTCCTGAGCCAGGAGCTCAGAGGCCAAGCAGGAGGGTCCCACGGGCCGGATGTGGCCTGCAGGTCATAGTTTGCCCACCTCTGACCTAAGGAAACTGTTTGTAAAATGAATATAGTGATCCAGGGATGCACATGTGTTACTGGCATGCTGAAATCTAATTATAGAACATACCACCAGTTTGGGGTGCCTGCCCTGAGACTGGCACTTTCAGTTGTGAGCTATTCCATACAGTGTGACACACCCTAATTAGAAGACACATTCTCTGCTCTTCCTAAAAATCTATTTATGTGCTTATCTGGCCCCTATCACCATATTATCTGAGCACCTCACACTCTGTGACGTATTTATCTCGCCCCCAGCCCAGAAGGCCAGGCAGGGGTATTCTTCCCATTTTACATATGGAGAACTGAGGCCCAGATCTGCAAAGGCTCCTAACTTCCACTGATTTGCTTCAGTGACTCACCCGTGGTGGCAGAGCAGGGAATCAAGCAAGCTTTGCCGAGTCCCAGGCAAGCACCAAACCACGGGGCCATCCTTCCTCACCTTGGCAGCTAAACCCCTAAGATCACCAGAAGGGACGCCAGGGACCTAGAAGAACACACACCTCTGCCCATAGCAGTTGCCTTCACATGCTAGATGCCCCCTCAGTTCGGAAGCAAGGCCCAAGCCTGCCCCATAACTGGCTCCCTGACCTGCCATCTCCTACCAGCTTAATCCATGGGTCTCCTCCCTTCTTTTGACCCCTGGGAAACTGAGTGATGGTGGAAGATGCAGAAAGTGCCATCTATACAGGACCGCAGTGAATAAAGAATCCCTCTTGAGGACAATGAAGCCCTGGGAAAGGACTGTTACGAAGCCAGGCTGTGGACAGCCCCCTACTGCTCTACCCCAAACCCACACCACTCTCCCGGCTCTGAGCCATCCCCTCAATCATCTCTGAGGTTCACCTTCGTGAGGCGGGGAAGCGGGGAATTTATGGCAGGAGAGCCAGCTGTTGGGGGAAAGGGCTCCGCCGCTGCAGTCTTTTCAACAGCTGTAACAGCTTCTGCTGTCTTTTAATGCACCAATATTTCTTTGAGATTACACTCAGTCACTGCTTTCCCCATTATCACTCAAATGCATATTTGGGATTGCAACAAAGACAGGTCATTCCCATTACAGTGCGGAGGCAGCCTGGACTCTGTCCACAGCCCCTGGGATCCAGGGGCTGTCAAGGAGGTGTGAAGACATGGGAGAGGAGGCAAGGGGACCAGGCAACAGAACAGCCTTTCCACAAAAATCCATGAAGGCAAATCATGAGTTCTTGGGGGAGCCAAGCAATTCTGCGTCATTGCTGACCCAAAGCCTTCTGCTGACCCTGCCTCCCAACATCTGTCTAGGTTCTTCCGTGGCACCCCAACCAGAGTCTGCCTCAAACTTCTCCTTTTCCTCTCACATTCATTCCTCTTCTCTTTTTTTCTGCTCTTGTTCTTTCATCATCTCCTCTCTGCCTCTCCCTCATCTCGAGTGCCCCATTCTCTCTCTTCTCATTCTGCCCTCGCAGCCTGAAGTTCTGCCTTTCCTTCTCTCACTCCCTCCTTCCCATCCACCCTCTCTCTGGCTCTCTCTTTCTCACTCGCTCATTCACGCTCTGTCTCTTCTCTTTCAGTTCCCCACTCTCTCTCTCTCTCTCTGACCCTTCTTCCCCCACTCTTTCATCCCCTCTCCTTTTCTTTGCCATTGGCCCTCTCAAGCACTTCTGTAACTCCACCCAACTGAAGGGGAGAGCAGGAGGCCCTATGCATGCTACCAGTGCCATCTTGTCTCTCTTCCCTCGTGACATGGGCTATGGTCCTCACAGCCAGCCACCTGCACAGCGCCTTTCACTAGTGACACAGTGGGGCAAGCATCTGCTGACAAGTCCCATCCCACTTCCCACCGCAGAAATCCCCTTGGTTGTTTCCATCCTTGCGGATGCTTGTCCACCTCTTTGAAGGACAGAAGAAGATATTATAGAAGAGCAGGAAGTTCTATGGGTCAAAACTGCCTTATGGGGCAGCTAGGACAGGACTGCAGGGAGTAGGACATGGGTGTGTTGGGCAGAGTCGTGCATCTGAGGGGCTGCAACTGAAATAACGGGGAGTGTGATACGGCAGGATGGTGGTGCATGGGCAGAGCTGTGTGGGTGGGAACCCAGGGCTGGAGGAGAAGGGGTGGAGTGACAGAGCTGGGCAGAGGGGGCATTTGTACAGTTGCTTCGGAGAGGCCAGGACTGGAATAACGGGCTGGAACTGAGGGGCATGAAAAGAGTGGTGTGGGAAGCTCAGGACTGGGATAGCAGGGCGGGGCCCGAAGCAGGATTGTGAAGCACAAGCAGAGCAGTAAAGGGAAAGTTTGTATAGCACCAGCCTGGCTCTAACCTGCACTATCCATCCTTATATTTAGCTGGAAAGACGGGAGGGGCCCTTACAAGACAAAAAACACTTCTGCCCCTTACCCCCATGACTCAGGCACATTGATTCACCTGGTCTCTACCCAGCTGGAGGGGAAAGGAAAGAGGTGCTGGAAGGGGAGAATGGGTTATGATCATGACCTGTGTCCCCTCCTGCGGATCATGGCAGAAGAGTCTGCCAGGGAAGAGGCCAGTGGCAGGGGATTCCATTGTCTCTGGAGACCGCTCCCCTTCCCTCTCTGCAGCCAGCATGATGGAGCTACAAGAAAACACGCCAGGGAAACAGAAGATAAAAAGCAGCCGCAGCAGCAAGGGCTAAATAAAGACACATGGCTCTGCAGATTTACCAGGCTGCTACAGGCGCACTCGGCAGTCACAAGTGCCTGGCACAGTGGACTGCAGACAGGTACTGGCTGGGCGCTCGGTTGCCTGTCACGCGAGCACGCAGGGAAGGAGTTGAGTCTATTAGTGCCGGGGTGCTTTGCACTGCGTCTCTGGCCACGTCAGCACACGTATGATGGTGGGGAGGGAAAGGAGAGCGTTGAGTGAGCTTATTCCCCCCCCCGACTCCCCACCAAACATCAATCGAGCGCTTGTCTGAGGCATCTCCCAGAGCTGAAATGAGACAAGTGCCTTTGATCTGAAATCAATGGAGGGCGGCATGTCTGAGGTGACAGAACATCAGTCAGGGACTCGCCTCGTCGTGGGTCACAGGAGAGAAGCATTCTTCTCTCCCCTGGCAAATGGCTTCCCAGCCCCATCCTGGGGGAAAGCACCAGGATTACAGGATCTGGTGCTTACCTGAGAGGGGTAGGGGTGGCTTAGTGTGACGAACTGGGAAAGTTCTTAATGTTTTCTCTGAGTACTGTGTTGGTGCCTCAGTGTCCCCATGTCAGTTCTTAAGTCTCTGGCAGAGCCAAGGGCCAGTGCACCTAAATGCCTGACACTCTATCTCTTAGCAACTGATGGCCTGGGCCCCTCCCCTGCAAAGGTGCCAGCTGAAGGTGTTGGAGACAAAGGGATCAGGTGACCTCCTGGCCCGGGAAAGGAGCTGAGCAGAGAGGAGGGGCTGGGAGGGGTTGTTAGTCTGGAGCTGGCTGGGGTCGAGGGTGGAGGGCAGACCTGGGGGTCTGGCTCACTGCCCCCCAGAATGGACCCAGCCGAGGGGTCCGGTTCGCTGTATCTACAAGCTCTGTTTTAGACCCTGTTCCTGTCATCGAATAAACCTCTGTTTTACTGGCTGGCTGAGAGTCACGTCTGACTGCAAAGTGGGGGTGCAGGACCCGGTGGCTTCCCCAGGACCCCGCTGGAGTGGACTCGCTGTGGGAAGCGCACGGAGGGGCAGAGGATGCTGAATGCTCCAAGGAGAGACCCAGGAGGTGAAGCTGTGTGAGCTTCTTGCCCTGAACAAGTCTGCTCCAAGGGAAAGGAGGCTCCCCAAAGTCCTGACTGGCTTGTTGGGGAGCAGTTCCAGAGCATCGCCCGGGGACTCCGTGACACTTAGAAAAGGGAACGCTGTGCCAGTGAGAAGTGCCCTGGAGAGGGAAGCCTTTGTTCAGTGAAGGGCAGCACCAGGGTCTGTTCTCCCCTCCATTCCCTGCTCCACCAATGTGCCTCGCTCACCCTGGGGACCTCTGAGTCCTGGGTTTCTGGTCCCTGCTCCACCACAGCCTCCTGCAGGACCTTTGTCTGCCCTGTGCCTTACTCCTCATCCGGGGGTAACAACGCGTCCCTGCCTCCCGGGGGTGGCGGGAGTGACAGTGAGGGGCTTAGATACATGGGGTGACAGAGGAGTTAGTTCAATGCCCACGGCCCAGCCAGTCCGCAGTCTCTCCGCTGATGCTGCTGGCAATGTAGGTCAGTTAGTGCCAACTATGCTGGAGGATTTTGTGGCACGGGCTCTTGTTTGCGGAGAGCTAGACTGAGATGGACTTAACAGGATTGAAAACAAAGGACTGGACATTTATATGGATAACAAGAACATCCAGGGTTACAGCAGTAAGGGTTTAAAAAACCTGCAAGACAGAGACTCCAAGGAGGTAACTGGCTGATATCAGTGGAGCTGGGCTGATTTACTCCAGCTGAAGACCCGAGTCCAAGTCTTGTGGACGGGGTATAACACTCGTTCTTCAGGGATCCAGCCATTAAGGGGAGCTAGGAAGAAACTTCCCCAATGGGCAGATTCTCTTACTGCTTCTGCAGGGCAACTTGTACCTTCCTCTGAAGCAGCTGGCACTGGCCCCTGCTGGAGACATGACCAGAGGGACATCTACTCGGACCCACTGTGGCAGTCCCCTTGCCCAGCATTAGTGCCCGTCAGACCAGGCCCTATTGTGCTGGGCAGCATACGGACAACTGAGATGAATATGGCTGATTAGCTTACAATCTACACAAACAAGGCAGGCAACAATCGGCAGACAAGGCTCCATCACTCGGCCCCACACTCAGGCCAAGCAGTTACAGGATGGTGGCTGAGTCCCATTGCAAGTTGCTCTCCTACCAGCACAGATCGCAGCTGACATGGCTGCATCCTAGCACAGATCCCCACCTTCCACAGATCTCAGCCACATGCCAAGCAAAACTACAAGTGCTTTACCACCCCAGCCAGCAGGCCAAGACCCTGCAGCACAGCCTTGACAGCGACCACTCCTGCTTACTATCAACCTGGGCTGGATTCATGCGAGCAACCTAGAAGCTAGGGATCCTATGTCTCAATTGCACTTCCTGACACACACACACACACACACACACACACCAAGCTATCCCTGCCCCCACGCTTTGAGCATTTGTCAGGGAGAAGCCCCATTTCCTCAGACCTCGCTCACCCACTTGAGGCAAAACATGACATTTTTTGTGCAGAAAATAGACAGTCACGGTCACAGATTTTAATTAAAAATTAACCGTAGCCAGCGACTCCTGGACAAAATTATTAAGTCACCAGGAATCAACTCTGCTGACAGAGACTGTAATTAAGAACTGGATATTCCTCCTCCTGCAGCCCCTGCCTGGGCCCTAGCAGAAAGCAAAAGTTCTCTGTGGAATGTTAATGCCCACACACCGGAGCAGCTGGGACCCACAGCCCGAGGGAAGCTTATACCAGGTACAGGTTCATGTGCTAAACCCAAGTAGATACCTGTGGAAGTTTACAAGATCCCAGCATCTCTCTGGGACACACATGGGGCAGCTGTTGCAGGAATACAGTACCTGCAGGATCTGTATGCTGGTAGAGTATCTTCACCTACTTCAATCCTGCATTTGTGGTCATTCCAACTCAAGGGCATCACTAAGGGGGTTTCAATAGCTCAGGTGAATCCTCTCCCCCTATGCAGGTACCTTGAGGGCTTATCAAACCAAGGGCATTCAAACCCATCTCACAGACAAGGCAAGGAACTTGCCCAACAGCACAACAGGAGATATCACTCAGGTCCTCTGACTCTTAATCCACTGCCCTAGCTCCTGGAGCGTATGGCAACCCACCTGCACTGTCTCACCATTGCCAGAGCTGTGCTGAGGGGGCTCCAGAAATGGGGAGCCCAGGGTTAGAATGGCGAGAGCGGCAGGTCAGGAGTTAGCATGGATGGCTGGTGGGGAGGGGGTTGTACAGGACTGGAATAGCAGTCAAGGGAATGTTTGAAGACACCAGCAGGTTGAGAGGATTGTTTGAACCATACCTCCCATAGTAGAGTGGCCCTACTGGAGCTGGGATCACAGTTATGCCAGCCAGCCCACCAACCGCCTAATTAACTGATTAATTCAGCTGGGCATGGGGGCCAGCTCTCCCCACTTTCCATGGTTTGGGGCAGCAGTGGATCTTTGCTGCTGGACAGAGGCCAGCCCAATTTCCCAGTCGCACCCACAGCACCACAAGTCAGCCTGGAAAGGTACAGGCTTTGCTTCTTGTGACTCTTTACACCGCAATGAAGCCTCTTCCCTTTCTTCCAAGCAGGGCAGCTCCCCTCTGCCTGGAAATGTCAGAGCGCACAATCCCATGACTTACTGCTAGAGCCTGCCTCTCAGTATCTTCACCCTCATGCACATGGCACCCTGACACAGGGCTTAGCTAGCAACAGGCCACTTCATTACACCAGCTAGAATGTCAAAGAACAACCACGCTGCTTAAAAGCCAGCGCCTGCTGTAGTCATCTCGGCCTTTTGCTTCTCTGAAACCCCAGCACAACTGAGGGCTTGGACAACGGGAATCGCGGTGAAATGAAGCTGAGGCTGAAAAGAGTTGGATGCATCTGCACTGGGTCGCTATCCCTGTGGAAAAGGTTAAATAGAGAGAGATGGGGCAGATGGCATTAATGAGCGTTTAGCAGGGACAGTGAGCGAGGGAGCAATGGCAAGTCTGTGAGAGAATCCCAAGCCTCAGCAGCGGTCACCTTGTAGAAAAGCCTTATTGAATTTAATAGAGAGCCAGTCCCTCTCTAGAGGTCTGTGGATCTTCCTAGACACCCGAATAAAGAATCCTACCCCTGCTCTAGATTTCTATAGGCTGCTCCAACACAACCCCAGTAGACAGGATCTCATTCTCTCCTGAGTTCTCTGGGATCTGGGAGTTATTTCCGTAGCTTTTGAGACAGGGGCTGGGTCTTCCCAAATGTTTGTGCAATGCCTAGCAGAATGGGGCCCCAGCTGCCACCACAATACACACTAAGAAATCTAGAACCCTATCACGTTTCCGTAGGACTCAGCTGGTTCCAGTCTTACTACATTCCCTGAGACTTTCCCATAAGGGTCTAGCCTTGATGCACAAATAGATTTTACACCTATGCTGGGAAGTCTCATCATGAAACCACAATGCCAGTGTCAACTGAAACCCCTTATTAAGTAGCATGCCCCCACTACAGTAATTACTCTTATTTATAGCCAAGTATTTGCAGCTCGCCCTCAGTAAAACTACAGTCTACTCCGCCTCCCAGTTACAGTCACTGATATAGAGAGCAGCTGCTAGTTATACCCCCCAAAAGATTAATTGGCTCTGATTTGAGCCACATGATTTAAACAGCCCATCCCTGCAAGCGAGAGTCAGGGACTGACATTACAATCCAGGATAATGCTGCCTCCTCTATCTAGACTAAATGTTAGTGCCAGGGACCATCCCTTGTGATGTGTTTGTACAGCACCCAGTGCCATGGGGCTCTGACCTCGGCGAGGTCTCCAACACCAGTATTGGACCAGTGGGGAGGTTTGTGCCCAGATCAGAATTCCCCCAAAGCAGCCCATCGCTGCAAGTGAGAATCAGCGATCAACATTACAAACAGTAGCAGTTTGGTATCTGCGATGGCTCAATGCATCAAGAAGGATGCTCTGTGGGTAGCTGAACCCATCACCCAAAGACATGGATACAGTTTTCTGCCTACACACTAGCCATTTGAGAAGCAATGGCAGCATTTCACAGAGGAAACAGCTTCAGACCATATTAACACCCATCCACGTAATTGGAATGATTAAAGAAATAGAAAGGCACTTTGGGCTTCCAGCTTTTCCGTAACTGTGCATGCCAAAGTGCTTGCAAATGGCTCAGGCCCACACAAACCCCCTGGTCACAGCCAGAGCAAGGAGGAAAATGCCTTGCATTCTCTCTGTACAATCAGCCCAGTCCTGCAATAAAAGGGAACAAAGATGGAATGATCCTGCTTCTGCTCAAACACAACTTCACTGGGAGAAACAATGGCCCAGAGTCACTGGGAGCCTTGCCTGAGTGGTGACTAACTGAGGAGCTCAAGATTTTACCCTTAGGCTATAAGCTGCTTGGGTCAAGAAGATCTTCCCTTCTTATTTGTCTGTGAATTATGGTGCGCCGCAACGGTGCTCTGCACGTAATCCTGTAGCTCCAGTTAGTGGCATGTCCTTCATAGGAAGGGTGTCTTCAAAATATTGACAGAGTTAATGTGTGGAAAGATTGAAAAAGGCAAAGGAATTGCTGAGAGAGAGAGAGATTCAGACCTATCAGCACCGCCACCTCACTGACCTCCTCCAAATCCCTCCCTAAAACTCCTTTGCTGGGATGCCTGCAAGAACCCTGACAATGGTTATGCAGCTGGTGTGCTGTGACCACTGCCCATCTTGCTGACCTGTTGTCATAAACAGATAGCTAAGGGTTAATGTCTCTTTCACCTGGAAAGGAGTAACCTGAAACACCTGACCAGAGCACCAATCAGGAAACAAGACTTTTTCAAATCTGGGTGGAGGGAAGTTTGTGTGTGAGTCCTTTGTTCTGGTCTTGTGCCTGTCTCTCTCTCGGCTATGAGAGGATTTCTGTCTCTTGCTTTCTAATCTTCTGTTTCCAAGTTGTAAGTACAAATATAGTAAGGCAGTAAAGTTTATATTGTTTTCTTTTGTATTTACATGTGTGTAGTTGCTGGAATGTTTTGAATTGTATTCTTTTTGAATAAGGCTGTTTATTCATATTTCTTTTAAGCAATTGACCCTGTATTTGTCACCTTAATACAGAGAGACCATTTTTATGTATTTTTTCTTTCTTTTTATATAAAGCTTTCTTTTAAGACTTTTTGGAATTTTTCTTTAGTGGAGAACTCCAGGGAATTGAGTCTGCGCTCACCAGGGAATTGGTGGGAGGAAGAAGTCAGGGGGAAATCTGTGTGTGTTAGATTTACTAGCCTGACTTTGTATTCCCTCTGGGTGAAGAGGGAAGTACTTGTGTTTCCAGGACTGGAAACAGGTAGGGTGGCGTCCCTCTGTTTAGATTCACGGAGCTTGCTTCTGTGTATCTCTCCAGGAACCCAGGGAGGGAACACCTGGAGGGGGGAAGGGAAATGGTTTATTCCCCTTTGTTGTGAGACTCAAGGGATTTGGGTCTTGGGGTCCCCAGGGAAGGTTTTTGGGGGGACCAGAGTGCCCCAAAACACTCTAATTTTTTGGGTGGTGGCAGCTTTACCAGGTCCAAGCTGGTAACTAAGCTTGGAGGTTTTCATGCTAACACCCATATTTTGGACGCTAAGGTCCACATCTGGGAATAGGTTATGACACCTGTATGGTCTCATTATATCTAAGGCCTGGTCTGCACTATGATTTTAGGTCGAATTTAGCAGTGTTACCTCGATTTAAGTCTGGACCCGTCCACACGACTAAGCCCTTTTTTTCAACTCAAAGAGCTCTTTAAATTAATTTCTTTACTCCACCTCAGACAAGGGAAAGGGAATTAGAGCTGAAATCAGCCTTGCTGGGTTGAATTTGGGGTAGTGTGCATGCAATTTGACAGTATTGGCCTCCAGGAGCTATCCCAGAGCGCTCCATTGTGACCGCTCTGGTCAGCGCTCTCAACTCAGATGCACTGGCCAGGTAGACAGGAGAAGGCCCGTGAATTTTTGGATTTTATTTCCTGTTTGGCCAGTGTGGCGAGCTGATCAGCACAGGTGACCACACAGAATTCATGCAGAGCTCATCAGCATGATGTGCACATTGCCAGGGCACATTGCCCGGCCCGTACTTTGTGAGAAGTCTATGTCCATGTCTATGTCCTCATCACACTCGTCACCGCGCTGCCGTCGCCTCCTCTCCTGGTTTTGCTTTTGCAGCTTCTGGTTCTGCACTGAAAAAAGGCACAAAACAATTGTCTGCCATTGCTCTGACGGAGGGAGGGACAACTGATGATATGGCTTACAGGGAATTAAAATCAACAAAAGGGGTGGCTTTGCATCAAAGAGAAACACAAACAACTGTCACACAGAATGGCCCCCTCAAAGATTGAACTCAGAACCCTGGGTTTAGCAGGCCATTGATTTCCACTAAAACTAATGGGGTCAATTTCTTGTTTTGATCCAGTCCATCTATCTTTTACATCTTCGGCTGGCAGCAGACGGTGCAGTATGACTGCTAGCCATTGTCATCTCCTGGGTGCTCGGCTAAAAGAGCACTCAGGAGTATGATGATGATGGCTACCAATCGTAATGCACTGTCTGCTGTCAAAAGGCAATGAGCTGCTGCTGTGTAGCAATGCAGTCCCATGTCTGCCAGCACCCAGGAGACATATGTTAACGGTGAGCTGAGCGGGCTCCATGCTTGCCGTGGTATGGCATCTGCTCAGGTAACCTCAAAAAAAAAAAGGCACGAAACCATTGTCTGCCATTGCTTTCATGGGGGGGCGAGGGGGGCCTGACAACATGTACCCAGCACCACCCACAACACTGTTTTTGCCCCATCAGACATTGGGATCTCAACCCAGAATTCCAATGGGCAGTGGAGACTGCAGGAACTGTGGGATAGCTACCCATGGTTTCACCGCTCTGGAAGTCGACACGAGCCTCAGTACTGTGGATGCAGTCTGCCGACTTAATGCACTTAGAGCATTTTGTGTGGGGACACACACAATTGACTGTATAAAAATGATTTCTAAAAAAATGACTTCTATAAATTCGACCTAATTTCGTAGTGTAGACTAACCCTAAGATAACTATCTGGCCTCCAACACTGGAGCATCTGAGCTCCTCACCAGCTTTAAAGCATGTATCCTCTGTGACAGGCTGAATCATGGAAACCCTCATGGGAGCTACTACCTGATGTGCCAATACTACTTCTATCCCTGCCTTCCCTGCCAGCTCAGGACCCCAGCACCCTGTCTTGCTGAGCCAGACACTCCCATCTGCTCCCACAAAGACCCAGCGTCTGAATTTCCTGCTCCAAAGTTGCAGGTTTACCTGAAAGCAGCTAACAGAAGGGTTCCTGTCTTTAGCACTCAGATACCCAACTCTCAATGGGTTCTAAACCCCAAATAAATCCATTTTACCCTGTATAAAGCTTATGCAGGGTAAACTCATAAATTGTTCGCCCTCTATAACACTGATAGAGAGATATGCACAGTTGTTTGCGCCCCCCAGTATTAATACATATTCTGAGTTAACTAATAAGTAAAAAAGTGATTTTATTAAATACAGAAAGTAGGATTTAAGTCAGGGGTTCTCAAACTTTTGTACTGGTGACCACTTTCATATAGCAAGTCTCTAAGTGCGACCACCCCCCCTTATAAATTAAAAACACTTCAATATATTTAACACCATTATAAATGTTGGAGGAAAAGCAGGGTTTGGGGTGAAGGCTGACAGCTCATGACCCCTAATGTAATAACCTAGCAACCTCTTGAGGGGTCCCAACCCCCAGTTTGAGAACCCCCGATTTAAGTGGTTCCAAGTAGTAACAGACAGAACCAAGTAAGTCACGAAGCAAAATAAAATAAAATGTGCAAATCTATGTCTAATCAAACTGAATACAGATAAGATCCTCCCCAGTTCCAGAATGCTCCCTTTTACAGGCTAATCTCCTTTTAGCCTGGGTCCAGCAATCACTCACATCCCTTGCATACTGTCCTTTGTTCCAGTTTCTTTCAAGTATCCTGGGAGCTAGAGAAGCTCTCTCTTTAGCCAACTGAAGACAAAATGGATGGGTCTCCCAGGGGTTTAAATAGACTTTCTCTTGTGGGTGGAAACCCCTTCCTCACTCCTATGCAAAGTCCAGCCCCAAGATGGAGTTTGGGCAAGTCACAGATCAATGCATGACTCACAGTTTTTACAGGTAGCATCCATTGTTTACATGCTACCTTGAACGTCCTCTGCTAGACTTCTTATGTGGATTGGAGCACTCCAAGATCCATTGTCCTTAAAGTGTTTCTTGATTAGGTACTTAATTTCAACATTCCTTTCTCCAGGAACAGACCAAATGCTCTACTAAGGTTATTTAGAAATCAAGCCAGTACACAGCCAACATTCATAACATTCATAACTTCAAATACAAAAATGATACATGCATACAAATAAGATTAATACATTCAGTAGATCATAACCTTTCCGGAGATATGTTACATGGCATATGTAGCTGTAACGTGCTTGGATGCTCTGCAAGAACAAGGCCCACACACACTGTCAGTTATTTGGCTTTAATGAAGGTAAAGTGACACATCCGCAATGGGGACTCCGAGCATTGCTGTCACTTTGGTGGGGAACCCAGCACTGAAGCTAAGCTCGGCCTGGGTTGAAGTCCAAAGGCGGGACCGGGAGCATACAGCTATATAGACACAATACAAAAGCAACTCATACATATGCAAAAAGGGACTTCCCACAGGCTAGGTCCGCCCCTTGGCCAAAGGCCAGGGACTGTCCACGGGCGGTGTAGGCCCTCTGGCCTAAGGCCATACAAACTAGTTTCAACCAGTTAAAAGTAAGTTATAACTGGCATGCCGTGTCCTACAATGACCAGCTACTTAGCAAGCAGGGGCTTTCCACAAGGCCGCCGAGAAAGCGGAAATACCCTAGCTAGGCCGTGACACAGTCTTCCGCAGTCCCCTACAGTAGCATAAAACACATTCTAAGCATATTTCCATAAAGCCTTATGGGAGGTACCGTCACATCTTCCCTGTGCGGTAGGGCTGTGCTACTGTCCCCTTTCAACAGGCACAGACAGACAAAATGACTTTCCCAGGCTCACACCGGAGGCCTCTAGTAAAGCCAAGCATTGAACCCGGGTAGCCCGAGTCCCATGCAGCATCTGAACACCGGACCACCCTTCCTTTGCATCATTTCCTTCCGATCTCCCCTTCTGTTGCCTCTTGTCTTAGATTATCTACTCCGTATGGATCATCCGTTGTTCTCTTTGTACAGCCCTCAGCACAATGGGATCCTGGTCCATGCTGCAGGCTCCTAGGCTCTACTGCAGTACAAATAATCAACAACAACAACAACTGTAGATGCCAGGAGGAGCCTCAGGACTTAGATCTGGATTTCAAACCCCCTCAAAAGACAGGGATGTTTGGATCAGGCTCATCTCTCATTCTCAGATGAGATTTGGAAAAAGTTTGAGGAGGTGGAAGAATGGGGAGGAGGATTGGTCCAGTCAGCTGGAACTGTAGAGAAGGCTCTTGCACCAGCCAGGGAAGATCACATATATGCAGCTGGCACGTGCAAAGGCAGCAAGTGGACGGAACAAATGGACAAAAGACAGCAGCCGCCCCAGGAAAAGCATTCACTGGAAGGGCAGGGACTATGTGTCTAGCTCTTTTGCACCAGCACATGGTGCAGCGAGTGACATGGAAGGCATAAACAAGATGCTCACAGATTGTGCAATCATGGGCTAATCAGGAGAGCCCCTACTCCACTAATCAGCCTCTGTGATTGCCCTTTCGCCTTTCCAGGAAGTGTGATAGGAAGAGACAGCTGCTGCTGCCACTCTACCTCTCTGCAACTCTCACGCAGCCACCTGTGTGCAGCGGCAGTCAGATGCTGGCTTCTCCGGGGGATTTGAACCCAGGGCTGGGGAGAAGGAATCAAACTGTTCAGACATTTGCTGGCTTAAAGTTAGCCAAGGCATTTAGAGAGGTGATGGTGATTGTGAAAACCTCCAAACTTCCCTCCACCCCAGACAGGCTCAAATCTCATTCCACCTCTCAGCTTGGGAACTGTGCAGCTGGCACCTTGCTGGGGATATTTATAGCTGGACGGGACACAGCCAGGGCCGGCGCTTCCATTAGGCGACCTTAGATGGTCACCTAGGGCTCCAGGATTAAAGGGGGTGACATTTTGTGGGCTCCCCACGGCATGCGCGGGAGCTTCCGGTTCCGCTTCTGTCGCACAGCCGAAGAAGGATCTTCTGCCGACGTGCCGCGGAAAACAGCGGCAGGCAATTGAACAGCTCAATGACTGCCGCTGTCACCTGCGGCATTTCAGCGGAGGGTCCTTCGGCGGTGCAATGGGAGCGGAACTGGAAGCTCCCGCGCGCCCCGTGGGGAGCGCACAAAATGCCACCCCCCGAATTCTGCCTAGGGCACCAGAAACTCTGGTGCCGCTCCAGGACACAGCAGTAGAATATGTGCCTTGGGAGGCAACCCTATATTGGCCTCAGGGAGAGGGACTGGATGTTCTTCTGGTAGGGGGACCAAATGTCCCAATTTCATAGGGACAGTCCCTATTTTTGGGTCTTCTTCTTATATAGCCTCCTATTACCCCCCACCTCTTTCCTGATTTTTCACACTTGCGGTCTGGCCACCCTATCTTCTGGGTCTTTTCTACCTCATACACCTCCGATTCTTAGAGACACACATGCACCCACATTCCAATGCAGAGCTCCACCCTAGCACAGACAGCCACAAAAAATAAAACCTCCTCCTACACAGTGGATATCTGCTCCCTAAATTATGGGACAACTCAGGCCATGTGTATCACAACACTGCTGAGCCATCAGGAACCAGCTAGAGACCAGACTCACGTTGCCAGTCGCCCTACCAGGACTGGAAAAACCCAGAGATGAGCAAGCGTCTGCAGCAGTCACCATTTGCTATGCCAGTCCCCTCCCATCCCGGCTGCAGCTTGGATGCCTCAGCTGATGGAAGTCAATGCACTTTACCTGGTTTGAGCGACTCCCGCCTGCCCATCTCCCCAATCACTTGTTGATGCATGAGAAGAACATTAGTGCAAGTACTTTTTTTTTAATATAAATATGCGATCATTGCCTATTACGCTGAGCGAGCTGAAAACCCTGCACAGTAATTACAACTAATTGCTCCTCCTCTCTGGAAAGTATCTCTCTCCCGTCTGATGGCTGGAGACAGTTTCTCTGATGATACCCAATTGCCAATCTATTCAGACTGACATTTTGACAGTGCCCGCAACATCAAAAATAGACAAGATAAAGACCAGAGACCTGCTCTCCCCACACAGACACATACTCCACATCTGATACTGCAGCTGCCATATCCACTTTGGAGAGATTCAAGAGGTTGCTGTTGGTGTTCCTGGGCCTGCTGGTGCCAAGAGTCCCTGCCTCACACACGCAGCCCGCACCTGCTTGAGTTACCCCCACACCTCAGGATGAGATCATCTGAGATGAATCTTTTGAGTTCCTTAGGACAGGAACTCTCTCATTGTGCACAGTAGGGCCCCACTGTCAGCAGAGGGGTCTAGATTCTACCACTGCTTCTTTTCCCCTGTTCTGTCCATACAGGGTGGAGACTGAGAGGCCAAGACTGCCCTGAGGCCCCCGCCCCCACCCACTGGCCGAGCTATAGGAGAGACTGGCAGTAAGCTGAAGGTATGTGCTGGGCAGTGTTGTCCAGGAGGTAGCATAGCCTAATAGTCTGAGAACAACGCAGGGTATCAGGGACTCCTGAGTTCTAGTCCTGCTTCTTAACATTGCTGCCAAGTGGCTTTGCCTCAGTTTCCCTATCTAGAGTATGGGAATGATCTTTACCTACCTCACTGGAAGAATTAATTGGCTAAAATGCTAAGAGGTTACTGAAACAGGACTGGGATTCAGAAGGCCTGGTTTTTATTCCAGGCTCTGCCATATAACCTTGGGCAAGTCATGCTCTGTGCCTCAGTTTCCCCATCTGGAAAAGGTGGTTAGTGTTGCCCACCAACCTCCCTGTGGGAGGGGAGGGTTTTGTGAGACTGGAATAATTAGTGTTTGTAAAACTCTGAGAACCCCAGTTAAAGGCACCACCAAAGTAGTAATGATTTAGGCAATAGCCATCATTTCCATCAGCAGCTCCCATCTGGGTAGGTGGAGAGAAGCACATGCTTCCGAGCCCAAAGGGAAGTGCTCCTGTTAGACCCCCAACAGGAAACAACCCCATATATGAGAGCATCTCCTCACAGAGGCACTTTGGGATACTCATCAAACATCAGTTCTTGAACCTTCCCTGGCCCCAGTTGCTCCCTTGCTAAGAGCTAATAGGAAAAGGGAGATTAAAGATTTCTCATCATTTTTTCCTGGAAGAAAAGAACCAAACACTTCAGAGAATTGCAGCATTTCCTGACTGTACCTAAAGCATTCTCCTGAGCCAGCTGGCCGGTAGCCCGCTTCTAACTCAGAGCTTTCTCTTGTGGTGCACACAGAACCCTTTCCAGAGGGCACAGAAATCCAGTTCTGGTACTTTTCTTTCCAGGATCTGCACTCAAAGGCCAAGCCTCCAGGGCACCGAATTCAGTTCCTCCACCAGGTCCTAAGTTCAAGGCAGAAATCCACTGATGAAATGGTTGACCTGGTTGCAGTTAAAATGCACACTCCTTTGCATACTCACGCATGTTCCCTTGCACACTGATTTCTTTTCCCTTCTATGTACTGCTGACCAAGAAGAAGCAAATGAATCCCTGGTGCACATGCACTGAAGTCTTTGGAGTAACACCGGTGACCAACTTGATGCTACGAGTTGCATGTCACTCCCGACTCTGAGCCATCCCTTCATACCAGCTGCAGAGCCAAACACTTCCCCAAATTCTCCCTCCCCATCCTTCAGCACACGCGTTCGCTTAGCCAGTTTGCCTGAACTTCCTCCAAACTCAGTTCACATCCCCTCTGATGCTGAGTGAAGCAGCAAAAAACAACCTGCAGTCTGATTTTCTGGGTTATCCAAGTGAGATTAATGAAAGGTGGTGACTGGTCCTATTTCCCTATCAAAAATCTTCCATGGCCTTTATCCATGTAATATCTGAGCACCTCATAGTCTCTCTAGTGTATGTCTCCTGTATTATCCCCATTGTACAGATAGAGAACTGAGGAACAGAGAGGCGAAGGGATTTACCCAAGTCCACACAGGGAATCAGTGGCAGAGACGATAATCAAACCCTGGTTTCCTGAGTCCCAGTCCACTTACTAGACCATCCCTTCAATCTGGAAGCAGTGGTTGGGGTGAGGGGGACACAGAGGGATGGATGAAAAGTAACAAAGGCAAAGACACCTGTGTCTTGTAGCAATTCCTCTAGGACATGACAGTGGATTCCCACCTCCTTCAAGAGCAAGAAATGGTGGGTCCCTGTCAGGTACACAATACCTTGTCTTGTCTTTGTAAATAATACTTGGGAATCTCTCTAGGGACTTCCATGCAAGCATCTCAGAGAGATGTTTATGGTTAAGGCACAAGACTTAGTCTGGAGGCCTGGATTCTATTGCCACAGTCCCGTTGTGTGTCCTGGGAAAGCCATTAAGAGCCAGAGAGCTCCACACTCAGAACCTCACACTTCTGAAAACCTGGCCCTAAAGGCCAAACTGAAGTCAATGGGGTTTCACAGGGCATAAATCAATGCAGGGTCTGGCCCTTATCCTCTTTGTGTCTCTACTTCCTCACCCATACAACAGGGCCACTGCATTCAGCAGGGCATTTATGAGGCTCGATTCACTGTTTGCAACGTGCTTTGAGATCGTCAGATGAAAGGGGCTGGAGAAGAGCCGACAATCAGCACTTAGATCCTAGAGTGATGAGCCCTACAGAAAAAACCTAAGATCAATAACTGGACTGGTTCAGCCTCACCATACTCCTGTGACTTAAATGTCCCTGTGGGGAAACTGAGGCACAAGGCACAGCAGTGCCTTGCCTCCAAGGTCCCACAGCAAGTCAGTGGCAGAAGCAGAATAGATCTCAGGGGTCACCAGAACCCACAGCTCACACTGCTACACCAGGGCCCATTCCCATCGCTGGTTGGGAGGTTCCATGCTGCCATGGAAACGACCCAGGTCTGATTCCCCAAGGTGATTTCTCACTCGGTGCTGGAGAGACCTGAGAGCATGTCTAAGGCACAATCCTTTCCCTGGAAGATAGGGGAGCCATTCATTGCTCTACAGTGACCCCCACCATCAGGTTCCCCACACAGCCCTGCTCAACAGGAGTCCATCCCAGCCCTGGGGATGCTGCCAAGGGAACAGAGGGGGAATTCATAGTGATCCCATAAAGCCAGCAAGTAGCCCAGCCTGCTGCCTCCCCTGCCCTTAGCAAATTGCACCAGGAGAGGAACAGATTCTTCCCAGGCAAGTTTGAGCAGCGCCCCTTGCAGAGGCGTAGCAGGGCCCTTCACCACTCATGCGTTTCACGGCATCTCCACTCCCGTCTTTCTCCCCTCCCTGCCCTCCAGTCCCCTGCAAGAGCTCCCTGATTAGGCTGCAGCGTGATGCATTAATCATTCCCATTGCATGTTGAGCCATCTGGCTGATATTGGCCCTCCTGCCACACCACAGAGGATTGTTAACACAAAGCATATGCTTTGTTAGAAATTAATAATAATTTTAGGCTCTCACCAGCTGCTGGTAATTGGCTCCCCTTTCACACAGATAACTGAGAGCAGCAGGGTGGAAACTCAGCCTCTTCCTGGCTCCCTTTCTAATGAGATGAGTGTGCAGCCCTGGGAAGGAGGCCGTTCTATAGAGGGGAGTGTGATAGAGGCAGGGTAATAGGTTTTTAACAATTGTATACATGCATCCGGCGCTCCGACGGGCGAGAGGAGCAGGGAGACAGGAGCAGCGTGCAGGCCGGCAGTGTGCAGGGGAATTTTAATGCTGCATTAGTATAGCTGCTTCCACCACCCTGTTTATCTGCTGGGCTGCTACCTTTAGAGAGAGGAAAGTTGGGGGGACAGCAGCAGAAGGGATGGGGAAAATAAATGGCATGAACACACGTTTAAGACCCCCAATTGATTTTGAAAGGCCACAGGGCAGATTCCGTGACTGCTAGTTGTCAGAGACATTCTAGCCAGGAACCACTCTCCCCACCTCTCTCCCAAACCTCTATGTGCAAAGCATTACTATCAGTAGCATTGCATGGGGGGCTATGCCCAGGGGCCGCTGGTGGTTCAGGAGACACGTGCATTGCTCTGCAACCTCTCTAGGAGTTCAGTGAAAACCTGAATCCCAGTCAAAATCTCCCCCTCCACACATGGAAAACCCTGACATAAGCCTGTGCTTGCTGAAAAGCCAAGTCTGGTCCGATTTGTGCTGGCTCTGAGGCTCCATTTTGCAAAGGGTGACCCTCAATGGCTACTTTTATTCCCACTGCCTGCACAAGATCTGCCTTTTGTTAGCCCTGCCAGCACTTGTAAATGCAATTCCCCATTTGCATGCACAGTTGTCTGTTTTGCATGTGTGAAAAGGCCCACTCACAAATGCAAACATGGCCTTTCCAGGCACCATTCTGGCAGCATCTGAGAGCACTGATCCATCACAGTATGGGTCAAGGTTTCAGAGTTGCAGCTGTGGTAGACTGTATCTGCAAAAAGAACAGGAGTAATCCTGTTCTTTTAGTATGGTTACAAACTGAATACAGGAAAAAATCAGCTCCTCCTTTCACTCTCTGCCCCTGTCAAGTCCTGAGCCCACGAATCCATGTTGATACTATAAGAATCAACAAGCCTGATTCTCCCCTCACACCGGTGTAAATCTGGATTAGCCCCATTGAAGAGAATAACAGTGGCGCAGATCCAGCGAGAAGAGGAGAATCACACAATGACCCCAGTGCTGACCTGCCACATCTCGCTCTGTAAAGGGACAGCTCCTTTAGTTGTAATTGACTTCAAAGGGAAAAGCTTTAAGGAGCGAGGATTTTGCCGTGCCTCTCACAATGAGACACTCAAAGTCTCATTCGTACTGATTTGGAAATCACCCTGGTATCAACTGCCATGGCTGACAGTCCTGCTGACATCACGGTGATGGATGCGTTAGAAATAACTAGCTAGATAGCTAGACCCACACACAGCTAGGGGCACACCCATCATTTCACTCCATTGCTTTGGTTACTTGCATTATCATTAGCTCCCATAAAGGAAACACAGAACCGTGATTGGGGTCGGAAATGGACCCATTTTAGAAGCCTCATTTACAATGTAATTACTGCTGTCAGCAGCAGATGAACACTGAGAATATATTTTTACTTTTTCTGGCTTACACATCATGGTCTAGGCAGGTGGGTGTAAATGGAGGCTGTTAGAGATATTTATATTCCATTGCTGACAAGTTCTGAACACGGGGGAACTATACGCTATATTATTTTTGTAAAAACAGTGCACATTAAGCAAATGGAAACATACCCAGCATATCTGCCACAACAGAGCCACACACGAGCCAGGTTTTCCAAAGAGCTCAGGCTACCTTTTAGGCACCTCAAGGAAGGCCAGATTTCCCAGGGGGCTCAGCACCCACCATTATGTTACAGCAGCACTCTACCCCAGTATTGCTGTAAATAGTTACTGGGTAATGGGGCCAATAGATGTCTCTCAAAAATAGATAGCGTCGTTTCTGTGTTCCGCAGGACCAACCAAAAGTAGGGGGTAAATGGCTTTCTCTGGCGGCTCTTTACCTCAATTCTTAACTATGCACAGAAGCCTTTTGAAAAACTGGCCAGATTCTGATGAGTGGCATGGCCTTCCAGCCAAGAGATGCCTACATTTAGAAAGTTGGTGCTTACCTCTGAAGTACACTGGGATTTTGCACAACAATTGCACTCATATAGCTCCTTGCTTCCACAACACTCTAATGTACAAAGTTTTCACAGCACCCTATGGAACCCCTTACACTCCTGTTTTACAGATGGAGAAACTGAGACACAGAGGAGCTGACTTGACCAAGGCCAAACAGTGATCGTAAACAGAACCCAAGGACCCTGACTCCTGAACTTCATCTCTAACAGATGTAAGACATTGTTTCCCTGAGCCTGCTTAGCAGAGGTTACAGAATAAGCCTTCCAAGCCATGCAAGCAAGAGGTCTGTGAGGGCAGCCTCTTATAAAATGGTGCCACAGGGATCCATCCTGGACTAGCAGGAGTGGTGGGCTAATGGGCCTCTTCCCTCCCTGACTTGTGTGTGTCTGTGGAGCCCCGTTTCTGTACCTGTTTGTGCTAGTCTGGTGTGCTGAGCTCACTGAAGAACCATTCCGCAGAACAACAAGGAGTCCGGTGGCACCTTAAAGACTAACAGATTTATTTGGGCATAAGCTTTTGTGGGTAAAAAAACCTCACTTCTTCAGATGCAAGTGAAGTTTTTTACCCATGAAAGCTTATGCCCAAATAGTCTTTAAGGTGCCACCGGACTCCTTGTTGTTTTTGTGGGTACAGACTAACACGGCAACCCCTCTTATACTTGACATTCTGTGGAAGGAGTGTCCTGCGAAGGGTAGCTTTGCTGGCACCAGCACTTTTCGCTGCAGTTCATATTCCCAGGGATAAGTCAACGTCAGTGGCTTGGGCTGGCTCTTCCATTAGCATTGCACTCTGAGTTTATCACTCACGCACGCTGGGTGATAACTTGGTAGCGTTTCAGCCTGGGAGCAGAACAGGAAGCAAAACTCCATCTGGAGGGAGAGTGAGCTTCAGAGACAGCCCAGGAGCAAAGGGCTCTGGGACCCCGGTGTCTTACCCACAGAGGCCACGAATCAGTGACATCCATGAGAGACAAGGGGGCTAATGTCCTGGATAAGAATTTCAGGACTGGGCCTAGTGTTTCTTTGCCACTTGCTCCAGGAGAAGCATGGCAATGCCTTTGGCACTGCTGGTTTGCAAAGACATGGGTGAAGTCACGAGGAATGCCTGGACTTTCCCAAGCCAACAGCTGCACACCTTACCCAGAATGAACAGGGTTGGGCAGGAGGCAGGACGGCTTCAGATGATATAAAAATATCTTGGCCAAAACTGGGATCTTCTGCAAAGTAAGAGAATCACAGAAATCAGGAGGATGGAGAAAATCTTGGAGGGATCTAACCAATGCAGAATTGTTCTCCCTGATGTGTTCCCTATGGGTTCATCCAGTCCAGAGTCAAACAGACCTCACTGCAAATCTTTCCTGTTATTCAAGCCTACATTTTCCTCCACTTAATCCCATCCCATTACACTGGGTTATATCCAGGAGGCCAACCCTGTACAATCCCCTCCTTGTTGGTGTATATACCACTCTAAATGCTTGAAGGCGGTTATTGTATTTCCCCCTTAGTCATCATTAGGGTCAGGCTTATACCTTTAATGGTATTTCCATAATGAAAGTGTAGGAGGTTTGTGCAATATCCAGAGAGCTGAAATACTCTCCCGGGCTCCATCCAACACTGCTTTAATACAGCGTATTGTTATTTGATCCTTCGTCAAATATTCAGCAATAGGACAACAACTCGAAAGAAATTCCAGACTAACAGAGCAGTGAAATATGGAAACAATTAGCTGAGAACTCCCTTTATCCCCAAATGATGTTAAATCAGGGCAAGACCACCAACAGTGCAGTCAGTCGCCATTCCCATGCCCTGTTACGCTTAAGATGAACTGGACCGGAACCGGGAAGAACGTGGCTTCTTGGAATGGGTGTAACATACCGCAGACCAAAATTCTGCTTTCCTTCCTCGGGCATGTATTCTCATTGACTGCTGTGAGAGTAAGGCAAGCAAGATGCGCCTCTCATTCTGAGCATTGCATTGAGGTCCCTCTCCAGCTTCTTGCATTCCTAGGGTGGACTGTGCTCTCGGTTACATATGGAGTAACTCCACTAAAGTCAGTAGAGCTATCACAGATCTACAATAGGGCAACAGAGATCAGAATCTGGCCCCTGCCTTCAATTGCTTTGCAGTGATGCTGTGCATGGTTAGAGTCTGATCTCTTACATGGCTGCAAGTCATGGCTTTGGCAAAGCCTAGGGAGCCACAGCAGTGTAAGACAGCATAGGCAGCGAGTTATATGGGCTCGTGGTGCCCCTGCTCCACCAATATTCAGGAACATGGTCCTGGCTCCACCAATGTTTGAGCTTATATTTTCAGAGCCGTCCCGTCCATAGGACAGACTGGGACAACCAAGTTGCTCACTGCTGCAGATGCCAGGCCCCCTGCTAACCTCCCAGGCCACCCTGGATCCCACGTCCCCCTGAACATGGGGCCTCCCAAAGCACTGGGCTCAGGGTGGGACAGCTCTGCATGGACCCATTCTGGGCACCACCAAAAATTTTACAAAGCTGGTGCCCCTGTAAGACAGGGGTGCGTGAAGGCAGAAGCAGGCCCCCCAGTGTGTTTCACCCTCAAAAGTGGTTGCATTTCAGCAGTGAGTAAAGCAATCTCTTTATCTATTGCAGACTGTAAGTCTATAAATACCTTGAAGACTTTAGATCTGTTCAGGTATGTTGTTGCTTTTCATTATCCCCACTTCAGGCTTCGGGGGGCGGAGCAGAAGACTAGCCTAAGAAACAAGGGCAGATTCTGCTTTTACACTGGCGTCAGCCTGGAGCGACTCTGCTAGAAACATGCTGTAATAAATGACGTGTTCCCCCAACTGGGTCACACTAGGAACATTTAGCAGATTCCCTGGGAAAAAAATAATAGCTGACTCCTAGTATTTTTCCTTCCTTTCTCATCTTGTTGAAAAATAAAAAATGTATTTTTTCAGTCTGAGCTGCTTCGGCACTACAATCCAATAGAGAAAGCACTGGGGGAAACTTGCAGTAGACGAGGTCAAACAAATGGACAACAGTCTCTGCACATAGGGCTGGAGGGTCTTTTCCTTGAAACAAACCTTGGGAAGAGGAGCAAAAGGACATGCATGAAGCAGCAGCAGCAGCCAGTAGGATAGTAGAGGATGGGTTGGAAATGGAAGGGTATGAAATCACTCTGGGGTATTCACTAGCACACCAGCAGCCAGGGAAGCTAAGGCCTGCATCAGGCAGTGTTGCCAACTCTTGCAATTTTATCTCACAATATTTGGTACTTTTCTTAAAGTCACATGATTGCACTTCTCCCCCTGTCCCCCAAGGAGGTTTGTAGCCCTTCATGATCATGGAAGCAGTACGTCTTGTGACAGACTCAAACCAGTGGGGTACAGGAGTCTGGTCCTATTGGCATCCAGCGGGGGTGGGCAGGCGAAGCCCGCCCACTTCTCAAGGACCTCCCCCCAGCCTAAGGGGAGGACCCACAGGTCTGGGACAACTAATGAAAAACAGGATCGGGAGTGAGGTCCTAGGGCTAAACTAAGGGAACCTGATGGGGACACCGAGCAGAGAATCCTGGACAACGCCTACTGCTCCTCGAAGGCGTCAAGGGAGCCAGTGGACGCTGCCCAGAGGAACTCTGCCCAGATGCGTGAACAGACGGAGGAACGGAAATAGGCCCTACAGTCGCAGGAAATCTCACCGGCCAACCTCCTCTCCCTGGTGTTGGCCCTGGCCAAACTGGCCATCTACAAGAGGAGGTTGAGAAGGAGATCCCGCGACTTTGTGGGGCCACAGATGGGGAGCATGTAGATAAAAAGGTGAGGGGAAAAGTGCAACCAAAAACGCAAGAAAATATGCAAGAGGAGCCGGAACAGGGGCTGCAACCTGGTGCACTCCAAATAAATGTGCGCCAAGGTCTCCTTCTCACCACAGAAAGGGCAGGTGCTAGGGACAGGGGTGAACCGCGCCAAGTACACGCCCGTGCTCACGGCCCCGTGAAGGAGCCGCCAGCTGATATCCCCAGTGGGCCTCGGGACCAGGGCAGAGTACAAGCTCGCCCACCGGGGCTCCTCACCCTCAAGAGGTGGCAGGAGGTCCCGCCATTTGGTATCGGGGCAGGACGCAAGGGTGAGGTAGTGAAGGGTGTGGAGCACGAGCGTGTACAGATGTTTCCGTGGCACGGTCTGGAACAGAACCAGCTGCAGATCATGCAGCCAGCTGGCAGTGAAAGGGTGAGGGGGCCGATTGGGTCCACGGGGCAAGGGGCCGATAAAAATGTCCACGGGGCCTGGGGTGGAGGGTGGGCGGGGCGTGTCCTCTCGCAGGACCCGGTCGAGGTAAGCCCGAGCAGCAGGCAGTAAAGCGGCCTTCACCTCCTGAAGTACACGCTGGGGAGTACGAGGTCTGGAGAGCCCCATGCGCTGAGCGAGCGTCAGGGGATCCAGCCAGTCTCCCCGGTCATAGTCCAGGAGGTCTCCGACCTTGGTGACTCCCGCCAAGACCAGCCTCTGGCGCACCACAGGGGACTTTGCCACCTGCACACAAAGCTGGGGATTGTGTAGCAGGGGCTCCGCGAGGAGGCCGGCCCCCAAGGTGGCCGCCACAGACCTGGTCGTTGAAAAGAGTTTCCAGGTCCGGAGGAGTTCTTGGTAGAAGACCAGCAGCCTGGAGAGGTCTCGCGGAAGACCCCTCGGATGGAGGTAAAAGAGCTGCCGTTCGTATCGGAGCCCTCGGAAGCGACGGAGGAAGGCGTGCTCCAATATGCTCCACGCCGGACTACCTGCACCGTACAGGAGCCTCTGCAGGGCCTGGAGGCGGAAGACACGGACCTGAGTGCGTAGGCATTTCAGGCCCTGCCCCCCCTCCTCCAGGGGCAGGTGGAGGATCCCTGCAGAGACCCAGTGCGTCCCTGGCCAAAAGAACTCTAGAATCGCCTTCCGGAGGTTGGCCAGGAAATACGGGGCCGGGACCAGGGTGTTGAGCCGGTACCAGAGCATGGACAGCACCAGTTGATTAAGCACCAGTGCCCTGCCCAGAAGGGAGAGGCACCGGAGTAGTCCTGTCCATTTCTGGAGCCACTCCGTCACCCTGCCCTCCAAACCGTGCCAGTTCTCCGGCGGAGACGGATGCGTGACAGAAAGGTAAACGCTGAGATAGAGCAGCGGACCCGCGCTCCACCGGATGGCCTGAAGCGTGGGTGGGAGGGAGCTCGCCAGCCACCCGTCCTCGACCACCAGGCCAGAGCTCTTGACCCAGTTGACCCGGGCGGAGGAGGCCGCCGAGTACACAGCCTGGCAAGCCTCCACCCGCGCCAAGTTGCCCGGGTCCTGGACCACAAGGAGCACATCGTCAGCGTATGCCGACAGCACCAGCCGCAGCCCCAGCTCCTGAAGCACCAACCCCATCAACCTCTTGCGGAGGAGACAGAGGAAGGGCTCGATCACCAGAGTGTACAGCTGGCCCGAGAGGGGGCACCCCTGTCGCACTCCCTGCCCAAAGCTGACCGGCTCGGTCAGGTTCCAGTTGAGCCTGACCAGACACTCCGCAGAAGCGTACAGCACCTGGAGAAAACCCACAAACAGGGGTCCGAAGCCGAACGCTTGCAGAGTGCCCAGGAGATACCTGTGATCCATCCTGTCGAATGCCTTCTCCTGATCCAGGGGCAAGAGGGTGAACGACAGACCATCCCTACACCCCAATTCCAGAAGGTCCCGGACCAGATACAAGTTATCAAAGATGGTGCGGCCCGGGACGATGTAGGTCTGGTCTGGATGGACCACGTGTCATAAACAGATAGCTAAGGGTTAACGTCTCTTTCACCTGGAAAGAAGTATCTGAAGCACCTGACCAGAGGACCAATCAGGAAACAGGATTTTTTCAACTCTGGGTGGAGGGAAGTTTGTGTGCGAGTCCTTTGTTCTTGGGTCTTCTGCCTGTATGCTCTCTCGGCTATGAGAAGTGATTTCTGTTTCCTGCTTTCTAATCTTCTGTTTCCAAGTTGTGAGTACAATATACTAAGACAGTAAGGTTTCCATTGTTTTTCTTTTTGTATTTACATGTCTATAGTTGCTGGAGTGCTTTGAACTGTATTCTTTTTGAATAAGGCTGTTTATTCAATATTCTTTTAAGCAATTGACCCTGTATTTGTCACCTTGATACAGAGAGACCATTTTTATGTACATTTTTATGTACATTTTTAAGACCTGTTGGAGTTTTTCTTTAGTGGGGAACTCCAGGGAATTGAATCTGCACCTCACCAGGGAATTGGTGGGAGGAAGAAGTCAGGGGGAAATCTGTGTGTGTTAGATTTACTAGCCTGATTTTGCATTCCCTCTGGGTGAAGAGGGAAGTAATTCTGTTTTCCAGGACTGGGAACGGGGAGGGTGGAGTCCCTCTGTTTAGATTCACGGAGCTTGCTTCTGTGTGTCTCTCCAGGAACACCTGGAGGGGGGAAGGGAAAAGGTTTATTTCCCTTTGTTGTGAGACTCAAGGGATTTGGGTCTTGGGGTCCCCAGGGAAGGTTTTGGGGGACCAGAGTGCCCCAAAACACTCTAATTTTTTGGGTGGTGGCAGCTTTACCAGGTCCAAGCTGGTAACTAAGCTTGGAGGTTTTCATGCTAACCCCCATATTTTGGACACTAAGGTCCAAATCTGGGACTAGGTTATGATACCACGTCCGCCAGCACGGACCCTAGTCGCATCGAGATGGCCTTCGCAACAATTTTGTAGTCTGTGCTGAGGAGCGAGATGGGACGCCAATTCCGTAAGTCGCGGAGGTCCCCCCTCTTCGGCAATAAGGCGAGAATGGCTCGCCTGCACGAGAGAGGTAGGACCCCGCTCTTCAAAGACTCGGCCCAGACGGTGACCAGGTCTGGGCCGAGGACGTCCCAGAACACATGGTAGAACTCCACGGTCAGCCTATCCAAGCCCGGAGATTTATTGGTGGGCATGCGATGGAGGGCTTCCGAGAACTCGGCCAGAGTGAGAGGCAGCTCTAGCCGGTCCCGGTCACCCGTGCTGACCGTCGGGAGTCCGTCCCAGAGCACTCTGCAAGCGTTAGGATCGGTCGGATCCGGGGAGAAAAGAGTCGCGTAGAAGGCCCTGGCCCTCTCGCACATCTCCGCCGGATCCGTGAGGGGGGTGCCATCCTCCGCCAGGAGGCAGGTGACGTGCTTCTTGGCCCCCCTCCTTTTCTCCAGGACGTAGAAGAAGCGGGAGCCGCAATCCATCTCCCGAAGGAGGTGGATGCGGGATCGAACAAAAGCACCCAGGGCCCGATGGTCTTCAAGGGCCCGGAGCTCCTCCCGCTTCTCCCGGCACACTCCACAGAGGGATGGATCCTCGGGGCTGGCGGCCAGACGCCTCTCCAGCTCCAAGACCTCCCGCTCCAACTGTCCTATCGCCGCATCCCTCCGTCGGCTGGCGCCCCAGGTGTAGTCACGGCAGAAGAGCCGGGCGCGCACCTTCCCCACATCCCACCACCGCTGCGCCGAGGAAAAGGCACGCCTCTGCCCTCGCCAGGCCAGCCAGAACTCCCGGAAGGACGCCACGAAGCCCGCATCCTCCAGCAAACTGTTATTAAAGTGCCAATAGGCTGGCCCCGGCCTCTCCGCGCAGAGAGAGGCCGTCACGGTGGCAAGGTGGTGATCCGAAAAGGGGGCCGGCCGAACGCTGGAGGAGTGGGCCCGTGAAAGGTGGAAACGTGACAGGTAAATACGGTCCAGCTGGGAGTGGCGCGACCGATGGGCCTCCACCCGGACGAAGGTGAACGTCGAGACGTCGTCCGGGTGGTGGTCATGCCAGACGTCCACCGGGGAGTGGCGTTCGACGATCTCCCGGAGGACGTCCGTGGCAGCCGGGCACTGCTCGGTCCCCGAGCGGTCCCATTCCTCGAGGGTGGTGTTAAAGTCCCCTCCCAGGACCAGGCACTCACGAGGATCCAGGGAGCTGAGGAAGGCGGACGCCTCCTGATAAAAACGCAGCCTCTCCGGGCCCGATGTCGGGGCGTAAACCTTGACAAGATTAACCACAAGCCCCTCCATGCGGACCCAGAGGTGCAGCAGGAGACCCGGCACAGCCTCGGTGACCCCCAGCACCTCGGGCCGTAGGTCGGGGGAGAACAGGGTCGCCACTCCAGCTGCGCAAACCGAGAAGTGGCTAAAGTAGACCCCATCGTCCCACTCCAGCCGCCAGCTAGCTTCAGCGGCCGTATCCGTATGGGTCTCCTGCAGGAAAACCACAGAGTACCCCCCCTCCCGGAGGAAGGAGAGCACCTGGCTCCTGCGGAGACCCATCCTACAGCCTCGGGTGTTTAAAGTGGCAAGGATGATCGGCGCCATGAGGAGGGCTGGGGGGGATCCTCGCCAGCAGACACGCCCATGACCTCCGGCAGGCCGCGCAGCAATCCGTGGCCTACCCCATAGGTGAGTAAAGAGTCACGGAAGACACGGACCCGCTGGTAGGCCACAGCGGCCTGTTTCCCGGTCCCCTTACCCTCCCCCATGAGGGCCCTCGCAGCCCGGAGGACCTGATGGAAATCCCCCCACTGCTGGAGCGCAAGATGGACTTTGTTCCGGGAGCCACGGACGTCCTCAAGGAACTCCCACAGCTCCTCCCTCAGCACATAGGGGGGCGGGGTCACTGATCGATGACTGTCCCCCAGTGGGGCCCCCGTCACAGCCCCGTGGCCCACCGAGGCAGGCAGGCAGGGGGCAGACCCCCAACGTGGCAGCAGATGGGCCGATGCCAAGCGACCCGCCCCTCTCCCAGATTCAAGAAGGGGCGGTGGAAGGAGGACAGCAGCCCCTGGGGGGTAAGGACAGGAAAGAACTAGTGAAGCCGCTTCCTGGGGGGTATTCCCAGGGGCAGCACTGGCATCACAGGAGGTGGGGGGGACAAGGACAGGGCTAACGGGAGTAGGGCGGGGATCAGGGAGAGAAGTCGGGAAGGAGGTAGAGGGAGGATCCGGAGCCTCTATATTTGAGCTGCCAGATGGTGGGTCCTCCTGGCCAGGCTCAGGGATCTGGAAAGTGGGAAGGGGACCCCTAACGATGCCGGGCTCAGCCACTGTGGCACGTGCGGCAGCCTCGGCATCCAGAGATAGATGTTGGTCAATGGGGCCCCACTGAGGAAGGAGGGCGGGTCCTCCACACCCAAGAGGGACACCCCTTGGGAAGCGGGGCTCGGCAGCGAGGCACTGGCCATCACCCCAAGGGGCTCGGCAGCCATCAACAGAGTGCCAACCGCAGCCAGGTCGATGGAAGATTCCAGGGGACCCTCAGAGGTGGGAGCAGAAGCAGTGGTCAGGGGAAGGGAACTCAGGGACGGGGGGCCGTGGTGAGGTCGCCCAGATCGAGGCCCGCCGGCAGGGGTCGTCCTCCCCCTGCGTGACCGTGGTCAAACCAAGGGCCTCAATCTCCTCGTAGATGGGAGGGAGATCACCGTCCACCACCCCAGGGCCCTCCCTGCCAGCACCCGAGGCGATACCCACCGTGGCGCTCGCAGAGGCGTCGAGTGGGAAGGGGGCGAGAGAGGCTCCCCTCAGGGGCTTCCAAGGGAAGGGACCCCGGAGGAGGGATGGTGCCACCCTCCGGTGCTGCCACGGCGTCCCCAGCCGGCACCACAAAACGGGAGTCATCACGGGGCAAGGCGGAAGACTCGTCATTGGTGCCCCCCTTCCTACTCTTCCGGGGGGCCTCTGAATCCGAAGGATGTAAGGCAACTCGAGCCTTCCACTTGCCCCGCTTCCCCTGCACTAAGGACCAGCCCTCCATGGCATCATCCAGCAGCTGGCTAACAGGGGTCGGGTCGGGGGGCAAGGGCAATAGCTCAGGGACTCGGGGAGGCAGTGGTGGAACAGCAGAAACCGGGGAGGATTCCCTGTGGGACGAGCCCTCTCCCACGTCCGGCGGTAGCTCCGCCACACCCTCCTCTACAGAGGTGGACCGAGAAAAAGGAGGAGGGACAGCTTCGGGTGCTGGGCAGCCCGGGGTACCGGCGATGACAGGGCTGGCGCCTTGCCGGGGCTCAGGGGTCCCGGATGCTCCTCCATGCTGGGCCAAGGGGCAGTCCCTCTGGACGTGCCCCATCGCTCTGCAGAGGTAGCACGGGCCTCCTCCGTTGAGTAATGCACCCGGTAGTGGGCTCCCTAGTAGGGGACCAGAAAGGACCCCTCGAGCGCCTCTCCGCCACGCGCCGCCGGCGGCAGTTGAAGCTGCAGTTGCCGGCGGAACGAGAGAACATGACGGAGGGCGGAGTCCTTGCAGCCCAAGGGGAGAGGGCTGATGACGGAGATAGGGCGTCCCAGGGCAGAAAGGGCGGGCAGCAGGGCAGCATTGGGCAGGAAGGGAGGGACGGAGGTCAAGATTAAGCAGACCCCCAGATCTTCCAACGGCTCCAGGGGGACGAACACGCGCCCCACAGCCAGGCCTGTCTCTACAGCCTCTTGGGCGGCGGCCTCCAATGCCAGGAAGAAGACCACCTTCCCGTACATTTTGGAGGCCGCCATGATGGCCGTGGGCCCCACCACCCTCGCCAACGCCCACACGTAGGTCTCCACGTGGGTCGAGGCGGGCACCAGGAGGCAACGAACGCTGTGCTTCCTGGTCAAAGTGGGAAAGGGGCCCCGGCCGCTGTAGATGTTGGTGGAAGCGGTGGTCAGAGGAGCAGCGGCAGGCGGGGGGGCCGCCGCCACCTGGGCATACGCCCTGGGGGCCGGGGGAGGAACACCTGCAGAGCTGGTGGAGGGAACAGTGGGGAGGGATGCAGCAGCCGGTAGTGGGGCTGCGGCAGCAGGGGCAGTCTCTGCCATGGAGGGCCTGGCCTTTTTAGCGGGGCCCTTACCCTTCTTCCCACCCCGACCCTTCCCACCGGCTGGGGGGGCTCGCCCCGAATCAGAAGGGGCGAGAGACGTGGCAGCAACGGAGGTCTCCCCAGTACTCGCCACCGCCCGTGCCCCAGCAGGGGCGGTGGTAGGTGGATCAGCAGCGGCGGACGAGGTAGTGGCTTGGGCAGGGGACACAGGGGCAGGTGGAGGAGGGGCAGTGGGAGCATCGCGAGGGGTCTCCCTCGCCGCGTCCCCCACCATAACGAGAGTGGGGAGGGGCACAAACAGCGAGGGGAGGGGAAGGAGAGGAGGCGGCCACCCCTCCTCGCTAGGCTGCAGGCAGGGGAGGAGGGCGCCAGAAAGGGAAGGCTAAAGGGGCGTAGGGAGCAACCAAGGACCTAGGGGCGGTAGGGCTTCAGGGCACCAACGCAGAGGGGAGTTCTGGCTCCTCTAGTCGCACTAGGGGATCAAGGGGGACAAGGGCAGAGGGGGGGTGCAGTGAACAAGGGGAAACCAAATGGGGAAGGGCACAAGCGCATGGGAGGGGGCGTGGGTGCACGAGGGGAGGGACCAATCAGGGCTGGGGGAGCACAGAGTGGGAGGGAAAAAGGGCAAGCTGGGAATGCGGTAGAGGGACCACAGGGACAGCTGCAGGGCTGGGGTAGGACTATCAGGGCCGCAGAGGGAAATAGGCGGGGCGGACAAATGTGGCAAAGGAAAGGGGTCAGTCCAGTGGGAGGGGGAGGTGGTGCGCCCACAGGCTCTTGTGCCAAAAAGTCAATGGTTGGCTGCTGCTGCTGCAGGCCCAAATGATGGAAGTGGGTGTGGTGAGCCAGGCGAGCAGCTCAGTCCCAAAGGCAGGAGGCTGAAGCAGAAGGAAAACAGCCAGCGGCGGTGGTGGAGGGGGCAACGATGGTGGTGGGGGCGAAGGGGGACACGGATGGACCGGGGGCAGGCTCCACGCCACACCCTCGGCGTCCCAACAGACATAGTCCAAACCCCCACCACAAGAGCACAGTTCGAAAAAGACTCAGTCCAGGAATGCCCCCTCCACAGTGGTCTTCACGCGGTCTCCAGCAGCGGGTGGTCCTCTTCTCCTTCCTCTCCTCCTCCGGGCACCAACAGCTCCCTAGCAGCAGCCACAGTAGCCCCAGCAGCTCCAGGTGGTTGTGGTCTGGTGTCCAGGCAGGAGGGACCCCTCTCAGATAGTGGTGTTCTCAGCAACAAGAGCCGGGGTCCCTCACTCCCCCACTTTCTGGGAAGCAGGCCAGCAGCCCCCCCCAAGGGGCTGTAGGTGGAGTAACAGCAGTAACTGAGGTGGGGGGGGAACCACTAGCCAGCCAGCAAACAGACAGCAGAGAGAGGGACTGGTGGTGGTGTCTAGCCCAGCCAGGGGAGCAGCAGGAGCAGCAGTAGAAACAGCAGCAGCAGCAAGGGCCAAGGGCCCAGTGCCCAGCAGGAACAGCAGCAGCCCTCTCCCTCCTTCCTCTACAGCAGAGTGGCAAACAGAGAGCCACTACTGGCCTCAGGAGAAGCAGGCTTCTGCTCCCTGAGTGACCAGAGCAGGGGCTGCACTAGAATAATCAGGAACCTGCTAGAACCAATTAAGGCAGACAGGCTGATTAGAACACCTGCAGCCAATCAAGGCAGGCTAATCAGGGCACCTGGGTTTAAAAAGGAGCTCACTCCAGTCAGGCAAGGAGGAGCCAGAGGAGAGGAAGCGCATGTGAGGAGCTGGGAGCAAGAGGCACAAGGAGCTGAGAGTGAGAGGCTGTGCTGCTGGAGGACTAAGAAGTACAAGCGTTATCAGACACCAGGAGGAAGGTCCTGTGGTGAAGATAAACAAGGTGGTTGGAGGAGGCCATGGGGAAGTAGCCCAGGGAGTTGTAGCTGTCATGCAGCTGTTACAAGAGGCACTATAGACAGCTGCAATCCATGGGGCCCTGGGCTGGAACCTGGATTAGAGGGTGGGCCCGGGTTCCCCCCAAACCTCCCAACTCCTGATCAGACACAGGAGAAGTTGACCCAGACTGTGGGGGAGAGCACTGAGGTGAGCAAATCTGCCAATAAGCGCAGGACCCACCAAGGTAGAGGAGGAACTTTGTCCCAGTCTCCATGGCATCTTGGAGCAAGCCTCCCACCCCAGGTCCACAGACTTAGGCCAGCAGCGCTTGTGCCAGCATGCTGAACAGCTGTGTAGACGTTGTGGCTCTGGCTGGAGCTCAGGGGCCCACACCTAGGGGAGCATACACTGGAGAGCCCAGCTCCATCCTGAATCACACCTTCTACACAGCTCTCTTTAGCAAGCTAGTGCAAGCCCCACCAGCACGTGTCTGTAACTAAACCCCAGAAGCCCTCATGGATGTTTATTATTTTTAACGCATCAGTTTTGAAAACCTGAGATTGCCACTGCTGCTGGCTGCCTGGCTGAAACACATACCGTCTTCCTTGCTTGTGGAGGGGGAGGATTTTGAATCTGTGCTAGGATTTCTATGGTTTCCCCCTGCCCTCGGCTTAATTCCAGCCAAGTGGGTTATTTAGCAGCAGGAGAAGGTTTGGTTCCTAGAGGGATGATCTGCCAGAGATACTGCAGCAATGGGCACAGAAGAAGCAGATGCGAGGGGACAGTTCTCATAGGTGAAGGGAGTAAAAGGCCACTAGGTTACAGGATTAGGCCAAACAAGGCAAAGAACTCCTATAGTTTGTTTCCTCCCTACCCTACCCAGACCCTAGTGACAGAGACCCACTATATACCCAGAACCCTAGAGACACCGACTTCCTTTCTAGGCACGGTTATCATACGAAATACATATGCAGGCTGAGATTTTCAAGGATGACTAGTGATTTTGGCTGCCTAACTCGAGCCACATTCTGGGGCCTGGTTTTCAGAGGGCAGGTACTCAGCACTTACTGAATATCAAACCCCTTTACGGCATCGCCATTGGAGCAAATGCCCCAAGGCACCCCAAATCACGAGTCCTTCTTGAAAATCTTGGCCTTAGCTCTTGGGGGTTCAGGATGCAGCCAGTTGTTCGGTCCTTGCAAGTCCTTGGGAGTTGAAGATTAGGCCACAGAGTCATTGGGAAGGTAATTTCCCCATTGACAGCAATGAATACTTTACACTGCTTGTGCGCCCTCCAAGGATCTCAGAGCAATTTGCAGGCGTTAACTAATTACATTTCACACACTCCCTGAGAGGATGGGAAGGGACCACATCACCCACTGCTGAGGTGGAACACAGCAGCTGTTTAACAGGGCACGGTAGCTGCAGAGGAAGAAGCAAAGAAGAATCCCATATCCCATTAAAACTTCAGGGGGGAAATCTGAGTCACAGTATAACCCTCCTCGGTGGAATCTGGCCAGGACAAGAGCACTAAGACCACCTCTGGTTTATGTCTCTCATGAAAAGGGAACAACTCCACCCCACCCACCCCCAAAACACCATGCTGGGGGAACTAATTTGATACTGTCCCAGAGGGTAGATCTTAAATAGGTTCCTAGCCACATCCTTGCTAAGTTCTAGCCCTGCTTAGCTAATAGGCGCTGCTAGGATTCGCAGCACATCTACAGGGATCAGATGCATCTGAACTAGATTGTAAGGGCAGAGCAGTATCATCCTTTGCACCCAGCCCAGCACCCGATACGTTAGAAAAACAAAACTTCCCTGCACATTTTCCAACTTAAAAATCACAGCATGGGGGGGTGAGACTTGCTAACCACAAGATATCACTGAGGTTAAGAGCTTAGGAGGATTGAAGAAAGGATTAAATGCTTGTAAGGTTAATAAGATCACCTGCAACTGCACCATTGGTGATGCACATTTATAACGGGCATAAACCTTCCTGCTTCAGGGCAAGAGGCAGCCACTGACAGGCAGAGGTCAGGAAGAAACTGCCCCTCTGGCCAGGTTATTCCAGAGCTGTCTATTAGGTGAAGTTTCTTCACTATTTGTCTAAAGCAGCTAGGGCTGGACAGTGTCAGAGACAGGATTCTGGGTTAGATGGAGCCCTGCTCTGATCCAGCCTGGCAGCTCCTAGGTCTGCGTGCTCGTGTACCTCTAACCAGGGCTTGGGAGAGGAGGTCATTACTGCATTTGGGTGCAACTCCTTGTTTTACCTGACCTGGCTGTAGCAAGCGCGGAGGGATTTCCTAACTTCTTCCAGAATCAGAGCATGTGGCAAAAGGCATCTTAGCAACAGCAGCCAGACTTGTTTCTTTAACCCCAATACCGCTGGATGTCTCACACCACTAATTCCCTCTGCTTGTGCCCTTCATGCAGAGGGATGTGGCTCTGGGTCCCCTGGTTATCCCCCGCTCTCGCTGCTCCCTCGCTGATTAACAACCTTTCTATTTCCAGTGCTGACCTCACTCCCCCTAATTGATTCCCAAAGAGCTGATTGCCTGGATTACCAGCTATCCACATATCAATCAGAGCATTACTTAATGTCCTCTCATCAGTCCTGGGCCCTGATCTTATCCGACTTCAGCCCCACTGATTGGTAACCTTGGGGCTCCAGCAATCAGGAGGTATAGGAGTGCTCCTTTTACATTGTCAAAGGAATGTCTCCCTTTCATGGGGAGCGCAGGGGGATGTGAATTGGAGAGAGCATTCTAGAAGCTGCTGTAAAGTTTCTCTGTTTGTCTTAAGTTCCAGGATGCAGGTGGTTCACATTCCTCTCCCCTGTGCTTGAGGAGCCATGACACACCCTTACCAATCACTACAGTACAGTCTGCCCTTGTGGCTCAGAAACACCCGCTCGAAGGGAAGAGACACGGGAGGGAAAGCGGCACCAGGAAGAATCAATTTGGCCATGTAGCAGAGTCTGCTGAGGCCACCGGTCTCAGGAAGCCATTGCCAGTCACCCTGCTGGCAAGTTGCTAGGAAGAGGATGGGCTGACATGCTTATTAAAGGGATACAGCCAGCCCAAGCTGGGACCTTCCCTTGTCTCCTGCTGCAAAAATACAGTGACCTAATGACAGGACCCACCATCACTATCTGGGCAGGGGATAACTCAGAGTGACCAGGACCATTCATTTTACATTGCAGATGGAAAGAGCCGTTAGTTCCCATCTAATCTAGCCCATGCCCCACCTCCAGGAGGGCCAGCACAGGATTGTTCTCCAGGTGTTAGCTCAGACCAGTTTCAAATTATCCAAGAGATGAGTCTTCCACCCCATTTCTTGTACAGTAACATCTAGCTACCCCAACCAAGGTCAGGACCCCCCTGTGCCACATAGCAAGATATGGTCCTGTCCCAAAGAGCTCACAGTCTAACTAGACAAGACAGACAAAGGATTATTAGCCCCACTCTACAGATAGGAAACAGAGATGAGATGAGTCTTGCTTAAGGTCACACAGAGAGTCCAGGGTAGAGCTAGGAATAGCATCCAGGTCTAAGAAGTCCTCCCCCTGTGTCTTATCCCCTCAGTTTTACCCTCTAGAAATGTCTGTAATGCAAACTGTGCTACTCCTTGGAAAAACAGTGCAGGTGACTTTCCAAGCCCAGCCAGCTCCTCACCTCAGGCCCCCATCTAAAGAGCTAGCCAAGCCCCTAGAGAGAGATGACAGCAGATGAGAGAGTGAAGAACCTGTTCCATCTGCAGGCTGAATAGTGGATGCTAGGGAAGGTGCCTACATTACCCTGTGTCCCTAAGTCTTTACAGCAGCTGCCCTGGATCAATAGGTGTTTGTCAGTGACCGAATAATCACACCTCCCAGAGGCTGCTAAATGAGCAGAGGAGGCTGAGGGATCAATGAGAAATGAAGGAAATATGGCTGAGGACGCAGCCTCCTTTCTGAGGAAACTCTTGTCTGGTTTTTATGGAGCTTTGGTAATTGCCAATTAATTTAAGCGAAGCTGATGTAAAGCAGGGACAGGAAATCAGAAAGCACCTGCGTAGGACGCTGAGCACTGGATTGGCATGTTGTGCAAGCTTATGCTGGGTACTGCCAGTCTTATTGACTGAAGACTGGCTTTGCCCAGGAAGCAGAATTCACCCCATACAGATGGGGCAGCATGAGGACCATGCTCCATTTCATGCCCCAAAGAGCTTCAGAGGGACGTATGTGGTGCATGGGCCTTGTGCTAGGGGCACGTCACCAGGAGAGAGTTCTGCAGCCTCCCGGAACTTGGGGAAATGCCCTGTGGGCACGTCCAATGTTTTGCTTTTGGGGTTAGTCTCAGAAGCACCTAGATCCCACTCCAGTCTAGCCGTCTGCACATACATTTCCAGGGGAGACGGAAACCCCACAGAGAAAGAGCCCAAGGCCACACAGAGGCATCAGGTATATTGTTATTTAGACAGACTCAAGTCTGCCTCATCCCAGCATATCTTCCTCCATCCCATCACATCTCTCCCTTACATGCCTTCACCCTTCATCCCACCACATCAGTCCATGTCCACGCCATCCCTTTTCCTGTCTTCTCGTCCTCTGCCCATCCATTTTGTTACTTCTCCATATTTTACTGGGCTAGCAAACAGCATCTGGTGGCCCAGGGAGGTTCAGAGAGTTCAAGGTGCCAGCCTTTCGCTTCAAAGAGGCCCGGTGACAAACACGAATGGCTTTGTGAACCTCTCCACAGCAGGGGGTCCCACTTCACAAAGCCTGGACCCAATGTGCCACAATAAGCAGTTTCCACGTGACATCCTGGTGATGGATGGTACAGAAATACATAGGAAAACCAGACTGGATAGAAAGAAGAGCTGAGTGAGAGAGTCTGCAGGCTGGGACAGAGGGGCCTCAGCAGAGCTGGAAGTGTGGGGACAGATTGCCCAGGGCTGGAAGAGCAAGGGGTGCTGCAGGTCAGGATTTGTATGAACCAAAAGAGTTGTCTGTGGGGAGCCCAGAATTGAAGTAGTAGACAGTGCTGCATGACTGAGGTCGATCAGCAGCTACACATGGGAGGCACTGGGCCCAATGGGCCAGAAGTGCCACAAATCCAGAAGGTGAGCCATGCTCCAAGCCCTGTGGCAGGCCACAACTTGGACAAAGAGCCTGGGCATTTGCTGACTGGCAGGTTTCCCGTGCAGGCCGCTCCAATGCATTGGGAGCTGCCGTGCCTTCCCTAACAAGGCTGTGATTGAGCTGCTGCCCTCGCCTTCCCGAGCGCCATCATCAGCACTGAATCCCAACAGGAACTCATTAAGATGTATCTATTAAAAGACGCAGCAAGCAGAAAATGCCTCCCCACAGGTTTCCCAGCCCCAAAGAGCCGCCTCTAACAGGCTCGTGTGTTGCTGTCAGAAAGTTTGTCAGAGCACAGATGAGTTTGGTTGGGCTTCACAGGCTGCGGAGTAGGGAGGTGTTGCTATATATCACAAGAGCTACTGCATACTAGTCTCGCGGGCTCTTTGATCCATTCCCCCTCTACTCCTACTCATTCATTGACTCTGCCACTCCCCTTCTCCCCTTCCTCCTCCCTTCTGTCTCTCTTCTACCATCCCTCATTCATTCCTTCTCCCGCCCTAGCCATCCCCGGATCTCTCTTCCTCCATCTTCCGCCCTTGGCTGCCCGTTCCCCCGGCTCATGCTGACAACATGGTCCCCTGGGAGAGGGAAGGGGCCGGCGAGATGGAAGAGTTCCTAGGGGCCTGTTCCCACTGCAGGATGAAGCCAATGACGGTGAATAGTTTCCTGCAGCAGAAGAGCCCAGGCCCTGGAGTGCATCATGGCTAGGAACCCTTTGGAAGAGTTCAATACCAAGTCACTTGGATACAAATATAGGAGCTTCTCGAATGCTGCTTCTTCTGATCGGCATCTAGGACTGGTTCCTTATGAATTGGGAAGCTGCCTACTTCCCTCTTATATGGGATGCATGCATGTTCAAAGTCAGGGAGCAAGCCTACACTGAGACGAGTGGGGCTACGGGAACTTGCTAAGGGGTAAGTTTGACATAGGGCTGCTCTGGTAGTTTGATGCTAGTCTGAGCTGTAGGAGCTCTGGGATAAAGTCCCTGTTCTATTCCAAACCAAAGTGTGTGCGACTACCCTGAGGGGTGCCAGACAAGTGACCTAGGTAGATAGCTTGTAGGGAGTAATATCTGAGAGGGGTGCTCTCTCTTCCTTGTTCGGTGGGGTTGCAGTAGGGGTGAATTTGGTGCTTAAGGGGGTCTAAGAAATGCTTGTGCCACTATAACTTCGATCTAGATACTTTCTGAGCAGGTGCTATTAAAAGGCCCTTGCGCTCACCAGAAACGGGCCCTCTTCAATATAGCCCTGATTTCCCTTCACACTAGCTGAGCTAGGGATATCCCTAATGCAGCGGGGCGGCTCTGCCCAGATCCACAGCTGGTTCTGTGCTGTTTCTGCAGCACCCCCAAGTCCAGGACATTCTGTTGTGGGCTCAGAGTTGTTCTCACCACCACAGTATCTGAGTAGGGGAGGCAAAGCTACTTCCCCTCTCTCCCAAGGCGGCAATGGAGTTGAGCAGATGGGTTACCAGCCTGAGAGTCAAAAGACCTGGGTTCTATTGGGGGGATCTGCTCTTGTTCTGTGTGACCCTGCGCAAAGTGCTTCCTCTCCATGTCCTTTGATGGACAATGCTAGAGATATATGAACGATTGCCATTAGAAGCATCCAAAGAGTTTGGAGCTTTTCCAGCTATCCCTTCCCCCAGGAGAGTAGGAGGGATTCTTTCCAGGCTAGAGCCCTCTTGCAAGATTCCCAGCACTTCCCCCAATTAGCAGAGTCTGGGCTGGGTTGGTGCTAGGAGCTGGGCTTGCCCCATGCAGACCTTACGGAGGGCAGAGAGGAGGAAGCCAAGATGCAGAACCTGGGGTTTACCAGGGAAGCACACAGGTGGCGTTTGTTTTTATTGTCTGCTTCTCCCCTTCATCCCTGCCCCCCAGCCAAACTGGTGGAAAGGATGCGATCATGGGGCAGAATGCAAAGAGCCTACCTGCAGAGGCTTCCCCCTGAGATCCCCCCATTACACTCGGATAAGCTTCCTAGCAGCAAACCTTGTTCCACAGAACCAGCTTTGCCCTCACTGGAGTCCCCGTGGCAAAGGGAGGTGACGGTAGGTTCCAAAAGTGGGGGACACCACTCAAAGCACAGGCCCCTGGGTTCTACTCCAGATTGTGCTACTAACTTGGAGCTGTGGCTCTGTGCCTCACTTTCCCCATCTGTAAAAGGAAAGGATCACAACACTTGCGTGGCCCATGGGGATGGTGTGAAACTTGACTTGTGTGTGATGCACTTGATGATCCATTGAGGAAATGGCACAGGGAAGGGATAGCATCAGCATTTGTCACTTCCAGCCCCAGTGGAGAGCTGTGGATACCAGTGCTGACCTGCAGTGGGCTCAGAGTGCAGGCTATGGAAGGAGGTGTCATAGACTCAGTTTAAGGCCAGAAGGGACCAGCTTTTCTGATCTCCTGTAGATCACAGACCATTCAGTTTCACCCATTTACCCCTGTACCAAGCCCAATAACGTGTGTGTGGCTATAGCATCTCTTCCACAAAAGCACCCAGTCTTGATATGAAGACATCAAGATCTGGAGAATCCATCAGCTCCCTTGGTAGCTTGTCCCAATGGCTAATCATCCTCACGTGTGTCTTGTTTCCAGTTGGAATGTGGCTGGCTTTAGCCTGCAGCCATTGATTTCTGTTCTGCCTTACTCTGCTCGATTAAAGAGGTCTACAATAGCTGCTATTTTCTTCCCAGGAAGTTACTTACACACTGTAATCAAGTCACCAGTCAATCTTCCTTTGGATAGGCTGTACAGATCGAGCTCTTTGAGTCTCTCACTGTACAGCATTTTCTCCAGCCCTCGAATCATTCCATGGCTCTTTCCTGCACCCTCTCCAATTTTTCAACATCCTTTTAAAAATGTGGACACCACCATTCCAGTCTCAGTCTCATCAGTGCTGTATACGGAGGTAAAATCACTTCCCTCCTCCTCTATACATCCAAGAACTGCATCAGCCCTTTTTGCTGTAGCATCACATTGGGAGCTCATTTAGTTGCTTGTCCACTATGACCCCTGGATCCTTTCCAGAATCGCTGCTTCCCAGTATACAGTCCCCAGATCTATAGGCACAGCCTGGGTTTCTTGTTCTGAGATCTACTGCTTTGCATTTGTCTGTATTAAAACACATTTTGTATGACTGCCCTGTCCTCATCATTACTTACCACTCTGCCAGGCTTTGTGTTGTCTGCACATTTTATCAGCAGCAATTTTATGTTTACTTCCAGATCATTGAAGAAAATGTTGAATGGCCTCTGGGCTGATATCAGTCCCTGAGGCAGCCTAGGGCTATCCAGATAACCTGGACTGGATTTCTGTGCCCACCTGAAATGGGCTCAGGTTGCAGCCCAGGTGAGGAGGAGAGGAACCTGGACTGGAGGGGAAGCTTGATATCTGGAAGGAAGCTGTGGATGGTTCCAGTAGCCCTACTGATCAGCAGAGCCACCAACCAGTTCCTCCCTCCCAGTGGGTTAATGTGGGCCAGTAGGGAACAATTAACCTTAGCTGCTGCACCTGGAGGGGAGTCAGGACTAGAGAGGGCCTAATAGCCAATAAAGCCCAGCTGTGGGATAGAACTGGGCTATCATGAGAAAGCAAGTGCAGAGAGAGCTCTGCATGACTCCAGAGATGCAAAGGGAGTTAGCTACAGACAAGGAGGATATCCAGGGGGAGAGTAAGCCCTGGGGAGTCTGGCAAGAGGCTGAGAAGGGTGAAGTAGCTATGGGGAGCAGAGGCATTTCCAGTGGTAAACCAGAGACAGACCAGGGGACAGAGAGGGAGGAGCCCAGGGAAATAGCTGGGAACGAGCATACCTAGGTTGCTAATCATAGGGTCCCGGGGCTGGAACCCAGAGCAGCCTCTGGGATAGTGGGCCTGGAGACAGGGAGTGGAAGGCTGACGGAGACAGCACTGGACCGCTTGCAATGGGACTTGAAGAGAGAATCCAGGCCCTTCCACTTGGGTCACATTTCTGAATGGTGTGCTCCTCTCCTCCCCGATGACATAAATCGCAGGGTATTTTAGGGGCTTGTCATTTAGCACCTCTAATGCTTCCTGGGTAACAATGTTATGGCCTCTGTGGCAGGCCACTAATGCAGTTTGCAGCTGTGCCGTGGCTCCTGGGATTCAGCCGCCAAGCGGGGCGCACACTGTAAATGAGGAGATTCCTAATGCAAGGAGACAGTAATGAGAAGAGCGGCTGCCATGATGAGGTAGCTGGGCTGTCAGAGGGGAAGGGGAATATGCTAATACCTAGCACCTTGTGCCTGACAGGTGACAGGGAGACAGCAGCTCCCACTGAGCTCTGTGTTCCTGCTTCCTCAAAGCCTCCTGCCCAGGGCAGGATGCCTGAGGAACCACTTCTCCCTCAGGCCCCATCCTTATGACTTGGCCCTGGGACGTCATGCTGCCTTCTAGACCCATGCCCTGCTTCCCCAGCTCAGCCCTGGCCTGCAACATTACTGGAGACCCCCTGCTCCCCCATTTCTCCCTATGTTTTGCTCCCCTCAGCCCTGCCCTGTGCTTTCCGTGTTGTAGGAGTGCTGAACTGTAGGGATGTACTGTGTCCTTGTCCTACCATACCACACAATATGAAGGAATAACGTCAGCAGGACCCCTGGGGATTCATCGTCCAAAGGGACATTCCTCCGGGTTTGTTTACTGCCCTCTGCCTTGAGGGCCCTTGCCAAAGAAAGTGACCCTTACAGCTTAGAACAAATCTCTGTTTTGATTAGCTGACCTCCTAAATGATTTATAATCAGCATAATACAATAACAGAGAACTCCCTAATCAGATTAAGCCTCTCTGCTCCGTCTGGGGCTTGGGTTTTAATCTCTTCCTCTTCTCTGCCATTGATTTTATTTTCAGGCTCCCATTCCCTCCCAGCCCCTCGCTGAGGCCCCAATTAAAGTGCTCTCCATCCAGCAGGTATACTCTACATGGCTTTATCAACCACACTGCATGGGAGCAGGCCAGATGCTAATGCAGAGTTTAATTCAGTGGTGAAGGTGGCTCCAGTTGCTTCCCAATAGATGAAGCAGCAATGGACTAAAATATAAACCTTGCTTTAGATCGTAAGGCAACCTCTACCTGAGGGGTTGGAAGAGAGCTTGCCCTGATTTGCAGTCCCCCACTATCCTATCCTAGCCCCTGCCTCCCCCCCACTCCACCAGTGCATTGTAATCCCAACCCACAGCCTCACTACTATCCAGACTTGGGCTCCCCACAGCCACCGCAGCATCCCCTGCCCTTCTTTCTAGGTACCCCATGTAAAGTCATAGCAACAAGGGGTGAGGTTCTGCTGGCACTAGAACCCAGGTTGACAGGCTGATCGACTCTTTCATGCTGCTACATGGCAGCCATGATGGAGCTGTCTGCATTATCACACAGATAAACACCACTGGAGGTACCACCTTGGAAGCCTGGACTGACAGCTTCCCTTGTGGCCCCTGATTGGTCCAGGAGCCCTATTTAAGCCCAGGAAGAGTTCCAGAAAATGTCTATGACCTCTGACCATTGGCTCTGACTCCTTGTTCCTGACTTCAGCTCTGCCCTTCAGAGCTGTTCCTGGCTGACACTGCTCTGACCATTAGACATGACTGTCCACAGCTCAGTTGTGGCACAAGGTCTCTTTTCTGGCATGTGCACATCTTGCTGGCCTGTTAGCATTATTATTATTTATTTATTTGTGCTATTGTAGGGTCCAGGGCACCACTGAGTTAAGCACTGAACAAACAGATGGTCTCTGTCCCAAGGAGCTTGCAAGCTCAGATGAGAAATTGGGTGGATACAGACAGACAGGGGAGTCCAAGCAAACAAAGAGACAATATTAGTCAGGGTCTGCATCTGCACGTGAAGCTAATTTATTATTCAAAACATATGCAAATTTCTTCAGAAATTACCACATCCTCTCCCTCTTGGAGAAATTTACCCTAAGACAAGGAACTAGCATCCTACTTATACCCTCTTCCAGAATCTAAGCAGTTCATAGGTCCTGCACTGGTTCCTCCACACAGGTGGGGTGATGCGAGGGAATCTCACCATCTGGGAATTTATCGCAATCAGCTTGCTGTGAATATTTAAAATGTGGACTGCCGTGTTGGTGAGTTGCATGTCACATGACATCTTTTTTTCTGTCCCCTGACTGGAGGATTTAGGTAGCTAAGCAACAGCATGCAAATAGTGAATTTTGAATAGGACAACCGAATGAACAAATTTGCTTTGGGTGAATTCAAAATTTGCTTTGGGTGAATATCGAGGGCTTAAAATGTACTGTTCATGAGGATTCTACCCACTAATGCCCAAGGACTTGCACATTTGGTGACATTTTGAGGTCCCTTCAACCCTACATATGTATGATTCTATATAATTGCTATCTATTCTACAGGTTTTATCCTGCCGCCCATCACAGTGGTATCTGAGTGCCTTCCATATAAAATCGAGAGTAACAGCAATGTGCCTAGTCAAGTTTGTTGAGCTTTTAGCATTTCTCCCTCTTGGGGGGTAGAAATATCTCTGCTTGGGGTATTTTTGTGGTTTGATTGAATGGTTTATTACTAATTTCACTAGGTTTATTAAATGTATTTATTTGGGAGTGAGGGTAGAGAGTAGATGGGGTGTCAATGGGATGAATTGCTATGGTGGAAAGCTTTTCCAAAGAGGAAGGTTTCAATTCAAACAAATAGCTGGAGATCTTGTTCTCCACCATTTACTCGGATGCTCTTGGGTGACAGGGAAAATTTGCCCTTCCTCCTGAACTAAGAACCCTGAATCCTGCATCAGGGCCTACACTTGGGCCTGATTTCCAGTGACACTAAGGCTCTTGGGTAGAAATGGTGCCTTGAGGGTCCCTCCAGCCATTGTAGAGCCCTGAAGTTGCATCAATGAGATCCCAGCCAGTGGCAGAATGTGGAGAAGGCAAAGGTAACTTACAGCTCTGCCTCCCCTTCCCACCCCTTTATCCTCCATCCCTGTCCCAAGCAGAGGCACAGAATCACTAGGAATCAGACTCTTCATTTCTTATCTATTCTAGGACCACTCCCGAAGAGGGAATTGGACAGGGAGTATAAATGCAATCAGCTGTTGGCAGATCCCTCTGAGCAACTATAGAAACAGTGAGCTGGGCCCATCGCCCAGGGACCTAGCGCTGACAGCTATCTCTTTGTGGCATAAATATATGGCTTTCACTCTGGCTCAGTCATGCTCTTAAATAATTAAGCCAAGGAGTTGTGAATTAAGCATGAAATACTTTTTTATAACAAAGAAGCCGTGCAGCTGGTTTTAAATTGGGACTTTTCTTAGGCGGATTACACAGGAGCTACACTTGCAGACAATATTATGCTAACTTTCTTTGGGGGAATGGGGTGGGAAGAGAACAACTTATGCATCAATCACACAGGTGGGGTGGAGGCTGGGGGAAATGGAATCACAGCACTGTTTAATCTGTATTGTATACAGATATGCTATCCACATATGCTCACTCATATGTTGCTTGTACAAACATGGAGCTTAGCACCCCAGTCTCTGGATTCCTACTCCAGAGAGCTGAGTTCTACTCCCAGCTCTGCTACTGTGTGACCTTGGGCGTCTCTTTTCCCCTCCAACCCCTCTGTCTTGTCTACGTAATTTATAAGCTCTTTGGAGCAGGAGCTGCCCCTTACAGCACCCACCATAGCAGACCATTGACTTGCCTGGACCCTCAAGGTATCCCCATAACATAAAAAGAAAGGTGATAGCTGTGGCCACAAGTTAGTAGAGCTCACTGCAGGATCAGGCCACATGCAGGGTGACCAGACATCCCGATAAAATCGGGACTGTCCCAATTTTGAGGAGTTTGTCCAGCGTCCCGAGCAGAGTACGGTCAGGAAGCCATTTGTCCCAATATTTTGTTTCCTGGTCTTCGGCAGCGATTTGGCGGAGAGTCCTTCAGTCGCGGACGGTCTTCGGTGGTATTTTGGCGGTGGCTGCTTCTGTCTTTGGCAGCAAGGTTTATTACCCACTGCTGAAATACCGCTGAAGACTGGCCATGACTGAAGGGCTCTCCGACGAATTGCTGCTGAACTCCCGAACGGGTGAGTGTAAAAAAAAAAAAAAAAAGCCCCCCTGCAGCGGTCCCAATATTTTCCCCTTAACATCTGGTCACCCTAACCCCAGTGACAATTTGCCAGGTGCTAAACCTTTCTAGTCCTTCATGTGGATTTGGTCCACCAATCCATTTCCCTTCTTCTAACAGGCCAAACCCTGAAGCAGCTCAGACTCCTGCCTTTTTTCCTTCTTTTTCCCACCTGGCAGAGCAAACTTTTTCCTCCTCCTTCAAGTTGCTGAATTTTCCCAAAAGAATGTTACCTTGACCTGAGCCTCAGAGCAGGTAAGAAAAGGATTTTTAACCTTAGGATCCCCTCACTTGGACCCCCACCCCATCTCCTTAAGCTTCCATCACAGACCAGTGACAGTTTTCTTCGACACAAAGATGTCCTGGCTTTAACGTCTTAGGGGCAAACCCTGAAGTCAGTTTGCACCAACAGAGGATCTGACCCTTGAGATATCAAGACTAAAGCCAGGAGTCCTATCCCAATGGAAAAAAAAGATTCCCAGCTCCTGGGTGGTCCAGCTTTTAGCCCTGGGATGACTCAAGATAAGACTATAAAACAGTGACATATTTAGGAATTGAAAAGCTAAGGACACAATTGACAGGTCTAATTAGCAGCCTCTCCCCCGGCCCCTATTTCCACCTCAAAAATTGTCAGCATCCCATCTGTCTTGCAATAAGAGCACAAGTGAGTCAGGAAAGTTCCATCTCTGCCTATCACTTCACGAGAGAGGATTGGATCCAGGAGTGAGTCCGGTCCCTGGTTCCTATTTTGGGACAGTAGAGGCACTGGATACAGGAGTCTCTAAGTTGCATTCCTGTGGGAAATCACAGGCCTTGGTAAAACGTCACCTGTGGTTGACCTAAAGCAGCTGGACTCCTGCCACATCAGGTTCTGTACAAAGAGTTTAAATCAGGTTTTTTTAAATTGTTGGTTTGTCCACTCTGCTCTTTCCACCCTGAACCTGGCCAAGGGGACACCTTACTTTGCTGGCATAGAGGGTGTTGGAGGACATGAGGTGACCATCTGGGGAGATGTGCACGGGGAAGATGACATGGCTCAGAGGGCTGGAGACTGCCCCCTTTCTCCTGCATGGCTAATGCTTCTGGCAGAGGAGTCAATGGGCCTTCTCTCTCCAAGGGACTCGGCCAGTTCCTGCAAGGGCACCCTGACCTGCTCTGCTCTGTGGTGAGACTGTAGCCAGCACAGCTGATGAGACAACAACTGTAGTTTCCTTCCTACATTCAGACTGGTAGCTGAACATGTAGGCTTGTCTCAGAATATGCTTCAGGGTCGAACCCATTTCCCTGCTGCAGGGCCACCAGGGCACCCCCAACTGTGTCCTCTAGCCATAGGAGATGGCCTCAGGCAACAGGCGAGATAAGAGCATTGTAGCTTTCCTGCTGCATGTAACAGTAAGCTCTCTGAAACAGGGATTGTCTGTATTCTTCTGTGTGTGTGCAGCGTCTAGCACAGAGGTGGGGAAAGTATGGCCCACGGGACCTTCCTGCCCAGCCCCTGAGCTCCTGGCCTGGGAGGCTCGCCCCTGGCCCCTCCCCCACAGCCTCAGCTTGCTCCGCTGCCAGCGCAATGCTCTGGGCAGTGGAGCTGCGAGCTCTTGGGGCAGCGCAGCTGCAGAGCCTGGCCTGACCCGGTGCTCTGAGTTGTGCAGTGGTGTGGCTGGCTCCCAACGGACGGTGCGGGTGCCTGTCCTGGTGCTCTGGGCAGCATGGAAAGGGGGAAGGGAGTAGGGGAGTTGGATAGAGGGCAGAGGAATTCAGGGTGGTGGTCAGAGAGCAGGGATGTGGATGGTGGTCAGGGGGAACAGGGGAGTTGAATGGGGGTAGGGGCCCCGGGGGGACAGTCAAGAGAGGAGGGAATGGATGGGGTGACGGGGGGGCAGTCAGCGGTGGGAGTTCCAGGGCCAGTCAGGGGACAGGGAACAGGGGGGTGGATGGGTCAGGAGTCCCGGGGGGGCTGTCAGGAGGCAAGAAGCAGGGGGGATCAGATAGGGTGTGGGGGTGGGCTATTTGGGGAGGCACAGCCCTCCTACCCCACCCCTTCGCCCCCACACAACTTTGATGATTAACATCAAACCTTGCTTGTTCCTGCCCTCTTATTCCACACCCAGTACCCACATATACACACACCATAAGCTGTCCCTATGGATTTGTGACAAACAGCAGGGTGGAAGGGCCTGTGAGCATGTCCATGTAAGTGGAACAAATGAGTGTGTGAGTGTGAAAAGGTCTGTGTGTGGCAATTATGGGTATTACAGGATATGGCAAGTGTGCGAGCGCTTGGAGAAGGTGTGGGACTTAGTGTGCAAGGTGTGAGTAGGTGAGCAAAATTGGCTAAGCAAGGAAAAGCCAAGATGCCTTCCAGCTCCATGTAGTTATCTCTGCTCTGTTTGATTAGTGGATTCCCACTGGCTCTGTTAATAGCTTAGCTGGCATTGTACAAATCTCATTAGGCCCACAGGATCTTTATGGCTTTGGACCAAGCACAGTCCGGAAGGCGTTTCCATTTCTTCTGTTAATGAAGAAAAACAACAGCGGAAACTCTCAGAGGAGAAGCACAGTTTGTACATTACACCTGCCAGGAATACGCTGGGGAGAGAAGACGAGCCTGTGAGATGGGCAAAGAGAGGCCTGTGTTAATAGCAATTAATAATAAATAGCCATCATAATTAATGTGAAGTGATAATAGAATATGCTCGGGAGATTAATTAATTACTGATTAATGGTTAATAGCAGAACACCATCACTGTCCCTGTAGCCTAGTCTTACAAACTGAGGATCATTCCTGTTATTAATTTGTATTACAAGGACCCCAGATGCTGTTGTCCTGGGTGCCTCACCAACACAGAACAAAGACAGTCCCTGCCCCAAGGAGTTTACACTACAAGATGAGACAACCAGCGGACTGGGGAGGCACTTTTCCACATGGAAAGCAGGGGCCACAGCACCCCAGTTGCCTAACCATTGTCTTGCTTTTCCAATAAAGCTGCTCGCAAGGAGGTTGGTTATGAGGGTGACAGCAGACAGACGTCACAATTGAGCCGTATCTCTGTTAGGAAACAGACCGAGCCCAGCCACTCAGTCTACACAGGTCACCTGCTCTCAGTTTTTGCTCCCAGCCTACTGCTGGATTTGAACACGTGACTGCCCTTCCCCAGACCCTCCACAGCACCATGCTGTTTTTTTCCTATGGCTTGCTAGAGCCAGGATCTCCCCTTGCTTTGCTTCCCACCACCTGCTGTCCTTGGGTGAGAGAGCAGAGCTCTTGCTTTATAACCCAAATCATATGTCCTCTGGCCAGGACTCCGCAGGCAGAACCAATGTGGTAATTAGCACAGATTATTCCTTGTCCCCATAGAAACAGGACCATGGCGGGGGAGGGTGCGTCAGAGGAAAGAGCATTTCCAAAATTCAGCCTGGCCCCTCCTCAGCCTTGACACAAGCATCCCCAGTGACTCTAAGCTGCCTTCCCAACCTGAGGAAAGCCCAGTCACCCTGTCTCATGTTGCCGAGTGACTAGCAGAATACGAAGGCTGCATCGAGCGTCTGTGTTATTCTGCAGTGCTTAGATACCACCATGATAGGGTACCTTGGATATATCTTAGATGGATAGATGGCCTAATCAATAGAGGATAGATGGCAGGGAGATATATAAGTTGCTTAGAGCTGAGGACTGAGAGGTAGGGCTTCTGGGTTCTACCCTAGCACAGAGGCTGATTCCATGCATAAACTTGGCTGAGATTTCTTTTACTTAGGTTGTAAGCTCTGGGTAAGGAATTGTCTAGTTCATTGTGCTAGGTGCTGTGCAAACCCATGTCCTGGTCTCAACGGGGGTGTCTAGGTGCTATTGCAATGCAAATAATAAATCAGCCACTAACAGGCTGGTTTGAAAATGCCTCAGTTTCTCCATCTGTTCAGTGGAGGCAACTGTAAGAGACCCAGTTCACAGCAAGGTGCTTTGAGAGCCCCCAATGCACAGTACTAGAGAAGGACAACGGATGATCACTCTCTGCCTCTGCTAAGGCTCCCTGGTATATGTCAAGCATTTAACAGGCCCATAGGGGATGCTAGGCAGGAGAAATCAGAGATAGCATCTGTTTATTCTCTTGTCAATGTTTGAGTTAAGGAGCCTTATTGTCATTGTCTGTGAGTTTGTTAGTGCACTAATCTACAAGGTGAATTAGTCCATCCAGCACATGCTGCATCACTTCAGTGAGGTCCACATCTGGGGTGAAATCCTGACCCCATTGAAATTGGCAGGAGATTTGCCTTTGACTCTATGGAGCAAGGATTTTCATGCACAGAGTGGAACTAAAGCGACATTCTACGTCAGTTTTAAATTCCCTTCCCTGCGCTCTGATCACTAACAACAACTGGGCATCTAACCCTAGTAGAAAGAGTTTGATTTTCCTCTTGCTCTCAGCAGATTTTCACCTTGCGCCTCTCAGAGTCCTTTACACCTTTACAGCGCACAATGACTGTAAAGTCCTGATCTATCAATGGTGGCATTTCACACCCACGGCACGCTGGTGTAAATTATTGCACTGTATGCAAGGCAGTGGAGAATTAGGCCCGTTTATTTCAGTGGAGTTACACCGGTGTAAACCAGGGTTAAGCGGAAGCATAATCTGGCCAATGAGTCTAAATTTACTCTTCATGTGTGACTCTGTGGTTTGTTCAGCTGGGCCAATGCAGCTGGATGTGTCAGTTTCGTTTCCCAGTTCTCTGACACTGGCCTGTTAGGATTGTTGGAGTTTCCCACACAGCAGGGGAAGGCTTCTAAATCCTCTACAAAAGTTCTGTTTTCATTGCCCCCTTTACAGCCCTCCACCCAAACATGTCTCTGATTATTAGCCTTCATACAACTTTTCCTTTAAATAAAATAAAACTGGGGTCTGAACTAAACATACTTCTACAGCTGTGTACACATTCAGACATTAACCCAGTGAATATTCATTGCTCTGTCTACTCTAGAATTGTGACTGTGTTTTATCTGATTTCCAGTGAACTGTAGTTACAAAAGACCTTTGTAAATGCTGGTCTAGACATTCACAAAGATTCGTTCCTGCATGCAGGAGTTCACAGAGCATCTGGACTAGCATTTACATCACGCAGCGAACGCCAGTTAGCCACCAATTAACTGGAGTGACAACAGCACCACAGACTCCAGTCTGGGCAAACCGAGGTGCTACTGTGAAGAGGGCCATATAAGCAGATATTTGGCAGGTGAGGAAACAGAGGCACCAGTCGGGGTTTGGGGATTTGCCTAAGGTACCACAGCAAATGGGTGGCAGAGAGTAGAACTGAAGCTCCTGGGCATATTCCCCCAGGCCCAGCTGCTTCTCGACCTGTGTGGCAGTATCATAATTAATGAGCAGTGTCCCCATGCAGAGCGAGAGAGTGAAATATGCCTTTCATGCTACTGCAGCTAAAACTCGCTCTGAGTCCCTGGCAATCCATAGGCAGCTGCTCCACCAGCTGAGTCAGAAAGGGGAGGAGGAGCTGGTCTCAACTGGATGTCGTTCTCTGCGTAACTCGCATGTACCACAAAGGGGGAAAGGGCTTGATCACATTCTCCCAGCGTACTCGGATCAAGGGCTAGCCTCCTTGTGGCTGGTGAGCCTGGCACTCGCTGGCTTTGCCCTGCAGCTGGCAAGAGAACTTGAGGTGGCAAGTGCTGGGCACTGACCTGTGCTGGGGATGAGTTCTCGGGGATATGCGTATGAGATGGTGGATGGGACGCAAGCTCTTGCCATGGGAATGTACTGAGCTGCATGGAGGAGAAGCAGTGGAAGAATTATCACAGAGAAGTGAGCATGCCTGTTGGACAAAACACAGTACCTTCTCCATGCTCTGTGCTGCTCCTGTCTGTGTGTGTGGTGGGGGTCCCCAGGGTCTTCTCTATCGACTGGATATAGGGGAAGGACCTAATCATAGCAATCCCAGGCTGTTCTCTGCTCCTCCTATCTCTGTGGAGACCTTTAGTGCCTCACGGATCCTTCAGTGCCTGCTGCATGTGAGGGAGGAAGCCCTGGCTGCTCTCCAATCCCTTCCATAACCCATCATTATTTTTGAGTATTTACTAATATAACTGGATATTCTCCATATTTCTATAAAAGACCAAGAAAGGGGCCCTCTTCTGCAGAAGGAAACCAGGTCAACCTGCAGGGGTTGGAGAGGACTTCCAGACAACAAGATCCTGTTGCCTGCAGAGAAAGCCTGGCCTCAGGCAACTTATTACTCTTCCACAGTCCCCCGGCACACATTCTTGAGGCCAGATTTGCAAGAGCTCAGCTCCTACTTAGGCACCAAATGGAAGGCCAGATTTTCACATGAGTCCAGGACATTGGATGCAGGTTGAGCACTAACCTCTTTGAAAATTTGATCCAAAGTGTCACAATGGGAGCTGCTGGGTGCAGGTTGGGAAATCTGGCCTTTGTTTAGATACCTAAATAGGGAGTCGGGCTCCCTTGAAACTCTGGCGCTTAATAAAAGGTGCATTTCCCTGTTCTGATCTGGGTTGTTTCCTGCCCGCCACCACCCAGGTTTCTCCTCCACAAGACCATGATTGTTGGGGCTATATTTGTTTTCCAGCCCATTCGATCCAGCTTTGGATAGATTGATACGAAGCTTTAATCAGTGTAATATATAAATCACGTAATTTGCCTTATTAAAACTCTGCACTCTGGATTCTCAGGATCTAGGAAATTAACTTGAGCACCTCAAAGTTTATTTGATTGGAAGAGATTATAAATAATGTAAGCCTTTTTTAAAATCCTGGCTAGGGGATGGAGGAGGATATGCATTTCAGTTTCATTACTACCCACTGGCTGATATCAACGTTGGCGAATTCCTGTGATTCATTGGCTGTGCTCCCTTTAATTATTGTTGACGGGGCCCACTTGCTTATGAGGCAGCGTGGTCTAGCAGTCGGAATGGAATGATGGGCCCCAAAAGCGACTGAAGGCTCTGACACCAACACGCCATGGGCACATCCCTTGTCTGTCTCTGTGCCTTAGGTTAGTCTTGCGGTCACCAGATCAGGATTCAGGAGACTGGGGTTCCATTTCCTATTCTGCTACAGACTTCCGGCATCACCAGGGGCAAGCCACTGCATCTCTCTGGGCCTCTGCTTCCCCATCTGTAAAGCAAGGGTGATAATCCACCCTCTGTCATCTTTACAGTGTGAGCTCAGGGGCAGGGCTGTCTCTCACTCTGCACCTGTAGTGCACCTAGCACAATGGGGCCCTGATCTCCACTGAGGCCTCTAAGTGCTAATGGAAAACAAATAATTAAAAAAATGTTTCTCCTCTCTTTGCCTCAGCTTTCCCACAAGTAAAATGAGGATAATGTTCCTCAGCCTCCTTTGTGAAGTATTTTGAGATCCACCACTGAGTGCCAAGCATGATTAATTACTCCCTCCCCTCTGGGACAAGGCACCAGCTGCTCAGAGGCTCAATTTCAGATCTTCTTGACTCGGAAGATACTGGTTCCTACCGTCCTCCAAACTGCATGGCTGCTGTCCTTCCTCATCTGCTCTTTCCACTTTGGGTTTTTCAACCCAAACGGCCACAACAGTAAAAATGCTACAGCTCAGCCAGCCTGACTCACTGGGTCCCTGAAACAGTGTAGGCCAAGGAAATTGACTCCCTAGGGCTGGACAAAGCATTGAGTTATCAGCATTCAGCACCACAGCTCACAGATGCTGCAGCCTCTACCTGAGGGTGATGATACTGAGCGTACGTCTACACTATGGGATTATTCCGATTTTATATAAACCGGTTTTATAAAACAGATTGTATAAAGTCGAGTGCAAGCTGCCACACTAAGCACATTAATTCGGCGGTGTGCGTCCATGGTCCGAGGCTAGCGTCGATTTCCGGAGCATTGCACTGTGGGTAGCTATTCCGTAGCTATCCCATAGTTCCTGTAGTCTCCCTCGCCCCTTAGAATTCTAGGTTGAGAGCCCAGTGGCTGATGGGGCAAAAATCATTGTCGCGGGTGGTTCTGGATAAATGTCGTCAGTCATTCCTTCTTCCGGGAAAGCAACGGCAGACAATCATTTCGTGCCCTTTTTCCCTGGATTGCCCTGGCAGACACCATAGCACGGCAACCATGGAGCCCGTTCAGCTTTTTTTTTTACAGTCACCGTATGTGTACTGGATGCCGCGGACAGAGGCAATACTCCAGTGCTACACAGCAGCATTCATTTGCTTTTGCATGATAGCAGAGATGGTTACCAGTTGTTCTGTACCATCTGCTGTCAGTGTAATTTGGCAATGAGATGATGGTTATCTGTCGTTCTGTACTGTCTGCTGCTATCATGGGTGCCCCTGGCTGAGATCGGCTGGGGGCACAAAAGCAAAACTGGGAATGACTCCCCAAGTCAACCCTTCCTTTATGGTTTCTAAAAATAGAGTCAGTCCTGCCTAGAATATGGGGCAAATGTACTAGAGAAGCAGTGTATCAGAGAGTACAGCTGCTCTGTGTCAGATCCTGCAGAAATGATGAGCTACATGCCATTCACGGGGGATGCCCCTGCAACAACCCCACCCGTTGCTTCCCTCCTCCCCCAACCTGCCTGGGCTACCGTGGCAGTGTCCCCCCCATTTGTGCCATGAAGTAATAAAGAATGCAGGAATAAGAAACACTGAGTTTTTAGTGACATAAAATGAGGGGGAGGCAGCCTCCTGGTGCTATGATAGTCCAGGCAGGACATTAAGCAGTGTGGGGGAGAGAAGCCCAGCATCCCACTGCTATGATAGTCCAGGCAGTACAGAATCTTTTCTTTTCACATGAAAGGGAGGAGACTGATTGAAGCTCAGCCCCCAGTTGCTATGATGAAGACCAGGAGTCATTCCTATTTTCACCCAGGCACCCCCAACTAGCCTCACCTGAAGCCAGCCAGGAGCACTCACAGGTTGATAAGGACAGTTACCAGTCCTACTGTACCATCTACCACTGGGGAGGGGAAAGAAGCAGATACTGCTCTTCGCTGCTGCAGCATCACGTCTATCAGCAGCATTCAGTAGACATAGGGTGACACTGAAAAAAGTCAAGAAACGATTTCTTTCCCTTTTCTTTCACGGTTGGGGGGGAGGGAGTAAATTGACGAGCTATTCCCTGAACCACACTGGACAATGTGTTTGACCCTACAGGCATTGGGAGCTCAGCCAAGAATGCAAATACTTTTCGGAGACTGCTGTGGACTGTGGGATAGCTGGAGTCCTCAGTACCTCCTCCCTCCCTCCATGAGCATCCGTTTGAGTCTCTGGCTTCCCGTTACGCTTGTCACACAGCACTGTGTAGCCTGTAGATTTTTTTTTCAAACGCTTTGGCATTTTGTCTTCTGTACTGGAGCTCTGATAGAACAGATTTGTCTCCCCATACAGCGATCAGATTCAGTATCTCCCGTACGGTCCATGCTGGAGCTCTTTTTGGATTTGGGACTGCATTGCCACCTGTGCTGATCAGAGCTCCACGCTGGGCAAACAGGAAATGAAAATCAAAATTTCGCGGGGCTTTTCCTGTTTACCTCGCCACTGCATCCGAGCTGAGATTGCTGTCCAGAGTGGTCACAGTGGTGCACTGTGGGATACCACCCGGAGGCCAATACCGTCGATTTGTGGCCACACTAACCCTAATCCAATATGGTAATACCGATTTTAGCGCTATTCCTCTCGTTGGGGAGGAGTACAGAAACTGATTTAAAGAGCCCTTTATATCGATATAAAGGGCCTCGTAGTGTGGACGGGTACAGCGTTAAATCAATTTAACGCTGCTAAAATCGGTTTAAACGCGTAGTGTAGACCAGGCCGGAATTTCCTTGTGTGGTGGGGGTCAAGAGGAATCACTCATTAGTGTCTGGAAAGCCTTTGTGATCCTCAGATGGAAGGAGCTGTTGGAATGTAATGAATTATTACTCACCTACCAGCCTTATGCCAGGTCTTGGCTCCTCCATGTCCTGTCCTTATAGAGAATAGTCTTGGTTGCTATAAGCTGATAGTTGAACTTCTCCAAGCCAGCTGAGCCTCTCGCTCTTTCATCCAGTCATAGCACCGTACAGGAGCGATCCTGCTAGGCATGGGCCAAGAATCCCTTTAGAAAGCCAAGGTGGCCATCAGAGGCTGAAAGGGGGAGACTGCCCCCTAGAGTCCGTTAGCAAGAACTTCAGGCCCTACATGTGGGATCCTGTTTCTATTATGATGAGAAATTGAATCTGGAACTGGTGAGGAGAGATAAGAAAACGTGTAACAAAGGTGTGGAGAGTGAATGCGAGCTCTCGGAGCCCAAGGAACAGAATGGAAAGTTGGGGACCTGCTGATTTCTATAATTTTACCAAATAAACAAAAGAACCTTTGAGGGGGGTAAGTGGTGGTAAATGGCCGTGCTGCTGTGAGGTGCATCAGGCAGTGTAAGGAGCTGGGGCCAGGGTCTCAAGTAAAGAGGGAAGGGACTGAGGACAGAGCTTTGGAGACCTTGAGGGAGGAACAGCAATGAAATCCGGCAGCAAGGCTGCTGCCAACACCATGGGTTAAAGTCTGGATATGGCCAGAAAAGAGCCTGTACCAGAGGCCTCTTTAGATGATCTTTGTCAGATGCCTGCACATTCTCAGCCAAGCAGCTTGCTGGGCAAGCCAGACTCTCCCCTGCCTCTCTCACTACAAGCACTGTCCACTTAGGCCAAACTTTGGAATCTTTATTACCAGTGAGGATGTGAGAGGCAGAAGGAACCGTATTAGATTTTCAGAATCCAGGTTACCTGGTATTTAGAAATAATCCCCTTTTAATTTTTACAAGAGCACTGAGAGAGTGAAATATGGAGCATCGTACAATAGCTTTTCTGCTGAGTGTACCTGCAGCCCATTCCAGGGGGGCATCGAACTCCAGTACCTACTCTTTTTAGCTGGTGGGAATGAACGGAAAGCTGATGTTCTTCTCCATGTCTGCTATTAGCTTGCGCTGGCTTTATGTGCTTGATAGCTTGGAACTTAGCGCGCTGGTTTTGTAAGCCAAGAGTCATGAGTTCAATTTGCAGCGAGACCCAATTATTGTAAGTGCTTAAATTCTGGAGTGATGGACACCACCAGAAGGATCTGGGTGGGTGGCTTCTCATTATCAAAATAGAGGCAGAGGGGGTTGTAACTAGCTAAATCCCTGGAGTGGGACTCAGAAAATTTGGATTCAATTCCCTGCCTGTGTTGCTTCAGGCACCTTGCTTAGGCCTGGCCTACACTAGAGAGTCATACTGCATTAAGGTTACATATGGGTAGCCATGTTAGTCTGTATCAGCAAAAATAACAAGGAGTCCTTGTGGCACCATATAGACCAAGGATAGGCAATCTATGGCATATATGCCGAAGGCGGCACGCGAGCTGATTTTCAGTGGCACTCACACTGCCCGGGTCCTGACCACTGGTCCGGGGGCTCTGCATTTTCATTTAATTTTTAATGAAACTTCTTAAACACTTAAAAAATCTTATTTACCTTATATACAACAATAGTTTAGTTATATATTATAGACTTGTAGAAAGACATTTTAACATTTTTAGAAGGTATTACTGGCACGCAAAACCTTAAATTAGAGTGAATAAATGAAGACTCGGCACACCACTTCTGAAAGGTTGCCGACCCCTGATATAGACTAATAAATGTTTTGGGAATAAGCTTTCATGGGCTAAAACCCACTTCATCAGATGCATGGAGTGGAAAATACAGTAGGCAGGTATAAATACACAGCACATGAAAAGATGGGAGTTGCCTTACCAAGTTAATCACTACAAAAATAATTTTCTCTCTGTTGATACTCACACCTTCTTGTCAACTGTTGGGAATGGGCCACATCCACCCTAACTGAATTGGCCTCGTTAGCACTGACCCCCTACTCAGTAAGGCAACTCCCATATTTTCATGTGCTTTATATTTATACCTGTTACTGTATTTTCCACTCTATGCATCTGATGAAGTGGGTTTTAGCCCACGAAAGCTTATGCCCAAATAAAATTGTTAGTCTCTAAGGTGCCACAAGGATTTCTCATTGCTTATATTGCATTAACTATATCAGTAGAGCTATATATATATATCAGCTCTACCTAACATAGTTATACTGGTATAATTTTCAAGTGTAGACCACGTCTTAATCTTTCTGTGCCTCGCTTCCACATCTGTCAATGGAGATAATAATCTTTCCTTTGTTCTTCCCTTTGTCTGTCTTGTCTACTTAAACTGTAAGTGCCAGATCCTCAAAGGTATTTAGATGTCTAGCTCCCATTGATTTCAGTGGGAACGAGGCACCTAAATACCTCTGAGGATCTGGGCCTGAGCTCCCCAGGAAGGGCTATCTCTTACGATCTTCATGTTCAGCCCCAGCAGAATGGGACCCGAATCTCAGATGAGGCTTCCAGGTGCTGCTGCGACACAACCAGTGATGAAGGCTGAATCCCCTTTGCCAGCTCCAGGGCAATCCCCGTTCAGATTATTTTCCCTGACACGAATGGCTTCTGGCTACGACTCCAGTCTGAGATGAGATTAGAGACAGACTGTGAAGCAAACCCAAGCACATTACTGCTCCTTTAATTGGTTAAAAACAAAAGCCACCCCAAAAAAAATGTTTTTCAACTTGAATTTAAAGAAAAAAAATTGTTTTCCCTAAAGCCCCTTGAAGTTGTGGCACTTGGACGGAAGCAAGGTCTCCTGCTGCGCTGCTCATACACCTGTGAAACAAGCCACTAAAATAACCATGACAATAAAGCAGAGGGTTTCATTTATAATTCAGAGGCAGCTGGAAAGTGGTTTAAAAAAAACTGGCTGAGACAGTAAAAATTGTGTCTCTTTATGTGAATGCGCTTGCAACAAGAGGTCTCCATGTAACGAGTGTGACCTTCAGTAGAACGAGCTATCCCCAGCCACCATCACGGGCCCCGCTAGAGGCCTCTGCTCATGAGAACAGACCCATTTCCAACCAGCATGTTAAAAATACTCTGCTGTGATCTCTCGGAGCCTGACCCAAAAGCCTTTGAAGCCAAAAGGGGAAAAAAGACAACGTCAATGAAGCAATGCTGATTTACACCAACTGAGGATGGAGCCTCTAATGCAGAGGTAGTGTGGCTCAATGGCTAGGACTGGTAATTCAGAAAGCCTGGCTTATATCCCTCACTTTGTCACTGACCTGCTGCATGACCTTGGGCCAGTCACTTGAACCAAGATCCTCAAAGGCATTTAGACACTTAACTCCTGCTGATTTCAGTGAGAATTAGCTGCCTAAATACCTCTGTGCGTCTGGGCCATCCTGTCTCTCTGCTTTTATTTCCTCCTCCTTTATTACTCTCTTGTCTGTTTAGATTGCAAGCTCTTCATGGACTGGTTCTTGCTATGTGTATGTACAGCATCTAGTGCAATGGAGCCCTGATCCCAGCTGGGGTCTCTGGGTGTGAGTGGAATAGAAAGAATAACAGTGGGAGACTTTCAATAGACTTTGTCTCAAACAGGCCCTTAGCCAAATAATATAAAAAGCTAATGTTGTTTGCAGTGGTGTTGTAGCCATATTGGTCCCAGGAAATGAGAGAGACAAGGTAGGTGAAGTAATATCTTCTCCAGACCTGCAGAAGAGCTCTAGATAAGCTCAAAAGTTTGTCCCTTCCACCAGCAGAAATTGGTCCAATAAAAGATATTACCTCCCCCACCTTGTCTTTTTCGTACAAGCTTTTGGTGTCCCTAGCCTCTGTTTGCCAGAAGTTGGGAATGGGTGGCAGCGGATGGATCACTTGATGATGACCTGTTCTGTTCATTCCCTCTGGGGCACCTGGCACCGTCCACTGTCAGAAGACAAGATACTGGACTAGATGGACCTTTGGTCTGACCCAGTATGGCCGTTCTTATGTTCTAAGTCTTTCTGGGCTGGGCTAAACACTGACTATGGTAAGGAGATGAGGAAGAGCTGTAGGGTAGAAATACCTCAGAGGGAGAGGAGTTATTTAGGGCAGGGGGAGGGAGGGAGGAGGATGTTATTAGGGGCCATGGGAGAGGAAAAAATTAGACTGGGAAAACCTCATGCCCGTGAGATCAGTTGTGATACTTGATCCTACAAAACTGCACTAATTGTGAGCTCAGCGGGTGAGACGTGAGTGAAAGTTCATGGAATGTCATAACAACCTCGAGTGACAAATGTTGGTGGGGAAAGTTGCAAAGTGAGACAGAGTGAATTAGTCCAAACCAAAAGGCCTCCTGTTATATATAATTCAAGAACAGTGTTGCTCAGATCATCCCTGGTAAACAAGACCCGCGGGAGACCTAAAATCAGTTAACCAAAATTTGTGGTGGACAAAATAATGAGTGGATGGGCTGTTCCACCCACCATTCCCTTCTGGGGTTATTAAATTTTGGGGGGGGGATACAGAACAGCAGACTGGGGCTACTGCTACACTGGATGAAGAGGAAGGAGCAAGCTTCACCATCATGGCTGCTACTCTCACTGTCTCCTGGGACCCAGCACCTTCTTCATCCTAATCCTGAGAGATGTCCTGACCAGACCAGGCCAGAGAGAGGGAGCCAGATGACATCTCCACCTCCACTAGCTCCAGCTAAAACCTGAGCACCACTTGGGAGGACTGGACACTTATCATCGCCTTCAATACCAACTAAAAGATTATCAAACGATGGGAGTGAGGGAGTTTCTTTCTAAAAACTCTCTCCAGCTACAGGTGAAGGGAACAAGGGCTGTTGTTAAAATGAAAGCCTGATTCATTTCAAATGCTTTCGCTCTTTTTCCTTCTTTTCTACATCTTTAATAAAAGATTGATGTGATAGTTAACTGTGTGTTTGCCAGGGTGCTAAGCAGGCTGAGCTCTCTATACTGAACTCTGAACCTTGTTTGAAACTGGTTAATGTTGGGCAGGGACTGGGTTATGTTAACACCTTTGGCTCTTTGAGCCCATATATTCCACCCAAAATTAAGATAACAGATCTCTCAGGCTGTGGGGTCTTCTTCCCAGGGAAGGCACTTAAAGCTAGAACATACTGAAGTGGTCACAGGGAGATGGATTGGGTGATCATTCTATCTAGCCTATGCTAGGTATTTCTATAGGTATTTCTAAAGGCCTCTAAATGCCGCTTGGATAGGCAGGTCATAATGGTCTCTCCGTTTGCTGACCCTGCAGTGAAACAATGAGCACTGTTGATGTCAATGGCGCTGAACTGGTTTACACCAGCTGAGGATCTGACCTCACTAAGGTAATAGTTGGGTTTGTTCCCATAGACCACTGGAGTTACACGAGCCCCACTTTAACCCAAGAGAAAGAGTAACCCTGTGGACTGAGAGGTGGTAACTCCTGCCTTTGAAGGCTCTGCCCCTGAGTCAGTGTCTAATCATCGGCAAGCCACAGCTCGGCTCTGTGCCTCAGTTTCCCCATCAGTAGAAGGGAGCTCATAAAACTGACCTAGCTCCAGATGGTTGAGGATGAATTAGTTAAGGTGTATGCAATGTAAAGTGTTACAAACATGCCAAATACCATTTTTCTAACAGGATCTGTAAACTACACAAGAGCTGGGCTCCCCAGATGCCTGTCCGCTCTGGCCTGCAGCCAGCCAGGCTAAAGCACATCACAGATCCTTGGAAAGAGAAGGTTTGGCTGAATAATGGATCAAAACAGACAAAGAAACCAAAACTTTAGAAGGAAAAAACACAAAGAAAATTGCAGAGGATTAGAGAACAAACTGGGGGCGGTGGAGGAAGCTGAGTTAAAAACACAAACAATGGAGTGTAAATAGGAAGGCAGGTGTCCCCCGGGAGCACACAATGCAATAAACTCTGAGCACTGCTGACTTCAAAACCATTGTGTCATTAATGTATTTGGGGGAAGTGGAGGCAGCAACTGTGCTTAGCTCAGAAGGGCTGCAGATGGGAGCTTAAAGTAGTGGGCTGGAGAAGGGTCCAGGGCTCAGGACTCCTGGGTTCTATTTCCACTTTGGGGAGGAGAGATTGATGTCTAGTGGTTAGAGCAGGGAGTATCTGGGAGTTAGAACTTCTAGGTTCCATTCACAGCTCTGAGAGCAAAGTGTTATCATGGAGTCAGAGCTCCCAGGTCAGTTACAAAACATCACTCATCAGCAATGTTTCTTTAACTCTGTGGTTGCTGGTACACACCCAACTCCTAATAAAAATGGGCATGTGAGTACTGTACAGATAGACCACATGCTCCAGTGTGAGGCAGATGTGGGTGGAAGGCTCTAATAAGGCTAGGGAGCTTTTCTGTTGACACACCCTGTTCGCAGGTTTTAGAAACCTGCACAATCCTGCTGGGTCACGGTGCCAGGGGCATCTTTTTACCTCCACCAGTGTATAAGAGAGTGGATGGGACCTTCTGCTCAGAGCAAACCAGAGGTAGATGCAGGGACCCATAAGACTAGCTGGGCTTGAGGGGACATCTCTGTGCAGGGTTTATGCTGGGTTGCAGTTTGAGAAAGCCAAATCCTGGAAATGGGTACATCTGACCTTAGCCAGGGTGTGAGGTCTCTGTCTGGCTGCTTGGCATTGCCAGGGGAGTTGGGGAGAGATGCTGCTTCTCAGGTGGAGATTTGGGGGGAAAAACAGCAGTGTCTGGGCGTATTCCTGCTCCCTTTCTGTTTGTTTCCTGGCAAGCTCCCATTCCCTTGCTCTCTTCTGGTCCCCTCCCATAGAGCCCTGCATTAGATGAGGTTTTCACCCTCAATCCTACCTCTGTCTCTATCACCGTTTCCCCCTACTGATCAGCCCATTATGGAGACGGGATCAGACTCCAAGCTCCAGTCTGCAGAGGGCCATCCCCGCTGGCCCACATCCAGGGCCTTGTGTCACACCTGCACTCAGCTGCACTGGCTGCTAACCACTGATGCTCCTCACCCACGGATCCAGCACCATTGACCCATGCTGCCCTTTTAAAGGGAACAGAAATATCCATTCCAATCAGGTTTCATGGATTTTTCCCCCTCCCTCCTTTCTTTTCTCCTGTATGTTCTTTTTCAGAACCTCATGTTTAATCATGTTATCTGAAACACTGCTGCAAAGGCAGTTTCTGCCCTGTTCCCCTTCCCAATGGCGCTAGAGACCTGGCTGAGCATCGTACCACGGGCCAACACTGCCCTCCAGTGGGAGAGAGGCAGGCTGGCTGCCCATATGCTGTCAGCTGAGAAATAAACCTACATCTTAGATGCTCCTGGGCCGAGGTGGGTTGAAGACGGTGGGATTAGTGCCGAAGCCCGGGCAGGTTTGCTTTGCCTGGCTCTCCCCTTTCAGAGGCAGTGAGACAGTCTACTTTGGGGATGAACCCTCCAGGGAGTGGAGCAATGGGGATGCACCCCCTGGGGCAGCTGGCAATCCGGTCCACAGTTGTAATGTCACAGATGAATTATGCCTGGCACCACCTGGGCCAGTGACTCACCAGAGCATCCCTATTGCTGCCACCGCATCTGCCCCCTCCCCAGTTGTCAGTGAACAAGTAGAGTTGGCCCGGCTGGCCTGCTCCATCTGAGTCAGTGTCCCAGCCAAGCTGCCCTGCCTGTGTCAATGGCACGCGTGAGATGTGCCATTGAAATTGCTCTACAGAGACCAATATCACACCTGCCCCTCTGCAGCATGGCCAGTGTCACCAATGGGCTATCCTGCCTGAACCATTGTCTCAGCTTGATGTCCCACTTCTTCAACCAATGTCACACCTGAATCTCCTGCTTGGCCCTAAGCTTTCATCTCCTCCCTTGAGCTCATAAGGACACTGCATATGTCACAGGAAGATGGGATCAGGTGTGCTGGGGAAGGAAGGTTCATAGATTCTCCTTAGATCATCTCTGAGCTCTGCGATACCACAGGCGGTTACATTTCACCCAGTTATACCTGTATTGATCCCCGTAACTCGTGTTGGACTAGAGCTTAACTTCCAGAATGGCATCCCATCTGGATTTGACGACATGAAGAAACAAAGGATCCACCACCGATAATGCTGGGCTAGAGAAACTGATGTAATGGGGAAAGAAGCCACAGGTCACTTCAGCAGCTGATTTAAATGCTGTTTTTAATAGAGATGCCCAGGAATCTCTTCTGGGGATGGGAGAGTAACTCAGACCCTTTGGGACAGCATTATTAGTACTCTCTATATTAACTGCCCTCAAAGTGCTGAGTGCTGTCACACAATACACAGCAACGCATGACCCCTGCCCTAAATCTATAGAGCCTAGGCTAAGGGAGAGGGCACTTGAATTCTATTGTCCCCCCCTCCTGGACAGCCAGGCCCGAACAGGCTTTCAGTCACTAGTGAGATGAGTTTGACAGACTCAGCTTTCACCTTAAGGGACAGCTGAAGAGCAAAGGCTCTTGGAAATGTCCGCTCCAGCCATCTCCAGGGCTAGAGAGCTGGCACAACCGGGGGCCAACACAGACAGTCCTTTCTCTTGTTCTCTCTCCTCTTCCCCCTCCTCCCTTTTACTGCACATTCTTCTTCTTGTTCATGAACCTCAGGGCCACATTGTCGTATTCAGTTTCCCCAATCCAGTCTCTCCCTTGCCTGGCAAGTGGGTGCAGGGTGGGCACGGCCATCTTGGGCACAGAGTAGTCATCCCGCTGGGGGTTGTAGGGGTACTCGTGACCCACTGGGTCCTCTGCAGTGGCCTGTAGCTTCCAGGCCTCCCCTTTGACCTCCTCAGGCTCATCGTACACGGTGTGAGCAGACAGGCCCTCAGGGTCATCATAAATGTGCTCTGGCTTGGTCTGAGTGGGTGGCTGGCTCCTCTTCCTCACGCCCGCTTCATCTATGCTGTCATACAGTGGGTACGGGACCTCTGGCTCCTCAAAGCCCCAGAGAAAGGTGCCAAACTCTGTGGCCATCAGGGACTTGGTGATGGTGTCGAAGGGCACGGCATATTCAGACTCAGGTGCCTCTTTTGCCTCTTTTGCCTGAGCCACCACCTTCCTCGCCTGCTGCAGGGTCTTGGCTCTGCCCTGCAGGGGCAGCCGTAGGGAGTCATGTGGCTCCGCGTAGGGCAACTCGGAGTCAGCAGGGGAGATAAAACTGCTTGTGGGCTCCCCAGACAGGGGGAAGCTGTTGGTGGGCTTCACTGATTTGCCTTTGGCTGGCTTCTCCTCCAAGCTAGACTCCAGGGAGAGGCATTTGGTGCTGGCCATGTGGTGCAGCAGGGATCCCCCAGCTGAGACCCTCTCCTCGCCATCCCTGGCTCGGCTCACAGTCCTCACAGGAACGGGAACCCTGAGGGCATCGTCAGCAGGGCCGACCCACCGCGGCTCTTCTACTCCAAGGCCCCTCTGTACGTTGATGGCTGACTCAATGACCTGGAAGATCTCGTTGCCCTGCGTGGTCTCAAACTCAAAGTTGCCTTCTCCAGAAGTGCATCTTCGACCAGCTTCAAAGGAGAAGGTCACCTAGCAGGGGTGCAAAGCCCAGCAGGGTCATATCCCCAGCACTGTGTGGGTACAGCAGCCCCTGCCACATTGAGGATAACAACATACTACAGCTGCTAACTAACTCTCCTTGCTCTCAAGTGCAAAAGGCCTGTGCTAGCGATTGAAGGCTCTAGAATCAAACCCAGCTGATGACTCATACTGAGGGCTGTTATACCCACTCCCCACATGGCAGTATTTGTGCCCCATGGATAATTTTCTCATCTAGCTAACCCAAGAAAACTCTCCTTGCCTGCCTTGATGTGACCTATGCAAGAGGGACAAGGATGTCCTGACACAAAAGGGGGCTCAGTCTCCCTGCAGGAGCTCTGGCTTGTGCAAGGGGGATGTCACAGCTGCTCCAGTCCCTGCCTCCTCCAGCAGGACAGTGCACATGTATTATCTTGGAGAAGCTCATAAACTACCCCAGTTTTAGCAGGGTGCTGGCTGTGGGGAGAGCTTCCAGCTCCCAGTAGGTGAGGCTCTAATGAGCAGGGCAGGAGCGCTAGCTGTGGGAAGCACTCACCTCCCAGGTACTGGCAGAAGGGGCTGCAGCAAATGGCATGTGAGTGCCAGCTGACAGCTACTCTTGGCCCAGTCCTTCTGACAGAAGGACGCTTGACTTTTAACAGACTTCCTGCTCCGATAGCCCCCATCCCCACCCTTCACATCAGAGGAGCTGTTCCCTCCCTCTGGGTCTGCATTTACCTTATCCCGTCCAAATCTCCGCAGGAACTTATATGGCCAGGTATAGAGCACGCCCCCCGTCTGCAAGTCCTGAAGCTCCAGGGCCTCATCCTCAGCTCGGAGGATGAAGCTGCCCCAGAGGCGGCAGCGCTCGGTGGCCTCCGTGGCCCTCACGGTCACTTGGAACTCCTTAGTGGCCGCGGCTGCAAAGGAACACATGCTAGAGGTGATCCTGCTGGCCACGCTGCAGCTCACAGCCCTTCCACATGGCACCTCGTGAATTTTTCATGAATACATGAGCTCCCCAGGTCTCCCTCACACTGTCAGCCCTGCTGCTGGGAGCCTGCGGCTCAACAGCACGTACCCCAGCAAGCCTGTCATCTGCTAATGTAGCAACGCAGAGGTGGGGGGAGTGCAGTTACCATCAGGCCTGGCTGTGTCCTACATAACCAGCGTGGAGTAGGACATGCCACAGACAATGCAGCTGAGCGCTCAGCCTGAGAGGGATCCAGTACGGCCCAAGTCCATATGGGCCAGTGGCACCATCATACAATGGTTAGACTGGGGATGATGGCATGTGGCATGGTAGGTGGCTTTCCCCACAGGGGGTGAGGGGCAGGTGAGAGGCTAAAGATCAGGGAATCTCCAGCCTTCTTGAGAGCTGATGGGTGTTAGTGAGGTGCTGCCAGGAGTTTCCCTCAGACTCAAGGAGGCTTTGGGACCAATTTATCTGCCTCTGTCTCATCCCTGGGGCTCCTCAAAACCCTCCTAAAAGGCAAATGCTTTTCCCTTGGGATGCACAGCACACGAAAGCTTATGCTCAAATAAATTTGTTAGTCTCTAAGGTGCCACAAGTACTCCTGTTCTTTTTTCAGAAATGTCCCAGAAACTTCCCCTCTCCCCGGGAGGAGGGGCGGAGAACCCCCACAACCCCTGGATTCCCCTGCAAGATCTTCACACGCAGTCACACATGCGCTCCCCGTCCCAGACGCAGACTCATAGTCGTGCACAGACAGACATGCATATGCAGACAGCCTCTTTCACACACAAACCCACTTCCCCCATTTCGAACCGCCCAAGCTGAACGCTACAGTGTGCTCGCCTATCAGCTCCCTGCAGTTTGCTTGCTTGGCATCACAGCTCTGTCCCGTGGCTGTGGATTGGAGACAGCACTGGCATTTCAGTGGGAGATCAGCTGACTCGATTCCTCATCTCCTGTAGCACCCAGGATCTTGGGATGTTGGTAAAGGGCTTTCCAAGAGCCCTTTGTTAAGAGATCAACAGTGCATCAGTGAGGGGATGTGCCCCTAGTCGGAGAACCAGGCCTGCTATCTCTGAACTCCTCCATGCAGCACGCCCACGGATGTAAATTCCCTTCTCTTCCCCCTACTGCACCCTCCTCACACTGGCCCCACGGTGTGACACAGCTGGCACAATGCAAGGTGAACTTTCCTCGAGATGAGCCCACCACATCCTTCCTGTTCCTGCCAGAGCTCCCTCAGCTTAGCAAGTGGAGCCAAGAGATGCAAAAGCTTCCGCTGCCAAGCCACATCCCCCTCCTGCTCAGCACAGGTGCTGTAACAACCACGAGGCCTCACCGGGGCCCTTGTGTCCCCCAGCTCTGCCGGAAGCAGAACATGGAGCATGTCACTTCAGCCGCCTGAAAGGTCCACAGAGCTGGGATCTGCAAGGGCTGTGCCCAGCCTTGCACTCACCGAGATCTTCCAGCAGCCACCATGGGAGCCAAACTCTGATCCAAATGCACCTGAGATTCACATTGTGCTTTCAGCTGCGTGACATAGGCACATGGATGGCAGACTTCCAAAAAGCCCGCAGTGCTGTGATAAGGGGTGCGGGTGACTCAGGAAAGGATGCTTTCTCGGGGTCAGTGCCCTCTGCTCTCGTGTGATGACGGAGGTGATGCGGCAGAGAATAACGTCAGTGACTCAGCAGGGGACACTCTCCCCTTGGAGTCAGTGCTGACTCCATTACCCCAGAAGGATTGGAGGAGGGGTGCGGGAGCTGTCCAATCTGTCTGGACCACACTCACCACCTGAGCATGGGATCTGTTAGAGAGGAGAAGGCTGATTCTTGCCTCCCCCTGGCGCTTTGTGCCATCGTTCACAGCTGGGCACAGTGGGTGCCAGTCTGGAATTCTCCACTCACACCAGAGCTCACGTTTGGCACTCACTTTGCCCAAGTGTAAATGACTCCACCAGGTGAAAGACAGAGGAAAAGCAGACCTATCCTCCATCTTTCAGAGGTGCACAAACCCCAGGTCCTGAGCCCAGGGCACTTCCCCCAAGGACAGGGATATTCTAACCCAGTGTCCTGTCCAAATTCCAGTTTGGCCAATTACATCCTCCATCTCCCTACATGCTCCCTGCAATTTCAGCTGGATCCTGCTTCTTCTCCCCTTCCTGTCCTAAGCTGCCGGGAAGGGTTCCTGGGCCCTATTTACCAGCTGCCAGGTTCCACCCTGGAGGCAGCAGCATTTCAGCGGTTCTTAGGTGATCGGTTTGCAAAGAGCTTTGTGAGGGAAAATCCTAGGCATAGTATTTATTCTTATTACGAAGCCAGCTCCCCACTGAGAATGCAGGTCAGCCTCTCCCCAGGCCATGCCGGATGCCAGCAGTCTTGGGACACGACTTGCACCCCCACTCCATGTAAAACAGCCCTCTGTAGCCAGGCACAGTCCAGCCAGCAGATCTCCCCTGCCGCCCTGCCAAACCAGCAAGACCATTCCCACTTCCCTAGCACCTCACTTGCCCCGAGTTCAGCTCAAGGCAGGCCTGTCTCCTTCAGTAGTTTGCCAAGTGCGATGCAGCTCAGCACAATCTCCCTGTGGCTTATCTGCTCCCTGCAACACGTCCCTTGGCCCTCTCTGAGAGAGGGAGGTGAGTGTACTGCCTTCTCACTGGCTGATAGGAGAGCAGATCAGCACCCTCCAACGGCAGGGACAGGCTATCCCATTCTCCTTTAGAGGGTGGATAAAAAACCGTGACTCACCATCTGAAGAAGCCTGAGACAGACACAGGCTGGAGATGGGACCAAGGGAAAGATGCAGGCTGGATCAAGACACTGGGCCAGACTCACCCCTGGATTTACATCAGTCATGAATTTGGCCCTTTGCTCTCAATTCTCTGCCAATGCTGTTGTTTAATACTGCAGACAAAAGGCTTCCTTGAGTGTGTGTGTGTGTGTGTGTGTGTGTGAGAGAGAGAGAGAGAGAGAGAGAGAGAGACTGCACCTGCTCACACGTATGTATATGCATGTGAGTGTGCCCATGCAAGTGAGTTTGTGTGTGCGTTTGCATGTGAGCATCCCCAGGTATATATTTCCAGGTGGGAAGGTGTGCAAATGTGCAACTGTGTGCATACACATGAGCATGTGAGTTAGCCAGTGTGCTTGGCATGCCTGTCCTCAAGACAGGAGCAATGCCCTGGAGTGGGGGTGATTTTCCTTTGCCAGCCACCCTATGGGTTCCTGTAAGGCAGGGACTGTGCTCTGGGAGGATTAGTCTCTGCTCCTTTCCCAGCAGCCCATGGAGCCTTCCACTCCCCTGAAAGGGTCCCAGATCCATTACTCAGGTTGCCTGTGACCTGAAGAGGTTGCTATGTTGATGATCGAGCAGGATGTTTGCAACAGGCCTACATCCACAGGTCAGTTGGTAAACTAAGCCCAAGCCAAGTATGTGTGACACCAGCTTTATTAGCTCCCCACATGCCTTCCTAGCAGCACTCAGATGGCAGTGAGACACAGAGATGAAGGCAGAGGGAGAAAGTGCCCCTTCTGGCCCCTGCATTTCAACCCTTTCCCTATATAAACATTCCCAATCAGAACACTTGGCCCTCAGATAGGCCCTTTCCTCTGAGGATCCACAAGCTCTGTGCAGCGCTGACTCAGTCACATTACCCTCCTTGCACAAATGGGGAAAGTGAGGCACAGAGAAGTGACTGATCTGCGGTCATCCTGCAAGTCAGCAGCATAGCCAGAGCCTCAATTTCCCTTTCCACGTGGCTGCGAGCTGTCTCATTCCCCCACCCCATGCTCCTCTCCCTTCACTCAGATCACCCAGCCCAGCTGGGCTACTTGGCATGCAGGGTTGATAGCCTGTTCCCGGGGCATCCTGGGAGTGGATGCATGGGCTCTGTGCCTTCAGTCACTCCTCAGACCAGGAGTGCAGGGTTGAGGGGCTCTCATGGGAAATGGTGCAAGACCGACAAGGGTTCTAAGAGCTCTGGACAGTTGTGAAGGGCCGGTTATCAGCATGAGGCACAGTTCTACCAAACCACAAAGCAGGAAGTGCAGGAGGGCTATTTATGAAGCTGATTTTCCATTACACTTCTTGCAAAGAGCAGGGCTGAGTTATTGTTGCAGCCATGTTGCGTTTCAAAATTAGCAGCATCGCTTACCTGGCTCATGGGCTAAGGCTCCAGGTTTAATCTTTAACTTAGCACAATGGGCTCCTGGTCTGTGACTAGGGCTCCTAGGCAACACAAATAATAATAGCCAAGTGATACCGACAAAGGTCTCCTCTGAGCTCACCATTATATTCCCTTCCTTCCTACTTGGGTACAGTGCAGTGCTCTAGCGAGACCGGGGTGGTGGGCCAGGGAATTTCTCCTTCCCGATGTCTGTAGCTGCCTTCCCTCTATCTGTCAGGGTGCAGCTTTGCACACAAGTTCAGCATCACCCCTTTAGTTAAAATAGTGCAATTTTGTGGCCTGGGAAAACTCCCTTTGCTCTCCCACTCCTGGCGGCTCATGGCTCAGAGTGGCTGGGACCCACCACCCTGCATGCAATCTGGTACACGAGTGCAAAGTGAGTGTGAGCATCTGCTACTATGACTGGGTAGGACCAGACCTCCAGCTAGCAGAGAAGAGGAAGTCAAGGGGACTGTGCTGATTTAAACTATATGAGGTTTTGTTGCCATGGCCTGAGACACGCCTGCAAGAACTGTGTTCAGAAACAGTGATCAGGAAGAACGACATGTGTGAATGGGTCTCCAGCACCATTGCTGCTAAAGCAATTCAGATACAGTCTCCCTGGCCTTGGCAAATCCCAGGACTGTGCTCTGAGAACCGTGCTATGGATTCTCTGAACATGGCTGTAATTGTGGCTTCAAATGTGGACACAACCCTGATTCTCTGCAACTAGTTCTGCAACAGTTTCGGGTGTGTTCCCAGTTCGCTGAGGGGCACTTGGACCCAGAGGCTGGCTGCAGGCTTCTGGTGTCTAATGAAGTCACGTTCCCCCATGTGAAGAGTGTCACAAGCAAAAGCTTGATGCCCAAGGGAAGAGGGTGAAGTAGGAGGCAGAAACAGGTTAGGAGACCCCAGAGGATAAAGGTCCCCCAAAAGCCCAAACATGTCACAGGGTGTGAGACTTGGGGAGCATTGCTATATTCAGCCTCATCATTATGTCAATTTGCTGCTTGGTTATGAGTCAGTGGCATGGTGGTGGTAATGTGAATGAGGTGACGCTGATGGTCCCTAGATCTCTAGGCTGCTGGTTTTAGCCCCAGTTAGGTCAACTACCCAAGTAGCAGGAAGTTGTTACTCCATGAGAGCTGGTCAGTAGAGGAGTCTATTTAGAAATGGGACCTGGTGGGTTTAAAAGGCAAAATTTGCCAACATGTGCACTAGGGGGCAGGTCTGGCTGCTGATAGCCTGGAAACTGTGGGGTTAATGTGGGGCAATGCCACTGAGTCTGCCAGTATGCAGGGGAGAGCAAGGAAAAAAGGGGCGTGTGGCAGCCAAGCTGGGGCTGGTGGTGAGAGATAAGGAGCTGATCCAAAGCTCACAGAAATCAATGAGAATCTTTCTATTGATTTCAATGAGCTTTGACTTAGGGCCCTAGGGCTCTGGGATATTAAGCTCCCACCTGTGCATGTGACTGTCCCCCAAAGTAAGTATGGGGCTGGCAGGCAAAGGAGAGGGCATGTCCCTTTTTGGAAAGAGGAGGCATGATCCTACATTTCCCAGCAGCCCCAGCAAGAGCTATCAGAGAGGTCTGCTCTTCTGTAAGCACCCAGCAGGCTCAGGGATCGTGGCTGAGTCACACTTGACTGTGGTTTCGGGTTCCACCAAGGCAAGGAGTTATTACTCCATCACCCTCCTGCTGCCCCCGCCCTCTTCCTTGCTTCCCCTCAGAAAGAAGCAAGCAAATCCACTTGAATCACTTTGCTGGGGGCTTCATCTCTGCTGTGCCATGCCTCTGCCCCTGCTGCGCCCACTCCACCCATCTGGCTGGCTGGTTGGCTTTCGCCACACATCACCTGTCTCTCTACAGACAACATATTCATCCTTTTACCCACACCATGCACATTCAACTATTAGTCTATCCGATTTCTCTCCCTCTCTCTCTCTCTCTCACACACACACACAAAACTGCATCTATTTACCTGCCTGTTCATAGCGGCTCCATCCATGTCTCTAGGTATCTCATCTTCTAGCCTATGAGTTCTACGGAAGTGAACAGACAGGTCCAGTCTCCAGTGCCTGCTGACCCAGCACCTTCCACCAGAACTAGATGCACTTCAAACACACATGCACGCACGCACAAGCAGAGCCAGGCTCTCTCATTCCCACTCTACCTTTGGCCCTGGAGCTGTACAGGGAGTTCTCCTCCATGGATAGCGAAACTGAGTGGCTGTCCTTCCCCACTGCTGCCTTCCGTTCATCCCTGCTCCTCTGGAACCCGCAGGGAAGAGAAAAGGATGAGTGTGGGGCAGCCCAAGTCCAGCTATGCTGATCTGCGCCCATGTGGAGTCTCCTCCCCAGTGCTGAGATCCAGATGCCAGAGCTGATAGAGAGGGTGTCCCCCTTCCTGCAACCTCATCTCCCAGTGCCTGGGGCTCTTTGTTGAACTGCCAAGGCTCCTCTCGCTCCCTAGACCAACAGGGGTTTGGAGACCCTGTGAAGGACACAGGGGATACCAGAGCTGGCCTGAGAGAGCACCCTGAGGACTCTGAGAAACACTTCAACGTATGCCAGACCTCAGTACTAATGGGCAAATCTGGGCCATCCATTCTCCATGGTACCCTCCAACACGCACCTCCATGGAAACCCCCGCTCTTGGAGTCCCTGATCTCTCCAGGGCCCCCTTCCCCTTAGATCCTTGGTGCCCTATCTTTCCAAGTCCCCCACCCCCTGAACAGCCTCCTCCAGATCGTTTGCACCCCCTCACTCCTAAGGACCCCTCCATATGCCCCCATCGCTTTCCACCACCACAGGGAGCACGCCAGCACTCTCACCGCGAAGGCCAGATCGCAGAGGGTGAGGACCCAGTTGGCCACCTCGGTGCTTTCAGCTGCCAGCAGGTAGCGCTTGTCCATCGTCTCCAGGATGAAGGGGACAGTCTCCTTGGGGCTGCTGGTGTCCCCATTAGCCTCAGCCACATGCACACAGTTACTCAACTTGATGAGTTTCTTGCCACTCTCAGCCTTCTTGGGCTTCTCGGAAGTAGGAGGACTGGAGCCCTCAAAGAGCTCCAGATGGGCACAGGAGCAGGCGCTCTCCCGGTGCAGCACTGCCCAGAACTTCCTCCATTTCTGACCGGGGGGAAGGAAGCAAAAGGAACAGAAACATGCGGGTGTTAGTCAGCTCTGCCTTTGGGTTCCTAGGAAGTTTTGCTTCCTGACTCTCATGCACTAGCCCAAGGCTGCAATGTCTGGGCTGTAAATGGTCTCCCGCGGACAGCTGGTTTGTTTTACATGGAAAACGAAAGCCATTCCCATGTCTTCATGGCAAAAAAACAGTTGTGTTTTTACACCAAGACAGACCTAGAGCCATGGACTATTTTCACTGCAATCAGAGGTGTGTTTGCGTTGATAGCTAGCTCGATGCAAACTCTAGGGGAGACAAGCCACCCGCAGTTTTTACCTTGGTGTAACTAGTGGAGTTTAACCTTATATCAGCATACCTGGGTTTAAGCTCCATCACAGTAAAAACTGCAGTGCCTTCTCTCCACTAGAGTTTATCAAAGCAAACACATCTCTTATTGCAGGGATGACATGGTCCGTGTCTCCGCCCTGGGGTGCTGTTTTAAAAAGGGCCATGAGGGTAACAATTTCAAAAGCACCTGTGCCTTAGGAGGCCAAGTTCCACTGCAACAAGTCAACAGGATTTGGGCTCCTAAGTCACTTAGATCCAGATCCTCAAAGGCATTTAGACACTTAACTCCCATTCTGTGACTTAGAGGCTTCTGAAAATTTTCCTTGAGTCTTTACTTTTGATTGGCTCCTATCATAACCTTAGTCCCAGATTTGGACCTTAGCGTCCAAAATATGGGGGTTAGCATGAAAACCTCCAAGCTTAGTTACCAGCTTGGACCTGGTACTTGCTGCCACCACCCAAAAAATTAGAGTGTTTTGGGGCACTCTGGTCCCCCTGAAAAACCTTCCCTGGGGACCCCAAGACCCAAATCCCTTGAGTCTCACAACAAAGGGAAATAATCCTTTTTCCCTTCCCCCCTCCAGGTGCTCCTGGAGAGATACACAGACACAAGCTCTGTGAACCTACCCTCTCCGTTCCCAATCCTGGAAACAAAAAGGACTTTCCTATTCCCCCAGAGGGAATGCAAAATCAGGCTAGCCAATTCAACACACACCGATCTCCCCTGATTTCTTCCTCCCACCAATTCCCTGGTGAGTACAGACTCAATTTCCCTGAAGTAAAGAAAAACTCCAACAGGTCTTAAAAGAAAGCTTTATATAAAAAAAAGAAAGAAAAAATACATACAAATAGTCTCTCTGTATTAAGATGACACAATACAGGGCAATTTCTTAAAAGAATATTGAATAAACAGCCTTATTCAAAAAGAATACAAATCAAAGCACTCCAGCACTTATATTCATGCAAATACCAAAGAAAAGAAACCATATAACTTACTATCTGATCTCTTTGTCCTTACACATAGAAACAGAAGACTAGAAAGTAGAACTACTTCTCCAAAGCTCAGAGAAAGCAGGCAGCCAGAAAACAAAGACCTCAGACACACAATTCCCTCCACCCAAAGTTGAAAAAATCTGGTTTCCTGATTGGTCCTCTGGTCAGGTGCTTTAGGTGAAAGAGACATTAACCCTTAGCTATCTGTTTATGACAGCTCCTGTAAACATCCCAGACAACCCACAAAGACACTGAGACTCAGGATGCATCTACACTACCCGCGGAAGCGAGCCTCCCAGCCCCGGGTGACAGATTTGGGCTTGTGCATCTCACATTAAAAATACCTAGGTTGAGGCTGCAGAGGTCTGAAACCTAGGGAGGGAGGTTGGCAGCAGAGCCCAAGCTCCAGCTCCAGCTGCAACTTCAAACTACTGTCTCCTGTCTTCACAGCTATTCTTAGCACTGAAGCACAAACTCTGTGAGCCTGAGTCTGCTGACCCAGGCTTGGGAGCTTGCTTCTTTGTTGGTTGCTGGCTGTGTAGCGGTACCCTCAAAGGGCTGGTCTAAACACACATATGCTAGACAAAAAACACCAACACTGGTTTTCATTCAAACCTTTTGTTGTGTTGGTGCAGGTTACATTAGCTTGAAGGGCCAGAGACTCCACAAAGTCTGCTAGAGACTTCACTAGCGCTCTTGATTTTATGTGGAAGGAGCTCAGATACTGTAGTGATGTGCAGCAGGATAAAATCCTTTGATAGATAGATTAGATTAGATAGAGGGAGTGTATGGAGATAGATAGATAGATAGACAGATAGATAGATAGATACTCTTAACCTGGACTCAGAATGGCTGTACAGATAGCTATGTGTACATGCCCTGAAATGGCTCTGTCAGAAATACTATTGCCAAATTGACCCGCTGAACTGCTGCCAAGACAGCAATTTCGCCCTGCAAATCATAGAATATCATAGAATCATAGACTATCAGGGCTAGAAGGGATCTCAGGAGGTCATCTAGTCCAATCCCCTGCTCAAAGCAGGACCAATCCCCAGACAGATTTTTGCCCCAGATCCCTGCCATTTGCCAATGTCCTTGCTAAGGGCCAAGACCTGAGTCTACTGAAGTGAATGATGACAGAGCTGTAGTTGAGTTCAAAGGCAACAAACTTGCCCCAGCAGGATTTCTGACCCAAACTGTAAGAGTTAATGGATTAAGTGTTTTTAAGTAATTACCTCCATTCTGAGATATTAGGAAGGGAATAGGGTATGTGTGTTCATTCATAAACAGCCTCCTCTCAGCTGCCTTACTTTTAGGTTCTGCAATTTAAATATCCAGTGTTGATAAGAAATTGCTATTCTTTCAGAAGTGTCCTCATCTCATAGTTTTTATTATGAAAGATTATCCTCTCTAGACAATATAACTACCCAGAAAACAAATTCTGTTTTACAAAAATTTTCTAGGTTTTGAAATCTGTTTTCATGCTGAGGAGGAATAAAAATTAGACCTTTTGAAATTTCTTGGGACAAAATATGAGCTAGAGAGAAACCCACCCCAGAACAGCCAGCAGTGAGGGCACTCACCTGAGCTGTGGGATATACAGGTTCAACTGACTACTCTAAATAATGCTAAGCAGGGACTTGAACCTGAATTTTTCACATCCTAGGAGGGTTTCCTAACTACCACCTGTAGTGTCAGTCTTGCTCTTGGTTTGGTCCAATGAATATTTAGCTATACAAAGTAAAACAGTCCAAACAGAAAAGTGACTGTAGTCTGAATCAGGCAGAGTGCCCATGATGTCTCTCTCTCTCATTTTTTTTATCAGAAATTCCCTTCTGAACTTGACAAAAGCTGTATTAAAAAGTCTGTTTCTGAAAAGTTTAAATTTCAGTGAATTTCTATTTTTGACATGATGTTTGGGCTCATATTTCCTATATTTAGTCTTGGTCTAGAAGCGAGGGTTTCTGGAAAGCAGCTTCCTTGCTTACGGCCCAATTGATGCCTAAGTGCATGACCTAAAGGATCCTGAAGTGAAATGGACTCTTGCCATTGACTATCATGGGCTTTGGATCAGATCCTAGATTGTTTCCAATTCTGTAAAAACAGGCAGACGTCACTGCATCAGGGATGCTTGCGTCATGATTTTGAAGCTAGCTCAAAAACCAGAATAGCTGAAGACTTCCTTTTTGTTACAAAATGAACGTTTAGATTCTGGAGAATAAGTAGGCAGAAGGAAATAGGGTCCAATTTACCTTCCCACTGTGCACTAGCTGAATCAAAGCCCTCACTTTAACTGAGGAGAACCTGACCTTTCTGTGTTCGTGGCTCTAGAGTGATGCCAAGGACAATCAGCAACGTGCATATGTGGTGCACCAAACAGCTTCTCCATCTCCACAGTGTCGCCACAGGCTATTTGCTTGGGTTAAACTTTCATGGGGGGACAGCTGTCACAGGTCAAAGACGATGGTTAGCTGGTATCCTGCCTGCTCTGCTCTAATGTGTTACAACATCACACTCATCTTCCTTGGGAGGGGAGAGGGGGCCAGGATGCTCTGTCTAGCCCAGCCTTGGTGGTGGAGGAGTGTTTCACTGAGTAGGCGGAGAGCTATTGACAGTGACAGAAATAGCAAGGGTTGCAAACATTCATTTGGTTATCTGCTAAGAAGATATGCTCCATCTGTGTTCGTGGCCTGTTAGCTAGGCTCTCACACACAGATCACACACGCAGCACTGACATTTGCAGACGGGGGAGTTACTATTCAATTTCACGTGTACATCTAGCACTGGTGATTGGAATCTGCTGCTTAGCCACGAAACTGAAGCCAAAGCCAGGCAACCTTCCGGACCCTGGCCTAGAGCTGTTGCCAATTTTGGCTCAACATATTCCTGAAGGTTTCATCACATGAGCTAATCTTTAATTAAAGATTCATATTTAATTCCTGGAGACAATCCTGGAGGGCTGGCAACCCTAGGGAGCAACTTGGAAATAGTAGAGGAACTCCAGCCCCCCCTTTAGGCTGCCCACCCCCAGAGGGCTAGTCAGTACCATGATTGTTTTGTGCAATGCAGACTCTTGAGGGCAGGGATCTGGACTGAGATCCTTTCTCTCTGGTGCCCGCAGGCAGCACACGGAAATGCCTTTCGGTTACCACCAACATTGGCTACGTTGATCAGCTGACCAACAGGAGAAAGAACCTGTTTCTGTAAACAACCCCGTGAGTCCTCCCATCTCTAAATGTGGTACAGGGGCCTAACTCCCTTCTCCTTCACGCTGGAGTAAATCAGGAGTCACTCCACAGTTACACCAGTGCAAGAGAAAGGGGAATCTGAGGTTTCTAACCATGGTGCAAAGGAGCATTTCCAAAGAAAAGGTCTGGGGGAAACAATCACCTCTCACTGTTCATTGTAGGCTAAATACTCAGCTGGTGTTAATCAGTGAAGCCCAGGGAGATTAGGCCAGCTGATACCAACGATGATCTGGCCCTAAGTCTTTCTTTGAAAGCTAGGCCTGGGCCTAGGAGCCAACACCTGCACCTGGTTCTGAACTTCCCAGAGTCTAGGGGGATGTTGGACCCAGGAGTCCATTTAGGGCCCATCTCTATTAACAGTGCATCTCCTGCATGCCAGGGCTCATGCCCAGGTATCTAAGGGTACGTCTACCCTGCAATAAAAGACTGTGGCACGGCTGCAGCTGGCCCGGGTCAGCAGACTCAGGATGCAGGGCTCAGACTTCGGAACTACAAAATTGCAGTATAGATGTTCCATGAGACCTCCAGCCCAAGCATGTACACTGCTTTCAGCCCCGCATGTCCAAGTCAGCTGACCCCAGCTCTGAGACTCAGTGCAGTGCGGGGTTTTACGGCAGTGTGGACATATCTTTGGGGGTCTCATTGTGAGTTTCCCCTGACAGCTCAGTTCCCACAGGATATGGTAGGCAGTGCTCTGGGGTTTGAACTCCCATTTTGGTCTGGCTGCAGCATTTCCAGAGGAACTTTCCCAAGAACTAGCATGTGCTGCAAGAAGGTGAAAACTAACTGTGCAGACTTCTGCTTTCAGGGGAGCTCTTTGCAACCTGAGCCCAGCCTGGATCCTTGCAACTGGATCATCTTGAGATCTGCCCAGAAATTGGGCAGGAAGTACGAATGCTCCTAAAATGCTGCAAAGAAGCAGGGGAACAGAGCCAGAGTGGGGGGAGAGCTAGGGGCGCACCTGCAGCAGAGCAGGTGGGTGTGAGCAGGGATGCTGAGCACAGGGGAGGTCCTGTGACACCGTAGATCAGAACTGAGCTGAGGAAGCAGGGGTCTCCTGCAACGTAGGAGCAAGCAGGGAGCGCAGTGTGTCTGGGTGGGGAAACTCCTGCTGCAGTTGCAAAACAGCGGTGCTGGTTTTTTTAAAGCCCAGCCAATGTTTATGCCAATCACTGTCAGGTCCCTGGTAAGTTGCCTGTGTCAGTGCCATGAAGACAAATCCCTGCTGCCCTCCTCTTCCCCTTCCCCAGCGTAGATTGTCCCCATCTCTGTACTGTGAATCTCAGGCCCTATATGCCTTGAGCCAAGGGACAATGAAAGCCAGAGACCTCAGCTTCTGCCTATGCCAGGGCTCTTCTGGAGGGGTGTGACTCATTCCTGGGAGTCACCGAGCATAATGAGGGATTTCTACAAGAGGGAGGAAGATCTGGTGAGCTGTAGCCTGTGCCCAGTTGAGTCACCAAGGCAGCAGATGGGTAGCAGAAGGGGGGATGCTGGAGGGGGCACGTCGCAGTAGGATCAGTGGAGTGAAACTAGGCAAGGGACTGTTTAGGCAGAACATCCGGGGGTTCTTAATGGGGTGGAGAGTGTGAAGCAGGGACTCATCTCCCCAGAGAGGCCCATACATAGGGCATTTAAACCCCTAGGAAACCATCTGGCTCTCTAACCCCACTGCCATTCCCAGCCCGGGTACAGCATAGCAACGAGGCCCTGCCAGGGATAAGGGGCCAACCCTGCAAACCGTCCTGCTTTGCAATAAGGCAAGATGGCGAACTAGGGGCACAGAGGCAGGCGCTGTCTGAGTCCAGGATGGAGGAAGCCCAGGCCCCAGGCAGGGCGTGGGAGACCCCACTCAAGAGCAGCTAGAGGCTTCAGGAACCAGCCTCCAGCCCCGGCAGAGATGCCCAAGTCGGTCCTTACCTTCCCGAAGGTTTGCTGCTGCTGGAGGTACAATAACCCCTGTTTTACAACCATCTCATCCATCTTCTATCAAGGAGCATCCTCTTGCTCTGTTACACGCACTTTCCTCTCCCAACTCTCTCCTCTATCTCTCTCGATCTTTCATACCTCCCACCTCTGACCCATGCTTAGCACCTCTTCCTCACCCAGCCCACCCCACTTCTAGCTCCGGCTCCCTACCCTTGAGTTTAACTCATTCCCTCCCCAGAGCCTTCCTGCTTCTGCCTGCAGGGCTGGGTTTGTTCCTGATCTCACTTCATGAGCATGTGACGTGTGGCCGGGTTGTTGTTTTTTTTCCTAAACATATATGTTTCACACTTCAACTTCCTGTATTTGCGATCTTACCAAAAAGGGCAGCTAAAGACGCTGTTGTTGAGCGCTGCTATGTCCACAGACAGACTGCATACTAACACACTGACATACAGTCAGACTGTACATGCAAACACAGAGATACACACACTGACTCAGAGAGACTGTATGCACTGACAGAGACACACAGACACTGACAAACTGAGGCTGTACGCACTGATACACAGAGACACACAGACACTGACAAACTGAGGCTGTACGCACTGACACACAGACACACACACTGACACACTGAGGCTATACGCACTGACACACAGAGACACACAGACACTGACACACTGAGACTGTATGCACTGACACACAGACACACTGAGGCTGTACGCACTGACACACAGAGACACATAGACACAGACACACTGAGGCTGTACTTACTGACACACAGAGACACACAGAGACTGACACACTGAGGCTGTACACACTGGCACACAGACACTAACACATTGAGACTGTATGCACTGACACACAGAGACACACAGACACGGACACACTGAGGCTGTACGCACTGGCACACAGAAGCACACAGACACTGGCACACTGAGGCTGTACGCACTGACACAGATACACACAGACACTGACACACTGAGGCTGTACGCACTGACACACAGAGACACACAGACACTGACACACTGAGGCTGTATGCACTGGCACACAGAGACACACACACTGACACACTGAGGCTGTACGCACTGACACACAGAGACACACAGACACTGACAAACTGAGGCTATACGCACTGATACACAGAGACACACAGACACTGACAAACTGAGGCTGTACGCACTGATACACAGAGACACACAGACACTGACACACTGAGGCTGTACGCACTGGCACACAGAGACACACAGACACTGACACACTGAGACTGTATGCACTGACACACAGACACACTGAGGCTGTACGCACTGACACACAGAGACACATAGACACTGACACACTGAGGCTGTACACACTGGCACACAGACACTAACACACTGAGACTGTATGCACTGACACACAGACACACTGAGGCTGTACTTACTGACACACAGAGACACACAGAGACTGACACACTGAGGCTGTACACACTGGCACACAGACACTAACACACTGAGACTGTATGCACTGACACACAGAGACACACAGACACGGACACACTGAGGCTGTACGCACTGGCACACAGAAGCACACAGACACTGGCACACTGAGGCTGTACGCACTGACACACAGATACACACAGACACTGACACACTGAGGCTGTACGCACTGACACACAGAGACACACAGACACTGACACACTGAGGCTGTACGCACTGGCACACAGAGACACACACACTGACACACTGAGGCTGTACGCACTGACACACAGAGACACACAGACACTGACACACTGAGGCTGTACGCACTGGCACACAGACACACACACTGACACACTGAGGCTGTACTCACTGGCACACAGAGACACACAGACACTGACACACTGAGACTGTATGCACTGACACACAGAGACACACAGAGGCTGTACGCACTGGCACACAGAAGCACACAGACACTGATATGCTGAGACTGTATGCACTGACACACAGACACTGACACACTGCACCTGCCTCATGCTTTACTTATGAGCTTTAAAGAAACAGCCATCTTGTCCTTGATGCCCGCTCCCCAGAGCAGGTAAATGAGGTGGTTCCAGGGAAATGGGGCAACAGGCAGTCATGCAAAGCAGGAGACAGCAAATGTCCTGGTGCTGAGAGACACTGGCTTCACTTCCTAGAGGCTGGATGACTGTCTTTAACCACAGAGCAGAGCCAGTCAAGCAGTGGCAGGCTAAGCTCATGAGCCTACAGGCAGTGTAGCCAGTCTTTGATATTGGGGGACAGTGGAAACAGGTCACTTACATTTGATGCAATGGAACAAGATTTAACTTGGTGCTGTGTGCTGCTGCTCTGGGAATCCCGGGCTCAAACAGTGTGTGTGAGGGGATCCTGCACCCTCAGAGAATGGGGCTGGAACACATTAGTTACAAGAGAGACCCTAGGGGAGAAAGTGCACACATTAGCTAACTGCATGGGCTTCCCTGCACCCTATTGGCAAATGGGGCTGCAGGGCCGTCCTTAGTATTTATGGTGCCCTAGGCGGGATTATTAAACTGGTGCCCCTGTGCCTGTCTTGCTCTTAGCAACACAAACATAAGCTTACACTAGTGGAAAACTTGCCACATGCATGTTATTAAAACCAGTTTAACTTAGTTAAGCACATTGTAATGCTGATGGACTAGCACTGAAGAAGTAGCACTATAGAAAAAAATTCTGATTTGACAGAATGATGCAAATAATATAATTTTTTTAATTTGTCAACATTTTATTGGAAATTTCTGTGAAGAGGTATTGAAACAAGGATTTGTTTTTAATTAAAAGCAATCTTTCTGGCTTTTTTGGCTGCAAAATCAGTAATAATGTCATTGTATGACAAAGACAAAGTGATGTCTTGTTTGATTGCAAGAATAGCAAGACCAGTCAAGTGTTCCTGACCCCTTGTAGAGTGAAGATAGTTTTTAATGAGCTTTAGTTTTCAGAAAATCCGTTCTCCTGACGCCACTCTTACAGGAATTGTCAGTAGAATACGAGTGGCAATGTACACATTAGAATATATGTCAACAAGTTTGCTGGTATGAGTAAACTGTACAATGTCCATCATCAACTTTGCATGTGGCAGCATTGATGACAGTGTCCTCAATTCTCCATACAGTTCAAGTTCATTTAAATCAAAATGATCGCTGTGCTTCAGGAGGCTCTCAGTGCACCTGCGTACTGGCCAGCAGACAAGCATCCGCCGAAATGCCACCGAATTTCGGTGACATTTCGGCGGATGCTCGTTCACTGCCACAGTCCTTCATCTGGCACCCGCCAGACAAAAAAGGTTGGGGACCACTGCTCTAGGTTCTTGCACTTTGTCATTAGTTGCTCTTGTTTTCCTATTTCGTTGAATTTAGTCCTGCTCAGCCCGCTACCAGCTGAGTGAATGGAACCCCAGGCCGACAGCAAGTTGAGTGGCTCAGTCGGGGTCTCAGCCGCCAGCTTGCTCAGCCCGCTGCCAGCCTGGGGTTCCTTGGGGGTCCCCAGGCCAGCAGCAGGCGCTGAGTGGGGCTGGTGGCCGGGACTCCGGGTGGCAATGGGGCAGCAACCGGAACCCCAGGGCAGCAGCGGGCTGAGCCACTCAGCCCACCACTGTGTGCTATCAAAAATCAGCTCGCTCGCCACCTTTGGCACATGTGCCATAGGTTGCTGACCCCTGCTCTATATACTAGTAAGGAGATGAGCATATTACAGTTGTTGGAGGGCTCTATTTAGCAGTAACAGGGCTATAGGAAAGCCAGTCAATATTTTTTGTTTCTCTGATGAAAACTGGCCCACTCCCTTCCCCATACCAAACTAGTCACAAATAATTATCAACAACTTAATTTTCTGTTTTTTTTTGCTAAGATACTGATTTAAAAAAAAATATTGAAATTAAATTCAGGATTGTTAGCAAGCATTTTTGGCAAACAAATTTGTTAAATGACAATCTAAATGGCAATGCAGTAGTATTTTCATGCTTGGCTCACCCCCAGCCTGCTGGTCCAACAGCTGCAGTAGAGGAGGAGATAGGTGGAAAACTGCAGGACCCCAAAATCCACCTCTTGGGATGCAGAGTGGCAACAGCAGCACCAAACCCTCAGGTCTGTTCACACACCAATGGGCACCACTGCCAGCCCAACGGACCATGGCTTTGTCTTATATAGGTACCAGTTACTCCCACCTAGGGTGACCAGACAGCAAATGTGAAAAATCGGGATGGGGTGGGAGGGAATAGGAGCCTATATAAGAAAAAGACCCAAAAATCGAGACTGTCCCTATAAAATCGGGACATCTGGTCACCCTACAGGTGAGTTCCTTCCTCCACCCCTTCCCAGAGACCCCAGCAGCTAATCCCCTTCCTCAGACTATGCTGCATTTGGCTCTCTCTAGGACCCAGCAGCCCTGCTCTTACATGCTCCACTGCTTCCCATCTGTCGGGGCTCCCAGCAGAGTGGTGCCCCCAGACCTAGTCGTGCCCTAGGCGGCTGCCTGTTCTGCCTATGGCTAAGGACGGCCCTGTGGGGCTGGCTTGGCCCCTCTGGAGAAGTAAGGGAGGGTCTGAGCAGAAGCAGCTGGCATGCGCTTTGCATGAACTAAGCACCCTTCCTACCTGCAAGTGTAGGTCTACATCTGTCGGAGCACCCTCTAGTGGCCAATTCACCCCTCCCGTGTTCTCTTTGTGTCTGACAATAATAATCATAATAATAATAATGACTGTCACTTGTATTTGAATACAACTGCGACTGGAAATCGGTTTCCATGTGTTGGGTTCAGGAAATGCGTCAAGGCAAGTTGGTATCTATGTTCCCTCCTACTGTCAGGCAAGATGGAGCGATGACATTCTGTTGCATGTTCTGCTTCCTTCATAGCAGAGTACCAAGCTCACCTGTCATGGCCTGTATCCTCCCAGGTCACTAAGTATGTGCTGCTTGATGCAACCCTTGTAGCAGAGTTTGGGATGGCCAATCTTCTTACTGCCTTTTTGAAATGCACTGTACAGAACTCTCTTAGGCAGTCGATGGTTCCGACCCAAGTCATTTTCCTCCGTGCTGACATTGTTGCCAGCCGTAGTACTTCATTGTTGGTGATTTTCCCAGGTCATTTGATTCCCATTATGCTGCATAGATGGTGTCGTGGCAGGCAGTTAAGTTTTTGGATATGGCACCAATCAAGGGGACAGATCTCTAACGAGACTGACAATAATGTTGCATAATGTTATATAGCGTTTTTCACCTGTAAGTAACCTATAATACATTGCAAACAAGATGTCCAAGAATCACTTAGCCCACCCCCCACCTCCTCCCACTGAAACACAGCCACCTCTGAGGCAGGAGGCAGCAGCTATGTAATATGGCATCATTACACAGAAATTTTAGGACAGCAAGTGAAGAAGAATTCAAACCCAGTTGAAACAGCCAGGGGGATTTAAAGAAGCAGAATAGAATAACAGATTTGGTCAGAACACCAGGGTTAATGCAAAAGGCCTTATTCTGATTTCAGTTACATCAGTGTAAATCTGGAATGGCTCCATCAAGTTCAGTGGAGCTATTCTGTATTTGCCCTGGTGTAACTGAGGTCAAAGTCTGGCTCCGTGACTCTTAGGGAAAGTGCCATGAGATCTTTAACAGCCCTAACTGCTCAGAACTTCCATCTGAAGATGCCCCAATGATTATTCCATACAGCCCCCACACACACAGCTTTGTTTCTGCAAACAAATTCCAGAGGCGCTGTATTTTACAGGGACAAGAAAACTAACACTGAAATCACCCTACTTGGAGACAGCACACTGAAGGCACTTTGGTTTATTTAGAGAGAGGCTCAGAGATGCTGTTTCTCTTTCCATGGTTTCACTGGTAAACTGAGCACCCTATGAATAGGATCCATATTTCACCAGATGGCTCAGCCAGAGATATCAGAGACATGACATTCCAGATGTCTGTGGACTATCCAACCTGCATCCCTTCCCTGGCATATTGAGCATCCTCAGAATATCCGAGTGGAATCTCTTCCCCATGCTGGGCACCTGGGGGACCAAAGATTTGTACCATTTTGTTAGCAGATTGCACAGCCAGATGCTATCTGAGCTGTATGCTTTTGCTGGCAGATTGGGCAGCTGAGGTAAACTCATCCCATGCCATTGGATTGACACATTAGGCATCTGGTGAATATATCTGGTTCCTTGTTGCTTCAACCACACTGGGGGCATCTGTAATATTTCTGAGCCACACTGATTCTCTGGAAGCATGGGAAACTGGGAAGTATGTGGTCCACATTCCCTCAACATCCGGATGGCTACCCAGCGACTATCAGACCAGAAGCGCTTCATCAGTATATTGCTAAATCCCAAGAATATCTGATCTATACTCCCTTTATTGGGACACAGGGAAGCCTGAATACTGAACATTCCAATTTTCTATCTGCTGGGGTGAAGGAAAGGACTTGCACTGCAGACCTGATGCTTCTTTGGCATATTTCATTTTAACTTGAAACATAGATCGAGCCGCGGGACAAGAGACCATCACCATCAGGCCTGAATCCCAAAGCTTGGTTACAGATCCAAATCTTAGCTTTCCCAAAATTTGAGGATGTGTGAATCCAGTGTCCCCGCTGGGTCCATTGCAGCCTTCAGATCCAGATCCATACGCAAACGTCTCTAACGTTTGGGTAGGTTTGACTCCAGGGTAGCTGTTTGAGCCCATTTCTAGGTAACCTAAACAAAATTAAACCAATCATATTTTATTGTTTCAATCACTTTATTTCTAATAATAATTACAATAATTTTTGCATGATGGTAGAGACCACAATGTGCTCAGTCTACAGAAAAATATAATCCCCGCTGAAATGGGGCACTAACACTTGAAGGTCATGTGAAAGGCTAGTTACTCTGTTCTAGGTATTTGGAATAACAGAAGTAGTCATTGGGCAAGAGGAAAAGGGTTTTGGGGAGCAATCACAAGTGGGAGAGGGAAAGTGGATGGCCATCCCAGACCACTGTCCCTTTAAGCCCAGCTGTGGGTCACACAAAGGCCATAATCTTGATTTGTTGCCATCCTTCCAGAGCTTCCTCCATGAGGCACAGCAGAGGCAGCACACCTGCTCCTGTCCTGCCTGGGGGGTCCTGAGTTGGGATGAAGGGCTGGGGAAAGAGGAGATGGTGCCTGAGATAGGGAAGTGTTATCCAGAGTTTCCAATGAGTTCAGACCAGTGCAAGGGTCTTTGCAAGGGACATTTCATATCTGGGGCTTTTCAGGGGGGCACCAGGCTGTAACTCACACCATCACGCCCTCTTCCCCAAGAACGTGGAAGGGGCCATGATTGCCCAAGAAGTACCTGTGTGGGAGCACCTTGTGCTCATCCTAATATTGTACAGGGGATTTACTGCAAAGACCTTTGGCAAGCGAGCATTCATATACTCTCGCCGTTAGAGCAAGGAACTGGGACCCAGGACTCCTGGGTTCATAGAAAAGACCTATGCAGGATTCTTCCCTATTGCCTGATTTCTAGAGTTTAGTCCTAAATGTCCCAAGTGATGGAGCTCCCAAACCATCTTATAGATCTCACCATTGGGAAGGCTGTCCTGATATTCCCTTTCCTAGTACCATTACTTGTATTCCAAGTTCTTTGGGGCAGGGACTCTCTTTGCTATATACAATGGGACTGCAGGGTATCAGGCTACTGCAAAATAAATAACTAGAATTCCATTCCTCTTAGTTAATCCTCTGTGTCACTATAAATAAGGCTCCTCCTTTCTGGGAGTTCACAGCCTTCCGATATTGTCAGGCTGTTAGCACATCCCCTTTCAGTCATTGCTTAGCTAAACCAGACGGATTTAGCTCTTTTAATCTTTCCTCATCTCCTTGATCATCCTTGTCATTATTCTCTGAACTCCTTCCAGTCTGTCGATGTGCATCTGGGAATGTGGTACCCAGGACTGAACACGATATTCCAGATGTGATTACACCAGAGACATCAGATGCCAGAATTTGCAGCAAGCCTCAGCATCCACAGCTGGGTCCAAGTTTTCAGAAGAGCTTCAGCACCTGCTTAAGCACCTAATTAAAGGGCAAGCTTTTCTGACAATGAAACCTGGCCCACAGAGAGGGACTAATGTCTCTCTGCTCATGACTGCATGACCTTGGGCAAGTCACTTACTTGCCTTCCCTGTAACTCAGTTTCCCCATCTGTAAAATGAAGACAATGATATGCTCCTGTGAGGCTGAATCAGCAAATGTTTGCAATGGGCCCTGATGGAAGGCACCGGAGCCAGGCAAAGTGTTATCACTGCAAGAAACCACAGGAGATCACGTTCCCTCACCAGCTGGACATAACTAGGAATGAAATCCTTTGGAATCATTTAAAATATACATGAGACCCAGGCTCTTCTCTAACCAGAAACAGGCTGTTATTTAAACCCTCGCTGCAGATAGGATATAAACCGTTACAGGTCTCATAGGAAGCATCTTTCACAGCTAATCATTTTCTTTCCTTGAGTGCTTGCAAACCAGATACAGCCTCCTTTCAACTAGGTGCTCCACTCTCCAGTCTGTTCTGTTCCCTCACTCCTACCCCCATCCCTTCCACCCTCTGCATCCTCTGGCAAGAGGAGAGCCCAGGCTGCATTAGTATCCTGCAGCTGCTGGGACAGGCTTGCGTACAGTCCTGCTTCCGATGCACTGCAGGGGGGTGCAGAGAACCTGTGCATCTGCCTAAGGTTCCCCTGAAATGCATCCAGCTCCAATCTTCTCCCTCGTTTCCCCCTGATTAGGTTAGAGGGAAATCATGCCAACTGTACTCCCCAGCACTGCATGCACATCATTTTTTGTTCCCCTACAACTCAGCCCTTACCATCCCTGGAGCACCTTTACAACTGTAACCTCAGCAGCACTCCTCTGTTCCCCAGCAGAATGTGGAGCATTAAAATGAAGGCCCTGAGTGACATTCACCTGTGTACAGAAGGTGAGAGAAAGCCTGTGCTTCTCTTAAGCACGGCCCTCATGCTGGACCTTTGCACAGCAGGGACCAAGTGGGACTGAAGCGATGAGCAGGCTTTGTATTGACCCCGCTACACAGAGTGCAATTTCACTCCTCTGTGGAAGGGTTACGAGTGCAAACACCCGATCCTCCCTTACTGCAAGAGCACCACATTGCACAGTAGCTCTCCAGAGCTCTTTAGAGGACAGCTGTGTTACTGCAGCATTTGGTAGCAGTAAGGGCATCTAGTCAATGTCCATTTGGATCCTTCAGTTGAACGGCCCCTTTGATCTCTTTGAACACCACTGCCTCAATGAAGAGTACGGGGTTAGGGCATGCTAGGATGGGGCACTTCCTAACCCTCAAGAGTCCATTTACCCATTCCCCAGGCAAGCCAGTGGCAGGACAGTCAGCTTCAGAGCTTCTTGCCCATATCCTAATGTCCTTCATGAGAGATCTGGCCCATGGCTGTTGGCATCCAGGATCTGGGGCATCTCAGCACCAGCCAGAGGAAGCTGGAAAAGCCCTGCCCTCCAGGCTCATCTGCTTCCCCTGTCCTGTCATGAGCCATTCTGATTTCTGCAGCAGTCAGTCAGCCGGGGGCAGGATGGCACTACGTTAGTAATAATCAGAGTAATCCTCCTCTTCCTTGCTGGCTATGGGAGCCTCTTCTCCTGGGTTCGCTGGGGAGCTAAACAGGGCAGGGGGAGCAGCTTCTGCAGCAGAACACAGAGGGCAGGAGAGAGGGATAAAGGAAAGGGAGAGGCAGGATCAGTGAAAGGGATAAGAGAAGCCCAGGTGAACTCTGTAGCAATTGTTCCAGTTTCTGCCTCTGCCCATAGTGTAGCATCTTGGGAGGGTGTTTCTGACCTAGGCCTTTCCCCACTGAATGCCATGCAGCAGACCTGAGACTGGCCCCTGCCTCTGGCTCACAGGGGAGCTCTGCAGACTATCTGCACATGGGCTGGCAAATCCTGAATCTCTCTCCCCGCCCCACCTCTCTTCCTCTGGAATGAGTGGGACAGGGGCCCAGCCTCAGATCTTATAATTTCCCCTCCAGTTTCCCCTAAAAATGGGGACAGAGTCAAGGATTTCATTGCAAAAGACCTTCCCTCCCTCCCAATCTCCCTTTCTCCCTCTTTCTGTCCCCCTTCCCTTCATCCTCAATTGCCTTCATCTCCCTCCCCCCTCCTCCTTTCTCCTTGTGTCTACCTTGTCATAAACAGATAGATAAGGGTTAATGTCTCTTTCACCTGGAAAGGAGTAACCTGAAACACCTGACCAGAGGACCAATCAGGAAACAAGACTTTTTCAAATCTGGGTGGAGGGAAGTTTTGGGTGTGAATTCTTTGTTCTTTGTCTTGTGTCTGACCCTCTCAGCTATGAGAGTGATTTTTCTATCTCCAGCTTTTTAATCTTCTGTTTCCAAGTTGTAAGTACAAAGATAGGAAGACCATAGGTTTATATTGTTTTATTTTGTATTTACATGTGTGTAGTTGCTGGAATGTGTTAAATTGTATTCTTTTTGGATAAGGCTGTTTATTCATTTTTTCCTTTTAAGCAAATGACCCTGTATTTGTCACCTTAATACAGAGAGACCATTTTTATGTCCTTTTCTTTCTTTTTATATAAAGCTTTCTTTTTAAGACCTGTTGGAGTTTTTCTTTAGGGGGGACTCCAGGGAATTGAGTCTGCAGCTCACCAGGGAATTGGTGGGAGGAAGAAGTCAGGGGGAAAATCTCTTTGTGTTAGATTTACTAAGTCTGACTTTGCATACCCTCTGGGTGAAAGGGGGGTGGGATTAGACCTCTCCGTACTTCTGTTTCCAGGACTGGAAATAGGGAGGGTGGAGTCCCTCTGTTTAGATTCACGGAGCTTGCTTCTGTGTATCTCTCCAGGAACCCAGGGAGGGAACACCTGGAAGGGAGGGGGGGGAAATGGTTTACTCCCCTTTGTTGTAAGACTCAAGGAATTTGGGTCTTGGGGTCCCCAGGGAAGGGTTTTGGGGGGACCAGAGTGCCCCAAAACACTCTAATTTTTTGGGTGGTGGCAGGTTTACCAGGTCCAAGCTGGTAACTAAGCTTGGAGGTTTTCATGCTAACACCCATATTTTGGACGCTAAGGTCCAAATCTGGGAAATATGTTATGACATACCTCTCCCCTCTCCAGCAACTCTGCTGGCGTAACACGGTGTTTTCCAGTGAATACATAAAATCTCCAGACTGAATCCCACTTGATGGTTACATGGATGCAACTCAGTTTAAGTCAGCAAAGCTACCCAGGTATAACCAAGGGCAGCTTAAACCTGCCCTGGCATACGAAGCCATGACAACCAACATTTCATTGCAGCCAGGCCTGCCTTTGATTCTCTGGGTCAAGGATGGAGCTTGGGCCCTTCAGGAGGCCTCATACTGAGAGTGCGAGACTGTTTCTTTTGTCTCTTGTTTCCTTGCATGCACACAAAGCAGGCAGGGACACAGGTACCTGCACTGGTGACAAGAAGAGTAGCTTTGGCAGTGGCATTGCCCAGCTTGTTGTGTGCAATGCAGAAGTAGGTGCCTCCGTCCGCCTTCCTCACCCCTTCAATCTGCAGACAGCTGGACAGCTCATATCTCAAAGGGCCACCTCTGGACTGAGAGCAGGAAGAGAGTTAGGGCAAATGAGTTCCACAGTCGATCGCCAAACTGGGCCGGTCAGAAAAATGCACATACCCAGAGGGCCTCCAAGATCTCACTGAGCATGGAAGAGACTCACTGAGATGGAGATAAGTGTGTGATGCACCTGGAGAGAGGTGCATGTAAGGGTCACTCATGAGGGCCGAGCTGAGTTGGGTTCATTCACCTGAGTGGAGCTAAGTCAGGGTCATTCTCCTGCATGGAGCTGCCTCAAGGACCCTCACCTGGGTGGAGCTGAGCTGGGAGACCCTTTGCCTAGGCGGGTCTATGACGGTGTCACTCACCTGGATGGAGATGTGAGGATCATCTCCAGGTAGACCAAATTCTTCTTCATCCTTCCTCCATTCCACGAGGGCCATGGGGTAGGCAAAGACCTCACACATGAAGATCACATCATGGCCCGACACATTCACCTGGTCCTGGGGATGGTGCTTGATCTGGGGAACTGCGCAGAATCCAGACAAAAGGCCAAGGATTTTAGAAGCTCAGGAAGTCAGAACCTAATCCGCCTCCATCACCAGACAGAAATGAACCTCCCTTAACAAGAATCATACAGGCCGCTGCAGTTAGCATGGCAGAGATTTAAACAATCAAAGCATCTTATTAAGCAGCAGCTACTCCTATCCTATCTAGCCACCACTCTGCCTGGTCAGCCTACACAGCTAGGAGACAACACAAGTCACCTTATATTGTAACGAGTGCGGCAATGAACCACACCTTCTGCCTGATTCCAGTCCACCGTATCAGAGGAAACAAACAATGTGAGAAATACACTGAATTCATTGTTGATTTTAGGTGTCACTGATGGGTCTGAGCCACAGAGTTCGGATTCGGATGCAGGTTGGAATTTCCCTGAAATCTAGGAGCGATCAGATCTGCGATTTGGCTTTTGGCCCATCTCTAGCCATTAATAATAATCACTACCATTAGCTTGCATTTCTCTAGAGCCTTTCATCCCAAAGGAGCCCTGTGTTATAGGCAACTCTTACACACAGAAGAAGCCCCAGGGAAGCCAATGGTAAAACTTGCATGTGTAAGGGCTACTGCTGGTGTGAGTAAGGGTTGCAGAATTGGGCCTTCTGTCTCTAATCACCACATATGATACATATGGAGCAAATACACATGTGGCACATACATAACCACATTTTAAAGTGCCATATCTCCAGGTGGGGTAAAGCAACACTGCTGCATTGACTTATCTCAGATGAGGATCTGGCCCCATATACTTATGTACAGTACATATGTATGTTATGTACTTATGGTACACACAGATATACCCAGTACATACATTCACATATGGTACATACATATAGTACTAATACAATATACCTATGGTACATGCACATATACAATAACATGGTACATAAGACACTGTGTACATATATCCATATGGTACTTGCATACAATATGTATATATACAAAGAATACATATAGACCATATATATGGTACACATGCACGGTACATACATAAATCATAACTGCAGTGCAGCTGCCTTTGGATGGGATGATGAATGGATGTGTTTGTTTTTAATGTACACATGCACCTGAATATTCTCTCTGCCCAACTTCCTTTCATTATAAATCAGCACCTGAAGGAATCCGGCTCTGGCTTTTAAGGCACGCCTGGGAGGGGGTTGGGGAGCTAGCTCACAGGGAAGCCCAGTGCACAAGGAAACTCGATTTGCAGGACAGCTCTGAAAGCCCTTTAGGGCATTCAAGTCCCCTGATCTCTTGTATGGATTGATCAAGGAAGGAGGTGAAAGGGTTTGCTGGCAGAAAGAGATTGAGATGCTCCACCTGCTCAATAACAGCCTTGCTGAGAGACCCAGAATGCTAAAGACTTCCCTGAAGGGCCCTCCCAGCCATCCAAGCTGTCCGATGATAGACACCTGGCCAATGAAATCTGCCCATGGCTTGGAGGATTAGATACCTCCTGTGCCATTCTTCACCTCACCCCAGGTATGCTGGAAAAGTGGCTGGATCTCTCGTCTATCCCTGGGCCACTTCTCCCTCCCAGTCTCTCTCCAAGCAGCAGAGGGCAAACAAGGAGGTGGGCCATTACCTGCTAGGCAGGGCCTATTGCTGGTGATGCTGAGGTTCCGCCCCTCTCTCTCACGCACGGCCTCCTGGAACTTGCAGATGTTCTGGTAGGTGATGTGATCGGAGCCACACACAGCCGCCTGGGACCTGCACACACATTGTGGCTCAGGGATCCCCCCATAGCCTATCTCCTGAATGTCCAGCTGGCACTCTAGATTCTCTCCGCACCGCCCATAGAAGGTGCCACTGCCATCCAGGTCGCAGAGCTGCCCCTCAGCATTCCCGCACTCCAAGCAGCAGCCACAGTGGTCACACACCAAGCCTGCTGAGCAGGTTGTGGCTCTAGGGCACAGCTGTGGCACACACTGACACTGTCCTTCTGCACCCTCTTCTGCCCATGTGAGTCCGGTGGGATGCGGCAAGCAGGAGGCTCCATGGAAGGACCAAGCCAGACCCATCACCAGCAGTAGCAACATCCTGCAGATTATCTCTGGGTGCCTCTTCTTCCCTGCAAGGAACAGGGCACCAAGTCTCTTCTGACCCACTGGGAAGCGTGAGCTGGGTTCAGATGGAGCCCCATGTCCCGATCCTCTAGTTTCCACTCAAAGCCGAACACTAATAACTCCAGCAGCATGAGCTGCCCTCCTCTCCCCGCCCTCTTCTCACACTCCCATGGCAGGCAGGCTCTGGTTTCGATCAACAGACAGGACAGAGCAAGAGGAAAGAGGAGGTCTTTGGAGGGATCCAATCCAGCCCTGGCTGGGCTCCTCCAGAAACCATCTGTGTCCCACAGATGCTTCCCATTAAGAGTTGCATTGCAAAGGAAGATAAATGCAAAAGGATCTTGCCTTGTCTTTGTCGTTGGCTGGGTGGGTTTGTGAGGAGGAAGCACATAGAAAGGCCTGCTTTCTCCTCGGTCTCTCCTCCTCTCCAGTTCTCTCCATTTAGCTTTTTGCTCTTTCACCCTCACTCGTATCCTGTCATCCTCTTTATCTATAAATTTATGGCAATAAGCGCTATATATAGATAAAGCTCCTTGTAGACTTTGTCTGGGTTTTTCAGCCATCCTATAGACTTCTCTAGCAGGGACAGAATTAGCTATTCAGTCCTAGCAGAGGGATTCACAGCACCTATAGAAAGGTGATCTATTCAGTTCTTGTGGGGCTTTCCCCTAAGGGTTCTCTGTAAGGGTATGCCTACCCTTGGAGCTGGGGGCGGAATTCCCACCCTAAAGAGACATGCTCACGCTAGCTCTGAAAAGAGAGTGTAGCCAACGTGGATGAGCAGCTGGACAGGCTAGCTGCCCCAAGTATGCGCCTAGGGGCTGGGCTGGGGATGTACTCGGGGCAGCTAATCCATCCTGCCACCCATGCTGCCATGGCTACACTCTGTTTTTAGCGTTCTAGCCATATGAGAGCTCACACAAGTGTGTCTCCCAGCTCCAAGTGAGGCCAGACCCTAAAAGTATTGCCGCATTCTCCTGTAAGCTCCCAAAACATGTAAGTCTCCTACCTGTCTCATTCTAGTATAAATCAGGAGCAGTGCCACTGGGATCAAGGGAGTTACACTGGTGTAAGGGAGATCAGGACTAGGCATCAGCTCTTGCATTAGTGACAGAATGTGGCTGGTGAAACACTGGAGTATTTTAAAAAAGCAGTGGGGTTTTCTCTTTCTGTCTCCACCCTTTATGTTTCTCCTCTCACCCTCCTCTCTTTCCTTCAGATCTCTTCCTTCTCCCTCACACTCCTATGGCCTGATTGTGATTCACTACCACACTGATTAGTACCTTACTCCACAAGCAGTGTCACTGGCTCCAAAGGGGCTATTCCTGGCTCAAGGTATTCCTTGTGCATAAGGGCAACCTGTTTTCTTTCTTTTCTCCAATCTCCTTCCTCACTGATTCTTTCTTTCTCAGCTGTCCCTATTTTGCTGAGATCTCCCCGAGCTCCAGGAGTCTCCGTAGCCCATCTTGTCTTTGCAGATGCTAAGCCCAAGGTTGATCCACTGCTGCATGCAGTCGCAGAGCAATCCTGGACCTTCCACCTTCAAACACAGCCCAGCATAGTCCCTGCAGGGAAGGGAGAAAAATCCTCCCTCCGCTTATATTTGTCTCTGCTGATAAGTTGTGCAGGTGGCACCCTCAGAGACAGCAGGTGTGATTGTGACAGCTTGCTTGATGGACACTAGCAAGCAGCTGTTCTTCCTTTCCTGGGGGCAGCACTGTGTGTTCAGCCCCTGGCCTCCATTCTAGCTTTTGTTTGGAATGAGACTTGATAATTGAGGCCAGACTCCTTCCTGCTGAGCTGCTCAGATCAGAGGGGAAATTTACTTGCCCTTCACTTTGCTTTGACTTTCCCAGATTCCTTTTCAAGTTCCTGCTGGCCCCAGATCAAGGTCATTTGGGCAGTTTGAGTGATCATAGAGCTCTTTCAAGAAGGAAAGACAGCTGGATGTGGGGCTGTTCTGTTCTTTGGAGAAGTTTCCAGGAAGAAAGCGTAGGGAAAGGAGATAAAAAAATTGGTGGAAGGGAACTACTCTCTGTGTCAGTTGAGGCAAGGATTGTAGGCACAGGCATGCTGGGTGGTATAGAAGTTAAAGGTGTTGAGATCTTTCATTGTTGGTGGGCTATGTTCAGAGCTAGGAATATTTCTGGGGCTGGCAAGAATGCAAAAGGTCAGAGCTTATTGTTGAGGGGGTACCACAGACCACATGTGAGATCTACAAGCTCTGATGATCAAAGTCTTCATCTCACCTTTGCCCACATACATCATATACCTATACTCACTGCTTCCAAGCTCCTATTCTGCCCACGCATGCCTTGTAAACTGACATGAGACAGAAAAGAGATACCAGGAAGGAAGTTAAAATAGAGATGCAACTACTGCTGTCTATTTGCAGGGTGCCTGCCGCGATGGGTCTATAAATGCCATGCAATGAAGAGCAAATAGAAAGCATTTCAAACCAAAAAAGCCAGCCAGACAAATAAAGCACATGGCTATATAGCAAAATCATACCACAACCCAGCAACAAAAGGACTGACTCTCAACTCTGTAGAAGGAGGGGAAGGGGTGAAATTCTGATCCTTTGCTGTACCTCTGAGTTGTGTATGTGGCATCTGGATATTGTGTTGATGGGATAGATAGATAAATAGATAATCTGTTCCTAGGACATGAGGCTAGGATTTGTTTTGTTTGCCTTTTGCTTTAAAAATGTAAGACTTAGCTAAAGCTGCATGCAGCTCAGAGTTGGGGGCTACAGGGCCATACATACTGTAGGGTAAAGCCGACATTTTCAGCAATGGCCTCTGATCTGGAATGCCGATGTGAAATACCTCCCGGACTCCAGTTTTGATGAGTACCCACAGCTCTGACTCAAATGATTGTGGGTTGTAAAGACTCAGTCCCTCTGCAGCTCAGGCCCAAGATGTCTCAGGCTAGGCACCCAAAATTAGTCACCTAAACTTAGAGGCTGTGTGTGAAAATTTGGCTGCAAGCAGCCACTCCCCAACATCTTCCCTGAGCTCCTTTCCCCAGCGAGTCCTGTGCTGGCACCATGGGCTTCTGCACTCTTGAACATGGTCGCCTGGAATTTCCTGATGTTAATTCATTTATCGGGAACCATATAATTTTCTACATATTGTTGCATCTTGGTCACTGCATGAGACAGTGCCTCTATTCAAAAGTACAAAGGTTGGTTTAAAAGTAATACAATATATATAGTACATAATCAGCAATAACCCAAATATGATTAATACATTTAACAATACAATTTAGATATTAGCAGCCAAGCATTTGGTTACATCACTCATGGAATGTTATACAGGGAGTTGGTTCTGGAAAGCAAATATATGAATGAGTGAAGATTGTTCCACAGTAACTGAGAATTTAGGATATGTTGTCCGTTAGAAAATACAATCCATCAGGGAAGTGTTTCCATCCACCGCTGTCATCTATTCCTTCCCCAGGTGAGAATGTTGACTGAACAATACAAACATCTTGCGTCATAGCCGATATTCAATCTGGAACCATGAGGGGGCACCAAAGTTTACATCATCCCTGTCTGTGGAGTCATGATTTGCTTGAAACTAGCGAATGTGTGTGTGTTGGGCAAGGGGGAAATGGGGAGGAGAATAGGGCAAATTAAAAAGTAAAAATCCCCTTTCCTTCCATGCATGCAGTCTCTGGTGCTGATAAAGATCCTGAAATGCTTGGCATGGTGATGCCATGTGCTTAAATGAATAGACAGAGAGATGATGTCAGCCAGTCTAGGTTCACAACCAGAATGGCAGAGGTAATGTCTCTTGGATTTATAATGACTTCATAAACGAAACAGCCCGGTGATCACGTCTGATTTTAGTAGAGGAACCGTTCTTAGGGGTGTAGATGTATGGTACTATATAAATAAACAGCAACCAACAAAACAACAATAATACTAGAGATGTTTCTGTATAAATGAATATGTAGTTTGGACTGGAAATTGCCAGTCACAATTAAGGTGGGTCCTGCAAGTCAGGACAGAGGAGCAGTGTAGGTCTGAATAGCAAGGAATTGTACTGTATAGCTTGGTAAAGTGCATTAAACAAATTGTGGTATGAAGGATTGGAATAGTGTGTGTGGAAGGTACAGATCAGAGTGCAAATATTTCAATGTTGCTGAGTGAAGAAGCAAGGGAATAGGATAGTACATAGGTGAGGACTGAGGTACATTACAAGAGCCATGTATGTGAGGAGGGTGTCTCAGCTCTGGGCTGGGGTAGGCAGTGCAGTGCATGTTCAGATACAGTGGTACAGCAGTACCCCAGGCACACACCCGGTGGGGAGTGCAGGACAGAGCCAGATGCAGTAGCAGGGCAGTGCCCCTGGCACGGGGCAGGGGGAGGGTCCAGGGCAGGTCCAGATGCAGTGTCAGGGCAGTGCCCCCAGCACGGAGCTAGCTGGGGATGCAATGCATGGTCAGATGCAGTTGAGGATGCTGTGCACAGTCAGATGCAGTGGCAGAGCAGTGACACTGGCACACGGCTGGGGGGGGTGCAGGACAAGGCCAAATGCAGTGGGAGGGCAGTCCTCCTGGCACGAGGCAGGTGGGCAGCACAGTGCAGGACCAGATGCAGTAGCAGAGCAGTGACCCTGGCACACAGCTGGGGTGGCGGTGGACAAGGCCAGATGCAGTGGCAGGGCATTGTCCCCAGATGCAGTGCCCGGTCAGATGCAGTGCTAGGACAGTGCTCCCGGCACAGGGCAAGCGGAGGGTGCAGGGCAGGCTGCCCCTTTGGCTCACAGCCAGGTCCCGGCCTGTTGCTCCGGCGCTGCCTTTCCAGTGCGTGGCCCCTTTAAGAGCCATGTAAACAAAGCCTAGTCCCCGTCCCTCCCCCCGCGCCTCTCTTAGCCGCCGACGTTACTGCGTCGCTTACGCCGCCGCAGCAGACTGCGCCATTCTCTAAACCCCACCGCCCCAGGGCTGGCGGCGGGGTCCTTTACGTAAAGTGCGGGAGCTGGAAGGTGCAGCGCGCAGGCGCGGCGGCCCGGCCGGGGGGAGGAGAGAGGAGCATGAATGGAGCAAAATGGCGGATCATGTGCAGGTGAGGAGGGAGCGCGCGGGGGAGGGGACAGCCGGGCAGCTCGGCTCCGGGCCGGAGGCGGGGGAGACCGGCCCGCGGGAGCTGCTGGGGCTGAGGGGCCCGGCTCCCTCCGGGGCAGCGGGCACCTCCGGGGGTGTGGCTCGGATCTGGGTTGCGGGGCCCCGCTGCGAGCGGAGCCCCCCCCGCGCCCCGTCAGGCGTGGCGCCCCCAGCGTGGGGCGCCGGTGCCAGCACTGTGTGTGGGGCGGGTTACGGGCAGCCCAGGAGACTGAGCACCTCCCCCTAGGCCCGGGCCGCCTCCTGCTAGGGCAGCTCTCCTCGGATAAAGGGGGGGGGCTTCCCCCCCCCAGTCTGGGGCACCTGGAAGTCAAGGGGGGCATAGACCCCCCCCCCCCCGACTGAGTGGTGCTTGTGCATTGCTACCCCCGACGCGCGCACACACGTGCTCTGTGCAGACTGGTGGGAGCCAGGGGAGAGGCCTTGCAGACCAAGGGGCAGCTGGGTGCTGGGCCCTTCAGGAGCAAGGGGTGCCTGAGCACAGACTACACCCAAGGCAGCAGCTGGTGGGGAGAGCATGGGCTGCATTATGTTACCTGCATGCAGCTTTTGCTCACTTGAGTTTCCCAGGTGCCAGCAATTAGCAGCAGCCCAAGAGTGGTGGGAAACAGGCTAGGGTGGGCAGCAGCATTGGAGGGAGCCTATCACTGCAAAGCTGGTGGCGAGAAGGGGAATTTGAGGCACAGTTGTCCAGGATTGGAGCCTTCAATCTGCCATCAGCTACTACAGCTGGGCACTTTACTCCAGGAAATAATGCCTGAAAGCACTGTAGAGTCAGCGTTACCTAGAGTACCTGGTCACTCTTAGCATCAGAGGGCTTTGAAGGTCTTCCTGGGTTATTTTATAGGCAGAGACGATTGGAAACTTTTGCCTGTACTCTGCTAAGCCCTTCTGGTGGTCATCCACTTTCGTGTTAAGCCTAGTAAGGGGCTGCCAACCCCAAAGTGAGAAGAACTGAGGGAGCTTCAAAATTGACATGGCAGAAGTCTTGGCTTTGGGTCTGACACCATGGCCTGGATTATTTGTCTCCCATAACCAGGTAAATAAAATATCTGCTGATGTGACGTTCATATGGTTTGAGACAGTCGGATTCTGGGCCCTATTGCCAGGATCCGTGGGGTGAAATTAAGAAAGGGAAAATGCAGCTAGAATATCAGAAAGAAACTTTCTGCCTTTGATATATGCCATATGGTGGTATGGTCTTGCAAGGGAAGCAGTGAAAATACCTTTATTTGTATGTTGTACGGATTGGACGAGTCTCTGAGATGTGTCAGCAGTCGAGAACAATGGCCAGGGATTGGAGGAGCTGACCTGATAGTTAACTTTCCATCTTGAACTTCAGTGATACTTTATTGAAGGGCATAGCAGTGGTTGGTAGTGGTAGTGTTAACTAACATCAAGGTTTTTTTAACTGGATCAGTGGTCCCCAACCTTTTTCGTCTGGCAGGCGCCAGATGAAGGACCATGGCAGAGGTCTAGCATCTGCTGAAATGCTGCTGAAATTCGGTGGCATTTCGGCAGTGACGCCTCTCAATGATGCTGCTTGTCAGTGGCAAGAGGCATCATCCAGAGGCAATGCCACCAAATTTTGGTGGCATTTTGGCGGATGCTCGACCGCCGGCCAGGACGCAGGTGCACCGCATTGGGGACCCCTGAACTAGATGGTATTGGTGATCTTTTTCTGAAGGCTTTCAAAGCAAGCTTTAAAGTGGCTATTATTAAACATTTCATTAAGAGACATTGTCAAATTAAAAATTGTATGTAAAGTTATCGTCTATCACTAATAACATCATAAGGTATTAAAAATGAAAGCTTCAAAATTCCATTTCACATGATATGTGTGTCCTTCAGTTTTTTTATTTCTCTTTGCTTGGACATCTAAAATCAATGTAGTCAGTTTCACTTTTATGTAAGAGTCAGTTTCTTTTTCAGGGTCTTACTTTTGCAGTGTTTACATTTGAAACACTAAATGGGAACTATTTATTTAAAAACAACTGTTTCAGTTGGATTCAAAATAACAGCTTGTGGAGATAAATTTTGTAAGATCTCTAAATGTAAACTTTGAGCCAAATCTAAGTTGATAGTGTCCCTGTTAACAATTTATACAGCCACACTTTCATGAAGAACATTGTAAAGGACTCATCCTGGAATTAGAAATATTGCAGCAGAATGATAGTATAGAGGAAATAATGTTTTCCCAATATAGTGATGATTTAATTTGTGATTATATGTATGATATCAGAATACAAAAAAAAGTTTTTATAGTTACTTATTATTCAGGTAACTGTTAAATATATTCTGCATCTGGTACCTCTGTGAACCACAAGGGTGAGTAGTTTATTAACTCAGAATATAGCCCGTGTAATTCTCGGGTTGAGTATAATCTTGTGAGGTTGAAATAATCTTATCAAATGCAGCCAAGATAATCTGTTGGGGATTGCTGTGTTACTAAACAATTTACGTGCCATAAAAACACTGGAGAATGGCTGTATTCTTTGCTTTGTCATTAGTGACACATCAGCTTCACAACTTAACGTGACTTTACAGATAGACTCACAGAATCCGGTGACACAGTGTCTCTTGCTATCCTTGTCGTTTTAAAACAGGCTTTTTCTTTTTTAAATATTGGGTCAAGCAAATGGAATTTGGGGCCTCAAGAACATAATTCATATTGCTAGCTTTGGGTGCACTAGTTAAACTTTAACATAAGAAGCTTGAAGATGTTCCACTCCAATGGAGATTTATTGCAAGTACTGTTAACCTGTCACTAAGCTACAGGAGACTTATCAGAAGGCATCAGTGCAATCTTTACAACTAGTGCTAATGAACAAGTTACGTATCTGTAATGGAGTTTTTTATTTTTGTCTTTTTATTTTGCTTTGAGACAAAAAAGTATAGCACTACCTCTAAAGAGGCTCTTCTAGCTTCCTTCAAAACTGCCTCAGGATTTCTGGATTTTTATGGCTAGGGGAAAATCACTGATTAGATGAGTGGATTCAATTCCTGTTTGTTATAGTGGTTTTTTGTTTTGTTTTGTTTTAAACAAAACAAACCAACACACTATTTCTAATGCTGATCCAGTTGTTTGGATATTTTGTGAGTAGGCTGTCTGGGGCTCTGTTATAAACTATGCTTGTTTAAAAAAAACTGGAACACCCCTGATACAGGGAGACATTGAATATAAGTTTGGATGAGTGAGCATATAACTTGAGACTTGATTCTGTTTTGGATAATAGGGTGTTTCAGATAACTGATATCTAGATGATATAGTATATAAGACTAGCAGCAGAATGGCCATATTTTGTCAAACTTCCAGTCCAGTTATTAAATATTGACTCCACAGAGTTACTGTCATTAGAACTTGCATGTTATACTTAACAAAGTACAAAAGTGTAGATTTATTTATAATTATTATGAGTTATGGAGTTTACAATATGATGCAAGTTGATGAAAGTGGAAGCAGAGTTGAGTTCTTCGAGACCACAGCTGAAGGACTATAGCATCATGTTATGTAGCTTTTTAAAAGATGGAACTCTATGAATGTAGAAAATCCCACTTCTTTTCTGAGTGCAATCCACGTAGTCAAAGCCAGTTGGGATAGTTTTCTGCTGGACAGCTCTTCAGAATTACTGTGCAGGGTCTAGGAATGAAAAGGACTGTAACAGAGAATTCTATATCATTGTGTGTGGCTCTGGACAGCTGTGCGGTCCTAAGACGACTGGTATAGATGCTCTTCCCTTCCTGTCTTTGATTAAGTTAATGTTTCTACCTGCTTTTTTCACTCTGTGAATGTCATTCCAACTGCAATATCTGCGATGGAAACAGGAGATGAAGGAGATATCATTAGAAAAAAATTTGTGGGGAAAGTAGTGATAAGTTTTTTCTTCTCCTTGGAAACAGATTTACTATACAGTATTTCTCTTTCTTAGATCTAGGATTTGATGTCATACTGTAACCTAAAATGGGTAAACTTATTGGGAGATACCTGATGAGTTGGAATATGCTTTTAGGGAAACTGTTGATGGTAGGGCAAGGGTAACAACGTGCTTCTGTGACTTTGTGTGCTGAGTTATACCTGAAGATTCCCCTGGACCTGAATATAAGACCTAATTACATCAATTAAAAATTGTTGCCTCACTTTTATCGGTGATCATGTTATTTTTACCTGTTCTGAGTAACCTGACTTGTAGGTTTATCCTGCAAGATCTTTTGAAATGTAACAGGCCAGGTGCTGTAGGAGTACCTTCATAGATACAGTATGTAGTCTGAGAGAACTTAAGTGACTGCTTGCATATGAAAAACCTAGGTTCAAGTGATATGGCAAAAGTAAAGGGATGTTAGCCATCTGATTGTAACTTCTAATTAAACTGGCAGCAGTTAATTCAAATCAGCAAACTTCCAACTCAGAAGAAGCCTATATTTGTGCCGTAAGATCGATTCAGATGTGGAGCCAGGTCCTTGAAGTTCTTTGGTGGGAAGCAAATGAAGAGGCAGGATGAAATATTTTCTTTCATTGTAAATTAAAGCCCTCTCACCTCAGAGCTATTGTATTGGAAACAGTGGAAAAATGTGGTTGGAGACATTCTAATAACATCTGTCCTTGGATGAATGGAGAAGCAGAGTTAAGAATGGAAAACTTGAGACTGAAATCAAGAGAAATGACAGTTTTTCCCATAAATATATTGGCATGTAGTGCATATAACCTGAAGCATGAAATTGAAATAAGTGTTTAAAAAAAAACAAAAAATACCTGTGTGCATGCATGCTAATAGCCTCTTATGTGTGATTCTTAGGGTACTGTTTGTTTGTGTTTTTTTAATGAATGTCTTGCAGGGCCAATCCCCTGCCACTCCCAAACCCTAATACATCAACAAAATTCAGGAGCTATTTCTGTATTCCAAAAGGACATTGTCTTGGATCAAACACAAAATCATTTGGCTCTGGGAACAAGTAACACATTTTGCCCCAAGGGAAACCCTGAAGACTAGATGTGTATTTCCTATTTGCTATCTCTGTAGCCTCATGTTTGCTTGGTAAAAGAATCACAATTTAGCCCACTGCCCAACTATAAATTTGCGTAGAATACTGCATTGTTTGTTTTTGTTTTTAGTCCATGCTTTTATTTTACCGTTGGCATGTCATTGGGCTGTCTGACAGCTCTTGTGAAGGACTTTTCCCAGAATAGTCTGAGATCTGCTCAAGAACCAGGGGAAAAATACACAGTGCAACTTAAAATAGTGTTACCAGCTTTTCTTTCACAAACTAGATTTTTATTTTACTGTCCAGCCACAGAGCAACAGAATTACTGAATAACTTGTGGCAAGTGGATCAGAATGGCTTTTTAAACGGAACCCAGGAATACATGGATTTAGATACATAAATTTTTGGTATTGTGATTATCGTCATTTCAATGTCAAAAGTCTGAAAGTAAAACAAGGGGAAGCTCAAGCTCCAGCTCCTTTTCAGCTTGGGGGATGAAATCACTGCAGTTGGTTAGCTGTTTCCATTCTTCCTCTTAGCCTGCCCAGGTGGCTTGTCTTATAGAATGTGCTACTCTTCTAGGAAGCAGGTAAAACACCTTTTGTAAGAGACTGCTGATCTCAGAGGCACCACATATAAAGGCATGTACTCCCTCTATCCTCTATTCAGAGATGATTGTGTCATGAAACAGTTATGTCTGAGAGGAGAGTGGAGGAAAATGTGTTGGCTTCTTCAAAGTTTTTCACACTCATTAGTAACTCGTTGAGACAAAAAGGATTTCAGTGAAATCCTATCCTCCATCAAAATCAGTGGGAGGTTTTACCACTGATTTCAAAGGGTTCAGAATCTTGCCCTCAGTTCCTAGGTAGGAATACCTTCTGTAGTTCATCTAAAGATTTCAAAGCACTTTACAAGATTAAGTCTTGCCTCCCTTCCCCCCCATGACATTGAGGCCCATATTACAGAGAAAAAAGGCACAGTGTAGTGAAATGACAAGGTCATACAATGAGTGTCAGAGTTGAGACTAGGGCTACGTCCAGACTACCCGCCGTATCGGCGGGTTAAAATCGATTGCTCGGGGATCGATATATCACGTCTCATCTAGACGCGAGATATCGATCCCCGAGTGCGCTTATATCGATTCCGGAACTCCATCAACCCCAACGGAGTTGCGGAATCGACAGGGAGAGCCGCGAACATCGATCCCGCGCGGTGAGGATGGGTGAGTAATCCGATCTTAGATATTCGACTTCAGCTACGTTATTCACGTAGCTGAAGTTGTGTATCTAAGATCGATTTCCCTCCATAGTGTGGACCAGCCCTTAGCTGTGTCTGTGATGTGATGGGCGATCACTCGTTACCGAGTATGCTCATCTTCCATGAGAGTAATGGGTCCTCAGGTGGCTAATAAGGCCAATCCTGCATCTACGCTGCCATTTTCAGTGCTAAAACTTTAGTCGTTCAGAAGTGTGAAAAAACACCCCCCTGAGCGACAGAAGTTTTAGCACTGAAAAGCGCCAGTATAGACAACGATGGCTCCCGGCGATACAGCTACCACTGCTCATTAGGGGTCTTTTTTTAAATCACTGGGAGAGCTCTCCCCCAGCGATAAAGCTTGTCTACACTGCCCATGTCACAGCATGACTGCGCTGTAATGTGGGCAGTATAAACATACCCTAGAACGCAGGAGTCTGGGACTCCTAGCCCCCGTTCTAACAGACTGTGTTCCCTCCAATACTAACACCAGTAGAGAAGTATTAAGAGAACGCTGAACCCTCTGTAATACAGCAAATCACTTCCTTTACTGTTCATATTGTCCTGTTGCCCTTGGTTTTGGGCAGTGTCTTGCTATGAACTGCAGTTGGTCTGATGCTCAGACCAACTATAGCAAAGTACAAAAAAGTCCAGACTTAAGAGGTAAAATGTTGTTTGCTGTTTTGATTCAGCTGTGTGATTCAAGGAGACACTTGTAAATCATTTGTGATGCTCTTTGAGACTAAATCGTTTGTGTGTCTTAGTTGCCTGCATTTCCTTTTCAAGTCAACAGAAGGGAATACTTAACCTTAGAACTTTGAATTTAGCCATGTATGCTGTGGACAGGGGCTATGCAATTCTCCAAACACAGCTTAGCCAGTACAGATCTGGAGGATCTATACAGTTCTCACTGTACCTCATGCTTGACCTCCAACAGGCTCTCTGCGTTTCCCTATGCCATCTAACTGTGGCACTGTTAGATTTTTTTTTTTTGTCTAAATTAAATGGTGGTTTTGTGCTTTGAGGGAAATAATTCTTGAAGAATTGCATAATTGTGACCCCAATCAGACTTGAATAAGATCTTTAGAGGCAGTGTAGTAGGGCCATTGTATAAAGTACTAAGTTAATCCAGCAAATGTGGCTGTACAGTGCAACCATAAATATGTGCTCCCTGTACTGGCCTTCACTGAAACATGCAAAGTGAACCCATATAGTGGTGCCTCATAAATGGTTATGGTAGTACATTCTGAGGTTTGGTTGTGTTAAATGGATATTTAGTATGCAGTTACAGGTGCTTGCTGGCTATGTTTTTATTTGTTAATGCTCACCGTGTTCATGATTGCCTACGGGGCTTAAGCAAGCTTGTTATGAAGAAAATATTACTCAGGGAGTTGGAATATAGTACAAGGATAACTCCACCTGTGTCTTTTGGCTTGCATTATTCTGAGTGCATGTGGTACTCCTGGGGGAACTCTGCATCTCTACACATGTGCAGAATTCATGGGCCCTGCAGATTTCTTTGCTTCCCCGCAGAAAAATGACTTCTGTTGGGGAAGCAAAGGTAAGCCACAAGAGTGGTCATGCGCCCCTGCCCGGCAATGCAGGAAGATCGGTTTGGGTGTCCAGAGCAGCCGGTAGAGACGTAAATCACCACCAGAGGGTATGGAGGGGGAGCTGGGTAGTCGTGTGTGTGAGAGAGAGAGAGATGCTGTCCCTCTTGCTCACTATTGCAACACATTTGGCATGGAGGGGCAGGACTTTGGGGTGTTTCTGAGGAGGGCGCAGGGCAAGCTCCATCCCCTCAGGCAGAGCAGTGTGTAGCACTCTGCCTGCTTAGTGAATTGTTCCTATTGTTCTTAGAGAATTCCCCCCAGGAGTATAAAATGGGTGTAAAAATGTTAAGGCTCCTTTACATTGCGAGTGGATAGTTGTAAAGGACAGTGTGGCCTTATAAATGCTTATGGTGCTTTAGTGATTAGAACTGGTCTACATTTTTGAACTGAGAAAATTTCCTATCAAAATATGCTCCATGAACTGTTTGCTACTGACCTTTTTGGAGATGGTCAGGAGCCAATATAAATTGTGAGTTTGAGTCCCCAAGCCTCGTTTGCTCTTCAGTTGTGTATGATGTAACACGAAATGTATGGCTGCATATATTTGTTGACTAAACTAGAAGTAAAGGGTCAATACTAGCTACATTACTTTTAGATGGGGGGGCAGTCCTCCAATGCTCCCCACTCCCATTCTCCATCCATTGTATTGTAGTTCAAATATGTTACCAAAATAAATTGAAACCAGTGTGATTATATTGCTTTATTTTGACAAAATATGCAGAATTTTTCAGAATTATTAATTTTTTGGTGCAGAATTCCCCCAGGAGTAATGTGGTGAGAGATCCTCAGATTTGCATGAAGATAGGTGATAAGATTTCTGGTTGTTGCTTTTCTCTGCCCCACCCCTCCTCCTCAAGTGCACACTGGTCCCTAGAACTTTTGGTGAAAGGTAGTTAGTAACCACTCACTTAGAAAGCATCTCTGCCAATGTCAGGACTGCAGCTTGATATGGAAGCAAACGTTATATCTGAAGTCTGTTCCATGCTCCCTATAACTAATGTGGTAATTTTGTGAAATATTGTGGGGCTGTGTTTGTCCCTTCGTTATCAGAACCAGGGCATCAGCCTCACATTTAAATAGTCTGTTTCAAAACATGAATCTTTCACGTGATTTGACAGTGGACTTGATTTTTGGGTTAAGTTGGGCATCCTTAAGTCCGATTGTCCCCAGTGGGAACTGAAGCTCATTAGCACCTTGCTGGAGGCATTCAGTACCTTTCAGGATTGGGCCCAAGAACCTTTCTCTCCTCCCTCCCCCCCCATGGTAAAGCATTTTGGGAAGTAAAGGTAGGGTTCTGCATCTGCTCTTTAAGGCACTCAGCCCCTTCACTGTGCTGTGAATGTGTATATAGAATGGGGATAGCAATTGTACCTGCTCAGTTTTTTTTAGAAAGAAGATAATCAGTTACTGCATTTTAGAAAAATGAGTTGATGTCACAGAGTAAAAAGTGGGCTTGAGGGTCATTCACATAGCAGAGCTAACAGATTCCAATCGATTATGCAGGCACTACAAAACAGAAAATATGCTTTAGCAACTAATTGACAGTTTCAGCATTTTAGGGTGCACTTGTCAGTGACAAAGTGGGGGTAAGTATGTCTGCACTGCAATAAAACACCCACGGCTGGCCCAGGTCAGCTGACTTGGTCTGGGGCTATAAAGTGGCAGTGTAGATGCTCGATCTGGAGCCCAGGCGCTGAGACGTCCGCAAGGAGGGAAGGACCCATAGCTCTAACCCTCATGGGGCAGAGCATCTATACTGCAGTTTTAGGCCATGCAGCCTAAGCCCTGTGAGCCTGGCTCAGCTGATCTGGGCCAGCTGTGGGTTTTTCGTTGCAGTGTAGTCATACTCACTGTGTCTAACAGGGTATCTTGTTGTTTGTCCCTGGTCTGGGTTGCATCACATCAGCTGCAAACTTGGCTAATTACAGCTGGGCATGGAATGAAGTACACTGCTTTACATCACTTTTTGTATCCGGAATGCAACACTTGTTTTACATCACAGCTTTCTGTTGACACTGTGCCATTTTAATTAGGGTTATATTGTGTGCCCGCATAATACTCTGGCTGCAGAATTCCAGAGAACTGAAAACTTACCCTGTGTGTGGCATACACCTAAACCAACAGCCGGCTTGTAGTAATAAAAGCCATAAAATTGCATTTCAGTACTGTAATTTCTGCGGATGAGAAGTGTGGCTCTGAACTCCCTTCCCATGCCCTTGTTTCTGAGGTGACTTGGGCTGCTCATGTGTAGAGCATTTTACCTTGTCTCCCTTTTAACTTTTTTTATTTAAAGATTAATTGTTACTCCAGTCCAAGACCTCTTAAAATTAGCATCTAGCCCCTCTTCTCTCCCTGCCCCATATTGCTAAAGAAGTTTTTTTAAAATAAATATTTTATTAAAAACCCAGGAACAACATAAATCGAACAAGAAGTTGTATGCAAGAGCAGGACAGGCAGAATGTGTAATTGGCTAGCTATCTAAATCGGGTAGATTGAAGTTGTTTGAATGCAAGTTGATCTTCATTTGATTTCTAGTGATGGAGAACCGGTCACTAGTAGCACATCTGTATAAGGGGAGACTTTTCAAATGGGAGTTGGGTATCTTTGAAAATCCCATCTTGTCAAGTTCGAGGCATCGATAAGACAATGTACATGTGTTTAGCTAGACAAGCAGGAAGATAATGACAATGTGGTCAGTAACAATGACACTATTCCCTACTCCATTTCATGCTTCAACTGCCCAAGTACAAATCTCTAATTATCAGTTTGTTTTTCTAAATACATGGAATAGTCATGCACTTTCACAAGGTAAGCGATTGACTTTCTATAGCCACTCCCATTCCCCAAGGTTGTCCTTTTTTTAAAAAAGCTTTTCTTAGATTAAAAATCTTCCTGCTCCCTTCATCACACCTTGTGTCATCATGGAATTCTTCTGCTCTCTTTTCTTTTCTCCTCATAATACTTCGTGCACTCAAAGTGCTGTACATATTCCAGGTTCTTTACAAAGAGGGAGGGAGATGTTACAATCTCCATCTTACAGAAGAGAAAAACTGAGAGTGGCCAAGGGACTAGTCCAAGACTCCGCAATGATTTAGTGTAAAACCTGGAGTGAAAACAAGGAGCTGCACCTCCTCTCCTGAGTCCTTTTGAGCCACATTTCCTTTTGTGCCTCCTTATGAAGTCAGGTATATGCATGTTGAGAATGTACTCACTAACATCTTTAATCGCTTGTACAGTCTTGGGTTTAATTGGCTGATCATTCAAGCAGCCACTGGCTGGCCTGTGACATGCTTTATAAAGGTGCAAGGTTGCCTTATAAATTGAAACTATTAAGTCCAGTTCGCAGCCAGGTGTCCTCTTTGTTTAACAAAAAAAATAATAATAATAATCAAATCTGAATAATCCATTGTGACTGGACTGGAAGGCATTTGCAATCAAAGCTTTCTGTGCAATTCTGTGTTAAATTCTTGAAAATTGATGAAAAAGTGTAAAGCTCTTTGAAATATTTTATGATCATTTCTATGGTGCTCACTAATGTGAAATCTTTTTAATTCACAAATGCCAGAAAATGTATATTGACCTTGTAATTCTCAACACTTATTAGAGGAGAGAACTTTAATCTGCTATATTCAAACTGTATTCCTATATATTTTTAAGTCTTATCAAAATTATTTTCCCCAGGTGGAGGTAAATATTGGGTAACAGGTAAAATGCATTCTTCAGATTTCTTCAAAATACAATATTGACTCTGATTTTCCATTTATAAGATGATTTCTCAGCATAAATTGTAGTGCTCCCCGTATCTGCTATCCAGTAAATCATTGGATGGAAGGGAGGGCTAGAATTTTTTTCTAGGTCAGCCTCTCTTCATTAAGCAGGAAGTGACCCATATTGTTTTCCATAACTTTTTAAAACCTTTTCCAAAGCCCAGGATGGGATGGTATTTACCAGTGGTGATTTTTACCAGGTAAAATCATGGGGCTTTCTTACTGCCCCAGGAAAAACTAGTTAGTCCCATGTTTTAAAAACTTTGTTAATGCACTCCACTTTACGTTTATCTTTAGCTACTGTATTCAAATTGTGGTTACATAAGGCTGTAGATGTGCAGATTTAATGTACAAGTAAAATTGGAGTGGATGTTATACTAATATATGTAACTATAAATACTGAGCATCAGAATGTCTATGTTTTGGTTCACTATTTTCTCAAGGAAGTTATACATGTCATGACTCATTTCATTTTTCAGTATTATATAAACCAGTGGTTCTCAAACTTTTTTGTACTGGTGACCCTTTCACGTAGCAAGCCTCTGAGTGTGACACCCTCTTCCCCACCCCAAATATATAAAGTTTTTTTTAATTTATAACACCATTATAAATGCTGGATGTAAAGTGGGGTTTGGGGTATAGGCTGACAGCTCGTCCCCCCCATGTAATAACTTCACGACCCCCTGGGGGTCCCGACCCCTGGTTTGAGAACCTCTGATATAATCCAAAAAAAAATTGACATTTGTTTATATGAAAACAACATAATACGGAGTTGTAGGCTTTGAAGCACTAAGCAGTCGGGATCATGCAGAGTTGCAGACTTCCAGGCCAGGTCCATTTGGCCACGCAGCATTCTGTAGGAGAAGACCAACTTTGATGTAGCAGAGAGACCAAGCCTATTCCTCAGTTTTGAATGGAAGTATCTGAAGTTTGAAAAGATTCATTTTATGCTTGCTGAACTTGCTAGACACTGATGTGATTATTTTCCCCAGTTTTCCTGTCTAAACAGGTATTTACCAGTGCTCTGTTCTAAACTAGTTTTTCCTGGGAAATTGCCAAACCTACCAAAGCCACCCATGTATAGGGTCGTAACTACAGTAACTCCTTGCTTAATGTTGTAGTTATGTTCCTGAAAAAAATGCAACTTTAAGCAAAAGGATGTTAAGTAAATCCAATTTCCCCATAAGGATTAATATAAATGGGTGTGGGGGGGAGGGTAGGTTCAAGGGAATTTTTTTTTCACCATATATATGTACACACACACACAGTATAAGTTTTAAACAATTTAATACTGGTACACAGTGATGATGATTGTGAAGCTTGGTTGAGGTGGTGAAGTCAGAGGGTGGGATATTTCCCAGGGAATGACTTACTGCTAAATGAGGAACTAGCAATCTGCCGAGCCCTCAAGGGTTAACATGTTGTTAATGTGGCCTCACACTCTACAAGGTAGCAGGAATGGAGGGAGTCGAGACAGCATGGCAGAGACAGAGAGACACACCATGTATATGAGAGAGAGATGTGCACTGCCCCTTTAAGTATGCTGACCCCATTCTAAGCACCCTGCCTTTTTAAATAGATCAGCAAGTTGAGACAGCAGCTCCTGCCAGCAAGCTCCCTCCATCCTGAGCCCTATGGTGTGTCCCCTCTGCTCTATGGAAATGAAGTAAGCGGGGTGCAGGAGCAGGGGGGAAGGGGTCACCCTGACTTTAGCCCCTCCACTCCCTTGCACAGCAAGCAAGAGGCTGTGGAGAGCAGCTCCAAGGCAGAGGGCAGGAGCAGCATATCACCATGGGGGGAGGGACAGCTGAACTGATGGCAATTGATAGCCTGCTGGGTAGCTGCCGCACGGGGAATTTAAGGGAACAGGGAGCTGATGGCAGGGGTTGCCAGTCCACCCTGGTTACAAGCCCCCTACCAGCTAACTGCGCCAGGCTGTTCTTTCTGCAAGCAGTGAACAAAGCAGGTGGCTGCCAAATGATGTTATAAGGGAACATTGCACAACTTTAAATGAGCATGTTCTCTAATTGATCAGCAATGAAACAATGTTAACTGGGATGACTTTAAGTGAGCAGTTACTGTACACCAGTGCCCAGCAAATCTATCCTATGAGTAGATAAGTTCATAAAAATATCTTATTCAAGAAGATAAATGTATCCTTTTAATAACTTATTGTAGTTATCCGTGGACCACACACTTTCACCTCTTAATAAGGTCACTATAAAAACAACAGACACCATTTTCCTATTAGTGAAATGCAGCCACTTCACAGCCATCTCTTAATCTCTCCATCCTATTCATCTGTTGCCAGTAAAATGAGCTCTTCATTGGTATACCTTCTACACTGTGCTTTCAGATATGTGAAGGATTAATTTTTCTCCTGCAGTGGTATTTTCTGCATGGTTCTCAAATATATCTCTTTACTGGTCTATCCAGTAACCTGTCACTTTGAATTAATAGTATTGTTTTCTGTGTTCACATTAGGTAGAAGTGAATTGTTGTTTCTATATCATCCAAGTGTTTTGGCTTAACTTCCTATTTGAATGCTCTGTGCTTTTGTATCATTAGCTGGGTGTGTTTGTGAACTTGGTGATTGCAGGAGTTATAGTCCTTGGATGTTGTACTTGAGAACACTGCTAAAGAAGAAATATCAGTAGAGGATAATGTTCTAAAGTGCCTTTAGTTAAATCAGTAAGTTAAAGATAAGTTTGCAAGCTTTGCTGAGCTTCTGCAGTCTTATGGATGAAGAGGTACAGCAGTTCATAGAGGCTTTACACCTCCAGGGTGTTCACTGGTTATGGAACTCGGCACACATCTCAGGGGTGGCTTTTTTTGTTTTTGTTTTTTAAAATCTGGATGAGAGGGGAGCTCTGGACCCCTAAGGAATCTGCATAGTGCATGGCTTCGGCTTGTCAATGCAGAGTGCTTGATTTAAATGTTGGCTTCTTTGTAATGTGTTCCTATTTAGGTAAAATATTACTTCTGCGGTATCTGGAACATACTGTCATTCACCAGTGTGACTGTGAAATGTATAGCAGGGGGAGACTCTGCACTTTTGATTGTTGCACCTGAAGGCTGGCTTTTGTTTGCACAGCTAAAGCCCCAAATGTTGTCTGTAGCTCGTGTTAGTTGAGGAGGAAATATGATCCAGGAATTTGAAAGCCAGCTTGTTTCTTCATGGCAGCAAGATTTACAAGTACTGTAGTTGACTCATCTTATTTTCCCATTGCAAATACCAAAGCCCAATGAAATTCCTTATCTTCCATTCCTGTCTGTGTCCCAAACACAGTGGAAGAGATTACAAAATGTTTTTCCCCCTCTTTATAACAAAATGCAAGTTTGTATGGGAAAATTGATCTGTGACTTTAGAAGCAGTTCACTCTTAAGGTAAGGTAATTGGTACATCTCCAATTATTACCTATCTCCTAGAACTGAAAGGGACCTTGAAAGGTCATTGAGTCCAGCCCCCTGCCTTCACTAGCAGAACCAATTTTTGCTCCAGATCCCAAAGTGGCCCCCTTAAGGATTGAACTCACAACCCTGGGTTTAGCAGGCCAATGCTCAAACCACTGAGCTATCCCTCCCCCTCTTATAAGACTTCTTGTTAAGTTTACAAAAGAAATCTTATTTAGTTAAAAACTAAGTTTTTTGGAACTGCAGTATTCTCAGATGATGCACTCCAGGGATTATTTTGCCAATTTACCAATCAGAGTATTATCTTCCCTAACTCTTGATTTGTTTAGGGCACTGTGTGTGTGGTTTCAATCCATGTCAACCAAGATAACCCATTGTTTCACAGCTGCTCCTTGTGCTTGCAAATGAATGGTGATGATTCTGTCCAAGCCTGTGATGTGTTAATGGTTCTGTGGTTCTTCACCAGAAGTGAAGAACCACAATGAGCGTTTGCTGTATTTGTCCAATTTTTAGTTATGAAAACAAAGGTTGCACATCTTCCAGCCCTGCCACTCAATGTGTCTAAAAAGCAATATGTATTTGGATTTTTCTAAAAATCAAACTTCTTTTCTAAAATGCTTTTAACAGCTAGATGTCTCAGGAATAGATTTTTGTAATAGGAAAATCTGAAAAGTATTTCCGACTACTTTACAAATGTGTGTAGTTAAATATTGGTAGTAACTGTAGAAGTAGCCTCTGTGCTTAGGAATGTCTCATGAGTAGAGCCCTACCAGATTCACAGCCATGAAAAACACGTCCTGGACTGTGAAAGGTGTGTTCTCTCCCCCCACCTCCCCTTCCCGAAAATCTGGTCTCTTGTGTGTTTTTACCCTATACTATACAGATTTCACAGGGGAGACCAGCATTTCTCAAATTGGGGGTCCTGACCCAAAAGGGAGTTGCAGGGGGGGGGTCACCAGGTTATTTTAGGGGGGTTGCGATATTGCCACCTTTACATCTGCACTGCCTTCAGAGCTGGGCTCCCAACCAACAGCAGTCACTCTCCAGCTGCTCAGCTCTGTAGGCAGTAGCGCAGAAATAAGGGTGGCAATACCATGCCATGCCATTCTTACTTCCACGCTGCTGCTGGCAGAGGCTTTGTATCCCGTCCAGCAGCTGCCATACTCCAGATGCCCAGCTCTGAAGACAGCACTGTTGCCTGTAGCAGCGCAGAAGTAAGTGTAGCAATACCACAGCCCCCCTATAATAACCTTGCAGCACCCCTCCACACAACTCCCTTTTGGGTCAGGACCCTACAATTACAGCATCTTGAAATTTCAGATTTAAATACAGCTCTACCCCGATATAACGCTTTCCTTGGGAGCCAAAAAATCGTACCACGTTATAGATGAAACCACACTATATCGAACTTGCTTTGATCCGCTGGAGTGCGCAGCCCTGTGCCGCTTCTCCTCGCTTCCCTGGAGCAGTGCTTTACTGCATTATATTCGAATTTGTGTTATATCGGGTCACATTATATTGGGGTAGAGGTGTAGCTGAAATCATGAAATTTACTATTTATAAAATCCTCTGACTGTGAACTGGACTCTGAATTTGATAGGGCCCTACTCATGAGTAGCCTGGATCTTAGCACCTGATTTACTGAAATGGGGAACATTTAGTTGGATTACATAGGACTATATTCCCTGTTTTCATAAAATACTATGGAGTTATTAACTTGTGGTTAAAAAGACTCCAGAGACTTAAAAAAAGGAGCTTGACTTGTCCAGATGATGGCATCTTTCATCTGATCACCCTATACTGTATATCCGGCAAAGTGGTTTCACTCCTGCATAAACAAGTGATGCTCACAATGGCTTCACTACTTGCCTTGTTCCAGTTCAGTTGGAAATGGTGGTTGACCTTCATCAAATGTAGTGGGCAGGAATACAGGGGAAGTGCTAACTTCTACAGGAATTAATTAGTTAAAATCAATTTTATTAAATAAGGTAGTGTCTCACTTTCATGTAATGAGAGGCACCAAAAGGTTTCTTAAAGTGGGGAAAATAACTAGAGACCCTGGACCAACATCATTCTTGTGAAGGAGCTTACTACAAGAAAGAAACCAACAGAACTCCACTGGCCATTGCCTACAGTCTTCAGCTTAAACCTCTCCAATGCATCATCAGTGATCTACAGCCCATCCTGGACAATGATCCCTCGCTTTCACAGACCTTGGGAGGCAGGCCAGTCCTCACCCACAGACAACCCGCCAACCTTAAGCATATTCTCACCAGCAACCACACACCACACCATAGCACCTCTAGCTCAGGAACCAATCCATGCAACAAACCTCAATGCCAACTCTGTCCACATATCTACGCCAGCAACACCATCACAGGGCCTAACCAGATCACCTACGCTATCACCGGTTCATTCACCTGCACGTCCACCAATGTTATATATGCTATCATTTGCCAGCAGTGCCCCTCTGCTATGTACATCGGCCAAACTGGACAGTCCCTACGTAAAAGGATAAATGGACACAAGTCAGATATTAGGAATGGCAATATACAAAAACCTGTAGGAGAACACTTCAACCTTCCTGGCCACACAATAGCAGATTTAAAGGTAGCCATCCTGCAGCAAAAAAAAAACTTCAGGACCAGACTTCAAAGAGAAACTGCTGATTTTCAGTTCATTTGCAAGTTTGACACCACCAGCTCAGGATTAAACAAAGACTGTGAATGTCTAGCCAACTACAAAAGCAGTTTCTCCTCCCTTGATGTTCACATCTCAACTGCAAGAAGAGGGCCTCATCCTCCCTGATTGAACTAACCTCATTCTCTCCAGACTGATTCTGGCCTGCATATTTATACCTGCCTCTGGAAATTTCTATTACATGCATCTGACAAAGTGGGTATTCACCCATGAAAGCTTATGCTCCAATATATCTGTTAGTCTATAAAGTGCCACAGGACTCTTTATTGCTTTTTACAGAGCCATTCTAACATGGCTACCCCTCTGATACTACTGTCTGAACGTCTAAGTGCCTTGCAGTGAGGTATATTTTTAGTATGAATTATGTGGATTGATAATCTAAATTTTAGTTAAGAGTCAGGACTTTCAGACTTGCTTCATGTAAAACTTTTAGCTAGATTAAGCTCCTAGTCTATGTAAGTGCAACTAAGAATTGTTCTCATTATACATAGTTCTTGCTTCATAAGGTTCTAAAACAGGGTAAGTTGCAAAGGCTTCTTTTCGTCTTATAAATTCTTATAGTACTTATGCATAGAGCCTTGCATGGATACAAAATTTGTATCCGCATACGGTCTGCGATGTGCAAACATGGTCCACAGAGATCTGCAAATGTGGATATAAAGCAGGTATCTGCAGATTTGCAGGTGTCAAGGTTCCTTCCCCACTCTGAACTTTAGGGTACAGATGTGGGGACCTGCATGGACACTTCTAAGCTTAATTACTAGCTTAGATCTGGTATCGCGGCCACCATCCAGAATTTCAGTGTTTGGATCACTCCCTGTCCCCCCAAAACTTTCCCCTCCCTGGGTAGCCTTGAGGGACTTCACCAATTCCCTGGTGAACACAGATCCAAACCCCTTGGATCTTAAAACAAGGAGAAATTAACCATCCCCCTTCTTTTTCCCCCCACCAATCCCTGTTGAGTCCAGATCCAATCCTCTTGGTTCTAAAAACAAGGAAAAATCAATCAGGTATTAAGGAAAAAAAAGGCTTTTAATTAAAGAAAGAAAGAGAGGTAAAAATCATCTCTGTAAAATCAAGATGGAAAATACTTTACAAAGTAATCAGATTTATATAACCCAGAGGAACCCCTTTTAGCCTTAGGTGCAAAGTTACAGCAAACAGAGGTAAAATCCTCTCAGCAAAAAGGAACATTTACAAGTTGAGAAAACAAAAATAAGACTAACATGCCTTGCCTGGCTGTTACTTACAAGTTTGAAACATGAAAGACTGGTTCAGAAAGATTTGGAGAGCCTGGATTGACGTCTGGTCCCTCTTAGTCCCAAGAGCGAACAACCCCCAAAACAAAGAGCACAAACAAAAGACTTCCCCCCACCAAGATCTGAAAGTATCTTGTCCTCTTATTGGTCCTCTGGTCAGTTGTCAGCCAGGTTTACTGAGCTTCTTAACCCTTTACAGGCAAAAGAGGCATTAACCCTTAACTATCTGTTTATGACAGCAGGGCTCTACTTATGCAATGGATCAGGTTACTGCTCCATTAAAGCACTATGATTTGAGTCGAGCTTGCAAAGTCTCTGCTGTGTTTATTTGGATCTTGCTATTTCTAAGTGTGTCACAAAACTGCAAACCCAGAACACAACTGGTTGAAATACATGTTGTTTCCAGCTGATCAGACAGAACTGGAAGTCAGTTGATCTGCTCCTTCATAGGAGGGTTTCTTTATCCATTTCATTCTGTGGGACTAAATGGGCCTTTGCAATGCCTCTCTTTTTTTTATTATTTTTCATTATTTTTTACACTTGCAAATTGGGATGCAAATTACTACATATGTAAGTGCCACTAGCATAAGCATCACATACTCACTGAAGGCACGCTTTTATATTACTGAACTAGGCACATGCTTATCATTCCTCCTTTTAATACCCTGTAACCAACTGTCGTCCTTGTTGGAGAAACGGAGCTGAGCCTCAGTGAAATTATGCTGCGATGTTTGTTTCCTTCTGAGTAGTTTATTAAATAGTTCTGCTGTTGCATGTCAGCAGTTTCACCTCCTACTCACACTCTTTCATTCTTGTTCTTAGATTATAAGCTCCGTGGTGCTGGGATTGCCTCTGTTTATGAGCAGTGTAGAGTGTTGAGTGCCTTTTTGGTCCTAAAGAAGTGATAAACTGTGGTAGCTCATTTATGGTAGGTGTGGGTGAAGGAGGACCGGTCTTGCAGCATGTTAAAAACTAGATATGTACCTTTTTGTCAGTTTTTATGAGTGATCTGCCCTGGAAACACTACACATTTTACCACTCATAAGGAAACTCATCCGCTGAGTTTGCATCTCAGGAAAATCTGTGCACAGCACAATCCCATGCTAAATCAGAAATGATGCCACAAATCATTGCTGGATTCCCAAGTCTGGTATTTGCTTCTCTGGGTCAGCAAGTGCTGAGAATTTTGTATAGGAATTATGTTCATCACCTTGTAACAGGTGCCTCGAGTTGTTCTACAGTACCTGAGTAGGAGTGGCATTGCTAGACTCTCTAAAAGAAAGCCCATCCAGCTCACCTTGGTTAGAAGAATGTTTGCTTTAGGGGAGAAAATGGGGAATTTTTTATTGATTCCCTGAAAGATGCAAGGAGATGCCTATGGATACTACTGCAATAAATAATTGTGATGTGCTGGAAGTGCATAAATAGTAGGGCTGGCAGGTGATTTTAAAAAATTAATCACAATCTTGCGCTTAAACAATAATAGAATACCATTTACTTAAATATTTTTGGATGTTTTCTACATTTTCAAATATATTGATTTAAATTACAACACAATACAAAGTGTACAGTGCTCATTTTGTATTTTTTTATTACAAATATTTTCACAGTAAAAAACAAAAGAAATAGTATTTTTCAACTCATCTAATAAGTACTGTACTGCAATCTCTTTATCATGACAGTTGAGCTTACAAATGTAGAATTATGTACCAAAAAAAACTGCATTGTTTTATTTTTTAATGTAACACTTTAGCGCCTACAAGTTCACTCAGTCCTCCTTCAGCCATCGCTCAGACAAACAAGTTTGGTTACAATTTGCAGGCGATAATGTTGCCCGCTTCTTGTTTACAATGTCAGCTGACAGTGAGAACAGGAGTTCGCATGGCTCTGTTCTAGCTGGCATCACAAGATAGTTACATGCCAGTTGCGCTGAAGATTCATATGCCCCTTCATGCTTCAACCACCATTCCAGAAGTGCCAAATGCAGCATACGTTTCCTCAATTATCTCAAACGGGAACTGTCAGCGTGGCTAAGTCAGAATCTATTGAACTAAACCTGCTTAAAGCTTATTGCAGTCCTTGTATGCAAAGAGTGTTTCTTAAGCAACCATGTAATATAAGATCAATTCCACAGCCGTTTCCTGAAACCTCCTTTTTCAGTAGCTGTGTTTTTGAGGGTATTTATCATTTGAAGATGATCACACACTGTTAATATTTGATGTGTGGAAAACACTGGTGACAATTTTACTTTTATGCTTTCTGTCTTAACTTTTTTTTCAGTCTCCTGTTTATGCTTTATTACTCTGTCAGCTCCACAGATATTCATTCTCACTGGGAAAGCACCAAAGCCGAGACGTTTTAAAGAACGGGTGCCAGAGTAAGGCCTCCAAGTCAGTGGCTGATATTTCAAAAGTGCTGAGAACCAGCAGCTCCCACTGAAGTCAACAGAGGCTACTGGATACTCAGAATTTTTGAAGATCAGATTTGGGTGCCTAACGTGAGACCCCTGAATAGTATGGTGGGTGTTTTGTTTTGTTTGGGCTTTTTTTTTTTTTTTTTTTTTTTTTTTTTTTTTTTTTTTTTTAAATCTTGGCCTAAAACTTTTGGCTTTTCATCAGTACTGAGGCAATTCTCACGAATGTTAGCAGCTCTGTTAAAAACAAAAAAAAAGACACACAAACCCCATCATACTCTTCAGAAATGGATGACCTGGGTGGAAAAAACCTGGAAACTATATCTACCTATAATTTGCTTAGGGCTAAAACTGTATGCAGTTGTAAGCAGATGCCTTTCCCTAACCGTTCTCAAACAAAGTTCACACACTGTAGGATAAAAAAGCTCATTCCTTTCCTGGAGTTTGGCGTGTTAACAAAGAAGGAAACAAAGAACATAAAAACAATAAGGAGTCCGGTGGTACCTTAAAGACTAACAAATTTATTCAGGCATAAGCTTTTGTTGGTGAAAAACCCACTTCTTCAGATGCACACAAAGTTCATCCCAGGCCTTCAAAGGTTTGGTGTTTCCTAGCTGAGGAATGCTCAGCCCACACTCTAGATCAGGAGCAGGCAACCTGTGGCACGGGTGCTGAAGGCAGCACGCAAGCTGATTTTCAGTGGCACTCACACTGCCTAGGTCCTGGCTACCAGTCCGGGGGTCTCCGCATTTTAATTTAATTTTAAATGAAGCTGCTTAAACATTTTTAAAGCCTTATTTACTTTACATATAACAATAGTTTACTTATATATTATAGACTTATAGAAAGAGACCTTCTAAAAACATTAATATTTTTACTGACACGCGAAACCTTAAACTACAGTGAATAAATGAAGACTCGGCACACCGCTTCTGAAAGATTGCCGACCCCTACTCTAGATCACCTGTAGAACTCCTCCCTTAATCTCGTTAAGATGATGAACTACCTTCCTCAGTCAGTCAACAGTATCCCCTTAGCTATTACCCTACAAGACATTTGCCCCCCCTCCTCCCCCTGGCCTGCTAACATGATAAGGTGTTTCAAAACACTAAGAGCATGTTACAATGGTCTTGGCCCAAGAGAGAACTTCTATACCCATTTTTGGGGAGGGAAATGTATCTGCTCATTTGTTTCTCAAGTTTGTTGGTTTCATGCTTTGTTCTTCCTTAATGAGAAGATTTATACAACAGATGGAATGATGTCTTTTAATAGGCAGCAGGTTTAAAACAAATAAAAGGAAGTTCTTCACACAGCGCACAGTCAGCTTGTGGAACTCCTTACCTGAGGAGGTTGCAAAGGCTAGGACTATAACAAGGTTTAAAAGAGAACTGGATAAATTCATGGAGGTTAAGTCCATTAATGGCTATTAGCCACGGTGGATAAGGAATGGTGTCCCTAGCCTCTGTTTGTCAGGGGATGGAGATGGATAGCAGGAAAGAGATGACTTGATCATTACCTGTTAGGTTCACTCCCTCTGGGGCACCTGGCATTGGCCACTGTTGGTAGACAGGATACTGGGCTAGATGGACCTTTGGTCTCATCCAGTACGGCAGTTCTTATGTTCTTATGTATGTTGTCTTTGAATCAAGAAATTTGCGATTTCAAACAGTGCCATAGTGTGCTGCACTTGTGTAATACCTTTCATCAGAGGATCTCAAAGCACTTTGCAGCCATGATGGGGGATCCTGACCATTAAAATTCAACACTTAAATTTTATTTAGCTTAATGGGAGCATAGGAGGGTAGAGGAAAAAAATGTTTGTTCTTTTATCTCTGCATATTTGTAAGGTTTTTAGGTGTACAAACAAACCTGTTAAAATTGTATGACTCGTACAGAATCCCACATGGCTTCTGTTTATATCTGGGTGATGAGCTAGTAAGGAATAGATACTGTCAAATGGGGGAAGGAGCTACAGTCAACTTTCTTTTCAGCTGTTTCTGCTCTGAGTCTATTCCTCTTTAGATGTAGGTCAGGCCTGAGGAGTGTGAATAGCTACTGACTCAATACACTATTGTTAAATTTGACTTGTGAGTCTTAGAATAATCAGTTTCACCCCACATTTAGAAAATATCATCCATGTAACATGGCAAGGCTTCAGCATGCATCCAATGTGTGCTATAAAATGTTTGTTTACAAATAAATTGTAATCCTGATCATTTGTGTGCGGCAAAGATAAAAAGAAGGCTAGGGGAGGAAAACTTAAACATAATTTACTGAAAAATGGAAATGCTAAATGAGTTAAGTATTTAATCAGAGAAACTAAGCGTGCAGAACTGTTAGCAAGTGTGTATGTGATAGTGGTTTGCTTTTTCATCTAGTGTTGTATGTTGTCACTATGTGTGGCTATATGAAAAATTCATTCCTAGATCAGATACGTTTACACATGAGGTTATAACAAATACTTCATCTGAGAAATGACTGAAGTTTCAGGCTATCTTATGGCCTTACTTTTCACAGTGTGAAATATAAGAGAAACTTGACATTTTACCACTTTTACATAGGATACTTTAGGCCTCTAAGTAGAGTGTTTACAACAGAGTATTTTACACTACTGTATTAGAATTTCAATATTAACATGCTAGGAGTGCAAAATAACTTTTTGGGAACAATGCTGCATTGGCAGGGGAGAGAGTTGATGACCTCCTCACTACTTTGAGTGACTCAGTTTCTTTCTTCCTTGTGTCCAAATTGGCAACCTAAGTTGCTGTGGCACTGTTGCAAAGTAGTGTTACTAAGGGTATGGCTACACTTGAAATGTCAAAGCGCTGCCGCGGCAGCGCTTTGAAGTGTGTGTATGGTCGGAGCGCCAGCGCTGGGGGAGAGCTGCGCCAGCGCTGCATGTAAACCACATCCTCTACGGGTGTAGCTTGCAGCGCTGGGAGCCATGCTGCGGCACTGATTACACTGTATCTCGCAGTGCTCAGGGGGATGTTTTTTCACACCCCTGAGCGCAAAAGTTGCAGCACTGTAAAGCGCCAGTGTAGCCAAGGCCTAAGTAGAAATGTCGTATAGTGTCATCCGCAGCCAGGATTGCTGGATGCTCGTCCATTTGACACTGTCAGTTAACTGCTCTGTTTCTGTTTCCATACATGTTAAATGGATCGTTTCCAGTCTCAAGTGTGTTATGAGGTTTAGTGTTTTACAAAGAGCATTTATTGAATGAAAGCTGTTATGGACATAAGTGTGCTTTTGTAACTTTTTGACATCCTCTCTCCTTTGGGTCCTCTTCTACTTAGGTGCCTTCCACTCATTTTAGTAGTGTTTGTGTTTAAATTGCAGAACTCAACTAGCATTTTAACATTTGAATACTTTGCTGTCTCATGCTTTAACCCTTATCTAGTATATACAGGGTTCCTGCTCTACATAATCACTATACTTCATGGTATTTTAATCTTGGTAAAAACAGTAGATATTGCCTAGTCTCTGAAGTTAAATAATCCCCACCTATTTGTTACTCCTAACAGCAGATCATGTGACATTCAGAAAATTAGTCACTGCTAGAGGAAAGCTAGTCTGATTTTTCTCTTGCTCTCTGCTAGAGGAGGGAGAAGAAACTCCTATGTTCTTCCAGGGTAACTTTGGTAGAGTATGCTGAAGGCTTAGCATTGCAAATTTGGTTTACAGCATTGGGACAGTTGAAGTATTCTGCCTATTAATGGAATAGGTGATCTAGTTAAGGCACACAAGGAGAGAAATATCCATCAGTGAAGATCTCCCTAAAATGGCACCTAAAAAGATTTTCATCAGAGACTGTCATCTGATTGGATTACAGTGTGTAGTGCAAATGTTTTCTTGCTGTTGAGCACATTCAATTAAAACATGATATTGCCATTCATGGACTGAATCTGACAAATACAAGGAAATTCCAAGTTCAGCCATCCACTCCATGCTTCACTTGCCCTATTGTGCTTTGGTATTTCTGTATATGTGCCATAAAAGATTCCTTTACGTGATGTCCCTTCTGCACCTGGATACTTTGGGCAAGCTAAGGGAATGTCAGGCTAATTTTCACATGAGGCTCAAAGTTAAGATGAATTAACTAAAGATGTGAAGCTACTGTGCACTAAACCCCCATGTGGAGGTTGTCGTTTGGAAGTAAAGTGGCCTTAGTCTGGTTTAGTTTAATGCACATTGGTTAAATTGGATTAAATTATCAGTTAGTTAAATCACTTTGCACAGACACACTCAGGAAAGTTAGACAAGTCCTGAGACTTAATGGCACTATCTTCTAATGTTGTATACTGTATATGATGATGAACCTCAACAGCAACATCATTGTGACTCAAAATTAAAATAAAGCTCTCCAGAGAAATGGGCTGGAATAGTTTCAGTCTTTGAATTTGGTGCTTGTGAAAGTAGTGAACTGATGATGCTTCTGAGATCATAGGCATAGGAACTTCAAGCACATGCTTCTATGCTTTTCTGAATGGGGGCCATTGAGAATAGGGGCTATGCAAGATCCCCATCCTCTCCACAACTTTACCAGGGCTCTGCACGCTTTCTCATACACCTCCTGTTTCTCCTGAGTAGATTGCTAATTCCTCTGCATTGTTCCCAACTGCACTGTGAATTTATAGATATGGACCTATTGCCCTTCAGAGGCTAAAACAACTTCACCTTGTGGCTTATGCTGCAGTTGGAACTTAGGCTTCCAAAGTGGAAAGGAAGGCTTGTATGTTAAATGGCATGACAGTGTGTTAACCTTCATCCCCAAAGAGGACAGTTTTTTGCAGACTCTTCTGGGGTTGGATAGCAGTAATATTTCTGCCTGTTGATTGAGTTTTAAATTAATCAAATCTTCATCTTTCTTTGCTCTGTTCACCTCTGCTTGTACATTTGTTATACATCACAGCATATGCTCAGGAATTGTAGATTGTGTGTATGTCTCCACTAAAGCTGGAAGGTGTAATTTCCAGCTCAAGTAGATATACTCACACGAGCTCAGTCTCTGGTTAGTGTGGTAGCTCTGAAGTGTAGCTACCCTGAATAGTCCTAGGGTCACAGATGGGATCATACTCAGGCAGCTAGCCCCTTGCGCCATACAGCAACCATTCTGTTTTTAGTGCACTAGCTGGATCAGAGCAAAAGCAAGCCTGTCTGCTTTAGCTGGCGCTCACACCTTCCAGCTCCATTGTAGACCTACCCAAAATCTTTTCCCCCTCAGCTCCAGCTGGCCTACATTTCTACCTGCTAAGCAGTGAACAATCACTAAAAACAGGAATTTCAGTGCTGCTGCTTGCAAGACTGGTGCTAGTAATAGCTTGGCAGGCTGTTGTTGTGGTTTAGTGTATCTTAAATTAAAAGGGCATCGGTAGTCCAACGTGAAACTTTCCTTAAAAGTTCAAGATCTTGGAGGTCCTCATTCTATATCGTTTTCTTCTATTTCATTGCTGAGAAACTTTTTAAAGAATGAAAGCAGATGGAATAACTGATTTTTTTTTTCCCATCCTCTCATGTATGTATGTTATGGTTCTGAAGCAGTTAACTAACAAACCTTATTCTGAGTGCTAGGCTGACACTGATCATGTTTTGTGTACAAACAAGGATGATTTGTCATGACAAGTGGAAAATGATGTTAAACAAAAGGAGCTGTGTTTATTTCAACAAAGTTCAGAACACTGGTGGAGAAGAATCAGTGTTTGCCAGAAGGCAGAGAGGCCGTTCATTAGGAGGAAAATGTTATAGCCAAGCCTCTAACAAAATATTAAAGAATGGACAGTAGTGTGAAACTATGTACAGTTGGTTGTAAATCTTTTTTTGTGTGTGTATCCTTTTGTTTTTAACTTTGGAAGTATAACATTAGATCATTGTTTAGTAATTCATATATAGGGCCGGTCCTTCTGATCGTGTACATTGTCATAGCTCTATTGAAACCAGTGGAGCTATGCTGACTTACAGCAGCTGAGAATCTGGTCCATTGTCATTGTGAAAATAACTGGTATGTTATTAAGATCTTGCAGAAAAGCTAAGGCACAAAAATGAGTTAAACCTAGCTAGGGACATAAAAGGCGATAAGAAAATGTTATTTAAATATATTAGAAGCAAGAGAAAGATGGAGGAAAGTGTAGACCCTCTACTTAGCGGCAAAGAAGATCTAATAACTGGTGATATCAAGAACACTGGAGTGTTTAATGCCTACTTTGCTTCAGTCTTCGCTAAAAAGATGAGTGGTGATTAGATGCTCAACACAGTTAATATTAACAACTCAGGGGGAAGGAACACAAGCCAAAATAGGGAAAGAACCAGTTAAACAATACTTACATAAGTTAGATGTATTCAAAGGAGCCGGGCCTGGTGAAATTCATCCTCGGATAGTTGAGAGCTAGCTGAATCTAACTCAGAACCGTTAGCAATTATCTTTGAGAACTCCTGGAGGTTGGTTGAGGTCCCAGAAACTGAAGAAGAGCAAGCATACTACTTAACTTTAAAAAGGGGAACAAAGAGGACCTCGGAATTATAGACCAGTCAGCCTAACTTGGATACCTGAAAAAATACTGGAACAAATTACTTAACGATCAGTTTGTAAGCACCTGGCAGATACTAGGGCTAAAAGGAATAGTTAGTACGGCTTTAAGAACAAATCATGCCAAACCAACCTAATTTTCTTCTTTGGCAGGAAAGTAGTAGATATATCACATCTTGATATTTTTAGTAAGACTTTTGGCACAGTTCCACATGACGGTGTCATAAGCAAGTTAGGGAAATGTGGTCTAGATGAAATTTATTATAAGATGGGTTCAGAACTGGTTGAAAGACCATACTCAGAGTAGTTATCAATGGTTCACTATCAAATAGGGAAGATGTATCTAGTGGGACCTGTGGGGGTCAATCCAGGACTCGTCAATATTTTCATTAATAACTTCGGTAATGGAGTAGAGAGTATGCTTATAAAATTTGCAGATGACACCAAGGTGGGAGAGGCAAGCACTTTGGAGGTTTGGATTCAAATTCAAAACAACCTTGAGAAACTGGAGAATTAGTCTGAAATCACAAAGGCCTGGTCTACACTACGCGTTTAAACCGAATTTAGCAGTGTTAAACCTATTTAACCCTGCACCCATCCACACAACAAGGCCCTTTATATCGATATAAAGAGCTCTTTAAACCGGTGTCTATACTCCTCCCCAACAAGAGGAGTAGCACTGAAATCGGTATTGCCATGTCGGATTAGGGTTAGTATGGCCGCAAATCGACGGTATTGACCTCTGGGCGGTATCCCACAGTGCACCACTGTGAACGCTCTGTAAAGCAATCTGAACTCGGATGCACTGGCCAGGTAGACAGGAATAGCCCCGCGAACTTTTGAATTTCGTTTCCTGTTTGCCCAGCGTGGAGCTCTGATCAGCACAGGTGGCGATGCAGTCCCAAATCCAAAAAGAGCTCCAGCATGGACCGTTCGGGAGATACTGGATCTGATGGCTGTATGGGGAGACAAATCTGTTCTATCAGAGCTCTGTTACAGAAGACGAAATGCCAAAGCATTTGAAAAAATCTCCAGGCTATGATAGACAGAGGCCACAGCAGGGACTCAGCATAGTGCTGTGTGACAAGTGTAACGGAAAGCCAAAGAATCAAATGGACGCGCATGGAGGGAGGGAGGGTGTACTGAGGATTCCAGCTATCCCACAGTCTCTGCAGTCTCTGAAAAGCATTTGCATTCTTGGCTGAGCTCCCAGTGCCTGAAGGGTCAAAAATATTGTCGCCAGTAGTTCAGGGAATATGTCGTCAATTTAACCCTCCCTCTCTCCCCCCCCCCGAAAGAAAAGGGAAAAAAAACGTTTCTCGCCTTTTTTCATTGTCACCCTATGTCTACTGCATGCTGCTGGTAGACGGGGTGCTGCAGCACTGAACACCAGCATCCCCTTCCCGATGGCAGACGGTACAATATGACTGCTATCCATCATCAGCAGCAGCCCGTGAGTGCTTCTGGCTGGCCTCGGTGAGGTCGGCCTGGGTAAAAATGGGAATGACTCCTGGTCATCCCCGGCAGATGGTACAGAACGGCTGGTAACCATCTTCATCATAGCAACTGGAGGCTGAGCTCTGTCAGGCTCCCCACCCCTGCTTCATGTCTAAAGAAGATTCTGTACTGCCTGGACTATCATAGCAGCGGGAGGCTGGGCTCCTCTCCCTCGCCACCCTTTAATGTCCTGCCTGGACTATCATGGCAGCTGGAGGGTTCCTCCCCCTCATTTTATCTCACTAAAAAGTCAGTGTTTTTTATTCCTGCATTCTTTATTAGTTCATCACACACATGGGAGGACACTGCCACGGTAGCCCAGGAGGGTTGGGGGAGGAGGGAAGCAATGGGTGAGGTTGTTGCAGGGGCACCCCCTAGAATGGCATGCAGCTCATCATTTCTGCGGGATCTGACGTGGAGCAGCTGTGCTCTCTGGTTCTCTAGTACACTTGCCCCATGTTCTAGGCAGGACTGACTCTATTTTTAGACAGAACATAAAGAAGGGAATGACCTGGGGAGTCATTCCCATTTTTGTCCATGCGCCCCCGGCCGACCTCAGTGAGGCCAGCAGGAGCATCCATGACAGCAGCAGACGATATAGAACGACTGATAACCGTCATCTCATCGCCAATTTATAATGGCATGGCAGACGGTGCAATAGGGATGGTAACCGTCTCTGCTACCTTGCAAAGGCAAATGAATGCTGCTGTGTAGCACTGCAGTACCGCATCTGTCAGCAGCATCCAGTACACATATGGTGACGGTGACAAAAGGCAAAACGGGCTCCATGGTTGCCATGCTATGGCATCTGCCAGAGCAATCCAGGGAAAAAGGGCGCAAAATGATTGTCTGCCATTGCTTTCACGGAGGAAGGATTGAGTGACGACATTTACCCAGAATCACCCGCGACACTGTTTTTGCATTGGGATCTCAACCCAGAATTCCAATGGGCGGGGGAGACTGCGGGAACTATGGGATAGCTACGGGATAGCTACCCACAGTGCTACGCTCTGGAAATCGACGCTAGCCTCGGTACATTGACGCACGCTGCCGAATTAATGTGCTGAGTGTGGCCGTGTGCACTCGACTTTGTACAATCTGTTTTACAAAACCGGTTTATGTAAAATTGGAATAATCCCGTAGTGTAGACATACCCAAAAATTAAATTCAATAGACAAGGGCAAAGTACTTCACTTAGGAAGCAAAAATCAAATACACAACTACAAAATGGGGAATAATGGGCTTATGTGGTAGTACTTATGAAAAAGATCCAAGCTTTATAGTGAATCACAGATTGAATATGAGTTGTCAACATGATGCAGCTGCGAAAAAAGCAAATATCGTTCTGGGATGTATTAACAGGAGAGCTGTATGTAAGACACGGCAAGTAATTGTCCCTCTCTATTTGGCACTGGAGAGACTGCAGCTGGACTAATGTATCCAATTCTGGGCACCATACTTCAGGAAAGATGTTGACAAAATGGAGAGAGTCTAGAGGAGAATAAAAAAAAAAATGATAGAAGGTTTAGAAAACCTGACCTGGGAGGATTGGGGCAGAGGGGGCATGTGTAGTCTTGAGAGGCTAAGACTGAGGAGAGACCTGGTAACAGTCTACAGATATGTTAAGAACTGTTATAAAGAGCACAATTGTTCTGTTTCTTCTGAAGGTAGGACAAGAAGTAATGGGCTTAATCTGCAGCAAGGGAGATTTGAGGTTCTATATTAAGAAAAACTTTCTTAACTATAAGGATAGTTTAAGCTCTGGAATAGGCTTTCAAGGGAAGTTGTAGAATCCCCATCAGTTGAGGTTTTTAGAACACAGGTTGGACAAACAACTGTGAGGGATAGTCTAGGTTTACTTGATCCTGGCACAGCACAAGGGACTGAACTGGATGACTTCTCAAGGTCCTTTCCAGGTCTACATTTCTGTGATTCTGTGTACAGGTGGTAGATTTTAACAGGCAACTACATTATTAAGATCTTGCTTAATGGGTAATGGAATTGCTTGTGTGATTTCTCCAGTCTTTGTAGGTGCTTATCTTGCATATTCATTCATTAAGAACCTAAAAACATAGCAAATAAAGAATATGAATATTGAATACGCACCACGGTATTGCTTAGAAGATTGAAAAAGATGCCTAATGACTAAGGCTGTTCAGAAGAATGACTATTCTAAATTGTCCTAGAAGTGTGTCTGTTTCTTAGAAAAGACTTACAGACTTTTTCATCCCTGTGTGCCCTCAGCTCCATGTTGCTGGTGTTGGCATTTCTAATGGGCTATATGATGTTCTGGGGAGGGCAAAGCAGAATTATTGTGGATTTGCTTGCCTCAGCAGCATGCTAGAAGAGATATGCACAGAAGACTGGCTCCTCGGGAACAGAGTAATACAGCAGAACAGAACTACCACTTCATAGTACCTCTTGCTATTTTACAATCAACTTGATCATTTATAAACAGTATATTTGCTTCTGGACTGAACTTATATGGTCAGACTTCTCTACAAAGTCAGTTTTGCCAGGCCAGTTACAAATGACTGAAAATAGGCTTGTAGTGGAAAAATGACAGATACAAATGTTTAACATCTTGGTCATGTGAACAGTGTTACTGGAATACAGTATATAGTAAAGTCATGGACAGGTCATGGGCCATGAATTTTTGTTTACTGTCCGTGACTTTTACTAAAAATACTCATGACTAAAACATAGCCTTAAACATTAGCAGAGAAGCTCATTTGAAAAACTAGTGGAACCGACGGATGAGGTATTAAGGAAGGGTGTATGGATAACTTGTTGCACCTTAAATAGCATGGTTGTTTCAGGAATTTGTCTCTTTAGAATGTCTTTTTGATTCGACTTTCTGCCGCTGGATTCAGAGAAGGATGTCTTGCATTTTAGGCCAAAGAGGAATCCATGATTATGTCCTCTGACTTCCCTGTTATTAATTTAGTTACATCTTTAATCTGTTCTGCTTTCAGACTTAGTAAGGGAGGAAAGTGTGATATCAGCACAAAAGTGCCTCAAATCTGAGGGATTAAAAATTATTTGTTTATGGAGCTGAAGTGTAAATGCTAACTTTTTAAATTCTAACTTGAGCCTTGTTTGAGGAGCTCAAGCCTTGGGGTTTTCAGATTGTTTTATTTTTATCAATGTATCCCAGACTGATAAAGCAGTTTTCTGTATAACCTATTAGTTGGCAAAAAGTTTACAGGTAATTGTCTAAAACTCGCTAGTGATCCAATATGCTACTGGACCTAGAGTAAGAGATCTCTGGATTCAGGGCTCTGGCTAGAACTTCACAACCAACTCCAGCATTGTGTGCTCCTTTTCCTGATCTCCAGGCAGTTTGCCTGGATTATAGCTGAGCTAGTGGATTTTATGATGGAAATTTATCTGCTGGACTGTAGCTTCCCAAAACAAGATACGAGGCCTGGTTTGAGAGGTGAGTCCTTCCACTGCAGAGAACATGTGTAATACATGCTTGGAAATCAGAGGGCAAGCTCCTGTTAGCGAGCATTCTATCTGCTGGCATGAGGGCATTCAACAACTGAATGTAGCAGCTGTATGCTGCCCTTAACTGATTTGTTTTGCATTCCATATAGCAAGGTGCACCTTGCTATGATGAGAGCAAGAAGATTAAGTGTACGCCAGCTCAGTCCCTTTCAGCCACTTCCACATTCCCATTCCTTTGGAATTAACGCAAAGATGGAATCACAGGGCTTTGTTTTGAAGTCTTCCTACTTTTGTATAAAGTTTCTTTTGTGCTATGATTGTTTTGTCAGTTTCTCAAGAAGCTGAATTGAGGAGACAAAATCTTCAGTGCAGCAAAAAGTTCCAATGAACATAATGTGGGACAGGGAAGAACAACTTGCACAAAGTTCCTCCTTATTTGTTGCTGGTAGTGACATCCTAATGGTTTCACCCATTTCAACAGCAGAGCATCAGAAATTTCTGTTATGACTGTTGTATGGCATTGCTCTATTTGTGCAAGAGAACATGTCCACCTATACTCTATTGTGATGGCTGAACTAGCTAACAGGGTTAATTTGGTCTTGCAATCTATACTCACCTAACTTGTTTTGGAGAGAAATATGATGCTCATTTTCCAAATGAGGACATTATAAGGTACAAAGATTGAGGTTCACTTACAATTCACCACTGCAAACCTAGAATGCAGCATAAGGGCTGTTGAGAGAGTCCATTTATTCATGTAATTACTTTACCAGTGTGAGGGCATAAATATCCATCAGTGAAACTTCTAAAATTAGAATCAATAAGATTTTCATCAAAGAGAATGATCTGATTGGAGTACTGCGTTCTGTGGATGTTTTCTGGGTATTTGAGCCTATTAACAGTAAAACTACTGTTCAGGCATTGCTTCTAACCAACAAATGGAAGGAAATGCCAAATAAAAGCATCTCCTTCATCCTTCACTTGCCTATTCTGCACTGGTTATTTTGGTGCACATTAATGTATAATATCTAATCCAATACATGGATATGTTACAGGTGATCTACAAAGCAGGAAAAAATGGTTGCTTTGATGTGTATATACAATAGGCCAGAAGGCTATCTCTTCAAAATCTGGGGAGAAGCAAGGTTTTGGGGCTGTCTAGACACGAGGCAAGCTGCACTTTAGATCCCTTTTAGATCCTCTCCAGTGCACCCCTTTGACATATTTCACTACCTTCACCTCTCTGGGTGGAACCATGCAATCCTTCCACTCCTAGACTGGGTCTCTGATCTGCAGTCCCCTGTTTACCAACTTTACATCCAGTCCAACGCCTGTTTGGCATCCATAAACCCTTTCCGTCTGGGAGCTTGGGACTAGCAACCTATTAAAGTGACTCACACGGCTTCTTCACAGCCAAGTATTTATCTACCCAAGGATGCACAGCCGAGAGATGGGTTAAAACAAAGACTTGTGCATGTATTTCCTCTTACCTTAGCCTTAATCTTTTCTTGCAAGCTTTGGTAAGCCCCTGCTACTTCCATCTCTAGCTGCGGATAGTCAGTTTGCTTGCCCCCAGGCAACTGCAGACAATCCGTATCCCCATCCTGGTTTCAGGTGGTCGTCTTAACTGTAGTCTCTTTTTCTGTCTCTATGCTTTCAGCACTGGTATCCCCCAACTGTGCCTGTCATCTGGAAAATAGCACCTTCCCACTCACTGGCCCCGCCATTGTTGTCTTAACTCCCTCGTAGTTTACCATCGGTGTTTTATCTCATTGTTTAGGTTCCTGCTTTGTTCCACCTAACTGCCTCCTTTGACTTAAACCGCATGCAGAGAGACAGGCGAATATCAGAGGTAAACTGAAGTACATAGCGGTTTCTTAACAAATAACTGAGCCATCTCCCTCATTCTCCACAGGGTGTTTTTGTTTACTGTTTTAAAAGCCCTTGTCCTTGTCTAGGTTGGAAGACTATGATGTTTGCAGAGCCGGTGCAAATGATAACACCTATTTTAACTTCATTGACTTAATAACACGTTTAATAAAGGAATCCTGTGTTTAAAGACTGAACATCTGTTCCCCTAAAATTAAGATATTAACACAAAAATAAACTTCTTTTCTTACTCCCACTGGGCCTCCCACAAAACTAGGGAAGACCAGATTCTGCATTCCTGATGCTTCTAAATTTGAAAGAACGCGTAACTTTCAGATCTGCCTCATTCATCATAAAAAAACAAACAAGCACTCACCAAGACTGTAATTCTGTCTCCATGGAAGTCGCTGGCAGAACTCTTATTGATTTTAATGGGGCTAGAATTTCATCCCAGATTTTTACATCCTTTGCAAGAGTCCCATTTAATAAGTGGCAACCTAATGACTTTCATTTCATTTAAATGAGACCTTTCACTTAATGGTAATGTTTTCTAATGTTGCATACTTTCTGTAGTGATGGACCCCTAAACAACGTTACTATGACTTACAAGTAAATTAAACCACATTTGAAATTTTGCAGTTGCAGGGACCTCAAGAATTGGTGCAGCTACATCTCTCTGCCTATGGCACATGATAGTCTAGTCTTCTGAGGGCTGCAATACTTTGGTCTAATTTCAGTGGTTGGGTTTAGTGGAATGGAGAGGCCTGTCCTCTGTAGGAGGTCAGACTAGGTATAGTGGACTCCTCTAGTCTTGAACTCTGACTAACTTGGTGCTTGTGAAAGTGGCCTATTGAGAGTGCTCTCACAGGCAAGGCATTGGCAAGCTCTCCCCATACAGCTGTACTCTACACTGCTACTCCATTGCTAGATTTCTCTTGAGCCAAGATTACTGATTCTTATGCATTGTTCCAAAGCACACTGTAGATTTAGCCATATGAGACTAAAACGATCTAACTCATTACACTTGTGACTTTTGTCACTACCTGAACCCAGGTTTCCAAAGTGGGAAGAAGGGCGTGTGTGTTAATCCAGTAATGTTCACCCCCAGAATGGAGAGGTTGTTACTGGCCTACTTTGGTTTGAACATCAGTGGTATGAGTGTCCTGCCTAAAGTCCTGCAGTAAGCTTGTTTTGTTGTAATACTTCAGTGCTGTGGACATTAATTGTTTATAAAGTAATTCATGGAAATAAGTGAACATCTTCCAGAATGACACATTCCCAATGAGCCTTTGATTGCTTAATTGGTACATTCTTTTTTCCATTGGGATATACCAATTGGATTGTACTGTAATAAAGCTGTCTTCATTGCTCCTTACCTTTATCTTTTATTGCAATATGTTCTCACTGAGCACAGCAGTGTTCATTTTAAACTCTATGCCAATATATCCTTGGCTTCTCATTTGGTGAGATGCTGGGATTTGTGTGATTCTCTTGCTCAGTAGGTCCCTTGGGCAGAACTGTGTCTCTTGAGTTAAATGTCTTGAACTGATGCGTTTGGGTATGAGGTTAAAAAGAGCCACTTAAAACTTGAAAACCAAAGTAGATTTCACGAGATTCAAAATACTTTCTTGGATTTGATTACTGGAAATTTTCCTCTTGATTATTTGAGAAGGTGTTAAACCGATCTCTGAGTTTGCATGAGAGTGTGCCTGTGAAGGGAGCCAGTGGTCTCCTACTTGATGAGAGCAGGCTCAAATCTTAATCTTGATCTGAGACATGGGAGTGAGGTAAGCGATTTTACAGCAGACACAGCATTGCACATGCCCACGTGTTTGAGAGCACAGTGGCAGCTTTTGTTTCAAGGAAACTAAGGACTTGTCTACACTTATATTTTATAGCGCTCAAACTTGCTGCGCTCAGGGGGGTGAAAAATCACCCTCCTGAGCACAGCAAGTTTGAGCACTTTAAAGTGCTAGTGTGGACAGGCTCCAAGTGCTGGGAGCCATTCCCCTCGTGGAGGTGGATTACCAGGAGTCCCATCGCTCACGCGTGACCACAGTCACACTTCAAAGTGCTGCCGTGGGAGCAGTTTGAAGTTTCTAGTGTAGACGTAGCCTTAATTTAGACTGTTAAATGAAACAACAATCTTTTGCTCAACTACAGGTAACAGATTTATTTTAAAAACAAAAGGTCACTACTTATAAATACAAACTGAAGTCACTGTAGATGTGTATATTAGACAAGTTGCACCCAGAGAATTAAATGGATTTAAAATTAATGTAATTCCCCTATGCAAACCTCTATAGATGCACATAAACCAGTTTAAACCTTCCTTAAGATAAATCAGTATAAATTGGTAAATTTAGTGAATTAAGCTAAATCAATGTAAGTAAGGTTTAAACCCATTTAAGTACTTAAATGTTAGGGGTATGCATTGAAAATTTTTAAAAATTGATTTAGTCACACCAGTGCAACTTTTCTACAGTAGACTAGATGATAGATTTACATTCTCAAGAATGTAGCTGATCTGAGACAAAATCCTCCAACAAACAAGTGTGTCCCCACCTTTGCATAACAATGGAGGGTAACAGCGATAAACATAGTTGGGGTGGAAGAGAAATTATATTCTCCAGAAATTTGAAATAATAATATAAATAGTCAGAGGCCACCTTCACAAGGAAACTGTATTGAAATATATAATCCCATATCAGCTCTAGATAGCGCTTACTTCAGTTAAAATAGTCTAAGAATTGATAAATAATCTCCTCTAGAACCAGAGAGAAAATCAAACTCGAAACACCCTATTTCACCCACAAATGTCAGCTGTCTTTCGTTCCACAGGAACCTGAGTAAATGGATGGGACTTGCACAGATATAATCCATTTTGGATTATGCGATGGAGGGAAGAGGAATAAATTCTGAAATTAGAGTATTTGAAGGCCTTTCTTAGAGAATTATCTTGCTGGCAACTGTTAAACAGAGGAGGGGGTACTCTAGTTGAAGTGCTTCTGCTAACCTCAGTCTGTCAGTATTGATTGAGAAGGGAGGGTCTCTCCAGCAAGCAGGTCTCAAGCCCAATAGGGCTGTCATAGGTCAAAATCAAGACCTTAAACTAATCATGCAGCTCAGAGATTCATTGCTTACTAAGAGTCATCTGGGATGGAGAGGTGTTAAGAGACACTACCTAAGGCTATATAAATATACTTGGAATAATGCACTGGGTTTTCGTTCTTAAGCATTCAGCCTTTTTTTACTGATCCCATCTCATCTCTAGTCCCTCCAAGAAGTTCTTTCTCTCTTCCTCTATCCTATTGAGTTCCTCCCCTGATAAAACGTCTTTGTAATGCAGTGTTCTATGTTCCTGATCCTTCAGTCCCAGGCACAAACACTTGGAACTTAAGGGAGGAAAACAAGTTGAAAATTTAATATTAGAAATCCTTTGGTAGCAAATAAATTTAAAATGTTTACGAAGCACAGAATACTTCCAGTCCCACTCTGAGGAGGACGACATGTATGGTGGAGGGGAAGCTGTGCTAATAATCTGTACTTTTAAATAACTTCAGCATAATTCTAAGGACCTTCTTAGTAGAGGTTTTAGTGTGCGTGCAGAGAGTAGTTTATTCTGAGAGCAAAGACTGCAGTTTAGAGGCAAGAATGACAGTAAAGAGTTGGGGGATAGGAAGGGCACCAGCTCAAAAGGTATATTCATGGCTATGTTCAGGCTGGCAAGCTGTCTTGGCAGAAATACATGATGCTATTACATGGTAGCCACCTGTTCAAGCAGACACTTGGTTACTCCTGCTCCCTGGCCACTAGTGGATTGGGTATAATAATGGAAAGCTTGTTGTGTGTAGTCTGAAAGCAAAAGCAGCAGCAAAAATGATTGTGAAAATGCCCCTGGGATAGTTGGTATTTAGAACTATGTTAGTGATTCTCCTGGAGGAAGCTCTGTAACTTGTTATATCTTGAAGGGCTGATGTGATGGGAATATCAGTAACTGAAGGAATTGGTGGGGTTTTTGGAGTGGAAAGGAAAAGGTATGTTGGCCGCAGAAGAGCAATTAGCATCCCATGGTGATACAGGCTTCTTTACTTTTCAAGATAGAATATCGCAGAATTGGTTCAACTTGCCCCTCTTTCTCCCCTCACCCTCAAATCCGTATCCTACTTTTATTATTATAACAGAGAACCATAGGTGTGCATAGTGACGGTATAACTCCTTCTATAAAAAGATCTATGACTTACAAGCTAATGGCTTTAGCCTCCTGGTAACCCTGCATCATAGGTAAGTGTTGTATCCCCATTTTACAGGTGAGGAAACTCCGACTCTGATCCTGTCATTGCTAGGTGAGCAGACCCCATTGAAGTCAGAGGGGTTCCATGCAGGCATATGACCTCATCTGCATGGAGCTGATTGCGGGATTGGGGCCAGAGATACAAAGGTGTGACTTATTAAAATTCACTCAAGAAGCATGTGGTAGAGTTGGAAATAGAACCCAGGCTCCTGACCATCCTCAATACATTACGAAAAAGGCCACACTCTGGGTAAAAGTTGAACTCATGGGAGTGAGCGGCATTTGCTCTCTTTCAATATGCTAGGGAGGGGTAGGAAGATAGTGCAAGAGACATTCTTAGGTAGGGGGTGTCATAAACAGATAAATAAGAGTTAATAGAACAGGAGTACTTCATGTCTCTTTTGGCTGTAAAGGGTTAACAAGTTCAGTGAGCCTGGCTGTCACCTGACCAGAGGACCAATCAGGGGACAGGATACTTGCAAATCTTGAGGGAGGGAAGCTTTTGTGTGTGCTGTTAGTTTTTGGTGGTGGTTCTCTCTGGGTTCTGAGAGTGACCAGATGTGCAACCAGGTTTCTCTCCAATCTCCCTGATACAGGTTCTTATAGATTCAAAATAGTAAGTACTAGGTGATAAGGCGAGTTAGGCTTATGTTTGTTTTCTTTATTTGCAAAGGTGTATTTGGCAGGGAGGAGTTCAAATGTGTATTTGGCTGGAAGGAGTTCAAGTTTGTATTTTCCTGAAAGGATTTTAATTTGTACTTAGGCTTGGAGGGTATTCCCAGTGTCTATAGCTGAAAGACCCTGTACCTATTCTATTTTAAATTTACAAAGATAATTTTAACTGTTTTTTCTTTCTTTAATTAAAAGCTTTTCTTGTTTAAGAACCTGATTATTTTTTATTCTGGTGAGACCCCAGGGGACTGGGTCTGGATCCACCAGGGAATTAGTGGGGAGAAAGGAGGGAAGGGGGGGAGAGAGGTTAATTTCTCTGTGTTAGGATTACTTTCTCTCTCAGGGAGAGTCTGGGAGGGGGAGAGAGAAGGAGGGAGGAAGGTGAATTTTCCTCTCTGTTTTAAGATTCAAGGAGTTTGAATCACAGTGATCTTCCAGAGTAACCCAGGGAGGGGACGCCTGGAAGAGGCAACGGTTAGGGAAAGGGTTTACTTTCCTTGTGTTAAGATCCAGAGGGACTGGGTCTTGGGGGTCCCTGGGCAAGGTTTTGGGGGGACCAGAGTGTACCAGGCACTGGAATTCCTGGTTGATGGCAGCACTACAAGTACTAGGCTGGTAATTGAGCTTAGAGGAATTCATGCTGGTACCCCATCTTTTGGACGCTAAGGTTCAGAGTGGGGAATTATACCATGACACGGGGTCTGGCAAGCTGTCTGTTACTCTTGGCCAGGCTGGTGGTGTGAGGGGGATTTCTCATGTGCCCATCAAGCAGCAATTGTTTTGTGCCTAATTCAGGTGAAGATGGCCATGAAACATCTAAAAAAGTAGCATAGGCTGAAAAGCCAGGTATAATTTCAACATACTCATTCCTTAAAGATGTGCTGGGTTGCATGGCTGAGTCACTACCTGACAAAACTGTAAAAAATTGTTTTAACTGATTTTTTTTTTTCTTTCCTGTGGTCATTCCATTACAGAGCCTAGCCCAGCTAGAGAACCTGTGCAAGCAGCTGTATGAAACTACAGACACCGCGACACGGCTCCAGGCAGAAAAAGCCTTGGTCGAGTTTACCAACAGCGCAGACTGTCTGAACAAGTGCCAGCTCCTCCTTGAAAGAGGAAGTGTACGTAGAAAATAATAATAGATTCAAACAAACTGGCATTCAAATTTGGCATTTTGGGTGAATGCTCTGAATGAAAGAGGGAAGCACATTAGGTACTGCATACCCAGTAAGCTGGAATGTGTCTCATTCATGAATGTCTTCTGCATACCAGAATTAAACCTGCAGTTGGTTCTGCATTTTCTGTTGGTTTAGAAAAAATTGGAGTGTACCCACTAAGAGATTTCCCTTTTTGAGGAATTCTGCTTAGATCATAAAGCACATCTAATCTACAAAGATAAGTACGCTTAAACACAGTTATGAAGTGTGGTCCAGACTTGATATAGCATAGTTGTTAGTTTTGGGGAGGAGTGGGGGGAGAAGAGGTGTGGAAGGGGTTATTGTGATTAGGAACACAGAGTATGGCTCTATAACCATGCTAGGAAACTGTGTGTGAATTTGGGCTAAAGTGTCACTAACACTTCTAGCAGGAGAGCTACTGTTGCACAATCATTCTGGTTTTGTCCATGTGTCTGTTTATGCCAGTAGTGTGAATCACATGAAAAGAACCTGTCCTTTGATTGGCTGGTTCTTGATTAATCTTATGGGTCAATCCATTATGCAGCCTGATCTAAGAATACGACGTTCATTCTGAAAGGCAAATTCTCTTATTTCCACTGCTTTAGGAGTTCTAAAATAGCTTGGAAGACATGATCAAAGATTAAAATCCCAGCGTGAGATCTGAGACTCAGATGGGATTAAAACAGAGTTTGCTTTGGGCCATTTTAGCTTACTACTAAGAATCTCTTAAAGCAAAGGTTAGCCTCTCCAATAATGTCCTCAAAGCAATCTAGCAACAATTTCAACCATGGGAAATAAGAAAAATTTTTATCTTTACAGTACTTTTTTTTTTTCCCCAAGTGGTCACTTGATTCACTTTGTGGCAAGATAAATCATGCTTAAAATTGCTTGGTCACAGGACCTTTGAGTCTATTAGATCAGTGCCTTGCTCACAAAAATCAGGAAACATTAGCCACCACATCTCAAAGGATCAAGGAACCAGACTGAGATTGGGCACTGTACAGTGCTGTTCTAGCTGAACACATGAGCTGAATTTTTGATCTCTTGGTGTTGTAAGTTGGGGGGGGGGTGGACTCCTTAATTTCTTTGGAATAAAAAATAAATTAGCCTCTGGGTTTCAAATTGCATTTGTGTCTACCATGGAGGAACCAGCAACTAGCACAGGGGAAAAGGGATGGGTCAGTTTTAATGGTAAGTCTCTAATGCACAGTTTTATTACTTTGAATATAACCCATTATGTATGTGTAGTCTGTGTCAGATTGCCATTTTGCAAAGCTGATGCACAAATTGGATGGCCTGACTCACTTACATTAAACTCTCTTTGGGCATATTACTATAAATGGGTTTCTGGTCTCTTGGATTCTTGGGCTAAGTTATAGAGGCAAATCCTTTTTATAGTACTGGGTATTATTTAACACAAGAAACACTTGCAGTTATACTGCCTACAATTCATAGAATCTCATACTGCCTAGGATTTCTGATGGTTCACTCACATTATCTGTATCCTATTCCCTGGATTAAATTAGTTAGTAATGTCCATTGGTCCAAGTGCTATTCTGTATGATATATAAATAAAATATGAAGGGGGAGGGAAAACTAACCTGTTTTGTAGTTAAGTGGAAGAAGCGTTTGTATTAAATCTAGGACTGAGCGTGCAGGAACACTAGCCTATAGCATATTGCTATTGGCACTTGTTTCTTCCTGCTTGTCATAATTCTCTCCACCCCTACGTGGGGGCACACAGGTGGAGGGTATGTTATGCTTCTGCTGTTGTCATCCTGTTACCTTTTGCATCTAGATGCTCTTTTTAAAATATTTTGGATAAACTTGGTGTATACAGAAACAAGGAACTAAGACGGTCCAGAGCATTTAGACTTGTGAACTAAGCTAATATTGAAGCCCAAGTTTCCAGAGACCTGAAAGTTATTGGGTTAACGTAGTGCACAACCACCTTGTCTTCAGCTGTGGCCTCTTTTGTACTGAAACTTGATTAAACCACTGCTTGTTGTGTTTTTTCTTTACAGTCATCCTACTCCCAATTATTGGCAGCTACATGCCTTACAAAACTTGTGTCACGCACAAACAACCCTCTGCCATTGGAACAGCGAATAGACATTCGTAAGTAGAAAGCTTTTCTTTTCTCTAGCCAAGCCACTGGCATAGCCAGCAACTACTATGGATGATGACTAATAGTGCTACATTTGACAGGAAATCTTTCTGCAAGCTACTAAGATGTATGGACGTTGGTAGCCTAAAACGTATAGTGAAAAGGCAATTTTGCTATCGGACAATATCTTTTCCTAGCCCAGAGACTACTGGGTTTGAATGCCAGATAGATAGGAGTTATCCAGGTCCAAAGTAATCACAAATTTGTGGCCTTATGAATGGACAAATTTTAAGATAGTAACTCAATTCTTTATGAATTAGGTTATTCATCCCCTAATTCCTTTCCCTTCCCTACCTGTTCCTTAATAGCAAGGGGTGTCTTAATGAATCCAGTTATTAGGAAAGGTGATTATTTTGTATTTGCCCTTCTTTGTTCTACTTTGCCAGGTGGGGAGAGAAAGGAGGGGTTTCTTTCTGTTCATTATCTCCCAAGTCATTGAAGACAAATACTGGTTAAAATCTGCTTTTTGCCTGTGACCCAGTGCAGGGATAACATGGTGATTGTTCCCTGTGTTTCGGTGTAAGCTTTGTAAAGAGATTTTTCCTAATGCAGATCCACAACCTTATGTCCAGCTTAGCGGTCTCTTTGTCTAGGAATTTCGTTATTTTTATTTTTATTTTTTGTCTTGCAGGGAACTATGTGCTCAACTACCTTGCCACCAGGCCAAAGTTGGCAACTTTTGTAACGCAAGCACTAATTCAGTTATATGCCAGGATCACAAAGTTGGGCTGGTTTGACTGTCAGAAGGATGAATATGTCTTCAGAAATGTGATCACAGATGTCACAAGGTTTTTACAGGTCAGGGACACCTTTAAAAAACGGGAAGGAGGGTGGAGACCAAAACCTGGTATGATTGGAGTGTTCTTGTTGCGCACAGTTGCCATATAATGTTCTGAGGGGAAGTGTGCAGCTATTCTTCCACTTCTGCTGCATTAGCTATTGCTACTCAAGAGCTCTGGTATTTATGGCCTGTCAAAGTTGATAAATCTAAAAATTGACCTGTCTTGATAACTCTCCCATATGAGATTGTAAGCCCTTCAGGATAAGGACACTCATTTTGATTTCTGTAGAGTGCCTGGAACTCATGGTATGCTATAAGTTGTTAACAATGTGGCAGAACTTTAAGATTCCAAGTATGTAATTCCTTTCTCAAAGCCCCAAATCCAAATGATCCATCCAAAATGAAAAGCAGGATGACTTCCCATTAAACTGAGGAGACGTGCACCTCACCTCACTTGCAGCTTTGTGACAAATTGCTTGGTTTGTTTAAATACTGATCTTTTAGTATTAAGCCAGAACCATCAGGGCTTTCAGTTTTGAATTTGGACACTTTAGTAAGGGAAAACTATCAATCAGTTTGGATGCATCTTTTTTTAGGTCATTAATTTTGGCTGTACCGACCTCGAGAGCCTTTAAAATTCTAACGTGCAGTGCCAGAGGGGAGAAGGGGTTGCCTGGGCAGCCATCAGAGTAGTACTGCTAAGAAAAGAGACTAAGCATGGGGGAACCTCTCATTGCTCTGGCTGACCAACATAGCTTCAGTGAAAAAAGACTGGCTACAACTCATTGGCTGCAGAGTGCAAGATTTGTGTTGGGGGTGTGCCAGAGGAAGGTTTTTAAAGTGTGTATGTGACCGGGGGAGGGGGGTGGTGGTTGGTTGTCGAAGATCATTATAGATATTGTGTGGGACATCGTGGCTAGACATATCTGTAGAAACATCCCATCTCGTCCCATAACATGATGATTATTAGCAGATATTTACACTAGGTTCTCAGGGTGCTATTGCAGTCAGAATCAGAGACCCGTTGGGCTAGAAGCTGTATAAACACAGTCAAAAGACAGCCCCTGCCCATAAGAGCGTAGCTTTACAGGCAGAAGACTGAACTTTTTCAGCAGATGGCCTCAAATTGTGGGACTCTTTTCCCGAGGAGGCTAGCATGACATAAAATTGCACTGTTCTCAAAACACTCAACTTCCTTTTTTTTTTTTTTTTTAATTTAACATTTTTAACAACTTAACTTCCACAAGTTAGAGGAGAATGGAAGAGTAATAGTGAATAATCCCAGAGTCCATGACTGCAGTGGGAGAAGAGGAAAGGAACTAAAGTGGGACTTTTGTATTGTGATGGTGGGATTTATTTATTTGGATAGGCAGTTGAATAGTATGATGAGCGTGGGGATCTCTGCACTTAAATGGCTGCAGAACAGTAAAATTCAAGAAGTGGTATCTAGAAAATATTACACTGCTGGAGGATTACACCTTTCCATAAACAGCTCAAATGATTTCTAGCTTTTTGAGACAATCCTGTTGCTTTTCACTTAATTCTCAACTCAGACTCCTGAGACCTGTTGAAGGCTGTATTTGGTTTTAGGTCATAGGTTCAGCAAAGATTCCTGGCTATAGGCACATAGTATCATGTTAATGCTTGAGACCATTGTTCGAAACAGAGGCCTGTGATCATAGCCTCTTCCCCACTAAGACTGCAGTGTGTTTTGATTCCTGCAAAGGGGATGAACTTAGACTCGGATCAGAGAAAAAATTGGGACAGTTAGTGCAGGCGGGTGCAAACCAAAGTGGAGCCGGAGAAGGGAACCCCATCAAGTTACAGGAAGGGAACTCCTTGTGGCAAAAGAGGAGACCAGGGTAGCTCTTATGTGAAGTTAGTTGGTATGAAAAGTCTCATTACCAGTGAGCAGGTATTTTGTATCAAGACTGTCAACAATGTGTCAGTCTATAAAAGAGAAGCCACAGTAAGGGCCACAGAGAATGAACTTTTTTGACTGCTAGAGGTAGGGCCTCATTGTCAGGAGTGAGATATTGATTGGGTGGTAGTTGGGGAAAATTTAACTGCCACTTCTCATGCTGCACAAGTTCTGTGGCTCTAAGACTTCAATTTTCAGAGCTGTCAATTGACAGCTTTCATGAACACTAAGGTCCCAGTCCTGCAAAGATTTATGCACTTACTTAACTTTACCATTGATTTCAGTGGAACTAAGTACTTAAAATTTAAGCTCATATGTAAATCTTTGAAGAATATGGGGTAAGTAGGCACCAAAAATGTGATTTGGAATAGACAGATGAGCCATTAAATAACACATGTATTTTTGTTTGAGCGTTCCATAGAAATTGTTAGCTGCTGAGAAGTCTGGCAAATGTATCAAATAGTAAATAATGTGAATAGTGTGGTTTTTTTAATGCATCTAAATATAGAACTTCTGCTTTTTTAAAAAACATTGTGCTTAAACATTTTTCTTTCACTGTTCTACGAGGACATGGTATATCTAGCCAAATATATCTGATTTATGGTATGCAAGTACTTCCTTCTGCATGGCAGAAGGATTTTGGAATTACAGTGAAAACTGGCAGGGACAACTTGACATGAGTAATTTCTCCTCTTCTCCCCTCCAATCTTTCTCATCAGGATAGCGTAGAACACTGCATCATAGGAGTAACAATCCTGTCTCAGCTAACGAATGAAATTAATCAAGTAAGTGCTACAGCCTTCTTCAGTGAAGTAAGTGTCCAATTTTCTCATTTGTATTGTTCTGTTGTGTGTGTTTGTGCACTGATTTCTATTTTTTCATGCTATCATGCGCTTTTGCGGTAAGATATTGATATTTCCTCTGATCTAAGGATTTCTTTGCCATCTCCTGCTCTTTTAGCATCTCTCATCTTCTCCAGTACCTGGATGTAATGTTCCATGATAAAAATGAAGCAACACTAATATAGCAAATGGGTTCATGCCCAGTACTATCTTGCCTGTGAAGATAAAGCCCCACAGCATGAATTAGCAAAGCATCATTAGCATCTTTTGTCCTCCATTCCTATACATACTTCTAACTTTATGCAGTTTCTAATGTCATAACTTTTTTGCATTGTCAGTCATTACAATAACTTCTTCATGGGGATGTAAATATAAGGTATAATCATAGCAAATCTGGTAAATATTTTGAATTTCTTTTCCGAATACATAGCATGTTACATGTTCAGTACTCCTTACAGATACTGACTGATCCTATTTTGTGCACTTTTGTTTTTGTTTTGGGTTTTGTGGGAGGCGCTGGCAGGGCAAAAAGGGACACAGGTTAAGTAACTTGACCAAGCCTACATTTGAGTCAATGACATAAGCAGGACTAGGACTCAGGATTTCTTGTCTTTCAGTCCCATGATCTGATTTCTGCTAGCTCTTGCTTCCTCTCTGTTTTTTGAAAAACAGAGACTAGAGACATTAATTGGTCACATCTAAGCATGAAGGAAATAATCATATGCTCCTAAAGCCCAATTTATTTTCTAGCTATGACTCCTTCAAACAGATTTTAATAGTGTATTTCAGACTGCCACCAGTCACCCCAAGTAGCAATTTTCCTTGAGGACCCTTCTAGTTTAGATGATAAATTATCTAGACTTTTGCTGAAAGGACCAATACTAATTAGTTTTGTTTTAGCCTTTTAAGTTTTCATTAATATGGAAACTAACTTTGCTTTTGCTAATACATGTGCAAACACTTGAAAATAACCCAGGCTTTGAAACTCTACCATGGCAGTGAATAACTTAATAAAAAATGATTGCTTGCAGTCTGTTAGGTACAGCGACACTTTTTCCCATTTTGGTGTCTAAAGCTGTGCAAAGCACCCCCAGCTCACACTGAAGTAAGTGAAGTTCAGCTTCTCTAAAAATTGGGACACTTTTTGTTTAGGAGCCTGCAAGCTCCCACCTTGCTCTGAACAGAATCTATTCCCACCCATTGTGTTAATCCAGACTTACCTCACTTCTTGGGATTTGGCTTCAGTGGTTACTCAGACAACAAAGTAACTGTAAACCTGTGGCTGGACTTTCTCCTCAGCCTTGGATGCTTCTGTAGTTTCCCTGCAGGAGACCTCTCTGTCCCAGACCTTAGTTCCCTGTGCCAGAGAACCACTCCCACCTCCCTAATATCAAGGGCAAAACTAACAAGCCAGCAAGACCCAGTGAATCAGTATGTACTGATCAGCATCTCCCTGCAGGGTTTGAATACCTAACAGGGGATGAGATAAACAGAAAAGTTCTGTCACCAGTTGTTTCCTAAATCCATATTTAAGTGCCTAGCTGTAAGCAACAAAGTTAGAAAATTTTGTCCATGAATCATGAATCTCTTGTTTAAATACGTGAAAGAATAATTCTACCACAAAATATTACGCCTCTACCCCGATATAACGCGACCCAATATAACACAAATTCGGATATAAAGCGGTAAAATAGCGCTCCGAGGAGGCGGGGCTGCGCGCCCCTGTGGATCAAAGCAAATTCAATATAACGTGGTTTCACCTATAACATGGTAAGACTTTTTGGCTCCCAAGGACAGCGTTATATTGGGGTAGAGGTGTATCTAAATACATTTTGGTTTAAAGCCCCCCTCCTAAAATTGCCACCACTTGTATTGCTAAAAGCACTCTCGCTTGCTAGCAGTCACTGTGTTGGTATGTGACAAATACAGTGGATGGTGATTTACTTGGGGGTTTCATAACTATGTGAATTTCAGATTCATTACCATGTAATTTGTATGGGTCTTTTTTCTTAAAGTGAATTTTTGGTCACTTTTGTATATAAAAATATCTACACTAATGTAGCATGTTTTGTCCCAAAGAGCTGTACAAACAATAGACATACTGAAATACTGCCTTCTCTAGTATGGGGAGAGTAGCAGCCAACTGGCTTGTAGCATGTGGCACAATGCTGGAGAGCTGGGAAACTTTCCAGCAACAGTGAAGCAAATTCTGACTCTTGCAAAAAATGCATGAGATCAGCAATGGACATGTAGAGACTACTGGATGCCTGTTTTCCAGACCTTATCTAATAGATAACTGATAGGGGAGAGATGAGAGGAATATCCGTTTAGTGGTTAGGACACTACCCTGGGACGGGGAGAGCTAGGTTCAATTCTCCCCTCTTCCACAAACTTTGTGCCCTTGGGTGGGTGACTGACTCTCTCTCTGCCTCTGTTCCCCATCTGCACAATGGGGATAATGGCACTATCCTGCCTCACAAGGGTGTTGAGGATAAATACAGTAAAGGTTGTGAGATGCTTGGATCCTACAGTAACAGGGGCCATATAAGATGGATGGTATTAAGTAGTGTATATAAACGAGGGTAAGAAGCAGCATTCTAGGAATGAAACTCTGAATGGAGAGGCAGTTTCAGGTTAATTATGTTTCTGTGGTAGGCATTTAAGCTGTCTTTACCTGTGTACCATGAGTGATGGTGAGGGTGGGGGTAAGAACGTTTTATTTGCACATCAAAAAGTAATTCACCATGCGCCACCAGGGGAATAAATCATTTATTTTAATCCAGCCTTACAATATTCAGAATTTAAAAAAATCTCTAGTGACAATACACTAGGTTACAAGATGATATATAGCATGCTGTCATCATCACCTGTATTATATTCAGAGTTTAGAGCACATTTCTCAAATTAATGTGTGGTTGTGGTATCCTGTATTGAACAGCATCCACTTACTTCTCCTCCTAACACACGTGGCATACTTAATTGTCATACAGCCACAAGTCACGTACATGAGTTTAAAAACAAATGTGGCCAGATCCAAAGTGATGCACACCAATGCTTAGGGCTTTTTGTAATTTTCTGTTCATCCATGTATCTTGTCACTTGGCTCTCACCGTGACTGCGGTTCACTGGTGGTAGAGGACTCTGTATCTGGCCAGCACTTTCATATATGGGAGTGGAAAGAGTAATGAGCTATCAGGAATGATTTAGTGGATCTAGTTTAAGTAAATCAAGAATTGTTACCCAAACTAGATATTGGGGACTTCTGAACATTTTACCTACATTCCATTTTCAGAAATGATTTAGACATTAACAGCTTAAATTGTTTTTGAAAATGGGCTTTAGCCTCCTAAATCACCTGAGTGCTGTTGAAAATGTTATCCTTAATCCTGCTTTAAAACCAGCTCAAGTAAACTTGGTTTTTTTGCTTGAGATGAAACTGTGTGTTTAAGCAGTTTAGGAACATTGTTCTTACGTAGTACCCTAGACAGGTAATATAGTTTTATCAGCAGCTCAATAAAAACTTAATGGCAGTACAGGAACCATTATTTTATGTTAATAGAATGTAATACAATGGAGAACGTCCCTTCAGTTTAATCAACTGATGCAATGCAATTATGGGGGAGGAATGCCTTGGCGTGCCACTAATGTTTTATTAGCAACATTCCTGTGAATTCTACTTGCCTTGTTTCCTTCCTATAAACTAGTTCTAAAAGTTGCTTGTTTCTCTATCCAGGCAGACACCACCCATCCCCTGACCAAGCACAGGAAAATAGCCTCTTCATTCCGAGACTCGTCTTTATTTGATATCTTCACGCTTTCGTGTAACTTACTGAAACAGGTAGGGAGACTGCAGTTCTTGTCAAATGCCTTTATCAAACTTAGGCGTAAACTCCTTCCTGCTGTACCTCCATTGAAACTAGTCCTTTCTTTCCAGATTTGGCAGCTTTTCCGCACATCTGCCTTTAAGGAGATTTTCAGATTAGATTCCTACCTTTCACTTCATAACAGCTCAGTACTGCAAAAGTGCTTAGTTGTTCATTTACAGGCAAGGTTATAGAACAGCCTGATTTTCCTATAGGTAAGTCAGGCCCTGATTTAGGTTTTGTGTATTCACTTTGTTTAATACAAACTCAAGATAGAAGTGTCATGACCTTTTTAAAAATTTCAAATGAAAACACCTCAGATAGCTTATTTCACCCATTCCATATCAGGAGAACTATTCCTATGTAAAGCACTGTTATAGTGATCTAATTGCGTTCCCACTAGGGGAATTTTACCACTTTTACTATACCGGTATAATTAAAGCAGGTACAACATTCTAATATAGACAAGGCCTTTGGATTGTTGGGTATTGCCAAAATTCCTTGGTGCTGCTGAGCAGCTGCATGAAAGGAATGTTAATGGCCCTGCCACCTTTTCCAGTCCATGCAGTCTGAAGGAAGCCTTGAATTAGTGATTTCCCAGGTATAAAGTGAGGAAAGAAAAGGTGCACAGGTGTGTGCAGTTTGGTGTGAATTCTAGAGGCGGAGGCCCAAGGTGAGTGCTTTTTGCAACAGGGCACCAGTGCCTTCCCAAAGGTTTTTCTGCAAGAGAAAGTTGCCTTATGCAGTTTACCATCTCAGTTCAAGAGCACAGCAATTGTGCATGTTTTTGTAAGAAAGGAAATTACACTGATAAAATCCTGACTCCACACCTGGTTTCTGTTCCAAACAAGAAATGGATCTACAGGATCCCCAGATCCACTCAAAGTGGCAACATCACATTGGACTGTCATCACAGCTAGTGCTGTGCCAGTGTGTGAAAATCGAGAAATGACACTGAATAGAAACAGCATGAAATTCATCAGTTTAGTTTTACTCTTCAAATTGAGTGAAATATTAAAAGTAAACAAATTGCATAAAGAGTGAAAAGCAAGTTTCACTTGGAAAAACCATTCAGACTGTATAATCTCTGGTTGTGCTAGTCATACAAGTAGAGTTTGAGTTTGACAAGATTTGTTTCTCTTGCCGTTGTCCTCTCTGTTACCATGGACTCACAACTGAAACTAAAATGTTTCCTAGAACTTTCTTGCATGTGCCATATGCCTGCGTGATTTATTTGTGATTTGGCCCTCAAGGTGAAATGAAATTTGGAGGCTTAAATGACGTGACTCATTGGGGGGATAGCCTCCAGTTTTGTGTCTTTATCTCTCCATCATCCTGCTTTTGTTTCCCAGGATTCCCCAATTTTAAGGACAACTTGTGATGTTTTCTGTTGTCCCATTTAGTGTCCTTATTTTCCTGTCACTAACGCCCACCACCCCAGTTATTCCTTTATCAGTTTGGCAGCTTGCACAAGCTTCTGTGTATAAAACTAGATGTTTCCAACGTGATCCTCCAATGACTCTAGTTGTTTTCCCTTGGAGGGAGCAAGGGATTGGGCTGCTAGGAACTAATGATTGTCTATATCACTGTCATAAAACAGTGCAATTAGGCAGTCATTTAAGAACAATGCCGTCTGGTAGACATTCTGGAGTGGTTGTGGCAGACAGTTCCAACAATCAGTGAAACAGTATACAGGTCCCATTGCAACTGCCCAGATCAGTCTGTGGCAGATTTAGGGTAGAAGAAGTTTAGTTTCTCTATGAAAAGCATAGAGCGACTGTGCAAAGCGCAGGCCTTCTGGTTTGTCTGCAGATCCATGTGCTGCTATAACACAGTTATGAGCTGATCTAGCATCACAAACCCACTAATCACCTTGTGTTGCTTCAGAATCCTTCTGTCTAGTCCCTGAGCTTTGACTCTGGAGTAGAGTTTATCCAGATCGTTTGCATAACAAAGTGAATGCACTTGTTTCCCTACTCGGAGGGCATGGTGGAGTAACAGGAGACTCTGCTGCTAAATGCATGTCAAGCAGATAGTATTTTCCTGTGTTCTACCCAACTGAGAATTTCCTAATCTGATGGACCTTCCAGAATAATTACTGGGTGGCAATCATTGCTGCTCTCCTATTGCACAAGGAGAACTGAGTGAAAAGGAAGCACTGTCCACCCTCTTTATGTAAGGACTAAAATGCCAAATACAGATTATTTGTTGTAAAAGCGTGAGGCACCAGGGATATTAAGGGTGTTGTCTCAGCCTTAACATGAAGGTGGCATGTGATACCTACAAATGTCACCTCCTGTTGAAATGGAATTCTGCTCCTGCCTCAGTCACTGCATTGTTCTTGTTATCCACTGTGTTCTGTAGGCTTCGGGGAAGAACCTGAACTTGAATGATGAAAGCCAGCACGGCCTGCTCATGCAGCTACTCAAGCTCACACACAACTGCTTGAACTTTGATTTCATTGGCACATCAACAGATGAGTCCTCAGATGATCTCTGCACAGTGCAGATTCCAACCAGTTGGAGATCAGGTAATGCTCCAGGGGGGAGAGGGAAGCAGGCTTATCTTCTTCAGTGTACCAGATGAAAATACGCTGGCTGGCCGGCCAAGGCTCTGTCCACAGTATATAAATAGACCTTTGTGTCAGGGAACCAGGTGTATAGCCCTGTTGTCCCCTAACCTGATTACAGATGTGATCGCTGGCCCGAAACCACACAAGCACTGTTCCTCCTGGCCATTCAGTCCTACACTATGTGAACTTCAGAAATCACAAATTTGGCTTACGTGAACAGCTCAATTTTTTTTTAGTACACTTCTTGTAGAAGGGAAGAAAATAAGCCAGAAAGGAGCCCAGTCAGTTCTGAAATCCAGAGCTTCTCTCATGCTACTCACCTTTAGAATGGGATTCCCTAACTAGGCAATTGTTAAGACAACATTGCAGTATTTGGCAGTACTTCTGCACTTGTCACTTAAGGATATAACGGTTGTACTGTGTCAGACCAATGGTCTATCTAGCCTAGCATCCTGTCTCTGATAGTGGCCAGTGCCAGATGCTTCAGAAGGAATTAAAAGAACAGGGCTACTTTGGGTGATAACGTGCGCTGTCATCCAGTCCCAGCTTCTGGCGGAGGTGATTAGGGACACCTGGAGCACAGCGTCCATCCTTGACATCCTCATGGCCCATAGCAGTCATTCTGCAGTCACAGATTGCTTCATCTGAATGCCCTGCTATATTTCTTTAGCTTAATATGTGTATTCTGGAAGAGGAGGCTCTGGAGTATAGCACTATAATTCTTTGAAAACATTTGCATCATGTAATCTTTTCTAGCGGAAAGAGTATGCATGCCCTTGTAGTTTTGGGCAGACAAGCATAGAAGTGTCTTTTTGTAAACAAAGTACTCCACAGAATGCAATAATGCAGATGTCCACAGTAAGGTGCTCCTTTCTGTCTGTTTCAGCATTCTTGGATTCCTCGACCCTACAGTTGTTTTTTGACCTGTATCATTCCATCCCTCCATCGTTTTCACCTCTGGTGAGTTCAGAGTTCATGGTTCTTATGACATCTAATATCAGAAATCATTTACAGCGCCGGGAGAGCCATATGTAAGGACTCCATTGGTATATGGGCCTGAGATACTGGCCTTTTGATTAAAATGATGTAGAATACGTTCCGAACAGTTGCTTATTTTGATGATAATGTATTATCCCATAAAGACCAAAGGGAGGCTGTGCCAAGCTCCTTAGTATTGATAGTTTTGGGAGCTCCAGTGTTTTTGGAATGGATTATGGAGCAGTCCCCATTCGTTTGAAATATTGCTACTCTGCCCTTTTTTTGCCCCTTCTGTTTGAGAATCTCAAAGTGCTCTAAGTGAATGAAGCCTCTCAACTGCCCGTGAGGGAGCTCTGCAATGGTATGCCCATTTTGTAATCTGGGAAAGCTAAGCAGAGAGTTGAAATGACTTGTCCAAAATCACACTGCAAGTCCATGGCAAATCTGAGAGTACAATCCAAGAGCCTGACCCCTAGTCCCAATCTCTATCCATTACCTAGTCCCAATCTCTGTTCACTGGAGAGGATTGTGTTCCCACATGGTGAAAAGGCCAATAGCATCAGCCCAAGGAAAGGATTCACGTGACTGGATGTTTTCTTTTAAAATAGTGTCTGCCTACCAGCAACCAGGTGATCCAATAATTCTGTCAGTGCATGGAGTTGTTCACTCTGGCTGGACTCTGTGTGCGTAAAGCATTCAAATCCAGGAAACGTCTCTCATGCTGGCTCAGTCAGCAAGTCACACGCTAAGATTTTTCTCAGTTGGAAGTTGCTCTGATCTGTGTGCGTCTGTGATATGGTAGGAAGCAGAATCTGCAAATGCCCTTCAGGTGCTGTTCAGGAAGAAGCCCAGCAAAGCATTAAACATCTTTGCTCCAGAAACCTTAAAAATTAATTATCAACAAGGCCAGTCACCACAGGCAAAGAAAGGAAGGGAGGGGAGAAACTTACATAATTGCCCTATTGGTAGATTGTTTCCCTTAATATATTTCTAAATATTTCAGCATGGGGTAGAACTGGACCAGTTGCTTATATAGGCACTTAAATATTGTGGGCTAAATATTTCTCCTAGTTAATGTAGATGCATGCTGCAATGGAAACACTTCTTAACTCAGGCTGGAGAAGGGAGGCTCTTTCTTCAAAAGGATGTTTCTAGGAGAGGTAGGACAGAGCTGGTCACTTCATTATATAGTGCTAGCCAAGTCTGAGATTTAAGCTTCAGTTATTCAAGAGAGTTTAAAAAGCAACACACTGTTAAGCAGAAATTTAAAACAAGCCAGTAATTGCTCTGAGCTTTGATCATTAAAAGTGTGAGCTAGCAAGAATCAGAGGGGCTTTAACAGCAGAGTCGGTAGCTCTTAGACTGGTTGGGGGAATCGAGGCTCGCCTCAGTGCGAAGAGTCTATAATTAATTTGCTTCTAATGTTCATAATCCCGTTCAGCAGTGTGGTAATGAATTCACTTGCATAACTGCATCCCTGGAATCTACCTTCAGCTTAAATGTAATAGAGGCTGAGATGGGAGCACTTTAACTTAAACAAATGTGCATCTTGCCATTCTGCCTTCTCTCATATTTTCCCTAGACCATGGTAAGCTCTTGTATGGAGAGGCTGGCAGGCTTTCCTCCCACTGCCAGTATTTTTCAAGTCAAATCAAGTCATGGTTACACACAATGACAGATGACACGAGTCAGATGAGAGGGCACAACCTGCATTTTTGCTTTCACTGTTTGGGGACATCGTTTTTTTTTTCTGTCACCACATGACAACACAGTGAAGACTGTAACATAGTAATGGAGTTTAAGGCTTGAAGGGCCTTCCTAAAGCTGGGTGTTCATTGAGCCCTGAAGCTGGAGAGATGATCCCTGTATAATGTAGTCTCTCAATCCCGGCTGCATGTTTCCACTGGATTTCTCCTATTTTTCTCTTTTCATAGAGAGAATGTTTGGAGGTGGTTGTTTCGTTTTAAAACCATCCTTTGAACTATAGCAGCTGAGTTTGATTGCTAAGGAGTATGGTGAACACTTGAATGAACTACTCTCTCGGGAAAGGGAAACAACTCAGACCATTCCCTTCAGTTTGAATAACGTCTTTCCACTTTATTCCTTTTGCTTCCTTTAGGTCTTGTCCTGCTTAGTCCAGATAGCTTCTGTCCGCAGATCCCTTTTTAACAATGCGGAGAGAGCAAAGTTCCTGTCTCATCTCGTTGATGGCGTTAAACGAATACTGGAAAACCCCCAGGTGAGCATATCGGAAGCCAGGTATTTCTTAGAGTACTCCTTGTCCAATTTACTGCATTTGCTTCCATAAACTACTCTTCTGTTAGGGAACTCTCTGACGCACCCTGGCACTCCAGTATTCACCACTGTCATGTAATTAGAATATATTTTGTACAAAGGCTGCCTTGTGAACTTTCATTCTAAATGTCTTGATCTGCTAGACATAAATATTTCGTTGGATTGTATGTACCCCAGTTCCAGGTGGCACCTCCGGGGGAACCTCTCTCATCCTTGTTACAAGAAAAATGTAGAAGAAGAAGATGGGAGATCAGAGAAGAGCAACTAAAATGTTTAATGAACTAAATATGTATAGTTCATTTAAGTAGGAGACTAAAAGGTAGAGGAGAGAGCGGTCAGAGGTGAAGGTTTAAAAAGTGTAAACCCCAGGGGGATGGAAGAGAATTGTTTGGTATGGTATGTAGGACTAGAACCAGACAAAGTGGGATGAAATTTAGGCTAAATATATGGTAAACTTAACAGCACTGAGATCAATAAGGCTTGGGAGACTAATGGTGGGGTTTACCCCACTATAGAACAGAGAGGTGAGACTTTCACTGGACAAAACTGCTGAAAATATGCTTAGGGGAACAATCTTGCACTGGCCAAGGAAGAAAGACTAGATGATTTTAATGTCTGTTGTCTTTAACTTCTTTCCTCTAGTTTCCTGCTCCAGTCACTTAAATAACACTTCTCTATATTGGAAGATTACTTTTCCTTTTATCAAGAACAAAACTTGAGTCTTGTGGTTTAAACCTTGTGTAATTTGCTACTGGGAATTAAGTGTGTTGCAGGCTGGTGTTTTGAATGCCAGACACTAAACGTGTTCCAAGGTCTGCCATAAATGGTAGAGTTTCATTTTAGCTAGTGATCTGTACTACGTGGCTTTGAGAGATCCTACTTTGCACTTGCATGTAAAGATCTCCGAGCAATTTAGAGGTGGGCAAACAGTACCTCTTTTTTAGAAATGGGGGAGCTGAGGCACGGAGTGATAAAATAACTTGCTAAATCAAGCAGTAAGTCAGTGGCAGAGCTGGGAATAAAAACCAGGTCTCCAACTCCCATTCGTATGCTCTAAAACACTAGACAGTGCTACCTGTCTCATGATTTGACAGACTGTTTGTTCTCTTCCTCCCCAGAGTTTGTCAGACCCAAACAATTACCATGAGTTCTGCAGATTGCTGGCTCGATTAAAAAGCAACTATCAACTGGGAGAGCTGGTGAAGGTGGAAAACTACCCTGAGGTCATCCGACTCATTGCCAACTTCACCGTGACCAGCCTACAGGTGGGAACTCATTGCATTTGGCCTTGTTGGTGCCTCTGAAAATGGAGCAGTTCCCCTCCTTGCATTTACTTTGTAGTGGCTATGCCAATTTGTGAGGCCCAATGGCAAGAAGACTGCAGCATCCACACAGGCTTTGTAACAGGAGAATCTGACAGTGCAATATTGATCATACTATGAACTCTGGCTGAAAAACACGAGGGGAGCGTTGTAGTTACAGCTCTGAAGTTTTTCCCATGTCCCATCAGTAACAACTGCTGATTCAAGATTATTTTTATGTAATGCATCAACCCATTATTAAAATGTATTTTAGAGGGTGGTTCTACTGCTAATACCATCAATATCATGCAGAGATTGCCTCTGTATTTGCTGCTGCTGTGCAGCATACAACTACATCTCTGTACAAAATAAAATGGTATTTTAAAAATTCTTCCATGATAGCTACTGCAAATTGGCAGGCGTGATCTGTAGACAGTTGGGGTGTATGTAGCTTTTAGAAATATCAAGTGTTGTTCAGATGACTTGTGAATTCAGGGGTTTAGTGGGAGGCAAACAGGAGCATTGGAATTTTACAGCTTAAGTTAGGATTGGGCGTGTTTAATAGAACAATAGAGATTTCTAAGAGCTCTGAATAAAACAGTTTAGGATATTAAAAAGCAGGAAAGCTGTGTGTGCATGGCCCCAGGTGAGGGACTAAATTGTATTACTGGTGCTTCATCAAACCAGAACTGTGTGTTGCTGTATTGCCTTTATGTAATGTAAATGTCAGTAATTATGCATATTACTGTGCAGCTGCGTAACTCCCCTTTAGGACAGAATTGGTTTTCTTATGTAAGAGTCCAGCAGGAGTGGCTGGACCAGGCCACCCAAATGACATCAAGAAAAACCTGTTTTAACCTAGGTCTCCAGAATTGGAAGTCTAGTGCAGCAAAGTTTGACAGTCCTTCTCTTGGGGCTTTCCCTGAGCTGTGGAAGGTGTATACCACTGAAGGGGCTGCATTAGAGAAGCTATTCATAGTGAGTCATGATAGAGATGGAGCTCAGCAGATGATGATTCTTGTACTGCCTGTATCCTTGCAATATCAATGCATGTTTTCGTCACTATGCTACAATGCTAAGATGAATGAGGAGAGAAAGCAGCAAGACTGTTAGGTTTGAGGGAGGGCACCAAGGTTCTCTATCTAATCCTGCAAGCTTGTATTTTCAGACCTGCACTGGGAGCTGAAGGCTTCAGCTCAGCTACATCTCATGAAAGTTATTTTGGAGTATCCCTGGCTCTTTTGCTGAACAGTTCTCTTCCTTAGGCACTCCTGGAATTTGGATGCTGACTTAAATTCAATGCTATATAGGAAAATGAAGCATCAAGGCATCCTGTGTAAAGCCTCTGAATGTCTGCTCTCCTACGGCAAACCATTCAAGACAAACGTGACATTCTGCAAGATCCTAAATTCACTGGCTTCCTTTCCTTTCTCTATCTTGGTACCTGTAGCATTGGGAGTTTGCACCGAACAGCGTACATTATCTGCTAAGCCTGTGGCAGCGGCTGGCAGCATCAGTGCCATATGTTAAAGCCACAGAGCCTCATATGCTAGAAACATACACTCCAGAGGTCACAAAAGCTTACATCACATCCAGGCTGGAGTCTGTGCACATCATACTGAGGTAAGGGAAGCCTAGAAATGCATGAACACTTCTACCACAGTGCTTGCAGCACATAAGGGAAAATCTTGCAAGGGTCTTTGGCATTAGATGTATAGGCAAATAGAGTATTGACTCTGACCCCAGGATGTTTTTGCTTTGGTTGTCAATGGAGTATCTTGGTAGGGATGTCAGAATCAGATGTGCCATCCTTGTATATTTTAATTAAAGTTAATTTATTAGATGGAAGAAAACCAAAATATGAAAGATGGAAATCACTAAAGCACAACGACAACCAGATGCCTTAATACTTGGCACTTCTTAAACACGTAAAGTGCTGTGTTCTATCTAAAGCCCTGGACAAATATTGTCTTAAGCCTGCAATAAGAACTTACTCATTGCAGGTTGTAATGGCCCTGCCAGTTCTGTTAGTTATTTCTGTGCCCATAAAACAAGAGGACACTAGTGATGATTGCTTGGTTATATTACATCAGTCTCTGCAATACTCCACCATGACGGCTACTAGAGGCAAAGGATCAGATGATGATCAGATTTAAAGAATAGCCATGTGCCTAGGAGAGGTGTCTTCCATGCTAGAAATAAGCTTGTGTTATGGGTTAGGCTAGCACTGGTATTAAAGTTCCTTTATAATGCTGCTTCCTCCCCATGCAGAGACGGGTTGGAAGATCCACTAGACGACACTGGCCTTGTGCAACAGCAGCTAGATCAGCTGTCCACCATTGGCCGGTGTGAGTATGAAAAGACCTGTGCTCTCCTCGTACAGCTCTTTGACCAGTCAGCCCAGACTTATCAGGAGCTACTACAGAGTGCCACTGCCAGCCCCATGGACATCGCAGTGCAGGAAGGTGAGTGCACTCTCAAGAACAGTGGCCAGGGAGCCTTGACCAGTTTGCCCCTTCCAAAAACTACAGCTCCAGAAGCCCTGATAGTATCATATCAGGAGAGATCCAGTCCAACAAGTATTCCCTTGGGAAAATGGACATTCAGCCTGGTCTGTGCGCAGCTTTTGTACAGGTATAACTATTTCAGTTAGAGGGGTGGGGTTTTTACCTATTATAGTTATACAGGTATAACCCCTCGACCCAATATAAATTTATCCACACTGGGCGGGCCTTGGGCTGCTTTACTGGGCTGCTTTACTATACTGCTGTAATTAAATCAGTACAACTTCAGATGGTTGGGGCTTGAGTATCTGTCATATCAGCCTTGTGTGCTTTCAGAAAATGAGTGCTCCTCTTTGCACATGCAATAATGTTTCCAAAAGTCTACAGAATCTGGTCTGGTCTTAAAGGAATTTCCTGGGGTGAAGGTGATCTTAAATTGTGAGCACACTATAGTTTGAAATGATGCTCTGAAGCAAACAGACTACAGTTCTGATCCTGGAAATTGTACATAATTTCCACTAAGTGGAAAAACAAGTAACACTGGCGTAACATTAGCTTCTTGATCCAGAGGAATAAAATATGCTCTTAAGAAATCTTTCTTCGTGAACCCTGGCTTTGCCAGAGGAAAAACCCGAAGAATCCCTTTCTCTCTACCATGGGGCCTGTGAGTGTTTGTTTCTGATGTCATCTGTTGGCTTCAGGGCGCCTGACATGGCTCGTTTATATCATCGGGGCAGTGATTGGTGGCAGGGTTTCGTTCGCCAGCACAGATGAGCAGGATGCGATGGACGGCGAGTTGGTTTGTCGGTAGGAATGTTGAATGCTTTCTAGCTGCGCTATGTTCCGTTCTTGTGGCTGCCTTGTAGTAATTCTCTTTGGGGCTTTAAGTGTTCTCCCTTCCCTCTTCTCTTGCTAAAAATAACTGGATGGAATTGGCCCTCGAACAAAGACATTGATAGCGCTGGCTAGACCCACTGAGCAAACTTCTGTTGGGATTTGTCTAAACCTGGATGTCTGCATAGGTGTTTGGCAAGAGATCTAAATAAACAGGGGGAACAGTATGTATGGGTGGAATTTTTCCTATATTTAATGCCCACTGCAGAGTAGAATCCAGTGCATGCTGGTTCTTTTTGGGAAAAGATGTTTTTTCTGATATCACCCAAACTGGCTTTGACAGTAAATATCATGAATATCGCAGTTCCCTACAGCGGATGGAATTCTTATACAGGGTGGCACTGGTACATTTTTATAGTTTCAGAACTGTTTACGCCTTCTATTAGCACAGTTACTGCTTTATTTGGTATAGGTAATTAATATGCAGTTTATGGCTCTTAAATAACGCAAAGCTGAGCAAAATTCTGTGTAGAACATAAGCTAATTCTGCTTCTCCGGGATCAAGAGGACTGAATCTGAGAATTTATGGAAGGTGGCCATGTGATAACTGTTGTTAATGAGGAACTGTAAATCAGGCACTAGCTCCTCCTGCAGCTGGAGCATTACTGGAGGGAAGATATAAGATCTAAAACATTTATATTATACACAAGAGACTTTCTCATATTAGTCTGTTTACTTTGATCTTTTCTCTCCCTATTAGTTTTGGGCCACCTCGCAAAAAAGAGTTGACCTTTGCTTTGCCCCCCACCACGTGTTTATAACCTCCAGTCAGCAAAACCGTTTCTTACCCCAATAGATCATTCATGGGCATTCTCCACAAGCCCCACGTGGCCATAACAAAAATCGGTGGGGGGGGGAATGGACCCCCTTAAATGCCTCTTCAGTCTTGTAATGAGAGCTAGAGGCTTCTGCTCAGGGGATAGCTCAGAGAATGTACTGAACCTTGGCATTTGATAGGCTCTGTAGGGGGTGAAAATTCCCCTCTGTGTGGAGGGCAGACACCAAGGCCTCTCTCTTTCCCTTTGCCCTTCCCACCCCCTGCCCATATCTTAAGTTGGACTTAAGTGGTACATAGGCCTTCTGCTGGCTCCTCTGCATGGGAGAGTGGGGGACTTGACTCTTGGTCATCTTCTTTAGTTTAACGTAATGTCATTCCTGTGTTTCAATCACTCTTGGCCCACTACGCCACCTCCTAAAGAGCAAAAAGAGTTCTCAGCCGTACACAGCTTCGAAATGATACCAACTGCCTGACGTCACTTTTCTGTTCACCCTTGCCAGTGTTCAGGCAGGCTGGTATTTCTTGTCCTCCTGGAGTGGTTGGTAGATCTGTTGCTGCTTCTTTCCCTCCCTTTAGGGTATTGCAGTTGATGAACCTGACGGACTCTCGCCTGGCACAGGCTGGGAACGAGAAACTGGAGCTTGCCATGCTGAGCTTCTTTGAGCAGTTCCGAAAGATCTACATTGGAGACCAAGTGCAGAAATCCTCCAAGGTAATTCCCTCCACCATGCAGCCTTGAGGCATTGCTGGCTACCATAATGTCTTCACATCTTTTGGTATATGAGCTGCTCGATCTTAATCTGCGCTTGTCTTATAAGAAAAAGCTTATTAGAAGCTCCCATCCTTCCTGCTTTCTTCATACCCAGTCTGACAATTATAGCTTCAGCAGTGCAGCTTTGGCACTGCTTTTCAGTAAGATAACTTCTGATTAGGGGCACTAACCTAGAACTTAGGAAACCTGGGTTCATATCCCTGATCCACTGCAGGCTTCCTGTGTGACCTTGGGCAAGTCACTTAGCTTCTCGGTGCCTCAGTGCCCCATCTGTATAATGGGAGTTAATAGCCCTGCCCTACTTCTGAGGGATGACGTGAGGGGGGAAATGCATTGGGATCTCAGTGCCTCTCAGTGTTTAGAGTAATGGGGAGCCATATAAGTTCCCAAAAGAGGTGTTAGGTCTGGGGTGGAGTTCAGATACTTCAGTGGTCCCCAAACTTTTTGTGGCCAGTAGCACATTCATGTTTTCAGAAGAGCGTGGCAGGCGCCAAAAATTTGGCAAGGCTTATTTTGTACATTAAATAATATGGAAAACATCATATTTAATATTATATGAATCTATAAGATAAGAGTAATTTTACATGTAAAAGGTATTAATTAAATTATTTGGCAATTACTCTTTCACCTTACCACGTGAATTTGCTCTTTGTTATCTACCTGTAAGAAAAATTAAGGAGTTTTTACAAAATAAATATCATAAACAGTTTTCACCTTATGTATTTTTAAAAAGTAAAACATTGTTGAATTGCTGGTCCAAATATATTTATTATTCTTACTTTAACATAGAATGAAGCCTACAGCCCTGGAGTTCTTTGTCTCCGGCAAGCGCGGGGCCGCGGCTTCTCTCCAGCTTAAGCCACAGGCCCTTGCCTGCCAGGGACTGAGAACACCGGCACCCACAGCCCTGGAGTTCTGTCCCCAGCAGGGGCAGGGCCGAGGCTTCGAAGCTGGAGAGAAGCCGCAGCCCGGCGCCTGCCGGGGACCGAGAACGCCTGCAGCTCCAGAGAAGCTGGAGAGAAGCCACAGCCCGGCGCCTGCTGGGCACAGAGAACACTGGTGCCCACAGCCTGCAGCCCCGGAGAAGCCGGAGAGAAGCCGAAGCCCTGTGCCTGCCAGGGACAGAGAACGCCCGCGCCCTGCGGGCCCCGGAGTTCTCTGTCCCCAGGCATGGGGCTGCAGCTTCTCTCTCCTCCTGGGCACTAGGCGGGCGCACATAAATGCCCCGGCAGGTGCCATGGCGCCCATGGGCACCGCATTAGGGACCACTGGGATATTTCGTTAAAACTTACTGGAATTTTTTCCAGACATTCTGAAAACCCCCACGGCCTTTGCGCTGAGGTGAAACATGACACATTGGCTGCCTAAAAAGGCAGTTTGTGCAGACAAGAAAGGGTTTGTGGAAGCGGGCCTTTCTCACTTTTCTCTCGCAAGATACACTGGACGTTAACACTGGTGTACTTGGAGCTTAAAGTAGCCCAGGAAATGGGAATTGAGCGAAACTATGCCATCTTTATTCCAAAAACTGACTCTCAGCCATTCTGATAACCCATAATTAACTATCAGAGGGGTAGCCATGTTAGTCTGGATTTGTAAAAAGTGACAGAGTCCTGCGGCACCTTATAGACTAACAGATGTATTGGAGCATGAGCTTTCGTGGGTGAATACCCACTTAGTTAATTATGCATCCGACGATCGCCCAGGGACACAGATTGAAGCACCAGGGTGACACTCTTGCTTCTGAAGGTGCAGAGGGCTTAAGAGTGTTTGAGAGTGGGGCTAGATCACAGGGATATGAGTGCAGAGTTCATTGCTTCATTGTACTCATAGCTGTCAGTAGAAGAACCACATTACTGTTGAGTTATGGGAATTCCCCTTCTCAGAAAGAAAGTGAATGCCTGCACTTTGTATACAGCATCTGTAGCTGCTGTGAGCCTGGCTGGGGATGAACTTCGCTAGAATGAAAAGGAGGATGGGAAAATCGTACAGGTCAACAACATTTCTTTTCGTTTGACCTGTTACCCCACGTAGCGTATCAGTCTGAGTTAGAATGTGAGTGCCTCAGGGCAGGAACCTTCTCTTGATGGTCTTGAAAAGCATGGACTAGATAGATCCCTGGGTCAGTGCTGCATGGAGCGGGGAAGAAAATGAAAGAGCTATCATGCCACTTCATAAATGTGGGTCATGGATCAAACGCTCTCCATGCTTAACGGCTTGGAGCCCTACTGCTCAGGGAAATGAAATAGCTATTTTTTAAACTCAGGGTGCATCCCCAGTAGAATCCCACCCTCTTACCACAAAAGTATCACTAATTCCATTGGCTTCTTTTTAACTTGTGTTGCTCTCTTTTCCTTCCAGCTGTACCGCCGTCTCTCTGAGGTTCTGGGATTGAATGACGAGACCATGGTCCTGAGCGTCTTCATAGGGAAAATGTAAGTATTCCTGCTTGCAGTCATCAAGTGTAACTGGGACAACCTCAATATAAGACAGTGTTGTTCAGACTGAGAAAGTAACCTCTGGCTGTTTGAGAGAATTATAGGCTGTGGCCAGGGGTTTAGGTCCTGTGCAGCATCCAGGATTATTTATCCACCATGGAATCTAGCTTGCGCCATGGAGACACACCAATGTAATCCCCTGCTAGCTACACCAGAATGATGGATTCTTATTCCAGCGCCCACTTAATCCGCTGTCTGACATCATTGTTACAAGGAGCAGTCTCCGCTATCGTGCACTGCCACACCATTATTGCCAATCACAAGCCAAGAAAGCACTGTGGGGAGAGGACTGCTCTCTCAAAGGATTTCTTTTCAAATAGCAGAACTCAATACAAAAGTAGTGCCAGTACCATTCTTAAAACTCTTCCACTTTAGTAGGCTGCTCCCTACTTGGCCAGTTGCTTGGCAGCTGCTTCCAGATTGAACACATCAATTGGGTTTTGTCATGTCTTTTTGGCAGTCACCATTAGAATTTTAACCTCTTCAGTAGCTCCAAGGCTGAAGCCCAGTGCCGTGCGCCTGGATGCACATGGCCACCGGCTTTCCACACACCATTTTTGCCTTGGTGTGCATGGTGCCTGTCCACTCTTGCGCACCTGAGCTGCACATCCACAAGGGGTTAAATGGCTCTCCTGGAAGAAGCAAGGGCTACTAGAATTCTGCAGCTGACAGTGGATGGTGCAGGTGCAGAATTGCATACGTCTGCATGTTGTCACTGCCGCAGAATTCTCTTACCCTTGCTGCAGAAATCAGCCCTGGAGTGCCACAGAATTCCAAGGGCCTGGGTATGGGCCAGTGTAGCTTGAGACCCAAGTAGTGAAGATTATCTGAAGGATAATTTTCTAGTCAACCAAATGTAAGTACAGTAATTTTATACCAATATTTTGTGGCTTGTGATGTCTGTGACTTTTTGGAGGGTGGAGATGGTATTGGGTGACGTTTGATGGAAGATTTCACCTTGTAACAAAAGAAATCTAAGCTGTCCCTCTGACCTGTTCTTATTCTCCTCTTCTCTAGCATCACCAACTTGAAGTACTGGGGTCGATGCGAACCTATCACCTCCAAGACACTGCAGCTTCTCAATGACCTCTCCATTGGATATCCTTTTCTGTAGAGAGCCCTGGGTGTGTAGAACACACTTACACGGTGGAATTTGGGGAGCACTACACCAGTGTGTTCAGATGAAATGGGAGCATTTTGGACAAGTTCATTAGTTATTGCCATCCACTGAGCTCATCTCAATGCATCTTTAATGGATGCTCCGGTAGGTCTGTCAGTTCACCAGGAACTTCCTAGAGCTGGAGAGAGGCATCTCCCACCACAAATTCCAACCACATAATATTGAGCCTGATTTTATCATCATCCACTCTCCCAGTTCTTCGCTATCTCTCCATGTAAACTTGGCTTATCTAAAAGGAAAAAAACACCCCTTCCACCACTCACCCACCAATTTGCAATTTCCCATATCTCCCAAACATCTTAGTAGCCAAGAGAGCATAGACACTTGGTATCCATTTCACCTGGTTGCAAAGAATCCCAGTAGATGGCTATAGTATTGTAGGCTTTGTAACTGTGGGTCATGGCTACTTCCTAGCTTATTGCCCACAGCCTTCATTTGTGTGCTGCTGAGGTGCTGAAGAGCATAGTACAGGTTGGGGTTACGTCTTCCTTCCAAAATAAGATGAAAATGGATTCTGCAATAGGATAAAATGTGCAGCTTCCTCTTTCAAAGCAGAATAGATCCCAGCGCATTCCAGAACTTGTAATGCACAATAGCAGGGTCCACACAGACACTTATTGCGTGGAAGATTGTGCACTGTAGATATACACTCCAGCTTGCTGCGCACCAACTGTTCATATAGACGAGTCCTTGGTAACAGAATTTGGTCCCAAAAAAAAGTGGCTGAGAAACGAAACAATTCAGAAGGCCAGAAAGCATTATGTAAAACTTGTACGTACTCTGGAAGGTATTCCTTTGTATGTGCTTTGCAGGCACTTGGAACCGTCCAGTGACTGACTGGTTCTGCTTGCTGTTTCCTTAACACCCTTTCTACATACAGTAGTGTTAGGAAATTGGTGAAACTGAGCGCAGTACAGTTCATGCTGAACAATCACACGGTAAGTCTTTCATTCCCTTCCAGCCTCTCTCATGTAACAAACCCTCACATGCAGGTGTCTGCATGCAGGCTAAAGCAAGAACCAGTCCTGTGTGTTTTCACACACAGACACACTTCTGCAGTGTAACTGCAAGTCTCCCGAATACTTGCTTCATAATAGAGACTGCTTTATGATCTCTATTCTCTTTGCCTCTTTCCAAAGCCTGCACTTAATTCTGACGTCCTAGATTTATATAGTCCCTCTCATCCAAATGATTCCTGCTTGTTTACAAACGTAATACAGGACTCTCACTCTGTCACTCCCCTCACTGAAATGCAGCCAACTCTGGGGAGGAATGTATGGCATTGGGATGCACTGCTACAGCCTAAAGGCAGAAAGTGAAGAATGCTGTGTCCAGTTGGAACTACTTTGGGAATTCAGGGAGATGAAATGGAATAGCATTCTAGCATCCTAATCACATTCCTATCTAATAGACAGTCCTACCTTTGGGGGGAAAGGGCCAAAGGATGTTTAACTGCTGCAGAGGCCAGGACCTGGGACATACAGGTCTGCCAATAGGTAGTTCTCCAGCAATGCAGTATGTTCTCATACTGTTCTGGGGTGTTGACTCAAAAGATAATTTTCAGAATCAACACCTGTTACAACAGCACTCAATGGTTTTCCTTGGAGGTTTCCTGTACTTGTGTAGGCCCTGGATCTGATCTTCTACTGTTTGCAGAGCTACTAGAAATTAATAAATAACATTGCATTAAATTGTTTTCCTGGCTTTCACTGGGAGGAAATATCAACCACAGGTGCTTGGATATGGTAATGACTCCTAGAGATACCTATATGATAGACAGATCTAATGATTGGATCAATGGCCTGGAAATCCAGACTCCTGGGTCTGTCACCTACTTGCTGTGTGACCTTGGGCAATTCTCCTAACCTCTTACCATCCCTATCTTACACATGGGGAAATTCATTGCCCTCATTGGAGGTGCAGCAAGACTTAATTGTTTATATAGCACTTAAAAATCCTCAGACTAAAGGTAAAGGGCCAAGTATCCTTGCCAAAGAACATGTGTTAATGTTATCTCTGTAATACAGGCAGCACTGGGGAGAATGGCCCTCTAATGATTTATTCTTTGAGGTTAGCTGCAGAAGTAAAGTGGATAGCAAAGTAAACAGAGTGGTTCAGTCCTGCCAAGGCCCTTGAGTATGAGTCAAAACTATCAGAGGCCCCTAAATGCCCATGAACCTCTAATATTATAAGCCTTGTCTAAACCTGCCACTCACTGTTAACTTTGCTTTTTCATTGACAGAGTGAGCACTTTTCATTCCTGGGTATTAACAATCAGTCCAACCTGACTGACATGAGATGTCGGACTACTTTCTACACTGCACTTGGGCGCCTCCTCATGGTGGACTTAGGTACTGCAACCCATTCTTACAGACCTAAGAGGAATGGGGAAATTGGGTTGCTAATTTGTACACAGGGCTCTTAAATGTTCTAGTCCCCTTGGCTGTGGAAGGTGATGACTTAGCCAGTAAAAGCTATTGGAAACAGCAGAAGCCCCACCAGGAAGGGAGAGAACTCTTGAGGGGGGAGGGATTGCTGTGATAGTCTGTACTAGCAGAAGAGAGATGCATGCCACTAATATTTAGGGCTAAGTTTTCCTTCACAAACTGAATCTTACAGACAAACCCATATGCAGTCTTGATTCCACAAAGTTCTCTCTGCATCCCTAGTCTTTTCTCCCTGTTAAGGATTGATAAAGGCACCATCTTTATTCAGAGGAACACAGGCTCCCTAAAAGTAGCACACTCAGTGCCTGTCTCTCACCTGCACACACACTGCTGTGGGAAGTGGAGTCTGGCTGGAAGGTGTCAATTCCCCTTGCTTCTCTTTCAGGGGAAGATGAGGATCAATATGAACAGTTCATGCTGCCCCTCACCGCTGCATTCGAGGCTGTGGCACAAATGTTCAGCACAAACACTTTCAATGAACAAGAGGCGAAAGTAAGTCTGAATTGTGCAAGACAAACTTTCTAGTTAATCGGTGCCTGGGGACTTTGCATCCATTCTTATTCCAACAGGGGCCTTGTCGTCCATGACTTAATCAAAACTTCCTTTGTAGTGCTTTACTCCCAATGTTTGGGAAGTGGTAGCCAAGGTCAGGGAGATCCTGATCTCTTAGAGACGGGGCAAATGATTGCTAGAAGGGGTCCAGGCATTTGGGGAAGGGAGGTGTCTCATTTACCCAGGGTAGCTCAGACACAGTGCGCGGCTTTAACCAGTGACACCTCTCAGTACCTTTTCTGCCTTGGCTTAACTTAGGTGCATTCCTGTTGCTTAAGGAGAAGGAGTGTCCAGTTTTTGAGACTGAAGGCCACCAAAGAAACACTCCATTGCTCTTGGTTGAAAGGATGGCGGGCTAGTGAGGCCGGGAGAGGGAAATATCAGGAAGTATGTCACTCAACATGTAATGTGTGTCTCCCTTCCCAATTCAGAGGACCTTGGTCGGCCTTGTGAGAGACCTGAGGGGAATAGCCTTTGCCTTCAATGCCAAGACCAGCTTTATGATGCTCTTTGAGTGGATGTATCCTCACCCTAAAATCCCACTGGCCACAACACAACTGAAGACTAAAGCTGCCTATACATTAGAATTGAGGGATCTGTGGTTCAGGGATGTTGCTCCCAAAATAATAGGGCAAAAAGGCACGATAAGGGTCATCTAGTCTAGTCCCCTGCCAAGATGCAGGATTTGAACCCCTTGAGCACCCAGTTAATTTTGTATTCAGTTAACTCTTCGTTTGTAGTTCTCCTCTTTACAGTCAAGAGAATTTGCAGCTCCTGGTGCACCTCTCTCAAGCTTTAAGAAAAAACTCCTTTTGGGAGCCCTGCTTGTGGTTTCGTATTACATTCTGCCACAAAGGAGACTAGAAATCAGTTCTAAGGTTTAGGGTTGAATTCCAAATGGGCCTAAAGGATTTAGGCACCCAAATTCCCCTGGGTTTTAATGGGAGTTAGACACCCAACTCCTTTAGGCTCCTCTAAAAATGCCACCCTACATCTCTTGCTCCCTAGGGCTGGCAGTAGTTGGGAAGTAGCCTGTTCACCTTGGTGACCCCCAAATAAGGCTGATTAAGGAGCAACACCTGTGGACTTCAGGTGTTGTCTGTAGTCTTCTGCTTGGTGGAGGCCACATGCCCATAACATGGGGCAGGCTGCTTGGAAAAGGTGAACGTAAAACGATCATGGCTGGCTTTGGCAGCAGTGGATGCGGGCGTAGAGATACCCCATTATCTCCCTTTGCCCCGAGATTTTTCAGCCATGGATTGCAGTTATTGTACTATGTAGATAAATATTACCAGCCAAATGATGGTTTAAATGGAAACACATGATGCTTCTCCAGGAGAGTAAGCCCCAGGCAGCACCAATGATTGTGTTTAGTGCCCAGGGGGAGGCCAGGAGGAAGAGAGCCTCTCTCCAAAGGCAGGGCAAGACCTTTGACTTAAGTTTAAACTGCTGACCTTTTCTTCATAATTGAAACAACAAAGTTCCTTAGCTTCTGAGTTGCAGCTATCCATCCTACATGCCAATTCTACAGCGGGCAATTGAATTGTGGTACCACGACCCAGCCTGCACTACACCTGTGCTCAAACTGATGGCAGAGTTGGTGCATAACAGGTATGAGACTCAACATCCAAAAGCAGATGGTAATTCCTGTCTTTTCACTCTCACCCATTAGTTTGAGGCTTGATGATGTTCTCTGCTGCCAAGCCATGTCTCTTCCATTTCCCTCTGTGTATGCTTTGCAAGTTGCCAGCGAAAAAAGCAGCCACTTTTTCGGTAGGGAAGCAAATATAATAGTTCACACATTAATCCTGCGTCATGACCCAGTTAAACCAAAGTGCTGTCCTTCTGTAAGCTCTTAATGGGAGAGAATGTATGGAGACACTAGATCAGAAACCAGTGTGTTTATTCGAGTACCTGTTTCTGGGCCCATTGCCATAACAGCTGAGAAATTTACATTAATTTAAAAACATGCAGTTAAAATGAGTGCTGCTCCATCTGGTGGTCAGATGACTAGTGGTTCTTTTTGCTAGCAGATATATCTCTGCCACTGTTCAGATAATTGGGAAGCTGCCTAACATGTGAGTGAAAGATTGCCCAACCTTTAGCTCTGGAGTACTGCCAGGTGAACAGAACTCTGTATGCGAGAGCACTGCTAAGTGTTATAGCCATGCAAGAAGGAAACTAGACTTGAACAGACATGGGGCTTTATTGCTCTTGAGGATCCATATTGTGCTGTTGACCAAAGACACAAGATATATTTGTGAAAGTACAAACCCTCATAGACTAAAGCCAGAAGGAACCATCATGATCATCTGCACATTGCAGGCTACAGAACCCTGCCCACCCACTCGTGTAGTAGGCCCATAACCTCTGGCTGAGTTACTGAAGTCCTCAAAGCTACTGAATCTCCCCCTTATTTGTTGAGGTGTAGGCTAGAAAAAAGATTCCCTTACTACACTTAAACTTGAAAATGTTTTCATCCGTAAGGTAGCAAACTACCTAATTGCCAAGTGCCTACATCGCAGTATGGCTAGGCGTTAGTCTCAGCACTGCCAGACCTTGCTGGAAGGCTGCCTACCAAGACGTTTCTTGGGTTTCGGTGACGGTAACATAGCAGTTATTGCTGAAGTGGGATTTCTGGCATATGTGAATTTTAATATTCTTAAACCATGTGAAACACAGGCCTTGTCTTTGGAGACAGCAGCTCTCTTGTGTCCTTCTCTGAGCTGTCTGGTTAGATAGTGCCATTATTGCCACCAGACTGGGGCAACTGCTTCTGACCTCCCACAAATGGCTCTTAAGATCAAGGATGCCACAACGTAAATCAGCAGGGCCGATGATCACTCTTTTCTCCTTCGCACAGCTGTGTGAGCAGCTGTGTATTTACTTGGTTCTGTTCTCCCTTCTAGGTCCCAAAGGCTGCAGTTTGATGTGTCCTCACCAAATGGCATCCTGCTCTTCCGGGAAACTAGTAAAATGATAACTACATATGGTGAGTCCACAGCATCTGTCCTGACTTAGCTCCTGACTGCTGGTCTCTTGGTGAGCAGGGGCTGGTGCCCTGGTCAGTGCTGCCTGGGGTTTTGAGGAGGAGACTGGGGTGGGATGCAGGATGAAGTAACTTGCCAAGTTCTTACTGGCCTTGCTTGTATAAAGGGGAAGGATTCTCTCCGAGACCTGATGCCAGACAGACGGAGTGAGAGCTTTGGGATTTTTCATGGGATTGAGAAAAGGACAGGGTAGCTCATGGCTGTTCTGGTGGAGGCCAAGCAGCAGCTGTGCTGAGCTCCACATGAGCAAATGCCTTTCTGTATGGAGTTGGGGGTTACTTGGGGACTGGATCCTACCACTAAGGGAAGCCATTAACACTGCCCTGTTCCATCAGCAAAGCCACATGCTTGCGTTCAGCCAGGCAGACCAATTCTCTCATGGGCTCTAACAGCGTGGTGTGTAGGTGAAGAGCCCGGCTACTAACCAGTTCCTGTTGGGATGTATCACATCATAGAACAGGACAAGTCATTGCTGTAAGCTTTGTTCATGAAACCAGCCCAGAGATTCAGCACCAAGTGTCCATTTTCTCCATGGTCACTCAGCCAGCTTTGCTGCTTTTTCCCCACACTGAGCAACACGCTGAGATGGGGGCTGGAAGCAGTGCTGCGATACTGAGTCTCCTTCTGTGCTTGTGCAGGAAATCGTATCCTAACACTAGGGGAAGTTCCAAAGGATCAAGTCTATGCCTTGAAGCTCAAGGGGATTTCCATCTGCTTCTCTATGCTGAAGGCTGCGCTAAGCGGCAGCTACGTCAACTTCGGTGTCTTCCGTCTGTATGGGGACGATGCACTCGACAATGCCTTGCAAACCTTTATTAAGCTTTTGCTCTCCATCCCGCACAGTGATCTTCTGGTAAGCCAACACACCTGTGATTAACCACTAGCTCTCATCTAATCACAAGCTATGTGCCAACTGCAGAGCACCCATTCCCTGTGGGCTGATTCCGACTGACACCTATACCTGAGTCGCAGACTTAGCTAGGATGTTGATATATGTACTTCTGCTGGAACATCTGCTTTTCTCTCTCCAAAGGGCAATTGCAGGTCGTGTTCGGTGCTTCATGCCCACAGGCCCACACAATTAGATATGCCAGATTCAGCAATGAAAATGCTATGACTTTGATATAGTGCCAATGTGTGTGTTCCTAGGAAGTAATTCTTCATATCTTGCTGCTTAGAAGGCTACTCCTCACTCTGACAAACAGGAGTTGTACTTGTCCTGTCCCCTCCCCATATGCTGCTGCTTGCAATAACGTATTTGGAGACCAGAGTTACAAACCAAGCTGGACTGTAGTAACGGAGACGTTGGACCTTTGGTGTTCATTGAAGGGATTTCCTAATGCCAAGTGCCATTAGCGCTAATACTGAGCCCGAGTTGCTGAGCTTTAAAGTGTTAATTCAACAACAGGGCAGCTACAGCCTTCTAGGGGGTCTTCCCCTTTTCCAAATGTGTCTAATTTCCCTCCCATCTGCCCCAGCACCAGCCAATCCTGCCAGGTCCCAGTACACACTACGATCTCCCTCTGCTCCTGAAAAGCAGGCAGTGCAGCCTCGTATGAGCTGGGACAAATGCAGGGGATTCTGACGGGCTGGGATCTATTGCATATCATCTGTCTCTGTTCTACAGTAGAGCTGCTCAGACTCCAAGTTGCAGTAAGATCTGCCTTGAAGGGAGGCACTATTAAAAAGGTGAAGAGTGCAGGGTGGGATATTAAACAGTGGCTTTTCAAGGAATAGGAGAACCGTACAGATGAATGAGCTTGTGCGTTTCCTACCTGGGATTCTGGGCGAGACAGAACTACTGCATATTCAGCACAGTCTGCCACATGCCCAGAGTCCTGTCTGAAAACAGCCCCATTCCTCCTCACAACCCCATTTACCTAAGGCTTATGCATTACACTGCAGCTCCTCTCTTCCCTTCTCTCATCGACCCAAATAATCCCTTCCTTCTCTGAAAAACACTTCATGCAAATAGAGACTTTTCCTTACCTTGTGAGGCTGTGGGCAGAGCTCTCAGCACATCAGCAATCAATGCAGTCTTGTTAGAGGCCAGCCTGACATCTGTCTTCTATACAAGCCTGTAGTACAATATTCTCTGCCCACTGCCGGCCTGTGCTGACATGCTTGGCCAGAATCTCTGCAGGGTTGGTGAGAGTTTGCATCATTATCTCACTAGACTTCCTACCATGGCAGAACCTGACCCTAGTGCCCTAAGGGCTCACACACAAGGTTGTTTGTCTGACAGGTTGTCACTCACCCATCAAAGTAGAAAGCTGCACGTCCAGCACTGGAGTTAGCTGACTAAGCCACCAAGCCGAAAACTGGATGGAAAAGATATTCCAGTATTACACTAATGAAGGAAAGGTGGCTGGATAATGTTTTGTGACACTGAGCACATAAAAGTGATGAGCTAAAAAATGTAAATGTAGCGCACATAAGATGTCTGTGGGGAATGTTTTCATAAGCATTAGTCAAGTAGACTCTCTCAATGAGCAGCTTCCAATTGGTTGAAAAGTGGGTTGAAAGGGAAGTGACTAGACTTGCTCTGTTCTGCAGGAAATCCTGTGCTTGATTCTAAATTAACTGTTAGACCCTAAAATCTCTTCCTTCTTTCCCTCTCTCTCTTTCTCTCTCTGCAGGATTACCCCAAACTCAGCCAGTCATACTATTCCTTACTGGAAGTTCTTACGCAGGACCACATGAACTTTATAGCCAGTCTAGAGCCCCATGTAATCATGTATATTCTTTCTTCCATTTCAGAAGGTCTGACTGCACTAGGTAACCATCTATATTCTTTTGGGGGTACATGCAGTGGGCTCTTTTGGGAATGAGGAGAACATTAAGGATTTTAGTATAAATTTATTTAAACCATTAATGAACTAGAGTTGAGAACTATTTATGATGTAGATTGGGGGGAGTTTGTTTAATTTTCATGGCACACCTTTTTTTGTCTATGGTAGTACCTAGAGGCCACCAGAGATGGCTGCCCCCAGCCTGGCACTGTACGTACGTACACACATGTATGTACACACACGTACACACACCCCTAAGGAACTAACAATTTAAATAGACGAGATTATAGAGCTTGTTTTGTCCCCATTTTAGAGCTGGGGAACTGAAGCACAGAGAGGTTAAGTGACTTACCTAAGAAGGTAGAGCCAGGAATTGCACTCAGTGTCCCAGACCAGGGAAGAAGAGACCCATGGTCTATAAAGATGGCTGAAATGAGTCCATGGAGGAGCAAGTGAGGACGACAACTCTGAACTCTACTGTGCATGGCAATCATCCCTAAATTAATGCCCCATATGGAAGGGGAATTCTGTTTAATCCCTTAAATTTGCAATAGAGCAGTGGGTAAAGTAATAGAAAAGTCTAGCTGTGGAGAATGGAGCTCTATAGATGAACAGGCTGAGTGTTGTTTTAGCTCAGTGAGTATTCCTGGTGCTCTACACACAAGATAGTCCCAAATAACTTGTGACCTCAGGACTCTTCCCAGCCAACACACACAGGCAGGAATAGCACTTACTGCAATGTTTCCCATTACCAGCCGTATGGTCACACCTAACATGACATGTGGTGATGATGCACAGGGAGGACATCAGTAAGATCATGTGTTACTTTGGGAAGTTAGCTGCCTGTCTTGGTGTGTCTAGTTTTATATTGCTAATGGTAACTGTACCCACATGGATGTGTGGTACTAAGATTTACCTTCATAACAACATTTTTAAACTACTATGTTGTGGGCCCAACAAAAATGACCCCCGCATCAATGGTGTCTGCTCCCTCCAAAGGAGCGTGTTAAAGGGAAATAGCTGCTTATATACCACAGAGGAAGTTGTAATGTGCTTAGCCTTCCTAAAAAGGCACTGCAGTTCCCACAACCCAAACTGTGACCGCAGGCAGCTGAGAGCATCACATGCCTGATATCTGCTGGTTACATGACAAACTGGGAAGCTGTACTGGGTTACCCTAGCTACATGCAAACACAAGTGAACACTTATGCCTTCCTGTATCCTGCACACATGAACAGGGCACAGTGAGCTAATGCAGGGTACTATGTTGTTTCACCTCCAGTTACTGTGGGCTTGCATGCTGGAGAATCATTAGAGTGTCAACCTGGCTGCTGCTGGCTGGTTTAGGATAAATTTTGGTAGGCCTCAGAGGGGAGAAGGGCTGGCCAGGTGGTGATGGGCTTGTTAGAGTGAGTCTTTCCCAGCTGTGTCTCATGGAGGGAAATGCTCGTATTGTCCCACTCTTTTTTCCCTTTTTCTTATCCTCATAGACACCATGGTTTGCACGGGCTGCTGTTCCTGTTTGGACCACATTGTCACGTATCTCTTCAAGCAGCTGTCCCGCAGTACCAAGAAGAGGACCACTCCCCTGACCCAAGAGAGTGATCGGTTCCTGCACATCATGCAGCAGCACCCAGAGATGATTCAACAGGTAAAGAGGGAAGGGGATCAGTAAGGGGGATATGCTGCTTGTTGCAGTGTGCTGTCCCATCTGGTGGTCAAAGACAGGATTATGCTGGACTCTTATCTGTGCTTTTCATCTTCTCTCTGTCACTAATTCTCAGTCCCCAGCACAGCTTCCCCGACTCTATAGCTGAAGTCCAGAGGAGCTACGGGACTTACCAGAAGCCAGCTGGGATTGGCGTAATCTGAGGAATCAGCAGGTTGTGCCTTCCCACCATGCGTTGGATGCACTGTTTTTTAAACTTAAATTTGAAAAAAAAAATAGCCAAAACCTTCTAAACTTTTTAAATATAATTTTAAAGATACCCCAATAGGTATAGCATATGTTGTGGGATTTACTGGTAGCTAGTAAAGCTGAAACCAGAAAATATCTGCCAGCAGCAAGCATGTAATCTCCTTACTCTATTTTAACGCAAGAGCCAATTCAAAAGAGGCTAGAAAGCGTCAGGAGGTTATAGAACTGTTCACAACAGAACAGAAACAGCACAGTCCTGCTGCTTAATGAGGCAATGACCAGGTTCTCCCCGTGGGGATCAACACTCTGCCTTGAGCCTTTTGCTTTATCTACTTAAGCTGTGTTTATTACCTTGTACAGCAAACAATACCTTGGTGCCATTCTGCTGCAGTTCATAATCACCTCTGCAGGATAAATTTAATTTGGTTTTGTTCCTGCAGTCGTGTTAGCACTTCTGTCATCTTCCTCTTACCGCTCTTTCCAGAACCCATGGTGAACACAGAACTGGCCAGTTTCCTTTGCTGGGTCGTGAATATAGAGTGTAAGATCTGTAATAGGAGTTGCGAAACCAGTCCTAGTCCTTTCTTCTTCGAGTGATTGCTCACATCCATTCCAGTTAGGTGTGCGCGCCGCGCGTGCACGTTCGTCGGAAACTTTTTACCCTAGCAACTCCAGTGGGCCGGCAGGTCGCCCCCTGGAGTGGCGCCGCCATGGCGCCCAATATATATCCCTGCCGGCCCGCCCGCTCCTCAGTTCCTTCTTACCGCCGTGTCGGTCGTTGGAACTGTGGAGCGCGGCATAGCTGTCCTCCACGTCCCTAGCTCTCCTAGTTATCTATCGTTATCTATCGTTATCTCTAGTTTCATTATAGTTGTTAATTAGTTTGTTAAGTTGATAGTTAAGTTAATTAGTTGTAAAGTACTTCTTCGCCGGGGGCTTAGCCCTTCCCGGCACCCGGCACCGGGCTCATGCCTGGTTCGCCGGGCTTCAAGCAGTGTGCGGCCTGCAAGAAGCCCATGCCTACCAGCGATCCCCACGAAGCGTGCCTGAAGTGCCTCGGGGAATCGCACAGATCCGACAAGTGCCGCATCTGTAAGGCCTTTAAGCCGAGGACAAAGAAGGAGAGGGATCAAAGGCTCCGAACTCTCCTAATGGAGGCGGCACTTGACCCGACGGCTTCGCAGGCCGTGGTATCGGCACCGGCACCGGATCGCTCCGGCACCGAGAAGACTCCTCGGCACCGACCCTCTCCGGCACTGGAGCCAGAGCCAAGGCCGTCGAAGTCTAATACTCCGGCCAGGCAGACCCGGCTAGAGCGCCCGGCCTCGACATCGGCCGCGGCGCCGCCGGCACCGTCAGCACCGTTGACTCCGGGCCCGGCGGGTCCGTTGAGTCCGGTGCCGCCGAGCTCCCCCATGAGATCTGGGGTTGAGATAGTGGTCCCGTCCACACCGGAGACCTTCGCCTCGGCTCGGGACCTTATTGCCCTGACTGAGCCTACTCGGCTGCCACCCCCGGTACCTCCGGTGCGGGTCGTATCCAGAGGCAAGCCCATGATGTCGGCACCGCCCAGAGACAGTCGTTCCCGATCCAGGTCCCGACGTCTTGGGCGCTCCAGATCCCGACGCCGCTCGCAGTCCCGGCACCGCTCCCCTCAGCGGTACCGGTCGCACTCGCGGCACCGGTCGGCATCGAGACGGTCGCGGTCAGGCTCCAGTCGACACCGGCACCGCGACTCCAGGAGCAGGTCCCGACGCTACTCGCCGCACCGGTCGACCTCCCGGCACCGAGCTGGTGGCAGGTCCCGGTCCCGGTCTCGCTCGACCTCCCGGCACCGAGCTGGTGGCAGGTCCCGGTCGACCTCCCGGCACCGAGCTGGTAGCAGGTCCCGGCACCGAAGCGGCGCCCGGCACCGATCAGGATCACGGCACCGTGACAGATCCCGGTCCCGGTCCCGATCCCGGCACCGATATGACTCCCGGCACCGGTCCCCGGCACCGAGACGATCCTCCGTGCCGGCCCGCGCAGACCCGTACCATCCAGGGTCGGCCCCACCGTGGCCCTCGAGACAGCCGTCCGTATCCTCCCAGACGGACAGCGGCTATGCGCTGGGCACCGACCGGCAGGCGGCGCTGTTTGGTGATCCGCCGCTGCAGGACCAAGGCCCACAACAGTGGGGATTCTGGACACCCTGGGCGTACCATCAGGCCCAGGGCCCCCAGCAGCTCCCTGCTAGGCCGGCGACTGCGGAGCGTAGGGCCCCGGAAGCCTCGTTGTCTCGCCCCCCTCCCTCCCCGGAGGGGGAGGAAGGGTCCAAGCAGCAGGACTCCGCTGTGGCTCCGGAGGCAGAGGCGAGGGCTGAGGAAGACCCTCAGTTAGACACTCTCGTGCCGGGGGTCTCATCATCCTCCTCCCCGGATGAGGCGGTGGCGGGTACCTCCTCCAACAGTCCCCCCCCCCGCTGGATCTCAGGGCTCACCAAGACCTCCTCAGGCGATTGGCTCAAAATCTGAGTCTGCAGGCGGAGGAGGTCTCGGAGATAGAGGATCCAATTGTAACCATCATCTCTTCTGATGCTCCCACCAGGGTCGCCCTGCCCTTTATACGAACCATCCAGGCCAACGCCAACACCATCTGGCAGTCTCCGGCCTCCATCCCTCCGACAGCAAAAGGCGTCGAGAGGAAGTACATGGCCCCTTCTAGGGGATACGAATATCTCCATGTACACCCGACTCCGTGTTCACTGGTGGTTCAATCAGTGAACGATAGGGAGCGTCATGGCCAGGAGGCTCCAGCCCCCAAATCAAGAGAGGCCAGGCGGATGGACCTCCTTGGCCATAAGGTGTATTCGGCTGGGGCGCTGCAGCTCAGGGTCTCCAACCAGCAGGCCCTGCTGAGCAGATATGCCTTTGATTCCTGGGTGGCAGTGGACAAATTTAAGGAGCTGCTGCCACAGGATGCTCGCCAAGAGTTTACGGCCATCTTGGACGAAGGCAAGAAGGTCGCACGCACGGCCTTGCAAGCCTCCTTGGACGCTGCGGACTCGGCTGCCCGTACCCTTGCGTCAGGAGTTACGATGCGTCGCATCTCCTGGCTGCAGGTTTCCGGCCTTCCGCCGGAGCTCCAGCATACTATACAGGACCTTCCTTTCGAAGGCCAGGGCCTGTTTTCTGACAAAACAGACCCCAGACTCAAGAGTCTAAAAGATAACCGAGTCGTTATGCGGTCCCTCGGGATGCACACTCCCGTGACGCAGCGTAGACCCTTCCGGCCGCAACAACAACAACAACAACAACGCAGGCCGTTTTCCCAGTTCCGCCAGCGGCAGGACCTTTACAGGCGCCGCGGCAGGAACGGGAGGCGCAGGCAGTCGGGGAACCAAGGGGGGCAGAACCAAGGCTCCTCAAAACCCCCGCCTGGTCCTAAGCCTTCATTTTGAAGGTGCGCTCGAGGGCGCAGTAACAGTTTCCCCTATGGATCCTTCCCCCCCCGTTTTCCAACCGCCTTTCGTTTTTCCTCCCGGCGTGGTCCCAAATAACATCGGACCGCTGGGTCTTAAGCGTGGTGCAGACGGGATACCGCCTGCAGTTTGTTTCGTTTCCTCCTTCCCGCCCTCCTTCCTCGTCCCTCTTCAGGGACCCCTCTCACGAGCAATTCCTTCGGCAGGAGGTGCAGACGCTCCTCAGCAAAGGAGCTATAGAGGCGGTTCCGGAAAACGAGAAAGGCAAGGGGTTTTATTCCCGCTACTTTCTGATCCCCAAGGCCAAGGGGGGCCTCAGGCCTATCCTCGACCTGCGAGAGCTCAACAAATACCTCGTGAAGTTGAAGTTCCGCATGGTATCCCTGGGGACCATTATTCCATCCCTGGATCCGGGAGACTGGTACGCCGCCCTCGACATGCAGGACGCGTATTTCCACATTGCCATTTGGCCGCGCCACAGACGCTTTCTCCGCTTCGTTGTGGGGGCTCTTCATTATCAATTTGCAGTCCTCCCGTTCGGCCTGTCCACGGCCCCGAGGGTGTTTACAAAATGCATGGCAGTTGTCATGGCGCATCTTCGGCGCAACCGTGTCCACGTGTTCCCTTATCTGGACGATTGGTTGATTCGGGGCACGTCGGAACATCAGGTGAACAGCCATGTCCGCGTGATCACCGGCATGTTTGCGAGTCTGGGCCTCTTGATAAACACAGACAAGTCCACCCTGAGGCCCACTCAGAAGGTGGAATTTATCGGGGCCGTCCTGGACGCCACTGTGGGCAGGGCCTCGCTGCCTCTGCAGCGGTTCCAGACCATGGTGGCGATCGTTCAACGCTTGCGGTCAGCCCCGTTGACGTCAGTGAGGACATGTCTAACCCTGTTAGGCCACATGGCGGCGTGCACCTTTGTGACCGACTACGCTCGCTCCGCATGAGGCCTCTCCAGCTGTGGCTTATCAGTCATTACAGGCCGGCAAGGCAACCGTTAGACATGTTAATCACAATCCCCCAGAAGGTCTTAGATTCCCTCGGCTGGTGGTTGGACCAGTCCGTATTGTGTGCGGGTCTTCCCTTTCACCCATCTCAGCCCTCGGTATCCCTGACAACGGATGCCTCAGATCTAGGCTGGGGGGCCCACCTAGGGACCCTGCGGACGCAGGGCCTGTGGTCCCAGGAGGAGGTGGGGCTACACATCAACATGAGGGAGTTGAGAGCGGTCCGCCTTGCTTGCCAAACGTTTTGTCATCAGCTTCAGGGTCGTTGTGTAGCCGTGTTCACGGACAACACGACGACCATGTATTATATCAACAAACAGGGCGGCACCAGGTCCTCCTCCCTGTGCCTCGAGGCGATACGACTCTGGGACTTTTGCGTAGCCCACTCCATTCACCTCAGGGCTTCCTTCCTTCCCGGAGTACGGAACACGCTGGCGGATCGATTGAGCAGATCCTTCCTGTCACACGAGTGGTCCCTTCGCCCGGACGTCGCTCTCTCCATTTTCCGGAGGTGGGGTTATCCCCGGGTGGACCTCTTTGCGTCCAAGGGGAACAGGAAGTGCCAAGCGTTCTGCTCCTTTCAGGGCAGGGAGCCGGGGTCGATAGCGGATGCCTTCCTCATCCAGTGGTCGACCCACCTGTACTATGCGTTTCCTCCGTTCCCTCTGGTTCACAAGGTCCTCCTGAAGGTGCGCAGAGACAGGGCTCGTGTGATCATGGTGGCCCCGGCATGGCCCAGACAGCACTGGTACACCATGCTGCTGGACTTGGCCGTAGCCGACCCAGTTCCCCTGCCCCTTCATCCGGACCTGATTACCCAGGACCACGGGTCTCTCTGTCACCCAGACCTGCAGTCGCTGCACCTAGCGGCGTGGCTCCTGCGTGGCTAACTGGTTCCGAGCTGCGCTGCTCCACGCCTGTGAGAGAGGTGCTCTTGAGCAGCAGGAAACCGTCCACAAGAGCCACATATTCGGCGAAATGGAAACGCTTCTCCTGTTGGTGCGTAGAGAGAAATCTCCGCCCTATGGAAGTTTCGGTAACTGAAATCTTAGACTATGTTTGGTCCCTCAAAGAGCAAGGTCTGGCCTTATCGTCGTTGCGAGTCCATCTAGCAGCTATCTCCACCTTTCACCCGGGTGCGGACGGTCGCTCCGTTTTTTCTCACCCGACGGTGTCGAGATTCCTTAAAGGGCTGGAACGGTTATTCCCTAACGTCCGTCCCCCTGCTCCAACCTGGGATCTTAACCTGGTGTTGTCCCGGCTCATGGGGCCCCCCTTTGAGCCGTTAGCTACTTGCTCCCTGCTTTACCTCTCTTGGAAGGCTGCCTTTCTAGTAGCTATCACCTCAGCTAGACGGGTGTCGGAACTCCGAGCCCTTGTGGTAGACCCCCCATACACGGTCTTCCACAAAGACAAGGTGCAGCTTAGACCACACCCTGCCTTTCTACCCAAGGTGGTCTCAGCCTTCCACGTCAACCAAGAGATTTTCCTCCCGGTTTTTTTCCCAAAACCTCACTCCTCAGGCAGGGAGCAGCAGCTCCACTCGCTGGATGTCCGTAGAGCTCTCGCGTTCTACATAGAGAGGACCAAACCCTTCCGCAAATCCCCCCAGCTTTTCGTGGCGGTAGCGGACCGTATGAAAGGGCTTCCTATCTCCTCCCAGAGGTTATCCTCGTGGGTTACGTCCTGTATCAGGACCTGTTATGACTTGGCCCATGTCCCTACGGGCTGTGTGACTGCGCATTCTACCAGGGCGCAGGCGTCGGCGCTGGCTTTCCTTGCCCGTGTGCCCATCCAGGAAATCTGTCGGGCAGCGACCTGGTCATCGGTCCACACCTTTGCTTCCCACTACGCCCTGGTACAGCAGTCGAGAGAGGATGCGGCCTTCGGAACTGCAGTGCTCCATGCCGCGACTTCTCACTCCGACCCCACCGCCTAGGTATGGCTTGGGAGTCACCTAACTGGAATGGATGTGAGCAATCACTCGAAGAAGAAAAGACGGTTACTCACCTTTGTAACTGTTGTTCTTCGAGATGTGTTGCTCACATCCATTCCACACCCGCCCTCCTTCCCCACTGTCGGAGTAGCCGGCAAGAAGGAACTGAGGAGCGGGCGGGCCGGCAGGGATATATATTGGGCGCCATGGCGGCGCCACTCCAGGGGGCGACCTGCCGGCCCACTGGAGTTGCTAGGGTAAAAAGTTTCCGACGAACGTGCACGCGCGGCGCGCACACCTAACTGGAATGGATGTGAGCAACACATCTCGAAGAACAACAGTTACAAAGGTGAGTAACCGTCTTTTTCCTTGCCTGAATCAATCCCAGCTCACTTGTAGACTGACTTCCTCTCTCTGTCATTCAGTTAATCTGCCAGGTGTATTGCAGCATATCTGCTGGGGCTGCCCCTTTTTCACCAAAGTTCCATTACTGGGATCTGTTCCTTCACCCCTTTTGGTGAAACACTTGTCCTACTCTCATGCTGCCCCCTCCTGGCAGATCTGGTTGAAAAAAGGAGCAGGGTTTGTGTTTGGTTAGAGGAAGTTGCTACAGCATGAACTGGAGCCTTAGTCTGACACAGGAAAAGACTGGAAAGTGCTTGTGTAAACCAACAATGTTAAGACCTTGGGCTTACCTTTGAGTCTAGTTCTGACTTGACCTGGAAGACCATGGAGGGGAAGACAGAGTGTGGAGAAGAGGCTTTCCAATGGACTGAAGGGCATGCTTACTTGCATGCACTCCACTTCGAGTCTTGCATGTATCTAGTTTGAGGTGGTTCCTAGACAGGGATTCCTTTGGGACAATAGAGGGAGTTTCTGCCATGGAGCCCCAACTGGCTTTTAGCTGCTGCACACATGCCTACATAGGTGTTTGTTGTAATCTGTTGGGAGCATCCATGGTCTCTCCTGATACTACTGCCTACTGCAGGATTAAGAGGCAACCTGCTGAGGCTCAAACAGGGGACATGTCAATAGTCCAGGAAGCTCTGCGCAGAGTGGAGTTAATCTCTATAGCCTCAACATCTAGGGTCAGCTTCTGACCTCCAGTTAAAGTAATGAAAGTGAGACCACCCAGGACTAGTGGAAGACACAGGCAAACCTGAGTTTCAAATAAGAGTCACCTGAAAAGAGAGTATGCTATTGGTAACACACAGTCAGCTCCAATGGCACAGGAGGGGGATGGGATGGGATGGTAAATACTGACATGCTCCCAGGGCAAGAGGTGGGTTTGAAGGAACTGCCTAACTCTGCGGACCTCCCTCTATCTTTCTTTCAGATGCTGTCAACTGTGTTGAATATCATCATCTTTGAGGACTGCAGGAATCAGTGGTCCATGTCTCGACCTCTGCTGGGCTTGATATTGCTCAATGAAAAGGTAGGCAGGCCCAACCCCTCTGGCTGGGTTAAGCTGACTTTAATCAGGAGTGACCCAAGAACTTGAGCCCAGTCTCATATCCTACAAATGAACAAGGGGTACTCAGGCAGAGCTGGGGTGTGGGGACCCAGGCCTGGCATGGCTGTGGATTGCATGAGGAAGCTTGCATGGCACTTGCCTGCACCATGATTAATTCGAAGTCCTGTGGCCTGCTCATTTTCCCAAGTCCTAGAATCTATCCAAAATATACAATGCACTCTCTGCCCTGCCCAGACGAGATGAGCTGGTGCCATTCAGCACTCTCTGAAGGCTGATCTTCCTTCTCTTGTCTCCTCCCAGTATTTCTCTGACTTACGGAACAGTATAGTGAACAGCCAGCCCCCTGAGAAGCAACAGGCAATGCACCTCTGCTTCGAGAACCTCATGGAAGGCATTGAACGCAACCTGCTAACCAAGAATAGAGACAGGTCAGTATGGAAAAATCCCTTGGCCAAAGAATCTGGTTCATGACCAAGCAGTGCAACTGACAGCTTCCCTCAAGGGGTGGCATTGCATGGTTAGTCAACCTGCTCCATGTGGCAAGGCCCCCACAACATCACGGGAAAGGGCTAGGCACCATGGACATATCAGGCATTTGTGCACAGGGAGCCAAGTGCTGCATCTCTGGGGAGTAACTCTTAAATTCCTTGGTGTAACACCAGCTCCCAGGGCCTAAAAGCCTGAACACCTGCTCAGGAACTATATGGCACTAAGGTGGGTCTCACACACTGTGTATCTGTTAGAATTGTTCCAAAGGCAAACTGGCTTCATAGTGCTGATGTGCAGGAATAATAGAGCTGTCCCTGGCTCCCCTTTCACTCTTGCACTCAGGCATGACAGCTTCCTACAAGCTGCAGTGTCCCCCTGCATCTCACATGCAGAAAGCAGCGGTGCAGGATCTTAACCTGTGCAGCTGCTCAGTGGAATGGAGCAGGGGCAAAGAGCTGCTGACCCTTCCCTTTCCCTCACCGAAAACCACCTCTATAGCATCTTATCTTGTACGTGGTTCCAACTGGCAGGCCCCTCTGTGTGCGCCCTGTTGTGGAGGGAATGGCTGAGTAGTCACACTGGCTGATGTGTCCACTGCTCCTCTGCTGCCTTCTCACTATTCACTGAAACCTGCAGGGCCAACACTGCCTGACCTGAAAGGTCCCTGACCAGATACCCTTCAGTGGAAATGCTGAGCCTGATGCATCTGAGTGGCCAAAATGCAGTCCTATAGCCCAAGGCCTTCTGCAGTAGCCTGTAGCTACTCTCCTGCTTCATGCATGATCAGACACTACGGATCCCAGCATGCACTGCTCCATCTTTGTCCCAGAATTAACATTATAGGCTGGGAGTTGGAGCCTCCTGACTATAGCAAAGTTTTAAAGGGGAGAGCAAGGGTCAGCTAGCCCTTGTAAGTGCTGCCAAGCTGCCCGCAAGGCCTCCTGCTCTAGCATGCTGGTCTGTGTTCCCTGCAGGTTCACTCAGAACCTGTCTGCGTTCCGACGAGAGGTTAACGACTCTATGAAGAACTCCACCTACGGCGTGAACAGCAATGACATGATGAGCTGACACCTTCCCCTGACTCCGCCTGTACAGAGCATCTCCTCTTTGGCCTGGACCAGAGGGGTTAACATTTCCGATGGAAAGATAAGAGGGCGTTTCTGATCCCTGCTCTTCCCTAGGGTGGGACTGCGGTGCTGTTTGGCTGCACTCCATGTCCAAGGGAGGAGGGAACAGGAGCAGTGTTAACTCACCAGGGCAGGGTGCTTCTGTTTCCTTGGGAGGGGGTGGAGGGGCATAGCCCAGGGGTGAGAATCCAACATCTCCCTACCAGAATGTCTGGGTGGAACCCTAGCACTCTGCTGCAGCCTGCCTTGTATAAACATGTACATTTTTTCATAACATTTTGAACAAGGTTTATATTGACTCAGTTTAAAAAAGTATGATTGAAATTTTTACAGAGTCTAGTGCACCAATGCTGAAGTGAGGGTTGTGTATGTGAGTGAGGAAGGTGTGTCTCATGCTGGCCTGAAGCTTTCCTGGGCAAGGGGGTGTGAAAGTGCAGAGATATATTTAGTGACAAGTTTAGAGAGAAGCAAAAAAAAATGTAAAATTCCAAATGTATATTTTTTCTTATAAGCCCCTTTAAATCACAACTTCCTGTTACCGTTTCCCCCTTGTTATTAGGAACTCTAAGCCATGCTGTATGATTATCCAGCTGTGCTAGCCCATGGGTGTCTCCCCTCTACCCTGTAACAGTAGAGGCTGTCCAGTTGTCATTCAGCTTAGGGCCCTTGCCACTCAATGTGGGGGTTGGGATGCTTCTCCCCCTGCCTGTCCCCAGAAGCCCCACAACGTTTTCCTTTTAATTGTAAATTGTCCCTTTGTTTCCTCTCTGTAAAGCTGGAAGTGCAGGTGGAACAAGAGCCCTCTAAAGGTTGAGCTTGTCCATAGTACTTGTAAAAAATCACAGCCCTTTGTTAAAGGACACAAGTGCGCTCCCACTGAGCAAAAGAACTGCCGTGTCTTCCCTCGAGGTAGTGCACTCCTGAATATATGGTACAGCCAAGAACATAGGATTTTTGTGTTCAATCTACCACCATGGGGGGTTCTTAATAACAAGGTCTGCATAGCATGAAGTACCTAACATCCCCCTTAAAACAAATACATTTTTCTAAACCACCATATTAAATGTTTTGGATATAAAATTTACTTACAGAAGAAAGTTAAGGGGGGGAGGGGACAACCTGTTTGCCTTGTACTTTTCCACTATTGTTGCTGCTAGTTGTGTGCATCTCTAGCTCAGCTCTAACCCACCGACACTGTCCTTAGGTTTTATTTCAATTTCTCTTCCCTGACACCCACTCAACTTTTTTTTTTTTTTGTTCTTTCCTCTGGCGATTGTGTGTTGGGTCCTTTTTTGTGTGAGCAGATTGCTGGTTGACTTGTAAGGGTGTTTGCTGCATACAGTGTAAGCATTGTGACTGCAAATAAACTTCAATGGTTTCTACTGAGCAGTGTCTTTTTGGATCTTGACTGCTGTGTATAGATCACCACCTCTACTCTCCCCTGAAGGGAGCTGCTATTAGAGAGTGATTGCGTCCCTCAATCTGATCTGCCTGCCAGGGACTGAGGTATTTTAACAGCTTTGCAGCCATTGGTTTAGTTCCACTTTTTAAATAAAACATATGATTTTTAGCCTGTTAGAGCAGGGCTGCCACAGCCAAGGTGAGACTAGTAGCCATTATACAATCTTCTGTTGTACTTCATGCTGCCACTCCCAGGGGAGGAGTGTTCCATATCAAGTCAACTGTGGGCTAGTATCTGGTCTTCAATCTGTGAAACCTGCCCTTTGTGCCCTAAACTCACTTGTTAAAGCTAATGACAGCTATGTAATAGAGATGAAGGTAAGAGCTCATTCATTTGGTTTTGCCATGATAGCTGGATAAAAGCTTGTCAGTATTTTATCCTGTAAAATAGCTTACAGTTTCATCTAGAACTTACCTATAGAAGATAGTCTCGCTCAGCTAGATTCCCACACTGCTTTCATGAACTCATGCCGAATCAAGCCATTACAGCACACACACATTTATTTACAGGGTGCTTGGTAGTTAACATGGCAAAAATGCTGCCGTTAAGAGCACCACAAACAAATTCTCACATTGACGCCAAGTTGTCCAGGCCTGGAGTCTTGCTTTGTTCTTTATCCCTCCACCACACATCCCTGGGTAAAAGTCCACTTTAAACAGGTTATAGGAATGCTCCTAGCACCAGGGACTCTTCCTCCTCACCTTTCCTGTCCATCTCCATGTGTGGCTAGTAAAGTGACAAAGTATTTCCATCCCTGTCCTCATGCAGATATTCCTCTCTCTGCAGCAACAGACTTTGTTTCCATGGCATGGCTGTAAACAGCATTGTTATACCCCTCTCTGTTACGAGCTGTTTCAATAGCAAAGAACTGGATCCTGGTGACTGAAAGGGGGGGAAAAAAAATGTTTACCTAACAGACCCCAGCATCCACAAAGAAGCAGAGACTTACTCAAATATAAGCTTTATTCAAGACACCAGGCTTCTGACCCAAAAGTCTGGAAGCTAGGATTTCCCAGCACTATAGCAGAGACTGTGGATGCAGCCAGAGATCCTGATCCAGCCAAAAGCTCTGGGGGTGGGCAGGCTCCTTGGCACAGAGCAGTTTCAGCACCAAGCAAACCTCAATGTCTATACTGCCCAGGTCTGAGAAGAGGGAGTACGCAGGTGCCTACTCACCAAATATTGTGTTCTCTTCCGTGTAGTCCTTAGTACAGTCCAGACGGAGCAAGGTGCCATAGTTGAAGTCTTCAACTACCCCATCAAACTGCATACAGAAGGGGCGCCATTTCTGGGGAGAGCAAAGAGCTTTCAGCCTTCTTCCTGGGAGGCAGATAAACTGTGTCCTCTAGTCTCCCTACAATGGCCTGGGGAGCTCCCCTGTAGGGGCAAAGCCACTCAACTCAACTAGAGAGAACAGAGGCGTCCTGCCCAAGGGATGATCTCCATGCTTCCTCAATGACTAGAGGTGGATTGTAGGGGGCTTCAGTTTGGGAAAGTCTCTCTGAATAGTGCAAGCCCAGCTGGAAGCAAGAGATCCATAGGTACAAATCTAAGACACAGTAGCGTACAGGCAGACTAACCAAGGGGCCTCAAAAGGATGGGTAACAGAGAGCACTTAGCAAGCTTGTTGCTTGCACTACACAGCAGCCAGAAAGCAACACCCAATAGGAGACTGGACTCGAAACATTTGGCAGCTATGGAAAGCACCTTACCTTTTGTTTTACTCTTGAGTTAAAATACCACAATACCCTATCCAGTCACCCTCTGGCCAGACAAATGCTCTCCACTGAGAGGGGGACCTTCCCTCTCACACCCACTCAGATCCAGAAGCTCACCAGTATCTCATGGGCAGTTTGAGTCCCAAAGGGTGATGATACACAAAGCACTGACCGCTTTGGCTGGTTCCGATTTGAGCTTCTCTGGGTCAAGCACATCGATCCTGAGGTCACCAAAGCTTTTCCTAAACTCAGCATAGATCTGGTCATCAACTTTTGTAAGTTTCAGGAACTTGGGGTCAACAGAAGAAATAAGCTATAAAGGAAACATGAGAATCAGATTAAATGAGACAAGGCAAGCAGCAGAGGGGTAGGTCACCACAGCATTCATGTTGAATGAGAGGAAAAATATATAGGGCTTTTAAACACAGTGGTAACTGAGTTACCACTCCCTCCCCATCATGAACCACCACCAGACAGTGACACCTCTCTCAAAGCAGGTGTTACCAGCTCTTAACAAAAGCCCTTCACCTGACAATCTGGCCTTGACTATCTATCACTTACAGCTCTCTGTCCCATGCTGTCACCTCGTAGTGGTTTACTTTCTCAGTGGGCCCTGGGCTGCAGTCCCCCACATGTCAACCACGATTACCTCAGCAGGCCTGATTTAGGTCCATACCCTCCAGGAGCAGTAACAGTGATGTCCAGTAACCAAGCAGCCTTCTTCAAGCAAAGCATTTTTTTTTTATTTTTTTTTTAGCACAGAAGCATTTCAGAGCAAACTGCTGGGAGCTAAAATGGGAAGGACTGCAAATGGTTCACGTGATTTTAAAACGATCAGCAGTCTATATGCATGTGCAGCCTGATGCTGGGGAAGGCAAAAGTTTCATCTGACCTGGACCTGTCCATGTTAGAGCGACCGACCACTCTCCCCTGCTTTAGGCTCTGTCACTAATCTTACCCAGTCCTTTGATCACTCCCTTTTTTAAAGAACCCATCACTTTAACCATTTACAGCCCTTCCCTCTTCAGTGCTCAGCACTGCCCACCTTCAGTTTGGAGTGAGTCCTGTAATTCCCCATACACAGTGTTTATTAAGAGATTGCTTATCTATACATAGTGTTGCTTTCCCCACAGCCCCCTCATTAGACCAATACATTCATAAGGGAAAAATCTTACAAGCCAATACACAATCCCTTCCCCTCACCAACCAAGTCACATTCACAAAGTTACCACATCTGTCTTCATTTCCAGTGTCCATGGAAATGAGAACTCAGTGACTAGAAACCAACTTGCTTCCGATGTCTACAGCACTCCTTACTATTCCAGCCCTGGGCTCCCCACACACAGCTGTGCTAAAGCCCCTCAATCCTGACCTTGAGCCCCCTTCTGCTATTTTAGTCTGAGGCGCCTCTCCAGAGAGACTGAAATATACCAGTTGGGTAGTGACTTATTACAAGGATAATATCAGTGGGTTATTTTTATTAAAATAAAATAAAAAGCTTGAGAAGCAATTCTCCAGGGACTTACATTAAAATAGACTTCAGCGTGCTGATATGCTTTCATGGCCCAGATCATTTCAATATTGGGCTGCAGAGAAAGAGAGAAAAAGCTGTGACATCACCTTAAATGCTGACTTGGCTCTGTGTCCATTACCTAAGCATTTGTAGTTGTTTTTGTAACATTGATAGGGCTTAGGTTTCCACTACCCTTTCATGTCTATGTTCTTTTCTACTTCTGATCTAAAACAGGAAAAGGCTTGTGAGCATATGAAGAAAGCTGCAAGAGTAGCATCAGTCTGAGAAGATACAATTCACTGACATTCTAGAGCTGCTTTTATGCTAAAGTGCCTTATCAATTTAAGGTGCAATTCAAACTACACATCACTTACTTACATTTTCTCACCACTGAAATGCAACCACCTCTGGGTGGAACATGGAAGTATGGTAGTTGTACAGTATTGTCAGACAAGAAGGGGAAAAGAATACAGACAAATGAAACCATAGGGAAACCTAAGCCCCATCTACATTACAAAAATGGAACGTTTACATGTTTCAGCCCAAATCATGTCTGAATGTGTCCGTCCCGTTCCCCCCCCCCCATCCCCTTGCCTACAGGGACTACATTATAACTGGGTTAGAGAACAATGTTATAAGCAGATACATCTAGGCTAGAACATATTTCCCTAACATGGGTAGCAGTTTTTTCTTGTCCACCCAGGCAAGAATAAGCTACTTTATACCAGGTTTTAGCCACCTCTGTGTTTCACAACCATATTTCAACATGGTTAAATTTGTAGTAGAGGTAGACTTTAGTTATTCATGTTGGAATTTAGATGGGACACTAAACTAACAAATAGGACGGGGATGGTCTCTCATGAATGCAGCACTGGTGAGAAGTGTCCATTTGACAGCTTTGGAGACAGAAATACTGTGTATATCCAAATGGGCATTGACAGTGCAAGAGTTCCCCTGACTACCCACCAAACACACTGCCAAGCTCTGGGATTCTTTGTATTCTTTGTTTTTGAGATAGCACCAAAACAAGGACTGGGAAGTTTAAAAAACCTGGAGTATGCACTTTCAGGCAACAGCTCGGAACAACTCTTGAGGTCAAATACTCCTGAGGTCTCAGTTTCATGATGTAACAACTAAGTGCTGCTCCTATTCAACACCTTTCTTGGACCCACAGAAAGACGGCCCTATTAGTTCCTCACCAGTGCCCTCTCTGGCCCTTCTGGGGATACTCACATCATTGCCATAGGCTTCAACCGGCAGAGACAACGCATGGGCTGCTGCCATGGCTTCACCGGCTCCCTGCACATGAAACAAAGAGAGATGGCTGCTATTAGAGCCACAACTGGAACCACACAGAGAAATAAAGAGAATGTGGGTCGGGTCTGAATTGTATTGAAACAAATCAGCACAACCAAATGTCAAATTTATACCCCAAAGGAGTCAAACACGCATATCAGGGTGCAGAAAACTGTACAGAATCCTTGCTCCGAAGAGTGTATAATTCACAAAGGGTTGTAACGTAACAGCAAAGAGCAATTGTACAGGACATGCACTCCTGAATGTGCAGAGACCCTTTTACTCCTCACTGCAAAGAGCAGCTCCCCAAGACCGCCACATACATGCAAGGCTAGTCTATGGCTGGCTGACATCACAGAGGGAGGGGGGCAGCTGGAAGTACACATTATGCTCTCTCTTCTAGTGCCTGAGGGGTTACAGGACACTGTAGGCTCAGCCCCAGTTAGACACAATGAAAATTCACCTACAGAGAAAATTTCTGCCTTTGGAAGGCAGCAAACAGGGATGTGACGTAAGGACAGCGTCCTAGGACACAACTCCACTCTAGGTGCTCCTGTGAGGCATCACACCCTCCGTTCTGCCCTTCCAAGGGTTCTATCCCCCCATACTTTGTTTCGCCATGATCCCTACTTCCAAGGGCTCTGCAGTCCCTGCAGATCAGCCCCATGCACCCCCAAAACCAGGACTATGTCCCCCTCCTTTCAAGGGCTACAGAATCACCAGGACTGTAAATCCATCCCCAGGGCTTTTCCCTGACTTGGCATCTGCTAACTCCGCCCCCCACACATACACTTTAAACTTCCCCCAACATAACCCCCCAAACCTCAGACACCCCTCCAAACCTCCCCCCCAACACCCCCCCTGCCCGGAGCTCGACCCCCGCATCAAACCTCACCCCCAACCCACCCCCCTGCCCGGAGCTCGACCCCCCTCATCAAACCTCCCCCCCAACACCCTCCCGTGCCCAGAGCTCGACCCCCCCATCAAACCTCCCCCCCAACACCCTCCCGTGCCCAGGGCTCGACCCCCCCATCAAACCTCCCCCCAACCCCCCCTGCCCAGAGCTCGACCCCCCCCATCAAACCTCCCCAACCCCCCCCCCGTGCCCAGGGCTCGACCTCCCCCCAACCCGGAGCTCTAGGACCCACTTTTCCTCACCAGCGCTCCCAGGCCGCCCCCAGCAGCGGCCATGCTGCCTGTGACCTCTGACCCTCCACCGTTCCCCTTCCGCCCGCAGCGGAAGCTGCCCAGCCAGTGTGGTCACTGAGCATGCGCACAGCCGCGCTCGCAGGACTCGAACCGTTACGGGAAATGGCGCATGCGCAGGAGGGGTGCTGCCTGATGCGCTTCTTGCTTGGCCAATGGCGGCGCAGTATTGCGGCGCCCCCTGGCGGCAGCTGCCCAGGATCACAGCCTGACCCCCTCCACGCTGTCCCTAGGACATCAAGGTCCCTCTGCCACCTTAATAGAATAATAGCACCCAGCTGGGGGTAGCATTTTTCAGCAGTCACACTGAGAGCACTCAGCACAAAGGAGGCTGTCCCATTATCCCCATTTTACAGATGGGGAAACTGAGACAAAGGGCTGAGAATTGACTTGCCCAAAGTTACCCAGCCACAGAGACTGGTCAAGAACTTGGCTCTCTTAAATCCTAAGCCAGTACACTAGCCACAGCACCTCTTCAAACCTACTTTGTTTTCTATCCCAATACTTCTGATCCCCAAATGCTAGCCTGTACCAGGCGGGCTACATCTGACTCTCAGTACCTGCAGTTTTATTAATTGCAATGACTTCCTTTGAATTGCAGAAGGAGATCATGCACCCGCGGGCAGGGCTCTCTCATACACAGATACCGGTAAACTACAAAGCCAGTATTTCTTCCCTAATGTGGCTGGGCCTTTTGCGAATTACAGAGCCATATGCTGTCAAAATTAAGGCTCAAATTCCACAATCTTCTCAAATTTTTATGGGCAAAAAATATTCCCTTGTGTTCCCCTCTGCTGCTGAGAACTAAACAAAAGGAAGCATAGCAAAGGCTCCCAACAACAGTGCTTAATTTGTGCCAGGACATGCCAAGCCCCGGCACCTCTAAAGCCTGGCAGTCCGCAGCCCCGGCACCTCTAAAGCTCAGGGCCACCGGGGGGGGAGGGGCAAGTGGGGCAATTTGCTCCAGGCCCCGAGCCCTGCAGGGGCCCCCACGAGAGTTTTTTGGGGTCCCTGGAGTGGGGTCCTTCACTCACTCCAGGAGCCACGGAAAACTCTCGCAGGGCCCAGGCCCCCGGAGCATCTTCTGCTCTGGGTCTTCGGCGGCAGAGGGTCCTCCTGCCCCAGGGCGAAAGGACCCCCCACCACCAAATTACGGCCGAAGACCCGGCACTTCAGTGCAGGGGACTCCACTTCGGCAGTAATTCGGCGGCAGGGGGGGCCCCGCTGCGGGTCTTCAGGGCACTTCGGCAGCGGGTCCCAGAGCGGAAGGATCCCCCCTTCCGAATTACCGCCAAAGTGGGGGCCCCCAGCCGCCAAAGACCCCAGGCCCTGTGAATCCTCTGGGCTGCCCTGCTAAATTTTGGCAGTCCGTAGCCCCGGCACCTCTAAAGCTTGGCAGTCCGCAGCCCTGGCACCTCTAAAGCTTGGCAGTTTGGAGCCCCGGCACCTTGGCTTGCTGCGTCAGTTATGAAAGTAAAAAAAACTTGCTTGAGCCCCAGCAGCTCTTTCATTACAAATTAAGCACTGCCCAACAGCCATTGTTTTTGTGGGACCTACAAAAATCATGTCATAATTCCCATGCTATCTCTGTAATCACACTATACAAAGCTATGCTGGTTCTGTCCAAGCAATTCCCATACCAAACCCTATTCTTAGGCAGAGTGATGACCATTATGTCCTTTTTTGGCTGGGACAGTCCTCTTTTTAAGCTGTGTTCTGGGCATCCCCCATAGGGGGACATGGAAGAACATTCGGGGGGGTCTTGGGTGAGCGGCATCATGGTGGGGTCCCCTGGGGCCAGCCCTGTGCAGGGGGTGGAGGGAGAAGTGAGTTATCTTACGGGTCTATACACAAATGCAAGAAGCCTGGGAAACAAGCAGGGAGAACTAGAAGTCCTGGCACAGTCAAGGAACTATGATGCTGTCAAGATATTATTCCTACTTTGAACTTCAGTGTCAAAACAGTGGGGACCTGCATGTACCCTTCTAAGCTTAATTCCTAGCTTAGATTTGATAGCGCTGCCACCAATCAAAAATATAGTGTTTTGGTACACTTTCTGTCCCCCAAAAACCTTCCCTGGGGGACCCAAGACCCAAACCCCTTGGGTCTTAAAACAAAGAGAAATAAACCATTCCCCCTCCTTTCCCCCTCCCAGATTTTCCCCTCCCTGGGTTACCCTGAGAGATCACTGTGATTCAAACTCCTTGAATCTTAAAACAGAGAGGAATTAACCTTCCCCCCCCCCCGTTTTTCCCCCCACCACTCCCTGGTGAGTTCAGACCCAATCCCTTGGGTCTTACACAAGGAAAAAAATTAATCAGGTTCTTAAAAAGGAAAGCTTTTAATTAAAGAAAGAAAAAATAAAAATTATCTCTGTAAAATCAAGATGGAAAATGTTTACAGGGTCTTCAGCTTATATAGACTAGAGGGACTCTCTCCCCGCTAGCCTAAGATACAAGTTACAGCAAACAGAGGTAAAATATCCATCCAGCAAAATACACATTTGCAAATTAAGAAAACAAACATAAAACTAATCCGCCTTTTCTAGCTAGTACTTACTATTATGAACATGAGAGACTGTGTTAGAAAGATTGGAGAAAGCTGGTTGCATGTCTGGTCCCTCTTACCCCCAAGAGCGAACAAAGAACAAAACAAAGAGCACAAACAAAGACTTCCCTCCACCAAGATTTGAAAGTATCTTGTCCCCCGATTGGTCCTTTGGTCAGGTGTCAGCCAGATTCACTGAGCTTGTTAACCCTTTACAGGTAAAAGAGACATTAACCCTTAACTATCTGTTTATGACAGATGCGATTGGAATAACAGAGACTTGGTGGGATTACTCACGTGACTGGAGCACTGTCATGGATGGATATAAACTGTTCAGGAAGGACAGGCAGGCCAGAAAAGATGGGGGAGTTGCATTGTGTGTAAGAGAGCAGTATGACTGCTCAGAGTTCCAGTCTGAAACTGCAGAAAAACCTAAGAGTCTCTAGATTAAGTTTAGAAGTGTGAGCAACAAGGGTGATGTCATGGTGGGAGTCTGCTATAGACCACCAGACGAGGGTGGGTGAGGTGGACGAGGCTTTCTTCCGGCAACTAACAGAAGTTACTAGATCGCAGGCCCTGTTTCTCATGGGAGACTTTAATCACCCTGATATCTGCTGGGAGAGCAATACAGTGGTGCACAGACAATGCAGGAAGCTTTTGGAAAGTGTAGGGGACAATTTCCTGGTGCAACTGCTCAGGGCCGGCTTTAGGCTGATTCAACCGATTTCCAGGAATCGGGCCCCGCGCCTAAGAGGGCCCCGCACCGAGAGCCGGAGCCTCGGCCAGAGCGCGGCAAGCAGCCCCGCTGTCCCGGCTGGAGCCATGGCTGGAGCGTGGAAAGCCGCCCCGCAGCCCCTCTCTCCCAGCTGGAGCCCCAGCCGGAGCGCGGCAAGCCGCCCCGCAGCCCACTCTCCCGACTGGAGCCGCGGCTGGAGCGCGGCAAGCCGACCTGCAGCCCCGCTCTCCCAGCTGGAGCTCCGGCCGGAGCGCGGCAAGCTGCCCCGCAGCCCCGCTCTCCCGGCTGGAGCTCCAGGCCCTTTAAATAGCCCCCATAGCCCTGGGATAGCGGGGGGCTCCTGGGGCTATTTAAAGGGCCGGGGCTCCAGCTGCCTCTGCCACCCCGTCCTTTAAATAGCCGCCAGAGCCCCGCCACCCCCATGTATTTGCCAGGGCTCTCGCCGCTATTTAAAAGGTACGGGGCGGGGTAGAAGCAGGGGAGCCCCGGGCCCTTTAAATAACCCTCAGAGCCCTGGGATAGCGGGAGGCTTGGGGGCTATTTAAAGGGCCGGGGCTCCAGCTGCCTCTGCTGCCCCCAGCCAGCTCTGCACTCCGTGCCCACAGCCAGCCCCTGCCAAACCCTCTGCCCTGTCTCCAGCCACCCCCTGCCACACACCCCTGTGGCCCTGCCCAAAGCCAGCCAGCCCCCACACACCCCTGCCCGCACCAGCCCTGCACATCCTGCCCACACCCAGCCCCAACCCCCCTGCCCTGTCTCCAGCCAACCCTACTGCACTCCCCTGCCTGAAGCCAGCCAGTTCTGCACTCCTCTGTCTCCAGCCCTCCCAGCCCCTGCTGCATCCCCCTGCAGCCCTGCCTGAAGCCAGCCCACCCCACACCCCCCTGTCTCCAGCCAGCCCTGCACCCCTTTCCCTGCCTGCAGCTAGACCCTACCTCCAGTCAGCCCCTGCCCTGCCTCCAACCAGCCCCATGTCCACTGCTGCCCTGCAGTTCCCAGGGCAGTAACCCTGCACACCTGCTTCAATGAGGGGGGCAGGGAGTGGCAGGGACCCACACATGTGAAATGGCAGTCATTAATAAGCAATCAACAGCATATATGATGCAATGTACATAATATATAATTGTATTATTTATATAGTTATGGAAAGTAAATAATACATGGAAGAAATGAAAGGCTTTCTTTTACACATTTTTTTTTAAGTCATCCCTGCCAGGGCCCCGCCGAAAATGTTCGAATTGGGCCCCGCACTTCCTAAAGCCGGCCCTGCAAGTGCTGGAGGAACCAACTAGGGGCAGAACTCTTCTTGACCTGCTGCTCACAAACCAGGAAGAATTAGTAGGGGAAGCAAAAGTGGATGGGAACCTGGGAGGCAGTGACCATGAGATGATCGAGTTCAGGATCGTGACACAAGGAAGAAAGGAGAGCAGGAGAATATGGGCCCTGGACTTCAGAAAAGCAGACTTTGACTCCTTCAGGGAACTGACGGACAGGATCCCCTGGGAGAATAACATGAGGGGAAAAGGAGTCCAGGAGAGCTGGCTGTATTTTAAAGACTCCTTATTGAGGTTGCAGGAACAAACCATCCCAATGTGCAGAAAGAATAGTAAATATGGCAGCTTGACTTAACAGTGAAATCCTTGCTGATCTTAAATGCAAAAAAAGAAGCTTATAAGAAGTGGAAGATTGGACAAATGACCAGGCAGGAGTATAAAAATATTGCTCAGGCATGCAGGAGTGAAATCAGGAAGGCCAAATCACACTTGGAATTGCAGCTAGCAAGAGATGTTAAGAGTAACAAGAAGGGTTTCTTCAGGTATGTTAGCCAACAAGAAGAAAGTCAAGGAAAGTGTGGGCCCCTTACTGAATAAGGGAGGCAACCTAGTGACAGAGGATGTGGAAAAAGCTAATGTACTCAGTGCTTTTTTTGCCTCTGTCTTCATAAACAAGATCAGCTCCCAGACTGCTGCACTGGGGAGCACAGCATGGGGAGGAGCAGGACCGGCACCAGGGTTTCTCACGGCCTAGGCACACGGCCATTTCACCGCCTCCCGTGCTGATCCCACGGCTCCGGTGGAGCTGCCGCAGGCATTCCTGTGGAGGGTCCGTTGGTCCGTGGCTCCGGTGAAGCTGCCGCAGGCGTGCCATCCGCAGGCATGACTGCGGCAGCTCCACCAGAGCCGCGGACCAACGGACCCTCCGCAGGAATGCCTGCGGCAGGTCAACCAGAGCTGCCTGCCGCCCCTCCCCCCGGGCAAAATGCCGCCCCCTCAATAATCCTGGCGCCCTAGGCGATTGCCTAGGCTGCCTAAATGGTAGCGCTGGCCCTGGGGAAGAGGTGACCATCCCTCTGTGGAGAAAGAAGTGGTTCGGGACTATTTAGAAAAACTGGACTAGTACAAGTCCATGGGGCCGGATGCACTACATCCGAGGGTGCTAAAGCAGTTGTCGGATGTGATTGCAGAGCCAATGGTGTTATCTTTGAAAACTCATGGCAATCAGGGGAGGTCCCGGATGACTGGAAAAAGGCTACTGTAGTGCCCATCGTTAAAAGAGGGGAGGAGGAGGATCCGGGGAACTACAGGCCAGTCAGCCTCTCCTCAGTCCCTGGAAAAATCTTGGAGCAGGTCCTCAAGGAATCAATTCTGAAGCACTTAGAGGAGAGCAAAGTGATCAGGAACAGTCAGCATGGATTCACCATGGGCAAATCATGCCTGACCAACCTGATTGCCTTCTATGAGGAGATAGAAGGCTTTCCCCTCATCCATGCTCTGTGGATGAGGGGAAAGCAGTGGACATGTTATTCCTTGATTTTAGCAAAGCTAAAGCAAAGCTTTTGATACAGTCTCCCACAGTATTCTTGCTGGCAAGTTAAAGACGTATGGGCTGGATGAATGGACTATAAGCCGGGAGTTCAACTAGATTAATCTATGATTCTATGATAAGAGAGTGGGGAGTCTCTCAGGCCAGCTGGTCACATTTCACTTGGGGAAATATGGTCACCCTATTCCTAGGGCTTTGCTCACATCATCAATGTAGCTCCCATAAGGTGCTGTTTTGACCAAACTCTTGGACACAGCATCTAGTGAGGTTTTTTAATCAAATAAAATTGCCCTAAATAAAGTCAGCCACATGCGTAAGGAAATAAAAATCAGTGACAGGTCCGTGTGCAGAGCAAAGCCAGCGAGGGAGCGAACTGTTATTTTCCAGCTACCAAGCAGGTTTACAAATAGTAGAAACTAACCGGAAAAACAGTCACACAACAGGATCCTTTTATAAACAATTATTATTATTCCTATGTGGTGTTTGGTGCCACTCAATAAAAATAAAAACAGCCCCTGACTCAGTGACTTTACAATCTCATTTGTATTATTGTCACCTGTTAGTTGTTTTACAGTGGAGCTTAGGGGCTCCAACCCAGAACATTACGCTTGCAGCTGTAAAAATGCTTTGTATGAAACAGTTACTGCCCTGAAGAGCTCAGACTCTAAATAAACAAGACAGGCAACTGGTAGGAGAGACAAAAAGTGACTTACCTACGCTCACACAGCACCAGAATCAGGATTAGAACTCAAGTCTTCTAGTCCATCATCATAACTACTAGACTACAAAGGTCACAGCACTACAAACAGCCTAGAGTCCCTCTGACTATCTGCATATCAGATTCTGGACTCATTTTCTAAATGAGGAAAGAACGGACTTACTGGCCTGGATCTTGCAAACTTCTCCACACAAACAGACTCTTGCTCACATGAAGATCAGTTTACAGGGCTGAGGCCTTGATTGATTTTTATCAATTCCCTTCTTGTGAGAGACCTGGGATTTTGATCAGTGGGTTTCTTTCACTCATTAGTATCTGTAACGCATTTGCAACATGAAAAGTGCTGTAGATGTGCTAGATGCTAATGATCAAGATTTGATTTCCACGGTTGCATTCTGCCAGGGCAAGCTTGTGGAACTCTCTCTCTTTGGAGAGGGCTGTTCCTCCTTAAGGCCACATTTCAGCTTCTAGCAACAAGACTGAGGCTGATTGGGTGAAGTATTGACCCCACTCACCTGATCTGACTTTATAAGTGGCTTGAGGTGGGGCAGGGAGGGCTCTGTTTGCAGGGGGTGCTAGTGCCAGTCCTTTTAGCAGACTGTTTTAAGTTGTGTAAGTGAGGTGAGTTATCAAATACAAGTTAACAAACACTTATTTTTCCTTTAAAGCTTCCTCTTGCAGTTAGCAAGGTCTGTGTCCTTGGGAGAGATGTAATCTGAGGGTACTGTACTGTGTGTCCTAAATGTCTCCTGGAAGGCAGAGATTTGCTGCCCTCTTACGTGTGGCTAGTGCTAAGAATGTAGTGGTAGGATTGCGGTAGGAGCTCAAAGGGATTAGGCTCACAACACCATTGATGGTCAGGGGATTTGGACTTGAAAACTGCAGCTGTGCTGTTTGGAGAGGGTACCCCCCTAGGAATAACTAGGGACACAACAGTGATGCTATGAAACTGTAACTTGCCTTATCTTGCCAGTGCTGGGGAAAAACAGGGCTCTGATTTCATTGGACCAGCAGAGCAACTCCCTCTTAGCAAGCAATGAAAGAGACAAGTATCTTGCTGTCTCACAGTAGCTGTGATCAATGCTGGCCAGGGTGAGCAGTCTTGCTGAAGTCAATAGCAATGCTCTTGATGATGAGGATCTGACTTCTAAGGGTGCTGAGCACCCTCTAGTCTGCTTGAAAGCCACTAGCTCTAGAGTTGCTTGGCACCACTTACAATCAGACCCTAAGTGTTTGGGATTGGGGCCCTTTGTTGCTCTTGTTTTACTCAGCTAATAAACAATGGCCACTACAGTTTGGAGTGATCTTGCTGCAAAGAATTACTGGTGCCCTTGCTAAACTCCAATGTGTTTAAGTGTCCAGTTCTGGTGTTAAAAAGGTGCATATAGAGATTTTGCTCAGTTTAATAAAATCACTAGAAATGACCTGGATGTAATGATGCTCATTCTATAATATGGCAACCCCCTGTTATAGATTGATCTGATGACTCTATCCATGTATTCTATCTCGCTAAACAAAAGTTCACTTTTACAAGGATTGATTTTGTTTCTGATAGTTACCAGGCAAGGATTTGTAAACTTGTTTTAACTTCCAAAATAAATGGGGGGAGGGGTTCTTGAAAAAACTAGAAATAGTGCAGAAAAGCACCATACAGATGTGAGGGCTGGAAAATCTCTCCTTGTGCTCTTTGAGTCTCTCAATCTCTTTAGTTTACCAAAAAGAAGATTGAGAGGTAACTTGATTAGCATTTAAGTAGCTTCATACAGAGAAAATACTAGGTCCTCAGAGTCTGTAATCCTGTGGAGAAAGGTATAACCGGAGCCAATGGCTGGAAGCTGAAGCCAGAAAAATTCCAGTTGGAAACAAGGCCCAAATGAACAGTGAGGGTGTTAACTATTGGAAAAAAAACTGTGATGGGAATGGTGGATTCTTCGGATCCAAACAGAGTTTAGTCAAACCCAAATTATTGGGTTCAACACTGGGGTAGATGGGTGAAAACTTAATGGCCTGTAAGATACAGGGGGTCAGACTAAAAGATCTAATGCTTCTTTCTGGCCTAAACTCTGTGGAAAACTTAAATCCTATATCAGTGGGGCTGTTGTGAAGTTTTCTAGCTTAGTAAAGACTCCACTCTAAGGAATGTCTTCTTCCTTCCCAGGAAAGTAAATCCTAGGAACCATGGCTCTTAACAGTAGTGCCAACAGCAACAGTAAATCTGAGAAGCCAGTGTCTCTAATCTGGGGTAAGAACCTGTGTCTCATGACTGTTTCTGGGGATATAATTTCTGTGTATACTGTGACTAAGAGCCATGAATGCAGCTGAAACAAGTTTCCATTGACTTGTCCTCCCTCCCATCTGCTTGTTTGCCTGTCCACCTGTTGCATCTTGTTGTCTAAACCAGTGGTTCTCAACCAGGGCTATCCGCAGGTCTTCCAGGGGTACATGAACTCATGTAAATATTTGCCTGGTTTTGCAGTAGGCTATGCAGAAAGCCCTAGCAAAGTCCGTACAAACTAAAATATCATCCAGACAATGACTTTATACTGCTCTGTATACTATACACTGAAATGTAAGTACAATAGTTATATTCCAATCAATTTGTTGAATTCTATGGTAAAAATGAGAAGGCCAGCAATTTCTCAGTACTCATGTTCCGTGACACTTTTCTTTTATTACATTTGATTTTGTAAGCAAGTAGTTTTAAAGTGAGGTGAAACTTAGGGTAGGCAAGACAAATCAAATGCCCGAAAGGGGTACGGTAGGCTGGAAAGGTTGAGAACCGTACAAACACAGGAGGGCAGGGAGGACCATATGTCTTCCTGTCCAGTGCCTAGCACAACAGGGTCCCAACCTGACTATGGCCTCTGTACTATTGCAATATAAGCTGTAATAACTAGGTGGCTTCGGGCTACTTCAGGAAGTGTCTTGCAAGGCTCCTCTGACAATCACAGCCCTCAACTGAAATGAAACCACTCTTCCAAGGGGCAGAGAGGCTCTGCCTCTCAGTGACAAACCAAATAACTGGAACCCTTGAGAACCCACGCTCCAGTGGTAGGTATCTGGAGAGCACTCTCATATAGAGGTCAGGATGTGCCTAGGTTGTCTGACAGCCATCTGCCTGAAAATCATCTCAGTACAGTCTCCTCTTTAGTCTATCTCTGAGTTGAGCAGTCAAATTACTTCATACCTCCTTAAACTGCCACCTGATTCTTCTTCTCTCCCTAATCTCTTAGGAAGTGAACTCTTCCCCTGTGTCTTAAGCATCTCTTGGCTCCCATTGATCAATACCTGTGGCGGCTCCATGGGACAATGTTTTGGCTCTAATATCAACCTGCCTGACAGGTGCAGGAAGCAGAGAGGAGCTTTGGGGAGCCAAACTGCTGCCTCTAGTTGGGAGGCAATTATGTATTGGTGGTTTCTCTGATGTCTCTTCTCCTACCACCCCTCCTTACCAAAAAGGAGGTGTGGTGGAAGCACCATCTCTGACATTTCAGTCTATACGTCACTCAGCCGAGAATTGGGCGGGCAGTAGGCTGAGCTGACCTGATTGGGCTTTTACCTCACCCACAGGATGTGAACTAAACCATGAGAAACAAACCTATACATTCAAGATCCCAGATGAGTGGAAGTATGAGCAGCAGCTGGCCCTGCGAACAGTGAGTACCTGGCCTATCTTTGCCCATAGAGGTTATGGGGCAGGGTGTGGGCACTGGTGTTTGAAGTGGGTAGCTGAGCACAGGCTGGTCTTGGAAGCTAATATAAGGATCTGGAGAGGAAAAGAAAACCCCTAATCTAGGTAGCGTGATGTTCAGAGATGGCCATTCCCACTGCTAGAACCATCTGGCATGCAAACCTTGCAGGAAGAGAAGAGAATGGCCTCATTACTCCCTTATCTGGGGTCATGCACTCATTCATTCTTGTTGACACTACTCGCCTTAGGGCACCTGTAACATGGGTCTCTGCATGGCAGTTCAAAGGGCACTGCCACCAGACCAGCCTGCCCAAGTCCATTCAGTACAACCATTTCCTGCAACGCTGGCCTGCTCCAGCCATGGAAGGGAGGGGCATGTTTTGCAGAGGAGTATCTATGCTCCATGTCCCACTGTCTGCTCCTGTGCTTATGTTCACAAGGGCTGCCATGGAAGAACAACCTGTGCGGGGTGATAGGCCCTAATTCTCCCACCCCTGATCTCTGCCAGGGTAAATGGCTGCCCTGATCAGTCAGTCGAGGAAGTCCCGTCACCCTTGGGACTGGCAGAAAGTGTGGTGGAGCTCTAATGAGCAGTGGCAGGGTCTTCCTTACTGGCTTATAGGCTTTAGTAGGGTTGCCACCTCTGAGGCATAAAATACCAAGACCTTTCCTGAACCCATAAAACTAGACAGCTGGCAGTGTGTATGGAGCACCCTCCCAGATTTCCTGGAACAGCGACCCCAAAGGGATGGTCCTGAGAACCTGGATGGGACCAACCCTAGGCTAGGGCCCTATAGACTTGTCTGGAACTCTCCTTCCCAGGTCTGGAGTTTGGTGGGGGGAGAAATCTAGAGCTGGAGCCTTCACAGATGTTGCTGGAGTTCTGCCACTAAAGGGGTATTGATGACTCATGCTTTCACCCAAAGATCTGCCTAGGAGAAAAAGCCAAAGATGAGTTCAATGTTGTGGAGATTGTACCCTCCGAAGACAGCCAGGATACCACGCCTGTGCCCCTAGCAACTCTGAAACCTTCAGTACTGCCAATGGTGAGCACCAGCTCATCAGTCTCTTAAAGGACTCTGGTGGGGGACAATGACACTGAACTGGAGTTAGCTCAGATCAGGCATAAAGTCTAACCAGACATGGGCCTGAACAAAAACGCAAGATCTGAATGGCTTGTGGACAGAACCCTGTAGTTTGGCTCAGCTCACTAGAAAAGGCCAGACTTGGAGCAAACCCGAATGCAAAGGGAATAGCAAAGGGAAGCTTGATGTGGCCACAGCCCCTTAGGGAGGGGAAAATGCATGAGCTGAAGGCTGAGTGCACCCATCTAGACTTCAGCTCCTGGCCAAAATAAGAGTGCCTTCATTTTCCTCTTCCTCCAAAAGACTTGCTCTAGGATCCTGTCAGCCCTCAGTGTACACCTGCTTTCGAGATATAGCTTCTAATTGAGTACACAGCATAACCTGTTATCAACCAGACACTGCTGCTTCACTGCTGCCCAGTGAGGCAGCAATGCATGCATGGCTCTTCCAGCTAACAGCCCTTCTAGACAGTTCAGTCCTTGCCCTGAAGAGCTTACAAAGACCATCACTGGGGAGATGGGTAGCTCACCCAACAGGCCAGGACACTGAAAATCCAGCACTGATAATGCTCAGCTGTGCATAAACCAACTCCTGTGTTGTCTCTAAATTAACTAGCCCTAGACTCTCGTAGGAGGGAAATGCATGGGGGAACCTCCTTCCAGGCTCTGGCACTTGTCTGCAGGCAGTGCAGGAGGATGTGGGGGAAAGATGAAGGCCCAAATAACCTGTGACATTAATCTCTTCCAGGCCACCATGGTAGGGGTTGAGCTGACTCCTCCTGTCACCTTCAGGTTGAGAGCTGGCTCTGGCCCAGTCTACATCACTGGACAACACGTTACATGTAAGCGAACAGAGCGAGGTGGGAAGAGGGGATCTGAGCCCAAGTCAACCCAGGTGTAAATGTAATGCAATGCCCATTGGCTCCAATGGGAACTGCATTTGCTGGATCTACTCTGTCCCCTAGAGGATGTCCAAGGCCTACCCAAGTGTCAGCACTTTGGGAATTCAGTGACTTTCCACCATCTCCAGGCACAGGAAGGCCACAACCTCGGCACAATGTCCCACTGTCAGAGCAGGGGCACTGCATGGCTCTTAACCAAAGGTTCTCTTCCCTATCCTTTCCTCCAGGCAGGATGGCTAGCAGGTGTGCTCTGGGGATAGTGGCTAGTTCTAAAGACTCCCACTCCTACCAAGGAGCCACTAACCTCAGCAACACATCTAGGTAACCTCAGCTGTGCTGCAGCCTAAGTTCTCGGTGGGGCCAAACTTGGCTCAAGTTAGCATCTCTTTGGAATGGGGAGCATCTCTGCCATAACTAACTGCAGCTTGTCGGGCTTGCTCTAATCAGGGCCTAGAATAAAACCAAGTGTGTAAGTCCCCAAGATGGGCAGCAGGTCATTAACAGGCTCCAGCATGTCTAGCCGCTCTAAGGGTGCATAAACAGCTCTGAGCCAAGGCTGCTCTGCTTTGCAGTGGTACCGGATCTCTCCTGGGATGAGGAGGAGGAGGAGGAAGAGGAGGAGGTGGCTGAGGAAGAAGAATCTCAGGAGGATTCTCCCCCCAAAGCCATCAAGCATCCAGCTTCCAACAAGCGGGGTAGCATTGCCAAGGTACTGCAAGAACTGTCAAGCAAGGAGCACCCACTGCCAGTCGCATGTCCCAATTCCTCCCACGGCAGCGCCACTAATTCCCTGGTGTACCTGCTGGTTCTGAATCTGTCCCCGGGTATGGAGGTGACTAGTGAGAGAGTAGAGTGAACTAGCTATCTAGTCTCCTGGGCCTTGCAGAATCTTGCTGGCTCACCCAATGAACCCGGAGAAGTGGCTGATGTTCTGCTGGAGGTGATCTCTCCAGCATGAGACTCCTGAGTGCTTGTGACCACTGAAGACTGTATTGCTGTCCCCAAGAGTCCTGAGGGTAACGAGTGTCTTGGCTAAATTCCAGTATAGCTAACTGTACGTAATGTTCTGCTCCCTAACCTCTCCTTCCCCCACCCTGCTCCACCGTCAAATGAACACCGCATCCTCCAATGCATAGTATTGCTAAGGATTTAACAGCTATGCTCTAGCCCAGAGGTGTCTGCATTTCAGTGGTGGGCATAGAGCTTCCAAGTCACGGCTATCTCTGGAATGTATTCTATGGTGCTTCGACCCCTCTCTTCACCGGGGAAAGTCCCACATGGACGGACAGTTCTCTTGCTGCTACAGCGGATCTAGGCCTGTGCAATAACCCATTTTCCTGCTATAGGGACAAGCTACACAATTCTTCCTACTTTGGAGAATTATGCTCAGGCAGTTCCAAAAAATGCCCTCTCCCAACCTGTGACTTAGAACTTGTGCTAGCCTTGTCAAATTTAACTCAAGCTTTCTTCTTCCCAGAAGAAGAAGATGGAGAAAGAGGAAGAGAAGTGAGTATAATCAATGGTGCAGTGCAGGGCAGTCAAACAGTCTGGATAGCACCCTCTAAATGAGATGGTGGGAATACTGCCTGACTGATCTCTGTCACAGGTGGAAGCTAAGGATCTCATGGCAAGAGGGGACTAGAATTCCATAGGCGAGGAAATACAGTGACATTGACATTTGGGGGAGGGATAGCTCAGTGGTTTGAGCATTGGCCTGCTAAACCCAGGGTCGTGAATTCAATTCTTGAGGGGGCGATTTGGGGCAAAAATCTGTCTGGGGATTGGTCCTGCTTTGAGCAAGGGGTTGGACTAGATGACCTCCTGAGGTCCCTTCTAACCCTGGCATTCTATGATTCTATACTAACCTCCGGGTCTATTGGAGATAACAGCCTTTTGGCTAGTCCTGGCAGTGCTGCGCTGGTGCCTAACTCTGGGAAAGAGCAAAGGGATAACTGTCCTGTGAACTGCTGTGGGAAATCCCAGAGGAATGCTGGCATGCCCTTATCCCCATCACATCTGCCCAAAGCCACCAATTAGGTTTAAATAACTTCATGCTAAAAACCTAAATACTAACAGTTGGATTGACTCAGGGAAAGGCGCAAGCTCAGTACCTGTCGTTAGATCTGTGAACGTCTGGCATGAGTTTTCAGGAGTGAATCTAATCTCGACTCTCCTCTTCCCTTCTCTTCCGAGCAGCAGCGTTCCTTCTGATGATGATGTCATTCCCAGCAAGGTAAGAAGCCAAACAGTGATGTCTGTGCCCCTTGGGACAGACTGAGGGAGAAACATGAATCACATTAATGCTGGCTTGAGAAATGTTTCGCTGTGGAAGTCTTTTCTGAAGCAAACATGGCTTTTAAAGCTGTTCCTCTGTTCCGCATGAGGCTCGTGTTTCCATTTCATCTGTGGCTGCTTTATCTCTGCTTCACTGTCTCTAGAGCTGAATAACTAGTACTAGTCAAAGGTAGACTGACTCATTTGCAGAGTGTCTTTTTATCTAAATCACTTGCTGAAAAAATGAGTACCAGATATTCTAGCAGCTGGTGGGTGTCTGTCACACGCCACTATCTGCTTCTAATTAGCTCACAAACCCTGAAATAGGGCAGACAGTCAAACATGAAAACACCACCCTGACAGGAAAAATAACCAACAGGCATATGGATAACTAAACCTGGGCTTAGATCTGCATGCTCGTGAATTGGGCTCTTGCTGTCTAGTTCTAATGTCTAATCACTTTCCATATGCTATTGTGGGAGCACTGCAGAGCCGTTCTGCATTAACATCTTGGCCTAGCGAGTGGGGCCATCAAATGTGCAGGTGCCTAGCCGCTGGCCTGCGCTACTCTAAAGCCATAGCCTCACTTTGCTCCCTTTGCAGGGAAAAGGAGCTGGCAGAGGGAGAAAGCCAGCAGTGAAGAAATAGACTGATCTGCGGCAAGGTATCTACGAGGTAAGGCTGTTCTGCAAACCACAGGCTGGCTGAGTGGAGCAAGCCACCAAGATGGAGGCCTTGCCAAAGAGATGAGCTGATGGCTGTATTGTCATGGAGGGACCAATATTGTGTCCCAAGTTCCCCATGCATGTAGCAACTAGGGGAACCATAACTGTCTGGCCACTCCATTGTCCTCCCTTGGGCAAATGGTGGATGCACCATGCTATATCTAGTGGTACTATGTAGGAAAATGGTAATTGGGGAAGGGTATTTAAGGAGAGGACTAAGGATTACAACACAATGGGATAATCCACAAACTAGAATCCTTCAGGCAGGAAGCTACTGGCATAGTATTTAGCTGCCAGCAAAATGGTCTAGCAGCCTATGCATGGAGCTTAGAGGTAGGACTCCCAGGTTCTGACTTACTGTGTCGTTCACTGGTCTGAAGCTATACAAATACTCGTACCGTGCACTGGCCCTAAACCAACTGGAATCCATCTGTGGGGAAGGTACCTTTGTGGGAGGTACAAACTAGTGACTTGTCTCTGGAGAAGTGCTCTAGGACTTTGCCTTTATACCATGTGAAAATCTGACTTCTGTTTCCCCTTGCCTTCTAGAGCCTGGTACAGAAGAGACCAGAGATTTTTGTGCTGTTTTCTGTAAATGCCCTTAGAAAAAATAAAGGGCCTTTTATTTTGCACCCTGGGTTTCACTTCTTCCTTAAGCCTGGAAGAAGGTGGGGCACCTCTGGACAGAGCAAGAGACTCCAAGGAGCCAAAGCCAGAATTTCAGGATGGACTCAGGCCCCACAACTAGGGTCAGATATTTTTTTTCCTTCAGCAGCTTCAAATTCTAGCCATAGTCTAGTCTTGGCTGTGCACCTTAGACCAGTCCATGTTCCACTATCTTCCCCATAGCCTGGGATTTGCAGGCATAGTTGGTAAGAGGTTTTCAGACACACTGACAGCAGGGTGAGGCCTTAATGCTCCAGCTGCAGATCATCTACCAAACAGGCAACAGCAGTGGGTGTTATGCTCTAGGGACAATTGCCCAGCTTGTATGGGGTCATGTGATGAGAATACCTAAGACTTCCCCCCTTCAAATCAAGTGGAGGGGGCATGATCTGCATGAACAACAGCAGGTCATGCTGTAAGACACCTTGAACACCCAAGAGAAACCTCTGATTAGTCCTTCACTGCTCTCCTGCTGCATGCTCAAAGCCCTAGCTAAATCTGCTAGACCCTTCCTCTTCAGGAGGAGAAATAGCTTCCAACCTCCTGGGCTGGAGTCCTGACTTTCTCAGCAGCTTGATCGGATGTGCCAAAAGGCTCCTCTGCTGGAGTGAACGCCCGCCCTGTAGTCCAAAAGGCTGCATCTCTCGCAGTGTAGTACCGCTCTGGTGCTATAGAGGACAGCACTGCAAAAGGAAAGAGCTCAGCAGCCTTCTGGTTTGCTGGAGGCCGGGCTCCCAGCTCCCGGGGGAGTATGGGATGCAGTTTCACGGGCAGATGTCTGACAGGTCTTTCTGAGCCCAGAGAGAGTGGAACAGCATCTCCGGCTGGGCAGGGATGCTGTCTAAGTGAGCCACTGTATATATCTCATTTTCCATAGAGATACCATATGCTTTGGTAATGATGCGTAGCCTCAAACTCAGTCTGGTCCCGATCCTCAACCAGTTCATGGCAGGGAGCCAGCCTTGTTCACAGAGGTGCTGGGAGCCATTGAACCAAACTGTATATAAACCCTGTATATGATGGAAACCACTTCAAGCCAGGAGTGCAGCAGTACTCTCCAGTACCAATCGTTCCAGCACCTCTGCTTGTTCAGTAATGTCACCCCACACTGCTAGACTAAAGCCCCAGAAATGGCCCTGGTCTCTGCTCAGATGGTGACTGGAGGCTGCTAGGGCAGACTCCCCTATCTCTCCTAGTCTGCCAGCTTTCTTCTACCCCCTTGAGCCAGCTCAGACTATTAATAACCTAGATTTTCTCACCTGTGTACCTTTGTCAGGACCTGGGGCAGCATCTGCTACAGCCGTAGACTGAGGTCCGTATGGGGTATGCTAGCCTTTCCCATGGGCTGTCTGGTCTGTAGCTGTGCGGCTAGGAAGTGCGACACCTAGAACTGGGAACATGGAAGTGAGGAGACAGGACAGCCTCTGCTGCTTGGCATGCACCGGAGGCCAGTCTGTGCACAGGGCCATGGGGCTGCACTGGCAGCCAGCAGACATGACATAATTGGGAGTGGTACAAAGAGAAGGGACTGCAGAGTGAGCAATGTGCTCACTGGGCTATGCTGGCTGCAGCAGCACAGCACTGGCTGGGTGCCATCTGCCTAATGCAAGGGCTTCTCCTCCCGGGGATGGGGACCCCACAAGAGGGCAGCCTGCTTCGCTGCCATCCCTGGCCTACTTCTGACCCCATTGTCCATGCACAAACCCCCCTGCTCAGCCTGACTGAGACCCCTTGCTGTCCTGCATGCAATGTCTAGCAGATGCTCTGTGAGGAGGAGGCTGCCTAAAGCAGGGGTAGGCAACCTATGGCATGTGTGCCGAAGGCGGCACACAAGCTCATTTTCAGTGGCACTCACGCTGCCCGGGTCCTGTTCACCGTTCTCGTGGGCTCTGCATTTTAATTTAATTTTAAATGAAGCTTCTTAAACATTTGAAAAACCTTATTTACTTTACAAACAACAATAGTTTAGTTATGTATTATAGACATAGAAAGAGACCTTCTTAAATGTATTATTTTAAAATGTATGACTGGCACGCGAAATCTTAAATCAGAGTGAATAAATGAAGACTGAGCACACCACTTCTGAAAGGCTGCTGACCCCTGGTCTAAAGGGTGGTCTCTGCCCAGCTGCTCCTGCAGTAGCTGGGTCTTTCCCCATCCCCCTCTGCACTGCATCTGCAGGAGGGCAGCTAAATAGGGGCCACTTAACAGGTGAGCTGGGGCCTGACTGCAGAGAGCCTGATGGAGGTGGTGACAGGTTTAGTGCTGAGGGGTGGGAAGCAGGAACAGAGGCTTCTGCTACTGAATCCAACTGCTGCTCTGCTGGCCAGGCTCCCAATTTGTCCAGGGCTATAAAAACTCTGCAGTCCCAGAGCTGGATAGCCACGGATGCTGGGTAGTCTTCAGCTTGCAGTGCTAGGCCACCCCATCTCTGCTTGGAACAGGGGCCTGGGAGTGCTGCTGTGCCAGGGTGAGAGTAAGGAGCAGGGAATTCCGCTCACTCACAGAGGCCTTTCTTGGGGATGGTGATGCTTCACTAAAAGATCCCATGGTGCCCACTCCCAGAGGCTGGGTCAGCTGAGTGGGGCACAGCCTAGAGCCTGGGCTCTGACACCCGACCCCCAGAGGGCCTCCGGCCCAAGCTCGAATGTCTGCACTCCCATGTTCTAGTGCCACATCCCAAGACTGAGCTAAGCCGTCTCTTATCATAGTGCAGATGGACCCATGATGTCCCCTCAGGCCTGACTTACAGCCACCACTGATCTTCCGCTGCTGGCTCCTAGGGCCCTAAGCCTGACCCCTACTCTCAGTTCCACCCCTGCCCCTCGCGGCAGGGGAGTGGAGCTATCTGACCATTCAAAATAGGCAATGAAGAATCCACTGCCCCTGCCTGGAATCACTGGTGACTTTGGCTAGAACAGCGAGTTAACGTTCAACTCTCAGCCAAGGTGCCATGGGATCTTTAATAAGCAAGATTGGCCAGGGTCTTGTTTTGCTAACCCCAACTTGTACCCCCAGCAGCACCTGGCCCCTTATGCCAGCTGGGGCATCATGTGCTCCCCTAATTACCAGGTCACCCAGAGAGGCAAACCCAGCTGCTGCACTTAAGGGAAGCATTAAAGTGGGTTGCTGGTTCTAGGAGTGCTGGGCTCCAGCATGGCCGCAGCATCTGCCTTCCGTGCTAAACAGATCTGACAGCCCCTTCCTATTGACCCCAAAGCCATGCTCGGACAAGCTTTCACTCTACAGAGGCAGAAACTGACACATACCCTGTGTGAGACCCTCACTGTGCTATCTAGAACCCAGGAGTCCAGCCTTCTGCTTTGGCTACAAGACCATCCAACCCCGACATTAAGCTCCCCTCCCACGCTTTCCCAAACTGTAGATGTTTACCCTACCATCCTTGGCCAACATGTCCCTTGCTGCCCCCTTCCTGTGTGTGGCTTGGTTGTGATGCTGCATCCCAGATGCAGTTGCATTTCAGTGAAGGAGCCTTTTATTGGTGCAGTTTGTGAAGTGCTTTGGGATAACTGGCATTCCTGACACTGTAAAACATTCATCTTCATTGCCATTAGCAGTGCAGCCTGCACAGATCACCCCCACAATGCTCTGGAGTTTCTTTCTCTGAAACAGTAGATGCCCCTCTCTTAAAAGCTCATACCTTAGCAGACAGCTCAAAAGTCGTTATAGAAGAACCCCCTTCACCCACCCCCAAACACACACACACAGTCTGTCCCCAGAGTAACAAGGGTGGCTGTGAATAGGAGACAATAGAGGATTACCAAGCAGCAGGAGAGACAATTATAACCCATTGACCTGGCCTTGGTCTGGAGTTAGCAGGTATTTGTGGCAGGTCTGCCACCCCTCGGAGCATATTGGGAGACTGCTGTGCTGTGAGATTGGCTCCAAGAGGGGAGCAAAACCTTCCACAATGGCCAGCTTTAATTTTCTTCCAGGTGTGTGGCAGGGAGACTGGACCTGGGGGAGGGGGATGAACCAAAAGGGATTGCTGCTATCCCTAGGGAGGAGAGGGGGGCAAGTGGGGGAGGGAGGGAGAGAGAGAGAATGAATGAGAGGGTTAGGGGTGCAGAAGGGAATATCTGATCCACACACACACACACACACACACACACACACACACACACTGTACCCCCTCCAGCCCCAGGCATTGCCATGAGACTCAGCCCATCATTCTCCCTGGGGAGATGAAACTGAGGAAAGCTGGAGTCTCAGAGAAAAGCATTTCAGCAGCATGATCTCCCAGGCTGCAGAGTCAGCCTCCTGAGAAAGGCTGGGATCCCCCCATCCCTTGGAGCCCATAACGCTAGCTTAGGTGGAGAATGCACTGGAGGGGATGCGCCTGCCCTGGTTTCTGAGACGAGATGGGGCTTAATGGGGCTGTTTCCTCTCCACAGTCTGATCCCAGCAGATCTTGCTGTTTAATACTCATCCCTCATCTCATTGCACTCCCTGGCCTGAGCTGGGTAGCTATGTAAATTACCAAGACAAAGGGCACCTGCATTCCCTATCCAGGTCGCTTCTTACAGGAGAAACCGAGGCAGTGTTGTTTAGACTGGGCAATACAAGCCAGGTCCCAGCATGGGCCGGGGAGAGGTGACAGTTTGAACTAAAGCATATTCTTCCCACCTCCGCTGAAGTGCCAAGGCCTTGGGCAACAGTCCATGAGCCAGAAGATGGAGAGCTAGACAGAGTTGCAGGGCAAGGTGATTGTCTCTTAGGATGGCCCTCCTCTCTGGACTGGAGGGACAATCATGAATTGATGTGGCCCTCCTGCTCCCTGCTGTCCACTGGCAGCAGCCCCAAACTATCTGGGGGACTGGTGCAGCATAGGGATGCCACAGTGGGGGACAAAGCCTACACAGTGCCTGCACCCTGTATGGGTACCTCCTACCCTGCACTGGCACTGCCTCTCAACAGGGGAGCTGGTGTGTCAGCAGGTCCCTGTTCAGCCAGAAGATGTCCCAGCATGGTCCATCCAGGCATGAGCCCTGGCTGGCACGTTCTAGGGACCCAGTGCCCCACTGGCATTGCCCTGCTGTTAACGATCTATTTTGGCCCCAGCATGCAAGGGGAGATCAAAGGCTGGAAGTGACGGGGCTGTGTGAAGGGCTTGGCCCCTGTGAAAATGGAGCCCACCTGTTGAGGGCTGGAGTCACACATCCAGCAGCAGACAAATGGGGACGCCATAAACACTGGAAGCCACCGTCGGGTAGCTGCCGGCCAGGCCGCAGTGCAGGGTGAGTCACAGCAGCTGCCCCTGCAGGTCCAGTGCCTGGCTTCTTTCCAAGGGGGGCCTCCTGGCTACTCAGGCCCCTCCCCTGAAACAGCTCTTTGGAGCACCGAGCCTGAAGGCTTTGCGAGAGGAGAGGCAGCTGGAGGAAGCCAGCAGGGAGAAGCGAGGGATACAGCAGCAGCCCTGTCTCCAGTAGGTCACGAGAGGAGCCCAGGAGTGGTAACCAGGTGTCACTGTGGGACACTGCTGGATGGCCAGCATGGGCAGGGTATTGCTGTAGGGAAGCTAGCTCTGCCTGACAGCCTCCAGGTCCCTTCCTGTCACAGACCACTTCTCCGGGCAGGCAGAGCAGCTGGAGGAAGCTGAGCCCCTCATTCCTGCCGAGCTGCCTGTGATCCAGTTCCTTGTGGCAGCTGCAGGCCCGGGAGGGTTGTGATGTGCCGAGAGATCCCCTCCCTCGCAGCCGGGCGGGTGTGGCGGCTCCCCACAGGCCATCACTGCAGGTTTTGATAGGAGGCACGACCCCACATAGGCTCTCATCTCCCTGCACAGCCCGCTTCCACAAACAGGCCCCTCCTCGCTTTGCTCTCCGGCACCTCGATGGCTCCTGGCCATATGTTGCGCCCACAGCACCTTGGAGATGTCCGCACCACAGGGAGGGACCACCCCTCCCTGCCTGCGCGATGAGAACTGAGAAGCCCATGGGATGAAGAAGGGAGATACAGGACCTGTCCAGAGATCTGTGCAGAGAGCTCCAGGGCTACCCAGAGGCCCGGTGCTGGGGGTGCCGGAGCTGAGGAATAATCCCAGAGACTGGCCTGTAGGGAACAGAGCCTTTATTAGAAAGGCTGCCCCATTCTATTGAGCTTAGTGCTGGCCTGGAGACCACAGGAGGAGATGGTGAGGGATCTCTCTTTTGATCTGTTTGACCTCAATTATACGCAAGGTCTGAGAACAAACTTTTGAAAGACAGAGCAATTAAGGACATAGAGGTAAATGGTAATTGGGATAAAATACAACATGGTTTTACAAAAGGTAGATCATGCCAGACCAACCTGATCCCTTTCTTTGAGAAGATAGACAAAGGAAATGAAGTAGATCGAATCTACCTCGATTTCAGTAAGGTTTGGGATATGATTCCACATGGGAAATTATTAGTTACATTGGAGAAAATGGGGATTAAGATGAGAATTGAAAGGTGGATAAGGAACTGGTTAAAGGGGAAACTACAACGGGTCGTACTGAAAGGTGAACTGTCAGGCTGGAGGGAGGTTACTAGTGGAGTTCCTCAGGGGTCAGTCTTGGAACCAGTTTTATTTAACATTTTCATTAATGACTTTGGCACAAAAAGTGGGAGTGTGCTAATAAAGTGTGTGGATGACACAAAATTGGGAGGTACTGCCAATATGAAGGAGGACCGGAATATCATACAGGAAGATTTGCATGACCTTGAGAACTGGAGTAACAGAAATGAGATGAAATTTAATAGTGCAAAGTACAAGATCATGCACTTCAGGACCAACAACAAGAATTTTGCTATAAGATGGGAACTTATCAGTTGGAAACAACATAGGAGGAGAAAGACCTGGGTATATTGGTCAATCACAGGATGAGTATGTGATGCCAACGTGATGTGGCCAAGGAAAAGTCTAATGCAGTCCTGGGATACATGAGGCGAGGAAGTTCCAGTAGAGCCAGGGAAGAGTTATTACCATTATGCAGGCACTGATGAGACCTCATATGAACTACTGTGTGCAATTCTGGTCTTCTGTGTTTAAGATAGATACATTTAGATTGGAACAGGTGCAGAGAAGGGTTACTAGGATGATCAGAGACATGGAGAACCTACTTTAGGAGAGGAGACTTAAGGGGCTTGGCTTCATTAGCCTAACAAAATGATGTCTGAATGGAGATATGATTGCTCTCTATCAATACATCAGAGGGATAAATTCCAGGATGGGAGAGGTAAAGGCCAGTCTTGGCACAAGAACAAATGGATCTAACTGGGCATCAATAAGTTTAGACTTGAAATTAGATAAGAGTGAAGTTCTGGAACAGCCTTCCCAGGGGAATAATGGGAGGAAACAGTCTAACTTGTTTCGAGATTGAACTTGATATGTTTCGGGGGGGGGGGGGGGAGTCCTACAGTGTCACATGGCCCATCCATGATGGCTATTAGCAAATGTCTCCAACGACCGGAAATGGGACACTGGATGGGGAGGGCTCTGAGTTACTACAGAGAATTCTTGCCCAGGTGTCTGGCTGGTGGGTCTTGCCCACAACCTCAGGGTCTAACTGATGGTTTATGGCCAGGCAGGAATTTTTCCCCAGATCAGGTTGGCAGAGACCCTGGGGTTTTTTTGCCTTCCTCTGCAGCATGGGGCATGATTCACTTGAAGGTTTAAACTAGTGTAAATGGTGGACTCCCTGTAACTTGACATCTTTAAATTAGTATTTGAGTTCAGTAATGCAGCCAGAGATTAGGAGTGGGTGAGGTTCTGTGACCTGTGATGTGCAGGAGGTCAGTCTAGATGATCATGATGGTCTCTTCTGGCCTTGAAGTCTATGATTCCATTATTGGTCATATTGAGCAATTCGGTCCTTGGTTCACTCCTTTGACTGGTTGCATTGAGAATTTTGGCCCTGGGCTCTCTCCTTTGATTGGTCACATTGAACAATACAGCACTTGGCTCTCTTCTCTGGTTGTGCTGAGAGGGTCAGTGCTCTGCCCTTTAACTCCCTCTGGCCTTTGTTATCAGCCCAGCTGACTCGTGCATGCTGGCCTCCCCCTGCACTGCCCGGCAAGCACGCCAGCCACCGATAAGGGCCCCCACGTGCTCAGAGGATCCACACGAACGGCAGCCTTGAGCAGCAACTCCCCCAGCCCTGCCTATCGCTCCGAGGTCTCATCAGCAAGATGAGCGTCAGCCTGCAGGCACAATCTCACCCAGCTCTTTATTGTCCGCCTCCAATTCACTCCTTGGCTGTACAGCTCTGGAGGATGGCTCTGAGCCAGTGTCTCCAGAGACTGACAGGGATAGTGCTACCAGCATGTGCAGCACCAGATCCCTGCTTCATGGCAAGGGGCCCCCGGCTACTCTGGAGGGACTCTGCTATGGGGTCCCCAGAGAGACCTCTCTGAGCTACCGTCAGCTCAGATAGAGACCCTGTGCAGTGAGCAGGCTAGAAGGCAAACAGCAGAGGCAGAAACATACATGCCTCTACATACATGCCACGGAGCACAGGGTTTCGTGTCACTTCTGGCCTAACAGCAGAGGTGATGGCACAGACAACGAGATGGTCATCTAATACCGCATCAGGTGTCCTATGAGCCGAGAGGGCATCACATGCCCACAGTAGCATCATGTGATCACATAACAGGGCATGTGACTGGACCACTAGAGCATTGTGGGACCATGGAGCATCAAGTAAGCGGATATGTAGACAGACGTACCTGCCTGATCAGTACGCCTTGTCAGCCACTGAGCCAAGTGAGATGTGATTGCACAGGCACTGAGCGACCACATGCACTACCGCTCCAGAGGACCATGTGGTCCTCTCAGCCAAGGACTGAGCACGGAACATCATGGGACCATGCCATGCTGAACCATTCATCTATGCAACCAACTGGGCCCTCATGATCACACAGCACCATACCGCTCACTCTGTCATGCACTGGCCCCGTGACATATGATTGCACATAGGAGGTCATGTGATCACCATGTACTCTGAAGAAGTGAGGTTTCTTTACCCGTGAAAGCTTATGCTCAAAAATCTGTTAGTCTTTAAGGTGCCACCGGATTCCTTGTTATTTTTGTGGATACAGATGAACATGGCTACCCCCAATACTGTGTACTATGCCAACCAAGAGGACATGTGACCTCTCTGAAACCCCCTCTCCTTTAGGAAATCATTCCAGGTAGTTCCCCCAGCTCCAGACCGTGCTGATGCTCCTCTGCCAGCTGTGGCTACATGGCAACATTAGGCCCGCACAAGCATGCCCCCATTAGTCATCCTGGGTTACATGGCCACTGGTTATAATGGGCAGGGACACAGCAGCCCCTTTGATGGCTGCTCCTGAGTGGGTGTGAATAAATTAATCCCCGCCTCTGCTGAGATGCACTCAGCCCCTGGAGAGAATGCCAGCTGCTTCTGGGAAAGGGGCCTCCCAGGTGAAGGGCAGGGGTCCCCCTGCCTCCCATGTCCGACAGAGTAAACAGAGCTGCCTCCTTATCTTATTGACCTTGGCGTTCCAGCATCTCAGCCCAACTCAACTTCAGAGCAGCCCCTCTGCTCCTCTGGGTGGGTCCCATTCACAGCCCATTTGCCATGGATGCAGACAGACAAGGGAAGGAACAAGGGGCCGGGCGAGGCAGGGGAGAGGAGCTAGCAAGAAGTGCAAAGGAGAGCACATTTCACTGCCTGTGAGGACTTTTGACTGTCATGCTTGGCCATCCCTAGCATCTATCTTGTTGGCATGGTGGGGAGTCCCACTGAGAGTGGGGACAGGGCAGCAGCGAGCTCAGGGCAGCGGCAACACAGCTGGAGGACAACAACGTCCCTGTGGAGACCAGTGAGCATTGTCTGAGCATCCTGCATCCAGGGACGGCTCGAGGGGTTTTGTCGCCCCAAGCAGTCAAAAAAAAAAAAAAAGCCGCGATTGCGATCTGCGGCAATTCAGAGGGAGGTCCTTCACTCCAAGCGGCAGTGAGGGACCCTCTGCCGAATTGCCACCAAATACCTGAAAATGCCTCCCCGCTCTGGAGTTGCTGCCCCAAGCACCTGCTTGATAAGCTGGTGCCTGGAGCCAGCCCTGCCTGCATCATCCGGATAGATGGACACATGAGCCTCAAGGATACATCAGCAAACACTGGACGTGGAAACAAATGGTGAGGACAGAAGCTGATAGTACTAGTATGTTGGCCCTTCCTCCATCCGTTTGCTGTGTCCATCTGTCCCTCCTGCTCTGTGACTATATCTTCCCTTCTTTTTTTCTCACTCATTTCCTATTTTTCCCTGGTTTCTCTCTCTCTCCGCATCTCGGAGTTGTTGTCCGAGAGAGGGAGAGAGGATAGAGGGGGACTCCTGCCGCACCTCTCCTGGACTGAGCCCTCCTGCTATCTATCCATCCTTGCTCCTTGGCTTGAAAGCTCCATCCACCAGTGTGCCAAGGTCCTTCTCACAATCCTGCCATCACCTCTGCTCCCCTACTTCCTGCACGGCTGGTTCCTCTGCCGGCTGCTTTCCCCCTCTGCCCCAGGCCTTCTCTGGAGGACCCCTGGAAGCCCGTAGTGATGATGGAAGGACCACTTGAGAGTGCCAAGGACTTTGTTTACAATCATCAGCTATACAAACACATCGTTTCTGTGCGAGAAGCTGCCAGGCTAAGGTGTGCGGGGGGAGGATAGTGGACTGGGGAGAGCTCTTGCCCCCTCCCTGCTCATCAGCCAGGAGCTGTTGACATCTGTTTTCATTGGGGATGCTTTGATGCCGGCTGTGCTTGATTGAAGGCAAACAGAACCCTGGAGGCGAGTGAGAACAGGTTTCCAACCCTCAGGGGCTCCGGTGGCGTCTCGGCACAGCCATCAATAATGGTCTGAGGGGCCTCAGCTTCATTCTGGGCCTTGCAGGGGGCCCCAACTCCTACAGATAGCTATTTGTGCTGTGTTGGAAAGACCCAAGTACCCAGATGGACTTGCTGACTGAACAGCAACGCTGCAGGAGTAGGTAGGGGACATGGGTATGTGAGGTCAGGACAATGGGCCCATCTAGGCCAGGGTAGCCCCCTTTCTGTCATGCCAAATCAGATTCCTGGCCCATTGAGCCCAGAATCTCCACTGCCCAAGGGTCCCCCTACTCCACCATCCCTTCTCTGACAGTGACCACTGCTGGATACTGCAAAGCAGAGTGTAATACCCCCATCCTACGCCAAACAATGCTCCATGCATGACACCCTGGGCAGGCATTTCTTACTGACCTCAGCTGGTGCCACCTCTATCTGCTGTATGACCTTCAGTGCTCAGATACCATGGAGAAGGGCTTAGTGTAAGAACCTATGTGGGCTTTTGGTGCCTTGGGTTCTCCCCCCTGATTGATGCTGAGATTCTCAGGTGGGAGAGCCCATTAGTATGGTCATGACAGTATATAGCAATACAATTATGCGGCGAGTGTCTGCATGGAGGCAGGCTCAGAGCCATTTCTTGCTTAACCTTCAGAGTCTCCGGAACTCCTGACCTTAAACGCTTTTCGGCAGAACCAAATGCACCTGGCTCAGGCGCCCTGGGCTTCTGATCATCCCATAACAGCGTCTCACTGCTTGTTTTCCTCTGGAGAGACCCATTGCCCTCTATGCAGTGCAACTGCTCAAGCCAGGAGCTCAGAGACTGGGGAAGCTGTGGGCATGATCCAACAGGGACATTTAGCCCTGCCAGCAGCGCCTTTAAATCAGTGCTGCATAGAGAGTATATTGGGGGTCAAATGGGCCCCCTGGTTTGCCTACAGGCTCTGCCATGCTCCCACATGCGTGGCTTAGCCAGTGGGGATATCTAGAGTTACTGGCCCCTTCTGCCCAGAATGGACATTCCACAAAGGCTGAGACGTTTGAAGGAAGAGGCAGCAGGAAATCAAGTGCATTCCATGCTCTTGCAGGGAAAGGCACCGGTATGTGCACAACTGTATTGCATACACCCCGTCATGTGTACAAATGTACATGCAACAGGAGATCATGTATTGCATCCACCGTTCAAACCAGGATCCAAAGTGTCAGTTGTGGGAGGTCCTGGGAGAGATGTTCCTGACCTGCTCAGGTGAATTCTGAAAGTCATGGGTCTGGGTAACAATAGATGGGAAGCAACTGCTTTGTGGCTGTTACTTGTGCCCCAGCACTGTCCAACTGGAGGTTAAAGGTTCTCAAACCCTGAAGCGCACTCCAGTGATAGAAGTGATGATAAAATCCTTTGTGCCTCTATGGTTCCCTCCATCTGAGCATCTCAACACACTTTGCACATACTATTGAAATAACCCCTCGGGTAGTAGGTCAGGATCAGCACCCCCATTTTACAGATGTGAAAACTGAGGCACAGAGCATGGAAGGGACTTGCCCAAGGGTCCACAGAGAGTCAGTGGCAGAGCCAGGAAGCCTGAGTACCTGCTGTAACCACTAGACAATACTTTCTCCTAAAGAAATGAACAGAATCCAGGTGTTCTGTCTCCCAGTCCCCTGCTCTTACCTCAGTATCCATTCCTCCTTCCCTGGATTTCCAGATGAAGCTTTCCCCCTGGGAGTGAGGGAGAGACACAGCCATGTCTACCACTTTGCCCTTTCCCCAGGATCCCTATATGGGCCATTTGTTCCCTTCCTTGTCCGAGTCCATCCCATGCAGTTGATGTGCACATCAGGGAGGATTGGGGGTGGGGTGGAGAAGCTGATCCTTGATAAGCTGCTGCTAGCCAGTTCCCTAGGTGATATTAGCACCTCTTCCCAGGGCAATCATCACATGAGACAAAGCATTCCCATAGGAGAAGCCTAGGGAAAGAGGAAGCCATGGGAGCTGGCACTCCCCCATTACACACACAAGCCAGAGGGAAGATCAACACTTTTGTTTATTTTAAGCTGCATTTTGTGGTTTGGGGGAAACTTCCTGAATGGGGGAGGTGAGAAAGTACCAGGTGAGGCTTAATTTGGGTTGTTAGCACCAAATCACATCTTCCCCCCAATACTAAAACTTCAAAAGGGGGAGGGTGTCTGCATGCTCCCAGCCCTGCTCAGCACCCTCTGCTGGGCTCCTTCATCATGAGGGGGGGGGAAGAACCCAAGAAAATCCTATGCCCTCACTAGCCCTTTCCACCCATGGAACCATTGTATGGCCTGCTCTGCACTGCAGGTTTCGGACACTGATGTTCAGGTACCCACATGACTGCCCTAATGCAAACCCCTAGTGGAGCCAGGGAAACCTGGGAAGGCAGTGTTACCTAGTGGATATAACACAGTATTCGCACTCAGGAGACCTGGGTTCTATACTCACTTCAGTCACTAGCCTAGTGAATGACCGCGAGCAAGTCACTTCCCCCCATGCCTCAGTTTCCCCACCTGCAAAATGAGGCTAATGATACTGATGCCCTTTGTAAAGTGCTTGAGATCTACTAGTGAAAAGAACTAGGGATCATTATTTGCAGCTGCATTGTTTATCCCTGCTTGAAACCAGGATAAGCTGCATGGTTCAGAACAGGGCTTGAAGCAGCTTTTGTCTGTCTGCACTAGGGGTTAGGGAGTGGGGCAGCTACCGCAAATGGGTCACAGCCCCACTGTCAACAAGGACTACGTTAGTCTCTTCTATAGGGGTTCTTATATGGAGCAGAGTATCGTCATCTCCATTTTGCACATGGGGAAACTGAGGTACAGAGTGTGAAAGCAACTTCTTATCATCTATATTACAGCAATGCCTAGAAACCCTGATCAGGGCCCATTGCACTCAGCGCTGTATCAACATACATGAAGGAAAGGTCCCTGCCCCGAAGATCTGAATAAAGAGTAAATGGACACAAATCAGACGTCAAGAATTGTAACATTAAAAAACCAGTCGGCAGGGCCGGCGCTACCATTTGGGCAACCTAGGCAATGGCCTAGGGCGCCAGAATTTTTGGGGGGTGCTATTTTTCCAGGGGAGCAGCACGTGGGTCCAGCAGACCTACCGCAGTCATGCTGGCGGAGGGTGCGCTGATCTAAAGGCTCCGTCAGACCTACCGCAGTCATGCCTGCGGCAGGTCCACTGGAGCCTTTAGACCAGCGGACTGCCCGCCGGCGTCACTGCGGCAGCTCCACCAGAGCCTTTCCAGCAGCGGAATGTCCGCCGGCATCACTGCAGTAAGTCCACCGGACCCGCGGGGGATGGCGAAATGGCCGTCCGCCTAGGGCATCAGAAACCCTGGCGCCGCTCCTGCCAGTCAGAGAACACTTCAACCTCCCTGGACGCTCAGTTACAGACCTAAAAGTCACAATTCTTCAACAAAAAAAAGTCAATAACAGACTCCAATGAGAAACTGCAGAACTGGAATTAATTTGCAAACTGGACACCATTAAATTAGGCTTGACTAAAGATGGGGAGTGGATGGGTCATTACACAAACTAAGAACTATTTCCCCATGTCAATTTTTCCCCTGCTGTTACCCACACCTTCTTGTCAACTGTTTGAAATGGGCCATCCTGATTATCTCTACAAAATTTTTTTTTCTCCTACTGATAATAGCCCACCTTAATTGATTAGTCTTGTTATAGTTGGTATGACAACCCCCATTTTTTCATGTTCTCTGTATATATATATATATATATATATCTTCCTACTATATTTTCCACTGCCTGCCTCTGATGAAGTGGGTTTTAGCCCATGAAAGCTTATGCCCAAATACATTTGTTCGTCTCTAAGGTGCACCAAGTATCCCTCGTTCTTTTTCCAAAGACCTGAGAATCCATTAGAAGGCAATAAGTGTAACAAGCAATACAGGCTTGTCTACACACAAAATGTCTTGGTGTTTGGGAAGAATGGAGTTAGGTGAAGTGAGACTGAATGTGATTTGTCCTGGTCTGCGCTCTGCACTGTCAGCTCCTCATCATCCTATTCAGACATGATCTGAACTGCAGAACAGGCAAGCTGTGGGAGGCCAGAAGGGGAGCATGGGGAATAGTGAGAGTCACCCAAGTCACTCAGAGCCTAATCTCCTTCTTTGGCCACCAGCCCCCCCCCCCCCCCGCTTCAGCAGCTGACTGCTTTGCTTTAACACCTATTTCTGGGATATGGTAGGTCACCTTTGAAGTACACAATAATACATTCGTTTCTGTAGCACCTTTCATGCCGAAGTGTTTAGTAAACCGAGGGCAGGTCCACCAGTGAAATGGAGCCATCTCTGGGGCAAAAGGCAGCAGTAGTTTAATAGTGCATAGCAACACTAGGCAGCACTTTGGGACTTAATAAGGGGCATTATCTAGATAACTGTCAAAGGTATTTATAAGGCACTTATCACCTTAGTATCCAAGGGCTGAAGCAAATGGACCATGAAGAGATGCAAGCCCTTAGTCTTCTGATGTGAAGTCAGATACCCGATCCATTAGGCCACATGGTCACACAGCATGCTAGGGGGTATTTTATGCCTTTCTCTGAAGTATCTGTTGTCGATCACTGCAGGAAACTGAAAGGGAAGGTGTGGAGCTGTTAGTACAGGACTGACTGTGCCCATGAGTGGGTGTCATGCCAGCATGGAAGTGACTATGCTAATGCCTTGCATTAAGCACCTGATGTTTCCAGAGGCCCAAGCAGACTCCAAATGAGCTGAGCTCTCATGCAATTGATTACAAGTGTTACAGTTTCTTTTCTGACAAGGCTGACTCTGTGTGGAGTGCTTGGCAAACCTAGAAGGACCATTGCTCCGGTCTGAGGCGGTGTGTCGTTACCAGTGCTCCAGAAGGGGTATATTTGATCATAAAGGACAAAGGTGACGGTGCTCGGGAAGCCAATCACACTTTATAATCAGGACATTCCAATGGCAATATAATTATAGTGCAGTCACAGGGTGGTTATGCTTTTTGATACGTAATTCATATAGCTAGAAAGTTCATTACATGACTGGGAATGACAAGAGTGTATTAATATACATGGATTCTACTAGTATATATGAATTAGAGGGGTAATAAGAAGTAACTCAGCCATGAAGATAAAGTCACATAACTGGAAGGTTATGATAATTGCACACTGAGAGCCAAAACTGCCATGTAACTTTCCTGTAATTGTAATAACCTTATTAGAAAGGGTGACTGAGATATCTAGCTCTAAAGGAACCCTTGGTTAGAAAGGCCCAGGTTTGCTTTAGAGATACATTTCTCAAGCAGTGGCTTCAATTAATACAGTGGCTTCTGACCAAAGATCCAAAAGCAGTCACCACATATTAGCCAATGAAGTCTCATAAGCCTCCTGTTTGGTAGGTCCGTATCATATCCCCATTTAAGAGTACCAAAGCACAGGGAGGTGAAGGGACTTGCCTGAGGTCTCGCAGCGAGCCAGTTGCAGAGCAGCTAGATATGGCACTTAGGAGAGTTCTGACTTGCAGCCCCCTGCTCTTACCACTACACACACTCCCTCCTGGAGCCAGGTATGAGCCCAGGAGCCCTGGGTCCCAGTCTCATGATCTGCTGTTAGAGATGCTCCCTTCCAGAGATGGCCATAGAAACAAGGAGCCATGACTCCCAGAAACAAGTGCCAACCACTGGAAATAACCCTGCAGGCCGGTGCATGTGGTTGATGTGTAGCTGAACTGGGGGGCACTGAGCGTGATTGGGGGTACACTGTAGAGTTTCTGAGTTGAATGGGGGCACAGCTACTTCTCCTGAGACTTTCAGAGCATGAGATGGTCTGGTCTAAAGGGGTGTTTCAGTTCCAGTCTCAGTCCTGGATTTGAGCTCCTTTTATGGGAGCTTTTGTAGCTCGGAGCTCCCTTCTGGGTCCCTTTCAGCACTGCCTGAGTGTGGCAAAACCCCAGACCAGCGCCTGGGCTCAGTAGTGCCGGCAAAGAGCATTCAGAGGGGGACAACCGAATTCCAGTGGCAGAGGGCCTGGGCAGGCGCTGGCTTGGTTTCCCAGATTGTCCCCCCTTCCGCTATGATCTCCGCTTCCAGAAAGCGCCACTTACGCCAACCACGCAATGGCAGCTCAGTGCCTCCACCCCCCGCCTTCACATTCCAGGGGAGCGGAGAGTGTCCGTGACGGGGGGTTGAGTGGGGGCAGCAAGGACTCCCAGGGAGGGAGTGTGGAGAGAAGGGAGTACACCTTTCATTTGCCAGGCGAACACAGTGGCTTGATTCTCACAATAAATGGCAGGCGGCCACCGAGTTGGCCTGGGGCAGTGATACCAATTGGACACACTGTATCAAAGCCCATCGCCTCTGGAGAACACTGCTCTGGACACAGATAAACAAAGTATTGGCTATTGGCCCACGTCTGTCTGCTGTCAGCCTCCTCCCCATGTAGGTTTTAGCCTGACTTCTACTGAGAGATGCCTGGGCTCTTCTTTGGCACAATCCCAGGGCCAGGGTGGGAGAGTGCCCAAGGTCACCTGTGGTTGGGAGTGTGTTAGGCCACTAGCTAGAGCTGCAAGCTAGCCCATCACCTCCCACTGCAAGGAACCAGGGAACCTGCGACCCCCTCTGCAGTGGGTTGCTAGCCATTCATCTTTGCAAGGGGAGGCACACACCTCCTGGGGCATCACTACATGCAGGCTGGGAGGAGAGTAACTGTATTCCTTCCCCCAAAAGACATAAGTTACCAGCCACCTGATGCTATTGTATGATGCTGGCCAAGGAGCCCCCCTTGTTCCCAGCTCCCATGCTCTGCACCCCAGCTGAGCTGTTGAACTCCAGGGCTTGTGGCTTTCCTGCACAGATGCCCCAGCACGGTAAGTTAAAAGCAGCAGGTAGCCACTACCATAGGCGCATGTCCCTCCTATGCCAGGTGTGTGCTGCTTGGAGTAGTGGATCGGATGAGTCAATCAGCTTCTCCCCACTTCTGTTAATTCAGGTTGGTTTCTCCAACTTGGGGACACAACAAGCGCTCTACTAAGCTGCCTCCCCCACCCTCTTTCTCCTCCCTCACAGGCTCCTGCTAGGTAAGGTTCCTCCTTCCTTCTCCAGCTGCTGACTTGCAGAGAAACCAGAAGGGAAGGTTCTGCCCCTGTCTGCAGAGACTCTTCCAAGCTTTCAGGGCTGACACATGGGAAGTGCTAGCAATAGCCTGAAAGCAAGCCCCTGCTCCCTCACGTAATCTCTCTGTTGGATCCAACCTTGGAATTTATTGGAGCCTGAGCCTCTCAAGTGTCTTCTCCTCCCCAGATGGGAGCACCTTGCCTTGAGCCACCTTCCCATGTAGGAGGAAGCAGCTACCAGGCTGCAGGAGGGATGCAACCCAGTGAATAATCTGAGGAAAGCAGCAAGTTTCTATTTTGGGGAAGGGTGTGGTGGGGAGGAAAGGGGAAATGGATGAAACAAACTTGGATGCTATGAAGGTTCTTCAAGCACGGCAAGGACCCTGGTAAAGATTAAAAAAGAAAGGAAGATAGAAGACGGATGCGCTGCTCCAGTCATCTCCATGCACTGCATCAATTCTTGTTCCAGGCACTTTATGATCACATGTGGTCTTAAATGCAAGAAGTGGGGTTGTTTTTTTCTGACACCTCCTTTCCTGCTGTTACTGGGGGTTTCACCCCCAGGAATGTGCCAGCGTTAACAGATCTTTGCAGCTTTGGGAGATTTTGAGAGCACTCAGCTCTGAGCTGATTTAGTTCATTTTATGTATTTATCTCTTTTTTTTTCTTTTGGCAAGCGACATGCAGCAGTACGTCAGCCTCCAAAACCTTTCCATGTAAGCGCTTTCTTCTTTCCTCCCAGCTAGCTTTGTTCCAATTATTTGCAACAAGGTTTAATCAATAGTGTATTAGTAGTAGACAGAATAACCCCCAAACAAAACCCTGTGTATTTTTTTCCTCTCTCTCTTTTGTTTCCAAATACAGATGTTTCCAGCTCTTAATGCTCTCCTGTCAAACCCAGGTACGTTTCCAACAGACTGTCTATTTTACTAACCAATCCCACCCCCCACCCCCTCAAAATGCAAAAAGTCAGCTTATGTTTTTTTCGATTTACTTGTGGAGTTCTTTCTTTACAACAAAACCAAATTGTTTAAAGACACCGGGCTGCAATAGCTTTCAAGCCCAAAGCTCTTTTGGAAACTAGAGTAATTGCTTTTTTTTCCCTGTGGTGCATTGCTTTAATCCTAAAGGTGGCATGTATCAGTTTGTGAGGTGCTTGAAAATAAATTGGCTACTGTTGTACTCTCAACAAATCAAAATGTTACCTGTGCATTCTGTTTTGCTAATGCTGACAATACTGATTTATTATTCTTATTAAAGTTATTAAACATAGTACAGTTTTAAAAGGTAAGGAGCTCTCTCCTGCAAATACCTATGCACATGGGTAACTTTACTTATATGAGTAAAGCTAGGGGGTAGATTCTAATCGCAGACTAGCATCGCTCAGGAGTAACTGTACTGACAGTTCAGAATCTTGCCCAAGGAACTCAAATGGCACTACTCAGGTGAGTAAAATTACTTATGTGCATGTTTGAAGGTTCAGGACCAATTGTAGGACTGGATAATCATGGAGGTAAGACTAATTATTTTAATTGTTTCAGAAATGAAATTGTGTCTATCTAGGAGTAGATGTAATAGACAATTAAGGTTAAAGGGATTGCTCCTCTGTGTAACCGCTCACAGGATTGGGCCTTAACCCCTAGATAACAGGTATGTTGTCCTGTATAGGAACCCAGTGTCTTTCATTAGAATACTGCTAATTGAGGGGAAATGCTCCATTCCAGAAATACATAAAGTTGAGATTTTTGGGACCTAAGTCTCCTCTCACACCAGTTTCACACCAATGTGACTCCATCAGGCCAGATCTGCAGCTGGTGTAAATCAGCATTGATTTCAGTGGAGCTATCCCAATTTACACCAGCTGGGGATCTGTCCCAATCACTTCAGTGGAGTTACTTCTGATTTACACCAGCATGATATGTGAAAGCAGAACCAGGCCCATTGGTTTTAAATCCAAAGTCAGAGCAGCTTCCTGTGGCTCGGGGTTTAACCCCCCCCCGCCACCCCTCATTCCTTTTAAAGATGCAGTGTCCCTTTTTGTGATCTCAATAAAAGCCGGGGCTATTAAAATGCACTGTTCCATACCAGCACCCTCTCAGCTAGACTCCAAACCGTTTTAACAGGCCAGCCTTGGATTCCTTAACATGCACTCCGGACCTTTTTAAGGTAAATGCCTTTGAAAACAAGAGGGGAACGGAGGTGCCTTTGATGGGGACAGAAACACTCCCAAAGCCTCTAAAGCTAATTGAGACCCTAGACCCTTCCCCACCCCCCCAACACACACACGCACACACAAAGGCTCAGGGATGCAGCCTGTTATGGAGCAGAAATTAGCACAATGGTGTTGGGCCTGGTTTATTGCCCCCTTGGGGGCGGGGGGCTCATTTGATGGCACTGTGAAAGGTGGTGTGGAGCTCTCCCTTGAACTGCTTGCCTTTCCCCCACTGAGGGTGTAAGGCAGGCGGGGCAGGAGTGGGGGCAAGCTGGCAAAGGCCAGAGCCATGCTTGAGCTCCTGTGTGATGAGCAGCTGTCTCTGGGAGGCTGATCACCAGTTCCTTTGGCAGCAGCAAGGGGTCGATCCCCCCCAGCGGCCGCACTAAAGACCTGTGAAGATTCCACATAGATAATGTTTGCTGTGATCTCTGCTAGACCCTCTCTGTTCTCCTTTGTGAGGGAGGTGGGGAAGAGGTGGGGAGGGGAGAGAGAGAGAGAGGGAGATAGGTTTTGCCCTGTGATCTGAAATGAGCGGAGGCTGCTGAATGCTGAAGGAAAAGGTGGGAAAGATCACTCAAGGAGAGAATGAAGCAGAAGCCAAGAAAAAAAAAATAGGCAAGAGGATTTTCGATTAATTAAAAGGAAGCAGCTCCAGGAACTCACGGAGAGGAGATTTCTACCTGGCTTCTTCCCTGCATTCATCCCTCCCCCAGAGGAACGCACAAGTCCCCTGTTGTCAGGGTTCACAGGTCCAACATGATGCTATGAGTCCTGATGAATGAGGACAGACAGCAGCCGGTCTAGGAAGAGTCCCCATTGAGCTCAGTTGAGTTGAGACCCAGCTGAATTGAGGCAGATCGGGGGAGGGACGGCGCAGGAGAGCCCTGCTCCAGAAGCCAGCCTGAGTCGAAAGGAGACAATTGCCCTCTTTGCCAAAGGGTCTGGTCCTGTGAGGTGCTGAGTGCCTGGGACCCCTAGAGAAGTTTACAGGATCTGTGAGGGCTCGGCCTCTGGGCAGGACTAAACCATTCACCTGATCACAGCCGTGCAAGACCAAACTCTTCAGAAGTGACTCTGGGTGCCCTGCTTGGGAAACCTTAAAGGCTCCTGATTTCCAGACCATGCTGAACATCCACCATCTGAAAATCAGGGCCCTTTAAAGTGTCTCATGTTGCACTCCGATAAATGGAGGCATCCAAAATCACTAGTCTCTTCTTAGACTCTGTTGGTCTCATCCTTCATAGGGCTCGTTGGGCCACCCTCATTCATGCTGGTGAGCACTCGCACAAGCATGCATGGAGTCAGCGAGGCTTCTCATCTAAGGGTGCACAAGCATGAGTTAGTGTTGTACAATCGAGTCTGTTGTGAATGTCCTGCCTTTCATGCTTCACCATAAATATAATAGAAGTACTTGTGGCACCTTAGAGACTAACAAATTTATTTGATCATAAGCTTTCGTGGGCTACAGCCCACTTCATTGGATGCGTCATGCTGTAGCCCATGAAAGCTTATGCTCAAATAAATTTGTTAGTCTCTAAGGTGCCACAAGTACTCCTGTTCTTTTTGCGGATACAGACTAACACAGCTGCGACTCTGAAACCTGACAAATATAATAGTCACTTTTTAAGGGTCCATTCAGAAATTGTTTATAAAGGATTAATACATGATTAACAGCTGTTACAAGCATGTGACAGGTATGAGCAGCCTACAGCATGGATGTTTATAAGCACGTCAGTAGAAGGTGTAATAGACGGTTGTAAGCCTGTCATCCCACTGGACTCTGAAAACCCATTTATTAAAGCATCTATTAACCATCTTGATAGAAAGTGTGACCATAATATAAAATAACAGAGGATAGCTCCCACTTATGGCCAGATTTGCAAAACTGCTCAGCACGTAATGGAATCTGAGCTTTTTGGAAAATCTGGGCCTGATGGTGTGTTCTGAGCCTGTCTGAAAAATCTGGTAATAATGTCACAAGTAGGTCTATGAAACATACCCTAGCACACGGATTTACTGTAGAGAGGCTATTAATACAGGGAGAGCCAATCTGTGTTTAAGTTACCAGTTTTTATTATTATTATTATGTGTAGTGCTGTGGAAGACCTGATCACAAACAGGAACCCCATTGCTGCCTTTCCTTTTATAGCAAGAAGTTCTGAGCCAGCCCAGTGGCCCATGTCACTGCTTTGTGAATGTTTCCGATGAGCTGAAGTTGGTGCTGTAGATAATCTCTGACCAGCACTCAAATTCCCAGAGAAATTTGGGACAGATTAAAGTGGTCCATAGACAGGGCCTGATCCTGCTTCAGCTGAAGTCAATGGCAAAATGCTCAGTGACCGGAATGGGAGCAGGGTTGTACACTATTTAGCGATAGGCCTTTAAGATCTCAGTTCTGCTATGGTAATAGCTGGGTGAAATCCTGGCCTCACTGAAGTCAGCTGGGGTAAATCACTGGTGTTCCATTTAAGGCAATGGAGCAACTTTACACAGCTGAGCATGGATTTACCTATGTGTCATGCACAAGCTAAAGATCTACATTCTAGCTGAGATTTTTAAAGATGGCTAAGTGATATGGACTACAGCGGTTTAAAAAATCCAAGTATTTCAACATTTTTTTCCTAATATTCTCACAGAAATATTTTGGTTTTCAAGCAACAACAAAAGATATTGTCCAGCTTTCGATGACCAATGTTTGTAATTTTTTCTGCTGTTGGTAAAAAGTTCAGGTTTTGAAAACTTTATTCTGAAAATTTTTGCTGCAAACAAAAAAAAACATTCTAAACATTTTTTAACCAAAAACTGAATATTTTTACAAAAAAGTATTTCAGTTTCTGTGTTTTAAAATGAAAAATTCTGTCATTTTGACCAAACTAAAATGTTTCCACAAACATTTGTATTTTGGTCAAAAAGCTATTTCTTTCCCCTCCCCCACCCCTCAAAAAGTTAAATTTAAAAAATTCGACCACCCGAATTGCGTGTCCAAATCTCTTAAGGAGCTTTGAAAATCTCGGTCTTAGCTCTTAAAATCAGGGCTTCCTACTCCACTTGGCTTCATTTAATCTCTATGCTTCTCATACCAATAAAATGCATAGTTAAAGACATTGATTGAAGTTTAACTGCTCCGTGATAGCTCTGTATAGTCATAGGGATTGAGGATTATCAGCATTGTAGTCAACCAGCATGTCTGTAGTAATTAGCTGGTATTTACCATACAATAACTCTTCTGTTGGGGAGCATGTGTTTCTGCTAGGGCATTAGCATAAGTCACAAAGCCTGTTTGGGTACAATACACACTTTATTTAGTAGCCTTTTGGAGTGCTCTGAACCACTCCAGGCTGATTCTGCTGTGAATTATACTGGTGTAAATCAGGAGTAATGCCACTGACGTTAATGGAATTATGCCAGTGTAAGTCTGAAAGGCTGAGCTTGAAATTCTGCTCTCACATCATCAGAATCTATAGTAGCTCCTGGCCAGCGGGGAGCAGAATTTGGCCCTCTCCTTTTAGTGTATCTTTGAGGAGAAGAGGGGGCAATTTGGTCGATATGCTGAGAGACACACACATGTTGGGAGGGTTACAGCACATAGTGTTTGCACGGAGATCCACAAACACATCCGTCTTCTCTGGTTTCCTGGAAGCTGAACCGGGGGTATTTACTGTTTAGCTGCTTTACCATACTGTGATTTGTAAGGCCTGACTAAGAAAGAGGCCCCTGCTCCTATACACGAAAGAGTGTGTGGATCGCTCAAGGTGATGTATGTTTTGTTGTTAGCCTGGGTTTTGAAGCCTTGATGTTCTTTAGCATTTCTGTCCCTCCCAGCCAGTAGTTCTTGTGCACGATTGTATGACAGGATTGCTTATGATAGGGGCAGGACTCAGGGACCTGGGGTTCACTTCCGGTTTATGTCTTATGTTCCTAAAAGTTCATGCTTCAGGGTTTCAGCCTGCTGCCTGCAGGGGTCAAGAAGGGATTCCTTCCCCCTCTCTCAATTCTTTCTGGGGTTTGTTTTTTTTATTATTGATCTCCTTCTTCTGTAGCATCAGGGATGGCCACAGCTGGAGATGGGACACTGGACAGGGAGGACCAGGGCTCTGAGGTGGCACTGAGCATTCTCTCTCCCAGGTGCTTGGCTGGCTGGTTCTTACTCACATGCTCACTGATTGCCAGATGTGAAGTCTGGAAGGAAGGTTGGCAGTGACCTTGGGCAGGGGCATTTGCCTGCATCTTCAGCATGCGGGTGCGGGTCCCTTGCCAGGGTTATCTGGGTCTCTTTCACTTAACCATTTCCCTCCCTCGGACACTGACACACCTCGATTCCTTCTGTTCTCTGCGTGTGGCACATCACAGTCTAGTCTCTGGCAGGCTGTCATACTTTGGTCGAGTTTCAGTTGTTGGGTTTAGTGTGCAGGTAACTGGGTGGTGCTGGTGGCCTGTGATATACAGGAGATCAGACTAAATAGTCTTGTCATCTCTTCTGGCCTTAAACTCTAGGTCATCAGTAGCTCAAACAATGGGCAGTAATACTATTGGTCCTTTGCTCTCTGAGACTCTGATATAACATCTGCTTCGGGATCCTGGAGGCACCTGGGAGGCTCTGGGTTCCAGGGGCACTGGGGTCCAGGGGCAGCCGGGAGGTTCTACAGTGCAGTAGGATCCAGGGGGTAGCTGGGAGGTTCTTGGTTGCACTGGGGTCCAGGGACAGCTGGGAGGCTCTGGGTTGCAGTAGGATCCAGGGGGCAGCTGGGAGGTTCTTGGTTGCACTGGGGTCCGGGGGCAGCTGCAAGGCTCTGGGTTGCAGTAGGATTCAGGGGGCAACTGTGAGGCTCTGGTTGCACAGGGGTTCTGGAGCCTAGGGCCAGCAGTGGTTTGCCGTTCACTTCTGGCATGAGTGTTGGCACCCATCAGCAACAGTGGTGGTGCCAGCGCATCAGCAGGCCCCTTTAATTCAGGTTCAGCTAACGTGGATCCGAAGCGTTGGCCATAGACTTTGAGTGCTACAGCTAACTTGCCATTCACTGATTTTCAGCCCCCCTTTTCTAGTATTTGTCAATACTGAGGATGAGCCTGGCTCCCAGCAAGGGTCCTGAGGCACGCAGAGAAATGTGTGAGACATGTAGCAGCAGGCTTTGTGTGCTGATGGCACAATGAGGTTGTGGAAGTAGTGTTTTCTGTGACATACGGCTGCAGTTTGCATGTGCATAATCTTCCAGGAAGACCTTTGAATACACATTACTCCAGGGCCCCCGGCAATACAGCAGGGACAGGACAAGCCAATCCTTTAGTCTATGATCACAGTCATGATAACTTCATGGGGGCACCAGGGACTCATTCTTTGGGAAGAATTTAGCTTCTTTCCCACAGTCGTATTTCGCTCTTGTTCTGTTGTTACTAACGACAATAAGAGTTGGGGTGGAGGGGAGGAAGGGCGACACCTTTACTACTTCATCTGTTCTACTTTCTCCCCAGCTCCGCTAACAAGTCCTGGGCTTGAAGAATCACACTCACAAGGTGGCCAGATGCCAGGATGATGGAATAGATAGAGATTTAGATTGGAAGCTCTTTAGGGTGGGGATTGTCTTTTTGTTCAATGTTGGTACAGCACCTTGTACAATGGGGTCCTGCTCCAGGACTAGGATTCCTATGTGCTCCAATAATACAAGTAAATAAATAATAGAGTGTTATAGTGGACATATGGATGATGATTATTTATGGTAGATGGAAGGTTTATATTAGATAGAGCATTATACTGGATGAATGGATGATAGTTATATATGGAAGATAGAAGGTTCTGTTAGAAAAGCAGATATGTATATCTGATAGAGAGTAATATTACACATAACATATGGAGAGACTGCCGAACCAGCAGAGAGAGGGTTATGATGAATGGATGGATATATTTCTATAGACACAGAAAGAGAATCGTCTTCCCTTTAGCAATCAATTTTGCTGTCCCAGAGGACTAGGACTTTGTGGGTAATAAGGCACAGGAGACCATGACTCATAACAATCCCAAGTAACAAAGAAATAAGAGAAACAAGTGGAATTGTTTCTCAACAGGACGGGTCTCTGAGTTTCCAGGAGATGTGGGTGGGTCTTGCTTAGGTAGGTATATTGCTAGAGAAAGGCACCAGATTATCCCTTCTTAGAAGATAGCCATCTGTGTATCACCAGAAAAGGAGCAGGATGGGGAGTAGCAGTGCAAGCTTTTACACAAACACAGCCTCTCACCCCTTGATCCACCCACCCACCCACGCAGCCTCTCATCCCTTGATCCAGCACCTCTACTAGCTGAGGGGAGCTGGGTCTCCAAGCCTCATTCAGTCCTCTGTTGAGCCTGCCAGCTAGTTCCATTTGTGGTGGCAGGTGTTATGAGCACTGGACTGAGACTCATCTCACCTAGGTCAGCTAACAGCCATCAGGCGGCAATGGCTTTGGTCACTGTCTATTCGAAATGGGGCCAAACCAGAGATGAAAAGCTCCGTATCCCATCTCTGCCCTCCAGGATGTCCTGGAATCTAGAATGTATACACAGGTTTGCATGGAATGCAATGAAACTGCATGAGGACTCCGGCCTGGGGTGCCTCTAATTTTAAGCTAGGTCCCATCATGTATGTGAACTCCTCTCCAGAGTACCAAACTCCATCCCCTGTCATCTATGTCTTCTGACCAGGATGTCCCTTTGTTGGTTCCCGACTATATCCTAGCCACCTTCTTGGCATGCTCCTCAGGGTCCCAGACCCCATCCCACCACCTTTTGTGAGCAATCCTGCCCAGGATGGCCTAGTGATGGCTCCCGACTCCATATCCTCGCCATGTCTGTGGGGCTGTCCAAAACAAATTGATTTTATTTTTCCCTTTGTAAACAAAGGGGGAGAATCAACCGTCTCCTAATTTTAACCAGTACGTGAGGGACCAGGGCGCCATGACAGACCAGCTGAGCCGAAGGCAGATCAGGGAGTACCAGCTCTACAGCCGGACCAGTGGCAAGCATGTCCAGGTGAACGGCAAAAGGATCACCGCCACAGCAGAGGATGGCAACAAATTCGGTAAGAAGTTGGAGGTGCCCCCATCCTGCCAGAGCACATGGCCAGATCTCAGCCATCTGTGATAGAAAGAGACTGGCTGGTGGGGAATGCACTTTAATTCTGAGCAATTAACCTGTGGCTATATCAGCCACATCTGGAAATGGTTGTCGGCCCTACAGAGATTCCACATCTGGGACCTGGTCAGAGAGGCCAGTGCCAAACAGGGATGAGTCACACTGCTTGGATTAGATTGTGAACTCCTTGGGGCAGGGACCGCCTCTTTGTTCTATGTCTGCGTGGCACCTAGGACACCAGGGCTTTGATCCATATCTGGGGCTCCTAGGTGCTATCACAATAGGGGATTATACACCTGCTGGGTTCTATTACCAACTCAGGGAAGGGAGTGGGATTTAGTGTTTAGAGCAGGGTTGCGTTGGGCATTAGGACTGTTCCCGGTTCAAAGAGGGAATGAGACCTCGTGTCTAAAACAGGGATGCCCGGAGTCATGACTCCCAGGTTTTATTCCCACCATTGCCTGTGAATCACTGTACCACATCCCTGCTCCATGCCTCAGTTTCTCGGTCTGTAAAGCAGGGATAATGGTACTGCCCCCATCCCTGGGAGCACTTTGAGACACTTGACTGAGACAGATAACTAGCATCCCTGGTACGGGGTAAGAAGGGTCACAAGGGTTGCTTTTGTATATATCCCCAAGGAAGAGACATAGACCAGGAGACCTTCCTGTTTCATAGCCACAGCTTCATTGGCAGTGCAACCAGCTGAAGATTGGTATGTATTAGAAACCGAAAGATGACTTCCTGGCAATTGAGAATATCCAGGAACCTGTGGCCAGCATTTTAAAAGGTATTCTGGTCTAATATACAAAACAGCCTTGCTAAAGTCACTCCAGTCCATCCCTAGTATGTTTGGGACTGAATTGCTAGGTGAAATCTTGACCCCATTCTTTTCAAAAGTCCCTTTGACTTGAGGATTTCATCTTTCATGTGAGAATCCAGCAAAATGTATGGATTGTTGTTTACATTTCCCTTTGTGGAAATATCTCTTGTAAAGGCAAAGTCCTGACTATCATCAGAGACTGTGATGCTTCAAACGTACAATGGCTTGTTATGGTAACAATCCAGCACTACTTTAGGGTCAATAGTCCCAGATTCTCCTAGGGGGTGAAGTTACATGCAACTCACTCAATTTATATTCTGATCAGTTTATTTGGGGGTTAAACCTAAATCTGATCTGAAAGTCATGGCTCTGAGATCTTGTTTGGACTTCAGTTATGCACATGCTGGCAACTGGAAGATTAATACATCATCTTCAACTACCAGGTTAAATCAAAGATAAAAGCTTTAACTGGATTTAAAATACACCTAGGTCCTGCTCCCTTCCACTTCCGTGGGAGCAGGAATCAGACTGTATTGATAGTCTGTTAGGATATAAAATAGGATGGTTCACAGTTTGTTCTGAACATCAAATGAAGATTTAAAGATTCAGGGTTACAAAAAGTACAAAACAGGTCCATTTGTTTGGGGGTTTTGTAATTATTTTAAGGATTGACATAGATATTAATGGTTTTCAAAGGATGTTTTTTTCAAAAGCCAGAAGATAAAAAGAACAGTTTAAAGCATAATGATTAAAATTTATCCCAGAGGGGGAAAGTCTTCTGTTTATTGAGGAATTGTTCAAGATCAGTTAAACATGACAATAAAGCTTGATCAAAAAACTAGTGGCAGGACAGCTGTAGCCAAATCAAGGAGAGGTGCTAAAAACTTAATTGCTCCATTTGATTCAAAGGTCTCATTATAAACAAAAAGGTGAATGTTTTCCCCCTGGAGTGCAGCAGATAAGAGAATTTGCAAAGAAACCTTAGTGTGAGCTTCCAATGGACCATGTGCCAATTCCTGCACTTGCTTAGGAATCAGTCCAACTCCTGTTAAAGCCAGTGGCCTATTAGCTCCTCTGGGAGCTGGATTGTGGTCTTTATACCTGGAGCCAACCCCACTTAAGTCAAGGGAGTTTCATTCTTGTAACTGAGAGCAGGATTTGGTCCATAACTCCCCATCGTCCAAGCGAAACTATGGCTCCCCTAATTCGCTTGATTTAGCAGCTGTAACAGACTAGTGCTAGGAGGCAGGCATAATGTTTTGCTGCATTAGAATTAGATTCTGTTACTCATCCAAGTGTGGATAGAGGTTTTTCCTTAGAGGTTGTGACCAGAGATGGGCTAACGGCACAAAAATTTAGATTGGGATTTTGATCCCTCTTAAGGCAGGGGGTTTCAGCAGGGGGATTTTGGCTAGAGGCCCATCAGTAATTGGAACAAATAGAGTATTGGTCATAGGGACATAGGACAGGAAGGGACCTCGTGAGTCATCGTATGCCATTCCATTGTATAATCCTATTCATAAACGTATCAAGCTCCATCCCAGTTAGGTTCCTGACCCTGGTTACTCCTGTTGGGAGGCTGGTCTAGAACCTCACTCCTCCGATTAGGAACCTGCTGATTTCCAGCCTGAATTTATTTGTGGCCAGTTTATCCCCATGGTTGTTCTGCCCATGTGGATTTTACATGGAAAGGAGGATGAAAGCCAAGATGCCTGAATACAAAACTGGCGGGACCCAGAACCTGAGAGATCTAGTTGTTTTATCACTGTAACTGGGCCATGTTCACTGTCCTGCACATCTATAACTGTACAGTTCACATCACTGTAACTGATACCTGGAGGGAAAGGCACCTGCAAAGACAAGCAGCACAATTGAATTTTTATGGCTAGGGACGATAGTCTGGGGTTTTCACCTCTCTGCAGAGGGCTTAACCCAGAAACCATGCACTGCTTGAGTCCCACTTAAGATCATTTTTGAGGGCTTAAGTGCAGTGTGCCCACCCCTCAAGCATTTGTAAATATTTCCCACCCCTAGAGGGTTCAAAAATTAAAAAGCATTCAAAATTTTGGAGGGTGGTGCTTCCCGGGCCCTCCAGAAATCATGAGATTGGCTTAAAAATCACATTTAAAAATTTTTTTGAGGCTTTAGGATGCACACAGGTCATGTTTTCAAGCTTTTCCGTATAGCCAGGAGGGCTAGACTTTTTTTTTTTCTTTTTAAATGAAAGCTGAGAGTCTCATCTTGCAAGTTAATCCTTATACAGCACCTGGCACAATGGGGTCCTGCTCCATGAGCGGGGCTCCTAAGCACTACAGTAATACTAGTGCTACTGTACATACGCATTATTCTGGCCCTTTGCACAGGGCTGAATTTCAACCTAGAACAGCATTATATTTTGCAGAAGCTGAAGCCCTCCTGCAGTAAATTATACTTGCTCACAGGCTATTTTGCTACTGAAATCTGCTATTCCCCATTGCTCTGGCATTAGGCTTTAGAAACTGTCATGTGTTAAAGACTCCCAAAGATACCTCTGAATTTCCTTAATAAAAATACTTAATTTCTATTTAAAAAAAAAAAAAGGCTGTTCTAAGCAGCTTGGAATTTAAAATAGCTCAACTCACCAGCTTCCAGGTACTACTGCTTTGCCCTTTCCAGATCTTTCTCCAGACAAACACAGATGCAGGCTATAGTTAATTAAACACAGGTGCAGGCTAGATTGTTCATTGCAACAATATAGGTATTCTTGTCTGTTCACAGAGGGTTCTAGTCAATAAGAACACATCAGGCTCCAGGTGTTTCTAATTAAAGAATGCACGGGGGGGGGGGGGGGGGGGGGGGGGGAAGAGAGAATGGATGGATGCTCAGACAATTAACTCTTGACTGACTGGTCAAGAGTCTAACACAGCAAAACACATACAGTGTGCAATGGTAATAATACTGTGCATAATCCCATGCTTTGTGCGACTTTAACCTTCTCTTTACCGTATGTTTTGATGATATTGAATACTGCCAGTGGCCATTTTTCCTCACATGCCATGTGAAGGGTTTGTTCATTGTTACCTGGGACAGAGACATAATTGCAATGTTATATTTACTATATTACTTCTGTCCTTGCCCCTAACAGCTTATACTATAACACACAATGGGTGGGAGAGGAAACAGAGAAAGAAGTTACTTGCCTGAAGACATACACTTGGGCCAGGAGTCAACCCTGGGCCCCAATTTCTAATCCAATACCTTAGCCACTAGACCATGCTGCTTTTTGTAAATAGGTGCTTCCTTTATTTCCTGATTTGATCAAAGCAGCAGCCCTGGCTGCAGACTTGGCTTTCACCCTGTCCTCATAGATCCTTGAGGTAAATGGGCAAGTTATCTGTGCTGGGTATGTGCTTCCATTTGCTTCTCAGATGAAAGGGATGGTGGATTGCTGGAGACCTAAGGACAGAACTGCAAACCAGAGGCTTAGACACTCCAGCCATCCCCTCTGGCAGCTTTCCTGCTGGGTTGCTCTCTAACTCTTATTTCTGTATCACAGCCCCGTTAGCTGGGGAGTGGAAAGCACCATGTGCTGGGACAATTCAATGAGATTTGTCCCCACAGCCCCCCTCTGAGGCTGGGCACTGCTGTTATCCCCCTGATACAATGGGGACCTGAGGCACACAGAGAGCGAGGGTGTGCCTACACTTTGACACTAATCTCCAGCTCAAGGAGACCTATGCACCCTAGCCACATGCCTGTTGTTTGAGAGGCATGCATATGCAGGGCTGTTAGCCCCTCCACTGCAGCATGCACCCTCAGGTCCGTCTCCTTGAGCTGGGAATCCTACTGCAGCTCCAAGTGTAGATGTGCCCTGTGTATCTTGCCCAAGATCACCTGGGGAGTTTGTGGTAGAGCGAAGAAGTACTAGCCAGGTGCCCTAACCACTGGGTTATCTGTCTTCTAGAGCCAAGATAATGTAACTGCTGGTAGCGCAGTCTGTGTGTGCCGTTTGGTGTCATTTGTTTTTAACACACTCCCTATGCTCTTCTGGATCTCTGTGGGCCTGAGTGCACACAATGACCCCCGGCACGCAGACTGGCTGGCACTCAACTCTAGCATCGGTGGAAGGAGTTTTGTTTTGTTTTCTCCCTCTCTCTCTTTCTCTCATCCTTGCAGCAAAGCTGATTGTGGAGACGGACACCTTTGGGAGCCGTGTGCGCATCAAGGGAGCTGAGAGTGAGAAATACATCTGCATGAGCAAGAGGGGGAAGCTCATTGGAAAAGTGAGTCACAGCAAGGGACACCCCCACGCCCCACCCCCTGTCCCCTCAGTGCTTCCCCCCTCCTCCGTCAAGGAACGTGGCCTTCAAACTTTATAAAGTGTTGGGATGCTGCCAGGGGAAGTGGTGGTGTCTCCATCTCTTGATGTCTTCAGATCAAGACTGGATGCCTTTCTGGATGAGATGCTTTAGCCGAACACAAGTGATTGAGCCCAGTACCTGGGTAATGGGGTGAAATCAATGTGATCTACAAGGGGTCAGACGATGATCTAAAGGTCCCTTCTGGCCTCCAGGGCCTGAATCTATAACATCTCTCTTCTTTATCGGGATCCATTTCTGAGACGATAGAACCTGGCAAGCCCCCGCTGCTGTTTTTGTAGGAGCTGTATAAAAACAATGGGCTGGAACTTCAGCAGGTGTCAGTCAGAATAGCTCCATTAAAGTCAATGCAGCTAAGCTGGTTCATTCCAGCTCTGGAGCTGGTTCACTCCAGCTGTGCTCATGCAGTCGCCCTACAGGCTGTGCCAGAGAACAGGCAAGTCATGCTTGGTCCCGCTGGTCTCATCGATGCTGCAGAAAATCAGCCCTTCCCTGCACACAAACACTAGCGCCTCTGCACTGCTCCGTAGATGCGCATTGCTCCATTGCTGCCCCATCTGGATGCTTCCTCAGACACTTTTCTTTCCACTTTGGAACAGGTGATTGGAAACTTTAGGCATCAGAGGCCCAGGTACTACCAAGGGCCATTCTCATTCTGCTGGAGACCTTGCTGGCATGGACAGGGCCCTGCTGTGGGGAAGTTCATGCTGCTGGAGTCCTGGTTAGCCCAGATAAGCGTTACAGTGAGACAGAAAGACTGTAGGGTGCTCTGCCACTGCATCATATTGTCTCCCTGTTAATTGGAAGCTCCTTAAAAGAAGGCCCTGGGATTCGATAGCAAGCTACAGGAGGGAGCTTTATTGATGTTCGTGCTATTTCTAGAGAACCCTGAGTAAACTCTCAAAGCCCCACATCATCAGGCTGTGGGCTTGGGATAGATACTCTGGGGTCTGGTTGTTCTTTGATTCTTCCATCATGCTGAGGAGAAAACAGAAGCTCTGCCCTAGGATGATATGTGGAGTGGGAGATCTATCTCAAGTAGCTGTCTGAGCAAAACTGCAAGTCAAAGAGGGACTGAATGACTGATGGGATTGAAAAGGGAGCAGAGGACATCAGTTCCAGTCCAGCTCTGGCTGGCAGGGGTTATAAGCCATCCCTGGTTGGTGGCTTGGGTGCCATGAATGTTCTACATGTCTGCTGCAGGTGGGACAAGAAGCAATGGGCTTAATCCGCAGCAGGGGAGATGTAGGTTAGATATTAGGAAAAACTTTCTAACTTAGGGGTAGTTAAGCTCTGGAACAGGTTACCAAGGAAGGTTGTGGAATCCCTGTTATTGGAGGCTTTTAACAGCAGGTCATAGAAGTAGTCTAGGTTTGCTTGGTCCTGCCTCAGATTGGGGGTTAGACTGGATGACCTCTCAAGGTCCCTTCCAGCTCGATGATTCTATGAACCTAGTGAGTCTTAGTCCAGTTCCCACTGGATCCCAGAAAGCACCCCCCCATTAGCACTATACAGCCCCGTTGTTGGGAGCCCCAGAACAGCAGCCAAGGACTGAATGGGACAGAGTGACTGGACTCCCCTCTTACCCCTGAGAGGTGGGGTTCCCTGCCTGGCAGGGGCCTGGGAAGCCTGCCTGGCTTCCATAGGTCTGGCAACCCGGCACCTTCTATTGGCACTCAATCCTCTCAGGCCTTAATTCTGCTCCCATCAAGTCCAGTGGCAAAACCAGTGGCCCAGGATCAGACCCAGCCTAACAACACTTAACCCTTTCCCTGCTGGATTAACCCACTCTCTCCCTCTTCCTTCCCTCCAGCCCAATGGCAAGAGCAAAGACTGCATCTTCACTGAGATCGTTCTGGAGAACAACTACACAGCTTTCCAGAACGCCCGCCACGAGGGCTGGTACATGGCCTTCACGCGCAAGGGCCGTCCTCGGAAAGCCACCAAGAGCCGCCAGAACCAGCGGGAGGCACACTTCATCAAGCGCCTCTACCGTGGCCAGCTGCCCTTCCCCAACAACGCCGAGCGGCAGAAGCAGTTTGAGTTTGTGGGATCCTCCTCCCCGACGCGCCGGACGAAGCGCACCCGCACCCCTCGGCCCCGCACGTAGGGCCCTGCGCTTTGGATAGTGCCACTCAACCCTGCTGTGCGGAGGGCTGGGCCGTCTCCGCTCCCCACACACAGACCCAGGCTGCTGCCCCATGCTGTATGTAGGGCTGGGCCGTCTGCCTCTCCGCACACAGATTCACTCTGCTCCCCCATTCCATACCTAGGACTGTGTGTCACTTGCATGCCCGGTGCCCACCACTACCCCATGCTGCACGTTGCTGTGCATCCTGCCTTCCAAACGTGCCCATACCCATGCACACCCATTGCCCCAGCTGTACATGAGACTGTGCCCCCCAGCACCTTGCCACTCCATATTTTTTTTTTACAAAGATGCTCTATTTTTATACTTTGATTCTGTTAGGCACAAAGAAATATTGACTCGAGAAGCAAGCATCAGGTGTGGGGGGGATAATTTTTTGTAAATAGATGTAACCCCAGGCAGGATTTCCCTTTGTTCTAGAGCGCCCCTATAACGACTCCCAAGATTCAACACCCATTGCTTTGTCTGCCCTTCTGTACAGCGACCCCTGCTGGGAGGGCAGCAGACAGCAACTGGTTTTGGAGACTTTTCCTTTTGACCCTGTTCTTGGCATGAAAGGTGCTAACTCCACCCTGACAGCCAAGTTCCTGAGGGACCAATCCTGGCAGCTGGTTGGGTTTTTTTATTCCACTACATGGGCTAAGCTCAAAACTTCTGACTGGTGCAATGTTTTAGACTGTGGGCCAGTCTCCCCTTGTGGACGCAGTGGAACAAGACTGTCAACTGGACTGTAGGGAAGAATCCTGCCTTGGGATAGGGATGAACTACAGGACTTTTTTCTCCAGTGTGCATGGATGTATCTAGCAAACAGACAGCCGATATGCAGGAGACTGTCTGTGTGGGTCCTAGGGCCAACAAATCCAAGTGACTTGGAAGCCTGTAGAGCAGCAGAAGGGTTGAGATCATCCTGCCTTCCCAGAAGGGTGGTAGATGTCTGTCTGTCTATGGTACTTAGCTGGTCCCATTACTATAGTCCCTCACAATCTGTACTATATTTATCCTCGCAACATTCCTGGAAGGCAGGGCAGTGCTATTATCCCCTTTGTACAGAGGGGGAACGGAGACACAGAGAGATTAAGGCCTGGTCTATACTTAAAATTTAGATTGACCCATCTACGTCACTCAGGGGAATGAAAATATTTGCACCCCTGAGTGCTGTAGTTAAACTGATCTAGGCCCTAGTATAGATGTGGCTAAGCCAGTGGAAGAATTCTTCCATCATCCTAGGAGGTGGATTATCTAGATGGAGGGGGAAAAAGCACCCAGTGACTGCCATATAGGTCACACAGGAAAGTCAGAGAAAGACCAGGGAATTGAGCGTAGGTCTTAGCACTCTAACCACCGGGCCATCTTTCCCCTCCTGGTTGGTTATTACCCAGAAGGAAGAGGGTTCTGGGACTGAGGGGTGGGCGTTCCAGCATGGAAAAGGTTGAGCACCACCACAGTTGCAAAGGCAAGATCCCAGCACTTGTTTTCAGCTTGTCACAAGCCTCTTTATTTTATTTATTTTATTGTAGGGTTTTGACTTCCCTTCTTCCCTCAGTCAGGGGCTTTCCTGTTGCTTCCAGAGACCAAATTCCCAACCACACTCCTACTTTGGAATAGAAATAAAATGAGGAACCCCCGTTTGACTAGCCAGCCTAGTGTCTATGGTTCCCTATCAAGTAAAGAGAAACCATTTTAAAGGTTTTTTAATACATTCCAATATTTCCTTAAAGAGTTGACTGTTGTCGCTTTAGGCCTAACATTTAGACTTTGGGATCTTTAAAAAAACAAAAAACAACCTGAAATGAATAAAAATTAATGTATTGGGTGTTTTTTTAATTTCAAGCACAGCATGTTTTGGGGGCTTGTCTGTATGTTTCTTTTGAGATGTAAGCATTGCTCTGCTGTACTGGAGACCCAAATGCCGCAGCAGCAGAGGGCTGATCTAGCTGCACTTCCCAAGTTGAGCAAAGTACAAAGAGTTAACTAAACTGCACACGTGGCAAAAAGCAAATGATTTTCCCTCCCCGGTGATTTCAGGCAGAGTAATCTTTGGCTCTATTTAAAGGGCTGTCTACACAACAGACGCTGTGCACAGGCCAGCCTATACAATCTAAGCTTTCGTTTAGCTACTATTGGTAACAATATGAAGTCAGCAGAGCGGGCTGGCAAATCGAGTATGTTCCCAACATCTATGCCAGGCTCGCCTCATACTATCAGAGCTGAAGCCCACACTGTGCTGTCTTCACTGCTACTGTTACCCACACTATCTGGATTCAAGCTGGCTCAGTAGGCTGGCCCCTGCATCGCTTTTGCCCTAACTCAGGCACGGATGTTTGAATTTGTTTAATGCCTTAGAATTGTTATCTTGATGGGTATTCCAGTGCCAGCCCCAGAGTCCACTGTGCTGGAGGCTGCACAGAGGGATAGTAGGAGACAATCCTTGTGCCAAAGAGATTAGGGTATAATTTTCAAAATTGCCTGAGTGACTTTGGGAGCCACAGTCCCATTTTCAAAAGTAACTTAGGCCTTTAGGAGCCTGTGTTGTTTGAAAGTTAATGGGACTGAACATAAGAACGGCCGAACTGGGTCAGACCAATGGTCCATCTAGCCCAATATCCTGTCTTCTGACAGTAGCCAATGGCAAGTGCTTTAGACGGAATGAACAGAACAGGCAATTATCGAATAATCCATCCCTGTCGTCTACTCCCAGCTTCTGGCAGTCAGAAGCTAGGGAAAGCCCAAGAATGGGGTTGCATCCCTGACCATCTTGGCTAATAGTCATTGACACTGCTACATCACTTAGGTGCTTTTGAAAATTTTACCACTACAGCCCAAATAGCCAAATCATAAGAAGGGCAGGGCAGGGTTGGGCGAGGGGGGAGGGGAAACTGAAGCACAGAAAAGTGAAGAGTCTTGTCCAAGATCACCCTGCATGTCAGCAGCAGACCTGGCAATAGAAGCCAGATCTCTCTATTCCCACAACTGGCACTATAACCACTAGCCCACACTGCCTTTTGAGAAGCTAGAACCTGGTTAACTCTATTTGTTAATCAATTAATCCTATCAGTTTTCCAACACGCCTTCCCCCTGTCACTCTCACCCCATTTCTCAGCACGGTTCCAAGCAGAGTGCCACGGTGAGGTCTTATACTACTAGAGAGGAACAGTGGTTTTGTGATTCGAACTGTTAAGAGGCCTGGCTTCTACTCCTGGCTCTCTCCCGGTCTTGCTCCGTGACCTTGGGTGAGCATTTACAGGAGAGATCATTGATTTGAAGTGCCAAGGGGTGGGGGAAATCTTCCATAGTATGGAGTCCTTAAATCAAGACCAGGGCTCTGATTCCGCTGTCTCTTACACCAGAGCAAATCCACTGACTTCAGAGGGTTGCTCCTGTCTTACACCTGTCTAAGTGAGCACAGAGTCAGGCTGTAAAGGGCTCTTTCTCAGATGCACTAGCATCTCTGCACTGACTGAGTTTGACTGAGTGGAATTTTCTGGCTCATCTTGATGCAGGGACCAGACTGGATGATCACAGCAGTCCCTTAAAGAGCCTTAAAATCCATAACCTTGAGTCACCATTGCCTAGTTTCCGGAGGTGCTGAGCACCTGCAGCTCCTATTGAAGTGAATCATGCCCCCTGGTTTAGTTGTGATCAGAAGCTAGTCCTAGCCTGGCAGAAGCGCATTACATTCTAGCAAGCCGTGCTTGTCAGAAAGAACCACAGAGATTTTTCTACTGCTGCATCCTTGGTTATTTTTATCAGGTTTTCCCCTGATGGACCTAGCATGACTGAGGGGCTAATCACTGAAGTCCCTGGAAAGGCCTCCAAATGGTTTCAACATGCTCTGGATCAGGTCCCAATTAGCAAAGCACTTTTAGTGCATGCCTCAAGTTGAGCGTGTGCTAAAGTGCTGTTGAAGTCGACAAGACCTCAGTCTGTGCTGCAAGTGAAACGTGTGCTTTGCTGTGCATGGACAGTAAAGCTCCAGCTCCCAGACTCACGTGATCACACCATGTTGGGGGGTTTAAGTAAATATCTAACTTTTGCAGCTGTGGATAAAAGCACAAAAATGTAACCCCCCTAAAGGCTCAAAAAAGCCAAGGAAATTAAAAAACAAACAATTATTTTTAAAAAGTCTCATGATTTTTAAGCCAATCCTGTGATTTTTTTTTATTTTATTTTTTGGAGTGGGAAAGAGCTGGCTCATAATGTTTGAACCGGAGCCTCAGCAAGGTTCTATGTGATAGTGTCTCTTTAAGGCAAGAAAATGGGGAAAGCCCCTTCCTGGCACTGAGCTGTAGCTGGGTCAGGCTGAATACCTGGCTACTCTTTAGACACAGAGGGATTTCTGTGAGATCAAAGGGCCGCAGGGGCTGATTGAAAGCAGGGGCCTTGGGGAAAGAGCAGAGAGGAGTGGAGCTGGGGCCAGAAGAGGACCAGCCCGCCCGTCCAAAGGTGATAATGCCTCTTCTTGTTCCTTGGCTGGAAACTGGCTCCAGCCCCTGGGAATGAGGCGAGAGGGGCCATGTCTGGGGAGACAGCACCTGAAAGGGAAACATTAGACTCCAATCAATCAGTGGCAAATTAGGAGCAAAGCAAGGTGGCTTCCGTGCACACACAAAAGGGAGCTTTGCTGTGCCTCTTGTCCATCCGTTCCTCCCTACCCCCAATCGAAGCATGAAGGGCCCAGTGTGTGCTATCAAGGTGACACTGCCAGGCCTTAATCCCAAGGGGTGGATGCCATTAGAGGGGATTTGCATGCCATGTGTGTCTGTGCATGGTCAGGGCACTGGAGACCGGCAATTTGAAATGAGACTCACAGGGAGGGGGCATCCTTCAATCAAACGGGGGGTTAATTTGTTCTTGGGAAAGAGGCTTCGATGCCATGCTCTGGGGGCTGATGCAACGCTCCTATCTCCAGCTTCCCCTGCAGAGATACCGTCCGCTTTCCCTCACCTTGCTGCCCAGGATTGCCAGGTGCACGCTGCTCTCTTCCCTGCTGTGACCAGAGAGGGTGGAATGCAAGCCCAGCTGGGGTTGTTGGAAGCAAACCTATTTCCAGAAGCCAATTAGCAGCATCTCCTCCAAGATTCTAACAGCAGAGGAGAGAGAATGTGTTCAAAGGGGTGGACAAGGACTGGGACTGTCCTTTGCGGACAAGGACTGTCTTTTTGTTCTGTGTCTGTACAATGCTGACTACAATGGGACTGGACTGGAGTTCAGAGGGACTACAATAATAATAATGATTATAATGAAAACTCTTTATCTTAAATGTCCATTTCCTGTTAAATTAACCAAAGAAAGCAGCACAAGCAGAGCCCACTTCTAGCAAACTTGGAAGTTTCCTGCTTTCAGATGGGAGCTGGGTGGTTTGAGCACAGCTCCAGATTACCAAGACCAGGTCTGCTGTTGGGAAGTACTGGTGAAATGGTAGTTCCCACCAACTGGCATTGGCTATGCTAGGGCAATGAGGCCACATGTCACCACTGCTGCAGTCCTTGCAATGGTGGAAGCTGTAGTGAAAAAGCTTCTGTTGGTTTTACCACCTGGCGATCTAGCCCTTCTGTGAGTAGCAAAATTACTTTCTGGGGTTCTGGCTTCTTCTGGTTTCTGGCATCATAAAGTCATAGAGTTTAGGGCCAGAAGGGATCATTGGATCAAGTCTAACCTCCTGTATATCACAGGTCACTGAATTTCACCCCGTTACACTTGTATTCAGCCTATGTCCCCAGTGCTCCACACCAAGGGAATTATACCCTGGCATTTTATGGCAGCTTTCCTAATGTTCTGTTAATGTTGCCAGCTCTGGAGCTTTTCTGAAAGCACCAGTTCCAGGAGTCATGTGATTACATGAGAACCTCAGCTTTCATTTTCAAAAATAGCATGTATCTAGCACTCCCAGTTGGGGAGAAAACATAGAAAAGGAGATCCCTGCGGGTGCTGGTTTCAAAAGGTCAGTAAACAGATCCTATCATACATTGGTATTTTAAATCTCATGACTTCTAAACCAACTTAATGAATTTGGGAGCCCTGATTCATGGTTTCTGAATGCTTGGAGTTGGCAATACTGCATACAGCAGAGCAGAGTCCACTTGACAGGCTGAGTTGGTGCGGTGACATGGCCATGAAGAAAGGTATAGGCTTCGGGCAAGGATCTGCTCTTAGAGACACCAACATGAATCCAGAGCAGCTCCTTTGACTTAGTGAGATTACTCCAGCATAACTGAGCTCAGAGAAATCTGATTCTCCTAACATAACATGCTTGCTACTGCCAGTCAGGGCTAATTGTTCTCCATGTCTACTGAAAGTAGGACAAGAAGTTATCAGCTTAATCTGCAGCCAGGGAGATTTGGGTTAGATATGAGGAATAGGAACAACTTT